>NC_072852.1:69353369-70603369 GCF_028858705.1 Grus americana
CCTGGCTACAGGACCTCTGGTTGTTTTTATTCATATAAATAATATCTCTGCTCTGCAAAAGGATTACTGAAACAGGCTCCAAAAGACCTAGGAGTATGTATGTCCAAAATAATGAAGCTAGCAGGTAAAATTCACTTTTTTTTTTAAAAAAAAGACTGATTATAAGCAATACATTATGATATGAAGACTTTATATCTTATTAAATTTTATTAAAGCAAGCTCTGCATTGCAAAACCAACAACTGGGCTGCAGCCGCAACCATTAAAGCACGGCAGATAGTTAAAGAGAAAAAAGCAACACTGCATTTGCAGCCTTAGTGGAATTCCACTGGAACAGTTGCAGTGTGTTTCCATATAGAACACATTCCTTGTCCTTTAAAGGGTATGCCATCTTATACTTGAGAAGGGTTTTTCTTTTTTCCTCCTGTAATTGAAAAGTATTGTTTACTGCCGATTTAAGGCTTGTTTTGACGAAGAGAGAGCTGATGAGGCACTCAAGAGCTTGTATTAAATCAATACCAGACAGAAGCGAGCAGCTTGTATATGCACTGTGGGATACACTTGCTCACATATTTATCTTCCATGTTTTGAGAGAAGGTTACAAATATTTTTATATATATACACACACACTTATAAAAGAGTGCGAGTGAGCAAGCTCACATTCCAGGAGAAGTTTTCTAGCTATGTCAGGAGTGAAGTCCACCCCCTACCAGACAAACCTATTTTTTTCAAACACAAGAGGATATTATCAGCGAAGTCCGTGCTGATATACAGAAACCAGAGATCGTCATGGCTCGGTGAGGTGATGAGCTGACGGGTGGATGGTGCCCATTATCTTCACTTCTCAATCCAAGTTTTCCTGAAAAACCAGAGGGGGAGGAGAAGGCTCCCATTGAGCATAAGGCACAAGGGACAAGAAAAGGATTAGGAGCAAAGAGCAAGGAAAGGAAGGATAATGCAAGAAATATTGCAAAGGCTTCAAAGAGCTGGAAAATAGTTTCTAGATTAAAAGACCAAGTTGTCAATAGTTTAAAGCAACATTCAGGTTTTAACTTCTGTACAAGGCTATTACATAAAATAACTCTAAAGTAAGAAACAACTGATCAAAAGGAATTTACCTTTACTATATAGAGAAAATATACTCAGGTTCAGCTGTTTCAACGCTCCTTGGAATTTTAAAATGTTTCAAGCCTTTGTTCGGCAAGCATATCACCCGCTACCCAGCCACCAGCCAGGGGAACCTGAAACGAAGTATAAGGGGAAGCTGGTGCATGAAACTCAGCTCAACTGCTTCTACATCAAACCTGGAGGTAAGACAACATTACCCAGTTGTGTGCACGCAAACTATACTGGTATCTACCTGCTGCGATAAGTATTCCCCTTCTATTTATAGAGACACTTCTATTTAATGTATGAAACTACACTAATAACTTATAGTAATAGTTGGGGATAATGTACTGTGAAGTCCTGTATGTGTGATCACACTACCACAGGATTTAGATAATTCTGGTAATTCTCAGATCTGTGGAGTTAAGTAGATGGATGGCTTCTCTTGGTAATATATTGTCTTTTGAGCATCTAAGGAACATTGCTTTCCCACTTCCACTTTGACACAAGAGCAAAAAAAAAGGCATGTGAGTATAAGGAACAAGGAAGAAAAAGGTTTCTTTTGTAGACAAAGATGCTAAGTTTAAAACATACAAAAGCTCGAAAGATTAAATGCATACGTGTGCATGCGAAGGGACTAATCTGAGAAGGGGATTATGCAAGAGATTTCTAAAAAGCAACTAGCTCTGTAGCATTTTCATTTGCAGAAGAAATATGTAGGCATTCATATACATATTTACACTGATCAGGAAACATCTACCATTTTATGCTATACAAGGAGGTGTGTATGAAGGAGAGGGTATACAGGTAGTCACATGAAAATAACCTCTTTAAAAAAATTATCTGTTCCAACTTGAACTCTTGAGCTTTACTGCATCATATGCCTATCTTATCTTGAAAAGATGTCCGGAATTCCCAGTGCTGGCAGTACACTCTCAGCAGTAAATGTCCAGGCAAGCTAATATGTTGCTTATATGCTAACATCCATAAATGGGAAACAAAGACTGTGTCTAGCAGATATAAACAGCATTAAACTCCTTCCATTCTATTCAGAAACTCATCCACAACTGCATGATGCTTGATACATGCTTTTAATTCTATTCCACCTACTTTTCCTACCAATTTGTTTGCCCAGGCAGGGACAGAGTTCCACCATACACAAAGTAATTACCAGCCATCAAAAAACTACATAGCTTTGTTATCTTAGCTCCTTAGCCTGTTTCTTCTCACATGACATATAATTTCTCTGACTTTCAGATTGGACTCCTTCATTCCACATCACTGAAAACCTATGTTAGGTTATGCTCTTTTCCTTATTTTTTTTTTTTTACCACCTTCGTTACACAACAGAAACTCATCATTAGAGCAAAAAGATGGCTGCAGTCATCACAGTTACAGTTGCAAAACCTGCTACCATTATAAAGCCACTTTACAAAGGCAAAGCATTCTAAATTGTTTGCTTTGCTCAAAGAGCAAACTGGTACCAAATCCTCAGGGTAGGAAGGGTGAGGAAGAAATAACAAAAATATCCTTTTAGAAAAGTCTGAATAGAAATATCTGTACTGAATTGCGCAAGGTGGCAAGGAACGTGGTTTTACTCATCATAACTTGTATCTTAAGGCCTTCACAACTGACGTGTACAATTTCCACTGAAAAACATGGAATAAAAAGGCAGCCTTGGAAAAAAATAACTTTAAAAATACTTACTAGTACAAACAATTTTGCTTTAAAAACAACAAACAAAAGGGGATATTCCAGTTATTACAGTTCCTCCTTCATTTTAGTTTTTGGTTGTTTTGGGTTTTTTTCATTTGAACCCTAAAAACCTAAATCACAGAACTATATTTACTCTCTACAATAAGCACAAAAAAATCCCAAACACCCTAAAGCAGAATCAAATAATACCTGCTAATCCTAGTATCACATTAATAATTCAGTTTGGTTGGGGCCTCTGCAGGTCATTTAGTCCAGCCTTCGGCTCAAAATAGGGCTAGCTTCAGTAAGATAAAGAGTTAGGAAAAGAAGAAATTGTGATCAACTACAAGTTACCACAGAAAAGTATATTCTATTGCACTTTTTCAGTCAATTTATTTTTTATACTAATTTGCATATATGCATACTTCTTTACAAAAAATTATCCTGTCCCTTTTACTACGCTAAAAATCCACTCCTACATCCATAGACTCAGAGTTTAGTTACAGATTTCAAAGACAGGCATATTGGGTTGTCTACTCTAGAACAGGCAAGCCAACTAACCACTAGACAGCAAGATCATGATTCCTGATCTTAAAAATCACCTGCCTTGAGCCAGAACTGCTGCATGTCCATCCACACCCGACTGCAAAAGAGTGTTTAGTTATGCCATCAAGTTACCATGCTATTTTTATATCTCAACAGGCAAGCATTAAAGATTTTTAGGCATCCTTGAAAATTAATGGCACAAAATCAAATATATAAATGTATATAGTTTATGTTTTTATGTATAAAAATGTAAATCAACATCTACACCATTTCCAAGGGGCAATTTATTATTTTACTTGACATTCTGAAGCAATTTTTACCACCTTCAAAGCACATTAAAACAATTAGAAGATTGAAGTATAGAATACAAAGGGAAGAACTACATGGGAAATGTAGTAGGAAATTAGTAATGCTTTTACATATGCTTTTATAAACTGGTCTAAGAACAGGTAATTTCTGAGTATGTACAAGGAAGTCACTAAATTGAGCACTAGACAGCATCTCACATGAAACAAAAAAATTATCATCACTGTGCATCTGATAAGCAAGTGTCTTCCTGCTCCTGTTTATTTGCTTCTCGAATATGCACATGACAAACTATAAAACAGTTAAGTTGGACACAAACTATAAAACAGGCTTTGGAAAAAAAATGCACGCAACATGACAAAGCTCATTCTGAGTGAAAGTCAACCTTAATTTTCTGGGTTTAGAATCAACTCTTACTACAACATAAATGTATTTGCAGTATGTATATTTTCCTTTTGAATTTAAAAAAGGCAAATAATATTTATGCTTAACAGTGTTAGCATTCCAATGCTCTTGGCAAAACTGAGGTTTCACTTTAAGGTCAATAACATACAGTGAAGACAACTGTGACCTCTGCTGCTGTTTCTGCCTTGCTGGATGCATGATGAATTTTTATAATGCTGATCAAAGGAGAGAAGGTGGAATGGGAAGAAGGAGGAGCAATTTGTTTATTTCTCCAAGACAAAAATGTCTCCCAAGGACAGAACCTCAGGTAAACCACAAGCATTTGTATTCTAAACAAATGGCAGTGGTTGGTCCAGGCAGGCTTTAAAAAACAAAAACCAAAAAACCCCCAAACTTTAGCCAAATATGTTTAGCAAACAGGCTGAGAACAACATTCCTCTAACGAGGGCAAGACCCTTCTGCCAAAATTACTTTGAATTTCTACAGTTTGAGCTTTCATTTTTCAAACACTTTTGTTCCAAATTGACAAACATTTTTCAAAGAGTTTTAAACTACAGAAATATTTTCGTCAATAAAACATGCAGATTCGAGCAGGCCAGAACAATAATTTTGCAATCAAACTTAACCTCAAAAAAATTGTTTTTAAGTTATTCAGCTGAGACAAAAATGTTGTGTTTTGCTTAATGATGCGGTAACAGAAAGCTATGTAACATTTCTGAATCAGCAGATCACTGAATTATGAGAAAAAGAATACAAATTAAATGAAGTTAAAAACATTTAAAGGTATTTGTTTCAAAATTCAAAAAGACCAATGAGCATTTGGAGAACAATCAATTGAATACACATTTCAATTTATTGTGTTCATCTTGTTGGGGTTTTTTTTTTGGCTATTGGACCAGATAGTGTGCCTTGGCAGGTAGGAGGCTGATAAATAAGGCTCTCCATTTTAAACTGATTTTTTTACTGAAACCAAAAACCAAACAGAAACTGGTATTACTTTATAAAAACAAAGCCTGTAATATCTATTTTGCCTGTCTCAATGGAAACAATTAAGTAGTTCTTTATTGTTAATATGCAGAAGGCTGAATCTAAACATATACACAAAGTAAATTTAAACACCAAAAGCTGGTTTCATTCCCAAATAAACACTCATTTCAGAAAAAAGAGGAGATTTAAAATATTGAATTATAGAATATATAATGTAGTGTAGACTGAGAACATATTTCAGGGTAAAAAACACACGATAGTATCCAAAAAAGACTGGGTTTATCCCATATTAATTTTACATGTCACTCAAATTCTATTACTGTTGTCTCCCGCTTTCCCTTCGGAAGTAACTTTCTAATAGCCTTCAAAGCAAGATGTTATTTACAAGTGAAATGCTACTTGCAGGGTCAATGGGTCTTCAGAAATGCCTACATAAGAGGGGCACTTGTTATCCATTTAAGTATTTTTTTAAACAGGATATATTGACTTAGAAGGGTGAACTGAAATGAGCCACAATCAGTCTCCAAGAAGATGAGTTGTTCTATTTGAGAGGGCTCTAGGATGCTATAAAATAGAGTTTAAGAATGAAAAATAATAGTTTGAGAAAAATATACACCATTATCTTTTCCTAAACATTTTATAATCACTTGTCCCCAAGCATATATTTGGAAAAATTTTCATATGTAAATAATTACAACCTTCGGGGGGAAAATAAAAACAACAAACAAACCCCAAAACTTATGCTATTTCTTTGGAGAGCTGGCAAACTTGCATCTCTCTCCCATCCCATCTTATCTACTGGACACCATTGCAGTGTGGGAATCTGGGAAATAATACTAAATTTTCAGGGTTCAGATAGACATATGGTGGCAGGTTAAACTGGACAACTAAAACCAGTATAAGGCTATGTACATATCACAGGTGTCTAGACAGTTTTACCAAGACCAGGCATGTCTGGTCCGCTTTTGTACCAATTCCTGAACCCCTGCAAAAACTCAAATTCTGTAGAATATGCCACATCTGACCAGGAAGCTTCACTCAGTTTCAAGCCTAGGAGATGACATGATCAAAGGCCTTGCTACAAATGCAGCACAGAAATGAAAAGTAACTTCTATGCCCAAACAGGTATAGAATATTTGTTGATCTGTCACACAGTTTCTTTCTCCACTTGCTATAGCACAAAAGCACCCCATTAACCTGTATCATATCATCGTCATAATTAGCATACTAACTACTGTAAGGTAGGATCTGGTATTTTTTTCCTGGCAGCTGAAATGCTCAAGGTGAAGCTAGCTCTAAGATACGCAACTTAATATTCACCAAATTCTCTTGTGTCCTGTAAACATGAAAAACAGTATTCAGTGATGAAATGATAAATCAGTCAACTCAACAAATAATTCACTGACCCAGCATATACCCATATATACCTGGTACAATATACAGTTGGGAATAGTTGAAAGTAAACTATCATATAGCTGATCAGTGATAGAAGGAGAAAATGAAGTTATTTTAACCAATAATTTACAGTTATGCATTTTTTCTGAACTATCTCATATTAATCAGCATCAAGTCTAAAGCAACAAGCTCTAAACATTGGTTTTCACAATAAATATCACCAAAGATTAATGAAAAAATAGTAATTATTAGTTAAGATTACTCAAATATAGAACCCAGGAAGTTTTTTTAAAGCCCTTAAAATCATTAGATGATCTAAACAAAACCAGCACTACCGTATTGCTCTCAGAAAGAAAGTGTCTAAAATTGCAGTTAACTACACAAGTTTAAAGGTCACATTGAAAATGTCTACTAGATCCACAAACCTTCTGTTTCTTGGTGGACAAGGATTTCTGCCGGCATTCAGAAATGTAATTTGAGCTTCCCTCCTGGCTTTGAAATGAATAACCCTAGCTGTAGCCTAACAGATTTCCCAAACTAAACTTTTCTGTGAAATAGTGGATCAGTGCAAACATTAACTGGCATGGATCCCAAATCCAGTCTGAAAAGTCTTGGGATTAGACCGTAGGTGTTTGCAACACAGTGTTTAGACAGTATTTCAACTTTATATGACCAAGACCATATGGAACAATAGAAGAAATATGAAAACCAATAAAATAAAAAGATCAAAATATTCCTTTTAAGTATTCATAAAATTTATATTTATTGTGTATAATTTTGGAAAGCTTTTGTGTATAATTTTGGAAAGCTTTTTCTATTGTAATCACATATTGTAATCATATATTGGATGCAAAGCAATCTTTATAAAGTGATAGCAATAACATGACAAAATGTTGGCGGACTCGTCCAGTAGCATCTTTTGCTGCCAAGAGCATTTATTTTAAACTGTGTGATACAACCAGCCATAGACACTCTGCTGTACGGAAACGAAGTTAGTTTCAACAAACATTCACAATATTGGAAGAAACAAAACAACAGGCAGGATTTCTTCATTCCTCCAAATGCCTGCTTTTGTATTTTTCTGAAATTGACATTGTCACAGAACCTAAATGTAAGTCTTGTTATTTGGGAAAGCAAGTATACCTATTAGAAAAACAGAGGAAACTCTGCTAGTTTTGTAATATCTAATAAGAAGATATATATGAAAAACAGAGTAAGAAGTAACCAAGTCAAACAAAAGGTTAGAAAAAGATAACTTGCTTCCAGATCCTGTTAAGTGTTACTGCCAAACTGTCCACTGTTTTGCCAAGTAAATAGCTATTACTGAGTACTCCTTGTTAGTATCTGGAAGCAGGAGATAAAAATAATATTATAAGGTTAGGGCCTAAAAAAAAAGTTTTGGATTAAAAATCTATTTAATAAGGAAGAAGCCTGAAGCCTTAGTTTTGCAAAAATTATAAAGACAAGTTGTATAATAAAGCAAAACACAAGGAAAATATTCATATAGAAAATTCAAGATGGATATTCAGAATTGTGTTTGGATGAGACCCAATGAAAACAGGTATTTAATGTTGAGGAGGTTCCTTTATTTTATGTAGCAAAGGCTTTGAAATACATAGTAAGGAAGAAAAAGCTAGAGGTATCTGCATCTCAGTGGAGAAATCAGCATGTGAACAATCTGCAGGGACCTAAAGAAAACCTGGAAAAGTCAAATGAGTTGGTAAATAACTTTTCTTCTGTGGGTCTGTAATACTAGTTTGCTCTGGAAACATACGTGTTTCCATGAAAATCTGGTAAAACAACAGTTTTCCCTTTGAAGTACCAAGACTTTCAGTTTTCTTGAAGAACTAATGATTAAGCCTTTGTAAGAGTATTTTAGGAAGATAACTAACTAGGGGTAACATATCCCTACACCTGGAACACATCTGATACTAACTGAAATTCTAAACTAGTGGATTTTTTTAGCAAAGCAAACATGTATCTTCTCTCAGACAACAAAATTCTCACATAATAGATCTGGATTTTCCCATGGTTAGATTGAACGGCTAACCATGGTAAAAATCAGACCCACAGACCCAGGCTGAAGATGACCTTAGAAAACTGGGAGTACGCTGGCTGGGGATCTTCTTATTTTTTTCATGGTTGCACTCAAGGGAATGATACAGTAGAGTGCCACGAGGTCAAGAAGCTATCAGGTCTCGTGGCTGAGAGATCCTAAACTGAAAGTAAGGTGGTTTTACTTTCATGTTGCCTCTGGCAAACTGTGTAAGTGTTGCGGGTTAACCTCAGTAGGCAGCTCAGCCCCACACAGTCACTCACTCCCTCCCCTCAGTGGGATGGGGAGAGAATCAGAAAGGCAAAAGTAAGAAAACTCGTGGGTTGAGAGTAAAGACAGTTTAATAGGTAAAGCCATGCATGCAAGCACAGTAAAATAAGGAATTCATTTATTATTTTCCATCAGCAGGCAAATATTTAGCCACTGCCAGGAAACCAAGGCTCCATCATGTGTAACGGTTACTTGGGAAGACAAGTGCCATAACTCCAAACATACCCCCTTCCTCTTCCTTCCACCAGCTTTTGCTGCTAAGCACAACATCATACGGTCTGGGGTATCCCTTTAGTCAGTTGGGGTCAGCTGTCCCAGCTGCATCCCCTCCTAAATTCTTGTGCACCCCCAGTCTGCCCACTGGCAGGACAGTGTGAGAAACAGAGAAAGCCCTGATGCTGTGCAAACACAGTTCAGCAGTAACTACCCTAAAAGAACCATTGCCTACACAGAAGAACCCAGAAAAGAAGCCTTCTGCATTTTGCTGTTGCACGATTAGCCAAAACTCCCAGACAAGTTACTTGAACGCGGTCCCACTGCTCAGAAGCACATGTTGGTACTTACATTTGAGATCCTGGAAATGTAAAATTCTGACATCTCTTAGTGAACAAACAGCTCACATTCCCTAAAACTCCCAATTTTTCTCCCAATAAAAAACCCAAACAAATCACAGTTTACGTGTAGTAATCAGACTAAAGACCGTCTTACTTCATGTCAGCATAGAGTTATGACTAATTACTCTTTATACCAATTGTCTCCAAAAAACGAAAAAAATTAATAGATCAGATTTCAAAAGGTAGATATTAGTATATACACACATAAACTCCTAATGGAATTTCAAAATGAGATAAAAAGGATTACATACACATAGGAAAGACTCTTCAAAATAAGACAGAATAAACAGGTCTCATGGTACTAATATCTAGTCTAGTCTAGGTTAGCCTGGAGACGTCTGCATTTCTTTTCAGTTTCTCTAGGAATTTCAATTCTTTGTCAGCCTATCAAATACTCTCAAAAATAAGTTTCATTTAGGTTATTTAAAATGTTATTTCTCTATTGTTTCTACCACATAGTGTATGTGAACAATAGGATTCCCTCTTGATATACTAACTCCAAATTAGTTTATGAAGTAAAAAAGTCTAGCAGATTATCACAAACTGGGCTACTTTGTATGCCACGAATTTCCTCTGCTTTTACTTCATCCAGAGGGAACAGTTCTGCATCACAGTTTACATAAAACATTTTTGTAATCTGCTTTTACACATCAAGCACAAAGTATAGATCACACTACAGCTCTGCTTCCAAGTACAGATATAAACTGTATATTTATAACCGCTCATTCTCATATAATTGCACATTGTAACAGTCGGTATGTATATTTGCATGTAAAAGTACAGCTTTCTCATGTCTCTTCCACTCATTTCTGAGTTTGCCTGACAGCTGCTAATTCTTGTATAAAGATAATAATGCAAGATAAACACAGAGCCCAAAGTATAACTTCGTCTTTCATCAAGGTTTAAATTAGGCTCAACACTATGCTGTCAAGAGCTACCCCTAGCAGTTGAGAAGTAACCTGCCTTCCAACTTGCTCTAAGGACAGTATTTTGGAGCTGGAGCAGAAGACAGGGTTTCAATTGGCTGCATTTGTCTATTTTTATGCAGAAAACCAAGACTACAAATATTACTCCAGCCCTCAGTAGATCTGCTTTATGGTGAGACTTCCCAACACTAAGCAGGGTACATTCAGAACACACACAATATCTCTCTACGCCCATCACATGCACACGAACACAAGTGTCTCCTATTTATCAGTTAAACGAAGAGATTACTGTTAAGCACATTCTAATACTTTCTTTAGAAGAGTGGCATTTTAGGAAGCACTGAATGCTCTTTCAGCACGTCAAAAAGCAAAATATATTCCATCAATTGTAACTGTTAATCAGCTAGTTTCAGCCTTTGACAGCTGCAGTGTAATCATTTGAACTGCCTTAACCAAGAACAGACTCTGAAGAAGAGCTGACTTCTTCAGTATTTAACCCAACATATCACATACTTACGTCTGGCATTTCTGTACAGTAGAAAAGGGTCCTGCAGTTGGAAATCGAGGTCTTTAGTAATAGGTTCTGTTCGATTGTCCATGCTCAGTCTGTTCATAATTGTGAAACCATGCCTTGGAGAAGCCGATCTGAAAATTATCAAGTAGAAGTCACATCAAGTCAAGGAAAGAAAGAAATTACTAGAATTTCTTTGTTATACAGTTCTCCAAAATTGTTGGGGGGGGGGGGGGGTGTTTATTATTATTATTTCTAAGAGATACTACAAAAATCTAATTTTGTTGCCAAGGAAATAACAATTGACTCTTGCAGTGTATACTGCAATCCTTTTACTTATGTCAAAACTCTACATTATGTATGAGAAATAACAGAAGCACCATTGGTCTCACAATAGCTACAGAGAGCATGCCACATCTGTGATGCTACCATTTAAGGTTCAATGATTTAGTCACAGCATAGTCTTATCTGCATGTCCAGTTTTCACTTCAAGTTATAAGGCCTACAACTTCTAAACAGGCAAGATGTTCTAAAACGCCACGTTGTCCCAGACCATCAGTATCACATTATCGAACCACCACCATCTACCCTATAGTTTCTCGCTGGAGTAGAAAACAGCAATTAGAACGATTCAGTCATGGGCCAGAGCAGGTATATCTTTTAACACTCAGGTTAACAATTGCAGATAGTAACAGTCATCCCAGATAGGATTTCCGTACCATCTAAAGCATAAGAACAAAACTGAGGGTGGTGAGACACTGGAACAGGTTGCCCAGAGCAGCTGTGGATGCCCCATCATTGGAAGTGTTCAAGGTCAGGCTGGATGGGGCTTTGAGCAACCTGATGTAGTGAAAGATGTCCCTGCCCATGGCAGGGGGGTTAGACTAGATGATCTTTAAAGGTCCCTTCCAACTCAAACCATTCTATGATTCTATGACTAAACCATTATGCTCATTCATTGGGGTTACACTTCAAGTCACTTAGATAATTTTTATTATTGTGAGCTGTTAAACCTGTCACTATCCTGACAGGAGATATTACTTTCAAACTAAGTGTGACGACAAAGGAAAAGATGATGGCTAAACATTTGGGAAGTGCCATCTCTGGTAATTGCTGGTGGGTGGATTTCTCTATGAAAACCAAAGCACAGGAACCTGCATTACAGGACTGGCATCAACAGGAAATTAAACAAAAGTTGAACCCTTAACAAGAATCCTTGTTTGCAACAGTCAGTACTTCACTTAAACAAAAAACAAGTCCGCTTCCACTGGTGTTAACCCAGTTGGAATTCGGGTTTTTTGACCGTTCCTCAGAATCTGCAAAGATGAGATAGGTGATAAATAAGTCAGCTCAAGTAAAACAGTCACATTACTTTACATTGTCACAACAGTAACGAGAAGCAACAAAGGCAACACCAGTGGTCTCCAACCTGTGGTCTGTTGGCAATGTTTTTTCCGCAAGACTATGACTTTGTTCAAAGCCACAGAAAAATTAAAAGTTAGAACTGATGGGGAGGGCAATGTATGATGTTACTCACAGCTCACTACCTGTTCTATACTGTTGTTGTATATAGGGCAGCCAGGGTCGCAATCTCTGCTGTAAATGGAAACCTCTGCAGCCAACAAAAAGAACAGTGAAGGATCACAGATGCCATAAGTGCCAGGTTACATGTAGTCAGTTCTGGAGTTTTAAAACCAACATTCCAGAGAAATACTACTTCTGTTTTGCAGTACACAACTAGCCACCTCCACCTACTGGTAGCACAACTAAGGGCTGGTTCTTTCCTCTTGTGGTGGCAATTACAACAGCCTCTTATCTCCACTTACCTGAAAGCAGCTTAGAAAAATTACTGACTTATACCAAAGAGCTCAAAAGATTAAAACCAACATTCCCACTTCACACAAAGCTCAGAATCTCTTGGGCCTCCTTGTCACTTCACATCTCTCACCTTCTGAAAACAATCTCTTGCTTTCTCAGTTCTCCCACCAGATCTTCATCAACATAAATGTTGAAGAAGAACGTTGCTGTTTTGGTGTCCCATCCCAGCAGCTACTGCAAGATCTGGTTATTGTATTACTTTCTGATTTTAACAATAGTCACAGGGAAATGCTGGGGCGCTAAGTTGGAAACCCAAACGTATGGCAGGCTTCACAGCAGATCTAAGGTACATGCTAGAATAAATGATGCAACCAATGCTTTGAAAAGCCACAACAAGAGCTGCTGCTAAAAGTAAGTGTTAAAACAATCCAAAGTGTTGGATGAAATACGCATGAAAAATGAATAAACAGACACAAGTAGTATGAAAGTTCCCTACATAGGGAATATAGTACTTCGTAAGTTCTACCATTCCCTTACTTTAAGGAATATCATTATTTATTTCACTATTTGTTTTTTGTTCAGACACCTTTTAAACTACAAATGCTACATCCTATTTAAAACAATACTAACAGATTTCTATGGTTTACCCATATTGAGATTTAAATAACATTTGGAAGTCTTATCCAAATACAAGGCGAGGTCTCCTTCCCAGTGTTTTCTTCCCCGCATTTGCCTCTGCCTGTTGCAGTTTCTTTTCACCCTGGAACAATTTTACTTCATTCAGCCACACTCCATCCCAGCTAGCTTTTCCACATCCACAGGTTTCACCTGCAAACATTAAAGTGTTACATCCTCACCTTGTGTAAACAAACAGCGTTCCCTCCACGTCAGTCTTCTCCTGAAGAAAAGGAAAGTTAAGAAAGTTGAAAACAGGGCAGCATTTTGCTAGCCATCAGTGAGCCCCCTTTTATGTCTGTTTTACCAATACTATCAGTTACACCTCTCTCACCTAAGCCATGACAAAAATAACTAAACCCAACTTCATCGCCTGGTGGCGAGAGACTCCAGCTAGCACAGGTCACCATGCAGCTGACCTGAGCCTTATGACAAGATACGAAAAGGCTAAAGGCTCGACACCACGAGACTAAACGCTGTGCTGGATTAACTCTCCGCTATGCCCGAGGGTGACGCAGAGGCCAGATTCTGGGAGAGGATTTTCCCAAAGGCAGCTGCCCTCAGGGGCGACGCTGAGGATGGGTAAGGGGAAACCACACAAAAGCAGATTGTGCAGGTTCCTCAAACACAGGCCCTAAGCCCCACCATTACAGCAGGCCAAGAACCACTTGCAAACAGCCAGAATGTTGAATTACCAAAAGATTCCCCAAATTAACTATTTTTTTAAGTCTTAAATAGCCTTTTTAGGATTTGTAGCTCCAATACATTTTTGTACATGCTTTGGTTCTGTTAGGGATGTACAGATAGCAGAATTGCTCCAGAGGCCCACACCCTGGTTTAACCCCCAGCCTCCTACAGCTCTGCCCCACAAGATAAAACTTTTACAGCCCCGTAAGCCTTTCAAAACCCACTCCCTAGGCACCACAGGGCTTCTCACACTCCCCAGAGAGGCTGAGCCAGGTGCAAGCCCTCGCACAGCTCGTTGAAGGCAGGGAACACTCCACATCACCTGGCCAGGCCAAGGGCCGGAGCAGCCCCCCAGCACAGCCCTCACCACCGCCCTCGCACCTCAGCCACGGCGGCGCCCGCCCGTCCCCCTACACCCCCGCACACAGTGGAGGGGAGGGGCCTCATCGCTCCCCGCCCCCCGCCCGGACGCCCCGCCCTCCTTGCATGGGCGGCTCCGCTTCTCGCCCCGCCCCGCCTCTCCCGGTGGAGGGTGCGGGGAGGGGCGGTCTCACGTACCCACTCGTTGGCGCGGTGCCCGAAGGTGTAGAGCGCCACCTGGCTGGCCACGTCCACGATGCTGCTGATGTAGGGGTCGTGCTGCTGCAGCGCCGCCAGGCTGATGTCCAGCCCCTTGCCCAGCAGGGCGGCCCCGGCCACCGCCGCCGCCATTTTGCCTCCGACAACAACACAGGGTTGCTAGTAGGCGCAACTAATCCAACGCCGAGAGGAAGGGTGGTGGCTCCCACCCCCGCCCGCTCTCGCTCCTACTGGGCGGGCGGGGGAGTCCGAGTGCAGCCGCCGCAATCGAGCGCCGAGCGCCGCCGGCTCAGGATTGTTGCCGTTGGCGACGGAGCAAGCTGAGGGGCGGCCTGGCGGGGCCCGCCCCGGCCGCGGGGAATCGAGGAGGGCCAGCGGCTTCGCAGCGCCTCCTCCGGCAGCGACCCGCCTGTGCTGGCCGGTTTTCCCTCGGTGCTGGCACCCTTCGTTTTCAGGCCTCTCCCTGGCCCTGGGGAAGTCACTGGCTGGCTTCCTTTCTAGAGTGGCAGCTGCGCGCCTGAGGAACAACGTGGTTCCTGTGGCTGCAGGCCTGAGAGAACCGGCACAACTCGGCCGGGCGCGCAGGCCGTGCCAAGCAAGGAGTCCTGTGCCCTCGCCACCTGCCCATTAGCCTAAGTGGGAGCAGGCGTGGTGTGCAGCACAAGGTGCAGAGCCTCAGGAGAGCAGGGAGCCATGTAGGCTTGGCCTTACATATGCACGGGAGCATTGGGGTGCACTGGTGTGCCTGCGGAGAGAACGTACGTGTGAGACTGCACAAAATTAGCATCTGGATCTGTAAACACGTCTGTAAGGACGTGTGTGTTTCCTGTGTGCTCACACATGCATCAAGGCAATGCATGCACGAGACTCAAACAGGAAGAGAGGTTGGTTCAGAGCGATGAATCTACAGTCTGTATTTGCTATCATACACTCAGAGGCTTCTGCATAGAACTTAAGGGAAAAAACATGAGTACAAACTAAGCCGTCATACAACCTTCGTGTATATATATATATATACACACACGTGACAAGCAGCTGAAACATGAACAAGCATACTATGATATGGAGGCATACAAACAGCAGAGGAACAGATGGACAAGACCATGAATTTAGTTACCATATTTTCCTGTCAGACATGCATATTTATTATTAATCTATTGATATCAACAGTTTACAGAGAATACATGAGCTTTATGTGGCACACAGATAAAATCAATACGTACTTACATTTACAAGATTTGCTTAACTGTCCAACCTGAACCCCCTAGGAGAGCAAATTTTTTTTCATCACCTCAGACCGAGAGCACAATTTTGGAAGGAGTTACCACCTTCTGTATACGGAAGCAGTAGGGTGATATATTTATTTCCAGAGAATGGGATACCCTGGAAGAACTAAAGGCAAAGGTAATAGATGCTATCTTGTTGGTTTGCAATATGCCCGACACAACGTTTTTAAAAGGGCAGTAGCTGGCATAGGGGATGAAGACTGCCATTTTTTTTTTTCCCTCCTTTTAGCTCTAGGCCAAATGGAGCCTGTGAGACAGAGTGAGCAGTAGCACCTACTCTGAGAGCAAATGGGGAAACCCAGATGAAAAAGCTTCCATAGTGTGAAGTGGGGATAGGAGAGAACTGAGACAGCAAGCTGGGAATTCATACTATTAAATGTAGGGACAGTGAGTCTCTTGAGTGGAGTTAGGAATGGGCATGCTCTCAGAAAGGACAGAAAGAGAGGCTATACTTTGGGTCTTAGGAGAGGATATGTAAGTTTTGTTCTAGCCCAGAAGGCCTCTAAAAATTGCATTACTAAGAATAAGGACTTACTGCTTGCTCCGTGAGCACGTAGTGGGAGAAGAAACCTCTATACATACCCTTTTATTAGAATCTGTCTCACTCTTAGTTCCTCTTTCTCTAAAGCCACCTTCTTTCAGTTGGGTGCTGTAATGAAACACAGCTTTAGAGTTTAGAAGTTTTAAAGTGTTTTTGGTATCCTTGTGGTAGGAAAATAGCTCTAAGCAGTTCCATTGCAAAGCTCTGGCTGTCTTAAACATCCTGTAAAAGCAAGGAAGATATATGGGCTCACGGTGGCTAAGGGAAACTGCTGTCCTTGGTCTGGAAATGACCAGAGTAGAATGGCAAAAAAAGAAAAAGTAGTAAGTAGGAAAGATAAGTCATGTTGCTGAAATAGTGAACAGATACACAATCATTTCTTTTTGCTGATCAGATACTCCTCAATTCCCAGTTTCCAGGCACACCTAAACACATTCCTCCTCATGTGCTGGAGTTTCTCATCACCATCTTATCTCCAACTCTTTGGCAATTCTGCTTACAAAAAGTCCCAACTTGTCACCAAGGCATAGAAGTGTCAAACTCTTGGAGTCGCTTTCCAGATGCCTTTGCTCCCTCCAACAATAATACTTATAAAAAATGTGCCCTGGGGTTTTTTTCTTTTTTTTTTTTGGGGGGGGTGTGCATGTTTGGGGTTTTTTTGGTGGTGGTGGTGGTGAGGGGGTATTGCAAAGTTCCATAAGGAAGAATGAGTTATAGAAACTGTATTTCAAAGGCTATTAATTTGAATTGTAAATGGTTACTCATAACTGTTACAAGGTAGGAGAAAGCAGTAGAAAGAATTTAGAAGATGTATTGCAGCCCTTTTCCAACTGGAAAAAAAAAAAGTTTGAAGCAGAAATAAGGTATCTTTCAACTTTTACAACTTACCTGGTTTCCATTGTTGCCCTTTTTCTCAGGCCAAGTAGTAACCAATACTTGAAGCCTTGCACATTTGTTAAGTTAGACAGACTGACCAGCTCAAGTGTGTCTCCTGTGCCCTTCTCTTGACATATGAAGATTATAGACTGTCCTGTTCCCTTGAGCTCATGGAAGAAAATCCAGCTGTGAGGTTAAATATCTTAAAGTAAGCCCGTCAAAAATTTTGCCTGTCTGTTTTCAGTGCCCTGTTCGCGGATGCTTCTTCAGAACTACCTCCCTCCTGGACTACAGCATCCCTTTCTAACATAGCTGGACAGACAGTTCCCTAGCCCTGTGTTTTGAGTCATCAAACCTGTCAAGCTTCTGATCAGGCCTTTTAATATTTTCTGTTGCACTGTGAGGTAGCTTCTGCTGGTTCCAGCTGTTTTGCTATATAAGTGGGACATAATTGCTCCTTCAATTTAGCCTGAAGTAAAGGTACTTAATAAAGCCATTAGTTCTGCCCTGCTTTATAGGATCAGTTGATAGTAGACTAAAAATTTTCCAATGAAACAAGATCTTGTTAAGAAGAGAAACACTGTGAATTCTCACTGCATCTAAAAAGTTAAGGATGTTTTAGCAAAGATGTCACAGCTTAAAAAGGTTGATTCTTTAAACTGCAGTTATTTGCTTACAGTCAGTAATCCAGTCGTCCATAATAACAACTATCGAACAGAGTTAGAATCATTTTGCTGTAATTTGTTTATGAAACAAAGTAATTTTCTAGCTTTCAAAATGTCATAATTTCATGAAGTATATAATTAGAATGTCACATCTTTGTCTTCCACCCACCTGGATACTATTCTGTTAAAAAACACACACCTATGCTTTTGACATGGTATGAAAGGGATTTTGTGTAGGTAATATCCAGACTGACTTAAGGCAAAATCCACACAGCATGACGTTCTTAAGGTCTCCATGAATAATACACATTAAGATGGTTGGGTCAAACCTTTTCACAAGGATTGTTCATACAGATATTAATTCTTTGCTTCACATTCAGGAATCTATGGCATTTCTAAAGACTAAGCCATGCCTCCTACAGCAAATTATCAACACTGAGGATATAATTTTATGTGAATATATTTGGTGGCACTGCTGGATGCATGCAACCCCCGTCCCAGGTCACAGCCATTCAGTCCTGCCATTCTGGCATCTTGGTACTGTGCTGGCACAGGTGCATATGTGGCCACAGTGTGAACCAGTCAGACTGGGGAAATGAACTGATTGAAACCCAAGTGTTCATACTGCCTCTGCGATCACAGCCTTGGCTGACTGCTTTCCTACCTGCTCACATTCAGTCCTTTCTCTGAGCAGCAATTTTTTTTAATAAACAGCAGGAATCACTTGAGAAAATGTAATGTTGAGCACCTCATTTGCTTCACTTCCTCATCTCCAACCCTTTGGAGTTGTTATTGCATGGTAGTTGCCTTTTTACTCCTTCCCCAAGTCTGCCATCATTTTCTTCTCCCTCTGATTGGTGGCACCACTGCTGCCCCTGCTAGTGCAAAGGGTACTGAGGCAGTATTAATAAGTTCCTGTTACTCCATCCAGGGCCACTTGAATATCTTTGCGTGGTGCTTTCCAGCATGCCGGCTTCCTGGAGAACAGAGGGTTGCTCTTGTGGAGCCAGGATGATCCCACAAGGCTTGGTTACCCATGCTCCACGTATTTCTGGGGATGTGCTAACAACTCTGTAGTATGGTACCTCTCACCACTTGGGAACCGATGCTCCTGTGGTTTGTGCTGGAGGCTAGCTGCACCCCTTCCCAGACATTGTTGAAATGTACGGTCTTTTCCGCCCACATTTATTGCAGGCTATCAGTAGCTAGCTTTAGAGTGCTTTCCTCATGCTCAAAAATTGAAATTGTTGGTTGTACTGTTGGACCACTTCTTAACTCCAGTCCTGATAGTTAAAGCAATTTTAGTCTTTTTGTTCGTAATTTATTACTTGCTAAAGGTTCCTTAACAAGTATAAGGTCAGACTATATAGTTTCATCTGGTGCAGTTATTAAAAAAACTCTGTGCTAAAACTGTATCTGATTACTTTCATTCCAATTCAAAACAACTCTCCCCTCTGCCCCCAAATAAATCCCAGCGCATTAAGTTATTAGTATGCATGTCTGTGTCTGTGATGTTGCTCCCTGGTGAAGTTTATGAAACTGTTTTGAGATTTTCTGCAAATGTTAGTCCACACAAGAATGGGATAGTATTCTTTGGCATTGTTGGTTTTGATATTGTGATATTATACATCCTGTGTATGAAATAATTAACTATAATTTACTACACTTTTCAGTTGAAGGTTGTTTTTTTTCTGCATGTAAGAGCCTGGTTTTCTACCAAAAGACTGTTTCTTTCTTTGACTTACATTTTGCTAAGTGATGCTGGTAGTAAGTAACTCTACACTTTTTCTTTTGCTATACATTTATTTGCAAGATACTGAGCTTTACCTTTTTTATAGGCCCAGCTTCTGCCAGTGGCCAAGCTGGAGGAGAACTGAATGGAAGTTCCCTACTATCATTAATTGAACTACAATTTTTTCTTTCTAACTTCCTATGTAGATGGAGTGAAAAACTCTTTTCACTCTTCTGGAGTGAAAAATTCCGTTTGATTTCGCTTTAATCACTTTTCAGAGAGCATAATCTAAGCTGAAAAAAAAATTAATAACAGGAAAAGACTGTTTCAGGAGGAGGAAGGAGGAGGCTGTACCAATATAATTGCATTGAATTATAGTGTTATACAGAAAAAACCAAAATCTTTCTTGTGTACATTTAATCAGTAAAAAATCTGATTTTTATCAATGTTAGATTTTCAGTGTTTTAAGTGACTATATGATTTCAGTGTCTTATCTTTCAGTAGAACAGAAATGAGAAAATTATAAATGTAAAAAAAGATTTTTGTGCATGGAATATTTATTCCCAGTTATTCTAGTTGATACAATAAAAGGTGTTACCTTTATCCATAAACTTTGCCTGACTTCTGTCACAATACAATTGCAAGTACAAGTCTGTCACTTAATAAAATCGTAGATTAGATCCTCCAATCTCTCCCTAATGCTGATAATGTTCTAAACGTACATTGTTGATTTTCCTGCTATAACAAAGAAAAATATTATCAAAACTTGTTGGCTTTTTTCACCTTCTTTATTTAATGTAGCAAAATTCACCAACTTCCTTCAGTAACGTTTCTCATAAGGTTTAACTTTACAAGTTCCTTTACTTTCACCCCCATACTAGTTTAATTACAGTTAAAAAAAATTGACTCTGAATTTTATCATGAGAAGGCAACCATTTTGGGCCAGTATTTGAGTTCTTCAGTAATTTTGTTACCACAACTGTATGTGCTTATAATCAATAAGATATTGTTGATAGCCATTACCTTATTGCTATCCTGATAAACTGCCATAAACTGTTTTGAAGCATCAGCTTCATTCTTTACGCAGTTGATTTGCTAGATGAACCACCAAAATGCTGATGAGGATAGGGCATTCCTGCTATTTCCCATAGGTTAATTAGACATAATAGTAATTATATCTTACCTAATATAATACCCTTCCAACCACATCTTTCTGGTAATCACCATTTAATTTGGCAGAATCAAACACCTGTAGCTCTAAAAGAGCTATTTTCCAACTGGTTACAGAGAAGATGGCCTCATTTAATTAATTCCTAATATGAAGAGTTCCATTAGATAATTTCATTAAGTCAGGACCTCATTTTTACACCTCACCTGGCATAGGAGCTCTTCCCATATTAAGGAAATGGAGTCATCACAAAGATCTGTTAGTGTTGGTGCTGTGAAGAAGCTGGTAGCAAGGCTGGAGGAGTACTTGGGCTGAGTCTAGTCGGGGGGGGGGGCTGGGATGGAACGTACAGGGAGTTGTGCCTGTGGTGCCAAAGTATCTTTTTATGAAAATGAGTCCTGTGCACTCAAATCAGCTTGGTTGGTTGGTTTTTGTTTGTTTTGTTAAGTTAATTGATGAAGTAAGGAGAAGCTCTGAAAAACTGTTATACCTGTAGCTGTTATGGTGTTGCTTTATGAAGAGCATTGCATTATTGCCTCCTCAGCTGACTGAAGTATCTTCTTGGTTTTTGCTGGGGTTTTGTTTGCTTGTTTTAATGAAGAATGTTGGTGTTTTTTAAAAACTGATAAAGGATTTCATAGCTTTAGACATAGTATAAGTGAATGAAATTAGTGTTGTAGCAATACTGAATTCTACAGAGCTACAACAGATAAATGATGATATAAAGAAGGATTCTTAAAGTTAAAATAACCAAACCAGTAAAGTGGAGTTTCTGCCTCTAATATTCCCCCAATCTCTTTATATTTTTGATAGCTGCTCATGAAAATTGCTATAGGGAAATTCTTGTGATGCTAATGGCTATTTCATATCTGCTTCTGCAGGTGGTAAGAGCTTGTGAAGATTCTCACAAATGTATCTTCTGTGGTTAAAGTTAGCCTTAAAAGCTATTGTATGTGTCTTTTAATGTGAGGTCACTTGGCTTATAATAGCATGGTCTTTCCATTTTGGTATAACGCTTTAGGTGATCACTTTTATTTATTACTGGGTTTATTTGGCTAGCAAATATCAATGAGATATTTGTTTTGAAGTAAAGTTCCTTTCAAACTGAAAATTGACTTTTTTTCTTTTGTTATGCAGCATGTTGCAATAAGGATCCACAATTAACTCTATGCTTTAAATACAATTACTTGCTTCTTCCTGAAATTGAAGAATGCTTCATTTTGATTTAATTTCTTTGTTTTGATTATTATTTGTGTTGCTCTAGGGTTTGTGGGTAAAGGAAGAAAGGCCTGGGTAGAAAAAGGAGCTCAGATCTGTATAACTGCACCAGAAGATAAAATTTGATAACATTTGGAGTGTTGCCCTTGGAAACAATGAATGCAGTCTAGCCCTGTTTTTTAGCGGGGAGGGATGAATTTGGGCAAAGACACCTTCTAGCAGGCAACCAATAGAAGATTTAAGCACTTTGAATGAGATTTTGAAGTGGAAACTAAAGGTATTAGCACCACAAACCTCCAGTGGGTATCTGAGTCTGGGTTTATTACACTTGTGTGAATTTGTTTCCTCCGGTGAATTCTGAGAGCTGTGAAGGCGTTTGGCAATCCCCCCTCCTACAATCTGATTTTGTCTTTTTCTGGTGATGCTGTGCTATGTCTTCTGTCAGGTTAAATTTACAGGCATATTACCTTGCTTGACAGAAACATGAACTACATGGATTTTTCAAAGAAAACCTTCCACAAGCGGTAACAGCCCAAGGTTTCTTTCTTCCTCTTATTTTTCCTGCTAGTTTGCCCAAATCTGTTAATTTTATTATAATCTGAAATTAATCTTATAATCTTCAGATGAACTTGCTTTCTGTGTCATTTAATCAGTAGTAAACCTAACAAGACCATGTAAAAACTAAAACAGGTTCAGGACACTTTTGTTAGGTGCTTCTGTTATTAAATCTTGACTTACTACTCAACTTTAAGGAAAGGTCTTTCTGAAACAGTTCTGCATGGCTTCTGAGGGACTTCAGTTATTAACAGGTCAGATAATACAATGTATTTCACGGTGCTCTCAGAATAACAGAGTGATTGAGGTTGGAAGGGACCTCTGGAGGTCATGTTGTCCAACTCCCTCAACCAGGGCCACCTAGAGCAAGTTGCCCAGGACCTCCAATACCCCAATGAGGGAGATACCACAACCTCTTCAGGCAGCCTGTGCCAGTGCTTGGTCACCCTCACAGGGGAAAAAAAAAAAGTTCCCTGATGTTCAGTGGGAACCTCCTGTGTTTTAGCTGTGTTTGTGCCTGTTGCCTCTTGTCCTGTTGCTGGACACCACTGGAAAGAGTCTGGCTCTGCCTTCTTTGCAACTTACCTTCAGGTGTTTTTATATAGAGAGAGATCCTTGTGAGTCTTCTTTTCTCCAGGATGAAAAGTCCCAGTTCTCTCATCCTTTCCTCACAGGAGAGATGCTTCAGACCCTTCCTTATCTTTGTGGCCCTTTGCTGTACTCTCTCCAGTACATCCATGTCTCTCTTGTACTGAGAAGTCCAGAAGTGGACCCAGTACTCCAGGGGTGGCCTCACCAGTGCTGAGCAGAGGGGAAGGATCACCTACCTTGACCTGCTGGCAATACTTTGCCTAATGCAGCCCAGGATACCATTCACCTTCTCTGCAGTGAGAGCACATTACTGGCTTATGTTCAACTTGGTGTCCACCAGGACCCCCAGGTCCTTTTCTGCCAGGCTGCTTTCCAGCTGGGTGGCCCCCAGCATATACTGGTACATGGGGTTGTTCCTCCCTGGGTGCAGGACTTTGCACTTCCCTTGTTGAACTTCATGAAGTTCCTGTTGACCCACTTCTCCAGCCTGTCGAAGTTGCTCTGGATGCAGTGTGACTCTGGTGTATCAACCACTCCTTCCGGTTTGTGTCATTTGCAAACTTGCTGAGGATGCACCCTGTTCAACAGGAGTTTAATATCTTAAAGAGCTCCTTTAGACCTTATTCTAATCAGCACGGTTTTTTCCCCTTTCTGATACAACAGCCAGGATGTTGGCTTTATCTCTGAATTAAAAAGAAAAGGCAGGGGGCAGGGAGAGAAAACGCATGAGACAACTTGGTAGATTGGATTATACAGGAGAGATAAGGATTGGAAGAGAACTAGTTGGTAGTATTGGGGTTTTGTTGATATAATACATGAGCATACAGACTGGGGAAGAAGGATGCGCATGCAGTCACAGCTGATGAGATGAGAGGACAGAAGAACCAGGAAGAATGAGATGGAGTACAGGAGGCAGAGCTCAGGTGGGACGAGGCTTGCCATGGTGGAGTGGAAGGCAGGAGTAGCATGGGGGCAAAACTGGAGGAGGCTTGCTGCCAGAATGAGACACCTGCTAGGAACAAAATGAAATGGAAAGGACAGAGTTGTGTAGATCTTGGGGCAGAAAAATTCAGGTAGCTTTTATAACTGACAGTAAACTAGTAGGAGTGTTTTGAGGCTTTGATGGAATGAAATGTTAAGCACAAGGACGGGTAAACAGTGTGCTGTCATTAGTGGAAACTGCCCTTCTGCCACAGCCATTTTTTAGGTCACTTTAATTGCTGCTTGTGACATGACCTAGTTGGAAGTGGTTGCTGTTACAGAACAGAACGTATGGAGAGTTTCTCCTCATGCAGTGCTGAGCAATTAGGAACCAGATACAGCATCACATACATTTTCTGTTTCTCTGTCTCTGAGTGGTTTCTGAGGGATACAGAACAACAGGCGTTTTCTCTGCCTGCTTGAGGAAGAAAGGGACATAGACTTAAGAGTCGTAGGAGAAGTTGGTTGACCATCAAGCGCAATGTTGTAATGATTGAGGAAGCATCTATGAAAGGATAAAGCCTGCTAGAAAGCATCCCTGTTCTCCCTACTACTTGGCAGCAGTTGCCACAAGATGTAAAACCCCCCTATAAAGTTCCAAGAGAGATGGTAGTCTAACATTTTCAAATGTCTTATTATCATTAATTCCAACTCATAAATAGCCATTACAGTTACTTTTAGGATAAAATGTATGTCAATAGAGACTGCTGTTTGAAATGTGGTTTAGGATATAAAAAAGGAAAAGGCGTAGGGTACTATTTTTAACATTCTGTCTTGGACATCGCTGTTTGCAAAAATTATATAAACCAAACTGTTTTGTCTGAGCTTTTGATAGTATATGTATTTGTGGTTTTGTATTTTAAAAAAAAAAAAAAACCACCCACAAAAAACCCTCCAGGCCTGAAAAGGCAGAGGGGCTCGTTTTACTTGTCACTAAAAATTTCAAGCAATGAAATGATGTAAAGCTTTTCTGAAGCTTGATTTTTCTCTAGTATTTGGTTATCTGCATTAACTCCACCAATGATGACTCCATTTTCACTCAGTGTAAGTGAATAAGATGGTTTGGCTTATGGGTTTTTCCTTTCACATGGCAAATCCATCATGCTATCTAGGAGAGAATTAGAACCATTTTAAGTTTGTAGTTTCATTGATTTTTCAGGTGTCCTACAGTACTGAGGAATATGATCTTTGTTCTGTGAATGAGAATACTGTACTTAATTTTTTTGTTACTGTAGCAGTTTATCCCAAATTTGCCTTTTCCATAAAAGTGACTCTGAACAGATCTTTGACTTAAAGCAAAAGTAGTAGCAACATGAATGGAGATTCCACAGCATTTCTGGCAATCTGTTCCAGTGGTTTACCACCCTCATGGTGAAAATTATTTTCCTTATATCTAATTGGAATTTCCTCCTTTGTGACTTGTCTGCTGCCTCTCACCCTTTCACTATGTACCTCTGACAAGAGGCTGGCACCAACTTCTCTGTACCCTCCTGTTGAATACATGAGGACAGCAACAAGGTCTAGCTTAGTCATCTCTTCTTCAGGTTTAACAAACCCAGTTCTCTCAACCTGTCCTCACATGACATGTGCTTCAGCCTCCTAATTTTCTTAGAGGCTCTGGACTTCTTCCAGTATGTCAATGCCTTGTACTGGGGAACTCAAAACTGGACGGGGTACTCTAGGTGTGGTCTCACAGAATGAGTTCCCTGTGACCTGCTGGCAACATTCCTGCTATTTAGGTCCAGGATGTGGTTGGCCTTCTTCACAGCCGGGGCATGTTACTTGCTCGTGTTCAGCTTATTGTCTACCAGGACACGCAGTCCTTTTCTGTAAAGCTGCTTCCCAGCCTCTACTGGTGCATGAGATTATTCCACCCCAGGTGCAGGATTTTGCACTTGCCATTGTTGAACTTCATGTGGTGCCTGTCAGTCTGTTTCTCCAGCCTGCTGAGGTCCCTTGGGATGGCAGCTCTGCCTTCCAGCATATTGACTTCTCCCCCAATTTAGTATCATCCACACGCTAGCTGAGAGTGCACTCCCTCTGATAATAGTGATTGTTAATAAACATGTTACACAGTATTGGCCCCAATTTCAATACCTGAGAGCCATATACTGCTAGTAGTTGGCCGCTAGTAGGACTTTACCTGCTGATCACAACCCTTTGAACGTGTCAGTCTGGGGAAACTTTCATCCTTCTCCAGTCTACATCTTTACAATTTGGCTACAAAATATTATGGGAGACTGTCAAAGACCTTGCTAAAGTCAAGGTAAGTGACACACATTACTCTTCCCCTTGTCTACAGAGCCAGTCATTTCACCATAGAAGGTAGTCAGGTTGGTCTGGGGTCCGGCATGGTTTGTCTTTGGTAAATCCAGTCTGGCTGTTCCTTTTTGTCCTTCATGTGCTTGGATACGGCTTCTGGGATGACTTACTCCATAATCTTCCCAGGAATTGGAGTTAGGTTCACTGCCCTACAGCTCCCTGGATCTTCTTTCTTGGAGATGGATGTGCTGTTTGTCTTTCTAGTCATCAGAAACCTCCCCTGATAGTCAGGACCTTTCAAAAATGAGAGAGTGACCTTGCAGTGACATTTGCCATCTCTCTCCACACCTTCAGATACAGCTCATGTCATTCCAAGGATCTGTGTATGTCCAACTGGCTTAAGCGCTCCACTCCCACAGACTGCCACTGGGCTCAGAGACCCAGAAGACCTAAAGGTAAACCTTATTAGAAAGAAAAAACCCCAAACAAAATGTAAGGTAAAACAGGCATTGAGTACCTGAGCCCTACCCATGTCCTTTGTCACTAGTTTCCCTGACAGACAGCTGTGGGTCCACATTCTTCTCTGCCTTTCTTCTGCTGCCAGTGTGCTTACAGAAGCCCTTCTTGCCTTTCATATCTCTCACTATTTGCAAGTCCCTCAGAGCTTTGGCTTTCTTGACCTTATCCCTGTGTTCTTGGGCCATGTCTGTGTATTCTGCATACTTCCTTTTTAGCATTTGAGCTCAGATGGGAGTTCCCTGTTCATCCATGCCAGTTCTCTGCCATGCTTGCTTCACTACTGCCTATCAGAATGGCCTGTTCCTGTGCACTGAAAAGGGGGCCCATGAGGACCAACCGCCTGTCCTGGGCCACTTTGCCCTGCAAGGCAGTCTTCTGTGGGATCCCACACAGCACATTCCTAAACAAGCTGAAATATAGCATGAATTCCAGAGTTGTGATTTCCATATTTCCCTTGCTTACTTTTTTTCAGGATGTTGAACTGCAGAATATGATGTTTACTGCAGCCTTGACCTTCACATTGCCCAGCTCCTCATCCTTTTTCATGAGTAACGGGTTGAATGCCTCTCCTTGTCACCTCATTGATAATCTGCATCAAGAAATTGTCATCAACATCTTAACATGATTATTCATGAACAGGATTTGATTTCTTGAAATGTCTAGTTTAAAATTACAGACTAAAGAAGTTTGAATAAGTTTCCAAAACTACTGGGTAATTATCCAGACAGAACAGTTTAAAGCTCTCCCACTCCTTATATTAATAGGAGCCACAATATTCCCATGCTGACTATGAGGGGAAAAATCAATATCAGCAAACGTACATTCATATTGATTTATCTTCCCTTTTGGTTTTCTAATTTAGTAAAGGCTACTAATGCAACATTACATAAAGATTCTCAGGAGAGTAAAAAGGCTAATAAGATCAGGTATCACTGTTTGTTCTGTGGAAGTGAACTGACTTTTCTGTACATAGTCAACTGTTGAGTTGCCCAGTACAGAAAGGCCAGCGTGTACTTTTGTGCCATGTATCAGAGAGCATTAGTCTAGGGAAGTGGACTAAAAGGAGCCATCAGGATGATGTTTTGGGATGCAGGCCCAGCATCCTGTTAGGATGTGAGTGTTAAAAGGAGAGATCCAAGTACCCAAATACTAAGATTTTTTTTAGTTTCCACGTAGTATTCCAAGAAACATTGTACATGTATTTGAATATCTTATTATACACATCTGTTCAGAGCAGTTGGTAACATTTGTCAAACTAGGTTAGAAAAGGGTTTTCTGATTGTGTGCAAGTTCTTATGCAAATATTTAATTTTTAAGGTATTTCATGTGTTGTATGAGGAAAAAAGGAATCCATTATGAAAATAATGAGCTTGCTTCACTTACTCATTTTAAACAAAATAAAGGGAAGCAAATGGGGGGTGGAATATTGTTACGACTTAAACCCTGAAGTTTATGACTGTCTAGAACACAAGAAAATTTTCTTGTGGGGAAAATAAGTCAACTATACACATACATGTTATAAACTTAGAGATACATGATATAGTGCAAGCGATTCTGTGTTGGAAAGGATATAAAGCTTCAGAAAGAAAATTCATTAATTTCACAGTGTACACTTAACACAGCCCTATCAATCCTGTAACACTTTCTGAATATCTCAAGATATTTGACCTTATAATTGAAATATATACTCCTTGTTATGTTAAAAACATGAAAGTGCAACAAGTTGTAAAAGGGGAGCAGCATTATCTGTATTCTTACTGTACATCACCTATGTGCACAGATTCATGATTGGAAGTATTTCCTGCATTCCATATAGTTGGGGCTTTTCCCCTCTTTGAGGATAGGACAGTCATGAAGGTACTGTCAAAAAGTAAGATATTCCCTTGTCCTACCAAAAGACAAGGAAAACAGCAGAGGACTGAAAAATAAGACTGAATAATTAGGTCATTGAATGCCCAGGCTTATAGAGGTATTCAGTGTCTGAGAAGAACAGCTGATACTCTGCAGCTGCAGGATGATTGTAAAAGTTGAGTTCTGTCTCCCACACACCAAGTTTCCAGTTTTTTCAACTTTTAATTAACTTGCCCATCAAGACATTCTACTAGAGCTGTAAATGCCAGAACAGTCTTTGTCCCACTATATTTGATGGAAAATTAATTTTTGTTAGTCACTTTCATTGGACCATCAACAAGTTCTTGCTTATGAAGAAGGATGATTTTTCAGTCTGGAGTACAAAATGACAAGATGGCTATCTCCAAATGGCCATAACATAGTTTAAAAATAACTGCGTTCAGACTGCTCTTGCCCAGTTGTCCATCACCAAAGACTATGACTCCTGCCTGGAGCTACAGTAACAGTAGTTTGGTTCAGTATAGAAATGTGCCTTTTTCCTAGGGGCAGTGATTTTACTGTAAATCATAGAATTGTAGAATGGTTTGGGTTGGAAGGGACCTTAAAGATCATCTAGTTCCAACCCCCCTGCTGCGGGCAGGGACACCCTCCACTACACCACGTTACCTAAAGCCCCATCCAACCTGGTCTTAAACACTTCCAGGGATGGGGCAGCCACAACCTCTCTGGGCAACCTGTTCCAGTGCCTCACCACCCTCACAGTAAAGAATTTCTTTCTAACATCTAATCTAAATCGACCCTCCTTCAGCTTAAACCCATCACCCCTTGTCCTGTCACTACACTCCCTGATAAACAGTCCCTCACCATCTTTCCTGTAGGCCCCTTCAGGTACTGGTAAGCCACAATTAGATCTCCCCAGAGCCTCTTTACTTAGTCCTTTGGTTCCAAAGACAGAGAAGATCAATCAATATCACAGAGGTAAGGTATTCCAGTAGTCCTGTCAGCAAGTAGTACTTGAACAGAACTTAAATATTATAAGACATAACTCCATGGAAACAGAATTACAAGGTTACTCAGCCAGGTTTAATTCTTGTTGCTTTCACATGGTCTTTCAGATATAATTTTCTTGTTAGGCATCTCCTGAAACACACACTTTTGCCCACCCCCAAATTTAAATATATATGTTATTACTGCATCGTTTATTAAAACAGCTTTAACATTTTTATTCATAGCCCTTATTGTGCCATTTTGAAAAACAGGAGTAACTGATAACAAGTGTAGGTGATCATACTGTTATGTCAGCCCTGGAGAGAAAACAGGCTGCACCTGCAGAAGATGTGGAAGCTATTGTCTCTGAGAAGAGGAGTGCTAGAGATCTAGGTGTGGAATTCTAGTCTGGCTTCTGAGGTCAGTGACTCTTGTGGGCTGGGATGTTTTTGGCCCTATAGCTTGTTCTTTTTCCATACTGAGCATATGGAAGCAACAATTCTTTTATGGAACTTTAATTTGACAAGAATCAAGTCATGTACATGACAGAAGGCCTTGAAATCTGGACAATTTTGCTTGTCAGATTGCAAGACTTAGCTCTGAAGCATTTATTACTCATTTTCATTGGGAATTTCTAGTATATGAATTTTTTAGTATTGTAGGAAAAAGCATTTGTTACCCTTCTCTTACAAATGACCAATTTTTTTTCCCAGAAACTTGCAGAATAAATTCAACCTGTAACCTGAGAAATTTAAATCCAAACAGTTAAAACTTTACTATAAAAAACCTGAAAAGAATGTCTTGTGGTAGTGTTGCCTTGTACTTTTGTTGTGTAAAAGAGGGTTATTTTTAAATGAAAATCAAATTACAGGGTGCCATTTAGTAACACCAGAGTTCATGTGTACTAATATGGATTTTTAGTTCTTTCATTACAAGATCTCAATGACTTCACAAATATTATCTCAGTGAGATGCAGAAATACTATATTCATCTTATTTTTAAGTAAAAATAGAGGGGGGAAAGGCTGTGATTGATCAATATGAGTGAAGAGGTTAGAGATGAAATAATTTACCATGTCCTTCCTGTTAACCTTTGAAACTGCAGCTCTTCCTTCTGAAAGGATCTTTACGAAAAACTTAGTACTTATGTCTTTGTTGAGGACTGCTGCATTATCCGCTGAAGTCAGTGTGACTCTTGAACTTCAGTAAGTTTTGAATTAGATCTCCTGTTGTTACTTGCACAGTCACAAAATCTTTTTTAGTGACAAGAATCTACACATTTTTTTTACACCCCATGTTCCTTTGTAGGTAATGGTCTGCAGGTGCCTAGTCAGTGAATCAATAAGCATTTGAGATATTTACCTCTGTCATTTTGGCCTGGTTAGTGGAAAACCATGAATACTTGTGATATCTGGTTCTCTAGAAAAGCACAGACTAACCTGGAAATAATTCTGGATAACTCCTAATAGAGGACTGTTTTGGTGCATTTGCTTTAAGTAAAAAGTCCATTGATTCTGAGTTAAATGGACACTATCAAGCAAAAATTTGCATGGGGAAAATCTGTAATGTATTTTAGTCATAGGCCTGCACCTTTTAGAAATAATTTGAAAAAGTCAACACTGATACTGTTTGTTTATCTTCTGCTTTTCATCCTTATTATAATGATCAGTATCATTCTTCATTTGTAAACACTTCCACCTTTTATTTCTTATGAACTACTGAGTAGTTCATCTCGTGTAGCTTGGTGAAGTTATTAACCTCTTTACAATGAAGGATTTGCCCATATTAGTGAAGTACCTCTCACAAGACCCAATACATCATCTGTCTGGACAGTTTTCTGCTAGTGAAAAAATAATGAGAAATATATATTTATTAAAAAAATATTTCCAGTATTCAGAAAGTTTGCCAGTAGAAATATTGCCAGTATTGCATAAATGATGCAGTTTCCCTCATTGAGATGTCAGTGAATTATTAGGGTCTGCAGGGACACTATTTTTCTCAAATCATCCTCAGGCTCCTTCAGGGGTTTTTAGGATCTATGTTATTTTCCTGAAAAATCTATTTTCTGATCATTAGTTTTCTAATCTGAAGAAGGGAGGTTTACTTGCATGTAGCTTCCCCTGTCACTGTTTATCCAAATGCCTGGGTGATACTAGCAAATTATATGAAACAGATAAATCACAATTTACTCTCAGAGTGTGAGGTGAAGTGATGGATGGATGGGAAAAGCAATGCAAAGAAATCACCATGCACATTGCATCCTGTCATGAGGAAATCTGCCTGAAGATTAAGAGTGTTTGCAGCCTTGTGTTCTCCTAGATCTTTCATTACTTCCAAAGATCCATAAAACTTTTACAGCAAACCAAATCTTTTCCTCCTGAGGTTAGTGAGAAGACTGCATGTCTTAGTCATAGAAAGCCACGTGCATGCCATGATCAGGTATCGTTCTTGTAACTGTGGCTCCCTGGTGCTCTCTTTCCCTGTGAAATGTGGAGACCAGAATCTTTGGGGAGAGGAACACAGAGCATAGAGGAGAGAGAAAAATCGATTTAATTCATAGTGTTGCAAGAGGCTAAAAATCTTGGGGGTATAACTCGGCAGAGACAGGACCAGCAGTTAGCAAGGAGATGTCAAGTGTTTCTTTCCATTTCTGCAAGTTTCAATAATAAATTACCCTACACTTAGAAATCTACTCTCCACACACCCCACACACGCCTTCCCCCCCAGCTGAGAACACGCTAGCTTCCACAGTGCCTCACAGATGGAGGGGAAAGACAGGGAGATGTCAGTACAAACATCCTCACTAACTGTATGTGGTGGCTGGGAAGTAAAGGGTGGAGTTTGGCTAAGTCGAGATATGTCTTGAAACCAATATTAAGGCAGAAATTGTCTTTCTCTCTTTATGGTACTTTAAATGTGATCTGAACCCAGAAAGCTAAATAGGGATAAGAATGAAAAACTAAGAAGAAAGTATGCAGAAGATTCAATGCTTTATGATACCTTAAATAGTGCCAAGTACTGAAGAAACAAAAATAAAATGTTGCGCTTTTTTTTCCTTTTTTTTTTTTTTTTTTGGGTGGGGGGAAAGAGGGACAGCTGGTACATCTTTTATTCAAATATAGTGTATTTTAAGATACACACTGGCTTATCCTTTGGAACTTGAACAGTTTTCCTTTGTTTAGTAAGCTACTGAAAAAGTATCTGTAATACCAAAGGTCTTGAGTAATTCAGAGGTCATTGATCTTTCTCTGATTAACAGTTGTTGTCACTTGGTTATTAAGAATGACCACACTGACTTCCTCAATGTTTTGTTGTTATGAAAGTAAATTATTCAGAAGCACCTTTATGTACCTACCAGCTTCTATGTGTTGGCCCTTCATAGGCTGACACAGTGAGTTCATGGTTACCCAGTAGTTTTTCCCCCACCTTAAAACTCATGGCTCAGTTCACTTGGTGGGTATTTTGTCCTTTCAGACCTGAAGATAGTTTACTTAGGGGAGTGCTTTTTGCTTTGTCAGATATTCTGTGACGTAGCTAGCTGCAGGTAAGTGGTACCCTCAGTCCCTCCTGGAATCACTTCTAACATTCAGAAGAAATAAGGTGATGGAAAACATCTTTGTTCCCACCCTGCTACATGTATGCTTTCTGTTGGGAGATGATATTTCAATTGGTGACACATTCGTGATTTGCATTGCAGTTTTTCAGGTCCAGTTCTGCCAGATGTGCCAGATGTGCAGGCCGAATGCAGTCTTTTACTTCTGTCTACAAAGAGCTGAATTTGGCTCTGACATTAGTTCTAATTGTTTAAAGTTACAAAACAACTTTTTTCCTTTCTTTTAACCCTATACAAAGGATAGAGCTGCTAGTGTTGCAAAATAATTGAGTCAGAGCCTGTTGCAATCAAAAGATGATTAGTTTCTTGTGTTTGTGTGTGTTCTGATGTGAATTCAACCAATCTATTATGTCTGTTTTGTGTTCCTAGGGATGCACTATTTTTATGTGCAACTTGCAAAAGCAGACACAGTTCACTGATGTTTATTAGTGACCTTGTCTTGTCCTCTGAATTATGGACAGTCTGCTTTGAACATGGGGAAATGCTACTAGCAGTAATTATGTGGATGTTCGGCTTTTTTGTAGTTGTTTAACCTCTCCAAGGCCCTGCTGCAGTTCTAGATGTAAAAAAAAAAAAAACAAAAAAAACCCCAAAAAAACCCCAACCCAGAGAAACTGAATTATGGGTGTTTAAAGCTGAAATATTTATAGAAGCAGTTTTTTATTTAAAAATAGCATTTGTGCCTGAGAAGATCAGATGTACCACTTCAGTATGAAAAACAAAACCAGATTTTAGTTGATATTATTAATAGAAATTGCATGAAATTTGATAATGTAATTTAGCTGAAAATATTTTCTTCCAGTCTAGGTTTGGGAGTGTTTTCATGTTACTAAATATTATAAAGAAAAATATTTAGATTTTTAATATTTTATATTTAGATGTTAAAGACAAATAGTTGAATTACTGTTTATTAAAGAAGAAAATATACGAAGTATCAGAACATATGCCATAGAAATTAGATCTCTCAAATTAAAATAGAGGCAAGTGATACTAGAAGAATAATTTTGCTTATGATGGGAAGATGGGATTTCCATCTATCACCAACAAAGTGCTATAAATTAAGATCACAATGTTTTCTAGAAATATATTAAAATTAAAAACCAGATTATTTAGGATCAAAAGTTTCCATAATTGCCTGTGAGAGAAGCTTACATAGACTTTCAAAATCCATCCTTATTAAAAATGAAAAGCAACAATATGTGGAATCCTGAAGTCATTATTGATTTGAAGTCACTATTTAAGTTGATTAACATTTTACCTGAATGAATGTCAAGTACTGCAGGATACAGCCCAGTTGATTTTAAGGTGGTGGCAATCATTAGTGCATCCAAAGTGTATCCAAATTTGGGTAATTTGGAAATGCTTCCTGATTTGAGAAATCATATATTGATGGGATTGAGAGTGAAAAAAAAAAAAAGTATCCTGTGGCTCAGGCAAAGAATGTAACACGCTGTGATGTTTTTCAGTCCAATGAAAGAAACTCTTCCATGTTCTTTGTAAAATGATATATTGTGATAGGGAGTAAAGTAAATGACTATTGTGAATTACTGCTTTGACTTTTCAAATACTATCTTAGAGCACACTTCGGGGAGAAGTGCCCTTGGAGCAATGATCCACAACTTCAGATCAAAAATGTAAATTTGAATGTGTTTTGAAGAGGGGGTTTGCTCCACTTCAGTATTGAAAATATTCCCAGTACTGTGACAACTCTCTCAAATAAAAATTAGAAGAAAAATGTCTGCCTAAAACTTTGGGTACCAACTATAGAAACAAAAGCCTGTCTGAACAAAGAGAAAGTCCTGCTTCATGTTTCCTTAGAATGACAGATCTCCTTGGCTTGCACCCTTCTCCCCAAAACCAGCATGAAGCAGCACTCTTGATTAGTCAAGAGAAGGCAGCATGCAACCATTAATATTAACTGTATCACATCACACCATCTGGCTCCACCAGCTTGGAAATGATGGCCTGTATTCTTTAGTCACAGCTGACAGGAAACAGCAAATTAATTGGCAGTACAATTGTGATTTACCTTTTACCCCTTACTTTTGACTCCCCACGGTCTAACATTCGTTTTGCCTTTGAAAGACCTAATACTTTTAACTGTATTGGTTTATCTATTAAGAAGAGAATATTTGTTGTATAGTAGAGCACTAAGTATATAAAGAAAAACAAAAAGTAAGTGAGAGCTGGTGTAGAAGTTTTCTTTTAAAAAACACACAAACTTTTTTTTTTTTAACTACAGAGTTGAAGGAATATACTCTTCTGTGAGGGTCCATTTAACATTTCCTCTCAGGTATTTATGGACAGAGGGAGGAATGTTATCATGTAAGAATACTGCTAGGCAGCCACCTACTCATGTTTTTTATTTCCTAATGCATAATTGACTGGATACCCTTGCTTTATTTGAAAATACATTTGATTTTACCTCCATAAGTATGGCTTTGTTACAAGCAAAGTTTCCAAGATCCCTGAAATTTAGTCTGGTTGAACCTGAGGATAAAGAACAAGATCTTATTTGCTGTCTTCATAGATGTTCTGAAGATTAATTAGCCCGTATTTCGCAGTGCTTTAAAGAGTTAAAAATGCTATGTAAGCATTATATCTTGGTTCTTCACTTTAGAGTAGTCCAGCTTTTAATTGCTCTGCTTGCTGTATTACTGGGAATTGAACTCTTGCAAAATAAGCAAAGTCAGTCATAGTTGTTAATCGAATGAGACTTCAAGTAGAATTTAGGGTGACACCAGATGTAGTAAAGCTAGTGAACAGATTGCATTCTTCTCCTGGAATAAGTACTGAGCCAACAAAACTACATGCTTTGGGTTTCACTGTGCTGCCTCATATGCTACCTTTCTGTAACTGTAACATCTGATAGCTCAACAATTTATAGGCATTATAGATCTCACTGAACCTTTTAGCAAAGTTTAGAGGACCAAGCTAATTTCCTGTTCTTATAATTATATTTTGACCAAATTCTTACAATAGCTAAATAATTTCATATGGCATTTTTCAATTCCAGTCTCAAAGTACAGTGTGGTTTTAATTCCAAGTGAAGTTTTAACTCAAATGTCAGTTCTATCTTTGTGACTAGTAAAATGATTTTTAAACAATTTTTGTGTGTCCTGAAGTTTTTTGGATGCAAGATACTCTGAATATCATCAGTGACTGTATTTGATGCTTCTGCAAACTGTGGGAGCTTCATCTCAAGGAGTGAGAAACTTAGAGTATGGGGAGTCACGAGTATGTTCTTAACTAGTGCCAGAACATCAGCTCAAGCTGATTGCTCCTTTGTGCCACTCTTAGGGAAAGAGTGTGATTCATCACTTCCATTTTGCTGAATACTGAAGTGCAAACGCATCTTTATCGGTTAGATTTTACTTCCACTGAAGACTAAGTGGCGTCCTGATCTCATTTGTAATAATGTAAGTTGGGAGTAATTTAGTAAAACTGATTGACCTACATTGGTATAATTCTTGTATGAGATCTTGTCAGATTCCACAGCTTCACTGGAAATAGGTTTGGTTGTAGCAAACACATATATTTAGTTCCCCTGAAAAGTATGTGGATTTCCCAAGTGCTGGGGAGCATGCCTGGATTCTGATTGTTATTCACTGGTAGAATATTTGTAAAATAAATTCACTGAACAGGTTTAAGCCATGTGCTCTTCCTGTGTGAAAGTTCAGGCATGATGTAGCTTTCAATGAGTGATTAGACTTGACCACCAGCCTGCTTCCATTTTGACAATAATACCATCTGCCATTCTTTCATAGTGTGCTTGTTCCTCTATCTTTGTAACTTGTAGTCTTGATGACTACATTGTTTTGATATGCTAGGCCAGTTAAGCTGCAAAAATAATTTAAAAATAGCTGTATGATTTTAAAATGATTTTTAAAAACTGGAGGAGCACAGAAGAAAAAATTGTTTATATATGGTTATAAATCTATTTCTGTAGTTCTATTTCCGGTAAACTGAAGCTATCTAATACATAAATTTTCCTTTTTGTGCTACTCTAATGCAAGTATAGATATGGAGTCATTCTGGGCTGTGGTCAGGATGATCTTACTGGCATGTCTTTGGGTCAGTGGGCCAAGCAGGGTTTGATATTTTTTGTCGTGGGGTTTTTTTGTTTGTTTTTGTTTGTTTGTTTTCTCTGTAGCATTCTTCTTCTATCATCCTATTTTATTTTGAGAACAGAATCTCCTTTCTAGTTTCTTCCTTCTTCATTTAATTGATGTCTTTCACTTCTAGACATCAGTTAGGCTGCAAAACAGCAGTACAGTAACGTACAGCTAAACACAGATATTCAAAATGTGAAATCTGTCAGTCCATCCCCTGGGCACAAGTCTGTGCCTATTCATGTTAGAACAACAGTCACATGTCTTATTAAATCAGGTACTCTTTGTGCAGCCCATGTACTGTGGATTTGCTCTGCTATATACTGCATAAGCTCCACTGTTGTGCTTGTGCTGATAAGAGTTCCTTCCTCAGGCTGCAGTGAAAACCAGCAGCCCCTGTTGTGTGTGGTAGCAATTGCCATAAACGCTACAGACTTGAATGGAAGAGAAATGGAATCAGAGGGATGTAATATTCACATATTATTTAAATATTCATTTTCTACATTCTCAAACTCTATCAACCTGGAGCTTGCAGACTACCCTTTTCCTTTCAGATTGACAGGCAGCACTGACCAGTAGGAAGCTCAGAATGTGGATACCTCCATTTTCCTGTCTTCCTCCAAAGTTCAAACTGTGTTTCTTCAGGAGATGGCAGCAGATGATATAGTAATTGTAAAAGTCAGAGACTCCCCTATGAGACTGAAGAGGGGGAAAAAAAAAACCTTATTTCTGTCCAACAGAATGATCAAGCCTTTTGCATTACAATGATACAGATGGAACTGAGTAAGATTTTGAGCCTTTTGTGTTCCTTTGACGCAAGAGAAGTACCCTCCAGACTAAAGGAAGATGGTAAAGTGCAGTTGAAAGTGAACAGTTTTGTTTCACCTGTTCATGTTTCATAACTGCAGTATAGCAATAGATATTTTATACTGATTACAATAAAAGAAACACTTAGTGAAGTGTCATAAAGATTTTGGCATTTTTACCCCTTTCAGTCTTAGATACAGAACAACTTATATTGGAAGGGACCTCAGGAGGTCACCTACTCCAACCTCCTGCTTGAAGCAGGGACTGGGTTGCTTAGGGTTTTGTCCAGTTGACTTTGAAAACCTCCAGGAGATGCCCTTCTGAGAAACTTGGTCCAGTGCCTGACAGCTTTCAGGGTGAAAAAAGTTTTATGTCAAGTTGGACCATCCTGTGTTTTAATTTGACTGTTGTCATTGTATCTGTTGTAAAGAGCCTGGCTCTGTCTTGCTCTGAAAGTCTAGAAGAAGAAAATAAGGAACTGTATAGGGAGACTTATTCAGGGATTTAGTTGTTAAAAAGCTAGGCCTGAAATATTCATCTTGCTTTCACTCACCCAATCTTCTTCTGAAGTCAGAAAACTCAAACTCTCTCATGGAACACAAGTAAATGAGATATAAAGGACATCTCCTAAAAAGGCAATCGGAGGACAAAGTGGGAAGTGTGACCTCTTCTGTTCTCTTTACAGCTTGTTCCTTGTGCAACATTGGGTCAGACATTTATTCTTTTTTTTTTCCCATTCTTTTTTTCCATAAGATTACTTATGATAAGCATTATTATTATTTTATCACCTTATTAGTTTAATGTCCAAAATTCTGGATCAGGATCAAGGCCTGAGTTCTTTACAAAAATATAAGATGCAATTCCTGTTTTTTTTCCAGTTTAAGAAAACAATGCAGAAAAGTGAGGAGGAGGGGACAGGAAGGAGGTATAAAGGCAAGGAACGAGGTGATACAATTGCATATCCTTGCTGTATGTGTAATTTACATGAGCTTTCCATTCTCTTTTGATTTCTTTTTTCTAATTAAAAAAATTAGTTTTTCTTCCAATAGCGTAAAAGGGGAAATTAAATAAAGACTGAAAAATTCCATGGTGCTCTGAAAAAGGGTGAGTTATGAGCAACAGCTCAAGCAGCTTTAGCTGGTGATGTAACCTATTCTGAAACCGACCTGGTTTGTTACTTTGCAGAATAGTGTAGTCTTGATTAGCTGGTGACAAGGCAAAAAGTTTTCCCCTCAGTGTAAAACTCTGTTACTATTTTAAGTTCCAGCAAAAGGTGGTCTTCCTCTAATTCTCACTTACTCTCCCCCTAAATCAAAGAGGATACGAAACCTGATCTGGAAAGCTTACTTCTTGTGACACCTTGTGTGTGTGTATGTTAGGAGCTTAGCTTGGTCATTCTTGGTCTCACAAAGTTCTTGAGAGGCAATTCATAAACTAGTGTACACATCAATAGTATTATCAAATAACTGAACTCTTAACTATGTATGTTAAGGAAATTAAATATTTCCTTCAAAACATGTGGAACTAGTGAGTAAAGATTTTAGAGTAAAGATTCTAGAGTTGTTTGTTTGTTTCATTTTGCTTGTCTGCATGTTTAAGAAAAGATGGGAAGAAATGAAAGGGGAGACATAAATAAACTGTTCTGATTGCATGCTGGAGGGGTAGTTTAACAGCATAACATTTTTCTCAGCTTCTAAAGCTACACATTTTTTTTTAGTAACTGCAAACATAACGAACATCTCTTACACTATATTGATTCAAAACCTACCTTGCTGTATTATCCCCCAAATCAAACAGTGCTCTCGACTTTGCTGCCTGTCACTTCACGTATTGTACTGCTTCTGTTCCATCAAGGTTCCACTGCAGCTGTGGAAGCTTTAGAGGGCACATATTCAGGAAACCAGCCATTATCTATTGCTACAAGTATTTGGAATATTCTGCAGCAGTTGTGGAGTTTACAAACAGTGACAGCCACAGAACCATTTTTAAAGTTATTTGAATAACTGTTATGTGCAAGCCTGAATCCACCCAATTGGAGCAGATTTAATTTATACAGTATTCAGGAACCTTTCCAGGACGCCTTTAATATCTCTGCAGCAAAATACATGTTGAAACACTTTGTTTCACACTTCCAGAACTTCTGTAACACTTTAATAAAGTCGCACTAAATGAGCTTTCGGATGTCCTAGAACAATTAGTCAAGATGGAACCATAATGAAATGTACAGTTTTAAAGTTGATGATTTAACCAGTTCAATTAGGGTCTGTGTAGCATTCGTTTGTGGTGTTTTGATGATGATTTTTATGAAAATAGAGAGCTATTTTGAGCAATCTATTGGAACTAATTTTGTTTCAAAGGATGATTTGCAAAGAAGGGCTTTAGATCACTTGAATGCAAGGTTTAGGTGGTACTGAGGTAACCCTGGACTGACTATAGTCTGTAACCATACAATCCTGGAAACTGGGGCTGAAATCAAACATTGCTACACGTCAAAGTTGTCTTTAACTTAGTGCCCATTTGAACAGACCACAAAATCATTACTCAGCTAAACACAATTACGTCATTTTAACAGAAGGCAGTGAGAGAAATGCAAGTTGTAGAGCAGATTTCAAGATTATATGAATTAAAGGTGCTGCAGCTGAAACAGAGGCTGATTGCTTGATGAATTGGGAATTTCTCCATTTTGGAAAGAAATAATCATGAAAAAAGCCAGAAGAACACTACAAAGACTGCATTTTAACCAGATATACTTACTAAGCAAATTTAGTCCTTTAGTATAGAAAGAACCATTGTGCAAAATTAAATGCTTGACATTGTATGTAAGGCAAATAACACAGTAACTGACTATACTAATGAATTAATCTAATCATCTTCCTTGCGGCTGATACAAAAGACCATGTATTTTTAGACCATTTTATCTCATTAGTGATTATTGTAGATCCTCCAAAATCTGTCAGAATTCCAAATTGTTGGCTTCCTTGAGTTTGTCAATAATTTCCTTTGTTGACAAAGCAGATTTAGAAGTTCTGAGACTTTACATGCCAAAAGAGAAGGAAGGAACTTGGTCTTATAGCCCACCTCTACATTTCACTTATTTTTCTGAGTTCAGTTTATGACTTTTATACTTGGAATTGGCTAAATGTATTTTTTTTCATTGCCTTCTTATTTTGACTTTGTGTAGTTTTTGTTGTTAATAATTAGATCCACTGAGGTTTCCAAATGCCAACATCCTGTAATCCTTCTAGTCACTCTAAAGTCTTCCTCAACAGCTTGCAAAAATTTACTCTTGGAAGAGTCCATCCCTTCCAAAAAAGAAAAAGTCCTGCTTTGTACTTGCCCTAACTCTCAACTTACACATGGTACTTAGTTACAAAGAAGATACTAACGACATATTCCTGAGTATTTTGTAGAACTATGTTAGAAGATTAGAATGGGAATAACTTGTTTATTTTTGTTGTGTAAGCAGTGGCAAGTATCTAAGATACCCTCAACAGTTTGTATGATTAATTGTTTTGGGTTTTTTTTGCCAAAGTGTAGGCTGATTGGAATAAAAATTAATTTTTCATTGTAGACATCTTTGTAGACATTATTAGGTCACGTCTTTTGTTTGACTGATGATTTTAGACTATTATTAACAGTAATTATTTTGCTTTTTTTCTATTTATTTTTTAAATTGACAGTAGCTAATAATGAAAGAGAGTTTAACTCTCTTCGTATCAGTATATATCCCAATCTAGATAGGCCCAATTATTTCTTATCTAAAATAGAAACAGTGCAACTCTTTTTGTTAAATTCAAGTCTTTCCCTTAAGCTTCTACGCCAGAGTCAACAATTGACCTTTTCCCTTTTTGAGGAACAGAGACTACTTCTGTTTTGAAATTCTGGAAAGGTGTTAGACCTTCCTCAGCGTGCTAATTAGCACTGTGGCTAGGTGTCTGTGACAGCGATGGCATAACGAAAACAGCCACAAGTTCTCTTAAAGTCTGATAAGCATCCTGGCATTTATATTTTACTTGGGATAAACATCAATTGTGTTATTTCAGTATGTTCAAGCATTTGTTTGCAGCTACACTTTGAATCTGTGCATGAATTCATCCAATGCTATATAGTAATCATTAAACACTAATCACCTATTTACGAGGATAAATGGCAAGCTCTTTCATTTCCGCAGTTGGAATTAAAAAAAAGCTCCACTGCCACCACTCATTGAAATCACAGATCACAGCTGAAAGCTAAGATAGCTAGCAAGATTTGAATAAAATCACACTTCCAGATATATGGATTACTTTTAGAAGCTTCTGCAGTCTAGAAAATCAAAACCTACTTAAAGGCTACCAATTTTGTCTACTTACTTCTCTGTCTAAAGACAGTTTGTTCTAATTATTAGCTACTTTCCCCCCCAGTTGCCAATTATTTAATTCTTTCCTCTTTTCCCCCTTACATCTAATATTTTCTATTGTTTACCAATACTAGGCCTTAATATGCTATAGTAGACCATACAAATATCCTGATAAATCTTATCATTTTCCTTCTAACTTTTTGTAGTTGCTTGTTGACATTTGAATGTAAATGTAAAAACTAGTGACTGAAATTTCAAAGCCAAGTAACTACTCCTATTCATTTCAATGTGAAAAATGCAGCTAAGTTTTCAAAGTTGACTTTGAAAATCAATCTTTCTGACTGTATAAAATTTCAAAAGTTCCTGTGTATATGGCTGTTCCAGATTTTAAGAAATGAAATCGCCTAGAAATCCTGATCATCAACCTTCTTTTTCTCTTCCATCCCAGACTTCTTGTTTCTTGAGATAATCTCCTGTGTTCTAGCTCATTCATAGTTTTGAAAGGTCTGCAGTTTCCTGACCCCACTTTCAGTAGTTTTAGATAGGACTATCAATTGCTTTCATTCCACTTAAAATGAAGCAACAACAACAAAGTAAAATAAAAAACACTCTTAGAAATCCATACTTATTGATGCAAACAGGTATTTTTTCAGTTACAACTAGGAAGCTCAAATGGAGAGGATGATACTCACATTTTTAGATGATATGTAGTTCAGAAGAATAAAAAAAAAACTTTGAGAACAATTCTAAACAGAGCAGTCCTGAAATATGAGAAAAAATTGCTATCATCAATATTTGATTTTAAAAAAAATATATTGTAGTCATGCAGCACCAGCAAATACCCAACGTTTCTATTATACTATGTATAGACCAACAATGCAGTATTGTCAGAAATGACAGTTGTTAAGAGTATTATGTTCTTCATGCACAATGATTCTTTTAATGAAGGACTAATCAGGCTGTCGCTTCAGGTTGGAATGCAGTGAAGGAAACAGACACTAGACAGAAACCAGAATTATTGACTTGTTAGCCTTTGAAAAAAGGAAGGTCAAAGTCTTCATGCAAAGATTGCACTGTGTTTGGATCCCATTTATTTAAATCAGTGACAAAAAAAAAAAATTCCATAGTTTTCAGTGCAAGAAAGTGCTGATTCTTATGGGAAGCCTTCTCTGTTTGTTGGCGGAGGTGCAAAAACTTAAATCTGCAGGAAAAAAATACCTTTCAGCAAAGTAATAAAGAGCTCTGGCACTGTTTCTCTGAGCTGGCCCTGGAAAGAATCACACTAGTATTGTGAGCCTTAATACTATTTCTGGGGATAAATACATTTCTCTTCCACTTTTGAATAATTTACTTTCTTATTTTATAGTAAAAGGCGTTACTGCCAAAATAGTGTGAACGTAATCTACTGCAATTAGATAGCTAGATAACTTATGTAGTAGGCCCAATGAAAACTCTAGATCATTTAAAAAGTACTGAGACTGCTTAAAAGAGACTTGCAGATAATTTTATAAGTTATAAAAATAGTTCAATCAAAGTTATTGTATGCACTTGTCTGTTTTCATCCCATTGCTTTCTAGCCCCATCTTTAAATACAGCATGACAGTAACTCTTCCTTTTTGAATCAAGGAGACATTCTCCGGCACAACCTATTCAGGCGATTTCTGTTCTGAAGATGGATGTGGGTTCTGATATTGGATTTTGAAGAAGCTGTTGTGCCCAGTGTACGCTATATATGGCTGTGTAAGAGGGAAGGAGTACTACATTGTACACAGAACAAAAAAATTCCCGACATGCAGAATGGACTGTTGCATGTTCACATTGTGCACCCTACAAATCATCTTTGACACTTTCTAACTTTAAATAGCTGTTTCTCAGAAGTCTCTGTCTTGGTGCTTTATATGGCCCTCATTACTATTGTTCTCAGAGCAATTGCAGAACAATTTTTTTTCCTCCTAGCATTCCTGTGGGGTAGAAAACTAGTATCTCCACTTTAGAGCTGGCCTAAGGCTGAACAAACATTGGATCATTTGTCCAATCTACGGTCATCTGCTTAGAGGAAGTCTGCAAACATGGATTCAGCCTGGTGTGAGATACCCTTGAGTCCAATCATTACACTGTCCATCTTACCTCTAAATCTGCTGGCTGCCATATCAGGCAGGGACTAAGAACTTTCTCGTTGTTTTTGTATTGAAAGAATAAATCTTTACTAAATCTTTAAAAATCTTTCTCTCGCTTGTATACTCCTCTTTGGGCTGCATGTGTGGGGATTTAACTTTGAAGAAGGCTAAGTGTGCTCCCCCTTCAGAAGGCCTTAAAGCTTTTCAGAGCATCGGTTGTTCAAAAATAGTAAAAAGATTTCTAATTCGCTTAGGCTGTATGCTTTGCCTTTAGAGTTCTGGCTCAGAATGTACGTGATCAGAGAGCTCAGCATTCAGAGGCTGTGCAGGGAAGGGTTGTTGTCCTCCCTGAAGTCTCCAAACTGCTGCTCTGGAATCCCTAAAAAAAATCCCTTTTGCATTACTTCTATGAAAAATAAGAAGAAAGTATAAAGAATGGAAAGAAATGAATTTTAGGCCAATTAAATTTGCCTGGTTTCTGTGGAGGGTAATGCCTTGGGTTCTTTCCTGAGAGAATTATTATTACGCATGAATTTCAGTTATTGCATTACTAATAAAAAAATCTTACAAGCACCTTTACTTCAAATGCCACCTCTTGACCAAACCTGTTTTCATTAACAACATCTTCTTGGCATACTTTAACAAAACAAATGCTTTAGGGGAAGGCACGATGTTCACTCTTAGGTCACCTGATTCTCTTCATTAGCAGGATCTGTCCATCTTAATCCTACAATCAATTTTTTTCCACTTCTCTGCATGGAAAAGTATTTGCATCAGAATTGCTGAGTAAGAAAACCTCAAATTATAGTAGAATTTTATTTATGCTGAAGAAATGAATGCCAGCTAATATTCTTGTTTCTTGTTCTATTTTTCTTCTGTATTTGATTTTTGGTAATTGGCCTAACTTGTGTCCCACTGTGGGAGCTTGGCAGAGGGAGAGGGATGAAGAACAGAGAAAAAGATTTGTAGGTGGCAGAGACAGCTTGTGTATGTGGCTGCATATGTATGCGAGCTGGCATAAAGCAAGGCTATGTGGATATTAAGTGTTTAACTAATACTGTATATAAATCCTTATCTAGCTAAGAATGTGACCCAAGAAGGGCAGAAGAAATATTTTCAGGTGCCCCACTGGCGTTTGATTTCTGTACAAGAGTGACCAGCATGCACTTAATTACTTCCCCAGAGATTATGTCCATGCAAGGGTGAATCATGCAACTCTTGGTTGACTCATGGCTGGAAAAAATGGAGTTAGCACAATCCAAAATGGCAAGGATTTGTGGTCACAAGGAGAAATTTAAAATGTATATTTACACAACAAATGTAGTCAGTGAAGGACTGGCTGTTCAGTCCTTCTTATAATGGTGAAGGGAGAAATTTTTTTTTTTTTAAATTTTTTTTAAGAAAAAGGCAATTCAAATTGAAAATGAAAGCTAATATATTGCCATTCCACCTCTAGCTGTGATCTTGCTTGATCTGGTAAGTTAAACAGGGTAAGTGCATGTGACATTATTAGAGAAAAACTAGGCAATAGAGGACAGAGTATTTTAATTGCTCATAGGAACTCTTTCTCCTGAGTCAGAAATAAAGCTGCATCTCTAAATGCTGTCGATGGCAATATGTTGTTGGTGAATTAGCCTTTGAATAACATCTAATGCAGAAGTTGTGATGATGAGTGGTTGTTAGAAACCAAAATGACCTTTTTTTTAGGACAAGCGCTTTAGCTGCATCCAGTTTTCGGTAAGTGCTTTACATCTATTCCAGTTTCTCTTGCAGTTCGAGTGGATGTGTTGTTTTCTTGCTTCTTTGCCTAAATCTGTTAGGTGGTGGTGGTGTTTTCTATTATATTTTGAGTTCCATCTGAGAGACAGCTCACGCAAAGTGGTGGGGGGAAAGCCTCAAAACCAGACAGATATTTGATACTTCCCACTGAAATCCATTTGTAGGGAAGGCATTAAGTTCGTTTGAAAGGAATTCCTTTATAGGGGTATTCCAACTTTAAAATAGTCTTTTTCTAGTTGCAATGGAAAACCACTTGAAAGGCTGGAACCACTGTGTTTTAAGTTCCACAAATAGTATTTCGTGCATGTGATGTTCTGTTATCATGAAAATTTACAGCCCTGGGCTTGCACGTAGGACACCGTGTTCTGGACGTTCACCCTCACGTAAGTCAGAGCGGTTTAGTTTCCAGGTAGTGGCAGTTTCTGCAGTGGTTCCTGAGGGGTGGTTTTGAACTCCGCATCTCTTGTTTAACATGGCAGCTCAGAGAGTCCAGATACATTTAACATGTACTGCATTCAGTTCGCATTTCGTTTTAAAGAAGTCATTTTTGCTCTCTGCGGAGGCTTCACTTGTGGAGGGCCAAATGACAGGCATAATTAAGGCAAGTGGTGGGATACCAGCGGAGCACTTTGGTGTTTCCACCAACGATTTTGCAAATCCTAGCTTGATTAATCTGTTTAAACATCTGTGCATCCTCTCGTCTGTGCAACTTATCCCTGGGTATCTCTTTCCCTTCCGCTGCCTGCCTACCGTGCCTGTATTTGCCTGCTCGTAACGGATCAAACACAACCGCAGCCCGTTCTGCCGTTTCGGTAAACGCTTGCACACGATGCCGCCTGTAACGCTTCAGCAAATGATATTGTCCTCCTTGAAATGCAGCTCACAGTCGCATTCCGTAGTGGAACCGCAGAGCAGAGCCCACAATATTGAGAAATCGGATCGAAGCCGGGCCGGAGGACGGCGGTACCGGCTGCCGCGGGGTGCTGGGCGCGGGCGGCCGGCGAGAGCGCCGCTGTGCTGCCGCCGCCGCTCCCCCCCCCCGGCCCGGCCCGGCCCGGCCCGGCCCCGCTGCCGCTCCCCTCGCCTGTCCCCCCACTTCTCCAGGCAGCCGGCTCCAGCTCGCCTCCGTGACGTCATGTCTGTAGCAAGGTTTCAGCAGGCGCAGTGAAGGCAGGCAGCGTGTTAAACTTTCAGATCAAGTCCGGCGGCTCCTAACGCCGTGCGCGGGGGGCTGCGTGCAGCCGCCGCAGCTGGAACATCTGGAAGCGTTCAGTGTGTCTGTCTGTCGGCGAGAGGGAGAGAGCGGGGAGCGAGCGCGCTGAGGGAAGGGAGGGAGTAAGGGGCTGGGACTGTGCTCTCTTCCTCTGCAGAAACAGCTCCCTGCCAACACAACGCGCTCAGAATGGCTTTGAAGAGGAGGAGCAGCAGCGTTTGAACATCTTTTTTTTTTTTTTTTTTTTCCTCCTTTTCTTACTGTTGTAGTTGGTGGATTTTAAAAAGACGTTTAACCCTCAGAGGTTTGTCCTGGATGCTTTTGCTTCCCCCCCCCCTTTTTTTTTTCTCTCTGTTTTCCCCCCTTCCTGTTCTTTTTTATGGTTTAACAGCCAGAGGTGCTGTGCTAAATTCTTGGAAGGGGCCCGGATGTACTGAGGATGCATTGCAATTTCACTAAAGGAGGCAGTAGTGGAAAGGATCAGTTTTTGGTGTTTGATGCAATAATGGGAATCAGGTAATAATAAAAGGGAAAATACTGCAGCTCCGTTCTTCCTTGAATTTTACCAAGCCGATTTTCGGAGGGATTAATCTGGACTCGTTTTAAATGGTCAATGAAAACAAGAGGATGTACATTCCAGAAGAAAACCATCAAGGTAAGCCTGAAATTTACCTCCGAGGATCTAGCAACCATTCTCTCCTCTAGCTTTTGTCCGTAATCTCTCGGTTCAGTTCAGCCGCTGCCGCCACAGCCAGCGGCAGGCGGAGGGGCCGGGGCAGAGGACAGCCTTTGACACCGGTTTCCATTCGGAGCACACAGCTCCCCTCACCCAGGGGCACTGCAGGGACACCCCCGCAGCCCCTCGGGGGAACGGGTGTTTCATAGGAAACCCCGGGCAGAGAAAAGTTGCATTAAGTCGCCCTTGTCGCCTTCTGAAGCGGAGGGGCGAGGAGAGGTGCCCAGCGAAGGGGCTGCGCGCTGTGGCCAAGGGCTAAGCCAAGCCGCGGAGCAGCCCGCTCCTCCGTGTCAGAGGAAGATTAACTCGCAGTGCGGCCGGGATTAGGGGATCTTTCCCAATTAATGTCGTCCCGGTCCTCCTAACACCCATCTGGGTACGGCTTCCTAAGGCACCGGGAGAGGAGCCCTTCCCTTCTTTTACGCTATTTCTAATCTTTCACACGAAAGGGGAGGGGAAGGGGGAATTATCTATTTACACACATACACACCATACACACGCACAGAGAGAATGAGGGACACCGGGGAGTGCCTGTATTAAAATGAAAGTTGGGTTTTACTTGGGGCAGTGATTTCTCGCCGAGCTCCCCTCAGGATCGCCCGCATCATGGATACCAACCCGTGCTGCTGCTCCTCGGCGTTAGCAAACGTCCCCAGCTATTCCCTGTAGTAAAACTTTGTTTGTCCAAACTCTAGAAGCCTTCCCTCCCCCGCCCAACCTCGATCTGCCGAAGTTATTTTTATCCTCTTACCTGCATGTTGTCACCCCCTCCCCTCCCTTCCCCACCAGCCCTGGCTGCACACACACACACACACACACACGTCGGTATTGCAGAGCAGACAGAGCCATTTCCTCCCGTCGGCGAGAGAGGAGCAGTACTCCGGCGGGAGCGAGCCGCCGGGCTACCTCTCGCTTCCCAGCAGATACCCCCAGCCGCGGCCAGCTCTTCCTCATCTCCCCACCTCGCCCCCGGCCTCGCCCTGCAGGGCAGCCTCTCCCTCCGGGGCCAACTCGCCTGCCCGCAAACGTGCCCCGGCCAGCTGTGATGGAACACCTGGTCTGGGTGTGAGGGTGCCCAGGCGGTGGGGAGACAGCGGCCTGGCGAGGGCTCCCACCCCCGGTGAGCTCCCCGGGTGCCCCCTACCCCTGAGTCCCTTGCAGGGGCGGCCGAGGATGCAGCTGTGGAGGTGTATTAACATTGTAACAGCCCTTATGGTGAAGAGGTGGTTGGTTTCAGAAATACCACCCCCCCCTTCTTCTGATTCAATACAGATTAAACAGGAAAAAACCCCAAACCCCCCACCCCTAGCCACTTTATTGAAATGAGGTGGGAGGGGAAAGGAAGCAGTCCCTGATCCAGAGTGCTCCTTCCAAGTGGGAGCAAGTCCGCAGCACATGCATTCAGCAGGCATAATTGGGCTGCTCTTCCTGGACCAGAGCTGATAAAGTGGACGAAGAGCTCAGCCTCCATAGCAATATGCCAACACTATGGCAACCTAAATCCAGCTCCCTCCTTATCAGCTGCAGTGATTATATAATTGGAGGAACAGTTTTGCATCTGTCTCTTGATGCAGATTGTCATTACTCCCAGGTGAAAGAGCAACTTCTAAAGCAAACAGAAAATCAGCCAGGTGGAAGAAAGTCCTGTTCCCTGATAGTGCTCGGGCTGCCATTTATTTACAATCTATTTTTATTTTGTGCAAACAGCACCTGAAAGGTTAAATTGATCAGTAGTCAAGAAAACCTGGTGGCAAGGAGATGGGAGCAAACCAATCACAATGTGGAATGGAGTAATTAAAGCAACCACAGATTCCCAGTTGCAAGGTAGAGATAAAAAAGACAAGTAGAAGGCAAAGCTAGGTCTGTGATCCTGGCCTGCTCCTTGCTTATAAGAGGGAAGATTGATTTGGATAAGTCCTTACTTTTGCATCTTAGTTGCTGTCAGCAAGGTGGATGTTCCAGGTACTACTGATAAAAGACAAATTTTTATGTCTGTTCGTGAAATGTGACATGACTAGGCCTCTGCCGGTAGCTGCTTTCTGCTGCACACGTCTGTTCTCAGCCCCTTATCAGCCTACCTGAACAGCCTTATGCTCAGGAGCCTGGGTAGCAGGGGAACTGGTGTAACAGTGGCTTACTAATGAATAAAGCATGCAAGAGACCATCAGTTAGATTGTGAGGACTGTGGGGAAGAGGATTTGTATTTGACAGTGCTTTGTTGACTTCTTAACTGCTAATTTGGGTAGGTTTGTAATATACTTGTTTTATGCTTTTGAATGTGACTTTGTACACTGAAAATCTTTCACCCTGAAGTAAGAATTTCCTCGCATTTTTGGATGTTAAAATATAAGTTCACCATGTTTTCATTGCAGCCTCCTATTGCACAAAGAAAGGGAAGCTGATAATATTTATAGAAACATAGAATCATAGAATGGTTTGGGTTGGAAGCAACCTTAAAGATCATTCAGTTCTAACCCCCCGGCCATGGGCAGGGACACCCTCCACTAGACCAGGTTGCCCAAAGCCCCATCCAACCTGGGGGCACTTGAAGACTTCCAGGGAGGGGGCATCCACAGCTTCTCTGGGAAACCTGTTCCAGTGCCTCACCACCCTCACAGGGAAGAACTTATTCCTTATATCTAATCTAAATCTACCCTCTTTCAGCTTAAGGCCGTTACCCCTCATCCTATGACTACATGCCCTTGTAAACCGTCCCTCTCCAGCTTTCTCGTATTTGTTGATGCTGAGACACTTTTCAATGTTTATTTTTGCTACACAATGGCATGTATTTTTATAACAATTAATTATTCATTATTACTGTAGAGCATGTGTTTATCTAGAAAATTTAAAAAACCCACCCTACAAGCACCAGAAAAAGCTTTCAAAACTAAGTACATCACATTTAATGCACATGTGGGACTGGGTAGAATCCTAGATGGGCATCTTTAATGCGTTCCCTCATAATATTTTGAAAACTTGTTCTTATAATATAAAATGGAAAATCAGTTTGCAAACCCACGTTTTACAGCCCTCTCAAGGGAGAGACCAGAATGAGTCAACCTGGCCTCTGGTGTTGCAAGTCTGAATCTCAAGCGTAGTTTAAACATCTAGTTAAATTTCGCTGCTTGTGATTCTGGCGTTTGGCGGGGATCTTTCCTGGTGAGATTTGATGACCAGCCAGGAAATGAAATCAACCCAGTAGTTTTGCTGTGTACTTTTGGGTTGGCGGGTTTTTTTTGGTGGTGGGTTGGTTTTGGTTTGGGTTTTGTTTTTTTTCCCCCCAGTTCCAGGGATTAGGTGGCGAGGGGGTGGTGGAAGGGGGGCCCGCGTACTGCCTCTCCCAGAAGGTGGCACTACAGGGCCGCGGAGCCCGGAGCCGTGGCGGCGCTCCAGAGGGGTTTGGCAGAAGACACTTCATCCATCCCCTGCTTTTCAGGAGGAAAAGCTAGATGTAGCGCTGATGGATACATATCTATCCCGGAATAAAAATCATTAGGATTGAAGAGCTCCTGGTAGGTCATTTACTCCATACAGTAATGATCCTCTGAGTGAAAAGCCATCTCTGAGACCATGTCTGAACTACCCTCCTTCAATTTCAGATAATGCCTTTGGGCTTTGTCCTTATTGCATATTTTGAATAGATTTCTACCTGCTGCTTGTAAAAAAGAACCCCCTCAGGTATTTGTCAACCATAATTAGGTCTTCTTGCAACCTCCTTTCCTAACCTGCACATACTCTGTTCTCGATATCTTTCCCTGTAAGACACTCTTTTCACAGTCCTTGTATCTTTTGTATCTGTTAAATTAGGAACTAATTAGTATTCTCTTTATTTCTCAGAAGCCCATTGATAGTGAGAGGGTAAAGTCACAAGCGTAGTCCCTAATGCATTTTTCTGACCCGAAGTGAGGGTCAAATCCACAAATATTCCCATTAACTTTGCAGGTATAAATACACAGCTGATTTTGTTGAAGGGTTGAAATCTGTCTCATGCTGTGCTACTAGACAAAACCATTGGAGATACAGACTAGAATTTATTGGATGTTTGCTTTAATTTTCTGCTCTGTTTTCAGAATGCCAATTTTATTTCCTGTAATTTTTTGGGGCAATGCTTTTACATGTAGGAGAAACTGCGCTCTTTCTGTGGTGACAAAGTGATCAGATTAGCAAACTGAGTCTTCATTTTTGAGTATTTGGTTTTGTGCTCTTAGTTTGCTATGAAGGTTTGTCAGAATAGGCATTAGTTGTGGGGCATAAAGAAAACTGCTGAGTGGTTTGAAACAGTTTATGTCTAGGATTTTTTTTTTGAAAAATCTGAATCACTGTTTTAAAATCCAGAGCTAAAATTCCAGCCCCTACTAATTTTACAATAAATGCTTGTTTTTAGAAAGTACGATCTTCTACCTCAAAGTACTTGGAATGTTCAGTAAGTGTTAAGTTTTTAATTCAACATAATATGAAATAGCAGTGTAATACAAAAATATTTAAAATAGTGTTAAATAACAGTACTTAAACATTTTGCACAATACAGTGCACTGCATTTACTTGTGACAGTTGTCAGTAAAGTCTTCAGAAAAGTATTTAAGTACTTTCAACCATTTCCTGTCCTTAAAATGAGTATTTATGTGTCCTGCTAAAGGCATGGAATTTTATGTATATACTTTTGAAAGATTTTCTTTGAAATCATCTTCAGTCACAGAAACCAATTTGGGTTAGGTCACCATCAGTGTTCCTGCTGACTGGTTCCTCCTGAAGTTTGTAAGTTTCTGCCATCACCAACACTTACTTGTAAAGACCGAGCTTGTGCGCTCTCTGCGACAAAGACGCCCTTATGAACCCAGTCTTAATTGCATCTCTGCTTTGCAATCAAATATGTTTTTGGGGTTACAGCTGTGTAATTCATTGCAGCAGATGTGACACACCCTTGCCATGTGGAATTAATTTATCCTACTGATATATTTACTTTGAATTATTTGTCCTCATCTTTTTGTTTTGTTTCCTTAAAATACTTCAGAGAACATGTCGTATAGCTGCAATATTACCATGTATGCTTAGGTTTGGCTTACTTTCTTTCAATTTTGTGGAAAATGGCTCTACATCCATGCTTAAAATAGGATTTATCTGAATGGCAGTCACTCTTAAATTTACTTTTTGTGTGTGTGTGTGTGAGCGTACGGATTTTCATCACGGCCATTTGACTTGTTAAGAACTGTCTTGTTTAACCCTTCCTGGGAATTAATTCAAGGAACAAAGTCACTGAAGTTCAGAAACAGCAAATACAAGATCTCTTCTGAGAAAATGTGTTCTCTAAATTTATTGTCTATCAACCGACATAACAGATGTGACTATGTGCAGTAAAAGTCTCTCTTAAATTATTGAAAACAACAAATCAGATCAACACTGAAGAAAGCTTTTACCAATGGCAGATATATGCTTTACAAAACATAATGTTATTAAATGGTTCAATTGGTTTTTTTAAGACTGTAGACAAACCCAATATAATTTCTGTGTCATTCATTTATCTGAAACACTGTTTATATTTAGATGGTGGGGATGAGATGAATTTGAAAGAAAGCATATTAATTAAAATATTTATTATTGGATTTCAGCATCATTAATTTTAAGAAAAGAAGACACTATTAAGCATTTAGACATATTGGTTACCACTGAATACTTTCCCTTTTGACATAGTTCATCTATTACCTATCATAAAATTGGTGGGTTTTTCTTGTAATTTTATAAATGTAAGTTTAAAAAAATGTTTACCATTTTAAGATAATTTTTACTTTGTTGGAGTAAAAGCATCATTGTACATTTGAGCTACTTGAAGATTTTTTTCTCATCCTTCCCTTTATTTCTTATGAGAGAAGAAGTCACAGTCAGAGTTCTGTGCAGAGAGCATGGTGATGGCTTATGGTCCTTCTGCCAGAGAGCAGGTGTAGTTTTAGGTGGTAAAGTGGTCCTGCTGGGAGCTCTGAAATACAGTGATGAAGTTACATGATCACAAAGGCACCTGTTGCTCCTGCAAGATTGTTGTGGAATAAATCAGGGTGTAGTCGATAGTATATATAAATCTTTGTCTGAAAGAGTCCCTGAAATAGTTTCTGACAGTTTCCATAGATGGGACATAATGATGAGAGCGATATAAACTTCACAAGAACTTCAGAGGGATTCAGGGTAGCTATCTTTCAACTGGAAGGGTCACAGGTGTCTCTGTAGTGTGTATAGAGATTTCCAGAACAGAAGACCTTGCTGAATTTCTTCCAGAAATATAACATTCTAAATATAACATTAATAGATTGTATGGTTATAACATTAATAGATTGTATGGTTTGAATTTTTGAATTTGACAGTCCGTGAGGAGTGGGGAGGAAGAAAAAAAAGAAAGGATTAATATATGTATCATAGAAGGTGACAGAAGATTTGATTGAATCACATTTTGTCTTTATTTTGTCATATTGGCAGTTGTCCAGATATCAAGGTGAATTATTATGATCTCCAGCTGAGAGATTATTAGCATGGTTCATTCTCAAGAGAAGCTTAGATTGGGGGGAACCCACTGATGGTGGCTTTGAAGCTGGTCTGCTCTGTATGTCACCTTCCCAGACATCTTTCCCAGAAAGGATAGTTCTGGGAGACACTGCTCTCACTGGTATGTGTTTCACTGCAAAAAATTGCATTTCTAAGGATGGGGGATTAAATAAAATCATAATTTAGGATAGAAGGGACCTGCAGAGGCCATGCAGTTCAACAGTGTGCTCAAAACAGGTCTAATTAGATGAGGTTGCTCAGGGCCACATCCAGTCAAATCTTGAATGTCTCTGAGGACAGAGCTTCTATAACCTCACTGCGCAGCCTGTTGCAGTATTTAACTACCCTCATGGTAAAAACCCAACCAAACAAAAAAACCCAACACATTTTTCCTAGTATCTACTCTATATATTTAAATCTGTGTATTTTAAAATGGAGAGCTAATTTACATGTGTCAGCCAATAGCTAAACTGCAACCATGTTTCTGTGTTTAATCAGACATCGTGGCCATTTGTTGAAACTTTGAGATGGAGGACTTGAGGCAATTTTGCTTCAGTGCATCACACCAGTTTCAGAGTAGTTTGCTTGGTTTTTTGGAAACTTTGTCATAGTTTATAGGTGAGGTGAGACAACCCTGGAGTCTCAATTGCTGAGATAGACACACTGAGTTTGTAAGTGGGTTGTTTGTGTACTGTGCTATAACAGCTTTCGTGCAGAATTGTGGCTAGACACAGCACATATAATGATGAGGTAATAGAAATCTGAGTAGTTCACTTTTAATGTTCCAGTACATGTTAACATATCAGGTCGTTAGCTGAATCTAATTACTTACTGTTGGGGATATACGTACCAACACATAAAATCACCATGGTAGTGATGACTATAGGGCTTGAATCCAAACAGGATTGGGGTCTTAACTTTGATTTAGATTAGTTTTTCCCTGCTGACCAAAGAAAATTGACATAACTGTTAATGGATGTTAGAAGCTTATATAGGAATGCTAAGACTATGTATTTGTAGAGGACTTCTGCAATTTTCCTTTTTGATCTGTATGGGGTTTTTTACATATTACATTCTAAATCTCAGCGGCTGTCTCAAAAGGCAAAACATTGGGAATCCATGAAAAGAAACCAACAAGTTGAATCTCCTTCAACAGCTGGGAGGAGTTATCAGAGTATCAGTTAAAGCCTTGTCTGGGGTGGGGGGAAGTTATTTAACTTGGCACCTGTAAGGAAATAAAAGAAATGCACAAGATTCATCAGTCTCCTGAGCTGGGTACCAACAAACTTAGCACAGATAAGAGGGAGGGAAAATTTGCTTCTTTTATCAAAGAGAGAAGATTAAAATAAAGTAATTGTTAAGGGTGACTGGAAACTTAATGGCTTTCAAACAAGACCCAGAAATGAGACCCAAAAAATCTGGCTAATCCCATGGGAAATATCTTTGTATCTTGTACATAAATCTTAAGTGTTAATTGTTTTAAGGAAAAGATTGTCTGAGATCTGTCTAACCTTAAAGGATGCTTTATCGTATGTTTAAAATATGCTTCTCTAAATGGCATTGTTATTTATCTTAAATTTTTCAAGTTTTCAGCCCATGATGTGGATGGTTGCCTTTGGGTATTTTGGAAAAAACAATTAAATATGACTGAACATGACATTACAATTACAAAGTAAATATGGTCTAATTGAGTAATTAACTCAACATTTCTTCCTAAAGGCATTGTAGGAACGAATTCATGTTACTGATCAGATTTCAGATTCTTTATTTCAAAGGAGGAAAAAAAGACTTTCATTCCTCAGTATGGTTGGCTAGATGTAAGACTTCTTGAGATTCCTCAGTTTTTAAAATTTAATATGTATTTTTGATATATCAGATGTTCCTCTAACACTTTTTGTTAGATGAAATAACCTTTCAAATATACAAAAGAAGTACCTGTGTGTCTCTGTTTCCAACTCTGTTAGGTACCAGCTATATTCTGCTTCATGCATTATTGACAAAAATAATAATTCTGAAATGGAAATGTGTATGATATAGCTGTTAGTAGTGGAGTTCATGAATTTTAGATACAGAAACGCTACAATGGACTATGTGAGAGAGAATGGAATCCAGGTGATTTCAGGAATTAAATTTTACGTTGAAGATAGTGGAAAAAATTAATTATTGCACTTAAATACACTGCATAGTGTGTTTATCTTGAAATTTATATTTGCCTGATACAGATTGACAAATATCAGGAAGCTGAAAGTTAAGACTGATACGCAATGCCAAACTTTGCTGTGTTTTCTATCTTGTAGCTTTCATATAGTTCACAAAACATTTTCCACGCAGGCCTTATATGTAGATATTAGAATTTCGGATTTAGTTAAGTATCAAGGGGTCTGATTTCATTGGGATGAATTTAACATATTGACAGCAAAGTTAACAAATTAAGTCAGATAAGCCCAAGTGCCATTAAGAAAACAGAGGAAATCCGTAGTATTCATTACTTTCTCGAGTTGTAAACAAATACTTATGCGTAGGGAGGAAAGCTTCACCTGTGTGCTGAAATTCCCATATGATGCTTAAATAGCCTATTACTGCTGATTTATAAATTGTGTAGATGCACAGAGTGTTTTCAGGTGTAATTTAAATTTGAATTGGTCTCTTTAGAGAGAAGTAGAATGCATTTATAGAGTAAAAATTGAAAGTTATCAGGTTTAATGGTTTGAATGGAACTTTTGTATGACAGTATTCAAGAGCAACAGGTAGGAGTGGAGTATATGAAAATTCTACACCACTTTTAGCTAAATGAAAATTTTAAGTGAAAAACCTGAGATTTGCAGACATCAGTTAGATTTGGTGCAGGCATTGTCCAAATTGAATTCTTAAATGAGTAAATGGCTTGAGTGATATAACTCTAATATCTTTTGTCTGTCAGATTCTCACTGGCTTTGGCTCAACTGCAGAAATCCTGTGAGTGTGAAATGTTTGTTAGCAGGTGTTTGGAATGTGGTAGACCTGTACAGAGCAGTACACTCTTTGCTGAGCTCTGAAACACATTTCTCTACAGTTTTCTTTGAAGAGAGTTGTTTGTTACTTGTTAAATGTAATGGAGTTTATTGCTTAAATCAGAAATGGGGGAATTCCAAATTCCTGGTAGTTTCATGAGGGACTATGTTGAAGCTTAATTCTTAATTTGTTTTTTGGATTTACATTATGATCAAATGAGTTATAGTTTAATTTTAATTTTGAATTTGAAAGCAAATGCAATGGCATAGCAGTGACTGGAATAAAGAGAATATCTCTTGTCAATTTGGCCATTACAGTGAAAGTCAGAAATAAAAGCAGAGAGTGAAAGATTAAGATGAACACGGCTTGAAGGCTTTTATCTGCTTTAAGGTAAAGGGTGTCAAGAAAGATCATAAGAAATGAAAACTTGTGTCCTAATTCGCATGCAGTGATAAAAGCACACATGCCGGGAAGTCAGTCAAAAAATAACTAGAGGTACTTGCTACTGGAAGTTCCTAAAAACAACTGCTTAAGTGTTTTAAAATAAAAAGAAGTCAGATATCAAGTGTGGAGCTCTACAGGTGCTTGGCAGAATCTCCAGAGAAGTATCTTAGCACATGGTCAAACCTGAAGCACTTTAAAAAGGATCACATCTTAAAATATGAATAATTCAACAAAACATTGCAAAAAGTTTTTTAAAGCTGATAATGCAACTTCCGTTACTTCCTGTGAAACATTATGCTTAGAAATCTTCTTAAGAGCTTTTAATTTGCAATGTCAGTTATACAACTTAGAGTTATTTCTGTCAATAGATATGTATTTGACTAGAAAATATATCCTGCTGTCTTGATGCAAAGCTTATATTGAAGTAAGTTTTCATTCGGATTTTGCAGTACATATGGGTCAGCAGTTTTCCGTCTATTTTGCTACTACTTAGCATTCTTGTTGAGAACTTTGCTATTGTCTTGCTTTCCCTTGATTTTGCTCTTATTTCAGCAGAACACCTTTTATTTTGGGGTATGCATTTTTGAGATTGTCTGCTATGCTTTAAGGTGATTTCTCACGGAGAACATTAGTGCATAGAATACAGAGCTGGGTTGGACTGAATGTTGCTAAGGCTGTTGGCATGCATGCTGTAGGGCCAGAGGATGCATTATTTATGAGAAATATGGATGGGGAAACCCTATGTGGAGTCAATTCTACAAATAACAGAGGACAGGAAATTCATTAATATAGCACGTATCAGTGGTGTTTTGATACTTCAAAAGGAATGTGATGTAAGCTCATCCAGATGGCTTAATATATTGGTGAATTTTATTACTCGTCTCCCTATGTCAGCATTGAAATACTATTTTAAAATACTATTTAAAGATAGAATTACTGTAGAAGATGGAAAGCCCCACTTGTCATCTTAAGATTTAAACCTCTAGTTTGTGTAGCTAGTTGTTTCAATAACAGCGATAGAAAGTATCTAAACCTGATTCTTCAGCTACAAAACACTGAACAGAGAGATTTGACAGATTGTCAGGTGCTATTTGGGAGATTAACGTAAAGACTAGAGTATGGACATTTAGAGGATCAAACTGTATTTTAATTTATTTCTGTGGTAGGATGTAGACCTCCACAAAGGCTGTCATACCTCCACAAAGGCTATTATCTCCTTCGTTTTTGAAGGCTGGCAAAGAAGTGTTTCCTGTGAAGTTATCTACCTGTGTTCTTACATATTTACATGGTCATGATTCCTGTAGTATGAACATCTCCCAGTGTTAAACGCTCATTGCTCTTCCCAACATGCCAGGTCAATTGGCTTGGAAAATTAATTTTCTCTTTTGCCATTAGCTATGTTGTGAGCATCTGCTAATGTGAAGATATTACTCTGGGAGGTGCAGGCAAAGAAATTAATGTGGCATTTAATTTTAATGAGATGAGTGTTATGAAATGGTGCAGAGTTACTGTCATCAAGCCTGTAACAGACACTGACGTGGCAATACTGGGATGCTCAATCCAACTGTCTGGGTGTAAGCTAGGGAGACCGGCCTCTGCCCTGGTCGTCCTGACTGCGCAAGGTCTGAATCTTGTGGTATGGTCAGAACAGCAGGTTGGTTTGTCGTACTGGTCCAGCTGCGGTGATCGAGTGCAGGGCTCCCTGTGGACACCCCCATACAACTGCTGTCCTATGACTTGCACTATTCCTTTTCAGTTCTGCTGACTCTTCCCCCGCCCCCAGCCTTTATCCTCCCTTCTCTGTCCACTCTTCTCCAGAATAAACAACCCACCCCTGGTTACTTTTTTTCTCCACTGGTCCCAGCTTTTCTACATCCATACCTAAATTTGGTGTTACTGGTACTCAGTAATCCTGGTCTTATTTGGCGTTACTGACACAGTTACCTGGGCACCACTGGCCTTGCAATACTCCCCAACAGGATTTCAGTATTTCCCTTCAACTAACTATGAAGTTTGGTCATCTTTGACTCAGCTCCCTCTTAACCATGTGTGAAATCTGGCCATTCCTGACAACATTACCTGTACCTCTTGTCAGCTTCTCAGTCTGTCATCTCTGGTAATTTCTCGTGTCATACCCAGTAGCTTTCCATGTCCTGTTTAGTTACCCAGGCCAGGACTGAGTCATCTGCCTGCAGCCCTAATACCAAGTATTCTGAGTAGTCGTAACTTTGGCAAGGGAGTGCTGTATATTAATAAGTAAAGAGGATTCTCTTCTTTGTACTTACAATCTTTCCTTGGTGCTCAGCAGTTTTATAGTTAGGAGGTGTAACGGTCATGGAAGGAGACCAGTATCTTAGTAACTGGAAACAAATGATCAGGCAGGTTTGGTCAGAGATCCACAGGTTTGAGGAGTCAGTGCAGAGGTCTTGGTATGAGTTTTGAACTAGATACTTTATCATCAGGGTGTGTGTGGTTTCACTCTTGAGGTAAGCTGCAGAGATAAAGTGTGCTTCTCTTGAATGTAGATGTTGACACGATCAAATGTAAATCTGATAGAAACAGGGACTGCCGTCTGGTCTCTCTCTGGGGACTGCACATGGTAGCGTGTGGTGCATGCACAGTCTACTTAGTGCTAATGGATAAGAGGAATTACACCTCTTGTCCTCCCAACTCTACACATACTTATTATAAGCACCACCAGGGCTTGAATAGCAACCTAGATATACAGGCATCTCTGGTTTTATCTGCCCTCTTTCCAGTGTGTGTATCATGGGGCATTTTTACTTTTGATTTCAAATAGTTGGAAAAAATTATCTATGCTCTGGAACCATTAGAATGTCTCAGAGATATCTGCAGCTGCACTGTGCCTACACAGTTGTGTGTGTGTATATATATATAGGCAGAAGTATAATTTGCTTAGTGGACCAGAATGAATAAGTGACTGTGATTGGAAGGATCTAGCTGTGTCATGAAATATTTGGAAAGAAATAGAATTGTATTAAATAAGAGAGAAATGGTCTGTGTTTTCAGATTGTCGTTCTTGATACAATAAAACTAATCATTTGGCATAGATTTAATTTTACCTCACTGTAGGTGTTTAAGTTGTCTAGTTGGAGCTAATCATCTAGAGCCCATGTGTTGCCAGTGGAGAGGGAGGCAGCCATGGCCACACAACATTATAGATATCTAAAACAGGTGGAGTGGACTGCTTTTTTGGAGAGACTTAACTGTGCCTTGACTATATCGATAAAGCTTTGATGACTAAGTTAGACTAAATGTCAGATTTTGGATTGCTAGAAGTAGTTAAATGAATTCCACCTTCTGCATTTGTGTTGATCTCTAATTTTGGTTGTCAACAACAGAAGTGTAGTGTGAAGGAGTTATGTGCCTATAATAGGCTTTAGTAAGTCATCTGTCTTTCAGGTGACCTGTGTGAATGCAGATAGATTAAATGTATACTTCCTGCCTGAATGCATGCCGTTAAATAAAAGAGTTTGTTAAAGAAAAGCATAACAAGAAAAACAATAACTCAAGAAAAATCCCTGTTGGAAATTCAGGGAAGCTGCTTCTTGAGGAATATCCCTGTCTCCATCTGGGGTGAGAACAATTAGTTTTTCCCAAGACTGTTTGAGTGGAGAATATTGTGAATGCAAAATAGGTAGTTTCAGGAGGAGATGGGGCTTTCCAGGCAGTGTCAGCAAGGGATGATGACAAGCATGCCAGAAGACACAGCATCAGAGAAACCATGCTGTAATCAGTTCAATCTGCTTCTCCTAGCTAGTGAGTGTGGTTAGCTGGGCTGGCTGGAATGTACATCATTTACAAGGAAAGATTAATAGTTAGGTAATAGCAATGTAGAGAGAGGTCTCTGCAGTAACTCTTTGGTTTGTGTGTTTTGTGCTTTTGGGTGAACAAACACAGCATGCCTGATTTTGAAAGTGCCACTTTTGAATCATTGCAAACTTATACAGTAACAGGGTCCCAAAGAGAAGATAAATTGAAGTGCAAAATTCATTTGGTCTTGTTAACTTGGCAACTTTGTCCAACTTTGGATGTGTTTGCAAACAAGCTTCTGCCTGCCAGAGCCTGGAATACCAGGCGAAATGTGCTGGGTCTGATTTCGACAAGAGGGAGAGACCTGGTCCCTCCAGGATGCAGCCAGAGGAAGAATAGAAAGGTATTTCTTTTTGGTGAAATCTGGAGAAAAGGTTAGCCCATCTCAGCAAGTCAAGCTTTTATTGTCATAAATAGTGTGGCGCACACAATTTCTTTATATCTTTATAATACTATATTATCTCAAAGAACACATATCTTTTTGAAATTTCCTCCTCTCACTGCCACAAGCAGTGATATGAAGTCTTTATTTATCATCCTATTATTTCTTTTTCTAGAATTTATAGCCTTGAGTCTATCATGCTGCCCTTTGCCTAAGCTATATAGTGACCGAACACCTACCATGCCCTGGAGAAAAGGTTGTGGTGCAGCAGCTATGATATGTGAAGCAACTATTATAACTTCCTGAAGAGCACCAACAAGAAATTCTGCTCACAGAAATTGTCATCTGTGATAGGGTAGACCAGTTCAAAGATACTTGCCCTTCTTGATATAAACTCTTTCTTATGAGGTGCATATAAAATAATTGAACTTTTTGAATTCAAATTTGAAAATTGAATTTTGAAAATAGGAAGTAAGAGGAGTTTTCAATAAATAATAACAATTTTAAAAAGGTAGTATTTCTCATCAGTGGCTTCTGCTTTAACCTTTCTATAGAAATCACAAACATATGCTATGCCTCTATGGGAAGCTACTCTATAATTTTTGCATAGGATTGTCTATGATGCTTTCCATCATCATTTCACCATTTGCTTTTGAATGCTTTTTTTACTGCCTCTGCCTAGTAATGATACAATGACTCAAAACTTAAGAGAATCTTTCAGGAAATGTATAGATTTATGTGGGAGTAATTTCCTTAAAATAACATAACTGTTTTTGTAACACTACTTTTCTGATTAAGCCATTGTGTTGCAAATAACTTGAAATAAGGACAACAATGGGGATCCCCAGTCCATGTGTGAAAATGTTGCATTTATCCCGCTACAGGCCTCAATATGTTGTAAAAGATACCATTTTACCAAGAAACTTCCAGTTGATGTATTTTAAGTATCATCATAATAGCTTTGTGTTTCCTACTGTCCTTGGGTTGTCTGTGGATAACAGATTTCTGAGGCCATCTGCCAAGCTGAAGAATCTCACCCAGCAGTTTCGGAATCCTTCTGCTTGAGCACCAACAGGGACGTTACGAAAATACGCAGGCCTGACCTGGGGAGACAAAGTAGAAGTGACCTCTGACATTTCACAGTTAAGTTTTCCACTGGTTAGGCCTCCTCATTGTTATCGATGTATATCTTATTAGACACCTGAGTTTGCTTAGTTACAGCTACCAAATATTTAATCTCATAAGGGTTTTTCCAGTTAGTTGAAAGGGTCATGTGGTGTCAAGAATCTTTTGCATGCTTATGCTGATCAATTTTTGAAACTGTCTCTTATATAAGACCAAATGATTCAGATGTCTTTAGTCTGTCATTGTTAGGTATTATCCCACTCCATGTTTTCTTGAACCTCTTTTTCCCAGTGCTTTAAACTCTTTTATTCTTTTTGAGGTGTAGATTCTAGAACCAGGGCCTGCCATGTTGTGTTCCGTAGTAATGCTCTGTACAGCCACAGCTTTTAGGCTCTCATAGGTTGAAACTCATGGAGGTCTGCATTGTCTGTGTGTTGGTTCACTCTGACCATTAGTTAGAGGCAGCCTCTGGATCTCGGGACAAAGCAGCTCAGTCATGCAAGAGGAGTTAACCTTCATGTGTGCTCTGCCTCCAGACAGGGAGGGCACAATACTGACAGCAAGCTCTAGAGGTAAGGAGACATGATTACTCTTTGTAAACAGGGTGGATGTTTTAGGTTTTTGTATGTGGGGTTTTTTTCCCCTCCTAATGAGCAGTAGAAATGTAGAATCTCTTGACCAGTATTTAGATTATATCAGGGTAAGTGGTTTGTGGGATGTTCCTTGCCTCTTTTGTGATGCTGATCCTACCAAGTGCAGAATGCCCCAAGAAAGGAACACAAAAGCCTCAGCTTTCACTGCCTTCAGTGTGATCTGAAAAATAGCAGAAGGACGAAGCTGGAGCAATGGCTAGAGCACTAACTCAATGGCAGGGAAAAATATTGCTCACCGAGTTCTAAGCAAGTGCTCTACAAACCTGGTGTGCGTCTGCTCTTGCCACCTTTGCTCTGGTATGTGTAAATTCAGTAATGATCAATGTATCTGCTTTATATAAGCAGGTTTTTTTTATTTTTAGAAAGAATCTATAAAGACTGTCTCAAACATTTGTCTGCATCTACTGCAGAAAAGGTCACAGAGAAGCTGGTTAACAATGTTTGTGTAGACAACCAGTGACATAAGAACTATTTCAGGGTTACATGTTAGTTTTTAACCTAAGATGTAAGACAGATGCTGTTTTTTCTCATACAGGTGCTTACAAAGATTGTCTCTTGATATGTTTTGCCACCTTTTATTATCTCTTCCCCCTCCTCTCTTTTTGCTACAGTTGTAATCTTCTGATCTAGTGCCTTAGTTAGTTTGGAAATGCTCTTAAATAGCAGAGCAAGTCAGGAGTGCTTGTTTTTGCATCTGGATATTTGTTGTGGTTTAACCTGGCAGGCAGCTAAAACAGCTACACAGTCATTTGCTCATTTCCCCCCCCCCACCCCACCAGTGGGATGGGGGAAGAGAACTAAAAAGGAAAAAAAAGTAAAACTTGTGGGTTGAGATAAAGACAGTTTAATAAGATAGAAAAGAAAGACAATAATAATAATAATGATAAAAGAATATACAAACCAAGTGATGCACAGCACAATTGCTCAGCAGCTGAAGCCAGTGCTCAGATAGTTCTCAAGCCCACTGACTCTTGGCCTGCCCCCCAGTTATATACAGAGCATGACATCATATGGTATGGAATATCCTGTTGGCCAGTTTGGGTCAGCTGTCCTGGCTGTGTCCCCGTCCGGCTTCTTGGGCACCCCGTGCCTTCTCATTTGCAGGGCAGTATGAGAAGCTGAAAAGTCCTTGACTGCTTAACAACAAATGTCAGTGTGTTATCAACATTGTTCTCATTCTACATCCAGAACACAGCACTATACCAGCTGCTAGGAAGAAAATTATCTCAGCTGAAACCAGGACAATATTACACGTGCTTAATATTCAGACTTGGAACATCCTCCAAGAGGCATACCAGTAAATAAAAAAAAAAAGTTAAAGAAAAGTCTGCATGTTAGAGATAGAATATACTACTTTAGATACCAAACAACTCAGTAAAATTATTTTCTTCTATGCAAAGTGACTATAAAAATATTGCTCTCAATCTGTCAATGCTGGAATACCTCTAGATCACAAACATCTACTTTGAGTAAAAGCATGGTTGGTTTTTTGTATTTTTTTTCAAATTGCCTTTTAATATCACCCTGGAATTGAAATGAGACAGAGTTTTCCTTTGTTGTATAGCATGGTTTATGTTCATATGGGTAGTATTTTTCTGTGGGTTTGTTTTAACGGAGGTTCGCAAAGGCTTCCTTTTTCTTGCTTTGCAAGAATGCACATTGCATACGGAGCATTCTCTTGAGATTCTGTGGATGAAAGGACGTAGAAGGATAGGTAGGACTGAGGCAGCATATGGGTTTTTTCTCCCCTCAGTTCAAATGTTGCCTTTTTTTGCTTGATCTCTTTCTAGTGCCTTAACGATGCCAAGTTACGAAGAACCCTCCTGTTTGAATACTTCTATTTTGTCTAGAATTATTAAAAATAACTGAAATTAGGAGGAAAAAAACAAACGTATCTATTTTCACTTGCTTTATTCTTAGGATTCGGTAGAACTTTTTGTATAGTCCGTTTCAAAACTTTCCTCTTCAGTTGCTTTTACTGATGTTTTGTTGGTCTTACTTCAAGCAGCAGGAAAAAAAAATAAAATTCACATTTTAAAAATAGAAAAATGTGGTTTTTTAGAACACTAAGATTAATAGCAGAAATCAAAGTCAGTTTTGACACTTGAAACATCTTTTAATACCTTTTCCTTTGAAACTGCCTGCATTTCAAGGAGGGAGGGCATCTTTAATTTATCAGGATATTGCATGCATAATCTAAAATGAGGTAAATGCAGTTTAAAATAAATTCTAAGTTTTACCTTTCTGAAAAGCAACAGATAGTTTTTAGGTGACTCTGTTTTGTGTGGGTGCTAACGATAGAATTTACAGATGTCTGGTTTTCACAAAGTTTAATGTTGTAAGTACCTTGTAAAATTAGGTATCTACTGTTCTCTTAAGTGGTATGCCCAACACCTGAAGGAAGCTTTGATTTGGGTGCCTGCTGCGGTCGGTCAGTCATTGCAACCCTACCCACAGACTCAGAGATAGTAGTAGTGGTGCAAAGTATGGTGCTGGATAGCCATAGGAGTTGAAGAAATTTGACCACTTTGAATCAGGGGGCTAAAAAGGAGGAGGGGTGTGGACCAGACAGCCTACAGAGATCCCTTTTAACCTAAACTATTGTACAATAACATGGATTAATGGCTTCCTAATGTGGGTATTGCCACTGGGAGGGAGGGTGGGCAGGGTGTACTTATGGCTAGTATAGGAAGGTCAGATATACACTCTTCTTTTATCACTTGCTAACCCCTTTCCAAAAAAACTCTGCCTGATGCCTGGATTTGTGCAGCTGAACGCTGACCCGGTAGACAGCAAGAGGGAGGAAGCAAGCAGCCTGTAAGAATTTGCACTGTTTATCAGGGCTGATCTCCATTTAGATCTGGATGATAAAGGGGTTTTTTTGGTTTTGTTTCGGTTTTTTGGTTTCTGTGTGTGTCTGTCTGTATTGAAATTCATATTGTATGTAACTCAGATACGGACCTATATAGAGATCTCTTTGTGATTTTTAGTCATCTACCTGATGTAACGGGGAACAGACTGCTATTTCTGGACTGAGAATACTATGAGTTGTGAAAAAATTGTGATTGATTTTTCTAGGATGAAGAATCATTGAAATTGCAAGCTATGAATTATTTAGATATCATAGATTTGTACATATTTTCCAAATTTTGTCACGTTTTGGGCCAAAAGCAGCTACAGAATTAGGCCAAAAGCAGCTGCAGAGTTGCTCTGTACCTTGTGCACAAACACATGTGCACGCATGTACTCCCCACATATAAGTGGGGGTCATTTAATCACATTTAATCCACTTAAATTTGATGTGCAATTAAAGTTATGTTTTAGATTACTTCCATAAAATCTGAAGAGAGACTGGCACTTCCAGCAGCTGGTTTCACTTGTCTTTCAGACATCTGTCTTAAGAATGGAAGAAATGGTCCTCTGCACTGACTATAAAGGGAGTTTAGACAAGATCCCTTTTTTAAAATGGTTTTGGGTAGGGTGAGGCAAATCACATTAACAGGTTTGTATGTTGATTTATATCCCTCTCCACATTCTCAGATAAAAAATCTGGAGACTATCTAATACAGTAAAGGTTATTTTAAACCTGTAGGAGCTTAATTTCTGTAAAGAAGTTATATTTAGGTTACTCACTAAGTGAAGAGTAATCATTCACCAATAAGAAAATGATGAGCTGTTGACAAGTTTGTCAGAAGAATGCAATCTATTGAGTTACAGTTAATCTCCAGAGGAAGACAAGGAAATTTTACCAAATATGTGCTTGATCCCAGTATGCTTAATAGTGGTAACATTAATTTAGATGAATGGTGCACAAATATACATTTGAGCAAGAAAGCTCTCTCTTGGTGCCTCTATTTGAGGATCTGTGCCTGGAATTTGTCCAAGAAGCACGTTGTTCTTCCAAGAAACTCACCATGATGTGTACACATATTACTGCAAAGGTTTTGTACTGATAGGTACCCTAAAACACTTTAAAATGATGTATTAATGCACTATACTATGAGATGTGCGTCTATAACTGCCTCAAGTGAGCAACCTTGGTCTTTAATTTATATGCCATTTGGTGTTAGAAATGTCTTTGTGCTTTGTGTCCTGTGGGAGATTGCATTATCACAGCAGAACTACCATTTTGCATAAAAGCTCTTGCTAGCCATTCCTTCAAATACATGGCTAACTGGGTTCTCTCAGGGTTATTGGAGATGATTACAAATACTGTTATTAGTAAAAAGGATTTTTATGTCACTAGTCCTCCATTGTTATTTTTTTAGTTTTATGAATGTTTCACTGAGCTATGGTTGAAGGAAAGGAAAGTGTTCCCTGGCTTATTTTCTGAGAGCTTAATCTAGGTGCCACCAGAAATGTGTCTCAAGAAACCAAAAAGGAGTCTTTGTGGGTTTCATTGTGTTTTCTTGCATCTTGAAAGCCACAAGCAAATGCAGATACTTCAAAGGAAATTGTCCTTTTACCACCCCTACTCCCCTCCCCCAGCCTAATAAATTTCTCTCCTAATAGAATTTGTAGTCCAGCTGAGTTGTATTATAGACTTCTCTGGCTCTCCTGATATCTACATCAATTATCAAATTTTTCGTATTAGACGCTTGCCTTGGGGCTTGATGTAGTAGGCTCCATGCTTCCCCCCGCCGCCCCAAAAGGAGACCTTACCTCCCAGTCTAGTTCTCTTGAATCCATAGTTATAGAAGAAAAAATCAAAAGCTAGATGGATTTTTGTGACTACTGAGGTTTTCCAAACTTGTGGCTTTCTGGATTCTTATGAGCAAAATTTGACAAAATGCCTCTTTGGTGAAGGAGGCAGAACAGACTGTTGCTTTACTTTGTTTTGTTTCAGAATGGAAAGATAAAACTAGAGAAGTAAAAGAACAAACACTTGCTTGATGAAATCTTAGATGGTAACTTGTTATCACCTGCTAATTAGAAAGGGGCAGAAGGGATGATTCTATCATTTGTGTTACTGTAGATCAAGCTGTAAAGAACAAAAATTGTCAGTAAATAAGAATATAATTTGCTTTTACTACAAGTACAGTATCATATCTTTTATTAAAAATAATCCAATGCAACTGTCACACACCACACCCCTCCTCCAAAAGAAAAAAAAAAGGCACCAAAGCAAAAAAACCAAACACCCCAACACCTGAATTGTGTTCATTGAAAACAACAGCATTTTCAAAGAAAAAAGTAAGGGAAATTTAGAAATCTGTATCTTGGCACCTAGACCTTTTGTATGTCTAAGTAGTGCACATGGAGGAAAGATCTTATCAGGAAGCAATGGGTTTCCAGTATACTCAGAAACAAGGTATTTTTGCATTGAGAGAACTGTATATGTGGTGATTTTAAGGGAAGAATTGTCCCATGATTTATTCCAGTGTTGATAGGGAATTACTATTGCTTGTATTCTTGTTGCGCCTTATTCATGAGCCAGGAATCCATTGTGTTGGATGTTCATAGAATCACAGAATGGTTTGGGTTGGAAGGGACCTCAAAGATCATCTAGTTCCACCCCCCCTGCCATGGGCAGACACACTGTCCTCTAGACCAGGTTGCCCAAAGCCCCATCCAACCTGGTATTGAACACTTCCAGGGAGGAGGCATCCACAACCTCTCTGGGCAACCTGCTCCAGTGTCTCATTGCCCTTGCAGTAAATAATTTCTTTCTAACATCTAATCTAAATCTACTGTCTTTTAGTTTAAACCCATTACCCCTTGTCCTATCACTATATGCCCTTGTAAACAGTCCCTCTCCAGCTTTCCTGTAGGTCCCCTCTAGGTACTGCAGGCTGCAATTAGGTCTCCCTGGAGCCTTCTCTTCTCCAGGCTGAACAACCCCAACTCTCATCCTGTCCTCATAGGAGAGGTGCTCCAGTCCTTTGATCAGCTTTGTGGCCCTCCTCTGGACTCTCTTTAACAGCTCCATGTCTGTCTTGTACTGGGGACCACAGGGCTGGATGCAGTGCTCCAGGCGGGGTCTCACAAGAGCGGAGTAGAGGGGCAGAATTGCCTCCCTTGACTGCTGGTCATGCTATTTTTGATGCAGCCCTGGACACAGTTGGCTTTCTGAGCTGCAAGTCCACACTGCCAGCTCATGTTGGGCTTTTTGTCAATCAACACCCCCAAGTTCTTCTCCTCAGGGCTGCTCTCAATCCATTCTCCACCCAGCCTGTAGTTTTACCAATATAGAGTAAAAGTCTGTCCCTTTCTCGGAAAATTCAAAATCTAAATAGTGTTAGCAAAGTTACAATAACTTACCATGCAGTGTCCATAGTTAATTTTCAAGCATAAATATTTACCTTGGAGGCATTCAGTACTTGAAGTGAGAGGAGCTTGTGCAATTACTCTCTTCATTGAAATGGACTTGTTTTTTCACATTGCATCTTCTTATGTTAATGGTATGCAGCAAAAAACCCCTCTATTTGGAGGGAGGAGACAAAGGAAAACAAAGATCTAGTTGCAAATGAAGCATGGTTCTTGAATAAGATTTTTTGTTTAGATTTTAAAAAATGTTTAGTCTCAACTATAGCAAATGAACTGTCTTAAATCATGTCTCTTTTATGTGTGTGTTCTGAAGCCCCAAAACAATTTACAGGAAAAATTCTTTGACTCTCTTATCTGGCCTAACAACTACACACTGAATTTTAATCTGACATGATGTTTAAAAGTGTATGTGTGTATTATAAATTTAATTATAGAAAAGGTCTTAGTTCAGGTTGCAATCCAGCTTTCATTATAACTCCTATCTCTACTTACAAATTACTTCCAGAAAAATCTTTTTTGGAAAAAACCTAGTGTTACAGCGGTTAGCTATCAGAATTAATGTCTTGTCAACTTTTAAAGGTGACTAAGGAAAAATATCCAAATCGTGATTTAAAGAAAGTGAGTTTTATGCATGTGTAGCCCTGCATTTGCTAGGGGAAATTTCCAGGGATGTCACCTGAAAAATTAATAAAGATTTCCAGAAAGACTGTTTTCTCATACAAATAAGTGTTTTTTATTTAAATTAAAGATTTAAAACTTTTTCTATGGCTAGTTGGTATTGTCCTGAGATACTGAAAGACTTTTAGAAAAATATATTTGCAGAGCGAGGTTTTAAAACCAAAAAGAGAGTTTCAGGTCAGTCATACTGAGGGTCCTTACCTTTCCCCCTGCAGAGTGATGAGCATGCATATAGAAGTCTTACAGTGCACTGATGTAGCTATGATGATCTAAAGGTTTGTGTGAAGCAGGGTTTACTCAGAGGGTTCCCTCTTGATAGATGAACTGATGGAAGAAATCCATAACTTTTCTGTGCAAAGGCCTTCCTTCAGATCAAACTTGGTTTAGACTAACAAAAGAAACTACTCACTACAAATCTTGCCTCATGTATGTGATTCCAGAGAAGTGTTTTTCTGACCTGATCTAAAAGACCTAGAGTGTGGGAGGTACTGCCACCAATTCAGAAAGTCAACAGGTCTGCTTCATTGTCACTATAGTTAGAAATGTTTTCCTAAGGTGCATCCTGAATTTTTTTTACTGCACAAAAGCCATTGCTTCTGCTTATTCACTGTGAGTATGCTGATAGATATTCCCTTTCTGTTCTTTGAAATAACGCACACACATATATCTATAAATATATATTTTAAACATATATATAATATATGTATATATAAAATATACAAATCTATATGTATACACACACACAGACTTAAAGACTGTTATCATACTGTCCTCCTCCTCACATTCTCAGGAGCATCAGTCCAAGTCCTGGCATTCCCATTTCTGTCACTTTGCATCATAGCTCATGTTTTCTAGGCCTTTGGTTGGTCTCATTGTTCTCTTCTGGGCAGCCTGAACTGAGCCACATCTTTCCTGAAGTGTGGAACCTGAAACTGCCCACTGTATTTCAGCTGAAGCCCTGCCAATGCTGAGCTGAAGAGAAGCATTACTTGTAGCGTTGCATAGATTTTTATCCCTGTTTATATACTACATTGTGATGATTGCATTTTGTGGGAAGAAGGCAGTATGACAATATCAACTTCTGTTCTGTTGGGGATCCAATATAACCCCTGAGGCTTTTCTGAAAATAATTTGGGCAGATGTTTAATTTTGCTTAAATATTTTGCATTTGTCCCTGCTGAACTCCATTCTATTTTTAAGACTTTTTCTTCAATTCATGAAGTTCATTTTGAATTCAAATCCTGTCCTTCAGTGTGTTTGCTTTACCTCCCAGCTTCATAGTTACCTACTCATTTAATAACACCGTTCACTGTCTCATCAACCAGATCATTAATGAAAACATTGAACAGAATCAGATCCAGGGCAGGCACTCAGGTACCTCCATGTGACACATCTTCCAATTTAGACTGTGTACCAATGATAACCGCTCTCAGGCAGCCACTGATTTTTGTACCTACACTATAGCAATTTTTTTCTTGCTCATTATGTCCCTAGCATCCTTGTGAAATTGTCATACAAGACCTCATAAAACTATTAATAAAGTCAGGAGACATGGCACCTACTGCTTCCATTTTGCCTGTGAATTCTGTTACGCACTTCTGGAAGGAATTAGTTTTCCTTGACATGAGGTATTCATGACAGATCCACGTCTGCTGCTGTTTTTCTCCTTGTCCTCCAAGTACTTGCTGACACTTGTTTATTTTACTTATTCCAGATTTTTTTCTGGAGACTGAAGTTCACCTGGCTTTAAATTCCCCCCTTCCCACTTTTTAAACTGGGGACTCCATTCACCCTTTCTCAGTCCTCAGATCTCTCCTGTCTACCATGTGTTCAAGCCAGAAGCTAACAGCTTTAAGTATTCTAATATATTCTAGGGTGTGATACCTAAGTAGCTGAAACCATGCACGTTATCTAGGTACTTTCTAACTTGTTTTCCTTTTACAGTTGGAAATTATACCTGTTTTGGTTTGGGGATTAATTCTGTTAAAACCATCAAGAGCAGGTGATTTTCTTTTGTAAAAATTGATACAAAAAGGTCATGTAACACTTAAGCCTTCTTACAGTCATCTATCAAATGCTCTCCTTTTTCCATTAGTTAAAGAATCAATGTTTTCCACATTCTTCCTCTTATTAACAGATGATCTCATACTCTGACCTTTTTTGTGTGTGTTATTCTTGATGTTTCTTGTTAGGCACCTCTCACTTCAGCCTTTTATACCTTTTTTTTCATGTGTGCTTGAATTGGTCTTACATGTGATCTTAGTAGCGTGACTAGTTTCCTACTTTCTGTTTGCTTTCTTTCAGTGTTCAATTCACATGACGTGATTTAACCAATTTTGTCTCTTACTGTATTCATCTCTCCTGCTTTGGGGAAAAATACAGTTGTGCAACACAGTTTCAAGGTTCGCATTTTTAGGGTTCTGATGTTTTTAAAGTCATAGAAGAAAAAATTGGTGATGCTCCACATCAGCATAACTATTTTTGTTTAAAGAATTTATCTAAGCACAAATTCCTCTAAAATAAATATGTGGCTAACTAGATGAAATTAAGTAACTCAAAAGTTGTAATTCCATTGTGTCATTAACTTGCCCACTTCTCATGCAGAATGGTCACTACTTAGTTTTGGTTTTTTTAATTATGCTTTTGAGATTGTTAATAGGTGGCATTACAGATAGATGTTATTAGAACGCGTTTATAAAGGTATTAATGATCATCATTGTCTATTTTAATAGTGATTCTGATGATGACCATTTTGGTGATTTAGTTGTAAGCTTACAATGACAGGTATTTTGTGCAACATGGTTCATTTAATGTTGTATAGCAAACTTATCTGTTACTTTTCTGACTTAACTCTGAATTTTGAGACCTGTATTTCTGTTTTGTCTGCATTTGAAGTAGTTCTGTGACTTTGTATTTTTGCAGAACTGAAAGTCCCAAAGACGTTGTAATTAAACTTGTTCACTTATATGGAGTTTTATTTTTAATTATTATTCAAATGCTTAAACTGATGATCTGTAGCACAGAACTACTTGAGAGAGAGGAGTTTTGTGCACCAGCTGGACATAGTCAACAAATTCTTGCTAAAGGGTGGTAGGAATTAGTAGGGTGATGATGCTGTGGATCACAGTGCTTAGTGAATTATTGCATTTGGGTGGGGGCTGAATCTCCATTTCCCACTTCTGGTCAACTTCCAGCTTAATTACAGTATAAACAAATACGATTAAAGTGATTTAGGTATAGTGAAACTTTATTTGTAGAGAGGAAATCGAGTGAAGTATTTTAACTGCTACATTGCAAAATGAAAATAGCAAATCCAGTAACTGCAGCTCTCAGGTTACAGCAAAGTTTTGTGGTGGGGGAGAAATGAGTGCTATAGGTGAAATGTAGCATGGTGTCTCTCAAGTTCAATGTGAATCATGTTCTGCTTACTTCCTAAGAATTAACACTCAGCATTTAGATTACAGGGTAGAATTTAATTTTCCCTGAAAGTTTGGCTATACCGTCTTTGAAAATATTTTGCTCAGTTCTTGAATGTACTTCCTGTGAAGCTGTGTGAGCTTCACTCTTTTAAGCTATTTCTATAAACTGTCTGTAGATCCAGTCATTTGTCACTGTCATTAGTTGTTTAGTACAGATAGAGTCTGCAGTCTCTGAGCTTCATAAAACAGACAGATCCTTATCAGTAATCAATATTTGTAATATTTGTTAATATAAATCTATCATTACTGGCTCATCTTTTGAAATTAATTTGAGACAAAGCACTTTATTAGGGGACTGGTGATCATGGTACAAGCAAAAGCAATGAAACCACCAGAAGTTGTATCCTTGACTTTGCTGGCACATAGAAGTCAAAATGCATAGACTTGAATCCTCATGTGAAACCTAACTAATAAGCAATAATAATGGAGAAGCTTGACACATTCCCAAATTGCAGAAAAGTTTTCATTAAGATGAAGCAGCTGTTTATTTTCAGGACCCTCATGGTCTAGTCAGCATGATAAGAACACGGTGGCGATGGATCAGCAAGTTTGCTTTTACTGGAAACCACACACATCTGTCTTATCCACTCTAATGGGTCAGTATTAAAGAAGAGCTGGAGTTGGAGAATAATTAGAGTAATTTTCCATTTATTTTTTCTTTCCAGCATGCCTCAGGCTAGGGAGGTCAAATAGATGCTAAAGAGAAAAACTGCATCTGGAACTAGTCTGAAAATAAATATCTGTCCCATGAGTAGTGCTGCGTACAATTTGCTTAGTCTTAGAAAACTAAGCAAGTTTGTCTGCCAGTTGATTGCCTGCTTCATCGAGGAAATCTGCTTAGCCTGTGCGATTTTGAAAGCTCTTTTTCTTCAGTTTCAAAATTTGAGGGATGTGAATTAACTATTTCCCGTTTTTTGTTTCTTTCAGCTTTCTCTTTCACATATCAGAGTCATGTTACTCACCAGCTTCCTTTGGCTGGTTTACAACTAGGAGCTTTTTCAGTGAGCAGCGACAAGCTCTAGATTTTCCTGCTATGCAATGAAACTATAACAGCCTGAAAATCTTATGGCAATGACTGACACAAAATAACATCTGACTCTCTCATGTCCTTCCTTGCGATTCAGTGTGCTGAATTTAGAGATCTTGCATGCTTTCTAGGTAGAAGCATATCCTGTCGTGCTCTGTGTGTCAATATGATTGTATTTATTTTACCTGCTTTAATTCATTTGCAGTGCAGTCATTGCTGTGATATCTTGGCACTGCACATCCAGCTATGAAATATGCATCTTGGGTAATTATTTCTGTTCAAGAACAGTTTGCCAGTTCCCCAGTTCTGAATGTCTTTCATCTGGTATTTTAAGGAAAACAGTGTCACATGGTCTTCTGTTTGCTTTGTCCAGTAGCCTGTAGAAGCCCATCTGATCTATTTAGTAACGCCATATTTCTGTACTAATCGAAAGTGGAATACGTTCAGTAGTAGACTTTGAGCTTGCTTTGAAATAAAAGATTATCTAACTAGGTTTCTACTATCTGCCTCTTGCACGTATGCTTTTCCTGAAGCATAGACTGCTGATCAGATGTAAGGGGAAGCACAATCTTTTGAGCGTGCAGTGTTTTGAAACTGAACTCTGGTTTCATAGCCTGTGAAGGAATAAGATCTGTAGAACATTTGGGCTTCCTTCTACCTGAATCTCAACATACGGTCCACAGGCAAACTTGCAAGTCCACAAAAAAGATAAGTAATCCCTTAAATCTTTTATAGGACATATCTTAAACAAGATGTTCGTCCTAATTAAAGTTTGCTATTGTGACTTTGTGCAGATTTTATGTTGCACTTTTCTAACGTGGTTTATATTTTGTTCTAGGAAATGTCTGTGGCAAAATTCAGTTAATCTTTCACAAGTTCTCACATATCTCAGTTGAAGTGTTCTCCAAAGAGTAAGGGTATCTCTTCTGAAGTTTCAAAACGCATTCAGTTTGAAACGATTGAAGTTTTAATTTGAGTCCCTGAAAAAGCCTCATTGAATAGGCATAGGTGACTTAACTGTCTTTGCTGAAACAATGGAACAATTGCACTAGCTTGAAAGGGTGACTTTCATTTTTTGTACTGCTAAATACAGTATAATAACCTTCTAAATATCAATCACATGTCACCTGACATATATTATTATGATTGGGCAAAAGCATATAGTCCCTCTCTTTTGGCTAGAAGAGGTGCAAAACTTGGGACTGCTAGGTCTTAACATTCTTGCTAATACACACTTTTTGAGTAAGGGTAACTCCATTGATTTCAATAGTTCGTCTATCTTAAAATTAGCTTATCGGGATAAGAAATCAGTTCCATTTTCTAAATATAGTTTAGGCCAGCCAACATAGCTGCACAGCATCCTGTAGAGCACAAAAGCCATGAACCCTGCCTTTGTGTTCCAGTTTCTGCCTTAGTGTACCTTTGGGTCGGGCTGTTTTTAGGCTTATACATATGTACTGTTTGCAGAGAGAATTAAACTCATTGTTAAAATTTCACTTTACCTTGAGGTAATGTTGAAAACATAAAAAGCATTATGATAGGACTTGAGAATCTCATTTGGGTGCTTTGCCATGTGCTAAATAGCATAGTGCTGCATGTCTGTGTGATCAAGTGATGAGAACTAGCCTCACCTTTTGAGCTTTTAAACACTTGCAAAATGTGTGGGTGAAAAAAGGAAAAGAAGAACAGTTTCTTTTCTGTGAATCCCTGGAGATTTTATTGTTTGGAGGTACTTCTAACAGCTCAGTGCCCATTGGGTCTTGTTGGAAGACTGTTGCAAGACGAATGATTGCATGGTAGTATTACTTTAAAATGAAGCGTTTGAATTGGAGGAACAAGCTGGTAGTAAGTGGATACCCTACATTTATCCTTAACTTTAGCTCTTGATTTTTTACTGATAGTTAAGTTTTTTAAAAACATTATTTTTCTTTTATGCTGTTTAAAAAATATCTTCACAAATTTCTGTTTTGTTTTTCTTTTCCTTTCACAGGTTCCAACTATGGGAGTCCCCGTCCAGCTCATGCCAACATGAATGCCAATGCAGCTGCAGGGCTTGCCCCAGAGCATATCCCTACTCCAGGGGCAGCTCTGTCCTGGCAAGCTGCGATTGATGCTGCCAGGCAAGCCAAACTGATGGGTAGTGCTGGCAATGCAACAATATCCACAGCTAGCTCCACGCAGAGAAAACGGCAGCAGTACGGGAAACAGAAAAAACAGGGTACCACCACAGCTACACGTCCTCCCCGGGCACTGCTGTGTTTAACACTGAAAAATCCCATCCGGAGGGCATGCATCAGCATCGTAGAATGGAAATATCCTTTTTGATGTTCTCATTTGGAAAACAGCAAATTGTTTGTGTGCATCAGGCGCTATTCATAAGTGTGAAGAAATCAATACATTAAGTTGAAAGGCACCTCTGGGAACGTAAAGTACACATAGTTTTTGATGTCTTAACTGAGATCATTTATGCTGGGGGAAAAAAAAAGTTTAAGACTGAAGCCTTAACTGTACCCTTGTGTAAGAAACCACTAGAAGTGTAAATGATAAAGGTTAGGGGTTGAATTCTGCTCTTTTAAAAACACATGGCCCAGGCTGAAATTGATGGGAGATATGCAAGATATCTGAGGTCAGAATTGAACTGACTCTATAGGATTGATAACAGCTGCTGGCTTCCCCCCTTTTTTTTTTAATTGCAAGCACTTAAAGAGATGCTACCAGTTAAACAGCTCTGGTACTTTAATAAAAAAGCCAAAGATGTGACATCACACTTTCTACAGTATGGAGAAAAGAATGGGACAAACAGAGGAGGAAAAAAACCCCCAAACATATGCGATAAGACCCTGAAACAGGGCTAAGGCCTGCTAATTATACTGGAATTCCACATAAACTAATAAGGCTCAATAATGTATGGCAAGAGATACTGGTTATCTGAAAGCAGGGAAAAAGACGGACAGTTAAAGTAATTGTGCAACATGTACAAATGCGGTAGAGAGCCAGATCTAGTAGTCTGAACAAGAGACAGACTGTGTCACAGATGATAGATGACAACCACTGACACAGAACTTCAGAATTTAAGGGTCAGTGCTGCTTCACTTGGAAAGTCAGTGAGAGTTTGGCCATTGGCTGCTTCATGTGAAAGGAGCAAAGCCTTTTTAGTCACCCAAGTCTGATCAGCACAAGCTGGAATTTGAGAATTTGGTCTGAAACATGAACTGAAATAAAATATACTTCCCTTGCCTCCCCAAAGAGAAACCAAGACTAACCCTGAACAGTAATTGTCAGTAAATCACAAGCTAATGGGGTTCTTCAGTAAATACAAAAGAAAAAGCATGTTGTTAGGGATAGATAAGCACGTCAAGGGAAGGCAGTACAGAACTTGGCAGCAGTAAATATGATAAAAAATGGATGATGGCATTTAACACAATGTGATAATACTGTTCCTTTGGGGGTCTGGTGGGATGTTAGAAAGATGAAAACAGGATATGAGTATATTAAGTCTTGCTGACATGGACATATTTTTTCAGATTAAGAACTTGTTAAAAATGCTCCTGTCAATTCTTAGATGTCCTTAAACTACCTACCTGCCTATTCCTTTCTTCAGATGCTAATTTTTAATCCCCCTGATTAAGTTTGCTACTTTTTATCCCTTCTGGCATAGCTCTGATACTTTAAGCGTAAGATGATGGATGATGACTAACAGGATGAAGATGAATATTGGTTTACTTGCCATCACCTCAGTAACGACATGTCTTTAGAGAAAGAGCACAGGGTGACATTTGATAAATGAATAAGATCAGCAATGAATGATGGGAATGATGTGTTGTAAAACAGGATACAGCACTGCTGAGATCAAGAGAGGACCAAACAATGCGATTAAAGCAATCCAAAGATGCTGATGCTTGCGTTTTTAGGTTTTGTTTGGGTTTAGGTGAGTTGATGGAAGTATTCTTTTTCCATCAGAACCTCTCATTGGACATCTAATGTTTATAAATGTACAACACTTCAATTACAAGTAACAATATCAAAGGGTTTTGGTAAGGTTTAATTTTAGTATGTACTCTGACTTTTCCTAATTGCCAAAAACCGCTGAGAGAAGCTTAGTGTAATTTACTGGACCACTAATGTCTAAGCATAGTAGATATTAAACAAATATCAAATGGTACTTCTGTGGTGTTTTTTACACAAATATTATAGTGTTAAGAGCGCGAAGGTGCAATTGCATATAAGAAAAAGTGAAATGAAGTAATTACCTTATTTTGCAAAGATTTAGCTGTGTATTTAATTTTCCGCTGTGTGTGCAGTGTATTCGTAGATTTTTATACAATTTTATTTTTGCAATGCAAAAAGAGAATAGAAGTAAAAAAAAGAGGCATAAACAATGATAAGTTAATAGATAATAATCCTGCCAAAACCAAAAAGTCTAGGAAAAAAGCAATTAAGAACAGGAAAGCCTCAGGTCTTCATGCAATAAATACTACATATACAGCCTGAGGTATCTGAGAAGTCCCGTTGATTTCACATGTAATCTACCTACCCTGATCTGCTCTTCTTCCTCCATATTATCATATCTCTCCTATTATTCATATGTTTAAGCATAGTAATCTGGTAAGTTAGGAACCCTTTGACTCTTCCATATGTGAAATGTGGAACACATCTGAGGATATAGAGTAGTTAGATGCCTGGGATTTGTGTATGTCTTGCAGTTCAGACTGCTGCACATCCTAATCTCCAGTTCTTTCCTGCTAAAACCTGCTGAGAACAGTAGTCTGCTGACCAAAATAATTCGTGCTGTGTTGACATTTGGCAATGCTGCAAAGCCAGTCCCATGGTAGACAAATTCATGCTTGAATGCACTCTGTGGCACAGGTTACACTTAGCTTTCTCCCTGTCCTATCCTCCTCTTCATTTCCCTCTAGAGTACTGGTGAGTTATCCCAGAGCTAGCCTCCAGGATATTCTTGCAGGCAAATAAATGTAGACTGATTGTAAATCTGGTCTCTAGTCTGAGTTTGGAGACACTTCACAGCAATTAAGGTTAAGGAGTCCACCAAAGTAGATGAAATACAGTGGCAACAAATTAGTCAGTAGAAAAATGTCCTTTAATTCCAATGGACAGTCAGTGGGACATCAAGGTTGTGCAGGATTCATTTGCTGAACATCTCAAATGTTTGGGGTTTTTTTTTTCCCCTAACAAAGTTGATGCCAGGCTGAAATACTCCTGAATTGGTGCTCATTTCTCTGTTGTAAGGAACTCTTTGCTTCCTGGTGTCCCTAATATACTGCGTAGGCACGTTTGTTTTCCCTATGATTCCAAATGAAATGGAAATAAAAGAAAAAGAAATACTCCCTCAAATAATTTTTAGGCAAAACAAGTATACATGCCAATGTGCAGTATAAGCACACTTTGGACAAAGCCTTTTTTTTTTTTGCCTTAACAAACTTGATCATCATTTAAACATCTTCTAACTGAATGCATGCATATATTTCTTAGGCCCTTGCATTTAAGTTTGAGATATGAGAGATTGAGAAAGGGGGGGAAAAAACAACAAAAAAATCCAAAAAAACTTCTGTCAATATTATTTCAGTGTTTCTAAATACAGATGGAAAAGACTGAGAGAAACTAATCGTAAGAGGAAAGATGACAGTCCTTCTAGAACAGGCTTCTGCTATTAGTACAGCCACACTTGAGGGAAAATAGGGAAAATGCAATCTAAATAAATAAAAGAAGAAAAAACTTTTAAGAAATCTGTGTTTACTCTGGCACGCGACTGGCCTACACTGCTTTTGACATATTAGGAAGATTCTTGGCTGGGAGCTCCCAAAAGCACTTAAAAAGGCATATGTTTCTTTTCAGAATATAAGGGGCTTGGAATGTTTTCTTTAAACAGAAATCTTATAAATCTTTTTTTTTTTAAATTTGTGTGTGCACATTTTGGAACAATTTCCTTAACTCCATTCCTCAGACCATTTGAAATAATTATTTTACTGACTATTTTTGCCAATTGTGTGGCCTTAGCTATCTATATCCCCTTTCCAGAAGATGATTCCAATGCCACCAATTCCAATCTGGTAAGTTCTTGATGGTGTTTAGTCTTACTATTCTGAAAGTCCTTTTTACAAGTGACCAGAGAGACTGTTGATGCTAGGAAACATAAATATATCCACCAAAGATGAGAACATAATAAAGTAAAAATTGTTTGAGTGCTATGCCCTCTATCCATGTTAGCACCTGTTTCAGTTGAGCTGGCTTTAGAAAAGAATGTTCCAGAAATTGCGTGGGTGTTGTATGTGATGTTTTGGTTAACAAATTTCTGCATGCTGCAAAAGTGCTTGGTAAGTTTTAAACTGCACGTATTTGTGAAAGAAATCTTTTAATCACGGATTATATGGTGGCTTTTGTCTTACCTAGTGCCATTGTGAAATTGATACTCTCTTCCTCTCAGGTGATACACAAGAGCACAGCTTGATGACTAATGTCTAGGGAGTATGTTAATGCTTGCTTTTCCCAGCCACAGGTGTTGGATTGAACAATGTTTGTGGGTTTGGGGTTTTGTGTGTGGTTTTTTGTTTGTGTTGGGTTTTTTTTTTCCTTCCCTCTTGTTGGGGGAATATAGCTTTTCCTCTGTCACCACTGATGCTAATGTTGGTACTTTGGGATAGAGCTGTCCATATAAAAAGGCGAGAGTGTTTACTTTTGGCTTAGCATGAAGTCATAGCAAAGAATTCTGTTCAGTAAGGGCACAACACAAAACAGCTCTGGAACGCAATTCACTGAATTAGCAGAAAAGATTTTTCTTCCTCTCAAATATGTGAACAAATCTCCTACTTGTCTGGTTGGATCAGGATGAAGACTTTCTCCCAGACCTTAAGAGTTAGGATGCTATTTCCTGATTAAAATTTACTGAGACGTAAGAAATTTTAGAGCAACAGAGGAGGAAAACAAAAGCCATACTTCCAAAGTAGGGATAATTGGGATGGCTGACAGATGTTGTAATTTAAAATGATCCATGCTGTTCTTGGAAGTCAGTAATTTGATTAAATATCTCTTGAAGTTGTATAAAACAAATTGTGAACTTCGGGACTTTGCTGGAACAGTACTTCTGTGTTAAAAAACAAAACAAACACCACCACCACCACCCCCCCGACACCCCACCAAAATTGTAGTGTAGTGCTTTTCCACTATAACTCCTTAAAGAAGTTTAAAAATAGGAGCAGGAGGAGATAAGTGACTGTTAACTTTGAACTATTCTCTATATTTACAGAATACGTGAGTTGATCTTGTTTCTCTTTTGCTGTTATCTCTTTGATAGTTTGACTTAGTGTTTAACAATGATGAATTGTGGTGTGTATGTTTAAAACACTTCAGTATGGCACCTTTCAAAAATGATTTTTTTATTTTAAAAAAGCAGATTAAATTGATCTTTTGGCTATAAAAGACAGTATGTTTTTTATTGTACGTTCTGACTTGCAAGGTTGAAAGAGGAAAACAAAGTAGAGTTGAAAGAGGACTCTTAATTTGTCTTCAATTTAATTGGGGGTGGGTATTTGCCTTATTTCAGTGAGGAGACTGCTGGCTAATACTAGGTTGGGATATATTCATAATTGAATGAGGTATACTGAAACTGTTCTACTATCAGAAAATATATACACCTTGGCAGCTGAGTTGCTATTCTGCATCTGTTTTCCAAGACATCTTTTGCATCATTTGGTCAATCTTTCAAAACACTCATGTTATTTGTGAGTAGGATTTAAAAAACCCCAGCCAAGCAAGTGTTATCATCTCAGGAAAGTTTAGAAACGTTACAGCCTTGAGGATTAGGAGATGTTATTAATTTATCGAAATAGCTGTTTGACAGAAGGGGAGAAGAAAGTAAAATGGGAATGTGCTTGACTACTTTGTTCATTGGGTCTTAATGAAAAAAGTAATTAAAAATGGAAAATGGGATACTTAGTATCCCATGAGGGGCTTGCACTAGTGGAATTAAGACTCTCTTCTACGCTATAGATCAAACTCTGGAGCTCTGACTGCTCAGTAGCCTTTGGTCCTGTGGTCTCCTGTTAGTCCCTGATTGTGGTTGTTGGGTTTTGTGTGTTTTGGTGGGGTTTTTTGTTCATTTGTTTATTTTTTTGGGGGGGTTTGTTGTTGTGGGGGGGGGGGGTGTGTTTGTGTGGGGTCTTGCTTTGTTTTGTTTTCTCAAGGTGATATACATATATATCTTGCCATGTATATACTGCTGGTGGGAAACAAACTTTTTGAGTATGTGTCATATGCTGCATTCCAAAACTTTTCACAGAATTATGAAGAGTTGTATGTTGTGATCAGTGAGTAAAGTACTGAGCCATAGAGAGGGGAAGTGGAGGCAAATAGGTGAGATAAGGGTGAAAAAATGTGTTAGGTGTGTTTTGGAATGGGGTGAAAGAATAGGTGAAACTTGGAGTTAAAGGAAAGCTACTCTAGATGGCAGGAACTGCAGAAGAGTGGGACCTTACTCTCAAAGAGCCAAACTGTACACAGGAGGAACTAGAAAGAAGCTGGGGTTAATAATATGTTCCAGTAAAAGCTCATATACTCAATTTTTTTATTTTTATTTTTTTCTACCTGTGAGCATATATTTTTGCAATCAGATTTATTTTGTAGCCACGAAGTCTAGAGCTCCAGAGGCTATAATCTGAAACAGGAGTGTATGTCTGCAATGTGTTCATGTAGGTTAACAGCATGCACAGACATGTGTACTGTGCAGAAGTGTGAGTGTGACCAAATGTATACGGAATCTTCTCAGCTGCCCAGAAGAAATTTTCAATTGTGTATGAACTCTTGATTAATTTCTATTTTGCAGTTGAGTTTTTTTAGGGGTAAATCTACCACAGAAACTCCCACATCCCTGGTTTCCTGAGCCATCCCTAACTTCCTGAGACATGAGGAAACTATCTACAGAAAACACATGATGGATAGTAACTGTTCTACAAGGTCTGAAAGTGACACAACAACAGTTTTCCAATAAGCTGCCACTTTTCCCTTAGGGTCCAAGTATTCCTTCTCTAAAGTTTCATCATAACTTCTCAAACAATGTTTTCTTTGGGGGCTGAGGTAAAAATTCAATCAGTTGTTTTTAACAAGCTAATGGAGTAGAGGGTGGTGAGAGAAGAAAAAGGAATTCTGAATTGTGTGAGTGGCTTCTTTCCTTCTCTCTGTTAAAGTAGAAAAATGATAGCTAACTAATGTTTGATAAATAATTGCTCTGTGTGAATTTCACAGATGTGATCAGCCATTGGTCAAATAGGGCATATTTATTGCTGTACGCCTTCCATGGAAGTCTTGAAGAGACACATGCCTCATTTGCCTGTACAAAACCAGTAACCTATAGTCATATCTCCATTTTAATAAGCCTTGTCTTTTAGGTGCAAGACCTATTTGATATGATGACACAGTAATTAGTATGAGCATTGGAACTAACTACAGAAGAGTCTAATAAATAATTCCTTCCCTTTTGTGTTAGGAATTGTGATTAGATGTTATGTATTACAAGTTTAGGCCAAATACCACACGGATGTTCTGACTGTTTTTCTGCAATCTGGCTTCCTATAATAATAATTTCTATAAATCCTTAAGCCATTTTTATCAAGTCAAGGGATGATAACTAGGACTGTGAAGCACTTTAATTTTTCAAACACACATTTATACTAAACCTCAGATTTTGTATTTTTATGCTCATTGCAGTGTCTTTGTCACTGGCTTTAAGAAAAATGCCAGAACAGTATAGTGTAGTAATAACAAATGCTTGAAATTGGCTTCAGCAGTTTTTATGTTTTACTTCTGCGGTGTGTTCACTGGAAAACTATGAACTCACAGAAATGGAGGCGAGTTGTATTGGGTGCAAAATTTTTTGCTATTAATGAACTCTGCTGAGACTTTGCTTAAATTTACAAGTAAAGAAAGCTCATGCATGACCCTGTGCAAAGAACACTTTTGTATTCTCTTGATGCAGTCAGGAAAATTGGAGCTAGTTTGAGGGGAATTAAAGTTAGCCTGCATGAGAGGCTGTAACTGATATGGAGGCTTTTTGCTTGTTATCCCTGCAGTTGTGCATTAGAACACAGATAACGTACGTTAAGGAATAAAACTATATACTGCCTAAGATAGGAAGCTGAGACGAAAATGCTTCTGTCACTTTACTGGCAATTGCAAATGGCGCAGGCCTGGTCAATGTCACAGCATGGCGATAACATAATGAGGTTAAGACCGAGGTTTACAACACGTTCTGTGAAAGGCGACTCAGTTGTTTATGCTTTGGATAAATAGCAGGAGACGATTCCTTGTGTTGTTTTGATAGCTCTGCTTTCCCTCCCTTGTCCTTATTACAGGAAGGAAATCCTGTTGTACACTAGTTAAATTTAAAAAAAGATCTCTTGTGTTTATATGTGAGCTTATAATGGGATGTCGCCTTCAGACTAATTTGTTAAACCTGAAATAGGACCCTGTGAAAGGAAAGATGGGATTTCTGCTTGCTGTCAGTGCTTGTGCCAGCCGGTGTTTGTGGGAATGCCTGCCTACGGAAAGGGGGCTTACCTTTCAGGAAGGTATGGCTGCTTTATTAACTGGTGATTATGGTAATATCTAGTTGAGCAGGTGATTCCTATACAAAAAAGAAGAAAGTGGTTTTAATCTTTTTGCATTTGCACTGGACTGACCCAATAGGTGTAGATGTGGCTATATATATTACATTTCTAGATACTGGCATAACAAACTTCAGCATTTTTATATCTGAGAATTCTGGAGTCAGCATATTGAGCAGTTTCTCAATTTTTCTTATGCAAAGTCAGAAAGTGTTAGAGAGCAAAGTAGGGGTGAGGGGGTCAGGAAAAGAAAGGATGGCTTTACTAGATAAGGAAGATTACCGCACAAAAGCTTTTGGTTCTCTTGTGTCATTCCTATCATCCCCCTGTGTGACACTTCCCAACTAGTAAGTGAATACAGTAATGAAATATGCTCACATTAGGGGTGAGGTGCAGGGCGGGATAGAGTGGATACCAAACTAATAAGCTCTGATAGGTTTATTAGCTTGGGCCTCATGCTGGCACTGCTACAGCTGGGGGAAGTTAGAGAATTTGAAAAGCAAGGAGTAAGTGACAGAAGCTGGAAGAAAGGAGCTGAGGAGGCTGGAAAGGAACTGGAGTCAAGATGAGGAGAAGAAAAAAGATGATTGTTCCAAAAAATCCTTGAGGACTTCCTCCAGAAAGATTGGGAATCGCTGACCTGTGTGATGCTAAAGAGGTTGAATATGATGGAACTCAGGCTCAACATTTCCCAAAGTTGTCAGAAGCCCTGCCTCTGGCAGGGAGAGGCTGATGCTCAGCATCTCTAGCAGCAGTGAAACACAGCGTGAAAGTATAAGCTTTGGGTTTGAGAGGAAGACATTCAAGCTTGTCTGCTGGTTCTGCTGTTGGCAAACTGTGTGGCCTTGGGCAAATTGCTGTCTGGGTTCTTCCATCTGTAAAGTGGGTTGGTTACTGCTTTCATGGTGAAAGCAATCAGTCAGTGCCTTACATCATGCAGACCATTACAAGGAATGCTGTAGAAAAGACTGTCAAGGAAAGAAGAGAATCTGTAGCAATCAGTTCCAAGTCAGTGATCGTTAACTGAACAAGAAGGGTAAAAAGTAGGATGGAGGCCTCAATTCTTTGCACTGGTGGGGGACAGAATTTAATTTCCACAGAGAAACGCATAGGACTGTGTTGTCACACTTTGCTCATGTGTGTTGAATTAATTTGAGGGGGACTCTTAACTGCAGTCTCCCCTCCATAGTGGTTTCATGTGTTACCTGTTTTCTCATTTGGTCTCAGCGCTGTCCTCACTCAGCTTTGGCTCCCTGACTACTTCTCTTGTTAATTCTAGCCTTAAATTTCTTTCTGCTCCTCAACCTGGTCTCTGCAACCAAACAACGCAAATGCTTCTTCCAGCTTTTTCTTTCTTATTTTCTAACTCAGTTCTCAATATATTGGTCTCCGAGTCTGAGTCTGTCCCTGGTTTGGCCTTAGCCCTTTTACTTTTGAAATCAGTAGTGTCCTTCCCAATGATGTCTGGATGCCAGTGGGAGAAATACTGAGAGCAACCCCAACTCAAAGTTCAGTTGCTTTATTGTAGCTTGATTCAGACCAGTTGAGAACAGTTATTACATGGGTTCTTGAAAGCCTTTGTAGCCCTTGCTCAGCGCTCAGTGTGACACATACATTCTGGTCTGCAGAAGCTGTAAGATCCTTGACTAGTATTTGTAATGACAGTTTGGGTGTTAAGTCTTAGCAAGTCCCTGTGGAGCCTGTGCAGATGGAGGTTTTTAAAAGCCAATCTGGCCAAACTTAAGTGGGTACGCAAGGCAAAAGATGCAGCCCTGACACAAAAGCCATTAATTTTGCAGTTCATATGACCTTGTTGCAAAGAATATGATCACTAAAGGAAATAGTTGTTGAGATCATTATTATTATTTTTGTTTTAACTGGGATAAATCAATGGATATTGTTAACTGTTTGGTCTGAAATAGTGCACAAATATTTAGCCTGAGATAGAAACCAGCCTGGAAAATTGTAGTATTAACTGGTAAAATCACAATTAAACCAGCTGGAAACAGTATCTTAATAATGGAAAGTGTTGGGTAGCTTAAACAGAAGTAGCACTAGAGATACACCTCCATTAATATCTTCCATATTAAAATGTAACATGGTGCTTCACTGAATCAGTGAGATATTGAAATGTGTCATAATAGGCTTTTAGAATTAAATAATGAATTACATATAAAGCTGTAACAATATCAAGTACATTTACATTATGCAGTGTATAACGTAGTAAAGAGAAGAGGATTGAGAGGGATGGACAAAGGGGAAAAAAGTAGACTTCAGGGAGGATTTGAAAGTGAAATATGTGCCTTTTGAGGCAAAATTCAACTATTCAAGAAGGGTTATCCTGGTCTGGAGAAGCTGCAGAGAAAGGACCTTTGTACAAACAGCTATAAGATTGGTGGAAGAAATAAATACCTATTTACTTACACTAGGACTGTAAGTATAAGTTGTGTAAGTAGTACTGTAAGTGTAAGCTGTGGGGGAAAAAAAATTAGTTACACAAACTAGTCCAAGTCCATGGAAATAGTAACTTGAAATTTGCAGGTTGTATGTTTCTGTGTAAGTTATTTTGAAATTTTAACTATATACTTTGGTTCTGATTGACGGCAAGTTTATTGGTTTAGTCCAAACATTAAGCCATTTATCACATTTCTTTAGACAGTTCTGATTACCATTTTCCCTTTCTTTATGTGTAAGCTTTCTAAATCTGTGACTTATCAAGTGTGTGTTAGATCATTTTTTTTTCAGGTGGTAATTACTCTTGTTTATCAAACCAAGGTCACTGTATGATGCTTGGGTCTGTGTTTTGTTTGGTTTGGGGTTTTTTTTTGTTTTGTTTTCTCCTGTTCAGGAAAGACAGGAAAAATATGGAAGTAGGCCAAATAAGAGATTTTAAGTACTGTTGTTTTCACTATAGTCTAATTCCTATCTCTGCAAAAGTAACACAGTCTCAAAAGCAGCGGAAATTTCCAAAATGGCAGGTACTTTTTGTATTCTCTTTTTGGTACAAGTACCCTTATCCTTCTGTAAGTCTGTGGACTGTTAGACTTCTGTTCATGAGTTCGTCAGAATCCTTTTAATGATGTTAGGAAATAAGCATTTCTATCTAGAAATTCAATAGATGTTTTTACATATGATCTTTAGACTTTATGTATAGTTGGTACTACACCACATTCTTGGGTTTTTAGTTAGACAACCTTCCCATTGACTTCACTGGAGTTTTCTTGACTAAGTTACCCAAATCCGTCCGCTAATTTAGCGCATGCTATTGACGAACAATTGTTGGAACATTGGGCTTTGCTGACATCTACAAAATCATTGACTCTAAAAGCAACACTCCTTGTACTTGTGCAAACTAGAAAAAAAAGCAGTGACTTTTCATAATTCCTTTAGAAATAAAAAGAATGGATGTGCTGCTTGCCAAAGGGCAGAATTGCCAGAAGGAAAGAATATGTTTTGTATGTTTGTCAAAGTTTTGACTGGCTATTCCTCTTGGGGACAATTCCTATTTTTTCCCATGTTTTCCAACTCCTAAAACATGAGGGTCCATATGTCATAGCAGCTCTTGTGTCCTCCTGGCTGAATGACAGACAGACTGTACTTCAAAGCAGGCTAAGACCATTCTTGAATTTCACTTTTGAGAAATGCTGGGCAATATATAAATGAGTTTGTCTACAACCTCATGAAATAAAATCTCTTTTCTTGTACAATAAGCATGAATAGCCTATACTTATCAATGATATTTCTCTACTAAGAATACAACATTGGAAGCTCACCAAGTAGAGGAAGACTTCCAGTAAGCAGGAATTCATTAGCATTTCTTCAGTATCTTGCATTTCTGGCAGATGCTGGGAAGCTGGCACAGCAGGTTATCTCCTTAAGACATCCTTAGCAAGTTCTGTTTCACCTAAGCCTAGGCAAGGGAACTGGACAATCTTTGGACTGTGGTGTTTTTCTAGCCTTTTGCTATAACCTTAATAATCCGTGATGGTCTGTGGGACACTAAGGAATGCATATTTTGCTCAGTTGAGACACTTTAATGGTGGACCTGTAAAGTTTTATACGTGCATGATGTAAATTGATGTCTTGATGCTCATAGTGAGCTTATCCATGCAGACCTTAGGCTCTAATGCAGAACACCTGGCCAAAGGAACATACCCGCTCTTTGAAAACTGTTACCCTCCTGTGGTTGCTGGTAGTACAGTTTCTTTACAGTCTCTCTAACAGTGCTGTCAACATCTTTAGCCTCTTGCACTAAATTTGGCAATGGCAGGAGCAAGATGCCCAAGGCCCATAGTATAAGCTTTCCAGAAGCGCCATGTATGTGGTTCCCCAGCCAGCTGTGTTGGCAAGCGTGCAACTGTGTTTCAGGCTGTCCTGATAAACTTGCACTGATGGAGAGTTTGGGGTTTTGGACATCTTCCTCTTCTGCTGGCTTGCTGTTGTCTGTTGCTTGTAAAATTTATATTTAGATAGGTTATATTAGAAACTGAAGCAATCATCTTTTGCATATCATTATCTTTATCTGGTACGTTGAAATGTTTTTCTAGTTAGCAATAAATGTGCTTACTCTCTTACTGTGACTCTTTGATCTGAAGCACGATGAATGCTTTTTATGTGGACTTTTTAAAATGTTTTAGTTCTATTGCATACCCTCAAATATGAAACTTCTCAGAAAAGCGGAACTTGCATGTTATTTTTTTAATTTTTATCCATTGAAAACCACTTACATTGCTGTTATCCTTGTGTGGCCTTATTGTTAGTCATTTTAAAACAAGAATCCCTGTTTAAATGAGATTATGCAGTCAAACATGTGGTCACAAAAGATTTTTTTAAAGATCTAGTTGCATAATTGTTTCACAATCTAAACTTGTATTTAAAAACAAACAAACAGAAAGCTTCTCATTATGGTCACCAAGATAATGTCTGAATCAGAACAAAAGGCACATCGATGCCCTTCAGGAGTAGTTGGCTGAGAGGAAAGACTGCAAGATGACATAACATCTAAGAGAATGAACAGCTCCTATTCACCTCCTTTAGTGGTTAACACTGTATCATAACAATGGCAAACTAAGATCTCAAACACACATAAGATTTGTACCACTGTAGTGACAGATATTGGGACATTTAACTGTTAAGGACTGTTTTTCTGTAGAACAGGGAAATGTGCTGCCTCTGCTCTTTAAAGCCACCGTTGTCCTTGCAACAAAGGAAAGGAAACAGAGGATTTCCCGCTTCCCACTTCTATTAAATGCCTCGGGTGCCTCCTGAGTCCAAGAAGCTAAGAATTTGCTTGTGCAAATACTGAATAATCATGCACAACTATAGTAACAGAATGGTACTATATTTTCATCTGGAGTTTTCTATAAAATCCAGTGCTGTACTTCAAAATAGGGAGAACAGCAGGTAAAATTTGGCATCTGCATGTAGATATCCAGGTTGAGTGTGCAGCTGTGGTGGACACCTGATGTTGCATTGATTTCTGCCAGCAAGAAAGTGATAAATCTCCTTTAAACCAAACAACTTGTATCCTAATTTTTGTAAGTCATTAACCATGATTTACTCTTCCATTATTCAACCTGAATCAAGTTTTAGCTGTGAAGCCAGTCACTGACTTTTTTTATAGCTCTTATCATCTTTAATATTTTCGCTGTATCCTACTTCTCATTTGACAATTATATAATTTTTATCCATCTCAGGGGTGTGATGCTTTCACCCTGACATAGATACATTCTTGTTTATAGCAGTTCGAACTCCAGCATTGCCTTTTACTTACTGAAATTAAACGTTTAACACATTTTACAACACAAATTACATTGCAGTTTCAGCCTTTTTTTGGTATCGTATATAAATATTAATGTCCAAATCTATTTTGTCTCCAATTTTCATTGTCCCTATGATAAAACCAGCACTGTTGGTGCTTTGTTTTCCTTTTGAAGCATGTTGCATGCAAGTATTTGATAGTCCGTAAGGGAAAAAGAAAGAAGCAGATGAAGCAAAGTTGAATTTTTTAGCTTTTCAGAGGCTGTGAAATATGAGAATGTGTCTGAGTCTTTCAGATGATCTTTCTGTACTGAAATCTTATGGAGTGAAAGAAAAAGAGGAGGAAAAAATAATACTGAAGTGTATTTTTAACTCTCAGAAGGTCTAACTCTGCTCAGTTTTGAGCAGTCCTTACAGAGGATGTGGCTATATGAGGGACATAGCATTTTAAAGGTTTAAAGAGCTGGAGCTAGTATGGGGAAAATGCAATGCAGTATTTGACAGAAGTAAGTGGTGATACAACTATGGGAATATTTCAGATAAATATCTCTTGAAATAAATTCAGTCCTGGCTGACAGCTCGTTTTGGAAATGTTTACCTTTGCTTTCACATTTCAATACTGTATTGAAAAAGGATGCCACAGAGATATTGATCCTTCTTTCAGAGGAAGAGAGATCACAGCTTGTATTCAAGCTGCTGCTCATGTGCTTCTCTGCTCTATTTATCTTGGTTACTCAAGTGCTTTTCCATGGTAGGCAGGTAACGTTGAACTCTGGTATGAATCCAAAAGACTGTGTTTAAAGCAGTCAGTGTTTTCTGTGGCTCATTCCCCTCCTCCATCATCCCTACTTGAACTAACATGGCCTAGCCAGCGTGCCTGCTGCTGCCCTTCAGTAAAATACAAAGGTTTCATTGGATGATAAGTTTTAATTTTTTTCTTTTCTTAAAAGAATAATAATCTCCAATGAGGGATTTTTGAATGACTGGTTCTTCAATATGTCTTGGCTCTTTAAAAAAGCCTCTGTTGAACTAATTGGAGCAGAACTTATGAAGAGCATGGTTCACCTTTCCTAGGTTCACTTCTGAGATCTTCTTGGGGTCAGGGTTATGGGTGTTTCTGGGTGGTACTCATAGAAACTCATACCACCGATAGACTGTGTAATTGTCAGAGGTAGGCCTTGTCCCTGTCATTCCCCGTCTTTAACAGAAGTACACACTCATACTGACAACGACGTTCAGGGTAACAGGCACCAGTCTGGAGGCTTCTCCCTTGTCTCCGCATGCAGACACAGCAGCAGCTGCGTGTGTAGGAGGAGTGCCTCTTCCTCTTCCTTGCACCTTCCCTCCTGTCTCACTGGGACGGGTAGCAGGTCCATTTGACAGTCTGTGCAGGAAAGGAGGCTGTTCTGCTTTTGAAATAGTAGCAGAGCAGGTAGGCCTTTCACTGTTCTCCCATGAGTGACTTCTAAGCTTTGAGCAGGAGAGTGTTGAAAACTGCCTCTAATCGATGCATCTGCATATATGGACAGAGGGCTGAACGCAGCTAAATACAGTGATAACCACATTGCTCTGTGTGCCTCTGGCTATAGAAAGTGATGTGCCTTTACTGTTCCAGCCCAGGAGGCAAACTGGGCTCAGCAGAGCCTTTGACCTTTTGAAAGCATGAAAATCCATAAGGAGCTGAAAATGATTCCTTTTTCGTTGAACTGTTTAAAATAAAGTGGCCTATGACCTCTTGAAAGTATGTCTGACCCTGTGGGACTAGGGAGAGACCAAACGAACTAGACCATAGCAGGACCCAGAGATGAGCACAAACTCAAATTTGGAGGCAAACTCCATAGATCAGACTATGTTGTAAAGTGAGAGGTGGTGATTTCAGGCAGCTAGTCTTGCTTTCCATTGGTTGTATAAATTAATGCAGTGATTCCTCTATCAAGAAAAGAGAAGATATGTATAGCATATTTGTAAGGACAATCTCAAGTCTAATTGAAAGCTGCTTAAGAGTAACGTAACATGAAAAAAGGGAGTTTTTTTCATTCTTCCGTACATTCTACTACTAATATACAAATTTACATCAAGAATGAAAATGTCTTTCCTAACTCCATGTAAATTTCAACAGATTAAGCTTGAGTCATGGCTTAATTGTCCCTATTATAAGGACCATAACTTTTTCTATATTTTCACTACTTCCTGATGATAATTCTTATGTGGGGGGTTTTTTTATCTTCTCCTGAAATGCTCATCATGAGCATCATCTTTGAAGGATAGACATTGGAGTTAGATAAAGTTTTCAATAATGCTTTAACTAACACAGCATAGAAAGTTAATAACTCTTCTCTGGTTCAGTTTTTCTCCTTGGCCATTCTAGAATTTTATTAGCCAAAAGCTTTGCCCTGATGCTTGTGTTCCAGACCTTGAACATGGTCTGGAAGCCACCTTGAAGAACCGTTGCTTTCCAATACGTAATGACAGTTTGATAAGTTTGGACTATGTTCCTTGATCCCAGACATATGCCTTTGGTTTTGGCTATGCCGAAACACATTGTTCAATAGTTACCAGTTCTCTGATAAATACTCTTAAGCTTGCACTGCTTTAGCAAAATCGGAAGCATTCAGACTGATCTCAGTTGGTGAGTCTCACTCAAACAGCTTGCAAACAAAATGTTGTGTTTCTTCTGCTGTTTGACGACTACTGTCATGTCTCTACATCTTCTCTCCACCTTACCTGCTGGAGCCCCACACTGTATACAAGTAATTATGTAGTTATTCTGTTCTGCTATCAGTAAATACCTTTTAATTGGACTAGAGAGACTGATTGTGGGCTTTGAGTCTGTTTTATTTACTTGCCATAGTAAAACCTGTTATTTTAGATCCCCTGGTCCGAATCAGAAAATCAAGAGCTGAAAGCTTGTAAACAAATCCAGATCTTGCTTCCTAGGACACAGATGAGAACATAGTCTCCTTCATCATACATAAGTGAGAAAAGCGATGATTGTAAAGCAAACACTGAGGGGAATATGGCTCATAAAATAATGTACAGAAAAAAAGCACCAAGTGAATTTTAAAAAACCCTCATGTTATGCCTGGCCAACAAGGATTGTACAACAATTTGTTCAGATGTCTAATGTCAAAAAGAAATCGGTCCTGCTTCAGGATATTTGCCATTGTCTTTATAATACTGAAATACTGTATACAGCCCTAAATGTTTTGGAATCTAATCTCATCATGTCCATCAAATGACCATGCTCGAGGTATTTATTGATGAGGCTGGATAAATCCTAGCTGAAGAGAACACCACTTGTCATGGAGTGAGTAAAATCCTGGGCATGATGCCAGACTCTCAGGGACAATTTTGCCTTGATGGCATATAGTGATTTATACTTGTCTTTGCTTCCATCACTGAGTGCTAGAACAGGGAGAAGGGAAGAAGGAGGAAAGCAAAAGCACTTTATTCTCACAGGGATGTTATTTACTTAAAAATTAAAATAATCTTATTACCTCACCATTTTCTGGAGAAAAAAAAGTGGACTCCTAACTACATTTGAAATTATACAGTCTGTGCTAAACATGAATTGGATATGATGGTGGTGATGACTGTTTCTCACCTTAAATTATTTTTTTCATGCTGAAATACTCATAATCCTGTGACAACAGAAGCTAGAAGCTATGTTAAATAATCTTAGACTGGACTGCTGATAAATAGACTGAGTTCTTGGTAGAATTTTTCTTACTACTCAGTGATGTTTTGTTTCAGTGAGCAAAAGTTCATTTTCCAGTCTGCTTTCAGTGAATCATAGAGAAGTCTATACACTTTAAAGATGGAAAATGACCAACATGTAGAAGCCTTTTATGACTTTCAATAAAGCTTTTTGTTTTGCTAGCTTATTAAAATGAATTTTTGCACTTGGGAACTGATTGACTTCTGCAAGGAGCAGTAGTTTCCACCTATTCCCTATAGCCTCGCTGACAAATAGCATTCCTGGACAAAAGTTGAGTCAGGAGAGAGAAATGACTCATGCTTTGTACCATTCCCTTCTGACATTACTTCATGAACAATCAAGAGGTTTAGTCTAAAGTATGACTGTTGTATAAGAATGCAGAAAGTTTACATTAAGTCTAGGGGAGAATGGAACAAGAATGTGGAAGAGAGGTCCACTGAGCATTAATAAATAGATAAACTGCATCAGGCTGAGGAAATCCCCTGAGCTGAAAATAATTGAAGGCTGGGAGAGTATGCAGGAGAGGTACATGCCTGTTCTGTTGTTGATCTTCCTTTGGCTTTTGATTATGGTCACACTTGGAGGCACAATACTGAGTTAGATGAACATTTTTTTGGAGGGATGGGGAAGCCTGAAAACCAGAACTTTGGGATTCAAAATCCAGAAAGAGTCCAAGACTTTTTGGTTTATGGTTTTGTGGCCAACCTTCTGCTGGCATGGAGAGGAAGGAAAGAAAAGGAACCAACGTATTTTGAATTCCTGAGGCTCATAATGCTGAAACTGTCTCTTAAGGTCACTAGTTCTTTGCCTTTTAGTTAATTTGGTTTAATAGAACATAATTGTAAGTGAAGCTGAAGATTTGTGGCTTGTTATTGTAATTAAATCTGAGGAAAGAGGAAGGTTCAAGGTTGTCAGCAGAGAAGCTCATCCTGAGACAGTAACATAGGAACCTCCAAACTCAGGTAGACATCTGAAAATGCACTTTTGCCTCAAATTGCTTATTTTGTTGGTAATGAGCTTTGACTTCATACATATTGTAGACTTAGATCCCAATGAATTTGGGAAATGGAATCTGAATGTGACTGGTAAAATTACTCATTGGAAATTTTCTTCTTTAACATCCCTTCACGTGGGATAACTCTTCCTGAGAACATTACTTTAATTCCCTCTTATTGGTTTCTTAATTAGGCTGGTCATCAAAGCTGTGGCTTGTAAACTCAAAGCATGGGTGATTCCTGCCATGAGATAACACTGTCCAAATATATTTAAGGTGGCATTGCTAACAGCAAAACTAAATTCTGTGCTTTCCTGAATCTTTCAGGATGCTGTCATGGATTGTCCAAAGCACTGAAGGTGAAAGTGGTCTTCCTGTTATATAAAGAAGCTTTCATTTTGGGAGTTGAGTAATTGTGAAAGAGTATTCAGCAAAAATTCTTCATCTCAGGATGGTACAGAGAGTTGGAAGAGTGGTATTAAGCTGAGATGGCAATCTCAGCTAGAAATTGAGAGGGAAGGAGGCAGATAATATCACAATGTCAGTTTGTTCATTTGTGATATAGCCCTCTATTCAAAACATATCTTTTTAAATCTAATTTTGTTTTCACACTGCAGTTAAGCAAGAGAAATTGGAAATCTGTGAAGTGACACCATGAATCCTGCATTAGAGTCTTGGCAATGTAGCATCACAAAGAAGCTGACAACTCACCATCAGACTTGTGACACTTTTTTTCTATTCATGATGCCCTTCAGTAGCTTTATTTCAAGGAGTTTTTAGTGGAGATTCACATACAAGGACTATAAAGGAGATGGCAGGACCCAAGACATTTCAACCTCTCTCCAAGGAAAACAGACCTAGCAGCACGGTCTAGATACTGTCCCTATTTTCATCAATTCCCTAGCAAGCTTGAGTCCAGATATAAGTGTCCCAGATACCAGAAAAATGGATCTCTCTGAGGCCTCAGAAACCTTGCCTGAACAGAATGCTCTCAGTCTTTCCAATAAAGTTCCTGACCAGGGAACTTTCTTAGAAGACAGCTTACAGGAATAGGCTATGCTTACTACTTGTGCATAGTACCAACAAGTGCCAGCCCTAATCATGTAGGGGTATTCCACCCATTTTTAACAAGGGGTCTGCTTCCCTTTTAGTCTTTTCTCTTTCTATGCAGAGGAAGCACAGCACCAGTCTGATGTTTTTCCAAGGTGGCTTAGCCAGTTTACCAACTGTGTGGAGATCATACTGTAACCCATTCAAAACTGGGTTTGTAAGAACTTTGAGGCAACTACATTCACTCTATGGTAGTAATGAAAGTGAATTTCTCTGAGCTCAGGAACTAGCCTGGGATGGGCTTTGTGGCATCTAGGCCAGTCTCTAGTGTTGTCTGAATTGAAGGTCTGGATGCTGACTCTTTCTGTTGGAAAATATCCTGCTGGTTTTGCATTTGTTTTTGGCGTTTCTCAGATACTCTAGGAAGACGGTTCAGCAAAATTATTCTGAAAGCCAATAAAAAAAAAGCTGAAAATGTTGGGGTTTGTTGTTGTTGTTGGGTTTTTTTAGCACACTAATATATCACCAAGATGCCATTAGAATCCAGACGTTGATGCATTTCCAAATCAAGATCCTTTTCTGTATACACGTGCTTTTGTTAAATTTTGCTGTTAAATTTATTTTTTATTTGTAAGGTTTCTCTTATGGACCACTACTGGTTGCTACTGATCTCCTGAAGATGTTAATCTAGTGAATCTTGCAATCGCAGTTGTGAATTTCTAAAGACAGGCAAAGCAAAACTGCTGTGTTACATAATCTGTGGCTGATCTACTTGATTTCTAATTGGCCATTGTTCTCTATCAGCAGATGTGGAGGGTGATTAGCATGAACCAATTTCTGGATCAGTGAACTTTTGGGAAGCTCAGAGTCAAAACAGGACAGAAACATAGGAACGTGTTGCATAGGATCAAGGGGGTCCTGTAATGACTCTTCAGGTCACCAGATACTCTTCCTGGATTTACCCTAGGTTCGATCCCTATGCGAAAATGTTGATGAAGCTGCTTTTTTTTATGGCCTAGAAATCTGACCTTGAACCTTTTTTGCTATTTCATTCCCATTTTCACAACTTTTCTAAAGAATAGAACTGTCATGAAAAAATAATCATCCAGTCACAAATAATAAGGAAATGACTGGTATGCTAATTGTTTTACCACATTTGCTTTCACTTCCAGCATTTGACTTAGGAACCTGGATTTAGGACAGGCATCAGCTCCTGTTTGACACTTACTTCTTCAAGAGGAGAATTTTAACAATGTCAAGAGAAGGTCACAGAGCCCATAGAAGTATCATCTGTGAGGCGTTATAGTGTTTTCCACATAAGTGTATGTATCTTGACAATGCCTTTGTCGTTTTAATAATAGTTAATATAGTGATTTGACAAAAAGCAGTTTGGTTCTACTAAGAACACTAATTATGCACTTTTGAAAAGACTTAGTACATAGGACAAAGGAGTTATAAAATGGTTATAAAAATCCTTGAGTTGAAACTTTTCAGTAAGTGATTCAAAGTGGTAGTCCTAATTCAACCAGCACAAATAAATCCAGTAAAAATATATATGACCTAAATTATGTGAATAATACTTATTATAGGCTCTGAGTATAAACACTGATAACCACTTTTTAAGAGACTAATTTAAAACTGCAGAATAAAATGTTTTTATTCTTCTCTCCAAATTAAATTATGTCATTAGCAGAAAAATAGTCACTAGCAATATAAATTAGGTGTTTGTTTCTTGAAAGAACTTTATTGGAAAAAAATAAGGAAGCTGCATTTACTAATATTTATCTGAATTTTTTAAGCAATGCGGAACTATATCAAATAACATGAACAAGATAATGTTTAAATACTGATTTTTTTTGTTACCAGTTGTGAGTTGGTTTGTTTTAAATGATCTTGATGCTCTCAGAGGTGCTATGTCCCTTCGATTACTGATGTGAATGTTTGTGGTACAGTTGGCAAGATACTAATTGTGAACATATATCAGTGCTTGCTGTTTAGGACAGTGTGTTTATTTGTATGTTTGAGAGGGTGGAAGAGAGTCTATGGTCATCATTGTTCAGGTGAAAGCAGTATAGTAGCAGTCTGCTTCTGACAGGGGTTTCAGAATTGGAGGAATAGGTTGAATTTCAGTAGGCTGGAGCTGATTCTAGAAGCATTTTGTGTATCCTTATGAAAATATCTTCAATATAGATTTAGGTGAAGCTATCTTCTCAGGTTTGCTGTTCTAAGTGAGTGCAGCCACATAGTGAAGTAACACTTGAGTAGCACATAGCATTTGCATTAGCAGCACAGAGTAGTGCACAGGTTGATCTGTGCCATCTATGCCATTAGACTGCAGTGAAATTATTTAAAGAATCAAAGCTGCTAGGAGCCTTAGTGGTAGGCCAGATCCCATTTTGCTAGGCATTATAGAGAATAAAAGATGATCCCTGCCCCAAATCTTTCAGCGTAGTACTTGGAAGAAGCAATCCTGTGTAACTCAAACAGTTTTCTCAAAGTGCTAGGTTCTTTTTCCTGAATGTGAACAGAGAATGTACGTATCAATACAAGCTGATATCTGAGTATCAAGAGCTGTCTCAAAGCAAGAGACATGTATTATAGCAAGTAGTATATATCATAGCGAATTATTGCTTTGCATGTTTATATCTAAGAATGCATAAGTTTACAGAACACTTTCAGTTTCTTAGGTTGTGCAAAGTTACCAAAACAGGAGGAGGGGGTTTAGGATTACTGCTTAGCTCTGTATTTGTTAGTGTAATATTGATTATTTTTTTTTAAAGCTATGTTTTCTTAAATGGTACAATTGGAAGAAGAGTTATCTTTTGGCTCTTGCATGTCAAGAAGTACAATAAAGTACCATTGCCTCAAAACAAAATAGATGAGAATATAAGGATGTCACTGGAATATTTCTGTGCTTTATAAAATTAGTTCTGAATTGGGATAGCTGTGTTTTCACCTGCATCTAATGAACATAAGACAAAACATATGGGGAAGAAATTTTTAATAGAAAATGTGCAACATTATTGTAATGAGCTTATAGTATTCTTAATAGACTAGCTTGTAGGCCATGTCAGATTCTTTTTGTTTTGTGAAGATAAAAGAAATGGTGCTGATGTTATCTTCAGGCCGTGTTTAATATTACTTTGCTGCTTTTTTTTTTTTCCCCGCCAGAACATGAATCCTTAATAGTTGCAATATCTGATAGCCCACAGTAAAAATTTTGTGCCACCTTTACTGCATGTCACATTTAAATTTAAGGCAGCAGGCTGAGATTTGACAGATGGTATTGCTTCCATGCACTGTTCGGCTTGTTGCTCCTGAGGTTGCAGCCAGTGACACGTGCAGGTGTTCCTTCCTGTTTTACTGTGAATAAAGCTAGTTAGGGCTTCAAAATTGCTGATACATACTTGTGGGACCCTCCTCTCCTGTGTGCTTTCTGTAATGTTTTAATATTCCAATTATCAACCTTTCTGAAAGGCTAGCATGATACACATGACCACTGGCTCGAAGTGAGTTTCGGTAGAGATGGGCATACTTTCATTTTAGAATTTCCTTGAAGTACTCTACATACTTATTCAGTTTGTGCATGAGTAGGACAACACGATAGGACTATGGAAGAAAAAATGTCATTTACTTTTCAAAAGAGGATGAAGTAAATCTAAAACAAACTAAACCAAATAAAATACCACCATACAGTGGGATTTTTGCCTAGGCTTTACTGACCCTTTCCCTGGAATGAATGTCAGGAGACTCCACTGTGCTACACTGCTGGCAAGTGTTCAGAACCTCTGTATCTAGCCCCATACTGGCTTGCTGAGGATTAGAAGGGAAGAACATTCCCACTATAATTACCCAGTCTACTTCCTACAAAATTTCTGCTTAGATCTTGTATTGAGGTTCTCCTTGTGCCCAAACCTCCTTAATTTTTGTGATTTAAACGTTTGAGAACTGTCACAACTTGAACTGATTAAGCACCTAGAATCGTGGACGTAGCCACAGTATTTTGAAATTAATTTGTGAGTGGTTGGTTTGAGACTGTGGCCAAAGGGTTATGTTTTTTAATTTACCAAAAGTTTCCAATCTTGTGGTGCTGGAATTAAAAATAAATCAGGAAAGTGGTCTAAGTGGAGAGAAGGAACAAGAGGCATGAGGACAGTAGTCTTTTATTGCCCTCAGATGATTTACAGGTGGATAACAATTCCAGATGAAGCACAGTTTCTTATGAACTATAGGTTATGATAACTTTGTTAAAAAATAGTAAGACTGCCTGTTAAGAAAAAAATGGTTTGTAACTAGCAATTTGGAATAAAGTCATCAAGATAAGCTGCATCCTTATGTTGCGGCCCTTGAAGTTCTGCTTTCTCCTCCCTTCTTCAACCTGGCTTATATAGACTTTAAATCCTACATCCCATTCCTGAAGTCTAAAACTTAGAGGGAGATTTGTTATTACACATTTACATGGTATAAAATGTTGATGTAGGACCAGGCCAGAGAATGAGAGCCTTCTGCTAGGTACAGAGTGAGTCAAATCAAATAAAAAAATGGAATAATTCAACTTCAGTCATTGTAGTGAGTCACTGTCCTGAAGACTTTATGTTCTGACACAGTGGTGGATTAAGGCAGACTCTTCCGTCTTTTCTTCATGCACGACAAATCATTTGGAAGAACTGTGCAGCTGGCAGAGAAGAGGTGTGAGCATGTCTATCTCCTTGACAGGCCTGACACTCTTCCAGCTACATTAGGTAAAATTAACTGATTGACTAGGGGCAACTTCTAGTTCATTCCAGGATAAGGAAGAACACCTTGAGCATGACTTACCTTCATTTCGTTTTCCATAGACTTTATAGTACGTAATTGTATTAAGGGTAAACATACCTGCTAGCAGGACAGGTATTTTTGTTTTCTTCACATGTAACTGCACAGAAAATTCTGAAACATTTATAAAGATGTTAAACTGTAGGATTTACTGATAAAACCAGTGTGGTAGCTGGACTTCAATGCAATAATGTAATGATTATAACAGTTTAAGTATGCCACATAATTTGACATAAGAGGTTTGCCTGCAGGAATCAGTTAAGTTCCTTGCATATCTATGCTTCTCACATGTTAACAAATTTCTAATCTCATCCAAGGATATGATGGAAATGTGCTTTCCTATCAAATTTCAGAAAGTGGCCGCTACCTGATATAGGTTATCAGACTAGATTCACAATTTGACTGTGTTGGATATTACATGGGTTCTTAGGATAAGTTTATTATTCTCTTCTCTGACTTCCTACGTATTGGGGTGGTGGAGCTCTCATCCTGTGGTTGTGCTTGAAATTCAGTATAGTCTGAACATTCTTGTCTTCGATCTGGAATTAAAAAAATCATATTCTTGATAAACTCTTGGCTGTACATTGGTATTAACACCAAAAAGGAAGAATATAGCTATTTTGTGTCCATACATGCTGCAATCTAAGAGGGATTTTTGAACTTCAGAAGAGGAACATGGGATTTTTAAAAATGAGCATGGAGTAGTGCTGTAGTGAGTTTTAGGGTGTGTCATGAGAACATTGCAATTACTACATTACACAAGATACCGGCTTTCTTGTTCACTGTCCTTCCTTTGGTAGAGGACTGTAATGGTGTCTGAGGAGAAGAGCAGAATAGGAAAAGCCATTATAATGTGCAAGCTTGTCTGAGAGAGAAAATATTTTTACTCATACCAGTTGGCGTAGGCTCTAAAAGACATTTTATTCACGTGCATTCCTTTTAAAACCTCACTAAAGTTCTGAACTCCCTCATTTCTTGACAATGAATTCCAATATAGATATAAAAGCTTTTATTTATTTAATCAGGGTTTTCTGCTTCACCTGTCAAATTTTCTAGCTGTATCATTAAAAAAAAAGCAAAACATGTCAAATAAACTTTGAAAAACACACTTTCTTTAAAAAAAAAATAACCCAAATTTTGGTGGCCTTTATTCTTCATCCTGAAAGTTAAAGTAGGGGTTGTATGCTCAGCACTTTTGACAATTAACCTGCTGCTTTAGATGCCTGAGTATAGACATAGAATGCTAACTTCAAGCAGTTGCTTTACAAATTCTTGGCTTTGGTTACAAATATCAGTGAATACAGGTAATATATACCACATCATGACAGAATCTAGACAATGAAAAGACCTGTATGATAATAGATTGAAATCTATTATGAAAGCATGAAGGAATTATTATAATTAACCCAATATTAAATGACTGAATAACACATGAGGACATATTTTAAATAAATGTATTTTACAATGTAATAGATATTTGACTTTGGAGCACATAAGGGAAGAGGGAGGACTTAGAACTTTCTTACTGGGACTGATGGAGGCAAATAGGGCATCACAGAAGTTACTAAATGGTAGCAATAATGTGCCATTCCCTTGGCCACCCATTTCGGTTTGGAAGGTAAACCCACCTGCCTTGGGAATCATGCTGGTATACTAGATGGTGAAATGTGGCTGCTGCCCAAAGCCCTCGGGACAGTTATCCACAGTCTTGCAAAATGGCAGAGCAGATCACTTGATGCAGCAATGGCATTTACACTGGATGAATCCAAGTTATTGCCATATTCAACTGTCTCCAGGTTTGCCTATGAAATCAAACTCTTTTTCCTCCCTGCCTGGGGCAGCAGCGAGCACAATGCACCTGTCCTCCAGTTGCTCCAGTCCCTGCAGGTCCCACGGGATGCCTGCCCCTCTGCTACTCTCAACTGCCCCATTACCAGGATCGCAGCTTAATCAAAGAACTGATTGAAGAGATGGAGATAGTAGGGTAATAACTGTTTTCTTATAGTGATGGTAATTTTTACCAGTTTATAATGGCAGAAATTCATAGACTAACCCTCTCTACAGAAGGCTAGGAGTAATTCATCTATTAAGTATGGGAACTGTAATTTATTAGCAGATGTGTTTTGATGGCAATTTACATAGTTTTGTTATTGCAAGGAATGAAGGAAAATAGTTAAAATGTGGTTGAAAGATGGATAATGAAGAGAAGTCTTAAACTATAAAATCATCCTAGAGAAGGACATTTAAATGCATTTTGCTACAAGAGTAAATTGAATGACAAAATAAAGGTACTAAGTTTGACACAATAAATCACAGAAGAGAACTAATTCATTAGAGCCTAAAAAAACCTTCTAAAAAAAAATGGAAATTCTGTCCAAACACCATTAGTAGATTGGAGCACAAGTTATGACACAATCGGAAAATAATATTTATTAAAAGATAGGAAGATAAATACAAACAATAAAGTGCTCTGAAGATAGGATGTAAGGTAACTGAATATATAAACAGAGGCTTCTGCCCTAGTAGCAGATGACCTAGAGAATTCTCTGTATTGCAGAAAATATTGAGGAGATTGCTCATTTAAAAACATTTTTTAATAAAGAAATTTAGTATGGCCTCAACCAAAGATAAAACTTTTGGAATAGAGTTTACGTCTTTTTATGTATTTGGAATTTGATCTGCTCCTTGACTGCCTCAGGATTGTTTTGGAGTTTTTTTGGATTGGGGTGATGGCAGTTTGCTGACTTTTAACTATCTTTTATTACAGTAACTATAGTAATAATTATAATATGGGGGCAAAATGAAAGCGCCAGAATCAAATTATGTTCACAGAAGCATTTTGAACAGATGGACAACAACTAAGAAGTTTGGATCTATATTCCAAAATCTGGGATGATTTAGGATATTATTTTATTTCCAGTCAGTCTCTAGATCTAAAGCTTGAAAAGCAATGGCAGATATGGGTGAGGAAACATCATGCATCCACAAAAACAACTGTGATCAAAGGCTTGAACTTGCAAAAAAAAAAAAAAAAAAATTTAAAAAATCCCCAAACTGTTCAGACTCTGAAACTGAATCTATTTAAAGGACAGAACTGTCCAAAGACCTGAAGTCTGCTTTGAATCCAGAGCCCATCTTTGAGTGGGAGGTTGGATCAGATGACCTCCAGAGGTCCCTTCCAACCTAGATTATTTTATGATCCTTTGATTCCCTCTGGTCTGTTTTACAGTAGGCACAGAGAGATACATTTTACCCTGGACTTGTGCCAGATGAACTCAAAGGCATTGCAGCTCCCCTGGAAATACCTTTTTGTATGGTACAACTTGCCACACGTAAGTGTCCCTCTCAAGGAGCATGCTGACTGGCATGTATGTCGGCGGTGCGCCCTGATCCCCCCCAGCAAGGCAGCACAAGGTGGGTAGGGTCCCAAGACGGTTGGATGTACAGCCAAGAGCTGCAAAGATGTAAATGCTTCCAGGAGTGAAGTGAGGATGGGTGGGTCAGGATTTGGATTCCCATCCTGCAGCAGATGCTTTGCAGATGAACCACTGAGCTTGTGCTTGGTAGGAATCTTGAATGCTATTTAATCTTCCTTTATTTGGGAATTAAGTATGATGAGTTGTGTGTTTATAACTGTCAGAGTGTTCACCTACACAAGTATTGTATCTGTTTTTGAAGAGTAAGACAAGATGAAATAATTTTCCTTTTTGAATACTCTAGATAAAATTGTTTAAGCCAGCCCTTGGTTTTTATTGACAGTCTATGTTCATTAGGACAATATCTAAATCTGCTTGAAACTTGGCTTGTTGTAGTCCTCTCTGCATTGCTTGGTGCCTAGCAACCATCGTCAGGGCCAGTATTTTCATCCACTTTCCCTTTGAAGTGTTTTTCAGTTTCTTCTAGCTAGGGTATGAAATAAAAACAGCCTGAGACACACTTACCTCTGTATGTAATGGCAATAGCTGATTTTATGTACTTCAGGGCAAGCTTGCCGTGGTAGGAAGCCCTCCAAATCATTCTTTATTATTCTAATATTATGATTTGGAATCCTTGAATTTAATCTCTTGGAAATGCTTCCCATGCATGTGGTAGGAAGATGCAAGAATTTGTGTGCTCTATGTCATTTAGAAAAAAAATCACAGGTCGTCTGCAGGGAGGAAGAGAAATCAAAAATAGTCCAAAAGGTTCATTTTCCCAAAGTTGTTCTTCAAATGTGTTATCAAAAGAAACAGTCTTGAATGCTTTCTAAATAAGCAGACAGCTTGCAGATACAAACAGTTTTTCATCTCTGTGCTGTTCAGTCAATAATCCTATTTTCTCAATATTAATAACTGCAGGGGCTTTAAGGGAAAATCTACTCTTGCAGCAGATGTTAAACTAAAACTGCATAGCCTAGACCTTATGTGCGATCTACTTGCTTTCTTTGCCAGGCTTCACTTGGAAGGTATGTTGTTCAAGTATCGACCTTTCTTTTTTTTAGGAAGGTATTATGCCTTCATTATTTGAACAGTATCATGAGACTTGTATATGTATTTGCATTTATCTATTGCATAAGGTTGCTTTCCTTAGTAGTGGCTTAGCATGATTATTTCTCTTAGCAGTAAAGTAAAAGAAGGAAATAACAACCATGTTGCTTTCTTTTAAATCAAGTAGCTTTAAAATTGACCATCTACATTGCTAACTATAGCATTTAATTTCTTTACAGTATAACAGCTCAGCTAGGGTATGCTGGAGTTTGTAGTTCATGTAGGTGCTGCAGAAGCAGTTCAGGCCACGCTGCAGAACTCGTAGCGCACTTGGACAATAGCAATCCTTGCTTTAATGAAAACACAATTAAAACCAGGCAGGAGCCTCTGGACTCCTACTATAAGTTATTTAATTACAATTCATGGAAAGCTAGTGAGATGAGATCATTTCTGCCCATATGAGACTCTTACGGTGATGAGCTATTTGTGAAGATGAAATGGTTTACAATAAAATAAAAAAAAAAAAGCACCCGTCTTGGAGCTAGATCCTCAGACTATGTAAACTGGTGTAACCCCACAGATTTCAATGGGACTAGGTTATAAATGTTTGAAAACATGGCTGTCGTTAAAAACAAATTTAACTGTGGTGAGCGTGGGGAACAACCTACCTATACGCTCCTCTTCCTGGGCCTTTCCTTATTTTACTACTTTCCTGCAGTCTTCCCACCTACGTAGTCTTTTTTTTTTTCTTTAACAGTCATACCAAGGAATAAAATCTATTTGTGCAGTTACAATACATTTCAGGAGGCTGTCCTCAGAGACTGGTTGATATAGGACAAACATAAACTAAGGGTGTGTTACCTGGAGTCATATGAAGTATGCTTTTTGAGTAAGAAAAGATCTTCTGAAAATAGTCTTTCAGATGGTGACTGAACTTTGCATAGCAGAGGTTTGAGGTTTCTTATCTGATTACCTCACTTTCCTGAAACATTGTACTCCAAACTGGGGCTTGGAATTTTTTTAAGGAAATTTAATGCTTACAGCTGGGAAATGAAATGTTACGGATTAAAGTCTGGCTGTCTTATCCAATGAGAAATGCATGTACGTCATCTCTTACTGAGCCAATGGTTGTTCTGTCTCATATGCACAGACACTACTGCCAATATGTATTTGTAATTCATTTAGTACTTACTGCTGCTCAGTCACATGCCAGGTAAAATTTTAAAATATTAAGCTTATGTATATGGCAGTAAAAGGTCATGTGGGACATTTGTTGTGTTTATTTCCTTTGAAGTACAAGTTCAGTTTTGGAAGCACCTTCAAATATCAAAAAACATTGATATATATTGCAAATTATGTAACTTAGGTAATGATATTCCTTGATTTGCTTGCAAATTTTAATTTTGGAATGGCCTATTGTCCTGATTTTGGCTGTAGGGGAGAAAGAATTTAACAGTTGAGGGATAGGAGATTATTTGTTTTGGCAGTTCCATAGTCTGTGTGTTCCCCAGTGCATGAGGAGCCAAGGAGATTAAGAACATGAATATCAGAGTATGCTTGTGTGTTGGGTTTGCGTGGCAAGGTTTTGGTAGTGGGGGGGCTACAGGGGTGGCTTCTGTGAGAAGCTGCTAGAAGCTCCCCCTGTGTCTGACAGAGCCAATGCCAGCCGGCTCCAAGATGGACCCGCCGCTGGCCAAGGCCAAGCCAATCAGCGCCTCTGTGATAACATGTTTAAGAAAAAAAAAAAAAAAAAAACAGAGGGAGCTTTTGCAGCCGGAGAGAGGAGTGAGAAGATGTAAGGAACTCTGCAGACACCAAGGTCAGTGCAGAAGGAGGGGCAGGAGGTGCTCCAGACACCAGAGCAGAGATCCCCCTGCAGCCCGTGGTGAAGACCATGGTGAAGCAGGCTGTCCCCCTGCAGCCCATGGAGGAAGGATGAGGGGGTGTAGAGATTCCACCTGCAGCCGGTGGAGGACCCCACACTGGAGCAGGTGGAGGCACCTGAAGGAGGCTGCGGCCCATGGGAAGCCCATGCTGGAGCAAGCTCCTGGCCAGATCTGTGGACCCGTGGAGAGAGGAGCCCACACCAGGGCAGGTTTGCTGGCAGGACTTGTGACCCCATGGGGGACCCACGCTGGAGCAGTTTGCTCCTGAAGGTCTGCACCCCATGGAAGAGACCACGCTGGAGCAGTTCGTGAAGAACTGTAGCCTGTGGGAGACACTCCATGTTGGAGAAGTTCGTGAGGGAGTGTCTCCCATGAGAGGGACTCCATGCTGGAGCAGGGGAATGATGAGAGGAGTCCTCCCCCTGAGGACGAAGAAGTGGCAGAAACAACATGTAATGAACTGACCGTAACCCCGATTCCCTATCCCCCTGTGCTGCTGAGGGGGGGTGGAGGTTGAAGCTGGGAGTGAAGTTGAGCCCGGGAAGATGGGAGGGGTGGGGGGAGGTATTTTAAGAGTTGATTTTATTTCTCATTCCTCTACTCTGTTTTGCCTAGTAATAAATTAGATGAATTCCCTCTCTAAGTTCAGTCTGTTTTGCTTGTGACGATAATTAGTGAGTGATCTCTCCCTGTCCTTATCTTGACCCATAAGCTTTTTGTTATACTTTTTCTCCCCTGTCTAGCGAAGGAGGGGAGTGATAGAGCAGCTCTGGTGGGCACCTGGCCCCCAGCCAGGGTCAACCCACCTCAGCTTGTTAAAATGATGAGTGCAAGAAAGGTGGTTGAATTTGCCCAAAATGGCATCATCATATTTGCCATCATATTTCTCATACATGCCAGCTTTTTACTTGGGACACCTAGATTCTTTTGGTAGCCTGTTTGTACAGAGATGGAGGAACCAAGGCAGCAGGTGAGAATTTTTTGATAGAAGCCTCATTTTTAAGACAGAGATCAACCAGCAATTGTGTTCTCTAACTCAGATCCAGCGTGGAGAAACATGAGTTACCAACGTATAGGTTGCATAAACGTCAGACTGGAATTTTCTGATTAGCACATGTGTCACAATAGGTACTTTTTATAGCAATGTACACTACCAGTTTCTGCAGGAAAAGCTTTTTGGGTTCAGAGTGGCATTTATGGTTAAGATGGGAAAACAGACAACCTGAAATAGCCACTGAGAGCTCAGTGTCCAGGGCACTCATTTGATGGGGGTGATTTAGATTCAAGTCTTCAAACAGCTCAACAACTTAAGTTGTGACTCCTCTATCCAGCAAATGCCCCAACTACCAGGTTACAGAATCATTCTTGGCTTTTTGCCAGTCAGAGATATTCTTGCTAAACATAATTAAATGCAGTGTGGAAAAAGTGAAGGGGACTGAATGCATATCCACAGTTAGAACAACCACTAGAGATGTGCACAAGAGATTCAAGCCTAGTCTGCAATGAGTTAACCTCATTATGTATATATGGTTATCTCCAACACAAAACCTTGGGAGAAGATAATTCTGTAATCCAGTTGCTAAGCCATTCTTTTAAAAAATCAAGATTCACAACCTTAAATTAGCAAATATCTGTATTGGGATTTCCCAAACCCAAGATGAATGCTGTAATCAGCTGCAGAGCTACTGGTTATGCAGCATGCAAGGGCTCTCTGATTTTTCTTGTAGACTCCAAAACACCCTCATCTGTAAGAAGGATTCGTTTCACTTAACTTCAAAATTTTGCATTAGGAAACTAGGGACCTATTTCATGCTTAGATTCAGTTGTTTGGTTCTAGATGGACCATTACATAGTCCCTCAGTGTTAAAGATAATAGGTGGCTCCACTACTTTTTATATATATGTTCTTCTGTTGCCGCTGTTTCATTATGACCCTCTGTGGACAAAGGATGTGCATCTATGTACCAAACTACTTGTAGCTGGCTTCTCTTTGCAGTTCCCCATATAAATAGTCAGAAAGAATGATGAAAGCCAGTAATAACAGCAATATTGTTTGCATTATTAAACTGCCTTCATTGTTTCAAAATGCCTCAAGTGTATAGCAACAGGAAAAATTTTAGAAAAAGGCCTGCGTATGTTTCACTGGGATGTTTCAATTACTTTAACCCTTATTTAATGAACTACACTAAACTAAGTGCTTAAAAGCCTTATAAATAGTCACAAAGATTGTAAGCAGCCTTTTTGAACCCAAAGCAGGCTAATGAAAAACATTAATTTAAAGGAACTGAATAACTTTGGCTCAAATTAGTAATGAGACAAGAGAGCATTTTACTGCTTCAATAGCTTGTGTGAAATGAATTGGTGGCCCTAGTCCAGTTACTAGTAAATGTTTCGCTGCTACAGTAATAGTCTCTCTATAAATCATCAGTAGTGCCCACATCAGAAAAGTCACCAGTAATATTTGACCATAATTGGCTGAGTGAACATGTTCATGCAGGATTGTCCTCAATGCCTTTCAAAGGAGTTTCTCTTTGCTAATGTTAAAAAGCATTGACAAGGAATTTGGGGGATTTTGGTGAGTGTTGCTGCAGATGTTCTTTGGGTAAAACCCCTTGATTTCTAATTCTGTAAAAGTTTCATTTTTGTCCAAACTAACATTCAATGAAAATGAAGTGAAGGAATGTAAAGAAAGGCACTGGACTATACAGTCATGACTTTCTCCTGTTCTAATAGCTGATGTTTCAATTATTCTTACGCTGCTGGCTTGTCAGTAGTATGAGCAAATAGTATCAGTAGTAATTCTATTTCTGGGTGTTCACAGAAAATGTATTCTGCAGTTCTTTACTTTGTTTTAACACTTGCTGGTGTTTTCTTTACCTTTAATGCAGTAAACCTGTTGTATACTCTAAGAATTGTTCTGAGTTGGCTGCTATTTTAAGTTTTCCTTATAAGACACGCTGTCTTGCCTGCTGTCCTATTGCTTGCCCTAGGGAATCTCCACAATATGTTCCCCTTAATGGGAGCTAGTAAGATATGCTTGGTCAAGCTGCCGGTTTGTCAGCAGAAAAAAACCAAACCTCTTCAGGGTCTTAAAAATCTGACATCTGTGTAGCAGCATGGGGATAAGATCCACAGGACTCTGTTATTAGAGCACGTAGGACAGCCATTACAAATAGGTGAATCAGTCCATATAAAATTAGAACTGACTCTCTTCTTTACCAAGTCCTTGAACTAAACCTAGATCAGATTACTTTTGAAGTAACTGTCAAATGTCTCACAGATTTTTAATTGGAATCACTCATTCAGGACTCTGATCTTTCTGTTTTGTTAAGCTCTGAAAGCTAATCCACTTTTGTTCATTTTCATGTACTCTGCACTTACTTGTTCCAGTGATAGCCCCTTGTGCAAAATGTGCATCGTGGAAGGGTAGCTCTTCCAGCCAGACCAGACGTGGGAGGGACCAGAAACTTCCCCATGGAAAAATAAAATCAAACCAACCAAATACAACAAAGAAAGAAACATAAATTCCCACATCTGCTCTTGAAAGACTTCCTTCTGTGTTAAAAGACCAAAGAGGTTTGGTAAAGGTTTGGGTAATCAACCATTTGGTGTCCTTAACCTCAAGCCTCCAGTGGTTTGGCTGTCACTGTTCAGAGTTAAAAAGGCTTTCCTTGCTTGAGTGTACTATGCATATCTAGCAGCCAGTCTCTTTTGAGTGTGCTTCAGACACAGTAGTATGCTATTAGCATTAGCAGAAAATTCCTTTAAAGGTCAGAAGAAGTCAGAGAAGCATATTCCTCAGTGATAAAAAAATAAAGCCAGAGCTGACACTCCAAGAGTGCCAAGGAAAATGCAGTCTCTTTTTGCGTGCATGCATGCACGTGCACCTCAATCAGAAAGCCAGTCTCTGCATTCTTTTAGAACACCGTAATAACTTCATAAAGAGTAGGTTCCACAGAGAAACATAATATTGACTCTTGAAATGAGAAATTTTTTTTTCGTTTTGTTGAAATGCTAATTAATAAACATCAGTGATCCACATGCTGTAGCTAGAAAACTGTGGCAGCAAAGGTGTTATGGTTTAGCCCTAACCAGCAGCACAGCACCACACAGCTGCTCGCTCAGTACCCCCCTGGTAGGATGGGGGAGAGAATCAGGAGGGTAAAAGTGAGAACAACTCGTGGGTTGAGATAAAGACAGTTTAAGAGGTAAAGCAACAGCTGCGCCTGCAAGCAAAGCGAAACAAGGAATCAGTTCACTACTTCCCATCAGCAGGCAGGTATTCAGCTATCTCCAGGAAACTGTTACCTCCATCATGGGTAACAGTTACTTGGGAAGACAAACACCATCGCTCTGAACATCCCTCCTCCTCCTTCCTCCTCCCCCTGCCCATTATATGCTGAGCATGATGTCATACGGTATGGAATATCCCTTTGGTCAGTTGGGGTCAGCTGTCCTGGCTGTGTCCTCTCCTGACTTCTTGTGCACCCTCAGCCATCTTGCTGGTGGGGTGGCGTGAGGAGCAGAAAAGGCCCTAGCTCTGTGTAAGCACTGCTCAGCAGTAACAAAAACATCTGTCATATTATCAACACTGTTTTCAGCACAAATCCAAAACATAGCCCCATACTAACTACTATGAAGTAAATTAACTCTCTCTCAGCTGAAACCAGGACAAAAGGCCATGTCGGTTGCATTTGTACAATCTTTTTGCTTGTGGCAGATTAAAAGAATAAAATTATTGGAGACATCTGAAGATTAAGTCATCAGGAAGGAGTTGGATGAAATCATGTTTCATCTCATGCTGCTTTATTTCCATATGCTGTTGTCCTGGTTCTGGCAAGGATAGAGTTAATTTCAAGATGATTAGTGAGTTAGATGGGAGTGGTGTGACTGATAATGCCAGGAATGGTGCTTTCATTATGTTTTTTCCAGTATTTACAAATATATTTAGTCTAATTGGGGGGCAGTCAGATAAAAATCGGAACAAGCAGAAAAAAAAAGAATGGCCCAAGGCACTCCCTCTGCAGCAAATACTTACAGGCTGGATTTTGGAAGGCTGTTTTCTCACTCAGCACTACTGATCATGAAGGTTTAACTGGAGTAAACCACAGCAGTCTAACTCAGTCACGTCTGCTGGGTTATACTATAGCCCTTAATCTGGTTATGAGTTAAAAACCATGGAAGTCTCCTGCAATGTAGAAGAATGAAGCCTAGGAGCTGTGCAGAACTGGACATGAATTGCGCACCAACTGTAGAGAAGCATCACTGGAATAGAAGTAATCATGTAGTGGTTCTCACACTGGAGGTAGGTTAGCAGTTGTGTGTGCCACTGACTGTTTAAAAAAAAAAAAAAGAAAAACTATTTACTTTAGAATAAAGTTTGTTTACATTCCCTGGAGCGATAGTTAATATCTGCATTATTATGATGATGATAGTGTGTACCTTGAGGTCTGTTCTCCCTTCCCACCCCAATCTAACATATTGGCAGATAATTCTCTTTAGAAATTAAAGCTGCTTCCTAATGAGGCTAATCTTTGGAAACCAATGGAGTTTCTAGAACCCTGATGATAAAATATGTTATCTGTAGGAAGGTAACTGTTACATTATGTTCATTGGTCATTTTCAAAGTCAATAATAAACTGTTTTATTACATATAACAAGACCTTCAACACTAAAAAGAAAATAAAAATTCTAGCAAAGCTGAAGAGAGCATTGGCGTAAGTCCTATGAATGTGTATCATTCCTACCTCTTGATGCAGAAGTCTCTTATCTCACGTTTGACTTCCTCAGATAGTTTCAAACTCATGATCTTCTGACTTCTACACCTACATATCACCTATTTGAACCACAACATGAAGACATCTGTTCTGCTCCCAGTTCTGGTGCAGATGCAATTGGCTGAATGGGATGGAAGCACAGAAGCTCCCCCTTCAGGTAAAATTCCATCCGAGTCCTTCCTCCTTGAGGACTCCAAGGTGTGTGAGATGCTGAATGCTTACAGAAAAAATTAGAGGGATTGGAAATCTGTGCGAGCCTGGATGATAACTGGCCAGGAGGAAGTGGTTGTGCAATGTAAGATGTGCTTTGAAAACAGGCCTCACAAAAGAACAGTGGTTGGAACTCAGTGAAGAATCATTGTAGTAGAATGACGACTGCAGTGTGTACTCATGAGAGTTGTAAGATGCTTCTGTCCTTAACCTGGAAAGCTTGACCTTGAAAATAGACTCGCAGTGTAAATTAGGTTAGTAGGGACTTCTTAGGGTCATCTGGTCTAAGCCTCCATTCAAAGCAGAGACAACTTTGAGGTTAGATTGAACTTCATAGTTAGGTCAGATTGCTCAGTGGCATGCCCAGGTGAGTTTCGATCATCTTCAAGGATGGAGATTCCACAGCCTGTCAGTTTGACTACATTTGCAATGATAGTTTTTTTTTCCTAATATCTTATTGGAAATGTTGTGGTAAGGCTTTCTATATCTGTAAAGTCTGGTCTGAGTTACATCCTTCTATGACAGAAAGGATATATATGTAGTTTGTAGAAATGTTCTAATAATTCAGAACACTGCAATACTAATTTCTTTTTATTCCATTCCATTTTTTTCTGGCAAACTGTAGTTACAAAAGTAGAGGAAATACTTCCATTCTAAATAATTTTTAGGCACATAACATTAGGAGAGAAAGCAAATGAGGTATCTGAAGTCTTACGAGCTAGATAGCTTTTTCTTTCACTCTTAAAGATCTGTATGTTTCTTTAGGGTACCAATATGGAAGATGTTATTTCTTAAAGAAAAGTTTGGTTCCTTTTCATTAACATAAGTTTTTTATGAACATATAAGATTATGTGATCCCAAAATTGGACTAAAAAGATGAACAAAATCCAAAACACTTAGATTTAATATTTATATGCTAATATATACCTGTGAAAATCATACTGTTCTCTGCAGCAGCAAAGCCTATAGATAGAGGAAATCTTTATCTATCTTTTCAATGTACCAGGAATTAAATATCTGTATGTTTAACTCCCTTATGTAGGCAGTGAAGGACTAGAAATAAAATTTTCAGTTTTTATTTCAGGTTATTCCTATTTAATGGCTTTTATACCAAAGGTTTTAGAGGAATGTGTCATTTTCAGTTGCAATCACATATAGGTAAGAAATACTTTTTTTGTGTGTTTTGGATGGCTTCTAACAGTATTTCATGGTGTTTGCCATTTTCTGTGGGATATATATATATTTACATATATATAGATATTTCTTCCATGTTTTTGCTTACTTCAGTGACACTCTTCTAGCCAATCAACTTTTATTTCTATATAGGCATCTTTTGCACTGGGTCCTTGATTTGACCTCAGTTCACCTGTCCTACTGCTTAATCTGACTTAAGTTAGCTAAAATGTGCCTCTTCACTTTGCCCTTCCTTTAGGGAGCTGAGCATTCACTTCTTGTTAATTTCAGTTCGTAGCCACCATTGTTCTTGGATGGTGTCCATGTCCAGAACATATTGGACTCCTCCTTTCTGTAAACCTTCTGAGTAACAATAGTTTTCTTTAATTTTTTTTTTTCTTTTTTCCTCAAAGTGGAACTGATGCGAGTTGCTTGTTGTTTGAATGATCCTGGAAGGGAGAATATTATGATGCTAAGTGTCATTGCTTTAGGAATGAAGATGGAACAAATAGTGTGAAATAGAGTATCTGAGATGATGGCATTCTAGTCATGTGAGGAAGCTATTTCATAGTTAGAAACTGTCTCATAATCTTCAGCATAAATACATTCACAGCTTGAATATTCCCATATTTTTCATCATTTCTGTCAATTCCTTAAATCTCATTCAAGGCTGTTTTAGATGTGCGCTGGAAATGCAGAGAGCATGTATGTCTCATCTAGATCTGATGAAATAGCAAGCCTAGTTAGAATGTTTTAACATGTTTGCGGTTGCCAGTACATCATTAATAAAAGATTTAGCAGGAGTCTGTGGCCGGTAGATTTGGATGCATGTAAGAGACCCAACCAAGTCTTTTAGCGTTTTTGTCTTTTGTGAATTCTTTTTTTTGGAGTAAGCAATGAAGAAAACATGCAGAGATCTCAAAAACCTGAGCTGGGAGTTTAAATTTTATCTTTGGGGTCTAACATTTAGTTAGGGAGCAGTCCTATTTCCATGGTAAAACACCCACAAAACAGGAGAGCACTTCCAAGATGGATGTATCAATTAATCTTTTCTTCCTGTCACACTGGAACGTAATTGATTGGTTTATAGAGCTCTACTGGCCTTAGAGATCTGTTTCACCCTGGAAATTGCTCATTATATCCACAGCTCTTTTATGTAACGTGTATTTCAAATCAGGTGTTCTTTGCTGGAAATACCTCTCGTCTTTACGTGGAATTTGTAGGTCTGTTACGATTTTATACTTAAACGTACTTTTGTTTAGAGACTATCAGGGATACTGTTTCCTTTGCACTTGATAGTGCATAACATACCCTGGCTTGTATATAATGATTTGCACCAACCACATGTGAGGCAGGAGGTCAATGTGTTACTTGTGTCAATAGAGATCCAATAGTTTGAAAGAGGTATTAACCCTATCGTACATGGTACTCCACAGACGATGAACTTTAATGTTAGATATGAATGAAACGGAAGGTGGGGAAAAGCGTAATAGAAGTAAGAAAATAGAAACCATTATCTATCAAGTTGATTGCAGTAGTTTCAGTAGTCCTGCTTAACAAAACAAAGCTGGAGAGGAGGTACAGTTACTCCCTACAAGTTCTTAGGAAATAAGCACCAAGGAGAAAAATACTTTGTTTAAATGATAATTTAATGGTTTATAACATTTCTGGGGGAACAGTTTATCACACTGTTAAGCCTCATTTTAAATTTGTACATGATTTTATATAGAAAAAATAGACAATTTTTTTCATTCCTCACTACCACCCAAACAACCACCACTTATTTTGAAGCAGAGAAGGTAATAATTCAAACAGGCATGAATAGCAATGTCTTCTATGTAGAACTGTGTGATTTGTAGTGACTGTAAATACTAGAGAACCCTTGCTATAAAATGGTGCCAATGTTAACAGCAGCACAGCACCATCTAAGAGTCTATCAGATCAGTCATTCAGTTACTCATTTATCAATACTGGCTTCTGTAAGAAAAAAACATGTCCTGAATCACAGATGAGGCTTTCTGCAAAGATCCTGTAGAAATTCTGCCATGTGCTTCCCCCCACCTCTCTTAAATAGCCAGTATAACCCCAGACAAACTCAGGAACAGAATTTTCCCCAGATGCATTTTTCAAGTTCTGCTATTGTGCGAGGTCCTTGCGGCAAGCCCTGGTTCTAGCGGAAAGGTGGAGGTCGAACTGAGCGGAGGGTGAGCGTCTTGGGGAAGTGAAAGGAGCTCAGCTCTGTGAGTACTGAGGAATGTTCTGCTGTTGTGTACAAGTGGTGACAAATTTACATCATTGTCACAGTCTATCCTAGTTAAATTGACGTCCATGGTTCTCTTTAAAGCAGCCGAAAGACTAATAGTACAACATCATACGCTTGGAGTGTCCCATTCAAATATTGTGGACAGCACAACTGCTTTGTTTTTATACTCTATTATAGAGTCCAAAATCCATTGCATCTGCAACTGTGACTTGAGGTAGGGTTTGCTGATTTCTCAGGGGTTGGAGTAAACTGAATATTGGTCACAGCTGAAGTGAGCTCATCTAATAGATGCTGTAGATTTATAGGTTTCAACAAAAACAGGTTGAATATGTTCTCTAGCATCTCCTTCCTTGTAAGCAATGATAGCATCCCTGAGGTGCTAATATCTCAAGGTCACTTTGAAATTTTATTAGGCTGTCCTGGTCCTCTCATTTTGTGAACAAGTACGGCCAGTGTTAAAGGAGCAACAAAGGAAATCTAAGCTTAGCAAAGTGGTGATAAATGCTTGCTTTTTGGACTCTATTTTTTCACAAGGGGTCTGCAAATCCCTTAAAAACTATTGCATAACAACAGTGAATAGGGCTGGTCAGGACTTTTTTCAGCTAAATGTTTCCATCCAAAAGCATGAGTTCACTGAAAAGAAAGCTTTTGTAGAAACCTAGCACTTTTGATGAAACTTAAACCAGAAGGAGTTCTGAAATCTTGGATGGGATTCCCGGCAGAAAGCACTTCTAGCATAACCAATGTTTTGGTGGATAAAGCACTGATTTAGGATACAAGAAACACGGGTTCAAGTTCTCTGCTGTTTCCTACTGGGAATCTGGGACTGGACTTCAGCTGGAATGGTTCAACTGCTGGAAAAGTGCAGCTCTGTTTGCTGCAGTGATCAGGTGAAACTTGGTTATCCTCATCATACAAGAGACTCTTAAACACTGAGGACTATATTTTTCTGTCCCTGTTATTACTTATTCATACAAAATAGGACTATCACAACAGGAGACACTAGAAAGGAACAGCTGTGGCAGTCTTCAGCTGAGTTTAGACTATCTAGGATTAAAACCTTTATTGTCTTGGCTGTGGGTAGGGGTGTATTAGTTCTTGCTTTCTACATGCCAGAGGCATTCTCTGCCTAGTACCTAGGTGGATCTTACAGTACAGCACTCCGATTCTCTTTAAATGAAAAAAATCTGAAGAATTTTGTATTTTTAAGGCAAACAATTTTCCAAATTTTAAAAGTCATATGTGGCAGGAAAGTAATTTTATAAAATTTCTGTCATTCTTTATGGATGAAGTGTTACTTAAAGAATATTTCACTCAAGTCAGAAACTGCTCTGCATATATAGTCTGTAGGTACCATTAGTGGCCTATGGATTATAGTTTGCAAGTCACTGATTTCAGTACTGGTCATTGCAGACCTCTTATTGGTGCAACAGCTGGAGAATCAACACGGATGGAGAGCAGAACTAGCCAGAAAATAGTTATGTGCCTGGAATAGCAGAAATGAAAGCATGCAATACCGCAACAAGTGCTGTTAAAAGAACACATTTTTCAGAAACCATATAGCTATTTAAAATTAGGTATTTATTACACAAAATAAATCTCTGATATAATGAAATTAGGAGAGTATTTTCATCTGTTGCAGTTCATCTCTTTTGCATTTGATGCATACACAACAGAAATTTAAGAATGAGGTTGTGTGCTGTTTTGCAAGGAAAGGCATGAAATATTACGACCTTCTTGTGTGGCTTCATTCAAGACTCTGAGGTGCAATATATTCAATCAAAAGGGACAGTGCTGCATGTTTAATCTGTTGAAATAGGAGTCAGCTATTTGGAAGAGGGAGCATTCTATTTATTTTTAACACATTGCAGAAAGTTTTGGTAAAAAACTAGCAACATTCTTGATTGTATATTTATTAATTTTATACTGAATTATTAATCAAGTTTTTTAAAGGTAACAATTAATAGAAACAAAATGCTTAATCACATTTAGGATGGAAAAATCCCATCAAAGATACTGCAGCAGCATTTCAGTCATTTTAAAAGCTTTCCCCCATCACCCCCTTATGGAACTGCCTTAGTAACTAGAATGAAATATCTTTCGGGCAAGTTTGTTCTCATTTTTCCTACACATTCTTAGTTACTTTTGTTCTATAAAGAAGGTGAAATTCACATCCTTTTAAAGGACCAATGCAGGGTCACACCTTGTGGCCAGTGTTCAAAAAAGCAAATAGAAGATACTTGGTATAGGAGGGTAGGAGGAGAAAAGGGGGAGAGAGACTGAGTGGGAAATAGAAACTATAATCCCACGTGTATGAGTGACATATTGTATGACCCTGTGCAAAACACTTTTCAATTTCTTGTAACTCTGTATGAAGCTCTAGCTGATTTGGTCAAGGAAAGAAAGTGTAATATAACAAGAACAGTTATACTGAATCTGAGATGAGTTTTGTGGCAAAAGAAAAAAATAACACCATGAATGACAGCTCTTTGAACTGTGTTTTTTGCATAGGTTCTTCAAAAAAAAAAAAAAGCATAAGTGATAGCACTTTCTGTCAGTCTTCTTCTAATAAGTTCTAGGTTTGTTGGCGAATTTTAATCAAAATTAGCATGTAGACAGGGATCTCAAAGGTGTTAAGTTCCTAAAACAATTATCAAAAGGAGTGGCTGATTGAAGGAGAGAAACACTGTTAATGGCCCCACTGAGAGAATGGCAGAGAAAACTCAGCCATTATCTATCGGGTTTGGTTGGGCGGTCAGCACAGGTGTGCGAGTCAAGCAGCCAGCGCATGATGAGTACATCAGCAAAGAGCACGTGTAGCTCCAAATTCATGCTGTGCCTTGCCCAAACAAGAAAGGTCAGTGAAGTTTGGAGCGTATGAGGAATATTGGTGATAGGAGATGGGGTAAAGGAACATTTCGAGTAGTATGGAGAAATAATGCAAATATGGGGAGGAACAGAAGGTCTTTTGCAGGTAGCTGGTATTGCAGGTATCTGGGGAAATGTGGAAGATCTAATGGAAGTACAATAGGAAACATGGGGTGAGTTGAGCGTCTAAGATGTCTGGTTTAACAGATGTTCTAAGACACCTGATTTTATTAGTTCATCTGCCTCAGGAGCCATTTGTTCCTTTTTTTGTGTGTGTGTGTGTACATTTTTCCTCCTTTTAGATAGAGCTGAGGTTTAGTGCTTGCATCTCTGCATAAGGGTCCTCATCCCAAAGATAGATTTGAATTGTACAAGTTTTATTTTAAATATTGTGCATATTTTCAGACTCAGTTATTGAGAAAGATGATATATTTTAGGTTTAATTTGACTCTGTATTGCTTGTCACATTCACATTTTCTTTGAAGATTGTAAATTAGAGATTTGTGCTATGTCAAGAGACCTTTCAAAAGAATCACAAATATCCATATTCAAGAACCTCATGTTCTTTGGATGCTGATCAACATCTGTGTTTTTTCCTTGCGCCACTTATTAGTTGAAGTAAAAGGATGTGTCATGCTACCTTTCTTTTCTTTCTTTTTCTTTTTTTTTTTTAGTCTTTGAGGCTGTACTTGGAAGTCAGTGTTTAATTTATCATTTCATGTTGGTTTATTCCTCACTTAAAGTCATAACTAAAGCTGATTAAATCTTTCCTTTTCTTCCCAAGAAGTAAGATATTTCAGTTTTGATGACAATTACATAAAATCTTGGATAGAATTTCAGCAAAACAGGTACGAATTAGTGTAAATTAGTGCATACACAAGGCGTGGGAGATATGTGATCAAGTCCTTCATCTGCTGATCAAAAAACAAAAGAAATCAAAACTTCAAAGACTTTAAATATGTAAATTTGCTGTTTTCCTGCCAGCCTTACCAATATTCCATATGGATAATACAGTTTGTTGTTTGAAGGTGATGAGCCTGTTTCAGTGAGATAGTCTAGAATAATTAAAAAATAATGAACAGTAGAAAATATAGATCTCTATGGGATCTTGTGATCTTAGCATTTCAAACTGATGTATCTGGTTTTCAAAATGCATTCACCCCTGTGTAGTAGCACCCTGAATCATTCTGAGAAACAAACGGTGACCACTGTGAGTGTTGTGAAGAAATTAGGTTGAAGCAGTAGGGTGGAGAGACAGGAATGAGGCTGGCTGGAGGCTGGTGGGTCTCCTGGCCTCTCCTATGAAGTAATTCTCAGAAGGAAAATGGTGCAGAACTACTGCAATGGATCAACAGGCTGATTTCTAGCCTGTTTTTGAGAGCTTCCCAAGAGGTGGGCGGTGGTGATCACTCCTGAAGGACAAAGTTCTGCTCAGTTCTCCTGTATATCTCTGAGGGAAAGCCACCCTTCCAAGGGGCATACAAAATGATTGACTTGAATCTAAAGATACCTGCTGGAGTTTTTCATGTTCATTATGCCCACTTTCTGCTTTCATAACTGACTCAGACCTCAAAACTTGAAAGACTCCTTAAATTGCAGTTCTTCTCAGAAATGTGACTTTGTTTAAAAAGAAAAAAGATGTGATAAGTTGTCATGTTTCTCTCTATATAACTTCAGATCAAATATATTTAGATTACAGATATTTTTGCTGCCAGCCTTGCAGACTTAGCAAAGACAGACAAGCCTGATTCTTTCCTACTTGTGCATCATCACTGGTAATATTCTGCAGCATAAATTTGACTCTCAGTGAAACTTATACAAGCCCACTGTTTCAGTGTAGTTTTACAGGTGCCATAAACTTCCAGATCTGGCATTTCAATTAAAACTTACCAATTGATATATAAGCCAGAAATGAACCTGTCTGATATACACATTTCTTCCTCATTGATAGAAAGAAGAAAAGAAATTTAAAGCAACACCTAAGGCAATTAGTTATAACAATGTTGTATAGCTAGTGTTCATGTTGATAGAATTATTTTTATGGGTTGCTTTGTAGAGGAGAAACTGTAAAGAGATTTGTGAATCTTTCAAGTATATTTGAGTCAATTACAAGTTTTTAGTGGAAATTAGCTGCAATTCAATGATTCTAGGGAGGATTTTATTCTAAGTTTTAGGTTTAATTATAATTTAGCTGCCAAAAAATTGTTCACACCAAAATGTATACAAGTTCACGTAAAAACCATTTTAGATGTGTACTTTTGGGTCAGAAATTCTGCGATTCTTACCCAGTCAAGGGACAAGAGTTGAGTATCCCATAACTTACTGAATTAGTTACAACTGAGCAAAACCACAGAAAGTCTAGTGAAGGAAAAGGATAAATATGTCCTCATGGGAAGGTATTCCAGAATACCTATTTTATTTGAAATCGATACTTTGCTTCTATATGCCATGTAACTTCAGTATATAGATAAATGGTGACATTTTAGAAAGGTTTGGCCTTCTAATGACTGAGTGCTCTTTTCTTTCTAAGGGTGTAAGAAATGGTCTTAATTATTCAAAACAGAGAAAGTGATGCAGGAGGCAATTCTAACACATTTAGAACCGAAAATACTTCCTCATATGACATAACGCTTTTATAGTGCATTTAAGGTGAAGTTTTCTCAAACTGAACAATGGTCTGGTAGACTTTGAGAGATGAGATCAGGCCATCCTCGTTCTAGCGCTGCACAAGAATGAGATCTGTGTTCTGTTTTGGCTACAGGTCTCATCAGCAGTTCTTCCTCCAGTGTGCAATCTCTAAATTTTGGGTTAATGTTTGTTGCGTTTTGCGTGCTTCCTGGTGTAGGACTCCAACAAGATGCTTTCCCCTGCTCCTCATTTTTTATCTGAACACAAAGCTTTTATTTCTGTTCTGCAGTGAAATAGGTTCATGTTATGGCAGCTTTTTTCATGTATTTCCTGCAGTAGCTGTTGTTTTAACCATAAAATACAATGTAGATACAGGGGGAAAAAACATAAGAAAAAATAATAAGTATAAAATGCTACTTGAGGCTAGAAGAAGGATATATACAGAATTGTTTGAATGTAAATGATATTTTAATACCAATATTCTGGAGGTAAATTAATAATCACTTTTTCTTGAGTGTATTCAATTTAGTTAATGCTCATGGGCTGCAACTATATTCCCCCGAAGATTCACATGAATGTGTGATAGTTATTCGTGTCTAAAATACCAGGTTTTCTCTTCCATGGGAAATTCCAAAATTGAAGTAGAAAATCATTTCAAGTTGGAATATACATCCAACATTTTTTGAATGAAGATTCAAAATATAGCAATAACTTTAATGGTTTCAAAACATTTTGATTAATTTCATTTCCACTTTTATATTTTACTGTCTCACTAAGTATAATATATATTATTTTTACATATACATTCACAATTGTTTAATGTGAGAAGGAGTAGATTAATTGCTATGTACAACATCTGAAATGGAAAGCTTTGACAATTTTCTGTCAAATTTAGTTGATATCGACATGTCTGCAAAACATGGCAATTCTGATGAAATTATTTTTATGCAAAAGAGAACTTTTCTGCTATTGTGTTTTGTTTTCTTTTTTCTGATGTTTTTTTTTAAGCTTTAAAAGGTACCGAAAGAACGACTTACAATAGGTAACAGAAATGCAGCAGAAATAAAATAAGGACATAATGAGACCACTTGATGATGGCTGTTCCCTTATTTGCCCTTACTCCTGTACATGTTAAAGCTAGAACCAAGAGCTCGCCTCTCCCTTCTGCCTCCCTCCCCCCCTCCCCAACCCTCCCAGCTGCCTCCATGACACCAAGTGAGGAAACTGCGCTCCAGTATAACCAGTAGCCACCGCTGGGCTTTGCCCTGTGTTCCTAAGGCAGTGTTCAGGCCCCCCATTTGGGTGTTGCTGAGGGATTTTTCCATGGAAAACTCTTTGGGAAAGCACTTCCCCCTAACTAGTTAAGAGCTGTGGAGACAAATGGAGTCTCGTGCGTGGCGCAGAGAACAGAATGTCTTTATAAAGTCATGCCACTTCGCGCTCCTCTTCAGGGAAGCTGCTAACTGGCACCTCCATATATGCAAGAACTTGGCTCAGGCTAAGGAATCCCTAATAATATTTTAGAAACAAAACTAAGAAACTCAGAGAGTTCAAAATAACTCTCTGGAACTTCAGAAAACATTGTATCTCTACAAACCATCCCTGTATGGGTATTTGTGTTTCCCAAGGGGATGCAACAAGAGGGAAAAATCAAATCAGATTTTTTCAGTATTGTGTATATTTTTCAGTATTTCAGAGATTGTGGCTTCCTTAAAGGTTATCACCATATTTTGCAATTGCTTTGTGTTTTTATGGGAGCTGAAGCCCACCCAGACAAAAATCAAATTCTAGACTGAAATCAGCAGAGTTAAGATACAGTTATAGTAAGTGTTCTGCGTGTCTGGCTATGTTTGTATAAATTAATCTTACCTGATACTCAGCAAGTCAAAATGTATAAAATTCAGTGATGGATGCCAGAACAAAGGGAAGAGGATAAGAATGATTCTTCTAACTAGAAGAGACATTTTAATTTTAAATCCTTTCTGAAAACAAACAGACACTACTAGTAAGAAATCCAGCTCTCATTGTTTTAGCTTTCTTTGTAATGTTCTTGTTCATTTTTGGAAGTAATTTTCCACTCAGATTTGGCCTTTTTTTATTTAGTGCCTTTGTCGGGTGTCTAAAAATATATGTTTAGAATATTCTCAGTAAATCTACTGCTTCTTTATGTCACTGTTTCAAAGGTCCTAGTGCACAGGGATGTTATTCCCGTTTCCCAAATCCACCATGCCACTATTAAGTGTTTATTGTGACATTTTCCACTTGCCATTGATTCGTAATATGCACTGAAGAACACAGTATTTATTGAAACATGCGGGGGGGGAAAATAAAAGGAAAAATGAGAAAATCATTTTCATCATAGTGCAACTGATGTGTCCTTCTAAACACTGGGTCATGTACAGCATAGAATTTAGGGGGAAAATATTGTCTGGACTGGATGCTGGAGGTAGAAGAGGACTGAATATTTTGATCAGATTTTACTGCTACTGAAACCTACAGATTTTGCAACATCAAGATGTTTTAGAAATTCCTTTCTTGTTGCCAATTTATTAATTTGACTCAACAATGTTCAAAAACCACCAAATGTTTCATTTTAGCATCTTAAGCATTGAAAGTTTACATTATTTTAATCTGAAATTGCTTTCCATTTCATAATTCCTTTTTGGTTTATGTCATTACATTTTGTTTTCAGTTTACAAAAAAGACAAAATGTTTTCTAGTAGAAAGAATTAATATTTCTTCAGATTTTCCAATTGAAATGAAACAAACAAACAAAAAAAGGTAAAATTCCTTTTTTAGTTAACCCAAAGGAATTGTTTATTTTGTACATTGAAGTGGACTCAGACTCAATATTTCATTCTTTGTCTAGTGTTTCCTGTGAATGGAGTCATCTGGACAAGCAGTTTGGCCCAACCCTGCTGTATTTCTGCCACGGGCTTATCCCTGGAAACCTCCAAGGAATGGTTCTGGGGAATCCAGTAGCACAAACCCATGCAGATCTTGGAGTAAATAACTGTTAAGCGCTACTGGTTAGGATCAGACTTGATTTTGATATTTTACTTTACAGGGACTCTTACAGCTTTCTCCCTTCTAAAATACTTGCTTGTGGGAAGAAAGGTGCTACAGAGCTGGCTTTCCATGTGACCTTGGAGTGAGTTGTGGCTGGGGTTTGGGGTTTTTTTGGTCATATGTCCATGCAGTAACTAGAAAAAAATCAGTGAAGGCCAACTTTTGTTTTCTTAGTTGCAACTTTTATTAACTTCTGTTGAAAAATTTTTTGCTTCAATAGCCTTTCTCTCCTTGGTGATGAGCCTTTGCAACATTTGCTATCATAAACCCTGTTGCAGTTAGACGTGGCATATCTTGTATTCCCATCATGTCTTTGATCTGAGAATGCCAAAGCCCTTGATGTGTTTGGTTGCACAATATTCTAAATTGCATTTTTTTTCTTATGTTATAGGGTCCATATGCATAGGGAATGTTTAGGAATGGAAATGAAATCCAGATTTTTCTCATCTCTTAACTACAGGACAGTTCCTACACAGACAGTGTAAACCAGCAGAGCTGCCATGCTTTCCAACAGTGCTGATGTAGAGATTTAGAAGGTTTTTAGTCTTTTATCTGTCAGTTTCTTTGAATATTCAGAACAGTTTATCTCCTTTCCTGCTTTTTAGTCTCCTGTTTTCATTGATTTGGAAAATCTTCCCACTGTCATGTTTCAGTTGTTTTTGTTGCTTGGAAAAATGTGCTAATTTTAAAAGGTGATCAAAGCCTGCAGAATACAAACACCCTGTAACTGCCGAGACCTTGAGGGAGTTTTATTATTATTTTGCCTGTTACACATGAACATCTAGGAAAAAAACCCCCGACATCTTTATTTTTAGGCCTTGCTAATTCTCAGTCTTCTCTTAGTTGCGGGCTACCTGGCAACAGCTGATTGCCATGGCAACGGCGCGCTGATGAGTGAGGCTCAGCCTGTCTGTTCTGTCTGGGTCGTTGTGATAGATAGAGAGCTGCAGTAGCTTTATGGCCACTGAAGGGCATAAACCGACAGACTGCTTCCTCACTCGAGACGCTGCAGTGTTGCTGGGGACCTCCTGTGTGCTGTAGAAGTGGAAGGAGAGGGAAGGAAGGAAGGAACTTGTTGCCTGGGGTTCACATTTTTGTTGGGAAATAGAGAGCTATTCTTGTCGAATTCATCTCCTCTTTTGAGTCATTACCCAGACTCTCGATGCGCTCATTATCTTTGTTCAGTTCTCAACCGCAGTTGCACTGGTACCTGTTTGTGGTCCTCACTCTGCTTACCGAAAATGCTTTTTTTTACTGTTTCTGAATTTTTTTCTCAGCCAGAGGCACCCAGCCCATGATGCCAGAACATGTCCTGATTACATTCAGAAGGTTCATGCCTGGCATTGTACCTTCTGCAAGACACAGGTGGTAGTTTTGCCACTGATGTTAGAGTTTTACCTGGGACTTTAGTGCTGAGATTGTAAGCCAGAGCAGAATTTTGACCATTTAATATAATGAGATTAAACTAGCACAACAGGAAAGAGCTATTCATCCTTTTGTAAATTAACGTAATACTTAATGGTAGTTCAGAGGTTAGATGTCTTATTATTGTGTGCTTTTATTCCGCTGAACACTCAAAACATAAAATTTATGGTTTTCTGGTTTCTGGAACCTTGGCATAAAAGTCTGCTAGAGAAAGTTGTTAAACAAAGACTGTTCTCTCCCTTGGATGGCAGGACACGTTGGTAGGTTTGCTGTCAACTTTGGATGGCTCCAACTTCCATATCTTGGTTATAACTCAGTGGAACATGACTCAGACCTGACTGCTCTTCTTTGTAAGGCTGATGCAAATTAGAAGTGATTGGCATCTTTGCATTAGAAAATGTTTTTATTGAAATTCTCCTCAATGTGACTTGAGGACAAGTGGGTGGATCTTGCAAATGAACAACTGGTTGCGCAGCTGGTTTTGGTAACAGAGATTCTGCTTTTATGACCATGGGATCCTCCTTGAGTATCAACGACTGCTAGAGAGAGGTGGGATCCACCTTACCAAGTGGGTCAAAAGCATGTTTGCCAACAGGCTAGCCAGCTGGGTGAGAACTTTAAACTAGGAGCGATAGGAGAAATGAATTATGACCCATAAGCAAGTGAGGAAGGGGTGAACTGAGTTCATAAGCAAAGGGTGCAGGGTTTGGCAGACAGGAGAGAGCTCCTAAACCACAAAACTGAAGGGGTCCCACATCAAGCCTATGCATGCAATAAGGAAGTGCCTACAGGACAGCATTATAGGGAAAGTTTTCATACCTTTTCTGGGAAATAAGCAAGACCAAGTACCCATCTGAAGAGTCTGTCTGCTAATGCATGTAGTGTAGGAAGCAGACAGGAGTAGTTGGGGTCTGTGTGCAGTTTCAGGGCTACGATCTCATCTGAATTGCAGACATGATGGGATAGCTCACATGAGCAGTGTCATAATGGATGCATACAAGCTCTTTAGGGAGGTTGGGCCAGGACAGTGGGAGAATTACTTTTTGTGTGAGGGAGCAGTGGGAGTGCATGGAGCTTTGCCTAGGAGCTCTGCCTCTGATGAGCCAGCTGAGAGCTTATAGGTTAGGGCTATAGGGAAGCCCCATGTGGGTGACCTTGCAGTAGAGGTCTACTGCAGACCTTCTGCTCAAGACTAAGAGGTTAATGACATCTTCTTCAGACAATTGAAAAGAAACCTCATGTTCAAAGGCTCTGGTCCTCATGTGGGATTTAAACCAGGCCAGTGTCTGCTGGAAGGGCAATACAGGAGACCACAAGCAATCCAGGAATTTTCTGGAGTGCATTGGTGATAACTTATTGCCAGAGGTGATTGAGGAACTGACAAGAAGAGGACAGTCTGATGCACCTCATACTTGCAAAGCAGGAAGAATTGATCAGGGATGTTAAAGTTGGGGGCCACTTTGGCTGCATTAGCTGTGAGGTGATAGAGCTCAGGATCCTGAGGAGGAGCAAGGCAAATATCAGGAACACAACCCTGGTTTTCAGGGGACCAGACTTTGGTCTGATCAGGGATCTGCTTGGAAGAATCCTGTGGAAGACTGTCCCAGGGAGCAGGGTGGTCAGGGAGAGCTGGTGGTTTTTTTGTTATTGTTGGTTTTTTGTTTGTTTTTTCTCCCCCCCCGCAAGAATTGCCTCCTCAAATCTCAAGAACAGTTGATCTCAACATGCAGGAAATGGAAGGTTGCTGGAGGCCTGCATGGATAAACACAGAGCTCCTGACAAAACTCAGATTTTAAAAAGGAAGCATACACTAGGTGGAAACAGGGTCAAGTGTCCCAGAAAGACTACAGAGGCACTGTCCACGTATGAAGTGATGGGGATAGGAAAACCAAAGTCCGCCTGGAGCTGAATTCAGAGAGGGATGTGAAAGGTAACAAGAAGTGCTTCTACAGGTACATCAGATGTAAAAGGAAGAGGAGAATAAATGTGAGCCTGCTGCTGAATACGGCAGGTGAGCCGGTTAAGACAGACAGAAAAAGACCAAGGTACTTGATGCTGCCTTTGCCTCAGTCTTTACTGGAAAGACCATCCTTCAGGAATCTCAGGCCCCTCAGACTGGTGAGAAGTCTGGCGTAATGAAGACTTACCCTTGATAGGGGAGGATCAGCTTAGGGAGCATGTAAACAAAATGGACATGCCAAGTCCATGGGACCTGATGGGATGCACTCATGAGTGCTGAGGGAGCTGCCTCTATCATTGTGACGTGTTCAGGCCCAGCTGGCAGCCGGGTGCCACGCGCCGCTCGCTCCCCCCTCCCCCGGTGGGCTGGGGAGGAGAACGGAAAAACAACGGCAAAGCCCCATGGGTTGGGGTAAGGGCAGGTTACTGGGACAGCAAGGGAGAGGGGAACAGTCAACAACAGCACTGGTAACAGATATTCACAGCGGGTGATAACAGAGAACAATTTACCGATCCGATCGACCGGACGCTCAGCCCATCCAGGAACTGCTGAAAGCACACTGCCCCTGCCCCTGCCCGCCCCCTTTTATGGTGAGCGTGACGTCACGTGGTATGGAATAGCCCCCGGCCAGCTCGGCTCACCTGTCCTGGCTCCTGGTGAAATTAACTCTGTCCTCGCCAGAACCAGGACACATTGTGAGACCGCTTTTGGTTATTTTTGAAAGGTAATGGCAATGGGGTGTGTGTGGTCTGTGTGTTGAGGACTGGAACATGCTGTGGTTTGTTTCCTCTCTAGTGTGAAAATGGAGGGGTGTACTAATCATAACAATAGAACTAAAAGTAAATTAAAGAATGACCTCAAACTGGTAATCAGAAGCCAGTTTTCTTTTGGTTTTCCAAAAATCTGAACCTACTAGATATTGTACATCAAAACCAAATCAATGCTGCCTACAGAAAAGCAGGCTTTTTTTCCTGGAAAGTTTGCTGATTTCAAAACTTGATTTTCCTCATAGAAGTTTCTGTGGGAACAGAAAGGCTACTCTGCACAGTCCTCATTTAAATACGATACCTGCTGGTTCGCCATTCCTTTTGGGTTGATGCCAAATTGATCAATAAACAAGGTGTCATGAAGTTCTTTGGTGCTGTTATTGCCTTTTAGAATGTGTAAGGGAGCTATGAAGCAAGTTTCCTTAGAGCAAAGGGTGCCTATGGCAGGTGTGCTAATGGTCAAACACAGCAGGTACTAAGTAGCACAGAGCAGAGCCAGCACGAAGGCAGATCTGGGACACCAGGCACCCTCCAAAAACATTCGTGAGGGCAAATGCCTCCCAGGGCCTGCTTTCAGAACTCAGTGGGAGGCTTTGCCTTGTACTTGTGAAGTGAGTGATAGCAACATCTCTCTTGGGTCCTGCTGAGTTTCCACCAGCACATTCAAATATTCAACATCTTACCTGGGAAAGAAGCATGCCATTTGATACACTGTTCTTGGCAGGTAGATCACTGATGTTTGTCTTGAAATTTCTGATCTTGAATCTGGATTGGTTGGTTCGGGATTTTTTATTTATTTATTTATTTTTTATTGTTTGCATTTTCATGTCTTAGCTTTCCTAAATGTTACTATTTGGTAGGTTCAGTAATACCACTTTGAGGGTTTGATAATGTAGAAGTGAAATGTTTTTCATTTTTACCCAACAATACCCAAATACACTCTATTAAAACCCAGATATGCTTCCTGTCATATCACTTTGAGGGCCTGTAGTTGCCCATAAAAGCACTGATTGATATGCTCATTTCCTTTAGCTGTCAGTGGAATAGAATACTCTATGATTGGTCTGGTATTTTAGTAACTGTCATCTCATACCTCTGTTAGCAGTAGTAAAATACCAAGTGCTAATGGTCAATTCTGTACTTGAACTTGACTGAAATTCCTGGGTTCTTGCAACCTAGAGAAGCAACGAATTTGTAGAATACATGTCTTGATTTAGAAAATTTGGGGGTTATCTCATTTTGACATTTTTTGGGGAAATTAACTGTGCATGTATATGTATCACAAGAAATGATGAGATGTAATATTTTTACCATTTACTTTGCTTTCTACACCATTCATAATTCATGGCTGAAATGCTGTATTATGTTACATGTGAAATATGTTGATGATTATATGCATCTTTGAAGCAGCTGCACTTACTAATTTGGATTGAGTTTTTAAAAATTGCTATAAAGCTACAGACAAAATTCTGATACTCACTGATTTTATGTTTAGCATTAGTGGGAGTAAAACCAGTTTTTTGGTCTTGGTGGGCTCTGCATTGTTGAACCCTATGAATTAAATGATTTCCTAAATCGAGAGTGACCTACTTATGGGAGATTACTTTTCATAGAATCATAGAATGGTTTGGGTTGGAAGGGAACTCAAAGATCATCTAGCTCCAACCCCCCTGCCATGGGCAGGGACACCCTCCACTAGACCAGGTTGCCCAGAGCCCCATCCAACCTGGCCTTAAACACTTCCAGGGATGGGGCAGCCACAACCTCTCTGGGCAACCTGTTCCAGTGCCTCACCACCCTCACAGTAAAGAATTTCTTTCTAACATCTAATCTAAATTGACCCTCCTTCAGCTTAAACCCATCACCCCTTGTCCTGTCACTACACTCCCTGATAAACAGTCCCTCACCATCTTTCCTGTAGGCCCCTTCAGGTACGGGTAAGCCACAATTAGATCTCCCCAGAGCCTTCTCTTCTCCAGGCTGAACAATCCCAACTCTCTCAGCCTGTCCTCACAGGAGAGGTGCTCCAGACCTCTGATCAGCTTCGTGGCCCTCCTCTGGACTCTCTCCAACAGCTCAATGTCTCTCCTGTACTGGGGCCCCCAGAGCTGGACGCGGTATTTTTAAAATACTATTTTAAATATTATTTTAAAATATTATTTAAAAATAAAACCTGTTAAAACACAGAGTTATTGTTAGTTCCTTAGCTATGTGATATAGCAATCATTACAATCTGATTCCATCAGTAACTGATCTTTACTCTGAGTCTAGATTTCACTGATAGATTGCTGAGGTTCTCATGTAAGGATTTGTAGAAGTCATAATAAATAGGAATTATAAAAGAATTTAATTAGTACAAAAGAATTTAAAAGGTCCAATCAAATATTTATGAAGAGATTCCTTTCTTTTTTGATCCAAAAATTACAGTATAATTTGGAGCTACTGGGTGGCCTTTGCAATCCTCAGCAATAATTTTATGGTTTGTTGACCCTGTTCAGGCCACTGGAAATGTTAAGGTTATCTTGTGTTAAAGACATATTTTACTCATTAGATACCTTCAAGAGTCTTATCATTTTAACACTTAAAAGCTGAGGTTATGATTTTTGTTGCCTCTACTTCAGTTTCAGGGCTCCAGAAGTCAGCTTAAGCCCTTAACACAAGGCTTGGGAACATTGAGAATCTATTTGGTATCTGTAGTTGTCACTGGAAGCATTAGACAAACTTTGTAGCGGAAAAAAATATTCAGAGTGAGGGAGCTATTGGAAAGAATACATAAACAAAAGAGAAACAAAAAAGAAACCTCTAATCATTCAAATGCTCTTCCAGGATAAGAAGTTGGCAGCGCTGGGCTGCATTGTGTTCATAGTGATAAGATAGAAGATGACTGACACCTTCGGAAGATAGGGAGGAAAGGATAGGTTACTGTGAGCTTTGCAAGAGAAACTTCTTTTAAAGTTGAGATTATTCATACAGCCATCAATTCTCTATTTTAGCACATAACTCAGTTTTGAGGAGAGACTTTATGAATGTTCATGTGGTGGGTTTTTCTTCTGGATATAATTACCCTGCTGACATAGTAAACACTTTATTCTCTCAATAACATAATCTGTCCAACAAGCTGTCGGCAGGATGGAAGATGCTTTAGAATACATGCAAGCTACAACTCTTTTTGCAATCATAGCCTTGTTGCAGGTGGCTGCTTATAGTTCATCATTCCTTTGGGAATAAAAGCCTTAAAAATTTCTAGAAAAACACAGCTATTACAAATAGGACTGTGTTGTTGAGGGGAAGGACCATCGTCCAGGTAGGCGTTTAGAAATATATTCAGAATTGTGATCGTGGCTGAGCCACAGTTTGTTCTCTGTTGGCACCCCAGTTCTTGAAACTGGATGCTTGAAGTATAAGAAATGCTGCTTCTCTCTCATTTCTGTAGGCCTGGCAGTACCTTTCTGTTAGGAGTTTCCCCTGCCAGCCATGTGCAGCTTCCTACCAGTTCTTTCTGAATTCCGCTTTGTCCCTCTCTGCCTCTCTTATCCTGAAGCATCTCACCATAGTTGGGATATAAATACACCTTGCAAATATACAACACTTCAAAACTGTGGGGAGTGCTTAGGAGAGGAGAAGAGTATGGGAAAGTTTTGGGCAGAAACAGAACCTGAGGTGCATTCTAACAGTAGCTTCGAGGGGTGTACCAATAGTTTTCTTTAACTTCCCATCAATTGCCTTTAAGCAACAAAGGCAGAAAACAAGGATACATTGGGATTGATCTTTTTTATTCCTAATCCATTAAAGTCACTGGGTGTGTAACTTGCCTGAAGAGAGAGCCAGTGGGCCTTTATGATTCACAGTGCTAAAAAGAGGAATAAATACTGAAATTCTTTAGGGGAATGCGCCTATGCAACTCTTCATTGTAAATTACAATTACAGAGGAGAGCCTGAATCCTTTTATTTTTAACTGTGAAGGGTTGACAGTGTGTTACGTAACTTCAAAATATTGTCCTCACGCTTTCCTTGAACATCTTACTTAAAATCCAGGAACAAAAGCATATGAAAAAAAAGTACTTTGCTGTGTTGTATCATCTGTACTCTGTGCTCTGTAAGCATCATCAGGCTGGACTGAATATGCAATGCTGTATACTGTTGCTATCACAGATGCATTTTTGCAATCAAAAAATTCCCCTTTCACAAGATGAAAAGATATTTTCTTAATGTTCATTACAGCGTATTAAGACATTAGTGCTCAGATCCTTTCAGTGCATTAGACAGAGCATTGTCATTCTTTTTTCTCATCGGATGAAATAATCGGTTATCTGAAATTGCATTACCTTCAGATAAAACAGGGAAGAATATGGGCTCAAGCTTTGACAATCAAGGCTTACTTTAGATAATGCGGTTAACCACTTGAAATAGCAGAGTGAGACATCTGAGCCACGTAGCAAACCAGCAGAAGACAGGGTGACGCTTTTGACTTGTTCTACAATGCTGCATGCCTATTTTAAGACAAAACCTAAGGCAAAGGTCAGTCTACTTGTGATAAAATTTCAAATTAACTTTGCATTAATAGGTGAGAGATGAGAAGCTGTTAAGAAGAAATAAGAACATTGTATTTTCGTGAATTTTTAGATTTTATACGGAGCCACAGATGTTTATGGCACTCTACAGGCAAATAAAACAACAGGTCCTGACACTGAGGAATTAAGACTAGAATGAAATGTTACACAGTAAGGGATGACAGTATTCACAGGGAGATTAGAAGAAAATGTTTTCACAGGAGTGAAGTATCTTGAAATGTGTTTATTACACACATTTTGATATCTATCTAATAAAATGTCAAAGCAAAGCTATACTTAATACTGTTAAGATTGTAACTGGTGTCCCAGAATGAGGGTTGAGCTGAAGGTCATTGATGGAAAGATGCCTGAAAAATTTAGAGCCATCAGATGTCTGAAGATGGAAAGATGAAATACAGGATCTGGGAGAGAACTGCAAGTGATGGGGAAGGCATGGTAGAAAAAAAATTGTATTCTGCTAATCACCAGCAAGTAAGGCTCAGACAAACTATATGTCTGGAATTTTAATTCTGGTTGCCATCCCAACCTAGGGAAATGGATCTGTGTCTTGGTGCATAGTCCAAGGCTATTCAAAGACCCCATTCGCTTCCACTCTCCCATGAAAAAGTGTCTGTTTTCTCTCCCACTTTATTGCGAGTGAAGCTGTAGTCTATCGCAAGGTGGTGGACGTGACCAAGCAGTCAGCGGAGGGAAGCAAAGGGCAGGAGGCAGCGATGATCTGAATTCAAGCAGTGGATTGTGGGAGCATTTAGACCATTTAGGCTCTATGGAAATAAGCAAATTAAGCAAAGTGGGAGAATTTTCTAGTAATGGCTGACTCAGCTAATCAAATCACACAAAGTTCAGGAAGCACTGGTTTGGGGAAAATGTCCATTTTCTTTCAGGCAACTTCTATATGGAACTTTTTGTATGTGCTATGGACGTAAACATGCCAAATTTGTTTGGAGATGTTCAGTTGAGCCTTCTGTGAGTTTTATGACTAAAATGAACTCGCTACCTTTCCTTGTGAAGCAGGACAGAGAATATTTTCCAGGAAAGTATGAATTTTATCTATTATCCAGAAACTGAAATAAAGCTGTTCATAGAAACAATTGTCCATTGAAGTCAATGGAAATGCAAAATTGCAGATTAGTCTTCTCTTCCCACCATTAAAATCCTTCAGCTCCACACTCTTTTTTTTTCAGCTGAAAGCATATTATATGTCTTTGGTTTACATTCTCCCAGTTCTCTTTATGTTGATGGTTACTTATTGTTACTGTTTTATTGCCCTCAGTTCTCTCGCATTTGTCGTCTTTGTCCATTTAACATCATAATGTCTTTGAGAAAGGGACTGTCTCAGCTGATGTAGAAATATGATCTCTGAAGTGATGGGAACTGAACTTCCATAAGCGCTCTCAGTAGAAAAAAGGTAAAGCTTCAGGAAAAAGAATAATTCCTGCATCTTAGGTGATATGGAAAAATATTATGCAGACTAAGACTTCTACAAAACCCATTCAAGAAAGTACTTAAAGATTTGCTTCAGTCTCTTTGTAGAACTGCTGCACAGGTGTAAAGTTAATCATATTCTTAAGCACTCTTCTGTAGCCAGAGCCTGAATTATGTTCTGTTGCTGTGTGATTATTTTTAAAAAAGAAAACCTGCATTAAAATGGAAGTTTTTATTACTATTATCCTTTGTTACTTGGCAAGTTGCACAGAGAAGTCACTGGAGAAATAAAGCCAAAAGGACAGGTAAAGTGGCATAATTGACAAACATTGACAAACACCAAGAGAGTCCCACTGAGACTAAATCTCATTAACATTGTTGTAGAATTGAACTGGGTAATCTCTTTCCTGATTTCCATTTTGTGTAGAGAGATAGTCCTCACATGCATTAGTAGCAGAAAAGAATCCCAGCCATGCAGTTTAAGTATTTTCTTTATTAACCTTTGAGAAGGTCTATTTATACCCTGTATTGTTCACTTGTACCCAGCAAAGTAACAATGAGGAAATCACTTCTTAAAACCAACAAATTTCGAGAAAGAATCCTTCCGCTTCCCTGGGGAGGTTTTGAAGTTGGGGAAAAACTTTGTTCTGAAGCCAAACTGAACTATGTTTGACCTAGGCTTCAGTAATGGCTCTTTGATATTCCTTTGCTATTTGTCTTCTAGTTTTATTAACTTAAAAAATGAAATTATTTTATTGACTATAGGCAGGCTGCAGGATTCAACATCTTGAGATGACCATGGTTAGCTAATCTGATGGATGACAATTTAAAATGATATGGTAGTTATTTGTTAGATGTTTTGCCTACCAGCTGAATCATGCCATGTAAATATTGAAACAAAATAGGTCAGTATGTAAAAGATCAATGACACATCTGAATATCATCTGGATATACAGTTTATCGCATAGATTTCAATTCCGTATATGCATGAATGTAAAATATAGAGGAAGTGTGAGAGATTCTCCCAGACTTGTAAACACAAATCACTTTGTCATTAGATAAGCATTAGCAGTCTGCATTCAATTCAGAGAGCAACCTGATCTCACATAAGATGAGGTTATTCTTAGTGAGTTGATAGCATTTGGGATTAGGCATTCTTTTTCATTCATCGAAAACTGAAGAGAAACACTCATTCATCATCAGGGAGGATGGCTTCTGTGGAGCTGTATTATTATATAAACCTACCAGAAATTAATTCACAAAGGATGCCTGCAGAATACTGCCACAGGAAATGAGGACCAAGGAGACCTTCTGCATGGTTCTGTTGCGTTAGGGGTGCCAGGAATCAAAACAAGACACGTATCTGCTTGTTTTCATGGGTGCAAACAGGGAATCTGCTGAACAGACCTTCAGGTTTTAATATGATCTGTCCCAGCTTTTATTTATCTGTTGCTCTTCAGTCTACAGGTAACATGTTGAATTCGCTGCTATGGTAACTTAGTATCTACAGCCAGCAGAAATTTTTCTATTTTAAAGATTTCCTTTTGCCATTACCATTCTCTCCATACTTTGACCAGAGTCAAATTCTGGAATTATATTACCAAATAAGCAAAAATAAACTAAAATTGTGATTTTTCAAGTGGAAATTAACTAGGCCAAGAAACAGCTGGATAAATTAGTCCAGACTGAGGAAGCTGAGGTACGGAAATGCTTGCTGTATGTCTCCAGAGATGTGTTGTTGTGACACGATCAGAAAACAATTCAAGCAGGGTCTTTTCAAAGGTCTGTGGCGAAAGGACAACTCTAAGAATTATATTTGCAAATCACCAGGATGTCAGTAGGAACTGTAGGACACATGTGCTAAATGGCAGTGCTTACAGGATTGTTTTGGACCGACCTTTATTACCACAATAAACTCAAAGCAACTGTTAGCATCTCCCTGTTTGTTCCCTTTCCTAGGAAAACAAGCATAGTTCAGAGAGTCCTTTGCAAACTCTTTTCCATTTCAATTTGAAAAAAGAAAGAACTTGTATAGGAGATGGAAGAAGGTCCCACACTTTATTCTAACCAAATTCATCCACAAATAAAACCAGTTTAAAAAAAAAAAGTTTCTCTGGAAGATGATAAAAATGAGGGACAAAATAAAACAGAAGCAAAACCATACAAAATTGTACTAAAACACATTCCCTAAACAATTACGTTTTAGGGGAGAACTGATCAAGAAGAATAATCTTAACAATGCATTTATTACTTGATAATTTAAAAATAGATGTTGATAAATTTAAACCTGCAATTTCCAGTACTGTACGCTCGCATTAGCATGAAATTGAATCAGTCTTTTTCCTGCCTCTATTCTCCCTGTATTCCCTACAACTAGATTCTCTTAGTCAGAAATAATCCCTGTCTCATAATGCTTTCCTCGCTGTTGTACAAATCCTACCCCACTTCACAGTGAGGTAGAATTTGCTCTAATTCTGATCTGGTGCTGGAACGCAGCAGAGGAGGAAATAAGCCAATTTTATTTTGCTTTTCTTTTTATAATAATCTTCCTAAGGTACACGTTTCAAATCAAGACAACTGCTTCCCAATCATGACAGCTTCATTTATCTTTCTGCAAATCTTTATGGATATTATTTGATCTGGTCTTCAGAAGCAATTAGTAGAAATGGGCAGAAAAGACTGTCTCCTGTCCTGTGAGATGTTGCAGCATTTCAAATATTGACTCATTCTGTAGATGGACAAGTCTTTTAAAGTAAAGAAAGATACTCCTTCTAGTGCAGTAGGCAAGGCACTCACATTCCATGCTTGCTTTGAGCAAAGTTTTAAACCTCCCTCTTCCGTTAGAATATAACAAGTTATTTTCTACTTATCTGGATTTGTCTTACTGCCAAATTGAGCTTGGTTGAGCCATTCTCCTTTCTGGGTCCAAGAATCCATCTTTGTTGATACAGGCATAGATGTTCATTTGAAGTTTTGATTTCAATTTATCAACATCTTTCTGGAAAAAAAAAACAAAACACTTCATCTAAAACCCTTTAGCTAGCTTTCAGAGGTACTGTGGTTGAAACGCCTTCTTTCTGGCTACTGGAGTCAGACTTTGGACAGGACTCTCTCAGAAAATGTTGTTTTCCCTGTGTAATGGAGATCATAATACCTGCCTACCTCATATAGAAATTGTGAGGGTGAACGAATTTATGTTCCTGCTTTGGTAGGTGTTCTTCCTAAAGCTAAATGCTGCCTGAGAATGAGAGTCCTGACCTTGAAATTGGATGTAGTACTGTTATAGGCAAAATTTACCACAGAGCGAATGTGCCAACCCTTTATTTATCACTTACCCAGCTGTTTTGCTAAATTGCAGCTCCTTTAAAATTACACTCTAATTCATCAATAATTCAGCAGTGAAGTCTTATGAAGAAAACACTAGATGCCATTTTGAATAGCTCCACTATCAAATGATAAGCTATTCAGAGAAGAGAGTGGGAATACTGCTGAGATACTCTGTCTCTGTTACCAAGGGAAATTCAGTTAACATTAGAGAAAGCTACAACACAACAGGGCTCAGGAGATTGTTTCACAACAGACCTTTGGTAGACACATAACAGAATGACGGGAAGGGAGAGGGAAGCCTGTGGGGTAAATATATCGATGTGATCTTCTTGCAGCTTTGCAGGCTTATCTGGGTATTTAAATCCCCAGAAGAAAAGCAGATCAATGCATAAACCAGCATATTGCGCATGAGCGCAGAGGCTGGCAACCAGCCACACTCTGCCAACGCTGCAATTAGTCAGTGTGTGCTAAACAGATGTGTGTGTGGTATCCCTTTACATCAATGCTAGGCTTAACTCTTTTGGGACGGCTGGCACAGCACAGGGCTTGAGCACGGAGTGCTGGCTCTCCGCACTTGTATGCGGGGTCTGTCCTATCTACGGAGTCCATCTGCTCATCCACTAGAATGCTGTAGAGGGGTGGTTGCAGCAATGTGTTTACTTTTTCAGTTTTCCTATGGCAGAGTCACTTCAGTAGGGTTAGTTGGTATCTTGGAAGTCTGTCCTCTCTCCTACTCCCTTTTTCTATGCGTGTTTTACTGTTTGACAAAATATTTGTAATTATGTGTCTGGATACAGGCAGGGATATGCTATATGTATGCATTAATGTTGTAGCAACACTTAATGGGTGAGACAGTGCATGTTAAATCATGGCTAGATCAAATGGATTAAATCATTGGAAATCATCTAACTTGGACATTAATTTACCTGCCTTTGTTTTTGGTTTGCACTGAAGTGGTGACGGGCTTTTAAGCAGAAGTGTACTTTTGAAAAACATCTCAATGTACAGTAAATTTTCATCTAGTGAAAACATATTCATGAGATTATGAGAGAATTTCAGTCAAAAATACCATATATTTGTAGCTTTAGTCTTTTGTGTGACAGAAGATGAAGAAACCTTCTCACCAGACAGTTTTCATGTAAAATATCTGAACCCTGGAACCCACTCACAATTCCCTGCAACACTCCAAGATCAGCCCCAGGGTGGAAGCTGCACTGTCCATGGCCTGCACAGGCCTGGGAACTCCCATACAAAATTTGAGGTCTTACAGAAGACAAAGTTGCTGTCTTTCAGTTCTGGCTGTGCTTGCTTGTTCACTTGATCCTAGTGATCCTGGGCAGACATATTTCTCTCCATGCCCTCCCCTTAAGTCCCTGAATTTTTTAAATTTATCTACCTCTTTTTCCCTTAGTCCTCCCAGGGGGTTTTCTTTTTGTTCAGCCCTTTGAGTCCCTGGATTGGGTAACAGCTGCATTTCTTTTTCTGGGGCCACCTTGTAGCTATGAAATGAGCTGCTCTTTGCAGGTGCTGTTTAGCTCTGGATGGGAAAAACTTATCTTTGCCTCAGTCTTGGGGCCGCTACCAATGTTAACTGTAGTTATTTATATACAGTAATACCTAAGAACAGCAGGCCCATCCTGCCTAGACCATCGTTTTGATGCCAGCAGAATTAGAATAGTGCTCTTACTTATAAAGCGCTCTCCGTTTCTTGTTTTATTCTGTTTGTTTAAACAAGGAATTGTTCATTTAAACATAAAAATTCAGTAATACTAAATAAATAATGTAGTATTAAAATGCAAACAGATTAAAAACAAAGGCAGCATCCTACTATCCCTCTCTCTCCTACACATTCACAGGCTCAGAAGGGAGGCTCGGAAAGATGTAACATTAATAAACATAAGGCTAGCAGCAATCATTAAATAAATATCATTAAAAAAATCCCCTTGATATTTAAAAAATGCTGAAGGCTTTTGTTTAATAAAAAATGGGTAGGAATATAAGATGAAATGGGTGCTGTCGAGTAGTGAATTCCTCTGTGAAGAAATCAGCCATGATAAAGGAGGAAGACCAAACACTTCAACAGGCATCAGTGGGATCCCTGGAACAAAGATAACATCAAGTCAGTACAGAGGTTTCTGTGTTATATAGGGTCTTTCCAGTTGGGGTTTTAAAACTTAATTATATGACCTTCAAGTCAAAATACCACTCTGAGCAGCCCATGGAAAGCACTCAGGGCAGACTAAATCTGATGGCTCTTTGCTGAACAGAAGAGCAGACGGGCTAATCCATTCTGAACAAGCTGCAAGCTGCGGGGCTGCTCTGCAAAGACAGAATTACAGCACCTCCAGCCACGTGGTGACCCGGGCACGTGTTGCTGATGTGAGGTTGCCATGGGATAAGTAAGGGCACAGCATATGCAAACTATGTAACAGTAAGAACATTTTCAATCATGTATTCACATCTCTTTCCAAAGAGAGTCAAAATTCATGTCAGGATTCAGCTTACTTGCTTTCAGCTTCTCTGAAATGTTGGAGGGCCACGAAAGAAGGAGCCAGGAAATAGTAAATTGTCTAGTTCCAAACTGAAGTGCTGACCTGATAGTTCAAATCACCAGCAGCTTTAAAGAAAAGAATACCTGTTTCTACACGTACTGAGGGTTGTAGAGTGGGAAGTATTTTCTAAATACACACAATGTGAAGACTCTTGGGAGTTATAAGACTCAGAAGCAGCTTCTTATTTAATCTAAATAGCTGACAGATCTCTGAACAATGATGTATATAACAGCAGCTTGTGCAAAAGTAGCAGAGCTAGCTTTAAAACTGAATAGCTTGGCTAGCAATAGCTCTTTAATCACAGCAGCACAGAGTTCAACTCAAGCTAGCTGCCTGACTATTTTGTGAGCTTCTCAGGAAAGCTTTGCAGCTTGTTCGGTACTCTGGGATTCCACAGCCGTGCCGGTAGCAGAACATCTGTAAGCTATCTTCAGGCATAACTGTGTGAACATGGACGTGTGTCTATCTGCATACACGGAAACTAGTGTGGAGATACGTATTTTATCTACTTCCGAAAATGTAGTTCATAGATTTAGCACCACTTAGGAGTGGGATCTCTATATATGCATTCAGTCTCTACAGAAAAAAACGAAGAAGTTTATATTGTTCATTTCTCCTCTGGTGAAAGTTGGAACATTTTGCAGTTACTGTGAGCTTATATGTAGTGGAAATTCAAAGTTCTTCCAAATGAATGTGTTGGTGGTATTCCTGGCATCATAAAGGCAATACTTGATAACAAAGAGCATTTTTGCTCATAGATGGTGTGAATTCAGACCGTTCATTTATTATAGACCTTTTACATTTAATTGACGTTTATTGTACATAAAAAATGGAAATGCATTAAAGAGCATCTCCATTTCACTTATAAGACCAATAGCCAATTTTCTATTCCATGTCCTTTGAGAATTCTTAATTGTCTTCCATAATTAGATATTGGGAGTGTGAACCATTATAAGACATTATAAGAAGGTTTCTTTTAATATAAGGTATGGTGTAAACATCTGTGAGTTAGGTTGCTGCACCAGTGTTTCCTATTTTCACTTTTGCATTGAATTTTACTTTTGTAATTCCTATTTCTTGTTCAGTTCTTCCTCATTTCTTAAAAAGTAAAATATTAAAAAAATGTAACAATTTCTAACACTTGCAAATTATGTGGTTCCCACAGGTTTTAATGTGTAGTAGGATATCAAGATACTTCAAAGGGAGATCATGTAATGTAGAATAGTGTTCCATAGCATCTGGAGACATTACAAACCATAGTTTTCCTGGTTTTTGTCTTTTTGGCTTCTCCCACAAAAATTCCACTAGCAAGATCGCACTGCTATGCTTTGCAAAAAACCTTACTTACCTGAACTATTCTGCAAGGAATGTTTATTTTACCCTCCGTCCAGAGCAAAACCAGGTAAAAGCAGGATTGTACCAAGATATTTTTACTGAAATGCAGATTTCATATTATTTGGTCTATTTGGATGCATGCAACATGTGCACTCCATAGCAGTTTGCTTTGAGTATTTAATTTGGAATGACAATGGCGCTCATTTCCATCTGAGACTCATTATGCAACTGGTGGGAATCATCATATTATATCCAACCTCACACATACTCCTTAGATGAACTATCTACTGGAAGGCTTGGATACAAGTCTTATATTCATGTCATTCATCTGGTGGTTTTGAGGTACTAGTAATCTGTCAATCCAACACTTATATCCCAGTGAATAGATCATCCAAGCTTTAGAGCTGTAGAAAAGTTACTCGAGTAGAAAATCAGATGATATTTGGACAGCCACATGACATCACTTTGCTCTGAAGGACATACTCAGCTGTAGGGAGGAACAAATTAGTTCAAATAAGCCTTAAATTGGACTTGATGGGCCATAGAGACAGATCTTTGTCCCATGGCACTTCACAGTGTTGCTGTTGCTTTATAACATATGCTGAAGTGTGTGTTTTGGCCCTTCTCCTCTTCCCCCCTGTGCATAGCAGCAGATTTCCATAGCAGTTATTAGGGCCTGAACAGGGAAGACTTTGTGTCCCGTAATGGATGGACCGGTGCAGTGTGCAAAGCGCATGCTATATATCACACTTCCTTTCCTCTTTTTCACTTTCCCCTAAGTTCCTCGCTGCTGTAACAGTTTGGCCATAGTTCGCTACAGTTAATAACATGCTTTAAATGGAGCAGGCCCTGCTTGCATCAGTAATAAGACCTCTTCTTTTTTTTTTTTTTTTTTAAATATTAGCAAGTGGCTGCTCCTGTGATGTTTTCAATATGTGGCTAATCTGTAAGTACCTGCTCCTGTCAGTGACTGAGGGCCTCCTGTGTCGTGGGTAGCGTGCTCGGCTTCCATTGATTTCAGGGGAAGCTGAGGATAATCAGTACCCCGCAGGACAGGCCATAAGTGAATGCTCCAGGCAATGGGAGCACAGAAGGGTAATCACAGTCCTAATGAAAGCAATAGGTGGCTGTCTGTGAAACACAGTTTTTCGTATTGAATTTATCTTGAAAGATTAAGAAAAGTTTTGCTTGAATTAAGTGTGTATAACAAAAACAAAAAAAGAAAAGAAAAATAGCAGGAGAGAAGATTATTTATATTTCAGGTTTCTGTTCTCAAACAGCCATGCTAGGGCTGCTCAAAGGAAAAGTCACTGGAATTCTAGACACAGATGAAAGAATATTTTCCCATTGGCTAACAGCACAATTATTTCAACTGAAATAAAAAAAATAAAAAATACCCCCAAACTCAGCTTGAGGCAGGATGAAGAATTACTAGCAAGACAGTTACATGTCAGTAATAAGCAGTGGAAAAGACTATCTTTTAATGTGAGGCATTTCACAGCCTTAAACTAGATGTTGCTGACAAGGGTATTGCCACCTCTGTTAACTTCTCTGTCCAATAGTAGAGAGTGAGCGGGGACACAGTAGAATGATGTAAATCTAACGCTGAAGAGAACATTTTTAGGGTGGAACTAGAGGGTTAAATAGAGATAATGACAGGAAATTATAACAGGGTAATTTTAGACCTGAGGGGAATAGATTGTGGAACAGAGAAATGGTGGGAACCCTATTGTTGACACATTTAAATATAGACTGGACAAAATGTTACTAAATGTACAATAGGGAACAATTTGACATTGTGCTCAAGGAGATGGAAAGGATGCAGTAATGAGTATTTTAAAAAGAACTGCCAGGTTTTCTAAATACTTTATTGTGAACTTTATTTTACTTTAAACATGTTTATACTTAATATAAATACAACATAATTTGTCCTATTTATCAAAGGAAATTTTACTCTCTTGTTTTTTGTTTGGGTTTTTTTTTTTTTTTCCTTTCTATTCAAACATTACACTTTTAATTTCAACCCACTGTCCTTGCTTGTCTTGGTAGGGCATAGGGTCCTCTGCTGACTTGCACCTAGTGAGTGCATGGACAGTGGTAATTTATCTTTTTGTACTTTAAAGGCATTAACCTGTTCAATTTTAGTAAATCGCTCAACAAGTAGTTCTAGAGAAGGGAATGGCATTCAAGTATGGTCCTCTGAATCTGAAAACCCACTGAAACTGTGGAAGGAAGGAAGGAGTGTTTATATGGAAGCAGTCAGCGGACTCTGTTAGATATTGGTCTTGTTTTTTTCTGAACCTCCTGTCAATGTCCCACAGTCATGAATCACCAATACTAAACTGTTGAAAACGATCAGCACTATTAAAAAGGTCATTTCTAATTTGCAGGCAAAACAGTATGAGAGTGGGGGAGCTGCCATCTAAGGAAAACATACATTAAAATGAATACATTTTTTTCATATGATCGAGTTGTCCTAATTTAGTTTATTCTTTTAAACTCAAGCAAATCTTCAGAAAATTGTGTTTGCTTTAGTATAACATGTTGAAAGATAATTAATGGTCCTTGACATTGAAGTTGAGGCCAAGTGTAAGAACTTAATGTAAATCTAGGGAAAAGTACCTTTCCAATGACATATAAAAATAATTTATATTTGGTACTGTTTTTCATCCTGGAGGAGTTCCAGATATCTTGCAGCTACCATACATGTGATAAGGTCTTTACTTCTCACTAATAGGAATTTATTGTTTACAAATCGTTGGTATACAAAATGTCCTCGATATTCTATAGATACAGGAGCAGTCAGTCATTGTCCAGAGAGTTTGTATGCTAATAACAAGCATGGGCTAAAATGAGGTTCCACCAGTCTTAAGGTTATAATACAGGTGAATAAAAGTAAAAGTCTTTAATGTAAAAGACTAGTAAGAAAACATTTCTCTCTACTGTATTTGCCTCAGCTTGCTAAAATGATTTTAACTTGAGGATTTCCTTCTTACTAATTCTCACTACTCACTCTGACGTTTCACGTCTCAGCACATTCTTCCTACTACTCCCTTCTGCTAGCCACCAAGCTGGCCGCTTTGTTTACAATGCTACCACAGGCCTTCTTGAGTGAGGAACATTATAGATCACAGGTGAAATCCAAAAGTGAGGAGTTCAAAACAGATTATAATGTATCCTCTTTATTTTAATGTAGATCAGAATTCTGCTCCCTGTCTGAAAATATGTGGCTTGGCTTTACAGTTGGATGAGTTCGTGAGAGAGCTAGTAAATTATAGATGATATTTGAGAACTTTATAGCAAAACAAGGGGAATTACCTTTCTGTGATATTGTATGTTTTGAGATTCGTAGTCACAGTGCCTAGGAGGAAAATGTGTTCTCCTGTTTATATGTAATGTTCATTATCTCTAAATTTTATATAGCTAAAATGTATTTTATGCATCTCCTCTCTTTCTTAAAAGATTTGACTAGATTACATGGTAGGAAACCTCCTTGAAATTCTGATACTTATCAACAAGAGAAGACAAAGTAATTCTTGTCAGAGGTGTGATAGCATGATTTTAACCCAAGAAGCAAAATAAAGAAACAGTATGCCACTGAGCTTATATTTGAATAAACCAAGCACTGACATAGTTCAGTATTATAGTTCCACTAATAGACAGTCCCCTGGAAGCAGACTTGTGGAAACCTAATACTGTCTCTTATTTAAATTTTTCTTTAGAGTGCTCCTTACCTTTCTTATGGTCATACCTTTTCATGAGAGAATATTAGATGAGATCTTGTGATTAAAAATAATGATATTGAGGAGTTTTTCCTTCTTTTGAACTGAGTTGAACATTAAGACATAAGTTGCTCATCCTAAATGGAAAATAGTGAATATTCAGCCTTTCTTGCTTCTCAGGAAGTGAGCATCCCATGCCTCAGTTCTGATGCAGAAAGAACATCTTTTGTGTTGGAAGGGCTTTGGATCTATAAACATTTAATCCATGATCTCCTAACAGTTGAGGTCCCGGTTGATGTCCGTTTGAGATAATGGCTCTTCTAGGTATGTTTTCACCTGGGACATTTCAGTATTAAAGGTTGAAGGAGGATCTACCTCACCAATGTCATGCTCACATGTTGTGATTGATGCACTGAAGTGCACATTACCAGTGCAACTATAAAGGGGGTTTTGTGCAGTTTGTGGGGATTTCTTCCTTAGCAAGCATGGAGGGACAGAGTGTAGGGTAGGCGATTTAACCTGCTCTTCAGCAAGTCCGATGGAGCTGAAAGTGAATCTGTGAGCGTGTGCTTCAATGCTTTCAATTCTTTTCTGGATTCACGTAAAGAGAAGGAGGATGCCTCTAAGCTCAGGAGCAGTGACTGTCAAGTATAAAAGATACGCAAGAGGGAGAAAACCGGGCATTGGAGAGCACTTCTGCTCTGTGGAGGCATTATGTAGGAAGAGGGAAAATGTTCGGGATGGGTGAGTGTTGGTAGCTGTAGTTAAGGAAGGGCAGGAAATTTGGACCATCCTGAGTTCACAGGACACTGTATCAAACAGGGCAAGACAATAAAAGGCTGTCCATCACTAAATAGTGATTTCTGTAGCACAGACAGAAGCAGGCTGGGGAAAGAGTAGACAAGATTTAACATTTATTGTATTCTGTACTTTAATTCTAAAAACGTGTGCAAGCAACTGTGTAGCAGTCAATTCTTTGTGTCACCTCCTGTTCACCTGTCCTAGAAATGTTTTTATTAAACGACCTAGATATATTAATGATATCAATTAAAAGTAGGGGGAACATAACTGTATGTGTGAATTCCTTAGCTGACAGGAGGAGAGAGACAAACCAACCTACAATGGATACTCAGTTTTGTTTTCCTCTTTGATAGCATAATTGCCATTTGTACAATGCTGTTTGAAAGAACTGCTGCTCTTGAGAACCTTGTGATAACAGGCTTTTTGTAGCACAGTGGTTAGACACAGCTTTGTTGCATTCATGTTTGCATGCTGGTCGACACTCAGTTGAAGGAGACAACCTCAGTCTGTCAGAGCAAAACCACCATATCTCACTCTCATTTGCATTCTACATGCCATGTTTCAATTTTCCATCATTAAATAATAATTCGTAGCTATGTAGAATCTTTTATTAGGGATCTCAGAAAGCTTTATGAATATTGTATGAATGAATGGAGCCTCCCAACATGCCTGTGAAGTACAACTAGGTAAGAGTCATTATCTCTGTTTTATGCAGGAGCAAGATAGGACATTGAAGCACAGGCAGATTAAGGGTCTGAGTTTCACCCCTAAACTGTGGAAGCACTATCTCATAGCAAACCAATCAACCATTGAACATGTATATTTGCAAAAGGCTGATACATGTATATGCAGGTAACTTGGGGGCAGTTTCAAATTAAAACCTTTTTTCGTCAAGGTCACATAGCAAGTTTAATCAGAGCGAGGAGGAGAACTGATGTCTTGTCTCCCTGTACTGTGTTTTAAACGTAGAGCTATTCATCCTCCTTGAAAGACTGAAATTAACAGGGAAGTTGATATATCCCAGCGAGGATTAATCCTACTCAGAGTTTCATGTAGGCTCCTCTGATTTGTTTTCTGTGTTTGCTAAATGTTTTTTTTTCTCACATTGTCTTTTCAGTTGGATTGTTCCCCATTGAATTAAAAATAAATGTCAAACAATATGACTTAAAGAAAAATCTGTGTGTTTCAGAACTGTCTGCTTTCCCCAGGAAATACTAGCCAATTAATAAACCAGAATGAAGGATTTTGCCTAGGGAGCCATCATGAAATAAGAAGTGTGTATAAATACATGCACAAAGAGACACATACAAACCCATTAAAAGAGCATTTCATTTGGACAGGATCTACTTATCAGCATGGAAATTTATGAGGCACTGTAGAGCATGGACAAACACAAATCATGGGGTGGATGCTATTTTTAAAGGCTGATGAAGTTTTCCTTGTATATTTTTTTGCTACTGCATCAGGAAGCATCATAAAGACCATGAAGTTGTTATTGGTTGTCTGTGCCGCAGAAGTCCTGAAGCAGTCATTTTTCCCCAAAACACTTAGGAAGATGTTATAATTCATTTGTATAACACCATTTCCATACTAGAAGAAGTTTTCCTGTGTCATACAGCTTGCATATCTCTCTCTGACCACCCTCAATAACAGTTTTAACTTTCTCTGTGGAGATCTGCTCTAATATCTGATTACATTTAATATTAAGATATTTCCTTATAGCTACTGAGATTTCTGGCTGAGATTCAAACCCAGATTTAATGTATTGACTTTGTACAAGTTGCCCGTGTTGTTTCTACATGATCTGTGCACGATATATGCAATGCACATTCAACTTCGGATTACCCATCCTTGTCTTAATCTTCGCTACCTAAAGGCTGGTAAGTATTCTAAGACTGAGTTATCGCAGCCATTCCAGATTGGAAAAAAGGCTTCTTAAAAAAAAGACTTACCATTAAAAATGCCAAAGTGTTAAAAGGAGTATCTCACTTTCTGAAATCTTAGGGATTACTAGTGGCAGAGGCAATAAAAATCATCTTTAAAGCGATTTGTGAATTATTAAATAAATTTCTTTCAAACTGCTTTATTACTCATAGGAATTGTATCAATCAACAGTGAGAGCTAAATTACTAGATCAGTCAGAAAATATTGTTGCAGCTGAAGAATCAATGCTAATTGAATCATTAAGGCATTATTACATGAAACACAAATAGCTACAGATGATAACTCTTTGCTCTGCTTGATCTATAGTCTACAAAGAAGACATAATACCAACAATTGTAAAGCTTGACTGTTCTCCTGCTAAGTATCATATTTTCTCAATATAGTGTTTTTCTCTATCGGTGTCATTTTGCTCATAAATCTCCCACTAGTGAATTTAAAAAATAAAATTTAAAAAAAAAAAAGCTGACTTTATATTAATGTAATACCCATTTTCTCTGTAGTTCAAAGGTCAAACTTTCTTCAGTCAAACTCCCAGTGATTGCAATGAAGTTCAGGACTGGGGGAATTTTTTTACTTGAACTATGTCGCACTTTTGAAGAGCCTTGTCAGTGCTGCCCTTACTACGTTGATTGAAGCAAGGTTGGATCTGATGGACTTTTGACAATCTGTAGTAACACTGACATTGATTAAGGGAACTCAGTGGCTTGGCTCTCCTCTATGTGTGTGTTTTGCCCTGGTTCACTCTTCACTGACAGCTAGAAAAGTTTGCTATTAATGCAGGAGATGAAGGACGTGGGTGCTGTCGGTATCCTTGAATTTATCAGGCTATGGTCATAGGATGAACAAGGATGGTGTGGTATCTTCTGATTGCTGCCCAAGCCATCTAACACATAAATAACTACAGCCAATTTGCTGGACTTTACTCCATTGCTGTGAGATTCAATGAATGTTTCTCTGTCTTCTAGCTGTTGTAATATCATTGTATCATGGCTAAAGCATAGTGACAGACCGTCAGCCCATGGATTACATATGTATATGTGGGTGAGAGAGAGAGTATGCATGAGTATTGGTGCATATGTGCTAGTAGTGGTGATGAGAAGAGTATTTAGGTGCGTAGATGGAGGCTTGCTGGGGTAGATGGGAAGAAGCGCATCTATGTGAGAAAGAAAGTGTGTGAATATGTAGGTTAGAGTAGGTTTGAGATGGTGTTTTTGTTTTGATCTTAGGTTTGAGATGGTGTTTTTGTTTTGATCTTCCTACTCCCTCTTTTTTTTCCATGAACAAAACAACTTTGGGTTTAACATATGTGCTTGCAGTCATAGCAGGATTTTGATATACGGGGTGTGCTTTTTCCCATCTTGTCCCAACAGTAAAACCTGCATCTTGTGTGCCAAAGAAACCTAGGGTATTTCCAGCCTCTTGATTTCTTATTCTTCTGGATCAGGAACATCATTTTAGTGTATAAGATAATTTCTTTTTGCAAATTGACATCTTCTGCAGGTTTGGAGTAGTGTAAGTGCACATATATATGTGTGATCAGCTAAAGAGCTGTATGGAGCTGGAAAAAATAAGTCAAGGAATCACAGAGCCCACAACATACTCTTTAATTCTAAAGTTCATTGGCTGCATTAAGGAGATTGATGACTAAAAGAGCTTGGCGCCAGCAAAGGACTGGAGTGCACCTTTTGAATCTGTGTTAATGTAATTTAATGGGTAGAACAACACACCAGCATCACTTCTCTTTTCTGTTTTTTTTCTTTCTTTCTTTCTTTTAAAGTAAACATTCTGTTTTGTATTCATGCTGATGGCTCTGCCACAACCTTTCCAGGTGGTTTACCTGCCAGTCAAATGTATTAGTTGGGAAATTTATAAAGTGCTTTTTTCTTTCTCCACCCTTTCCAATTTTCTGCTCCTCATCAGTGCCCCAAGTGAGTGGTCGCCAAGTTCTGTAATCACAGGGCTGCAGATGCTCATCATCCCAGGCTGGTGTACTATGGCACAAGATGCAGGAGGGAGGCAGCAAAACATGCATGCAATCATTGTCATTCAAGCCAAAAGATATCGGAAGATTTTTTTTCCCCTTCCTTTTTCTCTCTTTCCCCTTCCCCCACTCCAGTTCCCAGGCCTGTATAATCCAAGGCAATGCAGCGTTATAGGCACACAATGACGTTTCACCCAACAAAGTTCTTATCCGAACCACTGTTTGCAAAAGTTGGGTTTGTCTGATGAACAAATACATGTGAGGTCACCTCCATAGTAAAACAGAGCAATTGCTTCAAAGTACCTAAAGTTATAGAATAATTTTAGAGGAGACATTTCTGGGCATATCAGATAGTTACAAAATAATTCCCTAGGTTGACATTTAGTTGGGGTACAGGGCCAATAAACATGCTCTGTGAATATATGGGGCTTATTAGGAGAGACAGAGATCCAATATAAAGCCTCCTGCTGCTATTGAAAAGTGGTCCCTACCCCCAACCACAAAATGCTTCAAATGTAGCCAAGTTCTTGTACTAATTCACTAACAATTCTTGCAGCACTTTTTTTTTTTTTTTTTCCCCCCTCTTTGGATAGTCTCCATTCCTTAGTGACCTATTCCCACCTCATTCAGCTAGAGGTACTACTAGCTAATACAATGAAAACAATGTGACTAAATTGAAGATTCACAGCCATTTAGGGTATTTAACAGTGATTTACTAGCTCATCCGTCTTGTGCATTTCTTTTTTGGCTTTCCAATAAGGGCCTGTCAGTAGTTTCTTCAGACCTCTGAAGTTTATTTCATAGGGTCTGTGGCTAATCTTACTGACATTATTGAGGTTTATTTCATGTTTTTAGTAGGGACAGGATTTGATCTATAAAAAGCGAAGGGGGGGCGAAATTGAAAGGAAAAGAAATTTTCCTAAGATCTCTTTTCAGGTTAGTTACAGGTGAAAAGCTCTAATATACAGAAAAGTGAGGCCAAGGATAAAATGGAAAGAAGGGCCTGCTTATGAATACTGAAGAGTCTAAAACTACCATAAACAAAATCTAAAGATAAAGATGCAGGAATCAACAAAATCTTTTCCATCATTGGTGATTGTGACAAATCTCAAATCACAAGTTCCTTTTACAAGTATGATTCAAGACTTTCCTGGCTCTAAGGCTTACTAATTTCTCTTACTAAAATAAGTATATTTTCCGTTGATTTTAAGAGAGTTTATTCCCTCCTGCAGTGTTCCATGTTTGAATAGCAGGGCTCAGAAATATTTTCCCTGTTTGTACATAAAAAAGGGAAAAAACAACTGAGTAAGATGTGCTTACCAAGAACAATGAAACTAAGTCCTGTTTTGGAGCTGCACCTTCAGAATGTCATTCCATGTTCATATTTCAAATGTGACACTTAGACCATCCTTAATATCATTCACATGTAAGCTCCTGGGAGGATTCAGTCCTCACACTCAGGGAGAGGTAGAGATGGTCTTGCCTCCTAATGAAGTCTAACTTTGTGAACTTAATACTATTGCATTCTCCTTGCTGCCTAGCTTCTGTTTGAAAGATACATCATCTGCTGATTCCTGCCTCTAGAGGTGTACACTCTACCAGAATTGGGTTTGACACATATCTGGATGATGGCTGGCAGAGGACATACGAATCTAAGAAATGTTCAGAACAGAAAAAGACCATGTATTTCTCTATTTCTGTTTTTATCCTGCTTTCCTGATTTTTCATTCTGTCTCTTGGTTCTCCTCCAAAAATAATTTTTGACATTTCTTCAGTTTCTGAAATGCTTTGATTTTAAAGGCTTCTTCCAGCAAGTAAAGTTAGCTCCCTATAGTAAATCCTGAACAAATTCTCAAAGAAAACAGGTGATTAATTTTTTTGGTGCTGGATTCTCAGAATTTCTTAGACTGCAAACAGATCATCTAGGCCATCCAAAACAAATCTGGCCTGAATTTCAAACCTAGTTTCTAGGTAGTTTGAAATTAGTTGTTGAATTGTCCCACCGTTTTTATTTCAGTGGGTAGCTTCTGGTTAGATATTTTGTATGACCTTGGATGTCATCCTTCCCTGCAAAATTTCTCCTGCTGTTAAAGAAGCTGTTGACTGGGATCAGTGGCAGCAACAGACTTTCTGCTCAGTCTGGTTCCAGTAATCAGCTGTGTTGGGATCTGATGAAGCTAAGTTGAACATGATGAGTTCCATCTGGAAAGTACCCTTTGGATCAGAGGTGTGCAACTTGTTGATGATGGTTCGAGAGGAATGTTTTGAATGGATTATGAATGGAAAATAAATTTACTGAACTGGGCCTGATTTGATAATGAAATATTCAGATGGGCTTCAGTATTATGGAGAGGTAGTAGGAAGCACTGAGTCTCCATTTGTTTCCCATGACTGCCCTATTCTGTGTCCTGTAAGTTCTGAGTGATGTGTGCAGCTTTGTCCCTTGCTACCTGCAGCTGTACTAGAGCAGCAGAAGAGGACAATCCAGTTGCTCTCTGTTCTGCACCCTCCTTCCTTGCCAGGCTGTGAAGTCAAAAGGAGAGAATCATCTACATCTTCCTTGGGGCAGTGCTGCCTCTGCCAAAATGCAGTCCCCCTTCTCCTCCAGAGACACATGGAGCAGCTAAGGATAGGAAAAAAAAAAAAAAAAGAACAGACCAATAACAGAAAATGTGAGATACTGGAAGCAGTTCAGTTTGGTTTAGTCAGACCAATAGCTGAAAATGCAAGTGGTCTGCAAGCCATATCCTGAGTGCCCTACCTTCTGCTGCTGCTGGCCCCTGTTGAAAGAGGTCTGCTGAAGTGCTCAAGTTAGTAGGGAGCTCCTCTGTCTTCCATACTTCAGGCCCAGCCCTCTGTGTGTGTTTGTGGGCTCCCTCTCTCTGCCCCTGCTTCCTGCGTTCTTCTCCCAAGCTGGGTGATACTGTGATATACTCTGTATCTCACTGAACCTTGGTGGCAATCTTGGTAGAGAGTGTAGCAGCACTCAGGCTGCTCTAACTTGACCCTGTTAGCTGTGATTTGTAAGGGCTTACAGACTATGTGGCGTACAGCGTGCTGCAATTATTTTCTTCCCCTCTGCTTGCTGCAGCTCAGACCCCTGGCTGGCTGGACACTGGCCAGGGCAATTCTCTGCCTGCTGTTGGCTTCCTTGTTTAAATACTGTTCTCAGCAGAAGAGCAGTTTGGTGGTAGAGAATCTGTCCCAAAGCATTTACTGTGAGCTTTCCAAATCAGTTCTTTTAGCGCTCACTGTGAATTGATTAGCTTCTGCTTTTTTACAGGATGCTATGACAGTGCATCATATTGATGTTGGGACATTGAGATGCTTCATTATGTAGAGCTGCATTTGCTGTCTTTGCTGCTGAGTGAATATGTGGTTGGATATTGGTCACAATCGTCAAACTCTCCAATAGTTTTTGCTTTGCTTGAAAATGGATCCTGTGACAGTATTAATTAAAACTTACAGGTTTCGATAATTTTGGTACAGATTCTGCCTTCAGCTATCTGTGTACTTTTCACAAACAAGTAAGAGCTCTGTGTTTATTTTAGATCCATCTGTCCTCATCTCCCTTTGATTTTTCAGAAAGGCAACTGCTATTGAAATTCAGTGCAAAAATAAGGAAGAGAAAAATATAGAAACCTTCTTTAAAATTCAGCCGTGGATAAGGCCCTGAGTTTTCCCCTTCTCAGATTTTACCGGGGCATCCCTTACTCACAGAGGCTTAGCTCCTACAATACTGTCTCAGGAAAGATTCTGATTTAGTCTTTAACACTCCTGAGCTATTTTGAAATCTAAAAGCACCTAAAATGGCTCAGGCAGAGTCTCCATTTCAGGATAATCATCCACGCATTTTGCATTCCTCCTCAGATTGTTTATGCTGAACATTCTCTTAATCTCACTCACTGTAGTGCCATCTTCTTTGTAAGAAATAATAAATCAAGCTCGTGGTGTTCTCTCCTCTGCCCCCCACCTTTAGTCCAAGGCCGGTGCTGGAGTGAGCAGACCCAGCCGCGGTGATGGTGCAGGAATGCCTGGAATCTCTCTGATCTGTTTCCAAGGAACATTTCCCCATGGCATGACCAATAAGCAAGAAAACTTTCCTTTCCTTTTTAACAAAGCTGAAGCCCTTCCTCCGCTCACACTCCTCGATATATTTAGCTTCTAGCTGCAAGCGAAGAGTTGGGTCCTTGGTACCATAGAAACTGACAGGTGATATATGTTGCTTGTTGGCATCCTACATAGGAAATAGATTATAACGGAAAGGTGATTGCATTACCTGATGAATGAGAGTTGTTTTCTTTTACTGGCACAAATTCTGTTATCTGCATGCAAGCTTTACTCTGTCCGATGAGAGTAACCAGCGATGCTCAGGCTGTGCCTTTGATCTCTGAAGATTTGCAAAAGGGGAGTGTGAGGCGAGGAGTAACGGCGGATGATACTACTTGTCCGCTGCATTAACAGTCGAGAACTAACGCTGTGTTATGCCCATGGAGGAGGGAAAGACTAACTGATTTTTGAGTATTCATCTGTACTTCTGTGCAAATTGAAATATTTGAGCTACTCAGATGATGGAAAATTCAACTGATATAATTAGAAGAAAACCTAGGTCCAGGCTGTAAGTAAAGTTTAAAGGTGTGATGAAAATTAGACTTCCACATCTTTCATCATCCCAGTTGGAGAGCTACTGAGATCAGTGCTTTTTAAAACCACACTGCATTTCTAAATATTTAAATATGAGTTAGAAGCTTATTTTCAGAACCCTGGTTATTGAAACATGCAGCACAGTGATACAAACATTTTTCTTAGTCCTCCTTTTAATAAAGATGGCACTGCTTTGCAGTTCTTCAAATTATCTATAATGTCTGGCAGTTTGACTTCAAAACAAACTTCTTCAAGTACTTCACTGTCTTTAATACATAAAGCCATATCACATCCTTGTTAGGCAAGCCAATATTATTACTTCTGTTTTAAGAATGAGGAACAGAACGATTAAGATGATTGGCCAAAGCTGCTGAGAAAGTCTGTGGTAATGCTGCAAACAAAAAGAAATCTTGGCTACCAATTTTAGATTTTTTAGGTCTTTGGTTGTCTCTGGCTTTAGAGTTTTCTAAATGGTAATTTTTTTTTAAAAACTATTATTTGATTTATTTGAAAGAGCTACAAGTGAAATTATTTTATTCCTCTGTTTCAAATTGAAATTTTAATTGCATTTACAAGTATAGAAAAACCAGGACTATTTTAGGGTCGTCGTCTTTTCCTTGTTAGCTACTGAACACTCTTTTTGACTAAGAACCAGAGAAAATGAAAGTAAGTAGAAAACCAAGGTTAGGAATTTGGCGGTAGGGTAGGTAACTCCCCATACTTGGGCAATGGAAAAAATCTAGGGGAAAATTTTAAATCTTAGAGAATGAATTACTTTCTCTTATTCAGTTTGCATTCTTCTGATAATGAAAGGAAGATTGAAAGTTTCTTCTGCTTTTTTCTTATATTAAACCTTCCTTTCTTTACAGGGAAGTTAATTGATAAAAAATAGTGAAAAAGCATTTAAACTCCCTCTTTCCAAAAGTGAAAAATATAATTATAAAGAAAATGTTTTCTAAAAACAAATGCAGTGAATCAAATTAGATTTTCAACCAAAATAATGGATTCTTTTGTTATTAAACTTTTTTTTTTTTTTAAGCTGAAGTCTGAGGCTTCTGTCTAAATCAAGTCAGGAAATTTGATTTTAAAGTTATAACTTTTGTTTCAGAGAATTAAAATTTTCACTAAGCATTGCCTTTCTATCAGTATTTTGTACCATATTAAGTAGATCTATTTTTGGGTCTTAGCTTTGGTGGATAAATGTTCATGCAATGAAAGAATGGTATACAAAAAAGTTTCATTTAAAAGCTTTAATTTAGCTGCACTGCAAGTGGCATCATATCCATGGATTTATTTTTGTGATGGAACTTTGAAATCAAGTGGTTTTCAGGGGAAACTATACAGGGAACTAGTCGAGACTCTTTGCACTATATCCGCAAACATGTACCTGCTACATGTGTGAGCCATAGTAGTGAGTTTTCCATATCTAAGCTCACCAGAGGAAATAGTAAACAAAATAAATTATTGAAATTTGGGGCAATATTAGCTCAAAACAATCTAGATTCAAACTACTAAAAATATACTTGTATTTGTGCTGAATTTTGTAAACAATTTCAATTTTTAAGAAATGCAAAAAAAATCAGTTAAAGTAAAAATATTTCATTCTTTTTTCAAAACAGATTGTATGTATTTTGATACATAAAATGACAGGAAGAATTTCAGCCAACTTGAAATAAGTTTTCAGCTTTTAATTTTGCTGGGGGGAGAAAAAGAAAAAAAAAGAAAAAAGGTTGTTTCTCATCAGCCCCCCCAAAAAAAAATGTTTTCAGCTAATGTCTAAGCCAAAAAAACCCAGTAAACATTTTTTTAGCTCCAAGGAGACCTCTGCTTTCCATATATGAGAAAAACAATCTGAATTAGGATACAAGATCCACATTGTAACTTCACTGTCTCCTGATACCTCTCTTCTCCAATCTTGTTGAGATTTCTTTCCTTGTACACCTATCCATGCTTTCTGCTTTCCTGTGTAACTCTCCATAGTTACACATATAACCAGCAGGGCAGCTGCTGGCAGGGTACCTCAAGGCATTAAAACAAATTTTTCACTACGTCAGATCCTCACCGTCTTCATTTTGTTGCCTGTTGTGGCCAGTCAGAACTTCATGGTAATGGCTGAGAACATCTTGCAGTAAAACCAACTGCTGTTCCAACAGCACAAACCAGATACGTTAAACGAGACTCTGCCTCATATCAATGGAAGTGGAAGGGCTATTGCACACTCATAAAAAATTTGGGTTCTATTCAACAGAAAGCAATGGTGTAACATACACATTAAGAGCCAATTCAAGATAGTGTCATTATGGGCAATCTTCTTGTTGGATAGCTAACACAGCTCTGTGACTGTGTCTTATCCTCTCATGTTATGTTGAAAACCTGATTATTCTGCTGCCAAAGGATAAAATGTTCTGGAATTAATCCATTTTGTCTTATGACTCAAGTGCCAGCACCTGGCTGCCACCTCTTTTGTGATATTTGGAGTTCTGCGTGTGTGGACTGTTTCAGAATCAAAAGCATGCCCCTCTAAATAAGTGATAAAATAGTTCCTTGGGTTAGGTAACCTAAGTGCTCTCACGGCTTTAAGGGTTTCATTTTACACACATGTAAAAATAATGTTAAATAAGAATTTATTAAAATGAGCTCTCAATCATTTCCAAGAATCGGTGTGAAGAATCTGAAGTGGTGCAACACACAGCTTTGTACCTGGTCATGCATTTATACAGCTATCTGAGCAGGAACTCAACTTCTCCCAGTTTGCTTAGGTGTAAAAATGAAACTTGAGGTGGGGGAAATGTAGGAGCCATATGTTCCCTTGTCATAATTTTTGTTTTAATTTTGTCCATCTTAATTTACATCTTTATTGGAAAAGGTTTCTGGGGGCTTGCATGGAGCTTCCAGATGGAAGAATAGAGAAACCACAGATTCAGGCTCTGTCTCTGACTGCTAAGGACTGTGTACTCAAACCTGGGTGTCTCATATGCATGCAACTGCTAAGACAAGAATTACTGCAGGAAGGGGCTGTGTTTTGTTCTAATCTGGGAAAAAAAACCCGAAAAAATGCAAGAAGTTTCCATGAAATTGAATTTATACTTTCCATCTTTTCTGATCAGAAGATGAAAGAGAATGTCTTATGATATTAGAAAAGTTCATTTATATTTAAACATGACATAGAAATCACGTGAAGGGAGCATGAACAATACCTTGTGTAAACATCATGGACTGTGTAGCTAGTTTTGTTGCTCTGAGCCATGAAAGTTTCTAAGAAATTTCAAATGCATTTTTAGTTCAGTAAGAAAGTTCCACTGTTTCTCTTAGGAGAAAGGAAAATGTTTGGTCAGGAAACAGAAAAATAGGGAGGGATATGGAATAACAGCCCTTTCAAGAGTCCAAAAATAAACATTTCTGTTCACTCTGCACTCAAAAGGCATGTGCTCACACAAACTAACAAACACTCCTTTGGGAGAGTTAGCAAACGAGGATGTTTTTGTGGCAAGCTTATATTTTTTGGCCCAGCTTCTGCTTTGGCACCTGTTTGACCTGGCAATTTAAACTCCTTTCTGAAGAATAGGGTTTGTCTGTTAACTATATTGGAAATGGCATCTCAGTGGGAATTTGTGGTCCCAGCCGTCTGTAAACAGCCTTTGTCCTTCCACATATGTCCTCCTAACCCCTGTAGAATTTAAGATGTACAGAAGTGTCCTAAGCAATGACTTGTGCCGTTTCACTGACTTTTCTTCTATCGCCACAAGTAACAATAAAAGCAGTGAAATGAAAGCTGTAACAAGCTGCTCCTTTGGCATAATAGCTTGGAAGTACTTTACCCATAGTTAGTATGCACCTGGTGCACTCTCAGATAAACACCCCAGGCAGGGACCAGAATAAAAAATATGCCCAAATACATATCTGAAAACACCACAGATTATCTTTGACATTTATAGGATCCTGGCTACACTGTATGTGTGTTCCCCACATCTGGAATGTGTTGGCTGTTGGTCATATTGCTTTGAATCTCATCTCTCCTAGAGATTTTTAAAAAAAGTCTTCCTGCAGCTTTTGGAAAGGTAAAGAAGAGGAGGCATAATTGTTTCTAGATGAACAGACAATGACCAAATTCAGTGCCAGGAATCTGGGTCTCATATCTCCTTTATGTTTTAATTTTCAGTTACTTTGTGAGAATTAGGAGCAATTTCTGAAGAGCTTAGGGGGAGGGTATGGTTGGATTTGCCACCCTAAATCAAGTTGTTGGTTCCTCAAGTCCTACACCTTTACCTGGGAGTGGCCATCATTTGAAGCATCAGAGGAATGTAAAAAAAAACCCAAAACCAACCCAACACCTCAACATTCAAGGGTTGCAGTGATCTTTCTGGGGCAAGGAATGAGATTCCCGTTCCCACAGAAGTACATTTTGGACTTGCATTGTTCCAGATGTTATTAATAAAGTTATCCAACTCCACTGCATATCTTTTGGCCTCCTCTTGTGATGAATTAATTTCTCAAGTTTAGTGTAGAAAGAGTGAGAAAATAATTTTAAATTTCTTTTAAATTTACTGAATTTTAATTTTGAAACGGTGTTAGGAGTTGTATAGTTCCTTCTAATTTTTCTCGTGTCTGCAGTCGATAATACCTGTCTTTGCATTCTCTACTTCAAAATACAATAAGTTGAACTATAGACCTGGATCAGTTTGGATCAGAACTATGGATTTGGATTAGTAGGCTTTCTTCCTTGTAGACTTGCATACTTTGTTCTGAGTTCCATGTCCTGTTTCCAGAGCCCTTCCTGACTGCACTTTTGAACTGGTTTGGCTGCCTTAAATTATTATTAAATCTCTGTATTTCAGTTTATGATTCTAACTTAGGTACCAAATAGATTATTTAATGTCTAGAGACCTTTAAGCTTTTGTAGATATTTATTAGCATTTGGTGTAGACCAGACAACTTAGAATAAGAAACCCTCAGCTGGAACCAAAGTGTATAGCATAGTCTTTTACAGTTTGGTACTCTCTGGTTTCACTTCTCTTTCCTCCTCCTTGGAAGGTCATGTTACAGTGTTAAGTGCCAATTTCAATGTAATGTTTATTTAGTAATGGTTTTCAAACTGTTTTATTTTCCATATTGTGCTTTGCTTGGTTGCACCCTACAAGCAGATTACTCAGATGTGTTTTATTGAGTGTAGACTTGATTATGGCAAAACTGTCAATCTGAGAAGAAATTCAGCCGTTTTTGAAAATATTTTTTTCATGCTTCTGCAGGTTATTTGATGAGCCAAACAGAAGTGGCTAGCTGACTTACAGAATCTCCTCAGCCACTGTTCACAGCCAACCTAAGGCCTACATGTCACACCCATCCCGCTTATAATGCTCATAGTAAAGCTAAAGAACTGCAAGGGCTCAAGCTTGATGCTAGCCTTCCGCACTGGGAATTCATCTCATCGTCCCACTCAAAAGGAAACTTGCATTAGCACTTCCAGTGGCCTTTTTAATGACGTTGCTACATAGGAGTTAATTTTAAAAGATTTTAAAACTGCCTAATTTTCTGTTGAAGTGTATGTGTCTATGGAAGGATGCGTTAAGCACTGTATCATCAGAAGTACGTTTCCCCCATCCTGAAGAATCACTGTTAGTCTTTTGAGAGTATAAGAATACCATTTACATAAGCTTTTGTCCACTCATAAAATCCGTTAACAGGAGTCTTGACTAACATTTTAATATACAAATAAAGGGTCACCTTGACCTCAGGTTAACAAAAAAAATTTGATCTTCATTTTATTGTTGTAATTATTTCTAAAAAGAAATAATTTAATATTTCTAAAGGTGAAAGGACTTTGTCAAACAAGAATATTTTTGATAGATACTCTTTTTTATACAGACATCTCTTTTAAAATATTTTGGCAGTTAGTAATTCCCAGGACCACAAATCACTTCCAAAACTCAGCCAAATAATTTAGCTCTTACATACCACAATGTCTTAGCCCATCAGGGTTGAATGCCCTTAGCAAATATTATGCCTTTATTGAACTTAAAAAAATGAACAAGTTGGAAAACCAACGGAGTTGAAAACTGCTGGATCCCAGAATGGGGAAATAATATTCCCATTAGCATTAGGCGACTACAACAGTTGGGTAAACTTTCAGGTCATAGAAGTGTCTCTCTGCTGATCATAAAATGATGCAGGATACATATTTGTGAAGTTTTGTATGCATCTCCTCAGATAGTAGTTTTTCAGCTGAAAAAATGGAACCCAAAAAAGTATATCTGAGTTCATTGTCTAAAATGTGATAGACAAAACCATACCTTACAATTAAGCGATGGACCTCAGGTTTCCCACGTGTTATGAATAAATCCATGCAATTGTCATAGTGCTCATGTGTAAGGCCCTCTTTTCACAGTTCTACACCTTTCTATGTTCCATATCCGGTGCAGGCTTATTCCCATTATTCAACTATTTTTTTAATTATCCCATTACAGCCAAAATGAAAGGTGGCTCTATGTCAGCATTCTGATATAGAGAAGCAGTGCAGTTTTGAAACGAGTCCTCTGATTGTCCCCGCTTACCATCTCTTGGTACATTTCTCTTGTGTGATTTTGATTCATGTTACATAAATTCTTCTCAGAAGAACTGCAACCAAAAGCTCTAATCTGGATATGTATCCAGAGGACTTAAAATCCTAAAAGGGGTATGGGGCGTCTGAAATAAGCATCAATCTGCTAGAGGGCTTTACACCACATATATAGTGGGGGTATTTTGATCCAAGAAAACAGATTAAATTTAATCTGAAGTACAGTGGAGATGTAAAGGCCTGAGCACCAACCACTTTGACCTACTGGTCGTCTTCTGTTGTGTTAGAAAACTTTCTCATGTAGACATAGTCTTTCTAATTCTTCTTTCTACCTCAAACTGATGGGATATTGTACTGCGTTCTAGAGTCGCACTTGATGGTTGAAAATAAAGTAAGCGATAGAAGATTGAAATGGGAAATATTGTCATAGGACAATAGTCTTTCATGCTTCCAGCTCTGCAGGCAAAGAACAGGTATGAGCTGCCACTACAAAACAAAATTAAATAACATATAAAATGCTAACCTGTCTTCCTAGTGGGAGTGCTCATAGTGGTAACATGTAATTGCTACAACTCCTGCTCTGGAAGGTCATTCAGGATTGAAACGCAGATGTTCCCATCTTGTCCTTGGTGTGAGTACGGTTACAGCACAAAGAAAAGGCAGCCTGGTTTAATGGGAGCCTGCTGCTACTGAACACCTACTAACGGAAATCCAGGATAGTATGTTTCTGAGTGTTCTGCTACTATGAAAAGAAGATTAAAGGATAAGTGGCTTATACTGTTACATTGACTTGAGCCTACAAAACAAAGTGGCAGGTTTGGTTTTGGTTTTTTTTTTTTGGTGGTAGTTTTGATATGCTGTTTATCAGTAATGTGTGGCTTCCATTTGAGAATTATAGTATTAAAGAAATAGATGCGGAAATGTATTTTGCCCTGTAGGGAGGAATGTATTCCAGTGCAAGAAGTGTGCGAAACATAGAAAATTGTATTCTAACATGCTCCATGACTTCAGGTAAGTCATACTTTCCAGAATTTTCAAACAAAAGTGCCTGAAATTAGGTAATTGCAATATTGAAGCTTGGCTAACTAAATGAAAGAAATGAAGAAGAGTCAGTGCCCTGCACACAGCCAGAATGTTTTTCTGGTTGGCAACTTCAGTTGTGGGAAATCCACACAATTGGGGAGAATTTGCTGCTTTCAGAAAAATCAGTAGGTTTACACTGTTGTTTGCTAAGGGAGGTCTTTTGAATCAGCTGTTTGAAAATCCTATTATAAAAAAGCAGCAAGTTTCCTATGTAAGAGAGATGTGAAGAAATACTAACTTCCTAAATCATGTAGGGAACACTTCTAATCCAGTTCTATCAACCTAAAATTAACAGGGCTCTCATCAGCCAGAGAGTGGAGGCACACCTAATTGCCCCAAATCACTGATGTTTTACTACATAGGTAAGGGGCAGCATGCACAAATGACCTGTAAATGACATTGCTAAAAAGCACTTTATTTTTGATCTGCAACATCAGCTTCCTCTTGCTACAATACAGGCATGTGATTTCTGTTTCTGTCAGCCTAGTTCTGCTCTGCTGGCATCCACTTATAAATCCCTTGCTGTTTTCCTTGCAGGGCCAAGGTAGATTCTTTCTGCTAAGATCCATACATGGACTCTCGAGGTCTCATTCTCTGAGATCCATGCATGCTTTTATTCTCCTCCCAAGGATCTGAGTATACCTTTCCTGTCTTCCGTTCTCTCACCAGGAATGTAAACATACATTTAATTCTTAAAAGGCACACAAACTCTCTTCTTTTCCCCTTTTTTATGGATATACTCAACACTAAGTACAGTTTGGTGAGACTAGACCTAAAGCTTCAAGCAAAATTCTTATGGAAGCTATGTTTTTGTGTCTCTGTGGACAGCAATGCTCTGATGAAGTGGGAAGTGGCTGTGGGAAGTGGCTCTGACAGTAGAAAGGCTATGTTCATGTAATAGAGTAAACTGGAATGTTCTTTCTACCTGGACTTTTTGACCCATTTTTTCCTTACTGTACTGATTAGTCCTTGGCCAATGTGCTGCAGGCCACTGAGAAGTTTAATCTCTAGGGTAAGGACAGCATATAAGTAAATGATCAGACACTGTCAAAATACTGACAGTTACAAAATGCTCCAGCCAGTAACTTGTTGGAGAGCAGCAATGAGCAGAATGACTTCAATATGCAGAACAAATTTAGATGCCCTGAGGGAATGCTAATTCAGAGAGATAGTAATAGGGATTACTACTTGATTTATAATGTGGCTTGAAAGGAATCAACAAGACCAGACCTGCTGCCTGCGTGTGCACTTAACCATACAGTCACAACTCAGAAAGGAAGACAGTAACTGTCCATCTTGACTTAATGCTACCTTCTCCTCCTGTGACCTCTTCTGCTGAAAGTCCAGGTGGATTCTTTTCTATCTCTAATTAAACAACAACTCTGTGACTTCATCTGTCCCTCTGGTTTCTACCCTGTGCCTTTTTTTGCTTCACCTGAAAACTTAATCATTTGCAGCTGTTGCCCCAGGTGCCGCCTCCTCATGTCCAACAACATGTATAATCCACTTCAATCTGTCTTCTTCCTTCTCTATTCTGTAGTAACTGCACTCATTAAAGTCCAGAAAAGTTTCTTTGTGGATAAGTATCCTGTCCTCTTTGCTGCCTTGAACTCTTTTGCTTGGATGTATCATTCATAAATAGGTTTTTTCTTTATTCTCCTTTTCATTCCCTCCTTTGTATCTTCCAGTTACTGTGGAGTTTCTTCTGGCCCACTTAACCTCCAATTTGGAAAAGGAAATTGCACTTTGGCATGTCAGCCTGGAAATACTGCTGACCCCTCATTTAATTTCAGCTGTCTGACATGCTCCATGCTCAGCCCTCTGCTCTTTTGCTTTGCAATGTTTCTTCTGCCACATTTTATGGAAAAGAGTCAGAAGATGGAAGGATAATCTGTGAGTCACTTGTGCAATGATGACTTGCAGATTTCCTTTTTTCCTTCCTCATTTTTTCCATCCTGCCAATCTTTTTTTTTCAGTTTCTTCTTCAACAGGGGGAGAATTCATTTAAAAAGTACATTGAATGCCTCAGCTCTTATTGCAAAGCATTTTTAAAATATTATCAATACTTAGAGCAGAATTTCTCAACTTTCATCTGTAGGGTGTATCTAAAGGATTTTTTCTTCTTGTCAGAAAACATAATCTTATCACAGAGATTTTAAAGCCCTATTCATGACAGCTTAGACAGGGAGATTATATACCCTTTGAACTCTGGTTCTCTTATTAGAAGCGAACAGGAACATTTTGCTTGTGTGCTTGTGCCTTTTGTTTGTTTTGGTTTGGTTTTTCCCCCTTGTTGTTTAAACTGTGTTAGACCATGGAGATACTGTAATCTGATTATTTAGGATACTGAAAAATATTAGATTTGTTATTTGGGACCTGGGATGTCTTATTGTGTAAGTGGTGGTTGAGTGGGGAGGTATGATTTAGTATTGCTCTGGACATTTTTGTGCTGAAATAAGTATTCTAGAAGTCAGCTTAAGTTTCTGACTGGGGTATACAGTTGCCTCGCTGTGTGTAGGTATCAGTGACTGTCTAGGTGGAGTCACAAAAAAAGAAATGAGAGAGAATATTACATAGTTTTATTTTAATGTATTTGCTGATAGCTTTGTTTTGGATATGTCTTTTGTTTTGATTTATTTTGATCTGCCCATGAATTAGTTATTGCCGTATGTTCTATAAGTAGAATTTGTGTCGCTGTTCAACCGTCACCATTTGACTATGAGACTTAACAACATTTTCAGTTTTTCCTCTTTGACATTTTTAGGGTAAATATGTTTTTGCAACGGCTTGGGTTATTATGTAGTCAAAGCTGCTGTCAGACAGAGCTGCCCAGGCCTCTCATCCATGGCCTGCGACATCTCATTACTTCAGGCCTGTGACCTTCACCCAGCTCTGTGGCCATATTTCATATTCTGATTTCAACCTTCCTCATTCCTGCTGTTCCAGATGTGTGCGCTACCTCTACCATAGGTGATCTGCAAAAGCCTTTTCTGTTCCTTTTGGAGTTTCTCACACAGTTTGCCTAATGCGTTTCACTTTTGCCCTGTGTAATAGCTGTGCTATTTGAATCACAGGCCTCACTTGAAGAGACGTTGTCACTCCTGTCAAGTCCTGCCAAACCTGATAATAGTCCACAGTCATAAAGAGTGCATCCCAAACCACACTTTTCTAGCAGAGCAATTCCTGTCATGAACCAGGATTTGAGGCCATCTCTAAAACATTGAGTTTGTAAAATTAATAAATGGAGACTAAGACGATACCATCCCAGTGTCTTTCAGATATGCTACATGCAAGGTCTCAGTAGGGAAAATAACTCTTTCGGTCTTGTGATGTTTAAGCAGAACAACAAATGCAAATCCTTTTTATCCTGATAAATGTTTTAAAGCATTGAGAGGAAGCTATAATCTTCTTTTAATTTCTCGGGATGGTGTAATGGTTTCATGCTACACAGGTTCTGACTTTTCTTAAGGAATGCAGGAGCAGATCTATGAACCCACAAATAATTGAAACTGTAATTTAAAAAAAAAGGAAAAGGTCAAGAAATTAATGTAGTTATTAAAATAAAGGGGATTATTTGCAGATAATCTCAGAATCTAACATGTAAAGGGTCTTGGTTTTAATAAGGTTAGAAAAATGGGAAAGATCTTAGAAATATGGTTTGGGAGTTAAAAATTGTTAGATGACTGATCTACTGACATTTTATCATTCTTCAAGAGAATACTAGAGCTTTCACAGTTCATAGAGTATAAATCTGAAAGGCTGCATAAGTCTTTAATATTTCTTTAAAAAAGCAAGCTACAAATAATAAAGGACACATTCAACCCCCTATTTTGATTTATTTCTGAAAAGTAACATATTTTATGAAATTCCATAATACATAGTGCATTTGGAGTTACTTCTTTTTTATTTTAATTTTTTTTACAGGCCAGCAGTATTAGTCACTATCATAAAAATGAAATGTGTAACTTCTAACTAAAGATGCTTAGCATGCTTATGTTGCTAGCAACATGTGTTTGCACGGAAAAAGTTGCTGAAAGCTGACCCCATACTGGGAAAATTGCTAATCTCCAAACAGAATCCTAAACAACTTAAAAGAAACATTTTACTGCATGCATTTTTTAGGTCATCTCACACGTTCCGAGACAGTATTTCATTGCACATTGGCAATGTGAATGGGCTTCTGCCTCCAAAACGTTGTTGGTTTTTTTCCCAAGGAATCTTGTCGTCCCTACGCCATGCCACATTTGCCCCATTTAATATTTTCTCAAATAGAACATATCAAGTCCAGCCTTGCTTTTTGGGTTTCTTTGGTGATTTTTCGTTGATTATTCAACAAAGACCTCTTGTCAGCTGCCATTTAATTGGTGAAATTTGATTTTAGTACAGTGTTAAAAGGATTCCTTCATTTAGAATTTCTTACTATAATCAAGTTATAACTATATCTTTATAATATACATTTAGATTTGTTATATGGATATATATGCACACACATTTTCAGAAGTAGTGAACTACACTTTATCTCTCTCTCTTGTATCAGCATGACTAGTATGATCTCCAGGCCCACAAGATTATTACAAAAGATGTCCATCTGAAACATTCCATGGTAAAAACCAGCAATAGCCGAATTGGGAATATGTCTCCACTTCAGTCACTTGGGTGCACACCAATAAATGGAGCAAACTGAGGGCCAGATTTGATACAGGTGGGAGCCCCTCAAGCAGGAACCAAACTCCAGTGAGAGATTTCCTACAGAGAAAAGAAAATAAAAAACCAAGTATCAGCAAGCCAATGGCAGTAAGAAGCCTCTAGCTTAGAAACAAAACAAAGCGCTGTTTGTTGTCTTCAGTAATATGATTATCCCAAAGTCATGCTGATTTGCAACTCATCATTATGTCTTTGGGAAAAATGTGCTTCGGTTCATCCACAAGGACAGATCTGATTATCGTAAAAGCCTCTTCTAGCCTCACAATACTGAGTGAAATCCTAGCTTTGATTGAAATTGGTGACAGAACTGCAGAGTTCAACACAGCCATGGCTTCTTCATCTGAATCCATTGTCTTTATACACATTAATTATTCTAAAACCAATAATGATTCCCTATGTCTCAAAGGTGGGATGGTTCAATTTATCATCTTTAAATATTTGAACAGTTTCAGATGAAGGGTACTTTGTAGATGTAAAGTATTATTCTTAATACTTAAGTGCACATCTTAAAGATATGTCTCAATTCCTTTTGTATTAACCCAAATGAATGTGATGATAAAGTCTCCTTACAGCTGTGGTGAGCCTTCACTCATCATATCTTCCCCTTCCGTTCTGTATATTGTGAACTGCATTTTTTTTTAAAGAAACTGTATCCTATAGTGTGTTATGAAGTGGTTTGCCTTGTGAAGGTCTGAATCCAGGTGAGACCTCTGGATGGTACTGTGCTATTAAGAATGAGTAGCAATGCCATGTTTTACCAAACGTTTATTTAGTCCTGTACCAACAACATTTAACACTCATGTTACACGTTCACACAATATTTCTATGAAATAAGCTAGAAAATATTTTTAGTTCTACAGCATAAATAGAGAAATCGAGTGAGAGAAATAAAAAGATGTGGCTGGTGAGGCTATGGGACTTGGTGATAGAGCTGCATTCTCAAATCCTGTTCCTGCTTCCAGGCCTATGCTGATTTCCCTGGGCAGCCTGCAGCAGGAGCTGTACCGCTAGGGTTTTCCTTTTAAATGGGAAGCACTCACTTTGTAAAATAATATTCTACTGGCCTGATGGTCTGCATCTGGATATTAAGCTAATTAGGTTTGTCCGTCCAGCATTCAGGTTACAGTGGGTCTGGAGTTTGCTCTATGGCTTAGCGCCTCTCTCGTTAGCACATTAAGACTGGCTTTAGATTTCTCGCACTTTAATTGTATTTGAAGAGAGCTGTTTATATGAAGCCCCAAAATGGATTTGTTTTCCAGTGCTTCTCCTTTGTTGCATATTAACGTTTAATTAGCAAAAAGATCCTATTACCTCAGCACGAAAAGTGAGAATAGCTAAGGGACCTGCTAAATATAAAATTAGATGCACAGTCAACCTTTAATCTGGTCATAATGCTGTTACCTAAATATTATTATAGCTCCTATCATAAACTATGATTCGATTGATTTTGAAATGTTTATACCCAGAGTGTCTGGCACAATTTGTTTTTGTGAGTACACTAAAGTCAAAATGTCTGAACTAAAGAGACAGCTACTCCTAACAAGCTTTATTTGGGGTTTTCTTCAGTTCAAGTGGTTGGTCTGTAATGTCCTTCCTTCAGAATGGGAACTGAGCTGGAATCCAAGTTGAACTTAAACCAAGAAAAACAATTCTCTAAGCGTACTGTAGTCACCCGTAAATGTTCTCATGGCTCTGAAGACCATCTTTCAGTGGAGTCTGTTTTTGAAGGAATAGCAGGCTTTTCCCCTATGGTACTGGAAATTGTAGGTGCATAACTAAAAGGCAGATGTAACACAGAAATATATAGGAAATTATATTCTTTTGTTCAGTTTTTGTTTTGGGGTGAGAGGCATGAAGCCAAAGATTAGATGGAAGTTTTCACAGTGGGACACATAAGGAATGGCAAACGAAAGGGCTCCTGGTATGCCTGTGCTTCTGCAGCTTTAGGGAAAGCTTTGCTATTTATTACAACCATTACCACAACAGTTAAAAAGGTTTTTGGTAACGTGCCCTCTGCAAAATCTCTTAACTATTTTTCCACTTAGTTTTTGTTGCTAAGTCCCGTTTCTATACATGACATCTTTGTGTTTTGTTTTGTATTATGATGTCTCAGCAGCAATATTTCATCACAGACAGTTGTTTTGATACTCACGTATTAATATAGCAATGGGCATCTTACACATCCCTCTATTTTAAATTTAGGCCTGCTATTAAAAGCCATGATTCGAGAACACGTAGTAAGGTTGCTGGGATGTTATGCGATAAGACACGCATCTGAAATTTTCTGACAGTACATAAAATGTTTGATCCAGCTTAGAAAAGACTAAAAATTGAGATATTGTTTAACTAAAATTTTGATTATGCTTGCCCTTATAGCTTCCAATTTGGAAACTATCTTTGTTATTCTGGTTTGAACTTGGAAGCTAAAATAGTTTGAAAATTCACACAAGTGATTTGTTTTTGTAGTTTAGAAACAGGATATGTCTTGAGAGGATTAGGTTTTGCAACAGTTTCAAGCAGTTTGCAAATGAAAGAGGATTTCTTTGGTTTGTATGACTATTTAGTACTACATTTTCTGCAAACATCATTTTAACATAAAACTTGTCTTGAAAAACTTACATTTTCCTTCAGAGAACTTTTACCAGGTTTTTTCTTTTTCTTGGTAGAAAAAGCAAACAGAGTATTTAATTTTGAGTCTGGTTAATCTGAAACAAAGTTTTTCATTGTGTTAAACTGAATAGGAACATCTTCCCTTTGAGTCTATTTGCTGTTAATTTCCTGAGCTGGTTTAATGCCTCACAAGAGAAGTAGTTGAGGTACCTGCTGCCTCCCTCCTCCTGTAGGGACCAGCCCTGGTCTACAACAAGCTCACAGCCTGTTTCTGGTTGTACGCCAGGCGTCCATCATGGGAGATGTAATCCCTAGAGCATGGCCTTTCATCTGTGACTGATGTGAAGCACTGGAAACACATCTAAGAAGCAATATGACAGGTTGCAAGAGTTCACACTTAGTTTTCCTTTCAATGGATGGTGTCAAACAAATAGTTCAACAATTCCAAGCATTTTTTAACATCTTCCAGGTAATTTGAAACAATTGCTGAAAATATTTAATTATTAAAGCCTTGTCCTTCAGCATGTTTTACGTACTAAAGTGCTTGAGAGGTGGTTCTTGGTTGTCACTCTGAGTGCACAAGTATGAAAAAATAAATGGAAGAGGAACCACCTTTACTGGTATGAAACCTTGCAACACAAACTAGAACACCTATTAGAAGACTATAAATATAATTCAAACTCCTTTGACTACCATGCCTTGGCAGGTAGGCTGCAATTTCTGAAGCACACAATTGCTGTTAGTGTATTGATTTTTGCGGTTAGTTCAATGACTAGCTACTCTTGGGACTTTTCTCTTTCCTCAAATATTTGCCAACATTATTTTTATTGTATATTAATTAAGTTCTCCCATTTGTTCAACTCTACAGCTCTGTTGCTGGGACAGATCTAAAGCTTTTCCACTAGGTAACAAAAAGAAGGCCAAATGAAACTGCGAATTCCCTGAGAATGTTTTCTTTCCCTGCATTTTAAGAGTTGCTTTGAGTTCTGGCCCAAAGTTAAAACTGCTGACCAAACACCAGAAACACATTCAAGATTTGCTTAGGGGTGAACCCACTTGATATTCAAGGGGGAAAACACTGAGCATGGCTTGCCATGCATTTGCCTGCCCTGTGTATTAGCAGCTATGAAAAGCCCACTGTTCATGACCCAGGTAACTCCATGTTTTCCATCTGTCATTGTCATGCCATAGCACCACTGGCATTAGTCATAGATGTCCTGTGGTCCTCTGTAAAAAGGCCAAACTCACCTGCTGCAAGGACAGACGGGATTAGTAGGTAACCTTATTTGGACACAGGGAGACAGATTTAAGGAGAATACTTCGCAGCTTCCAGCCGATCACAACACCAGCCAGCTCAGGTGCAGCTATGCATAGCCTTCATGTTAAAACACCAATGGGTGCAAATAGGATGGTTCCCTTTCTAAAGCATATGAGCCAGCTTTGAATGACTTTTACATACTACAGTATTCCTGAGCTGGTTATGTATTTGTCAGATTTCACTATCTTCCTTCGGTCTGGTATGCCTTTCACTACTGTTTTTAAATTTGTTATGTCTGGGTTAGCTGTCCTGATTCCTGCTAGTGCAAAGTATATTCTGTACATTTGCGTTTTTCTGGATTAGTGCAATGTCAACAGTGATTCAGTGCGTATCATTTTAATTTTCCAGTTCTCTTGCATGAGCTGTTATTGAACAGTTTTCACCATTGTGGTGACCTGATTCCACCCTCAGTGAATTAGACTTGTTTGCAAAACTAGAATTTGGAGATCAGGACTGTATTCCTTTCCAAATAGGTTATTTGGAAAACAATAACTTTTCCTGCCTCCCTAAAGATTTAAGACAAAGGGAACCAACTGAGAAACTCTTCAATCCACAGATAAAAAATCCTTTTGGTGCTTTTTATATATGTTATGTAAAGATCAGATTTAATTTAGGTATTTGGAATGAGAACATCATCCTTCAGGATAGTTTAGAAATTATGTCCTCTCTGATATTACAGCTCTCCAAATGTTCAAGCTGAGCAGAAACACCTGAGAGTGGACCCCAGCTTTTCAGTCACTTGAACTGAGAAAAGAAGTTATTAGCCCTCCTTCTGAGTGAGACAAGTGAAATGCCTGGTACAGTAAACAAAGCACATAGACAGCTAAAGGATTTGGAGTCCCAGAACAGGTGGCTTTGAAAATCCTATCTTAAAAGTTGTCAAAAAAAAAAAAAAAAAAAAAAGAAAAGGAAAAATAATTGAGGGAGAATCTGAGTAGACCTAGTCCTTCAGACTTCACCTTTGCATTCTTGGTTCCCTTAGCAGATCTTTTCTCCATTCAGATAAATGCTGCAGCAGGACAGTTGGCGCTGGAGATGAAGCAGGATCCAGGGTGTCTCTTTCTGTCCCCTCCTGCTGTGAGGCCTCTTCTGGCTCATCCTCTCCCCCTCGCTGTGTTTCCTAGCTAAGACCTGAGCTGTTGCATTGCAGGAGCTCCCTCACTGTTCTATTACTAATTTGTGTGCGGAGTCCTAATTACAATTTACCAAAATGTTTTTCCATTTTCTATCTATCATGTTCTAAGTCTATAAAAGAGTGGGTGAGAAGACTTGTCAGTAAGTCACACCTCTTCCATTTTTTAAGCTATATTTTTAGTTGACTGACTCAGATGGACTTTTGCTTTCAGAACATCATAAAAGCCTTACCCAGTGTGTATCCATCTCTTTCCATGATCAGTCATTTTGAATTCAGGATTTGAGTTCATGAGTACTTGTATCCTCAACTTACTGATTAATTTCAACTTACATGTTTCAGTCTCCTGAAGATTAAGGGTAGATTTCATGAAGCTGTGAATATGACATATTGCAACCTTACCAGTTGCTTTTTCCAATAAATAGTTTCAGTAGTAAGCATTTGCAGTATGTGGCCTGGTCGCTGTTGATATGTAACCTGAAATTTAGCTCTAATTGTATTGCACGAACTGATGAGTCTGTGGTCCCTGCAATGACAGTGAACTTTTTCATTGATATGCTGATTTATCTAGAGGGGGTGAAAGAACTTGGACACGCAATAGGATATGGAAGAGAGATCAGTCACTGCTCTTACTTAATTGCTCTCATCATTCCTCCATGTCTAGCACTTCTTACAGTGCTGCTGCGTTTTCATTTCTAGATTATGTGGCGTTCTTTAATAATGCTCTGTGTTATTGACAAATATCTGTAAATTGTTTTCTCTAGTAGTAATAGCTTTCTCTTACCTTTCACTTGCCTGCTTGCATATACCCAGTCACCCATGCGCTCTTACGCCCACCCGCGTACAGCAAACGCACCTGCATGAGCACGCACAGGATTCTTTTAGTGGAAAGTGAAACTGCTAGAAAATTTTCCTTATCTTTATATACTAATCATTCTGCATAAAGGTGGACCATCTTTTTCCAAGATGTATTCTAAAGAGCTGCTTCAAGTCAAAAGCCCAGCTCTGAACACCCTGAAGCTGGAAAACAACTCAGTTTCTGATCTGAAACTTTGCAGCTAATGTGGTCTTCAACACAGAGGCTCAGGGTGAAGCTCTGGTGTGAGGAATTGCTGCTTCCCAAAGTGTATGTCAGTCTTAATTTAAGTCACTTCCATTATGGTCAGAGTGCCTTAAATATTTCATGCTGTAAACATCCCTAACAGGAAACAATTCATTCCTCATTGATCTTTTCTGGCAGCTGGCTTCCTCCTTCTAGTGGAGTGGAGTGAAGTGCACCTTTGGGTTCACCTGCCACATAGCTGGCTATTTCAAAACCAGTATCGACGTTACTGAAGCTTTACGGTGCCTATCCACCGAGGGGAATTAAGGCTTGAGTGTTTCATGTCTCCTTAGCAGTTGTCACAGAGAGGAACAAAACGCTGATTGAGTGATTGCAGGGACAGGCCTGACCCCAGCTGTCCCAGACAACATAATAGGAGCTGTGTAATATCACCATACTGGCTTTGTTTCTTTGATCTAATCCTTTCACAGCCTCTTACAGAAACCAGTGAAATTCCTCTTTTCCTCTTGTTCGTTCTTTGGTACCAAAGTTGTAGTAAATTTCTGCCCAGCTCTATATTCTCCCTCCTATTTATACTTTTTCTTGTGTTCATATGCGTTCAGAAATGCCTGTTACCAGAGGCTTTGTGGTCATCTTCATTTCACAAGGTTTCTACAAACACATGACTAGCTTTGGTGTCAAGTAAAATATGAAAGTGCAAGTCCGCTTGCTACCCTCCATGGCACAGTATGGAAAGTAGTAAAAGGACTGAAAACCACAGTGAAGAAACTTCTGTTTTCATTTCTCTAGTTCTAGAAATCACAGCTCACTGGGGTGACCTTCAAAGGCATGCATTCCCTACAAAACCTAACTCAATTCTAAGTTGAAATAAAGGAGGAGTTTGTGCTGATTTGGCCAACACAGGTTGCTCTCGTTAGAGCAAATTGCCTGTGAGAGTGAGCTCCTGCTGCAGGTTCCTCCCCAGGCTGGGGCAGGGTAACTTTGGCCGTTGTGCTGAGGATCAGAGGGCTGCCCAGGTGTTCTCCGTTCCCGTTAGAGGTAGGAAAGAGCCAGCCCTCCCTGGGGCAGTGTGGGACATAAGGGTGGGCTCCCTTTCTTTTGTATATTGAGATGAGCTTCCCCCCCCCCCGCCCCGAAGACAGACACCTGCTGAGCGGCAGCTCCCAGCCCTCCCTGGCCCCTCTGCAGGAGCACCCGTGTGAGTATGGCATCTGGCTGGTAATCTCTGAGCTAGGCTGTTTGCTGCTGCTTGTATTCCTCCTGTTGAGACTGCTGGTACTTTGCCTCTTAGCAGCCTTTGGTTGTTACCTGATATACGTATTGCTGGTGTATATTTAGTTTATGGAAAGCCTATATTTTTACTGTGATGTGTTCCATTTACAAGTATTCCTTTGTATGGGCTGCACAGTGAATGTTAACAGCGCAGCCGTTTGTGTATGCCGCAAACGGGTGGAGGAGAGGATACCATACATACTAATGAATGTGCTGCTTGATTTGCTGCTATCTAGTGGCTCTCACAGCCTTTGTTGAGTAATATTTAGTATACTTGGTTGGAAGAACTGTGACTGTCAAAAGGTAGTGCTAATAGGTACATCTGACCTGAAAATTATACTATAAACTGTAGGGCAGTGTATGTAGTATAGACAATTTTAATTAAACTCGGTTCAAAAGCTATGTAGCTCATTAAAATGAGGGGATGCCAAGTTGTCAACTTGCCAGTCAAGCTAAAAGGGTTTCCATCTAACAAAGTGGACCTATTTGAGAAATATGGTTTATTGAAATTCAGCACCTTTGAATAATTAGGCACTAAATGCATCTGCCCTGTGAAGCAACACCACAATGGATGGAGTTGTGCCTGGCAGACTGAAGCTTCCTGAGTAATAAAGAGACTGTGAGACCAGTACAGTTTGTGCTTTAGCAGTGCTTGAGGGCAAAAAGCAAGGCAGGAGATACACAGTGGGCTGGAGATGCAAGACCACCATTATGTGAATCTCTGCTGATTTAAAGCGAAAAGTCTTTTCAGCCTGTACACTTTGTGATTTCTCATAGACATCAGGGACTTTGTGTAGGTGTGACTGGGCCATTCAACATCATGGCTACCTAATGTTGTATTTGTGTTTCTTACTTAGTAATTTACATGAGTATGACTGTGCTATAGATCTAAGGTAATGCAATAGGGGTGTGTGTTGTAGATGTGTTTTAATTGTCATATGAAAGTACAGGTTTAACCCATTACCAGTTATTTTCAGTTTGCTAACTGGGGTCTATGCAAAATAGTGTTAAAGCTGATTTACAGTGAAATCTAAGGAATTCAACAGCATCATCTCTGAATTTAATTAACCCATTTGTAACTGAAAAGACACTTTGTTCTGTCTTGCTCTTCCAAGGTCAAGGTTATTCATAGGTCTCACGTTAATAATGGCATCCAGAATTCTAACCATTTTGATAGATTTTTATCTTTACCACACAACTCTGAGGAAGAGTAATACTGTCTGCTCTGATGATCTCAAGAGGAAGGGAAAACTGTTGTTTCCAATAACTTGGAAGAAAAATAAAAGGGCAAAATGCCCATTGTACTATGATAACCACTCTTGCTGTCAGTGTTTCATGTGAAGGATGTTCTCAGGTTTGCACAATCCTACAGTTCATTTTACACGCAGCGGGGAAAGTGGATGAGCAGAGTTGCACAGGAAGGTTCTGGTGTAGTAGACAAATGTGTCTTTGTCCTTGATTTCTGACTAGCACTCTAATTGCTAGACCTTCCTTCTTCTCCAGCAATATATATACCAGCCCATTTTCAGGACTTTGGTCTGAAAATGCTGCTAGGACAGTTTCAGGCTATCAAGAATATCTAAACGATGTCAGCCTGCTCAGCATAAGCTAGCTAGAGCCATTACAGCTGTGCAAAGAATGAAGTACAGAACAAATACGGTGCTGTACGTGTTCAACTTACGTTGGCAGGTCTTGGATCTGTTGTCCTCCTACCTGTGTCAAGTAGGGTGAGTTATTTTTTTTCTATTTTAAAAGAAGATTACTGCCAGTATCTCTCGAATTCCAAAGGAAATTATTTGGAACACTTAAGGAAGCTGGTTCAATTTGGTAACTTTGCAGCGTTTCTACCAGCATGCAACTTCATTGTGTATTATTGTTGGGTCATACTTCCTGTATTTACAAGTGAAGTCAGATTGTTGTATGAACTAGAATTCATGGCTATAGGGAAGGCAGTTTTTCTGCTTCCCTTGGTGCTGGAGAACTGTCACCCTCTCTCAGCAGGGCCTAGAAGTAGCCATGTAGTTGCACAACAGCTGGGGAGCGTAGTAGAGATCGAGACACGTGTTCTTCCAGACCAGTAGTGTTAAGGTCACAGTATGTTGCAAGCTTGAAGACATACTGACCAAAAAAAAACCATTCAGTATGTTGGGGGTATGGAGAGATTGAATGTTGCAGGGTTTTTGTTTTGTTCGAGGATAACAGACACATAAAAGCCAAATTGTAATTGTGGTTCAGTGTTCATTTGTTGTCCTCACCAAAGAGGTATGCCTGCCCTTTTCTGCCACATCTCTTGTGCCAGCCGCTTAATGCCTTTGCAGCTCTGTGGTGAGTCAGATCAGGGTGAAAGCTAAACTTGTGGGAGAGCCATGATGGGTTTTCAGCAGAGCTGATCCCTGCTCAGGTGAATGGGAAGAGCCCAGGGATGTGCGGCTGGGGATAGGGAGCTAAGCAGGCAGGACTGCCTCTTTGGGTATCAGTCTGTGCTTAGATATTGGCATTAAGCTTCATGAAGAGTAGCTTGAAAGCAACAGCATTCAACCTGTTTGTAGTCCTGAATTGTGCTTCTTTGTAAGATTTGGGATGTTAACTGCTCTAGCAGATGCATTCATCTTTCCTAAATCACTCTCTTTGCTGTATACAATAAGCTTCACATATTGTCTTCTAGCATTGTTACAAATAATCTCTGAATTCAGGTGGGGAGGGCTTCAGCAATAGGTGGAATTTCTGATTTTTTTTTTTCTCTCTTCCCTGCTTCTCAGGAGGTGTTGTAACACCAGTGATTCAAGGATACTCGGAAACTGTTGAATCTAAACCAGTGTAGGAAGCCAGAGTGCTCTTAGAAGATGCAAGGAACCTCACTAATATACCCTTTGCTAATTTGCCCACAGAAAAAAATGATGGTTTCCCTGCCACTTTTAGCAAAAATCTAATAGCAGAATGCTGCAGTGAGGATTTTTTTATTACTTAAGACTTCATTGCCTTTAGAAATATGCCAAAGGACATTTACTATTACATTATGAAATATTATCATAAATAACACTATAAATGACATTTTTGAAATAAATTAACAAAGTACTTTGCGTGACACGTTATGCTTGCTTTTGTTTTAGTGTTGTTCATTTACTTAGTACCTGAGAAAATTCAGGAATTTTCCATGTGTTTCATAATGAAAGATCTGAGAAATGACAATTTAGTGTACATATTTAGAGACTGAAGGCTACAGTTTAGTCACATGGACAAATAACTTCACTGACCTCTGTGAAGTTGTGCTTAGGTGTCAAACTGGTGGTGGAGAAATTGTGAAAACAAGCAAAAATATGAAGAATGTAGCTTTGTGTATGGTTAATAACTAGGGGAAAAACAACAAACCCCCCCACTTTTTTTGACTTTCTCCAAAATGGAAACTTTTAAAATTGTAAAATACTGCATTATAGGCTTGATTATTTTTTAAGATTAATTCTTTTTGATATAATGATCTGAAGTATTCTCTTCTGAACACATATGTATTTTGACATCATCAAATATATATTTTTATTATTATTCTTTCAACTATCAAGGTTTTGTGGTTTAGGGGCTTTTGTTCATTTGTTTGAATCTAATCATTCACAGCATATTTTGCCATAAAACTGGTCCTACATCTAACTTCTGTCATCTCTAATTGTTTTACCCCTCTTTCTCATTTCATGCAAACCAGAGTTCATTTTTTTCATTTGTGGTATACAGCTTACAGGAAGATGTATCTTAGTCTTGGCTTCATAACTAAATAAATATGTACATTTTGTTTCTTGGAGGAAAGATGAACATAAGATATCTAAAAAACATCAGTGAATTGGATACTAGTTTCCCCCATTTCATGCATTCCTTAGGAAGCCAGTTCCTGTTTCAATAATATATTACACTTGGAAGATTAGAAAAAAATCTGGTGACTTGAGAGACTATAATATCATTTTAGCAGGCTAAAGATCAAATTTTGTAGTAGTATTACATTCCTTTTCACTTTAAGGAATGATGGGCATATGAAATAACAGGAGAAATTTGAAAGTAGAATAGCTGTTCCTGGGAATACATGCGTGCAGCCACACACAAGCTGGTGTTACCAGACACGTTTTTGCTGAAAATATCAGAGAAATTTTTAAATCAAAGGAACTTGATCACTTCAAAGACATTAAATATACGTGTAGTTTATAAACATGGTATTGCCAAAATATCGGGTTTGGTTCTGCTTAATGGGTGGGGGGGTTTGTGGGGGTTTTCTTGTGTTGGGTTGGTTTGGTTTTTTTTTTTTAGAATTACTTATGTCAGCTATTTAGATAACTGGAGAAATTGCTAGCACCACCTATTGGATGAGATATCCTTCTTAAATCTAAATCGTTCCTGTTCATTGCTGTGCAAAAAAGGCACGTATTCATTTGAAGCTGAAATATCTCTAAACAGACAGCTTTCAACAGACCATTTCATTTAGTCTGTCTTTCAATAAATATTGTAATTTAATAATTAGTTGCCAGAACTGAGAAAGATTAGGGTTTTGTTGCTGCAGCGTGAGGGCTTTCTTATGCTGGGAGTATACCGAATGCTGCTGATTGTTTAGAAAATCCTCAGGCGGAGCACACTAATACTATAGCTGTCACTTTGTGGGGACATGAGGAAGTGCTCGGAGCTTGGTGCATCCATTATTTTTGCCAAAAATTGCTTGTTGTTAAACCATTTGTACTCATCTTCTCATAAATAAAAGGTATTCGGGGAAAAAACCCACAACCCTCCTGCCTGAACTGATTTCTTTGAAAAACCCTTACGCTGAGCTAAAGCTTTAGCCTTTCAGTAACTATATTTAAATAGAGCTATGCTTTTCACTTCTTTTTTTAAATAGATTATTTATCCTTCCATATACATGAACACAAATGACACAAAAGGCATAAAGAATAGTTATTTATTTCCACTCCCACTCTCTTGCTTCTTCTCTATTAACATTATCTCCTTGGTAACACATCCCATGAATTGTGTCTGTGATATGGCAGTTACTGCAGTTCGTTTAGTGTCTTGCTACTTAAATGTATTTGAATTTTGCCTGTGAAGTCCCACCTTAAATGGTGAACTTTTTTAAATGCTTTTTTGGTTTTTCCTCCCATCTTTTCTGAGTGTGTGTTTTTCTTGATTTTTTTTTTGTCTTTATTGCTCCCAGGTGTGACATGACCCCTGCCTCTGAACTTGAGCCAGAATTTCTGAAAAGATGTTTGTCTGTTAATCCTATTTTAATATCTAAAAATGTTCAGATGCATTTTTTTGGTATATTGGGTAATACCTCATCCAAATGTATGTTTATGCCTAAACTTAAAAAAGACTGTGGCATCTTTTTTTCTCTACAGTACTCTTGTGAAAGAGCCTACTGACTTTTGTTTTAAATACTTGATAATGTGTAATCAGAATCCATCTGAGCCTAAAGCATTACCACTTTTAATACCAATTATAGCTGATAGGGTTTTGTCTTTTACAAGGGGCTGATCAGGCATGTTTATGTGTAATTTTTGGAAAACGATAGAGGTCAGCTATATTTCTATAATGTGCATATTCTCTATAGGCAGCTTCACAACTGGTGAAAAACTAGTTAGTTGTTTGGGATGGGATAATATTAATCTCTGTGAATTTCTAAATTGACTTTGAGACAGTCTACTTGAACTTGTTAGTTTCAGCACCAAAGAGGGAACCCTTTTAACTTTCTTGTCAGAATAAAATTAAATTGCATTCTGGGGATCTTTCTCTTTCACCTATTAAAAAGTTATTAAATAGCTTCCCAAATAAATACAAGGACATAGAAATTATATCCTAAAATAAGGTCCATTTGGAACCAGCCATCTTCTATGAAAAGGTTTGGCTTCATTGATTCAGAATTTTCTAGTAATAAGGAACACTACATTGGCTAGTTAAAAATTGACTTAGCTCTGCTAAATGTCTCAGTGACTCCCTTCCTTTTATAGTAGCGTAATGAAGATAGGCAGAGAAGTGAAGATACTTTATTCTGGGTTCTGTGAAGCAGGAGTTCTGGCTCCTGTGGCAGATATCTCCTTTGGTGGGCCCTGTCCAGCCACACAAAGCAGAGATCTCAGAAGTGGCTTTGGATACTTCTGCAATACAGTCCAAATGAGCTCACAAAATTACTGCTGCTAGTAGCCAGTGCTGTCCTTATTATATGTTTTATAATAGAAAATGGAGATAATAATGGAAGTAATCTTTGTAAAACACATAAACATTAACATTCCCCAAGTGAAACTCTAGCCAGTCCAGACTTCAGAAATGCAGTGTCAAAAATACCAAGTAGTGAGCTGGAGGTGTTGCAGAGGACAACTTCCATAATTTAATGCAGAGATAATCCTGGTGAGATAACTGAGTGTTGGCTATGTTAGGGGAAAGAAAGCTTGGCATGAATAACTTCCTAATAGGACTTGTATGTCTCGGGTGCTAAAAGCAGCTTAACAATCTGCAGCTGCACGTGTGGCTGTGCCTCTGTGTGGGTACATAGACAAATGCGTGTGTCCTGGTGACAGCTAAGGCATCACAAGTACAAATGAATAGACAAACTCCTCTTTTGTCTTCAGAAAGATTAGATTATGTTGAGCTACTCCATTTGTCTCACCTGATTTATTCATTGGTGATAAAACTGGCACTTGTCTGCATGTGAAGCATCCAAAAAATAGTGAACAGATGAAGAAATCACTCCAACCCCAATGTTAAAAGGTTGGGAGTAGTGTTGTCAGTCTTGGGCGTCTGAGATGTTGGGTATTCATCCATGTAGAAGTAAAGACACTGTACTTAAGGGTAAAGTTTTGACAAATTAAAGACTTATGCATTTATTTGCTTTGTCATTGTCAATACCCTCTATGCCAGGTGGTGATAAAATCCGTTATTCCAGTAACCTGTATGATGAACACTGTGGACACTCTTTACCAAGTAATCATTATTTCCCTAGTGAAATAGGGGTTAGTAAAATAGGGGGTTGCTTCCGAGTTAGTAGAAAGCTTTGCCCAAAATATAGGTGCTTCAGTATGCAAATATAATATTCAATTATCTTTTGTGACTGACATGGGGGTCTAAGTGCATGGGAAGCAGAGAAGGTGGAAAGAGTAGGATTGGCAAAGGGAAGAAATAATTTTTAGGCCTCAATCATTGTTCTGCCACATAGCTTAGAGAAGATAAACCAGTTTGGGGACAGGTATTTAGGTAGGCTAGCAACCCATGAATCTGCACTTCTAAATAGCTAGGGAGCCCAATATTTTTGCTGCAGCAAAGCTGAGAAGAGGAATGTCAGATTCTTTTGTTCTCAGAAGATTTTTGAGATGTATAAATTAGGCTTATGCAACTTGGCCACTCTGAACTTAGAGGAAAGAGCCTGAGTCTTTAATGTTTTGAGTAGGGTGCCCAAAATCTGTGCCAATACTTCTCAGGAATGACTTGTGAATGGCACGGTGATCTCAAACGAGGAAATGAATGGGAGCGGAAAGAGACATGTTAGTTGCTGGGAGAAAAAGATTTTGATAATGTAATGTAGGCAAGTCGAATTTTGATTGTATTTGCAAATTTTCTGTATTCACTTATTTCCTCTTGGTTGACATGTCTAAATTCTTAATGTCAATTACCCACAATGACGAGGAAGGTGCGAAGGGGAAATTACCCTAGCTGTCAGCGCAGAGAGCTTCGCTATTGACAAGGAGCATTTACCAGAGGCGTTTAAAGGTTGTTTGCTTTATCAGCCACATTGGCTGTGTTATAAAAGAGATACAGTAATCTCTTGCACAAGCTAAAACTGACAAATATAAAGCCTTTGACGGAAACAGACACTGTTATTAGGTTACACATTCGTAGCAGGATTTTCTTATTATGTTATCACCTATTTCAAGAGCATAAAGACTGCCCAGACGGCAGCCTTAGATTACAGGCTTTCCTCCCTTTCCCCTGCCAGGGCAGGAAGGTGGCATGCAAAACAAACCCCGAGGGGCTGGGCTTTGGCTAAGGAGGAGTACTGATGTAATGTGCTACTTCAGTACACCTTCTGGGTATGAGAGAAATCTGACCCCACATCTCTGCAGGAGTCCTCATCATAGTTTCTCTCTCTTCGTCCCCCCCCCCCCCCCCCCCCCCCCCAAGAATAAATTGCCCTCAAATTACAGGAGAGCCTTTTGGTACAAGATACAATTTTGGGGTTTATGATTAATTGCAAGGGAAGCTATGAATCTGGCCTTCTGACTTCACACATGCAAAAGACTTGCAGTGTGCTGTGCTGTGACATTTTCAAAAGTCTCACCAGACTTTCTGTTTTATGGTGGGCTTAATTTCAAAACTTGGTACAACCATTCAAGTTGAGCAGTTGGGTATTATCATTGAGACCATAAGTTCGACCTGTCATAATTTTGTCAACATCCAAAAGGAACTGTCCTATGGACTTGAGCATCATGACTCAGGCAAACAGTATTAGATCTATACCTGAAGGATTCAGCCTGCAAGCACATCTAAATTTTGCAAGCTGTGCGTGCGTGCACGCATGGTATCCATGTGGATTTGCATATGTTGTTATATTGCTCTGGAGGTGTTTGGACAAGTGAAAAAAGATTTACCAAGAAGCCTGAGAGGATGAGCTTACAGGGGTACCATAAGATTATAGTTGGTGTGAGTGACAAGTGAAAGGGCTCATCCAGGTATCGGGGAGGATTTAAAGAGCATTAATGGGAATGAAGAAATTGGGTCAGACAATCTGCAGCCCAAGCAACAAGGACAAGAGATTTTACTGCCTTCCAGTTTCAGGAACTGTTCTGAAGGTGGCACTTTTAGAACCAGGGATTTAATCCAGGCAATATAGTTATTGGTTTTCATCAGGAGTCCCATCAACACGCATGTACAAACATGTTTCCCTGGCAGAAATTGCACTGATGCTATGCAACAAAATGCTTATTAAAGGGCGACAATGGAAACTTCACAGGAGCCAGCTTACAAGACTACTTAAGGGAAAATTTGGGTCATGTCCACAGTTGCATTTAAAAAAAGTATATAAAAGAAATACTAGTGTAAACCAAAATATTTATGTTTTTCTTTTTTATTTTTAAGATATTTCTACCCATGTATAGTAAAGCAGTCCTAATTCCTGTTCCATCCAATTCTCTCTTTAGAGGAATTCCCCTGTTACATAGCTATGGCTGAACAGAATAAATTGTCCAAGTTCACATCCTTGGTGCACTAATAATTGCTTTTTGTAAATATTTTAAATACAAGCAGAAAGTGCCCTTTGGCTTACTAATTGTCCTCAGATTAACATCAGGACATGTCAAATAAATGTTAAAAATGTTCAGAAATTGTTGTGAATGGTTAAGGTATGTCATCAAGGTAGGTAAAGCAGAGCTGTGTTGGCCCGTGTATTGCAGGGAATGCAGGTAGACAATCAGTCCTCTTAAGCAGAATAAGAAACTATATAAGAACTTGATTTCCAAATTTTTCACTAGGGATAGCAGAACAAAAATATTACACTGTTCACCTCAGTGCATTGACTAGAGCTGTGTCAGTGACAGCTTTCTTGTTAGCTTCAAATTAATACTAAATTAGTGTGTATTTTCCATTTCGACATCTTGAGTTGCTGGAGACCTAAGAATATGTAGAGATGTCTTTCTGGCCATCAGTGATACCTCAGAACTGTTGACAAGGATAGGAGCTTTGTACGTGTATACACGCCAATCACATTCTGATTCAGGGAAGTAAATTCCCCTGCTTGATATTTTGTGAAGTTACAGCTGCATACTGTATTAACTTCTAGTTCTAAAATGCTATGCGGCATTCTTTCCTGGTGGGGGGTTTGTGGGTCAGGACCTCTCTTCTGAGGGCATGCGTTTCCCGGGAAGGTCCCCATGCCTTGGACCTCTCTTAACAGAGAGCACTGCAGTTCCCCTCTGCTCAGGCTTAGCACAACACAGCTTTTGTTGCTCCATTTTCTGAATTTACTACCCTTCTATTCCCACTGTTAATAATATGCTTCTAAAATGAAGACTTTTTTTATCAAGAAAAATGCACTATAATATAAGAGGAAGATGTTTTTAATAAATTAAGGTATTCCTACACACTGATCTTTCCTAAGCTTCTTAAAGCATCTTTACCCTTAGGAAGGGCACCTTTCTCAAGAATCCTCATGAAATGTCTGGAGACATCAGCCTGTTCCCTGTGAACATGTCCTGGAAATTGCTCTCTGCCAAGATCAAGTGCTTTTAATTAATCATCATAGAATGGTTTGGGTTGGAAGGGACCTCAGAGACCATCTAGTTCCAACCCCTCTGCCATGGGCAGGGACACCCTCCACTAGACCAGGTTGTCCAAAGCCCCATCCAACCTGGCCTTAAACGCTTCCAGGGAGGGCGCATCCACAACCTCTCTGGGCAACCTGTTCCAGTGCCTCACCACCCTCACAGTGAAGAATTATTTCCTACTATCTAATCTAAAGTTACCATGTTTTAGTTTAAAGCCATTACCCCTTGTCCTGTCACTACACACCCTTGTAAACAGTCCCTCTCCAACTTTCCTGTAGGCACACTTCAGTTACTGGAAGGCTGCTCTAAGGTCTCCCCAGAGACCAGGCTGAACAACCCCAACTCTCTCAGCCTGTCCTCATAGGAGAGGTGCTCCAGCCCTCTGATCAACTTTGTGGCCCTCCTCTGGACTCTCTCCAACAGCTCCATGTCTCTCTTGTACTGGGGACCCCAGAGATGGATGCAGTGCTTCAGGGGTCTTGTGAGAGTAGAGGGGCAGGATCACCTCCCTTGACCTGCTGGTCACACCTCTTTTGTTGCAGCCCAGGATACAGTTGGCTTTCTGAGCTGCAAGCACGCGTTGCCAGGTCATGTTGAGCTTTTCATCAACTAACACCCCCAAGTCCTTCTTCTCAGGGCTGCTCTCAATCCATTCACTGCCCCTGTAGTTGTGCTTGGGATTGCGCCGACCCATGTGCAGGACCTTGCACTTGGCCTTGTTGAACTTGATACGGTTTGCATGGGCCCACCTCTCAAGACTGTCAAGGTCCCTCAGGATGGCATCCCTTCCCTCCAGCGTGTCGACCGTATCACACAGCTTGGTGTCGTCAGCAAACTTGCTGAGGGTGCAAGTAAATCCTTGCTGTAGACTTTGTTGCCTCTTCCCAGGTCTCTTGGTAGCCAACTTGTATATGGGTTAGCTCCATACAGGGTTAAACCATCACTGTGGCCTTTGTGTTATCTTGGGTATTTTTGGAGATGATGTTAATGAGGTTCCCTGCTGATGTGCAGCTCAGTCTGTCTTGAACCAACCCCTTGTGTACGTACAGTTAATCTCCTTTACTGTAGTCATTTTGCATCCCAGAGGTGATATATTTCAAGGAAGAAGGCAATGATTTCTGGAAGTGTGTTTTGTAAGGTAATTTAAAATCTTTTGAAGTAAAAGTTGCTGTTTATTCTGCAGCAAGTGCTACTACTAACATAAGGTATTAGAAAATATTCTTTCCTCTCTTTCAGAAACCACCGGTAACTCTTCTGTCTAAGCATTACATCACACTAGGTTTTATCCAATACAATTACTGTTTTCTAAGGGGAACATGAATCCCCTTTATTATGTGTTTTTCACTTTTGGTTACGCTGCAAATCAATTCTGTATGAACAGTACTTATCTGAAAGTATGCATGATCTTCTGAGAATATCTATAAATCCTCCTCTTCCCAGCATTGCTAGTGAGGCTAGAAATAGAAACTGAGAAGATGAGGAGTGTGGTCTACTAATGTCTTTGTCACTTTGAGAGTAGTCTGCTTTGATGAATTCTAGGTGAGGCTACATCTTAAAGCTGTTTGGGGATTGCAGTGATTTGCAGGCAGGAAGGGCTTTTGATATTTAATGAACATATCAGCCCTGTACTACTCAGTCCAAACTCTTGTTGGTTTCCAGATATATTTGTATTATGTTTTCTGCGAAACTTTCTCTAGTTTGAGTACACTAAGAAACTCTCTTATTGTAATGTTTTCTTATTATAGGTAGCAATGGTGTAAAGGAGGAGGGAGCAAGTAGGTAAAGGAGCCCAGCTGGCCTGACTTTCTTAGGGTTCTTATTCTTCAGCGTGGAGTAAACCCCCTTTTTTTTACCCTCACTGATGAGGTAATACATGTAGGTCTATGACAGATGTTCAGAACTCTGGGAGTTGTATGAGGGGATGTTAGTCCATTGTATTTATAATCACAGATGAAACCTTAAGACCACTGAGAATATTTACTGTGATGTCTGGAATTCCATGGGCTGTAGAATTTCACTAAGTGATTTCCTCTATCAAGTCAGGCTTAAACTAGAACATACCTTCTAGGAAAGGAACCCAAGCTTGATGTATGATGATATCAAGGCACAGAGAATCCGTTGTGCTCCAATAGTTTGCTTCACTATTTTTTTTTTCCGTGGTTATTGGAGTTGTGGCACAGGGATTTGTGAAAAGACCAGAAAAGGTGTCCGAGGCGATGGTCGAATCCTCTGTTGAAATTTGTACTAATCTAAAGCAATAAAGATTTTTTCCAGTTTCTGGTCATTGTTTAGAGTTTTCATCTGAATAAGATGCATTCGTGCCTGTAAGAATGTTGTAATATGATTCCTTTTCTTGGCTAATAACAACAATGTAACTAGAAACAATGGCTCCAAACTACACCTAAAATTTTACATGAAGTTCTGTCTGGATTTTGTCTGGATTTTGACAGATTTTTACTTCTGATCTTGCTTCTCTTTTGAGTGTTGATATGGTGACACCTATTTCCTTGGGCAAGAAACCTCATTTTTTTTTATCCAGTGGCAATCCTCTTTATCTAGCTTGCTGCATCTGGATAGCCCATTCACTTGCTCAAGCAATTAGTTAATGAGAGAATAAGTAGAGGATCACATGTATCATTTTGTCCTCCAGGTGCAAAATTCCTCCTTAAGGGATTTAGTTAACTTCTTTGGAGTATGTTTTTTGTTTGTTTTGGTTTTAAAGTTTATTATATTTTAATTATAAAGTTTATTGCATATTATTATATTTTCAATATAATCCCATATTTACGTATCAGGCAGTGAGGTATAGATTTCTGTCTAGGATCCTGCTTAAATCCTTAGAAATGTTGTTTTCCAGACTCTTAGGAGGCGGCAAATAAAAGCTGCAGGAAGTAGGTAAAACATAAAGCCTCTAATGGGTTAAAGAATAAAACTCCAAAGAAATACTGCGAATTTGCTCAGCAAAGTTTTTCAGACCTATTTTTAGTTGTTTGAACATGTTGACTCTTATATAAGATTCATTCAGAATATATAAACTATTCGGTAAATATTCCCAAATGTGAAAGAATCATATTTTCACCCATTTTGTTTCTGTCTTTCACATTCTAAAACAGGCCAAGGGAGCATTTCAGATATATTTCTGTAATAGCTGCGTGAAGTTCTAGCACTGATTCATAAGCATACATCATATATTAATAATGTTGCAGGGAAGTCAGGACTTGGGCAAAGAGAGAGATATACTATTTGATATGTGTGTATATATTTAAGTAAGCTCTGTATCTTGATAAATGACTGTGGTGTTTGTGGGTTTTTTGTGGGTGGGTGGGGGTTTTTTTTGTCATGTCTGCTACACTGCAAAGCTATGGCTTGCTGATGAACTTAGCAATATAGCTACTTAATCACTGAGTTACTCCGTGATGTATTTAACCATGGATATATCTGTATTGCTTTTGGTAGCCGTGCTGGAGTTCAGGCTTGGCTATGCAGAGCAAAGTTGACTTTTATCCAACTGTCCAGAGAGGTAGAGGTTGCACTTGAACCCAACCTTATGTTCCTGAGTTTCTCTGCCAGTAGAGAAAAAAAGAGAATCTGATTAAAACCTGTTGAGGAACTCTGGTCTCAAGTGCAAGACTGTTAACGTAAGATAACCATCTTATCTCTCTCGTTACAAGATGTTGAGTATGCAATAATGGTCCTCAACTTTGCACAAGTGTAGCTCAGTCTCCTTATGTGGGCAAAGTTACAACCTCCAAAAAAGGAATTTTTTTCCTGATCACTGAAAACTACTGAACATTTAAAGGATATATTATGTTTTATTCAGTTTGCTACTTCTTAGCTCTTACTAATTTTAGGTATAACTGCAGTTATGCGTACTGTTGAAGACCAAAACCTCAAGAGAACCAGGGGGTTTGATCTGAGGAGGTATGATGTTGGGACAACACACTTCACTCTATATTTTAATAGCATTTTATGTCTGAAACACTGCAGTGTAATTAGAATTACCCTGGTCTATTTAGGTTAAAGAAATATCTTTTGCTAGACTTTATTAGTCATACGTAGCATTTTTAAAGTGAATAGAAAAATATATTGACATATCCCCCCCTTGTTTATGAAAAAAATCCTCAGCAACTATTTGGTGACAGCCCTGAAGAAGTGTAAAATAAATGCTCTGACACCCATACCTTCAATTTGGCCACTGGCTTCCCTAAATTCCTCTTATCTGGAGTGCTACGTGAGAGTCGCTGCTGTCTCCAGTAAAAGAAAAGAGAGATCTCAGATCCTGTACTACTTGTCTCATGTGCTGCTTCCTCCAGGCAGAATTAAGAGTCAGTCTGACATAAGTGTTTCTAAGCATACACAGAATAAATAATAGGGAAGGGGAAGTGTTGGAGAGATTTAAAACAAAACAAAAAAAGCTTTCCAGCCTTGCCAAGCTAAATAATTTTAAATAGTTTTCCTTTCAAGAAACAGAGTTAAAGACCAGCATTGCAAATTAGCAGATGCCTCCTGAATATTAATCCTTGTTCCTATTCCTCTCTACCTAGGAGAGGGAAGGAGGAATTACTTCTGGTGCTGCTCCTCCTGCCCACCTACTCTGGAAGCAGTTGCAACTCAATGCATAAATCCTATGCTTTGACATCTGCGTGCTTCCTGACCTGGTTCTGCAGGGTACTGTAGAGTATGGAAGAACCCAAAACGTAATTCCTCTTTCCTAAAGGAAATTGCTTTACCTAACAGCAAAAGTCCTTGGCTAGGTTCACAATGTCTCGCAGATGTTGCCAGTGGTGGTCAGTGGGACTGTATTGCTCCCAAACATTCCCATACCATAACTGTACTTGAGGCTGCACGTGCCCAACTTGAAGGTGATTTGCAATGTGATTGCTACGGGGCATGTGCAGGATTTAATTAGTGCCACCACCACCAGGCCTGTAAGCTTGCAATTAATTGTTGATATTAATACCAAGCAAGGTAAATCAACTGCTATAAGAACAAACACAGTTGAGTGACTTTGTTCCTTTACCTGTAAGGGGGAGAGAAATCACTGATGATCTGCCATCATGAGTGTTAACAAAAATCATCATCTTTCCTTGTTACCACAGTAATTTAGACTGTTGCACACTGGGGATGGAGTGCTGCATGAGGAAAGCTGAAGTGCCAAGATGTTTCATTTCTATTATGGAATCAAGACATGTTCAGTCTGTGGGCTGATATGATCTGAGATTACTTAAGGGGGTCACAACTGGGCAAAAACCACTAAAGCTAATTCTACTTTACCATCAGAGAGAGAGGGCTCACAGCCTCCTGTTACGTATCCTAGAGATGAAAGAACCCAGCCAGGGACCCACACGATCCCAACAAGTAGTGTGTTGCACAGAGAAAGCAAAATACAGGGTTTCCACAGAAAAGAAACACAGCAAATCTTCCAGGGGGAAAAAAACCAAAACCAAAAAAAAGGTAAAAAACCTTAAGATGCAGGATAAAATAGTATCTAGCAAAAACAATGGAAAACAAATGTTGACAAAAAAACAAGGCTTAGCACTAATTAACAAACATCAGCCTGCTTCTGAAAGTCTACACGAGGAAACATAAGCTGCTGTGTGACTCACAATATGCATCAGATGAAGCAAATTCCAAACCCATTTTGCTGGTGCCTGGAGATAAACTATTTCAAAGATGACAATTTTGGCAACAGCAATTTTAGTCACACCCTGCATAAAGGAGGTGCTCCAGACAGCAGCCACCTTTTGGGGAAGATGCTGTGCCTGGAGCTGGCAGCAGCTGTGGTTTGGGTTAAGGCTGCATGGTGATGCTGCCTCTCTCTCCACTGTAAGGTGAGCTGTTGGATGCCTCCAGGGGTGGTGTAGTAGGGAAGGAGGAAGCAACAGCCCCCTTAATATCACTGCCGGCCCTGCTTGACCCTTCTCTGCCACCTGCTTCTGTTGCAATCAGGGAAACTATTCTGCTCTGTAGATTTTGGGGAAAATGATAGATTGTGTATTGTAAAATGCATATTATATGTGCAAATATATGTATATATGCATGCACGCATTTCTTTTCCCGAGGCATTAGAGATTTTCTACTAACATGTTTTCTCATGAGGGGAAACTACAAACCAATGTGTTTCAGGTCAATTTGATGTTAATCTTTGTTCACCTGAATTGCTGTGATTTCTTGTGAGTGTTCCTATTCAGGTGGTGTGTGTCCTTGTTGTCTCCCTGGGTTAGGCCTTTCCTTGGGGGTCTCTCTGTTGTGATCCCCTTTGTTTGACTATTGAAGTATATTATAAGACTCATATATTCCATGTAAAACGAAATGCTTTTATTCAAAGTGTAGCTTTGAGTTTCAATTTGACATTAATGTCTAAACAAAAAATATTGGCATTTCTAGTTGAAATTTTCTGGTACTTCATGTTCTACAAAATATGCATGATGTTTTGGCTTTTTGACTGAGTTTTGGCACGCTTCTTCAATAAAAAACAGTGCTGAAATATCAAATGACAGTACTGAACTTCCCATTTTTTACGAGTTCTATCCTTTATTTACACTACTGCAGCCTTAGCGTACGCCGTCTGCTGTGCAGCAGTACAGAAAGCCATATTTCATACCAATCAACTCCATCAAGACTTCAATATGTCAATAATAATTTATATATACTCCTACCAATCCTACTGAAACAGAAGGAAGCATGCATTGCCCAACTACTAGTAAGCAAATAGTAGTAGATAGAAGTGATGATAGTAATGGCATGACAGCATCCTCTGTAGTGTGGTATCAGTAGCATGCCCATGTGAGTGACTTATACCACATGTGATATCTTTAATCAGAAAAGAACTTTTCAGGAATGTGTCTGTTCGAATAGCTCTATCCGCGTAATCTCTCATAACTCTTAAACCAAACTCTTGTTGCTTTACTTCCCTTCATCCCCACCCCACCCCCCCCGCCTTGGCAGGAGTTGTATCGTATTTTCTCTTAACCTCTGTGTCTGTCACTGTGTATGTGAATTTATGAACCAGAGGTCCAAAAGACAGGTCTTCCACACTGGAGTCATACATTTTCCTGAATATTTGCATGTTGTCAAATATTTAAGCCAAGGTCACCAATCTCTGCTTTAATTGCCACCACTCATTTTGAGAAGTAAATTCTGCTCAGATGGTGCTATTTTTTGTGACTAGTACATTTTCTACCTCCCTAATTAGACTTGTAGTAGTAAAATAACATTCACTTTCTAGGTCCCAAGCAAAATACCCACAAGATACAGCCGCATGTGCAGTAAAATGAGAAATACATGTTGCATTCTCAATTTCTCTTGCATATCTTTATATACTGTGAATTTGACTGCAGCGCAGTTGTAAAATTGAGATCCATTCCTGTGTTCTTCATGCCATTCTATGATACTTAATTAAAATGTAACTTTTCCTGAAAATCCAAACTGTCTTTTGATGCTAGTTCACAATTCAGTTGACCTAGCTGTAATATAATAAGATACCAGTTTAAAATAAAAAAACCTACCCACCAAACCCCAAGGTAATATCTTTAAAAGGTTTTATTCCTGATTTTCAAGAAAGTGAGCCTTCCATAGAACAGTTGTCCAATAAGCTAAGACACAAATATTCAACTGATCCACTTAAGGTTTTATTCTGAATGATTACTGAAATCCCAACTTCAGTATTTAGCAGCCTCATCTAAACAAACAGCAGAGCTAAGCATGGATACCTCTGTAACCCAATGTACCCATTTGTACTTCCTTGGTCAACTCGTGTAGGGTAGGATTCAGCAGTCCACGTCTAAAATGAGATTCATCTACTTGAAGGCAGACGTCCCAAATAATTGATTGAATCTTAGCCTAGAAGTGTTTCTTACTTGCCACTAACTTTAAAAAAAAAAAAAATAAAAATCTGGTTGACTGCCTTGGTTACAGACCTGCAATAAAGACCAATCCTCCCTCTTCTCTACCAAAAAGCTGGGAATCTCATGATGCTTTTCATATAATCCCTTATGAGAAAATGGAAGAATACTTTCTCCTGGAATGAAATAGCTATGATCACGTATGCCAGTGGGCCTTGATTACTCATTGAAAACACTTCCATTCAACTTATTAAATTTACTCAAAGGAGACGGGGAATAGCCATTTGAGCAGAATATGTTATCTGAGCGCTTCAACGCCTCTCCGCCTGCCTGAGTGTGCTGTCTGCTGTGGCTATTGCCATTTCTGCTGCAGCTCAGAGAGAGACTAAAAAAAGAGAGGGCAGATACCACTATGGTAAATGGTACCTCATGGCATCCGCAAGCTTTCCCAATGTCCCCGGCACTGGCAGAAGTGACAAAGCTCTGCAGTGTTGTGGGAAGGGATATGTTCGGCAGCTGATTGTGCTTGATACAGATGGGAATAGGCTTGGGAAGGATGGATTAGATGCCGTGGGGAGGGACTGTGGATGGAGCAGGGGTGAGTAGAGAGAAAAGCAGAGTCCTTAGATCCGCCCTGATGCGGCTGGAGGACATGCTGTACGGTGCAAATGACAGTCACGTGGTGCTTATTGCCTGGCCGCCTTTTCCATGTAAAAGAGACAGTACTTTGGGGGAAAAAGAGGTGGCTGGATGATTGCAAATAGGCCAAGTATGAGCTTATCTCTCCATTAAGTGAAATATAGAAAATATTGACAGCTTCCTACAGATTGCCTCTGCCCATTTCTATGGTGTGACAGGTTTGTGTTTGGAAGAGCAGGGCTGCTTCCATTCAAATGACCTTTGACTAGTGACTCAGTGTGCAGCCATATGGATTGCTACAACAATCAGACCACTTGATGAAATTATCCTCTTCAGCTGCTGTTAAAGGGAATGGACAAAAGCTTTCTTCCCCATTTAAGCACTGTTTCCCTTAAGCTGGTCACAGATTTCTGATTCGTTTAGCAGTTTGTACTGTAGTTTCTTAAAACACACTGTCCCCTTTTTTTCCCCCCCCATTTCTGAGGGGTTTTTTAGAAATGGTTGAGGTGTAGTGCTTAGCTATGGGAAGATATGAAGCCGTAAAAGGTCTTCGTGGGTGATGAAACAACAAAAAAGAAATTGAGAGTATGTAGCCATGAACAGTGTTTTGACTATGTGCCAAGACTAAAAAACAGCCAACACAGCAAAGAATGAGAGAAGAATTCTCAAGAAAATAAAATCTTTCTTACACTGCATCTTTTGTGCAGCTACTATTATAGATTTTTCTCTTGTTTCAGGATCAAGATTATGGTTCTGACTTAAACGTTATTTTCCCTGCAACACCATTTTTTATCTCTTTATAAGAACTCTATTCTAGAACAGAACAGAGAACTTCCTTAAGTACAGGCAGAATCGTAACAAAACAAGACCACGTGGAGCCAGTTCTGAATGATAATTGTCTCTTGAAAGAAAATGACGACTCTGAGTTCTTGGATGTGAGCAGCCTAATTCCACTTTGACTGAAGTCAGTTGGTTTGTTGTTTGTTTGTTTGTTTTTTTTTCCACGGAATTCTGTGCAAGAGGAACTAGGTTCCAGGTGAACGGCAGTCTGAGGACAGAGATAAAAGAGGGAGTGTTTTTCTCTGGTCTGACTTCCTGAGGGTTTTCTTTCCTCATCTTACAGTGTCGTGGGGATTTTGGCAAAACTAAACCGTCTGCTGCCTAACATAGTGTCACATTCTTTTTTAAAAATTGCATCATAGAAATAAATTCTTACGCTGTCGCATTGACGTTAAATGACATAAGCCTTTAATATGTGTTGGTTTTGGTGGTGTGTTTTTTCCAAATGCAGGGTAGTTTCTCCAAAGGGCTTAAATAATAGTCAAGATAATAGTTGTTCTAACAGCGTAGCTTTGAAATTCATTTTTTGACTAAAAGTGATGGTTATTTCTGGAGATTGGGTAAAACAAGGTTTTAATGTAGGGAATTGATTTTTTTTTTTTCCAAGTGGTTAGATTAAGTTTTTAAAATTGAAGTGGTGTTTTGGTTTTGAGTAGTTCTGTTATTCATATAATTAGCATATACTGTGCCATTTATAGGTAATATCTATAATATCACTGTCATGCTAATTACAAGCAGTAAAACTACTAATTCTTTCAGTACATTCTCTTCGCCTTCTGCAAGTCAGAGAAATGCAGGTTCTGTGTAGACATAATAAAAAAGTTTGGGAATCAAAAGGTGTTTTGGATTAGCGAGCTGGAAATGCATTCTTTCCGTTTAAAAATAACATTATTAAAAGGTGTGTTTGCCCTTGTTCTTTGAAGTCAGTAAATACTGAAACTCGTAACCCTACCTTCTTATGTTAGCAATAGGATAGAAGGAAGCTGCTTGCGTACTATTTAAATGTAGCCAGCTGTCTGGGGTGCAAGATGAATATGAGAGCTCCACAGCAGTACAAAGTGATGTTACCAAAGAGTTTGGGATGAGAGGTAAGGCTGCATACCATTTACAGCTGAAACTGCAGTGAGGATTTCAAAATGCACCCTCTAATCAGCTGAGTAGGAACGGTGACCAGGCTGCCATATACAGAAAATATTGTCACCTCCTAAATCGCCAATGCTAAATATGTTCTTTGGAGGACTTCCATTAAGCAGCTGACCTAATAGAACTTTCTTCAGCTTTTAAGACCTCGTGATACAACAGTGTCAGGTGGGATGGCGGTAGGCTGTCAGTGGTATGCTGAGATATTGGAGTCCCTGTAGCAGGGGAGGTGCATATCAGCTTTGCAATAAAAATCCTTTGCAGGAGGATGATACAGGAGAGGTAACAGTTGCCAGGGCCCATGCACACATTAGAGGGGGACAACAGATAAGGGGCCCTTTGTCAGTAAACAGTGCACACATTCCCACTGAGCCTGTTCTGCTTGTAGCCTTCATAATTTGGTATTGTTTTTGCAATTCGTACCCGCACAATCAAAAGTAGTTTCTTGAATGCTGTAGAACATAATTATAGGCCTGACAGGCTCTGACAAGTTGGTAGAGACGTTTATTCTTGCAGCCGGCAGATGCTTAAATGATTTTGTATTGGAAAATGCTGCCTGTGAAATGTTCTGTCTTAGTCTCTGTTACTAAACCCAGATTCATAATGAAGTCTAGCATCAAATATTTATGTAAAATTACTTTAATCTGTAAACAGTTTTATCTAGAAAAGATAAAAACAGCTGAGAAAATTAGTCAGGGGGGTTTCAGAAGTTTGTGTTACAAAACAGTGGTGTGTTTCTTTTCTGGTCTCTTAAAATTGTTACCCAGCTGGCTCTTTACAGAGAGAGAAGTCCACAATATCCATTGCTACATGAAAGATGTTCATGTTCTGATGTATTAATAGCACTGTAACCTATCCCTCTTGGGGTCACTATGTATTATTAAAATCCTCTCACAAGACCCATTTGGAAAAGCAGAAGGCTTTATATAATAACCATGAATCAGTCATAAATAAAACACTTTCCCACAAAGTTGTCCCAAAACCAGATTGGGCCTCATCAGGAAAAGACAAAAACTGGATATGCTGACTTGTACCTGTATAGTCTTCTCTACCTCCTAGTTTAAGCTGTGTTATCTTTGAAAACAAAACCAAGCAAGCAAACCCTCATTTGCCATGAACCGACTTCAAGTACTTGGAGAGCCACAAGGAAGAGAGGGATGTCTTCAAATATTTGAGCTCTTACTCAGAGGTTTTGACAGTGACTGAGTTTCTTTTAATGAGTTGAGTCATTATTTGGAAGCTTTGGTAGCTGGCGTTTCATCCACAGCATGGTTGGGTCTGAAAGTGACCGCAGCCTGATCCTATGGAATTGCACATTCCCTAAATATTTTAATAACAGCAAATCTCCTTGGGTCCACTTTTTCTAGCTTACACACTCTCTGATGAAGGGCACTACTGAGGCTCTGCTTATCCCTACCACAGGGGACGCATAAATCTCAACCATTGACTCTGCTTACAACTTTGTTTTTCATAAGGTTTCTAAAAGTAATCCCTTCCTAGCCACTAATCTGACCTAGTTACTATAAACTGATTTCTCTAGGATGAAAGGGCCAGTCTTTCCTCTGTGACTACTGCAGTGGGACTCACACAGATTACCTCATGGGTTTTATACTCTCATCTAAGACTGCGTATTTTGGAGACTATCCGCTAAAGTGTTTGTATAGCCTCTGTAACTGTGATATCTGTGTGTCTCAAAAAATATTTAAAAATCAATGGTCTCAGTCAATTCCTTTCCAGTTCGGAGAAAGGAACTGCTGGTTTCAGTCACAGGATTTTGTTGTTGTTTGCTCATTTGTTTGTGCTTGTGGGTGGACAGAAATTTGTCAAGGGAAAGCTCAACAGAAAAAAATATAATTTAGTTCTGAAACTAATGAGACTGTGATCAGTTTTCACTCTTGTAAATGTAATCTTACAAGATAGGCTTAGCCACTCTGAAAGTTGTGACATCGCTAGTTGATATTTAACTGTGTCAGTGAAAAGTAGGTGTTGTAGGAAGGCTTGGGCAAGGGAAAAGGGTAGTTCTGTGATGGCCAAGAATAACCCCAAGAAGATTTGTTTTTCTGAACAGGGGACCTTTACCTCAGCATCCAGCAGATTATTGGAACAGGAAGCAGAGTATTACAGGGAAATGCCCCTGATTTGTGCTTGCAATTGCATAAAGCTCCAAGATAAGCATGGCAGTGTCTACAGATACTTAGGTGATATTCTCCTCTCTGGTCCTGTTTCTTTCTAGATGTGCACACAAGTGGGCTTTCTTGCTACAATGGCTATTTGGTTGATACCTTAAAGAATCCAGATGAGACTAAATAGATTATATAAACCCCAGTTAGAAAATCTGAGGACAAATGTCTTTGAGAGGAGAGAAAAAAGCTACTTCTTACCAATGTTACTCAGTCTTGTGTAGGTTGTTCAGCTGTAGGTAGATACCATGCCTCCACATGCTGTTTTCATAGAGGCACTGAGAAAGCTGAGGGATGGTGCTGTTTACATGTGATAAAAAGGAGACTTAGAGCTGTGGGTTGGCTCACAGACTGCCAGCACGACAGTATTTGTTATCTTACCGGCTCTCCCAGCAGCTTTGTACAGTGGGTAACATGGAGGAAAGATCTGATTCTTGAGGAGTCCTCCAGTGAGGACTCTGGAAGTGAAAGTGCAATTTCTCAGACCTCTGCTGCTCAAGGGAAGCAAATTGCTATTGACCATTGTTCATTCTCTCCAGCAAAGGTCATGGAGTAAGCATGAGACATAGTGCTTTGATTTCTTTATTGAAGTCTTGGAAGGATTAAAGCCATCAGGCTCTCCTGTACTGGTGAATGCATTAGAAGGAAGTCCAAACCTTTCCTTCAGAACAGAAATTGTTTTGATTTTTGCATCCTCTGTATAGCGCGTAGTATTCATACACAGGTCTCATAAAGCTTTTGGTAGAAAATAAATTGGGCCCCAAACTCAGTTTATGGAATCAATGCTAGCATTTTCCTGCATGCTGGAAGCTACCAGTAAAGAGGAAATAGTCCCTTGGATTGTATAGGAGAAGAAGGAGGCGGCTTTCTTTTTTAGAAATCAAAAAATAACGGAGATTTGAAAGGAGAATTACAGAATATCACTTCTTGCAGACAGGAACAAAAGTGTGTAACTGCCAGATTTACTCTAGATTACATGCACATTATAGAAAGGTGTTTCTTCTTATGCTATATTGCTATATCTATTGGATATCTCAGAGTTCTTATGTCTCTGTAGGCACCTGTGAATTAGCTTGTAAAGAACATTTCTTTTCTCAGGCATCTGCCTTTAGTGTCTATGAAATTCACTGACAAGAACAGGACTAGACAACTCCAGAAGGAATTGCAGAATTATTGTCATGTTTGCTTATAAAACGCACAGTTTGGATTCCCACCATTACTTGCAATATGCAGACACTCTTGATCCTAACCTCCCATGAGAATGTTTACTTACCATGCACCTCCTTATTTCCTTTCAGAAACTAAAAAATAATGATGTGGTCATTTCAGTGAATGTGTGTTGTATGAAAATTATTCTAGAGTCTGACAGCAATCATCCCAAAGGCTTGCTCAGGGCTATTGAAATGTTTCCATTTTTGATGGGAGCTGTAGCTAAACCTCTTAATGTGATAAGAGGTATTAAGAATATAAAAAGGCTCCAACAGGTATTTAAAGCATTGGAAGGTCTGATTTTTATAGCCTGTAATCACATATTTACAGTGCTTCATTACTCTAAATTAAAGGTGTGGTAAGCAAAGCAACAGTTGCATTCCATAGAAGAGGAGAGAGGGCTGCCTGCCTCGGCTGAGCACGTGGCTATATTGTTCAGAACAACAAGCCAGAAAAGACCTATTTGTTCCACCTTCTGGGAAAAAATAAAAGGAAAGAGGAAAGGAGGGCAGGGAGCAAGGAAGGGAAACGGAGGAGGAGAATATGTGTATCTTGCCAAAGCTCATGTTAAGATTCCATAATTGAGTACGTCAGGTGAGGAAATGTAGAAGTTAAGTTTTCTATTATAATGTCAGGCTCCCTGCACAGCACAGACTTTATACTAACTTGCGTCTTTCACTTTATTACCAGTTATCCAAAACAAGATATGTAGTTAAGGTCAAATTACCTTGATATGGTTAATGTCTGTATTTCCTAGCAAAGGAATGTTTAATACTGAAAAATAAGATTATAGCATCCTAGATTTTTGAATTTAACTTCCCAAAAGCAAATTTAAAAGAATTAAGTGCAGAAAATATATAAAAAGGTTTGAGGTGTTAGTCCTGGGAAGTTACACAATTGTCTTTGGCAACTCTGTAGCCTGTATGCATGTGCCTACTGTAGATATAAGAAGAATGCAACCAACGCAGAGCTGTATGACTTTTTATTTGCCTTGCAGCTAGAGAAATGCATTAGGGATTAATCTACCTACAAACCCGTTGGTGCTTTTTGCTGTTGATGGTGGCTACCCATTCAGGATGAGGAGGTTCTCTGCATTCTAGGCTGTGCTTGCTCAGTGGTCTTGGAGGACATAGCTACGTTGTGGTGTAGGCTGGCAACTGCTCTAGTTACCAGTGTGAGAAGCTCACAACAGGAGTAAATTATTTCCCTACGGCTATGGACCCAAATGGCTGTTCTGGCATCCAGAAATTGTTGAGGCAAAGGCAAGGTGTATCTTTGACAGGAAAAGCAAGGAAGCTGCTATTAGGAAACCAGCACAGAGCCATATTTATGCTATTGTAAAGAGAGTAGATGCAATCTTGGGATGCGTGAGCAGGAGAACAGGCTGCAGAAGAAATGACAGAACCTTTCAATCTTACTAAGCATTGGTAAGACTTTAGTTGAAACATTGAAGGTAATCCTAGGTGTACATGTTAAGAAAGGTATGCACCAACTGCAGAGTGCAGAGGAAGAATGATCCAAGCATGACTTGTAGCTTAGGAATGTTTAGTCTAGAGTTAGATCAGCTTGCTCAGAGGCTTCTTTCATTTGAGGTTTGATTATATCCAAGGATGGAGATCCCATAGCCTCTCTAGGTGCCTGGTACAGTGTTTGATCACCCTCACTGTAAATAAATAAATCTATATTAGAATTCTTCTAATACAATTTTTCTTAATTTGTGTCCATTGCCTCTTGCCCTTTTGTTGTGTAGCTTTGAGTAGAGTCTGGCTCCACTGTCCATCCACCTTCCCATTAGGTAGTTGCAGTTGAAGGCAGTAGCTAGATCTTCCCTCGCACCCTTCCCCCTCAAATTCAATTTCTCCAGGCTGAGCAAACCCAGTTCTCTCTGCCTCACATCATACATCATCTGCTCCAGTTCCATCCCCCTAATCATCTTGGTATGTCAGAGTCCTGCTTGTGTCTTTGGTGGGGAGCCTGATGTAGCCTCACATGTGCTGAATAGGGAGAAATGACCACTTTCCTCTAATTTTTAGCGTTATTCCTCCAAATGTGACATCTAGAACACTTTGGCATTAGCGAGGTGATTCATACTGCTAGTTAAACACCTGCCATGCCTGGCTGTGTGTCCAGGTGACGAGTAACAGAAGATTTCTAATTCTCTAATGTTTTCAAGGTAATTGAGCGGTGGTCAGGGCTCCTTGTAAAGAGTTGTCTTGTTTTAGTACCAGACATCAATGTCAAGTTGTCTCATTTTACCACAGCGAAAAAATGATGTTGAGAATCTACTTACACTCTGACCTCATGCTTAACCATGTACAACTCATGTTTTAAGGAAGGTGCCTGGTTGCAGCCTCTGGTACAGTCAGAGATTTGGAGTTTAAGAGGATGTACTGACAAATGTCTTCAACAACAACAACAAAACCCCTACAATGCGAGAGTTGTTCTCTCAATTTAAGCTTGTAGAGGTATTTCTGAATATAGGGCTCACTATCACTCAGTACCTCTCATCTGGCTACTAAGATCAGAAAAATCTATATAGGTCTAAGCACAAAGATCAGATTCATATTTTTTCAGCACTTGAGGTGTTTGGATCCACCATTATTATTTAAGTCTGTATATTATATTTTCAAATGAGGTTTAAAATCATACTTTGCCTTTTTCCCCATCCTTTCTTTTCTCTGTTTAAGAAGTCTTTTTTTTTTTTTTCTTCTTCTCCTAAGCTTATCCCTTCTTGCTACACAAAAGAATTGCTGTGGCCTGGTAACTTAGATGCATTGGCTGAACATTGCTGTAGTCATTAAAAAGAATCATGGCTTGCTTTATATGTATTGATACACAGAGTATCACTGAGAAACCAGGAGACATTTTTGTATAGAGCTACTGATGAAATCTTCCTCTCTAGAGAAAAAATGCTTTCTAAAAAAAGCTGACATGGATAAAACTGATTAATGGGTTCTTTTTTCTTTTTTTGCTTTTCTTTCTGCATACCTACCATAAGGTATTTTTGCTTAGCATCTGTGTAAGATATTTATATAAACTCAGACCCTAGTAATGCCTATTTCAGACTTATCCTAGGCAAAGAAGAATGTTCTAGTTGAATCAAAAATTAAAAAAAACCCAAATCAACAAACCACCTCTCTGTTTTATTGCAGGATACTTTTATATCCGTTCAGAAGGCAGGACAATGCTTTTTTTTCTTTTTAAAACATATATTTTTTTCACTGTTCTATTGCATCCATAACAGGGAAATAGAACAAACAAAGCATTACTGTGCTGCATGGCTAGGGTTGCTCTCTCTGTGTGCTTATATGTGTGCATGTATACAGGCAAATCCAGTAATTAATTGCAGCTGGGGCTTTGCCCAAGATAACGATGGATCAAAGTTTCTAATAGATGTGCTGAAAAAGAGTTTGAGCAGGTGTAGAAGCTATGCAGGGCTCGTCCCAGGTGGAAGTACTCCACTGAAGTGTGACACACTGCTGATGAACAGATCAGTGCTGCCTTAAATGCAAGATTTATGGGGTTTTGTTCTCTGAAACAGAAAAAAAAAATAGTGAATTAAGATGGCAAAAAAAATGATTATCACTTCAATGCTATAAAATTAGGGTCCCAATGAAGATAGCAGAAGCTATTTTAAATGTCTTGGGACACAGGAAAGTCTTAATTGTTGAATATGGAAGTTCTGGTGTGCAGACTATACGGTCCGCAGATTAATGTGGTTGCATTTTATATAGAACCTAGCTATAGCTATCAAAACATGAACACCTTTAGCGGCATTTGATTATTGTCAAGAAAAGGTTAATAATTTCATAGATGCATGTTTGAATCTTTACTACTAAGGGTGTGATTGGCATGATTATGTCTGGTTTGATTCTTTTGCAAAGAGGTTCTCTGGAAAAATCTTACCTGCACAATGTTCTGATTCTGTCATTATTTGGATTTGTACTGTAATACAGTGATAAATACAGTGAAGAATTAATTCTAAAGTGATTTTTTGAAAATAAGATTTCTTAAAGATTAAAATATATTTGAAAAATATATATGAAGTACGCTTAGTACCAGTGCTCAACACGAGTTTTTCACACTGAACATATGCTTTTGATAGGACAAAGGGCCCAGAGCAAGTATGCAAACAGTACAAACTGCCTCAGCATAAATCACAAACAAAGTATCATTACTGGCCTAATAAGTCTGTCTCTTGCTAAGATTTCTAGGAAGAAGGTCACTTGGCAATAACGGTGACCGATATATGGATAACAGTGTGGTAGGAACTGAAATGAGATCAGGAATTGAACTTAGTTCTTTATAGTAATACCTCTTTTAGACAAACCCTTTGTAACAGATTAGATCTCTTCGATACATGATCCAGACATAGATGATGCTAGGAAGTAGCTCAAGTTTCTTCTTCTAAATACAGTAGAAGTCATGTTGGCAGAATGATGGTGCTTCTTGCTGTTTCTAGCCATCAGTTTGTTTTCTGTGAATGACCAAGTTAGGATTTTCTGTGGTCCTCTGCAACTGTTTCATTCGTATCATCCTATCAATTAGTTCGACCAATGTCAAATTGATAAATTTGACGCTACCTAGTAATTTCTACAAGTGCCTCCTCTTGTTTTCTTTGTTGTAATTTCAGAGACTTCTCAGAAAACAATAACTGGAGGGAGAGGAGGGGAAAAGAAGAAAAAGAATATTTCAAGGTCATTTGGATACCAGGCCCCCTGGAAGTTTCAAAACCTAAGAGCATGCTCTCAAATGTTAACAAGGACTATGCCAGAATGAGCAAGCTTTAATTCCTGTATTTAATTCCTTGAGTGTCTGATCAAATTGTGGGTTAATTCAGAAGGATTATAGTTTCAACCTAAATTCCATCTAAAGATGATGGAAAGCTGATGTTCTAATCAACTATGAATGCTCTTTATAAATGTGACATTCTTGTCTAGGGTAGACCAGCACCTCATTTTTTGTTACTTGTGACATAAATACAATAACTTCTGCTCTTGCCAAAGGTTCTATGTCCAAATAGCCATCTACTTACATCTCTCAAGAGCCAGTTCAATGGTGCATTGAATAGAAGCAATTTCAGTCTGTTAGTCAATCTTTGATAATTTTTGGCAGCCACATGGAGTTTTCGGCACTCTCTTACAGAGCATTGTTGCCTAGACTTGACAGGAGTTAAGAAAGCACCTAGACTGCACTATTTGGGTTGCAGAACTCTTTTTCTGGCATTGAATCACCTTAATCCCTGCCAATCTTATTTCTTTTTCAGAATTCTATGGATTTTTTCCCACCTTTTCTTCAATATATATTTTCCAGCTTTCCGGCTGTGCATGATCACATTCTTTCTTTTTTTCTCTAACCTAGCCACCTTTCAAATGCTACTCCAGAGACCAGCAAAAATGGATTGCCAGATAGAGCGTTATCTCTAATTACAGCCAAAAAATACTCCTCGAAACAAAGTGGAATAACTATTTTAAAGAGAAGGCTGCCCAATTGAGGCAGTCATGAGCACAAGTGTGAGTACGTAGGAAAAGAAAAAGTTTAAATGTTTGAAGAATGTTTTTCTACTCTGTGTTTTCTGGTTAGTTTGTTTTGGTGATTTGTTGTTTGGTTTTTTTTTTAAAGATTACATCTTAAAACATAGAACCTGATTAAAACTCTGCTGCCTGTTGAATTTCAACAATTTTTAAAATCAATCTCGGAAGCCTAAAATTTTGGTTCCTAAGACAGGCAGTTTGATAGGATTCTTTGGAAGTTACTTAAATTCTTATACTTAATTTTTCTTTGGGAAAGTTAGAGAATTGCTCTCTTCAACCATTAACTTGATTGCTCAGATACTGCTTGGCACTGATAACAGTAGTTTCTAAGTAAGCCATGTACCCCATTTTACAAGATAGGAGCATGCAGCTAGTGTCAAGTATATTGAAGTTGCTGTGCAAGAAAATGTGCTGATGCAGCAGATGAAAAGTTTAAGCTTTAGGAGTTCCTGCTGATCACGTGCCCCCATTCTGCATTGGAACAGAACTCTGTTGTTGTATCAGTTCAGAAGACAGTTGCAGTTTCAGTTCTGTGAAATACTGTCATATAGGTGGGCTGCTTTTTTTGTTGATTAAAATGGATGTAATTGAAATACTAATACAAATTCATCATGCTGACAGACAAGTTAACTATCGGCCTCAGCATCAACACCAGATTCAGGATAAAAGGCAATATGAATAGTCTTTGTGCCTTTCATGATGAATTTTCCTGGAAACTTTGTAAGACTGCGTTCCAGGTTACAATGTTTAATTTGCATTTATACCTTATATTGCAATGATCACAGCACTTAAAAAGGTTAGCAGCAAGATATGCAAATTTTATAGACAGATCATCTTTTTCACTGTATTTTTCTGAAATCTGCTCTTCTGATGAATTTAAGAATGTCTAACTTAATGGCACAAAACAAAGCCGAGAAAAAATGTAAGCAAAGATACTTCCAATATGTTTGAGCATTGGAGTGTGTATTCTGAGAGACCTGTAAAAAGGACTGAGGTTTAGGTGGCAGGATAAAGTATCACTCCATTATCAGTTCAGGCATTCTTTCTTAAACATAATCAGGTTACTTCCAGGTGTACAGGTCAGAAAGATAGGTCATCATTGTTTCTTGAGATGTCTCTTCTACTGATATTTTGAAATAATTGCAGAGGCAGTTTGAGATCTGGTTTTCTAACAAAATTAATGAAATACAAGTGAAGAAGCATAACGTGAACACTTTTGTTCATGTTTCACTGATTGCACACATTCAGAGGAAATGTGTTTATTTCTGCCTGTGTTCAGTCCCAGGGTCTACAGTTCCTATTTTTAGCAGGCACGCACTATTGTTAATCTGAGATTTTTGACTATCCAATGAGTCAGAAGGTCTGACTGCCCAGAGATACATGAGTCAGACAGGCAGGAATAGTCTGTTCTTCTTCAAGACACCAGGAGACACAGATTTAAAAAGGAGGTTTCATACTTAGTGAACAATACAAATGGAAACATAATGTATAAATAGAAATCCTTTTACCCTTCACATTGGATTCTTTTCCCAGGAAACTCTTCTCCCAAAATCATTACTTACTACGCTATCTATTTGTATATGAAAAGGGGTAGCTTGTCACCCTTATTCTTTTCATATCCCCTGTCTATTGGTTAGTTAATGTATTTCTAGGACACACAATCCTCTCACGGTGACATAGTTATTCCCACAGTAAAAGATGGAATATGTAAGAAGCCTAGAGAAGGGGTGTGGGTCAGGGAGGAGAATTTCATAATCATTTAAATTTATCTTCAGAAATTGTCTTTCTGGGAAGGACAAATTCTGTTAAAACCGCAAAGACACAGAGATGTATGTGGTCCTGAAGTTTCCTTCTGCAATGTATTTTGGGTTTTATTCTCAAATGCTAATACATGAACCTTTCTGACTCTATTCATGACAGTGAAAACCTGGTAATAGCCATAGCGCTGCATATAACGTATAATCAAGGTATGTAACAGTGGCTTGTAAAAGGATGAATGTTACAAATTGATGTTCAGCCCCAACCTCTGCAGAGTTTCCCTGAGGAAGGCAGAAACATCCAACCAGCTATAAAATTTGGTGGATTCTGAGCTGGGGATCAAGTTCAATAAGTAAATGCAAGATACAAATCCACACTGGAATGTTTAGTAATGGAATAATAGGTCTTCTGCTGCTCAACAGTTCAGGAATGAAACAAGGATTCTATTACTCAAAGGTCATTGGTTTAAAAGCTATCTAAATCACAAGAGACTAAAAGGCATGGTGGTATTTGAAGGAACAGACATTGATGATCTTGTGTCTAATTAGACCAGCTGGGAACACAGACAGCATCAGCTGGGTGCCTTTTGGTCAATTTTTAGCAGAAAGCCATAGGATAAAGTTTAATGTTGCTTCCTCTTTGGGTGAAGAAAGCACATGAATTTCTAAGAATCCAGAAATTCTTCTTCAGAATGAGTTACTAAATGATGCAAAGAAAATGCATTTTCTAATATCTGTATATTTAGAGAGAAGTTCCAGAGACCTCCTTGGGTATCGAAGTTAAGTGAGAGCTTAGTATGCTCAGAGTCCCCTTCAGATTTGGTTCAAGACAGAAGTTCCATGAAGTGATTTGGACAGCTAACTCATGGAACTATTTAGAGAAATAGTGGCCTGTAAATGAACCAGAACTGAATTAAACATGTAGTAAAATAGTTCCAATTATTTAAAAAAATAAAAGCAATTGGCCTTTTATTTAGACTTTAGTTTGATGTCTGTAATATTCGTATCATTTGTTAAGCTCTCCTAGAACTTGAAGTGGTGCATGATTTCTTTTGAGCTAAATATCTTCCATGTGACTAGGAGAATACAGTAGAATAGAGTAGTTCAGTTGGAAGGGACCTACAGCTATCACCTCGTCCAACTGCCTGACCACTTCAGGCCTGACCAAAAGTTAAAGCCTATTACTAACAAAAAAACCTATTTGAACTACCTGCATTCCCGGAGCTGTCCTTAAGGTGTCTTCAGAGCCACTTCTTTTTCTGCCCCATGGTATTTCCAACTGTACAGTTAGTTCTGCCATTGACAATGCAGAAATGTCCAAACTGAAAGGCTGCCTGAATAAGGACGTTGTCGTGTAAACAGTAATGAGTACATCAGTTTTTCATTGCTGGAGGCATCAAGATGTGTGACAAAAGTCATCCAAGTTTAGTATTTTCCCACATAACAATAGGGAACATGCATCCAGACTTCACTGGATATGGCTCATGTGAATTTCAATTGTCTCTTCCCCCTCAATAAAAGTTCTAGAAAGCATTGCCTTTGTCAAGAAGACTAATCAGAGCCAGCATTTTCACAAAGATGTTGCTGAGTGTGCAAAGTTGAACAGAAGAGTTTGTACAACAGTTATGATGGATATCTGTATTGTTCCCAAAAATAGAATTTTTGTGCATTCTAATACATATATGTTTTAGCACATACTTGTTTCATGAAAAGTGGCTTTGAAGAAGGTAGTCATTTCAGTTCTTTGAACCAAGGGATGACAATTTTTAATGATTGATCAATATGTGATATGCAGAGATTAATAAAAGGAAATTAACTTTGCATAACTGGTCATTTCTTCGAGTGGTCAATCAATCTATGATCTCACCACAAATGTGTCATCTGACTTCATGTTCTATTGAAATGAAATTGATAGAAGGAGTATTAAAGGTTCCCCTTCACTTTTACACCGAGGCCAGTTATGTCCTTGTTTTGCTTGACACAAATTATCTGGACAATTTCAAAATTGCATTCATGTGATTTCCCTATTGACGTTCTTCTGTTGATCTGTCATTCAGTCTCAAGCCAAAGCTACTTAAATCACAGCAATGCCCATGTCAAAGCCAGGCTTAAGCAAAAACAATCATTAAAGCTAGGAAAATTATAATAAATATTCTTTAAAAGTTCTTTTGCAGAGTCTGTATTTATTTTTTTTATTAGCTCATATTCATCCCTAAACTGTACCCCTTCATAAATTCTTTAATAAAACTAATAACTCTTTTAATAGTGGAATGTTATTCATGAGAACATTTGAGAAAATGAATTTTGGATCCAGAGTTAAAATTAATTTCAAATGTGATAATTTTAGGTGGAAGCAGAAATAATAGATTATATTATATATTAATCCAGGTGATCTGGGAATAGAAAATACACAAGGTGGTTGATACGAGATGTCAGGATAATTTTGAATTGAATTATTGGTCAGATCAGCAAAAATAGTTAACCAGCAATCCATAGATTTGAAATATACTAAACCATTAAGGAAAGTGTAAATATTGTGATCTGTGTGGGGCACAATCCATAAGAACTGGTCAATTTGTTGAATAAATTGTCTGTAATAATTGTGTGCACCACTGTAGATTTGCGAAAGCGGACAGACTGGTATCACTGTGTTTTTCAGTAAATGGCTGATTCTAAGCTATGTTGCTTTACGTATAGGGGTAACATTGATATCTTTTTTTAATAGTTAAATAGAGAAACTTTTTGCACCTCTTCAAAAGAGCTGTAGACTTCTGTCAGCAGAGCAGTACTGAACAAGTGCTGGGGAAGCAGCAATAGAGAATTCAGCATGGTGGTACTTTGGAAGAGCTGTATGAGAGCAGGGGGTTGGAGGTGCAAGGGTGCTGGCTTATATCCCTGGACAAATTTTAATACTGGCATGATATGGCATAGCAAAAAATGTTAGCAGAGCATCATCTAGAAGGCCAGGAGATCTTGCATGCTGTGATTAGATTGTTCAGAGAGAAAAGTTTATGGAAATGTAGCCTACACTACACCCAGGTCAAGGCAACAACATGGCTGCTTTGTATTCATGGGGAAAAGGAATCCCCCAAACCCAAGAAAAATACCCCAAACAAACCAAAACCAGGGAAGGAGGACATACAGGAAACGTAAAATAGAGACTGACTGTGTTCAGATCAGATCTGGAAAAATAAGGGCATGAACTCCAACTCAAGAAATGGAGGGAGGACCCCTGGTTAGAGCTTGCTCCTCTTCCTTTGTGACCCCATCAGTTGGGTCCTTTGGTCTGTCTGGTCTAGTGCACGTGTACTGCCTGCTCCTCCAGTAGCAAACAGCCTGAATCCATTCCAACACCCACAAGTTCCCCGGACAAAACTATTCTCCATCCAAAGGGAAGAAATTTGAATAGTGATAATAATAGGAACCAATATATCTGCTAAAGAAAAGACGACCTGATAGATTATTTTCAAATATTAGACAAGAGGAGGATTCCTTGCTGTTAAATATTATCGCTTGCACCTCTTCTCTTCTGTCCATCAAGTGTTACTTTGTGACAATCTGTAGCTCAGAGATAATTGTTAAGTTTTATTCAAATTACATTACTAACCCTGTAACTCATACTGTGCGTAATCTTAGCTATCTAAAATGATTCTGTGGGAGGGATGGTTTTCAATTTAAGCCAACATTTTTAGCCTTTTTTTCCCTGCCATTGTGCAATGTTTAGCATCAAGTCCTAACAGACATATCAATGATTTCGGATAATAAAAATTCTTGCTAAAAAATTTCATACTTTCCCTCTTGAATATGCCGTGCTAGTATTCTTTAGAAATTGTTAACTAATCTGATTTGGCAAAAGCACCTTCTGGAAGTTTCATTATCACTTGATTGATCTCAGTTTAGTCTTGAACTACAAAAGCATCTACTTTCCATAGTTTTATCATGATGTCTAATTTCTTTTCCATGCTAAAAGAGATGAAAGATTTTAGAATTTACAGTTATGACCATTAATACTATTTTCTTTTACTGGAGCTGCAGTCTGTTACATGAGCAAAAGAAATTGTTGCTAAATTTCTCTCACTATCTGCTTGCCAAAAAGTTATAGTCTCCAGCTGGAGTTACTCCAGATTTTCACTAATATAGATAGAGTGAATTGCAAATGTTTTAAGATGGAAAAATATCTTCAAACTTTAAACCTGAAATATAAGGTTCTGATTTTCATCTACAATGATGAAGATTAGAAACACCCCCTAATGAAACTAGCAGAATTAACACTCATGAAAAGTCAATGCAAATGAGATTTGAATCAGGTGGAATGGAAATGATCCTTTCCTGTCAGATCCAAAATCTGGTTTAGGCTTAATTTATGCCTGGGCTAGGAGCCAAGAAGATCTTTATCATGAATATACAGGGACTGGTTATGGGTTAAGGAAAGCAGAGGGTTTGTTGTCGACTGTTTGGCAGCATCTACCTTGACCACGAGTTGTTGTTGTCAGTTTATTTCATAAGTTTGTCCAAATAGGGCAATTTATATTGTGAAGGATAATGCATCTCAATCAATACAATTATTATTCAGTTGCTAATCTGGAGAGAATAAGATGGAAGCTGCAGGCAATAAGGAGAGATGTGAAAGAAGCACATTCATATTCAGCCCCCACAGAGAAAGGAGTAAACAGAATCAACAAATATATGAGAAGCACATCTGATGAAAGGAGCAGGATGAAAGTTTTCAGCTCTCAAAACTGGATTGACTCTTACTACTGAGGTTGGCTCTACTACTGATGATGTAAAAAACAGAGTTGGATTTTATCCTCTGTTTTCTTCCATTCCTATTATACAAAGGTAAATCATAGTATTGTTTTAAAAGTGCAATTTTGTTGTAAACCTTCATAAATCTCAGAATGAAATTGTGTCTAGAGCATTCAAATAATTTTAGAGCAAAACCATTTAGGATAATTTGATAAGGTGCTCTGACTCTAGAAGAGTAAAAGTCTTCTCTGCATCGATTCTTAGCAGAGCTTGAATAAAAATTTCAGAAGAGGAGGAAGCCTGGGGAAGAATTCATACAGGATCTACTTATCTACTTTGCTTTATTTCAGAATCCACTTCAGTGGTCTGACAGCTTGCATACGTTGTTCATAAATACTGATAGCCACATGGTCTGTATTTGTAGAAGGATTGGTACCATATGGAGAAGATTTAAAAGTGTGTGCTAAATGCATAATCTCATACAATACTCCGTAACAGAAAATGTAAAGTTTTTCCAGGTAGGGAAGTAAAAGCATTACCCAAAAGTCTCTTAGAATATCACTGCTTTTGCTCCCATCAGTAACTGGGTGCAACTTCGATAGAAGTCCTTTACTTGGGCGTTTTCAGACAAACTCCTCCTGAAGGCAAAAATTGTTGAGAAATCTGATTCCACTTAGTTTTCCTTGTTTTTCTTACTAATGAGAAAATCTTATCAAATGTCTAATTTTAATTCATATATTTTGGCTTCTGCTTCCGTATCTGAAATTTTTGAGGTATTTATTGTATGCTTTTGAAATGCATGTGGCGTCCCAGAAGTTTCCGATTTTAGTGAGGATAAACATGATTAAAGGAGCTCCCGAAGAGGTAAATGATCATTTTTTCAACAAATGAGCTACATACAGATCTCTTGAAGTCAAGCACTTTTTAAAGATGTAAATTTAAAATTGTGTTACAACCAGGAAAGCCTAGTTGCCAGTTATATAATTAATCCACTAGATCATGCCGCTACTTAGCTCTGCTATTAAGAAATGTGTGTCTATGTAGCCTCTCTGAAATGGGGCCTCCTGATGAGATAATGTATTAGGGAACAATGATGGGTTGTTATATAATGAAAGCAAACTCCCTATAATCTATGGCTGTGCTGGTTAAACAGAAAAAATGCTGTTCAATCTATTCTTTCTAGAGGTATTAGTTTGTGTTTAGTCCCTCCTTTAAAAAACACTGTAAAATAGCTTTCCAGGATCCCTTTTCCAAGGTCAAAAGTCTACTGCATGTTGTTGTGAAAGCCTAGATGTAAGCAAGAATAGGCAACAAGTAGATAAAAGGCTGAATTGTCAGAGAAAAGAGATGAGAATTTCCAAACATACAGATATCTGAAGATGCAGATAGGTGACTAATGACATTTTCTAAAGTGCTGAAGCAGGTTAGGACCTGGGAGATGTATGCCTTACTTCATCAGTTGTGTCTGAAAATCTCACTTGGCTCTATTAGCCCTTTCAGTCTTCTCAATAGCTTTGAAAATTTGGCTAAGGGAGCTGAAAATCTGTTTTCTCTGTTCTAGAAACCTGGCAAAGTCCTGTATACCCTGGGCGTTGGGGAAGTTCCAGTGATTTCCAACGGGCAGATTTAGTTATCTGTCCCCTCAGTTTATAGGCATGTGTTCCAGGCAGTGCAGGCCATTATGATAGCCAAGAATTCCTCTTTCTTGTGTTTTTACGGTATCTGCTCAATGTGGTAAACTGTTTTGTGAGGTACGTATGCTGCCATATGAAGCAATATGCAGGCATGAGAAAATTAGGTATGCTTTGGTTCGGGAACACTCACTTAGCAAGTGCGATAAATAGATGCGTTTGCTTTCACTTGATCTGCACTTCAGCAGTACACAGGGAATCTAAAACCTGGACCTTTCCAAGCTGTTCTTGCCTTGGCTCTCACTCAATCTAGGGAGCAAAGGCAATCATATTCCTCTTTTCAGCTTCTCCAGTTCTGAGGTTGCCACCTGGTACAAATTAGTTCTTTTCCCTGTTTTTGTAAATCATGGATTCAGTTCTGTCTTCCATTCTTAGCGTGGACTTCTTCTTGTCGCTATCCCCTTATAACTGAAGGATACCATCTGATTTTATTTCTTTTTTTCCTTTATTCTGCTTGTTAATAAGGCTAGACACTGCATGCCTCTGGTCCAGGAGAACTGGTCCAGGATATCCTTTTTTATAAAAGGGAATTACATGGATGGCATGAGTGCTTAATAATTAGAAATAAAAGCCACTAAATAGCAAATGAAAAGTGGAAGATAAAACAAAATCACTTTTTCTTGGCCTTTCCATGAGTTTGCAAGTCAGCAAAATTAATGTTGTAACTGCAGAAGGCCCCGTGATAAGACAGGCCTTCAAATCTGCCTTGCTGTTTCATTGTCCTGCGTTTCTCTAATGCCGAGTGTATGCTGTTTCAATGAAATGTAGCTGATCAAAGGAGACGGAGGGAGAGAGACAGAAAGTAATCTAAAGCCAACCCTGCTTTATAAAGGATTTTCTAGCTGATTTGCTTCATAGTAAGGAGGGCTAGAGAAACAGAAAGAAACCATTTAGTAGCAATTATTTTTAAAACATTATTTTATGGTGGGGTGGAGACTATCAAGGCAATAACTCTATAAAATTTACATGGGAAAAAAAAACAACACCCCCCCCCCCCAAAAAAAAAAAACCCAAACCCCCCCCCCAAAAACCACCAAACATGGAAGGAGGCACTTGTTTGTGAGGGTTGAATGTAATCATAAAAATTCTGATCAATTCTAGTCCTGAGATGTTAATTGTATTACCATAGATACAGAGGCCAGAAGCAAGAAGGTAACAAGAAGAATGTATCTGGTTTTTTACCCTATTTTTTTAAATCAAAACATGTGGCTTAACTGGGTCTTTGGGTTGTTTATAATTAAATTTTCCTGAACAATGCAGGAGTTGGCCATTTCTCAACCGTCTGGGGCATCTGTTTTCACATACTTCAAATACAATAAAATATTTTTGTTGTGTGGTGCTTTTTTCTTTTTGCACTTCCTGTACAACAACAGAAGGAATGGATATGAATTTATAATTGGATACGCCTTTTGGGTACAGACAGCTGGAATAAAAACTGCATGAACCAATTTTTGCCCTTAGTTATTCTTAGATAATCTCATGGAGTTTAAATTCTACAAGTGTAGAGAAGAGACAAAACTATTCTTAATTGTTCTATGTAGAGCAGCTGTGTCTTCTAAGGAAACACTGGTTTAGCAATCCTTATTTAGTCAAAATAACCTGAGCTTAGTATTTTCCTTAAATCTGTCTTGCAGTCAAGCTCTGTCTCTGCCATTTGTCATAGAGTTGGTGTCAAAATATTTGATTTGCATGTTTTTTCATCCCTCTTCTGGAACTTGAATTTTTTTGAATTTTTCAATAAAGTGCAAGTTGCTCTGGTGACATGAAAAACGCCCACGAAGTTGGGACACTAGGTCGTTAACTCTTCAGGGAGCTAAAAGCTCTTAAACTTTTGTTGTGCAGAAACTCATTCTGGCTTGGTGTCACAGACTCTTTGGGGGGGTTTCCTGCTGTTTTTCATATACTTCTCCTGGCGCTTGGAAACAAAAGCTGGTCACTTTTTTTTTCCTAGTAAAAGCATGTTTATCTTCATTTTGCCAGTCAAATAGAGCTAGATTTGTTGTCTGTTTTACGATAACTTTATTGGAGCTTCTCATGTTAAATGAATGTGAGGAAAAATTGTCCCATTATATTTAAAGCGTTTCAGCAGTATTGCAGCCTGCTTTTGCTCTTTCTGCTTCTGTAAAAGGCTGTAGTGAGTGTAATCTTTTTATTTATCATGTGATTCAAAAAAGATGTGTTCTGAATGAAGAAATTCTGTGACTGAGAAAAATGCCCAATAGCAGCATTGATGCTACTACACAGTTTGGGTTTTTTTGTTTGCTTTTCTACATATCAGAAACTATCAGTACTATTTCTTACAGTAAAGGCAAATCATGTCTTCAAAGGTACTTTTGAGTTTTAAAGTACGTGGCTTTGTGGTTTTTTGGAATTTCTCTCTTTTTAAACTTGTGCCATTATCTAGACTATTGCTTCAAAAAGTAAAATTTAGACTCTCTTTAGAGATATTTTTTTTTCCTTTGTTCCATAATAGTGATAAACTGCAAGGATTTGGGATGTACCTGCAACACTTCACTCTCCAGCCCACAGATTGCATTGTCTGCATTGCTTCAGATTTTTTTTTTTCTTCACTCTTCTGACTTTTCCATGTAAAATTCTGTCATTTTAGGCAGTTTCTAGATAAAGAATCATTTAAAACCTTTTGAGGTTTCGGGTTTTGTTTTGTTGGGGATCTTTTTGTTGGTTTGTTTTCTTTGCGGGTTTTTGTCCCAAAAAAGTAAGAGGCCACTTTTCAAAGACAGATTGTTTTCAGATAAGCTCAGTACATCTTTTACAAGCAATAAATGGAATATGCAGAGAAGACACCAAACTAGATGAGCAAATATGTTTAGTGCTGGACTATTGCAAGGGGTTAAATATTGCTTTTATAAACTTTTTGTGGCTCCACATACAATTATGTCCTCTTTCACTGTGAATTCATAGAGGGATTGTCCTTAGAAACACAGTCACGGAATTGTTTCTTGTTTTCAGCAGAACTGCTCTTTTCATTGTGTGGAACAAAAAATAGAACATAGAAAGTTTTTTATATGAGAAGCTTTCTTAGGAGAAGGTGATTTGGCCCAGTATGATGATAGCTCTTTTCTCTCTTCTTTGCATCAATTCCCTATTCCTTTTATTCCCCTATTAACATATATCATTGTACCAGCTCTGGCTTGAAATTTCTCTTCAGAATACGGATTTCCCCTAGGAACATATACATCAATATTTCTGTCTAGGAGACTGATCTATCCAGGTTAGAGACTTTTGTTTTCATTACTTGAGTATTTTTCTGAACCGATGGTTTTCCCCTCATATTTTGCCTAATGTTTTAGTTCATTTCTCAGATCCGTGAGCACTGCTAAAGTTTTGATAAGCCATGGAAAAATACGCCCATGTTGTATGTTTCTATGAAGCCTCTTTTGCTTAAGTAATGTTTTGAATATAGTCCAGTGGGTCAAATTTAGTGTGTGAATGGCATAATAGGAATGGTTACTATTATATTCACTTTTGCGTCTCCTTGCGCTGAGCTGGAGCTGGAGCAGTCTTTCTGGCTATTTCTCATTATCCTTATAATCAGATGTTGTAGTGCATTGCACACAGCAGTAAGTCTTTCTCTTGATTCAGTTCCATAAGACTTATTATTTTACTGTACTCTTATTCCCAAGTTAAAAGGGAAAAAAAAAATTGTTTGTGACCGTGTTTTTCTTTTTCCCAAATCAGTGAAATCTCCCTGCCAACACACATACAAATACGCAAATTTTTTTTGTTTTTCTATATTAAAAAAATGGTACTTCAGAGTTTTGAGAGATCACGTTAGAATCTGATTAAGGTAGTGTACCTTGCTTAAAGGATTATAAGAGTTCCAAATAGTCCTGACATGAAAGGACTGTAGGCTATATATGCCAGTTTAGGTAAAATAAGAGCTAACTGCAATCCTCCCACAAAACTCAGATGGAGCTCTTTTTGTAATTCAAAAACGTTGAGCCACTCTTTTGCCTTAATTTTTCATATCTCGGCGCTTTGTGCAGAAGCATCAAGAAACCTCAATAAAGACTATTCTGCAGACTCAAGGGATTATGATAAGTATCAGACATTCTGAATGCCCGTCTGAACCTTCAAGGTATTTGCTGTTTGCCCATGACTAATTTCCGCCTGGCTCTGGAGGGAGCAGCTCAGGATGACAATTTTTCCATAGTAATGTACCTGGAGGTACTATTTTTTTTACCAAACAGGCCTTTGAGAAAGTTTTCTTCCCCTTTCCAGAATGCGAAGCATTCCTTTGATTTTTCTACCACAAGATGAAGGGAGGGGAAAAAATAACCAAACCAAAATGCAAACCCAAATCCTCTGTCTCTTTTTCTTTTTTCTTTTTCTTTTTTCTTTCTCTTTTTTTTTAGCTGGTGCTGTTCATTTGCTTGCTTAAAGCGATGGTAGGGATTGGTAATGCATAATACAGGGTCTGCCAGTTGTTGTCCTTTTGCTGTTGATACAGCTCTTAACATGCATTTTGTGTAAATAGGTAAAATGTCAGGGTAGCTGCAAAGAAAAGAGCAGTAAAGTCAGCTAATTTAATGAAACACTACAAGGGAAATTCTACCCTTTGTCATACCTAACCGAGCTCCTGGGTGTCAGTGGGATTTTGGGTGTAAATGCTGGCAGACCATTCCTGGATGTATTTTTGCTGAAAAGCCAAATGGTAATAGTGTCCTATCGGAGGAGACTACAGTTACAAGCTTCTGCTGTTGGCACAGTGCTTGAAATCTCAAGGGAACACACTTCCCTGTAATAACTTGGGAAATCACCTCTTTCTAAGGAGGCTAGAGCGTTTTGACAGTAGCATTTTTCATGGTATTTTGAGTATGGAAGTGTAGAAACTTGCAAGTAGCATAAATGTGAGGCTCCTGACTGATCAAAAAATAGCTGGGGAAGTTTTGAGATTTGTTTTAGATGAGAACAAAAGTGCAGGTAATTTCTTTTTGGTCATGACAGCATTTGCCTATGCCAAAATGTCAGCTCTTTGAAGACACAGAAATTTCATTTTAAAGTGAGTAATATTTTCATCCAGCTGTTCCTGACCATCACTTAGCAGTCAGGAGCGGAGGAAATGGAGATGTGATGTTTTGGATTTCTTTATTGTTATTAATCTCCTTGTTGGTCATTTCTCTTACATCTGGAAAGCTTCCACGTCTAGAACATTCATAGTTCACAAAGAACTTGCAGGCAATTCCCCGCATAGCTACGGCAATTCAGGACGCAGGATATTTTCAGAAGAGTATGTTTGACTTTATAATATGATAAAGAAGAATGGGTAGCTATTTTCAGGGACAGGCATACTTCATCTATCTCCGTCTGTTATTTAATTCTGAATCTCAAAAAATATAATCTATGGTACAAAATAAGACTTGGTTTCTGTAGGTTCATTAGTGAAGCACAGATCCATCCTCCCAGCCAATATTTCAATCTGTACTTCAGCCTGACATGTGCTTAAATCTCTTATTAATCATTTAGTTTAAGACAAACTTAACTAGCATTCTAGACAGATAAAAGGAAAGCCACCCAGAATGAGAATTTACTCTTTTATAGAATTAAGGATGTAGTTACGTGTAACGGAGGTTAACGACTAAAAGTTGTCCCTGGAGTAACAGTGTACAAATTGTTGAGATAAGACTACATTTAAGCCTATTTAGACCTTGTAGTCTCTGCAATGTGGAACCTCTTTGAAGAATCTGTTCTAACACCAAATGCCTATTCCACAATTTTACTTTCGGCGAAGTGTTTAGAAAACTTTTTCTAAATAAATTGTGCAGCAAATGTAAGGCAGAAGAGAGTATTGGCTGGAGATGGGAGTGTATTCTCACTTAGTTCACTTTTTCTACTGGCTTCTGCTTTGTAAGTCGCCTCTGTAAAATGTTGGGATTTTTCCTCTTTTGTTCTTGCTTCTCCTCAGCTAGTTAGCTGGTTTGGCATCTTATACTTGTGAGTATTTTTAGCATCTCTTGAAAAACTCTGAGATGGATTCCTGCTGATGATCAGCCAGTGCTGTGTTCTCCAGTAGTTGCCATCAAAATATCTTCTATCTGCTTCCTTAGTACTCTTTACTCACCTGTTTTTTCTATTCAATGTCCATAATATTTATCTCCTAGCAAGCGTTCCCTCTTTTTGAGGAAGGAGACCTATGAATTCTAGCTTGTACTCTAGATGTCTTTTACCCAGACTCTTGACTTGCTGTTTAAATACCTGTTAAAAACTTTAAGACAGTATTTCCATGGTGATTGCAGCTTGTTTACTGTAGTATCTGCCTTGCATTTTTCTGGTGTAAGAGGTCCCTTTCTCTCTTTGCATGGCTTTTTGTGATACTGCAGGAATGTGCTTTACAATTATTTCTGACAAAACAACCTCTCTGTGTATTTCGTGCAATGGGATTTTTTTTAAATTATTTTTTTATTGCAGAATAACTAAAACTGAGAGGAATTGTCTTCTGAACAAAGACAGACTGTAGGGGTGGTGGTTTTTTTAGACCTACCCAGTACATCTTTTCCTGATGCAACAGCTGCCTTATATAGAAACCCGAGTTTGCTCACTTTTAAACTCAGAATAAGAGTAAGAATATGTTCTCAGTTATTACAGGCTGTTTATTAACAATGGCAGTTTTCATATCAAAACTTCCAGAATCGGTGTCCTTCTGCCTGGTATCTCTCATGACACTTGCTGGGAGTCTAGAGTGGCTGTGCAGTATTTACTGCTGTGTTCCAGGGACGTTTCTTGCTGAAGCTTTTGCGAAGGTAAAAATGTTTGAAGCACAGGCAAACGAGGAAAAGGCAAACCTCAAAGTGAGATAAGAATGGGTTCATCTCTCTCATTGCCTGAAGTGCTGTGTGACGGCTACTGCACCTGCCCAGTTTGCAGTCCTCAGCACAAATGACCAGGTATCCATTTACAACTGGGTCAAATGAGGACAGTCTTTTACACAATTTCATGAGGAGAGCTCTGCCACCTACATCCCTGAAATGAACAACATGTTCTTTATTTCTTTATAACTCTTCTCACTTTCAAGGGCCAGATTTCCGACCCCCAAAATACATGAATTGGATTCAAACCAAATTTCTGAATTAGCAGACTTTTCTGGGAAGCACTCTAGGAAGCATGGGAACATGTCTGTTGATGTGAGCTCTCTTCGCCTCAGCTTACGGAGACAGCATTGCAAACAGTGCATGTGGCACTGGCAGGTACTCCCCAGGTGTTGCTTAGCCTTTCCAGCATTACTCTGGAGAGTGCGTTATTGTGGATTTGTTACTTCTCCTGTGCCTGTCCACTTTCACTATCCTAGTCATGTGGGAAAGATTAACCCACCTTATATTCTTTGCTCACTAACCTGAAGCAACAGTACCTCCACTCCACACTGTTATTATGGGAGGATGGAGCAGCATCTTGGAGACTCCTGGTTTATCGGTAGCAGCCGATACATGCTTTCATGTGCAGAAAGCTCTGGATATTGTTTCACAGTAAGGAGCATATGTTTGTGATGCATGTGCTCAAACTGGGGAAAAAAGGAGGAGGATAAAAAAAAAAAAGAATTGAAATTCGTCCTGATGATATCCGGGAGTTTTCAGTCCACTGATATGACAACATACTGCGAGTGGGAAGAATCCCTGCTCACTATAGTTGGGGAAACGGAGGCACAGAGAAGTCAAAGGCCTGACAGATCAGTGAGAATGGAAATTTTCTGGGTATGCATGTGGCTGATGCTTGCTGTATAATGTCCAGCTGTCGTCACAGCTTTATGATGTTTATCTTAAATGTTTTACTGAAACTTTATTTATTCTCCTCTAGAAGCTTATTTCTTATCCATTCAAAACTTCCAGTGATGTCAGAGACTTGGACGTGCAAGGAGTACAGCATCGTGCCCTTAGGGAAGCTGTTTTGGAGCTGCTCAACCCTTTCCTCCTGCCAATTCAGTATAAATTATAAAAATTGAATTTCTTATGTAAAAAGATAAGGCTTTTGATTTTTCAAAAACAATCAAATGGACCTCAGTAATATCCCTAAAGTTTTGTTTTCTTCTGTTTTGCTAAGAAAAAAGATACCAACTACTATATCTTACATTTTGACAGTGCCTTTCTTTAAACAGAAACTAATTTAACTGAACTCTCAGTTAATTGGTTTAAAAATATGAAAAAGCTCAACTAGGGTGTGCAGTCAGCTTTTCATAGCACATCCCGGAGTCAGTTACCATGGCACTGCGAAAGATTTTGGTCTCCATGGCAACCTCAGGTCGGCTTGTCGCACCTTTTATCTTATGCAGACTGAAAGCAGCAGCTTGTGATATCTGGAGTTAATATGTCGAGGAGGAGGCAGATATGTTACCAGAGAGGTGTTGGGTTGGGTTTGGTTGGGTTTTTTTCCTGCTTTAAACTCAATCAGTCTGTTAATTATGGCTAATCAGGCTAATGGCAGGAGCTGGCAGTAAGGGGCGAGTGGAAGCAGCACTGCCTGGTGGGTGTGTGGGGAGGCAGGGTGCTCCCGGGAGCCCTGCAGCAGGGGGGAATCTCCCCCTTTCCCTCCTCATGAGCAACCAGCAGAGCTGGGAAGCCATGGCCCTGCATACTTTTTGAGATCCCCATGTGGCTTGTAGCTCCAGGTGGCTCTCTGCTAACCCAGCAATGAGACGGGCTGTGCCTTTGGTCCCCTGTACGCAGCACGGTTAGTCAGGCTGCTTTGGCTAAACGCTGCCTCTGGCCACAGTTAATGCCTGCTCCAGACCTTGCTGGTAGCTTCCCCGGCGCGCAGCTCTGTCTCCTGGCCATCGGTCCCTCCTCTCGCTGGCGACTTCAGCTCTTGTGGCACCGGCAAAGCATTTTCCTGCTGTCTGAGCACAGCAAGAAGAGCAGGCCAGCCTAGCTCGGGGAGGGATGGGGGTGGCCTTCACACATGAAGAAGGGTGGGACACAGAGTAGGTACCAACTGGGGCACTAGGAAATTACGCTTTCTTTCTCAAATCACTCATCGTCTTAAGTGCCAGGTGACTTATTTGGGGTGGTGGAGCAAGTGGTATCCTTTAGCTTTCTGGTCCAGCTGTGTAGGCTGTCATGTATGCTTGTACAGGATTTTTTGCTCATGTTTGCTCGTCCCTGTCAGAGCGAAGCAGGATACACCTTTAGGCGCAGTTATTACTGTTACAATTGATCCTCTGTAGCTGTGAAATTTGGGGCTGGAGAGAGAAGCTGCCTCCTTGCTCTTCTGGCCCAAGGACTGCCTGGCAAAACAGAGCACAGGAACGTGCAGTTTGAGCACTCCTAAGCTCCCTCACTCTCCCTGCCTTCACGCACATCTCACCAGCATTGCTGCGTCACGCTGGTAGATTGCCATGTTCAGGCGGTGTTGTTATAGAAGACAGCGGCATATAGGAAGACTCTCAGACGATTACCTCTGTTCATTCATTGGGCTTGCCTTGCAAAACCTTGCTGGTGGTGGTCAGGCCCTCTTGCTGGAAAGCGTGGAAGAGTTCCTGGAACTGCAAAAAAGGAAGTGTAACTCTGGCAACCCAGTGCTCAGAGCTTCTTTAAATAGGCTTTCATACACTCGCTGCTTCTTTACCTGGAAATTGTAATGCCTGTGAAGGCTGGTGAAGAAGACTGGCAATGGAGGCAGGAATTAAGGAAATATTTTCTAATCCCAGAACAGATGGAAAACTCTTTACGTTGATCTTTTTAGGGCTTTTGCGTGCTCTAAGGGCAGAGTGGCACATGTAACCACGAGGTAGCTGTTTAACAGTGGGTGTATGTGGTGTCAGATGAAGCCTCTCTAGTTACACTGTTGACTAAAAATGGCCAATGCTTAATCCATGTTAACAGTGATTTCTGAATGTTTTGTCTACCAGGAACTTCTTTCTTAATAGTCCAACAGGGAGCTTTCCAACTGCCTGTTTTTAAAACTGAACGTACTACAAACTGTACAAGCAAGTAAGTTGTACTTTCAATTATGAGTAGACTGTCTTCATATGAAACTGGCAGCCCTGAAAATCTTAGGTAGCTGGTAGACAAAGGAGCATTACAATACATTTAAAATGCCCCTACATTTTTCATACGTATTATCTTGGACTCACGCAGATGCCTCTGAGATGCATTTATTCTTCTCTTCCTTCTGTCTGAGCAAGTGATGGAAAAAAACCCTCAAGAGGCCCATAGATTTATTCAGTAGGTTTTTGTTAAACCTTATTTGGACTAGAGAGTTTTCTGCTCCCTTAACGTGGAAGGAAAACCTTCCCCCCCCCCCCCCCAAATCAAATCTTTTCTCAATTTTGCTTCTAGTTCAAGACCAATGGAATGAAAATCAGGGCATACGGAATATTTTTGGGCCTCAAAATAGATTTATATTTCATATGGACACAGGCTTTAGCTGAGTCTTATTTTATCATCTGTTCTTAACCTAATGATGAGGCCAAGGAGCAAAGTTTGGATCCAGTTTTGGAGGAGGAAAGTATGTGTTGCAATGAAGACTGTATTTGTGATGGTGTTAAGCTTTTTGGCTAAATTTAGAAAGTCTGTTTTAAGACTCAGAAATGACATTTTTGTATAAAGCATTGATACATAAATCCGTATGCTTTTAAATACATGGATTTCATTTAGAAATTTGACAGCCAGAATTGAAAACACTTAGCTATGACAGAATATTATCCTGTTAAATATCAGGGAGAAAATAGAGAAGAATTAGCAAAGATGAGAACCAGCTGTAAGAGCATCTTTTAGATTGATCCCAGCATTAGAGGGGAGCGCTTCCTTTCTCGCCCGTGCACTGGCCGTTCTGCGCTGGAGTCGAGCAGCTTCCCTGCAACTTTCCCAGCAGGCCCTGACAGCATCGGAGTCCTGCTGCCTCGAGAAGGCAGAGCTGTAAGGATGAAGTTCTCGTTTACATTTCAAACGTTGCTCTGCTCGATACGTTGAAAGACAGAAATATATACACTTGTAAAAACCCAGCAGCTTTTCAAGCTGGTCCTAATGTTGGAAGCTTCCTTGTTTATTTACCTGTAGTGCTTGTGCTCGAGAGAAACCTGTGACTGCTGTAAGGGGCAATTACTTGCTCTGACTGCGGTGGTTTTCAGTGCTTAAAACAATGCTTAACAAGTGCATAACATCCCTGTACAGTGTTTTCAGGAACCGCTCTGTAGCGACAGAGGAAAGGAACAAGCAAAGGCAGAGCACGCTCTGCCTTCTGCCTGACTTGAGATAAATGACAGTAATCACAGAGACAGTAATCTGGCCTTTTCTGCTCTGCCCACCTGCTGCTGCTGTTGTCATGCTCTGCACTCTGCTGCCATCCTCCGTGACAGCGGCGCCTCCAGCTTGGCACTGCTGGGAATAATTAGGGGTGGCACAACTCTGCAGCTGCTGCAGTGGTAAGGGGAGGGGGGTGCGGGCGGAGAAGGGGTAAAGAGCTGGGCTGGAGCCAACATAGCAGGAAATTAGCTGAGCTGTCATTCCTGTGAACAGCGAGTGTTTTAGCTCTAGTGTTAGCTGAGGGCACGAAAGGGAAGTTTTTCTATCTGGAAGTCTACGTTACAGGGGAGAGAAAGGGGCATTGCAACAAGTCCAGCCATAGTTGAAAGGTTAAATTGTTGTAACGTAGCTCAGAGGGCAGGCCTCGGCATCTTTAAATACAGTTGCAATCCTTTAAAGTTTATCCTGCCCTTCAGAAGGGAACCCCTTCACAGGGCAGCTCTGGGCTTCAGAGGAATTGTCCAGGGCAGGAACCCTCCTGTTGGCAACGGGCTGTTTGAAAGGGCAGGCACCATCTGGCTTACAACACAGAAAGGGTGCGTTTTCAACGCATTGCGGCTGTAATTATTGATGAGGAGAGGGAAAAAAAAAAAGTCTTTAAGTGTATGGGGTTTTTATTTAATAACTGTTAATGGTGAATTTAAGAATACAAACCCTACTGGCTGTAGCTAATTGAAGAGACTATGGGGATGTGGAGGCTAGGTAATGAACGACCCGGTGAAGAGAGCAAGGTAAAGAGTAGCAAGTTGTAGGACACGGAGTTCTTCCTTAGCTCTGAGTTCACGGACTAAATGTTGATGTGTTGTTAGGGCTAAGCAGTGGCTTTTCACCATGCAGAGGTCAGGGGACAAGGCAGAACCTGTTTCTAGAGATTTGAGGTGTTCCTATGAATGAGATGTATTAGCACTTGTACTGGGCTGTAGCATGTGGGGTCATTATTTTATATGATCTAGCTATTTTAGGCTGACCCTCTATGGTTCAGCATAAATAAGGACAGTTCTAGGAAATATAAAAGCATACTGCTTGTTCTGAGGACACACTAATCTACATTGTTTTGTGTGTGTATGTGCATATATTTATATGTATTTATGTATACGCACACATATATAGTGTAAAACTGTACACTGCCATGACAGCATCTAATCATTTTGGGCTGATTGAAACACATGTAGCACAAAAGATTAATTTTCCACTGTAGATAAGCTAGAATTCATTTTGAAATGTGAAATAGAGACAGTTACTGCTTTTCTGTATCTTTATTGAAAGGATGAACTTGTTACTATTTGGAGACTTCTGACATTGCAGATGCTTAGAATCTGTCCTCAGTGCCAGTGCTTTTGGTAGGCCTCTGTGGATGGCAGTACTGAGTCCTCCCATAGCTTCCATTGTTCCCTTTGGACGTTCTTTAATCGATCCCTCTGTGGTACACAGACATGAAGCCTTCCAGTTGTTCAGTAGTACCGAAGGATAACTTTGCATGTTAACTTTTCTTAAATATTTCACTCTCAGTGACAAATATTGTTTGTATATTCGGAAGTAATCTCTAAAATAGTGATCCTACCAGTTTGTGCCTACTTTCATCTAAGTCTAGTTTTCTACGCTTACGGCACGTAAGAGCACATTACATATATTAATGAAGTCAAGTTGGACATCATCTCATGTCTTTCCTCTCTCTCCACAAGGCCTGTTATCAGGTCCTAAAAAGAAATTAGATTGGTATGACATGATTTTTTTTCACAACCAATCCCTAATGGATGTTAGTAATTACCTTCCATATAGTTACAAACATTTCATAATTTGGTCCAGAAATTTAAGTTAAACTGACTGTTTCTAATTCCCTTGCTTCTCCTCTCATGTCTTTTAAAAAATAAAAGACTAGAGAAAGGTAAATGCGATGTCTAATACCCAATGGTGATGAGTTCTCAAAATAACTGCTAAAAGCTCTAGATTTCATCAGCCAAACCTTTAGGTTTAGGCTGGGAAGAAGCTCATTAGGTCTGGGCAATTTGAAAAAACTGAATTTGACTAATACTTGATAATTTGTGGTTTGTTTGGTTTTGTGATTTTTTTTTTTTCCGAGGACTTAGATCTTGCACTTTTGCGACTGGAATTAGATATGTCAGCCGTCTGATGAAAGCTCATCTTTTGTGACGGTCAACACAAAAAAGCATTAAAAAAACTTGACCTTTTTAACATCATCTATCAATAACATTCAGTCTCAGTTTCATGGCAGACTACTCTTGAGCTTACCTTTATTGTTAATGTTTTTACTGAATGATTTCTTGATTTTTCTTGCTGTTTACATCCAACTTTATACCCTGGACAATCTTAGTGAATAATACTCTGTCATTTAATGTAATCTTGTTGGGGTTTTGTACTCTTGCGTGGTAATCTGACTTGGTTTTCACTGCTGGCTTGCTTCCTTTTCATGCTTCAGGTCAGTTAAGAGCTCACAGTCAAGTCAAGGTTACTATGTGACTTGTCTTTCCTCCACAGTGAAACAGCTGGCACTTAAGACTGTAAGCATTATTTCATTAAAGAGCTTCTCTCCTTACTGCCTTTCTACTTAAACCATCCTCTGGAGGTCTTTTCTGATGATCTTCTGGGATTACTGAAGTGTGCTCCCTTGAGATCCACTCCTTTTACTTTCCTGATGTGCTGCTTTCCCACCCTAAATCGCAGAGAGTTGAAAAATGAGGAGCTCTGAATACTTTTAGCTTTTCCCTTTAATGCCGCCAGATTTTTTTTCCTGTCCGTGTTTTCGTTTGTGCAAGTCCCCTCCAATTGTCCCAAATTTTACACACAAGAGGGTATTCATTCACATCACCTACCTTACTCAGGTATCCAAGTTCAGAGGTTAGTCTCTGCAGGCTCTCAGAATAGTTGATGGAAAGAGGTGGGGTGTGTATGTGTGTCTGTACCAGAGTGTGATTCACAGACCATTCCGACTCTTGTAGAGTTATCCTCTAGCAGGACCTCTCAATTTTCTAGGGAATGTAAAGGGAGACTGAATCCCTAATTTACTCTTAAGTTTGGTGCTCAAAATTAGGTACTTTTCCATGTGACGCCTTTCTTTTGCTTCCGCTCCCAAACTCTATTCTAGCCTTATGCTCCGTCGTGATGTCTCTTTAAGACAGAAATGGAGGACCTGCAGGGAAGAAATGTGATCTGGAAAGTCACCATGCACTGTACAATTTTCTGCATTCTGACTGATAAATTATTGTGTCGTCAGTGTGCTCTGGCATGCAGTGCAATTTGTCCATGTAGCAGTGATGATAGGTTGTCCTGAGCTAGTAATCAAGACCCCTTTGTTTAGATTCCTTAGCCTTTTAGGGAAGTCTTAAAAAAAAAAAAAAAAGAGTTCTTATCTCTTTGTCAGTTTTTATTCACATTTTATCATAAATGGAACAAGCTTTTAGCCTTGAGAGTTTTACTGCGACCATGTTAAGAGGCAATCTAAGAAAAGAAATCAGCACCATTTGCAGTGACAGATTGTCTTTGTGCATTGCAAGAGAATACGGTTAATTGAATGTTGCAAAACGCTTAGAAAAGGAAAGCTGCCTTTCATGTTGTACGCCTGAGATCGTTGTGCCACCAGAAAGCAACAGTCTGGCTTTGCTCTGGAGTTCTCAGCATCGGCATATGATTTCACGTTGTACGCTCATACGCTGTACCTAGTCATCTTCCTTCCACCTTGCAAGCAGGGTGCCACCCAGAACAGTGTTCCAGCATGTGCTCCACAGCCTGGTACCCTGTCTCTCACTCTGTCTTCTATAGTGCCTCCTCACCATACAAGTTGAAAGGTTTCTTTCAAAGTAAAAATCGGCTGCCAGGGTCACCGGGCAATTAACTTGCAGAAATATGTTGAAGAGAATTAACTTAGCTGTTCAGCTTTAAGCCTGCATTATTAACTACTTAAATTTGTTTATTTGCAACAAATCTATTAATGAGTAGTCGCTTATTCTTGAGGGACCAGGACTGTTTCCTCATGGCAGAGGGACTATTCATGGAGCAGAAATTAAAGGAGGCTAAAGGTGGGTGTCTCCTCTTGAGTGCTTGTGATAAGAGAATGCTTTCCCTTTTTCAGTTTGATCTGCACCCTAGCTGTGTCATCTTTTGTTGCAAAATGTAAGGCTCCCTTATTGCTGTTTTAATTCAATTTAAGATTGCTCATATTTTGTTTTCTTGACTTTGTTTAATGGTAGAGATGTTTGGGCTTCAAGATTCCCTTGTTCTTGCTTTGGGGATTTGCTTGGTTGTGTTAGTCCAAGTTCATGAACTATGTTTTGAGATCAGTTTTAAGTAACAAAATTAATATTCAGGCAATCCAACTTCTGACCTACCTAGTACTTTTAAAGAGGGTCTCCAATGGATTTTAATGAAAGTAGCCTTTCAGTTTATTGGGAGAGGCCAATTTAGCAAAACCATTTTTCTTTTCCAGTATCTTAATAGTTTTTTTTCTTTGTCAACAAAGCATAGCCCACCAAGACTGATGACTCCAGCTCTGTGAGACATTACAGCACGTACTGTACTACTAGCGGCACCATGGAGCTAGTCATTAATATTTCCATGAAAATTATATTTTTCAGAGCAAGTGGATTCATCAAAACTGAACCAGTTCACAGTCACAAGTTAGTTTTGATTAATTTTTCAAGACAAATATTTTGGGGGAGCAGAGATTTTCCAAATTTGCAATACATCTATTTTGACCTTTTTTAGATTTAAAAATAGTGCTTTTTCATTTCAGAATGACCTTTCCTTTAGAAAGCTAAGCTAATTATCATTAAAAACTTTTCAAAACTAAGAAGTTTGGTATTAAATCTTTTAAGCAACCTGAACTGATTTTTTTTTTTTTTTAAATCATCCTAGTTCTTCTGGGATGGAAAATCACATTTCTGCACAGCCACAGGTGTTGCCTGCCACTGACAGCATGGAAGCTAGAAGCCTGCATTGAAGCAGAATGCTCATTTTGGTGGGGGTCTCAGAGAGAGAAGCCTGCAGACTTTGTCTATTCACTTACATAATCTGGAAAAAAAAGAACAAGTCACTAAACAAGATAACTACTGTGGCCTTTTTATAGTTGTTGATCAGCCACCTGTTTAACACAGCTAGCAACTTCTTCAGAAACAATCCTGATCCTTAAATCAGGAATTATGCTTGCCATAACTGCAGCACACACATTCAAGAACCTTTTTAACTCCTCTCTCCCACTTTCTTGTGAGATTTCATGTGTGTTTTGTGAGTGCTTACCAGGCTGTGGAGCGAGGTGGTGTACTATTATATTAACGTTTTGAAAAATTCCTACGGAAGATCCAAAAGAAGAGCTCATAGTCTCTAGAGTAAATAAGTATCAGAAAGATGTGCAAATGTTTATTGCAGAAAGAGCTTTTCTAAATGAACTCAGCTATCTTACAGCAAACACTGCAGCTATTTTTGTTATGCTCTCTAAAATCATGTACTTCTCGAGTAACATCTGCCAGAGTGAAGACTGACTTGACTTTTCCAAAGCACTGTGTCTACAAGACATAAAACTTCTTTAGTCCGTCAAACCATGGTTACTTAGTCTTGTATTTTCCTGCCAGGGTATGACACCCAGATTTTGCTCAGATAGCCTTTGTTATAGCTTCCTCATCTGAATGCTTACCAGACCGCTGTGTTTTGATCCTGCCACCTAGAGCCTACTTGTTCATGTGCTCTTAGTTTTCGTGATACAGAGTTAACTGAAGTTGTGAGCTCTGCAATACTTACTAGGTAGAAATTTGCTGTCTACTGGTCCTCCTTGTAATATGCAACTCGTTTGCCGTCTCTCTTCAGGATCAGTACTGACCGTTTATCCCCTACCTTCAACCCAGGTATTTTATGCCTCATGTTTATTTATGCCCTTTTCTGTAGATCCGCTTTTGATATATCTGCAAGTTCATAAGGGGCTTTTTGAGTGGCATATAATAACTGAAGCATAGAAACTCATATGTATTGATTCTTCATTGTTTTTATGTGGTCTTTGTCCTAACTAGCAGCAAGACTCCTTTCTCAGTGGGTTTCTTAGCTCCATGAGACTTCTGAGTGATGAAGTCAGGTCCAGGCCTGCTTAGGAGTCTTTGTGAGTCTTTTTGTGTTTCTTGCATGTCTCTCAGGCTCCATGGCGTTTAAGATAAAGGTCCAATTTCTGACCTCTTTGTCTCCTTGTGTGTTTGCCACTGTTCATGCCCCAGCATTCTGCATGCAGTTTGGAGGAAGCTTCTTTCGGCCATCCCACCGAGAGGCATCGATGTTTAATGAGTGCCCATTTTCCTTGGCCTGGGAGGTACACAACAGTATAGATGACTCTGTGCCAAAACACCCCATGGATCACAAATTACAGAATTAATACACTGTACGTGGATAGATTCCTTAAATGTCCATGAGGTCTTAAGCCTGAAGGAGCCAAGATTGCTAATTATATAGATAAAGGTCTAAATCTGTGATCTGGAGTCATCACCAGGGTCCCGGAAGCAGGATGAAGAGATGGGCATGGTGAGGAGTGACAACAAATGTCAGAACTGGCCAAAATAAAAAGCAGGGGAGCAGGGGGAATGGAGGGAAAGAAGGGGAGAAAGCAACTCAACTGCTGTGAATTCCCCTTTCGACAGCAGAGTTGGAAATAATCATGGCTATAGATTCTAGCTTCTTGCTCCCTCGCCTGTGCTTGATAAGTTTGATTTATGGAGTTCAGTCTGCATTTTCTTGTCAGCTGTAGTACATTTGCACTGATCTTATGAAATTAAGACAAAATTGCAGCATCAATGGCAGGTAAAAATAGGACACGCTAAGCTCCTAAGTTAGTGTTTTCTGTATTGCATATTTGCATGTGGTATGATGTCAAGGTTCATACTGTCCTACCAGCTACTCTTCATTTCTACAGCATAGTGTCTTCAGTAATAACCTTGACATACTGTCTGTGTTATATAAGAAAACTGAAATCACATACATTATCTTTTTTCCTGTCTAATCCTTGCCAGTTATTCTGTTTAGTTCTTTGTGCAACTTCATACGAGATGCTATGTACAGTGAGAATCTTTGTGATAGGGGCAGGGACAACAGCAGATAAGGCTTTAAGCCTTCATAAAGTTAAGGGAACTACGGAAGCGGTTGGGGTACTGAATAGGTGAAGTCAGAGTAAGAGGAAGCCCAAGGGGAAATGTGTTTAAAGCAAGGACAAGGAATAATCCAGTAGAAGTAAATTTTATCATATTAGGCAAGATACTCATTCTGAAGTCACGTGGTAGAAAACTTAGGAAAGCAGGTGGAGCAGGACCTGCTGCAGTTATACACCTTAATACATGATGGCATGTCTGTCAACAATGTTACTGGTGACAGATTCCTGCATTACTGAGGGGATCACACAACTTAGCATGTACAAACATTATTTCATCACAGCGCTCTTACTTCCAAGAGACATAAGATTATGGATTACTTTAATGGCGAGAGTTTGGTACTGAAAAAAATCACCTCCCAGGTTTGCAGTTGGTTGGCTTTGTCTTCTAGGATAAGGCATCTAACTTCCCTGAGCCTATGTTTAACCATCCATAAATGAGAATAATTTTTACTCATCTTCCAGGCTGCTGAAATGTTTAATTAGTGTTTCAAAACTGTTCTGGACTATGCAGATATGAGGTACAGTAAAGTGCTGCTATTATTTCTTAACACTACATACATACCTTCCTTACTTCTATTTTCTTGTAACTGTAAAAAAACTCTCAGCTGAAAGCTGCTGAAGCCGCATGGCGTTTTAGTCTATCATCCTATACTAACCTTCCAGCCAGAAAAAAGAACTGAGCCAGACATTGAAACGTTTACAGACACTTTTTGGTAATCGCTGCAGTTAATAGAAACTCCAGTTGCTTTAAGAGAAGTCTCAGTTTATGGCTGCGTTTGAATTTAACGTGCCATGAAACCATTCTGACATGCACCAAGCCTGAAGCTTTTGCTGCTCAAACCTTTCTCCATGAAGCTGAGAATCCTGATGAGAAATGCAGGCCCCAAGCTAAGGATCTCACAACAGGCTGTTGCTGTAAACAGAGCAGAAAATGCACCCCAAGGTGAGAAATCCTCTTTAAAAGATTACTCTGCTGTGGAGGTGGAGGAATGCCAGAGCTTCCTCTAATGACCAAATCATTTGGAGCCAGGTAGATGTATGTTTTGGCAGCCTTTATTTGATGAAGGAGGAAAACTTCACAGCACCTTGGACTATTTCTGCAGCAGTGTCTGTGGCTGCTACGAGAGCTCCAACGAAAAGCCCCTCCACTATCAGAGCTTCTCTTTCCTGACAGTTTATTTAATCCTCCCACCCACCAACTCTTTGTTCCATCCTAAGTACACGTTGACTCAAAGGTTGGTGGATGTACTAGTTAACAATACCTTTGCAGAAGTGAGCCAGGTCAGTATTAACTATGGCATACTTCTGATACCAGGGAACATGTAAGATTAAGGTCTGGACTCCATTTCATGAGGCATGTCGCAAAAGCCAGCTCGGAGGGCAACACGAGCAGCAGCGCAGCGTTGTCCTTCCTCCATCTTCTCAGCTGGCAGGTGAATCCTGCCACCTGCATCAAATTCAGAGCAACCAAGTTGCACCTTGTCAAAGTCTATTTCTGGTATTTGGGTTATTTACAAGCGATTCAGTGCAATGCAGCAAATCTGGTCTAAATGACTGGTTTGGTAAGTTTCTTCACAAAGCTGGCTCTGGTCTGCAGTAGAGGGATGGCTGCCGTCAGCCAGGTATGTTGGTGTGGTCGTGAGCTACCGATCTCAGCAACACCCACTCCGTGTTTTCCAGAGGGATTAGTGTGAAGTTTTCAGGCAAATTAAGAGTGAGAGGGTCAGATGCAAAAGGCTAGTTTATTATAACCTCCATAACTCTGCACAATATAATTTTGAAATGAATCTACATAGTAATATTGTGGAAGTAAAAATTCATGTATAGTTAAACGCGTTATTTCTTAAGGCAGTGGCAAAAAAACCATGGACTGTGTGCAGATCTGGTTTGTGCCAATTTAATGAGGGTGCAGAACTGCTCGCTTGCCCCAGGTGCTCGCTGCTTTACATCAGAAACATTGGCGATGATTCCATCTTTACTAAATGAAAAGGTTTAACAAACTCGCGCATGTATAAAAATATACATAGTTCTGCATGCATAAATATATAAATTAGTGTACTAAATACATTTAAAAGATCTGGAGACAAAGATTTATTTCATATTTGTGTTTGTCAAAACCGAATGAATACAGTAAATTCAACAATGCTCTCTGATCATTGTTGTAATCAAACTGAGTGTAAATATTTTGGCAGAGACACTGATTTCTGTCAACAATTATTAGTCAAAAATATATTTGCTCTTTGACTGAAAAACAATTTTCATGTATGTTACCAAATTTAGCTACTTCAGGGTATATTTGCAGTGTTAGGTGTGTTTGTGTATTATACCAGCTGCAGAGCTCCCAGTTCTCTTTAATAAATAAATATGAATTATTTAACAGTTGCTTGAATCCTTGCACGTATCCTATCTGGTTGCTCAGTGTGGGAATCACCTTCTTGTTCTGTAATCTTTTTAATTTCTTGCCATGTAGTGGTAGATTTGGGAAAAGAGAGCCCCGTATGTAATTGTGTCTGTCTGGAAGAGGATTTGCAGTCTATTCCGATCACTTATTTTTGGGTTTATTTGTCCCATATATTCATGTGTTTTTTACTTTCCATGCAGATGGCACAAGTAACAGAAAAACTGCTCACTGACTTTTTGGCTGATAAAAATTAAAATTACTAAGGGTCACCTGCAGCCAAAGAGTGTTCTTACACCTTGGGCCTTGATCTCCCATTTTAGCACACTGCCTCTTCCAGAGCTGCTGCTTTATGCTCTGCACTGAGGATTTCCTCAGTCTGGCCTTGACTGTTTTCAGTATTTAGATGATTTAATTCAGCTGACCCACAACATGTAATCTCATATCCTCCTTCCCTGGGTGTCTCAGTTGCTCAGCAGAGCAAAAGAGCTCATCAAAGACATTTGAATTCTTGTTGTCTGGTATAGCTGTCTTATTGCAGACAGAAAACAATGTTCTCTCAAAATAAAAAGTTTGCAGATATTTTTGACAAATGTGTTCTCAAAGTACACATTGCAAAAAATAAATTCAAATCCCTTTACTTTTGTAGGTTATTTCTAGTCCACAAGGAAGGTTTACAGTTCCACAGCTGGTATTACCAGAGGCTGTGGGGTCGTTAGTAACATTTTTGTCTTTCTGAGGAGAGAGGAATAAATTCAGTAAACCAGATTATCCATTAGTTGGGTAGAAGATCAGTTTTAGAAACTGGGTTTTTTCCAACCTTTCTTTCAGGAAGGGAGAATGGGATTTGTGAGGTAGCTTTGAATACCTATGAAAAGAGACATGAATCACCTCCTCATTGCTCCTGAGCGGGGCAGTTTGGGTGGTTCAGGGGTGTAGCTTGGCCATCAGAAATGATCTTTTCTTGTCAGGACCATTCTAGTAGCAGGACTTTCTTCTGGATTTAGTGACACTGAGTGACAACTTCCCAGAAATTCCCTTTAATCCAGAGGATCCTTTAAACTTGGTTACGAGACGTGATAGAAGTTGTAGGAATTCCTTAGGAGGATCTTTGAGTTCATACGCAACACAGCTTCAGACACTTGACAGGGGGATGGTCTGTCAAGAAACCTTAAAAGCAAATGACGTAGCAACCAAAAGGGAATAAGAATTTCCTTTTTCTGTTCAGCAATATTAGTTTCCTTACAGATGCAGCGGAGCAGTACCATAATCGAAGGTTGAAAGCTGCAGCAGCTTTTACAGGTAGAGGGTTTTTCCCCCCAAATTTTGTAATGTGAACAAGTATTAGCCTGTAGATGTGGAATGGACATTGTAAACAATATTGCTGAATTACTTGGTAGGACATCTTCAAGAGAAAATAGACCAAGCAATTTGGTTATCCATCAATTCTCAATGGAAATGGAATATTTGCTAATTCGTAATACTATACGGAGAAATTGCTGAGCTCTGGTAGCCCATTGGCTTTGTTAGCGACAAACACATAGCAGATGCCATGTTGTTTGTTATTGGTGACACCTTCACAAAGCGGAGAATAGCAAACAGATTTTCTCTGTACTAGTGGGATTCAAAATCAGTCTCTTGCAAGGTTTATGATAGCAAAGTGTGTATTTGGCACATACGAGAAGAAAAAGGAGTGTTCTTTATGTGCTGTCACCACTACCTCATTGAGAAATGCTGACAGGCATAGGGTGGAGTCTGCAGTGAAAGCAGAAATGGAGAAGAGCATGTGAGCCTGGGCTGTGTGAGGGAGGTAGTTGAATTAACTGTAAGGCAACTGCTGGAAAGGGAGCTGCTGGTTTAAAGCTGTAACAAAGTGAAGTAGAAGAGGATGAACAGCTAGGGGAGATAAGATGCTGGGCTGAAAAATGTCCAGGGGGAAATAGGTTGGGGCATCCTTAATTATTTGTATGACTGTAGGCTTCACTAATAATTTTGCTCATTATTATATTTCTTAGAGGGAGGTTAAGTTATGTCATTGTTTAAAACAACCAAGTGCTGGATTAATCATGCAATCAATAGTGTCCTCTGCAGATACACGTTACACGGAGCTAGCCCACCTCTTTCTCTTTCTTTGTCAGAAATTGTGCTATCGTTTGTGTGAGACTTACTTTCCCAGAGTACCCTCCATGGCATGTGGCATCACACTGCAGCATCATCACTGCTAGCCTGAATTAAAAAATACTTGGTTTGATGTCAGAGAGGCTTGAGTGTGGTTGTCCTGGCGTAGATGAAAAGAAGGAAGTTTAACACACTAAAGCAAGATACAACATACTGCACAATACGCAATTTGACCTGTGTTACAAATGGGCAAATAGGTTACTACGAGAAGGTTGGACTTGTATTTGAATAAAAATAGTGATTAATCTGGTTTGGATAAGATTGCGTGTCAGCTCCCTGTGTTTTAAGGAACTTTCTGCTGGTATCAGAAAGAAAACACATGTGTATGCAGCTGGTTTATAGTACCAAGATATTCAAGGCTTTGTAGAGGTCAAGTACTTACATTTGGATTTTCTATAGCTCTTTTATTGCATTTGCATATGGAGTAGCTGACCATGTTGTTGGAGAGTTTCTGTCTGTATCGATTTAATTGTTATTCTTGGGAAAGAAAGATTGAAAGCCAAATTTGGGGATGTCACCGATCTCCCTGATCACTGAAGCCAAGTCTCCTAGTGCTGCAGGCAAACCGTGGGATAATCCCTTTTATAAACTGATCAAACCCCATCTTACAATAGTTTTCTCTTGACGACTCATATTTGAGAGGCTGTCCTAGAACCTCACTTTTTTTCTGGTTAGAAATCTTTTTCTAATTCCTGCTTGAAACATAGGCATGCACTGTTTCTTGAGCCACTGTGTCCTTTTGGTTAAATAGGTCTTCTCCCTCCCTAGTATTTACCATGATTTACGTATAGACAGCAATTACGTCGGCCCCAGTATAATCTTATTACTGGCTTGCCTCAGGTGGCGAGAGTACATACCAAACTCGCCCCGGCATTAGTGGAAATGCATTCCCTTGCAAGAGAAAATAATGTAGCCCTGTAATTTGGAACTGTGTGTTTAAAGAATTTGAAGTGGTAAAACTTTCAGTGTTGATAAAGCCCATGTTTATTTCATTCCTCTAATCAGAAGTGATGAGTCATTCTTCTGTGCAAACCCAGTCCTGTGGCCTGTCAGCAGCTTCTAGGAGAGAATAATTTCTGAAGAAATATTGTCACTTCTGTAGTGCTGCTTGTCTTGGCGAATCTGAAAGCAGTTTGCAAAATGATGTTTAAACTAGATAGGAAGATTATTTGTCCACTCCTCAAGCGAAGCCTTGTCTCTGTGGTGGGATGCAGCGGTTTCTTAGCAGAGCGTTTTATTACCACCATGAGAACAAATGAGGTGAAGATCAAATTTGCTTAATACTGCAGGGTAGACTTCGGTGTTTTGGAGGCGATGCTGGGAGAGCCGGCGCGTCTGCTTCGGCGTTGAGGCCTGCGCCGTTTCCTCTCCCTTCTGTCGGGATTTTTGTCTGTTAACTTTGCAGTCATGTCTGTCATCCCTGGTGGAGCAGGAAAAAGCCTTAATCGTAGTGCTGGGTCTGCTTTCCTTTCTTTTCCTTTTGATTTATTTAGGCTTTTTGATTAAGTGACAGCTTTCATCACTTTCAGCAGTCACTCCCTGACAAGGCAATTTATAGATGCATTGGCATTATATGATTAGGATAAGCACAGTAAATAACAAACGAGAGTTATTTTGAAATTTAAACAGCTCCTCCTCCAAAATTCAATGTTCATGCTGTTTTCATATACAGAACTATATTTTATTTGTTTGCTGAGCAATCTAATACTGAGTGAGCCTTTCAAGGATAACTGCTGCCATGCAACGATGATCACAAAAGACAAGATATTAAATATCACTGTGAAATCTGGTCTACATTTCTGCAAAATCTGAGCTAACTAGATATAAAGAAGGAAAAGTTAGAGTTCAAACAGCTCTTTTGGTGCTTCCATCTTGTGCCAAATCAGCTGATAATTAAACGTCATGCTCTGGTTAATCAACAGCAGTTAATCTCCAGCTACCAATGTAACTATCTCAAATTCATGGCTTACAGCCTCTCACTGGGTGTCTTAACCCAACTGTGCAGACACAGACAAGTAGTAGTGATTGACACAGCTGCTAGAATTGGCTAGACTTTTTTCTGGAAATATTTAACTTCTAAAAAGTATTTCCACAAACTTGAAATGCTTGAAAGGTGTGTGTTAACTTAGACTAAATAAAGCACAGAAACAACAGAGGCAGAACATTCTAACATTTTATTTCCAGATTTTTGGAGCAGAATATTTTGATTTTTCACTTTGAAATGATTGGTTTGTTTTCAACAGCTATATTAATGTTATACAATATAAAACATAAAGACAAAATCACAATGAAAGGTTTTATAATTGCTCTTAAGAGAAAATTTATTTTTCAGTCATGTGTGGGAAGATTCAAGAGTTTTGGGGTTCCTTGTTTCTGCTGAGGATATAGTTAAGTGTTATAGACTAGGATGTCTCTGGGAGCTGCAGGTAGCACCAGCACTAGCTGCGACGTAGTACTGTACAGTCCCGTGGCAACAAGCTGAAGGATGTCCAAGATGAGCGAGGAAGTTTCTGGGGTTATGTGACATTACCGTAACAAAATTGTATTTGGATGTGATACCTCCTCTGGAGAGGCAGTAATGTGAAGTGCATAGGTCCCAGAGTGGTATGTTTTGATAGGTATCTCAACCAAATGTTGAGGACAAGGAAGGACAAGAGAGTCTCTTCAGTAGTAGATGCTGTATATGGTGTAATAGAGCCTGGTCAGTGAATCATCACGTACTGGTGCCTGATAAGGGGCTAGTTGGAGCTCTTGATGCTCTCTAGCAGCTGCTGCTCCAGCTCTCAAATTACCAGCCCAGGACAAATAAGAAGATTTAGAAACTCATTAAGTTCTCAGGACTTGAAGCCAAAACATGCTCACCTAGTTTGTTATCTTCTCTGGTAATATTCTGAGCAGATCCTCTCCCTGTCCTTACTGAAGCGACTCCCTCAAATGTGGGATTTCTTTTCACTCTGATATTCACTTTGCGCTTCCAGAGGTGAATGTTAGAGCAGTGTGTAGTTCTCTTTTGATAGTTGGTTATAAGAACAAATCTTGAGTCTTCTCGTGCCTCATGAGGGACTCCTGGAGGGGCTTCATTTCTGTTCCCACTTTTGTTTTATGTGTCGTACTAATTTCCTTCAGTTTGAAAAAAGGTTGTTTGGTCTATTATTCTTCTGTTGGTTGGTTTGTCTCAGGTCTTTAAGCTTGTGATTAACAAGCAGGTTTCCTTATTTAATTTGATAAATGGGTCTGTATTTGAGTAGGGGCTTGAATAGAAATAAAAGATTAATGGAATACTAATACCAATCCAAATATATGAGGGTTTGTGTTGGATGGTTTTTTTAAAGATATGGTAATAGAACACTGAAATATCATGAAAGGACTGGCTATTGCACATGGCTGTACATGTTTGTCTGCAGACATCAACAAAAGTCACCCAAGCTGGCATGCATAGATCCAGGGTTCTGCTATTCCAATATATTTACACTGATTCATAAATTAGATTAATTTCTTTGTGAATGCCAATGCATTTTTTTTTTCTTCCTGGATAGCTCCAGCTGATAAGAGACACTCTCTTGAACTGAGTAAACTTGGTTTAGACCTTGTTCAGAATATCTTTAGACCTCTCCTGTTCAATCTTGTTAATAATCTGCCCCCGATTTGCAGCCACGGAAATGAGCAGCAGAATTCATCTTATTACAGAGAAGTGCATGGTGCACCCAGGAATGACTTAGATATGTGTAATTTCTATTGATTGAGGAAACAGTACTTTCTGTGCACCTGGGTGGGAAGTCATGGTAGGGAAGATTAGAGTTCACTGTGGCATTTAACTCTAATTCACTGACAGTGAAGGGAGGGACAAAACTTTGCCAAGTCCCCTGTTCGAAAAGAGGTGGGATTGATAGATAAATAACCTAAACCACAGATGTCAGGACTCAATAATGCTGTTGAACATGAAATACCATGAACATTAGTTTAAATGCAAGGGATGGTGTTGAAACTTGTGACTTGATATTTTGTATGCAGACCTTTTAATCATAAAACATAAATTCCTGCCCAACGCTCCCTACCAGACTTGGTGATTTCTAGGGAAGATCTATGTAGAGGCTTAGAGGCTTCCTTATGGTACGCAGGGAAAGGACGAGCCCACCCGCTGCCAGGAGTCGGTGATGCCCTGCAGTGTTCTCACAGCTTCTGACTCAACAGCTCAGCCAGATAATCCTTCCTCCCTGCTGATGTGGGGCTGTACCTAGGCTCAGAGCTGTGCCTGCGGCTGGAGCTCAGCTAGGCTGTGTGTCTCCAGGAATGCTTTTTCCTCTAGCACATGCTTCACTGAACAACTCTGTGTGCTCTAATACGCTTTGCGGACCTAATACATTGACCCTCAGGTTAGTCACAATGGCCAAAAACCAAGTGAGCCCTCCAGTTTTTCTTGGTGGGCTGCAGCCCTTTCTAAGAGCTAGCATAGCTCTCCTGCTTGGAAATGTTAACCCTTCTAGGTTAAGCATTCCTTTATTCAAATTCTCAGGAAGCTGTGAGTTGAAGGATGCATTCTTGTCCTGGATTTTTCTTCTATGCTGTGGCTGTTGCTGTATGTGTTTGTTAGAGGCACTCAGACACTGGGACATCCATGCTTGAAGGGAGGTTGTGGGTATATTGACCAAAGTACCAGGAGGTACCATACATGCTAAATCCCAAGAGGCTGGGATTAAAACAGAATTGCCACGTGAGAGCAAATGAGTTGAAATGGATGCGTTTTCCAGAAGTGTGTGCTACTTACAGAGCAGGCATAAGGATTTCTTTTTAACTCTTTTCATGTTTCTCATTTGGATGGGCCTTTTTCCTTTGTGAAGAGAGGAATTAGTTCAACTGTAAACATTAAGTTTATAGTGGGCATAAATCACAATTAAATTCATGGGTTTAAAAATCTGTGTACTTCTGGAATTCTGTATACATTGTTAGCAGTTAATTTTTTTTCTCTTTAATATATAAACACCCCCCAAATTTAGACAATCCAGGACATAAAATAAGGACATATGTAAATCTGGACCTTTTGATCCAAGTTCATTTTTGCTTTTGGCACTGACTTTTTAAAGTCAGATTTGCAGGTAGTCACCAAAACTGTGCAGAATGTTAGTGGATGAACACGCTTGCAGAGCAACGCATGAATGCATTCAAGTGCACATTTGCACATGAAGAGGCTATAACTGTCTCTCCAGATATCGGATAGGTGTAAACAAGTGACAATTTCTGCACACATGAACGGAGAGCATTTACAGATCGTGGAAAAAGCGGATTTTCTGGAGGCTATTAGGAAATGTGATCTTGGATACCTCATTAAGACAGCATCATCTCTAAGTTGAGTTTACATCTTCTGTCCCTATGAAAGCTTAGTAAGAATTGACTTCAGATTTCTGGATCTTTTTGCTTCTGCTTAGGAGGTTGTATTGGAAATCTTTTTCTCTGTTATCCTCTGTATTAAGTAACCTTGAGCATTGCAGTGTCAGCTACAACAAGTGGGCTCTGCACCTCCCTGGCTCCCAAAGCAAATTCCAGAGCAGTAGTATTTCCATATAAAATGAAAAGGATTAAAAGTTGTATTGTGTGGGTTCTATACTGTCTGTACTCAAGATCAGATCTTCTGATTTATAAGTGGAGAAGTGTGTGTGTGTGTTTCTGACATAACAGCCAGTTCTGAAAATGTGATCTGAGAGCCAAGTTGGGCTCTTCTTGGTTCAAGTAGAGTGTATTGTTCTGTGACACAATTAGACCTTGATTAACAGTTTTATTGCTAGTGCTTAAGATAGAAAGGAATGCAGTTTCCTTTCAGGATGCAAACAAATGTCCTTCTCCGTTTTATATTTTAACAAAAATATTTCATTCAGATTCATCTGATTTTTTTTATTATTATTACTTCATTTCACTTGTAGGCAGCTGTTTTTTTCAAAGTACTTTGCTAGTCCAACTAGTCTGAGGTATGGAGTAAGCCTCTCTGCAAACAACTGCTCTTACTGAAGACCTGATCACCTACAGCTTTGTTAATGTCAGATGAGATTTGTAAGTGCTTAGGGACCTTGTAATCAGGTCGGGGATATTTCTTTTTCTATTTTTCTACCTGAGGTGGTAGGTAGACTTGAACAAGCTTTCTCTGTTGTGGTCCTTAATTAGGCAGATTTCCTACCGTGGCTAGAAGTGGTCTAACCACTGAAGCCTCAGGACCTGGGGCTCAGTTTTAGGACGTAGCTGCAAGTTGCAGCCTCCTTCCCTATCTAAGGAGCTGCTTGCCTCCTCCCCTTGTATAGCAACAGCATATTCCCGCAAGAGAAAATGCTTCTCCCAGTTGCTGGGCCTGCTCATGTCTACAGGCGTAGCCTGGCTTTTTATATTGGTGCAAAAGGAGGTAATCTGTAATTTGGGTAGCCAGCTGCATTCAATCACAGCTGAACTGTGTTTTTGAGAGTTATGCTGCATAAGCTGCTGTGAGATTTCATAGATTCTGCAGGCAAATGAATGGAAAATATGGGTTTGTGGGGTTTCTTTAATACTTCTAGCGAAGTTTGGCTCTGTGTTTCGGCACTCTTAAACACAGCACATAGCAGTTTATCATCCATTAGGAAATGAACAGGTGCCACTTAGGTTGATCCACATACCAGGGAGAGCTCTGACATGGTTTACTACCAAAATAATGTTCAAAGCTGCTTTAAGTTGGGCTGGTGCGATATATAGGAATAAACATTGCCCGAGAGAGCTGTGTAGGAAGAGACTGCCTTAGAATGAGGAGACTCCTTTTCATTCTTACTCTTCTTGGTGTGAAACACCAACCTATAGTCATATGTCATGTGTTGTAGGTTCATTTTTTTTCTTCTTGTCACAGCTGTTTCAGATGAGGAATACTTTAGGCAAGCAGACATAAGTGCAGATGGGACATGCGGGGGTCTAATGATAATGTCTGTGGAACTGAATGTGCTATTTTAGCCCCAGCAAACCAGGTTTGAATGTAAATAGTTGTAGATTAGGGATTTCAATGTTAGAAGTTTATCTTCATGTACTTTTATTCATCACTCATATCTTCAACAAATATATTGGGCATTTCAGATTGGTTTATACCTTTTATAAAGGTCAGCAGCTTTACAGAAAGCCAGTAAGCCACATCTTGCCACAACCATGTTTCTTGACTTCTGTGCAGTCAAAATCTAATCTTTATGCTCACATGGATTTTTAAACTGTCGTATGCATATGTAATGATTTTAAAAGGTCTCCCACAGAGCGTTTGTTTGTGTTTTTGTTTGTATTACTGGTAGTAGCTGACTAAAGATACATCAGTGTCTACTGGGGAGTCTTGTTTTTTAGGCACATACATATTTGTGTGGTCTAAAAGCATAATCTTCTACTATACTTCTTCAGACTTTGAGTATAGGCATTGAACAATACTCTTGATGGATGTTTTAAAAGGGATTTAAAAATTGTGAATTTCTCCTCTTAGTAGTGCAAAAAAACCAGTCAACTTGTGTAAGCCCAAGAAAATGCAGATTCAGTTACCAAATGAATGGCTGTAACTTCAGCTCCAATATGCTGCATACACTTTGTCTCAGTAAGAGATTGTTTTGCAGATGGAAATGATTAGCAATAAAATGTATTGTAATAAGGGAGCATGCTAAGGTTACATAAGTTCAAAAATACACAGTAAAAACAGTCATTTGCCTTCTCATACAGCTAGCCCAATTAAAAATACTGTGCTGCATCACATGAGCAGTCATCCTCTCTGTTCTCTCCACTTCTCTCCTTTTCTTCAGTCTCCTTCCACTTCTGCTCTTTTTCCTCTCCTCCCTTGTTCTACCAGTTCTTCCCAATCAATGTTTGCGTGTCCCATCTTAGCCTCTGCTCTTCTATTTCCACAGGAAATAGTATGTTCCTTCCCTGTGGTTCTCTGAGAAGGGACGTACAGAAAAGACAGATGCCTGGTATGATTCACCCCAAAGCGCAATCCATGCAGACTAAGGGAGCAGTGCTGCTGTATGGAGCTGGGAATACACGTATGTTGATGTGGTAACAGGCATGAAGGGTGCCCTTTGTATTTCCTCCAGGAATGTCCAGAAAATGGGTAGATGCAAAGGGCAGGCTCAGTTAATGATAAATCATGCTTCTTCCTTCCTGCCCAAGATGCAGGAAAAGAACTTTTCTCCCATAGCAGGAAAAAGGCAGGTGTGGATGCTGGAGCTAAGGAAGATCTCCTTTGCCTGGCAGTGCTATAGGAGCAGCTGTTCCCTTATCTTCTCTTCAGGATAGTTGCTGTGGACAAGAGTATACATTTACCACTGACAGTGTATTACGTTACAGCAAGCCTGAAAAAGCCATTTTGCATTGCGTTGTTAGTGAAGAACACAAAAGTCTGTGTGAAGCTGCTCATAGAAGTTTGTAGTTAACAGGAAAGGATCAGTCCACTGAGGAGGGGGAAGGTGTAAGAAAATACATTTAGATTGCCTCTCCCCAGCTTGCTTCATCAAATGTGATTTTCTGACTACCCTCTGTTTTGTTAACAGTATACAATAACAACTGTACAGAAGAAAAAGATAAGCTTGCTTTCTCATTCAGGGAAGCATAAGTAGGATAAACACCAGAGCTTTTCCATGGAATCATTGTGCTTTGTTTTTAAAATCACAACTGGCACCAGTTGGGGATATAGGGAAATAACTGTCCACCATCTTTCCCTATGCATGAAATGCAGAAGATGAAGGATTACGTGAACCTAGCAAATGATATGGCTGGTTCAGAGCAGTCAAAAGAACTTGGCTTTTCAACATGTCCTGGGATTCATCTGTGGAGCTCCTTCATGCAGGATATTGTAGATATCGAGACCTCACAGATGTTGAAGACAACAGCTGGCTCATTCACAGAACAGAAAGCCACCAAAGGCCATTAGGTGCAAAGGTACTACTTGTGGCTCAGAAAGTCTCTCAGCTAAGACTGTAGTGCTACAAGATGTGCTCTGCAGAGGTATCACTGGAGGCTTGCCTTCATCCTGGACTCTTAGTTGAGCAGCTGCTGTTAGCCACAGCTGCTGTTAGCCATGAGAGCCAGGATAAGGGGCTAGGCAGATCTTTCACTGAACTGCAGCCTAATATGGCTGCTGTATTTTTATGCTGTCTTTTCTTTCCTAAGCTCTCCTTATTGTTCTCAAGTATTACTCCTATTGTAAGCAATATGAATCTATATTTAAAATGTGATGGTTGCTCCTGATTTGAGCTGACATTTTTATAATACACCCAACTTCATGCAGCAGCTAATCGATCCAAGTATGTCCCTTTTCTTGTTTTCAGTGACTCTGATCTTTCTGACCCACCCTTTGATGGGTTGCCCACCTTTGTACAGTAGTGGCTACCAATTTCCATGCAGTTCAGGCTTTTTTCATTTCACAAGATTGTTGAAGAATGAGAAGATTTGACTCTGCTGCTGTTCCTCATCATCCTGGTTCTCTCCTTTTCTTATTGAGTGTCTGGGTCTACCTTGTGGTCCTCAACATTTAGAGTGCAATTCAGCTGCCTAAGCTTGGGCATGTTGTACCATTTTTAGGTACTCAGAGTATCCTGCCTGGCCTTCAGGAGAGCGTGGCTCTCCATTAGGTTCTGTCTCAGACTTGCTAGCTCAACACGGGTGCCTCAGAAAATTTAAGTTTCACAAAATGTCTCTGCTCAGAAAACTGAAACCCATCCTTAAAACACGTGTGTTTTTCTTTAGCAGTTTTTAGTACATCTGCATTGTCTGTATGCTTTGAATTCCTTCCTTCCCCTTCTTTTCCTTCCCCTTCTTTTCCTTCCCCTTCTTTTCCTTCCCCTTCTTTTCCTTCCCCTTCTTTTCCTTCCCCTTCTTTTCCTTCCCCTTCTTTTCCTTCCCCTTCTTTTCCTTCCCCTTCTTTTCCTTCCCCTTCTTTTCCTTCCCCTTCTTTTCCTTCCCCTTCTTTTCCTTCCCCTTCTTTTCCTTCCCCTTCTTTTCCTTCCCCTTCTTTTCCTTCCCCTTCTTTTCCTTCCCCTTCTTTTCCTTCCCCTTCTTTTCCTTCCCCTTCTTTTCCTTCCCCTTCTTTTCCTTCCCCTTCTTTTCCTTCCCCTTCTTTTCCTTCCCCTTCTTTTCCTTCCCCTTCTTTTTATACATTGCCCTCCCTTCCTAGTTTTTCCTTGATTCGCCTCTTTTTCTGAATTTCTCTTCTTTTCACTTCCTACCAATGTCACCTTCTCTTCATGCCCTCCCCCTTCCCCAACTTGGTTAATGTGGTTGTCCTCAATTTTCCATCCATGTAGTCATCTTTCCATCAGAAAGGCATTTGGGAGTATGGGAGGCACCCTCAGTTTGTGTGCTGAAATTGGCATGTGGATTGCACAGCGAGCTCTATACGCGCGTGTGTGACTAGAAACTGTTGGGAGGCTGACACGTCCCAAAGAGCTAAATTACAGAACAAAAGAAAATCACTTCTTCAGCTTTAACTGATGACTTTGGGCTTCTCACATGCCCGCTAGCTAAGCTGCAATTGGGATAATTCATTAATGAAATCATCTTCCAATAATAGCTGTTTGTATTGAATCAACTGCATCTCTGTACCTCTTCCTTCCGTCTGCCTTTTGTTTAGAGTATGACTCAAATGCTGTAGCGCTGGGGCTCTTCTGAGTACCTAGCCAAGCGTGTAGGCTCTGTTACACGGTGGAGGGTGCATGAGGTGGCTCTGTCAAATGTGACGTCTCTTCAGCCCCACCACAAGTGAGGTCAGGGCAGCCTGGTCTGCGAGCAGGCGGGAGGAGCCCAATGCTTCCTATGAGGCATCCCCAGGAGCAACCCCTTCCTTGCTCGCTTCCCTCCCCTGCCTCTTCAAACCTGGGAACCGCAACAGCAAAGCAGTTTCAAATCCACATCACCAAGGAACGGGTTAAAAAGTTGTTGAACTGCAAGAGTGAGCCTGTGTGTGTGCGCGTGTAATCCCTCCACGGAGCCCCAAAGGGAAAGTCTTAGATCTCCTTATATGGGGATCTTCTTTTCAGAAGAAAGTGGTCAGAAATTGAACGGTGTCTGTGTTCAGTCTCTGCATGTGCACAGTGCTGGCACCTACTGCATTACAGCTCTGTGGAGCTCAGTATAGACTTTCTCCGAAGCAGGGGGTGAAGGGGTCTCAGGGCAGCTCAGCTATTACTGCTTTTAATAGTATAGCGCAGTTACAAAGAAACCTGGTGGGTATGATCTCTACTTTTGTAGATTTTTCCAAGATTGGTAGATGACTTCCCCACTTGAATATAGTAGTATTATAAATTTGCTCTAGCACTACTGCCCAAAATTATATTTATATTCTTCTCTGATTTTTTTTTCTCTTACTACTTTCCAAGAATGGGCACGCGCGTGTGTATGCATTCCCACCCGTACACCAGCTCAGTAACGCTGACCCACTCGTTAGCTCAAGTGTATCTAAACGTGCAGGGGGCTTGGGATGATTATTTAAATTTCCTTATATGGGGATCTTTGCAAGTGTAGTTTTATGGTGATTCATGTTTTGGCCAAGGCTTGGTCTTAAGTCTTTTTCAGCTTTTTCATTAAAAAGACTGTTGCATTTCATTGGTACAACTATCAAATGAAAAGCGATGCTTTGCGTTTGTTCCCTCTGCCTGCCTTGACCTCTGCAGTGCTGCATGTTTCACTGGTGGGGAGGGAGACAAGAAAGAGCGAGTCAGGACACGGGGGTGGCTGCTGAGTACAATTAGGACTGTGGACCAAAGGCCTGCCCGGTCATTTCCCAGTGTCCTTCTGCAGAGTGACAAAGGCAATGCCTTCCATCTCCCCAGCCGGCCAGAGCCCCCAGCTTCTTGTTTAACTTCACCACTGCACCCAGGGCGAGAGGGGCTGTGCTCCACAGACAGGTTTATCTCAGAGCCATGGCCACCCTCAGCTCTCTCTCCCATGACCCTGCTCCCCTTTCTGCTGCCTGAGGTGGCCTTGGGGTGCATCCTGGTGAGCTGCCACGAGCTGTGCTGGAGTTTGGCTATCCTGGTCAGGTCTGCGCTGGAGGGAGGCTCCTGTGGCTGCACTTTTTTCAGTGTCTTCCTCTGGCTGTGCATTTTCAGTATGCGCACCTTGGGGTAGCTGCACGGAATAAAAGCAGTGATGCAGTTTGCATTACAGACTCAGCATGGTGGCTGCCTGGCCCCATGGCATTATAAAGAATATATATGGATGTGCATGCTGTGGAGGGGAAACTAAGGATAAGCACAAGATAAGAAGAAAAAAAAAAAATTAGCTGGGAAACTCTGTGGTAAATCCATTGCCAGCTCTGGTGTATTAATAACTCCAGCAGTTCAGATGCTTCCTTTTCTGCTTGTTTTATGCAATAGATGTGAATAATGCTGTTCCCTCCACCCTCCATCCGTTCAGCTTCCCTGTAAAAAGTGTTACATTGAAGGAAAAGGCAGGTTTTGCAAAGACCAGAAAACCGTTAAGCTCAAGGCCAGAGCTGCTTTACCTGGGAGACCTCACTTAAATCAGAGAGTGCGCTATGGGGATGGGCTCTGGGGAAACCGCAGCGTGGTTCAGCCAACAGCTGGTGCAACCACGCTTTCCCCTGTAATCTTAGTCTCCGGCCTGGGCAGGAGGGCCAGGGAGCTGTGTCTGCCCGTGAGATGGCAGTGTGTTCCCATCTCTCAGGTGTGAAGGAGAGGCACTGCCCCCAGGGTGGTGTTTTCACTGGAGAAGCCATCACAGAAAGCCTCACCTTGTGGAAACGCATATGCCATGCTGTGAGCTGGCAGTCATCTGGTCACCGTGCCAGGTATCCACTGGCAATACGAGCACAGCATTAGAGATATAGTCACTAAGTTTTATTTCCTAGGTGAAATTAAAATTGGATCCTGTCTACTCTACTTCCCACCCACCCCTCCTTTCCTTAAGATCCTGCATTAATTTTCTGCTGTCTTAAGCTGCCATAGCTTCAGTAGTGTCCAACAGCGGTACTTGCACAGCATCAAGTTTACTGTGGAGACTTAAACACTCCATGAGAGCTGCAGGCAACTACAAAGTGATCCAGTGGGATCCAGCTGTTGCCCTTCATTTCCATCAGTGAGCAGTGACTTCCAGCTGATGCTTTCCATTTCCATTGGTGATGCAATTACTTCATCCCTTTAGAAGGACTTCAATTAATTTCTGAGGGATTGGGCTCTTCTCATCAGCCTGTCTGTGACCCTTGACAGCACTAATACTGTAAAACCAGACTTGATTAATCATTAAGCTTTTAAAGAAGATTTCCAAGTCTAGCTGCCTGGATTATCTGCAGCTGTTGCCAACACTGGCAGGAGAACCTTTAGCAGAATGGGACATAGTCGATGTTCAGCTATACATGCAAGCATGGTATCCCTTCTCTATGAGAGTAAGGTTTGGGAAGTTTTTAGCTACTCTAAGTCTGTTTTCACTTGTACAAAGCAGAAATGACCTCATTTAAGGTCAGAAAGGTCTCTGTTCAATTCTCCAGCAGGTATAAAAATCACCCAAATATTTCCAATACCTGAATGAGAACATGCTTCATGGATTCAAGCTTGGTCATGTGTAACAGGTACAGTTCTTTTACTTTTGACCCTTTGGCCTATAAAGATCCTGTTCATTTGAAAGGTGCTGTTATTACTTTTAATACAAAACTGTATTTCAGTTGTCACGTTACATTAATACACGTAAATGTGTTCATTCTGCCATGTGACTGGTTCGGAGCTGAACATGTCTTTCATTTTCTATGTTTGCTAGCATGCTTCTTGGTACCTCTTATAGCTTAGATTTACCCAAAGTACATTTGTTTTCCAGGGAACGAGCTTTTAGTCAGGACATGAGCAGGTACATTTCCCATTGATTCAAGAAGGGAATCCAGAGCTTCTCAAGAGACCCCGGTATCAATTCTTGCTTCACTATTGCCTAGTTTTGCACATTGAGCGAGTCAATTAAGCTGCCATTGCTTGAGTGTGTTTTTTGTCTCCGATTCCTTATGGTTTATATCCTTCAGATATGAAACATGTATCTGTTGAGTGCTCCTTCTTCATTGTCTCTTTGCCAAGGTCTGCATATTTAACTCTTTCTTACTCTTTCCTTTTAAATCGGTTACACTGAGTTTAGATGCAGTGGTGTCAAACAGTATCCAATAAGCAATGTAGAATACTTTTATAATTTGTAGGACCTCTTTAGCAGTAGAAGACAAATTAACTTTCACCATCTTCGTGAGCTAGAAAATCTCATTCTAATGTTTTGCTTTAAAACAGATATTCAGAGAAGTCACAGTAAGAAAGAGACTTACTAAATCATGCAACTTTTCTGGCACTCAGTATGGAATATATTCCCTACAGAGCGTTTTCAATTATTTGTCCAAAATCTTCCTAAACACCCAAAGCAATGGATCTTCTAAACTTTCTGTTCGAAGACTGCTTGGTATCATACTAGAACTACTTGTAAAGACAAATTGATGTTTCAATGCAAGTTTATCTTTTCTTAATTTAATGTTATTACTCATAGGTTTACTACTTCTTGCACAACCCCAAATTCCTCTCCTTTCTTGGTGTTTATAGCCTTCAAGTATTTGTCATTTCTTGTTATATTCTTTTTCTTCATTGTCTCTGAGCCAAGGTCTGTGTATTTCATTTTCTTAGCGTCTCCTTTCAAATCAGCCCCCGGATGTTCTTGTTTCTCCTTTGCTTCTGCTTTAGCTAGATTTTTGTTTTAGTTAATGAGATGGCTCAAAGTGAATGAACTATCTCTGCTTGTTCTAGAAATAGGGACTGAGTCTCCCTGTTCTCTGATGTGCTGGCCCCAAATGCAAAACCATCTTAATGCAGGGGGTTGTGAGAAGGTCAAAAGATCTCTAAACCAATGTGGCGATTCCCAGATATCTCATTTATTACAGGATTTCCCATATAGATAAAATATCTTGTGTAATAAGAGACTTGACATTTTCCTCTATTTTTGGGAAAGCCAGCAGTCGCAGCTTGCAAAGGCTGCTAATGTACCTGTGCAAATAAATTGTGCATGCAGAGCAAATCTGGTGTGTTGAATTTAGCGTGGAGGTTTGTCTGAACGCTGTCACATGCTGCGTGAATGTAGTCAGACTTGCTGTCTGCACGTGTCTGTCGGGAGTTGCAGAGATGTTTAATCACAGTTGTGTCATGGGCCACCACAATCCTTAAGACAGCCCTACCTTATCCTCAGCTATGCTGGGGTTACTTTGCACGTCTTGAGCCCTGAAGCTATTTTTCAAGGTTATTAGAGGGACAGTGACAGTCTTGTAAGGTATGCGGAAGAGAACGCAGCAGTGACATTTTTACACTGTTACTGTCCACGACACCAGGCACGATCCTCGCGGCCAGTCTGCGACAGTAGCTAATGCCTCTCTAGAGAGCTCATTTCAGCCTCGCTTTTTCCAGTTCTGGCTCCAGCCTTTAAAGCTACCTTTCTTTTCTTTTTCTGATTTGAGTAATGTTTTAAACAATTTTTTTTAGTTTATATCCATATCATTGTTTATTAATGGACAGTTTATTTTTTCTGGAACAATGAGGAAGATACTAGGCAAATAGCGGACTAACATATTTCCCTATTATATTCCAGTAAGCTAAGTGTGCGAACTTGATGTAGTGCCAAAAACTGAATTTTGTTTACTGCCATTCAGTCTGTTTTTGCTTTGGATGATTTTGTTCCCATCAAGATTGAAGCGAATTAATTCTGTGAGTAATATTTCCTGAGATGCTCTGTCAAATGCTTGTAATTCAGATACATCATGTATACTATATTCCCTACAGCCGCTAATTTTACAGTTCTGTAAGAGATACTCAGTTTTTTCTGGCAGTCTTTATTCTTTAGAAACTAGTGCAGCTGAAAAAGTTGTTCTATTATTCTGCAGATTAGAGCTGACTGGCTATGGTCTGCAAACCCTAGTTTTGCGTTTCATGTGGTCTGCAAAGAATTGTCTGGTCACAAAGTGCAGTCTCTTCCCCTAGACACTAAATTTTGTTACAGGGAGTTAGAGTACATTAAACACATTTCTTAATACTAGTCATGTATATAAGCTGCTCTTCTATTTGCTACAGGACTGTGATCACCAATAAAAGGGAAAGTAATCTGTATAATAGCAAGAGGAAAGGGTGTTGTGTCTTAATTAGTTTGCATTAAACTGTTGACCTCCCTGCAGAATAGAATATACGCTCTGGTAAAAAAGCTCAGCATCTCTTTGGCCTTTGAAGACGTACACAGGGAGCTACAAAGGACTTTTCCACACCTTTTATACCCACTGCTTTAGCTGGGAGTCATTGCAGTTCCAGCTCTCTTGTACATAGAGGGATTTCTCCTTCTGTGTGTTGCCAGGCTTACGTATTCTTCCTGGGGTCTACAGAGTAGAGAAAACTGTAACACAGACCACTGTACTGGCCTCCTGCCAGTTGGTCTGGCTGTACGTCCCTCCTTGAGTTCTCCTTGCTGCGTGTTCCCTGGTGAGATACAGTCCTTCTCCTTGTGATTTTTGTTTCCTCTTTTACTTTAGACTTGCTGTTTTGATCTGTTCCCGTTTGTTGCTATACAGAACAAAACAGAGTAATCGTCAGCGCAGCCACACAGCTTGTGCTTTATAGGTGTGTAAGTGCATTGCACGCTCAAAGGGTTTCTTGCATTCTTCTGTTTTCCTGCCCTGCTGAGAAACCTGTGTTACTTGCCCATCTCTTTTCAGTTCTTTGACTTTGTTCCCTTCTTGCCATGTGCTCTGTGCATCTTTCCCTACCCTTTCTTCCTATGTCTGTAGTTTTGCACCCCTGGTTTCCCTCAGAGGCCAGGCTATTCCTTTAGTCTCTCTGGACAGGGCTCCAGGCATTCCTTCCTTCTGTGCAGAGGCCCACAGCTCATTTCTTCCCTTCTCGTGCCCTCCATTCCTCAGCACGGAGAGGACCTCATATCCTCCCTAATATTTACCTGCCTCATACCATCTTCTTTTTTCCCCTTGATCCTTTTTTATCACGGAGACAAGAGTGAAGCCTTGCAGAGAGTCGGTGTTACAATACCTCGATGGGAGACAGGTAAAGGGAAGGAAATATTGACTCTGGTGGTTCTGCGGTTTTCTGTTCTGGAGACAATTACTGGGGCACTAAGATGTGGGCTCTCCTAAGCTGTAGGTGTTCTCCACTACATATTTTTACTTTGACCCATTCTCCAATTTTTTTCCCCAGACCAATTCGTTTTGGCCAAAAATGCTTCCTGAAACTATGGAATCACATTGCTCACTCAGTCAAAAGTTCCCTTACTAAAGCAGGGCAGCTTGATTATGAGATCTCTTGGTCCATTTTTCTACCTTTTCCAGAAATCAATACGAGGAGCTTCAGACACTGAAAGTTTTGCTTTCTCATACCTTTCTACATGCTCTGCAATTCTTTGAATGTATTTTTTTCTTTGTCATTTTGATAAAAAAAAAAATCTTTAAATTCTTACATCATAGAACATAAATATACTTTCTTTTCTCCCCCTCCTTCTAATATTCATACTTACAGTAGATATTTTATTCCATTTCACCCAAACGGGACAGGGTTTTGTTTTGCTGAGTGTTTGGTTTGGTTTGGTTTGGTTTTTGGTTTTTTGCAAGGTCTATCTCCAGCAAATGAATAAAGTAAGATTTGTCTTACTTTGTAATCCCTCATTTTCTTCATTAAATGTCCTCACAAGAACAGTCGGTGAAACTCGCTGTAAACGTTAGTTATTTAAATCTCTGTTTAGGACAAATATGAGTAAATTATTGACCTAGGAAAACTGTTGTAAAAATAAATTAGATAAGCAAAAAACCTTATACCATGATGATAAATGTTGGGACATGGAGAAAACTATTTCTTAGCATATCTTTGTCTTCCATTAATACCAGTAACACACAAATTCTTTCACAAGAGAAGGCAGATAAGATAGCCACATAAAGAATATCTTTATATGGCTCTGACCCAGTTAGCTGTCCTCGGCTGGGAACCAGAATGCCTTTGTCTTATTTTTTGCTGGCCTGTGTTTTTCTGAGTAAATTTTTCACCTGCTGGTATCTCTAATTTTATATTATTGCTCCTGTTACTGCAATCCTAAGAGATTTATCTAGTGCACATTAGTGTCCTCTCCTGTTGAACTTTTAACTCCTGCTGAGTTCCTACTGATGGAAAGAGCCATACTTCCCCAGGTTGCATTTGGCTAGCAGCTGCCCCATTTGCTTAAGCTCCATGATAGAAAGAAATTGTCCTCATCTGCCGTTTCTGCACCAGCAAGCTGGTTTCTCTAGTTATTTGTTTATACACCATTTTCCCACTCTCCCCAACTTTTGCTGTTTCATGCACATATTTCACTGAGCTATGACTTGCAAGGAGTCAATAAAGTAGAGAGATATTGGATAGCTCTTCCAGCTGGCTGAAGCTGCAGAGAAGGATCTTGACTGATAGGGGTGTAATGTTACGGCAAGGACTGAAAGGGGGCCTTCTGCGAGACAAGAGGGAGCAAAGGAGAAGCAGACCGAGAAGATGATCTCAAAGCTGTAGTTAAAAAAGGACCTTGATTTTGCTTATGTGCTACCTTGTAAGATACTTGTGCCCCTGTACCAGCTGGTTTCCCATCATGCCAGTTGGGATTTGGGGAGGAGGGGATAACTGATACTTTCCAAAGCGTACCTAACTCTGGTCAAGCAGCTGTTGGGTCTCTACTATCTAAAGGCTGATCTGAAACCTTCCAACATTGGCCATGGCCAAGTTGTCTCAGATTACTTGTGAAGGAGATGGTCACACACTGGCTTTGGATGAGGCAAGCAGGAGTTAAACAACTTGGCTCGTGAAATGTCCTAGATCTGTTTTGAACAGTCCTGAGAAAATTCCCTCTGTTACAAGATTGACTGCATTCACCGAGCCACCTTGGGACAGCAAAAGGAGAACAGCGTGCCAGCATGTTCTGCCAGTGCAGCTGTTGGGGTCTGGTATCTCTTGTTGTGAGGCCTGGCTTGGAGCTTTCCCAGGATTAAATTGCTGGCACTCGCTGCATTAGCAATGAGCCAGAGGAAAGTCCAGGTTGTCTCTGCTTTGCGTGGCTTTGTTTAGATCACCTGAGCTCCCTCCCTGCAGGCTGCGCCTTTTTGGTGTGAAGTTAGAAACTCTGCATATTGCATTTTGCTGTCTTTGCACTTGGTTATTTTGTCCTTCCTCCTGCTGACGTAGGTGAAGGTCACCGATGAACACGCTATCCTCCATGTGGGTCACTTGATATCATCAGGAGCTGTGATGATAAGCCAAGTTATTAGAAATAATCTTCCTGCCTGTCAGCTGCCTATTAAGAAAATGTTGGTGTGAGCATGCAGGCTCCAGATCCCCCAACGCACAATTTTTGCCAATGAGTGCCACCAACCACCTACTGAAGTTGGTGAGACAGCTAATGTGGATGCTTACTTGCACGGAAGGCATTTCAGAAAATATGACCACAGAGTGAGAGACCAGCAGTTTCCAGCCTCCCTGGCAGTCCTTAGGTTAAGTGAGACCTCACATGTGGGACTCCACAGAGTCTCCTCTTTTAACCTTGAAAAACCACGAGCAGTGTTTCAGCTGAAAACAAAGTAAGCTTTAACCCCAAGGCAAAACCCATTTTCAGAGTTGTGTACAAGATGCTTCAGCTTGTCATGGGAAACTGCGCTTTTTCGACAAATGCACCAAATTTGGTGTCACTGCAAGTACTCCCCCTTTAGTGTGCAAATGACTCGCGATGATCTTCTCTCGTTCATTTTTACCCCCATCTGGAAGCCATAACGACTTTAAATCTAGCTTCTTGCTTCCTTTGATAACTAAGTGTCCAGAACAGTCCAGCTTGGAGAGGCTAAAGACAAACCAAATAACTGAACCCTGCCCCTTTTTAATCTCCTTCCAATCCAGTAGTATCAGGTCCCAAATTAAATGGATTTAATATAAATTTTTGATGGACAGCTGCATGGAAGAGGCTTCTTTTAAGGGCTGAGTATCTTCTGTCCTTTTTTGTACAAGCTGTGAGGTGCGTGTACCTGAGACTGATTAAAATTTTGAAATGCTCGTATTGCCCACCTCAGAGAATGCCATTTGTCTCCTCCAGACCCAGGCTCCTGCAGTCTTTGCAAAGGAGGGATTTGCTTCGGAAAGAAAAGGTTGATGCACTTCCCTATAAACTACTGGTTTAATCTGTACATCAAAAAAAAATTGTAAACTGTACATAGCAGGCTTCATCTGCAGCTTCATGTATCTTCCACTTAGAAATAACCCAAAATAACAAGTTCATAGCATGCAAAAGTACAGAGAAATACTTTCTAGCATAACCATCGCTCCAGACTGCACAACACGCCTTGATCCTAAGGACTCTTGTTCTTTTGGGAATGAGAGGGAGAGGGGAAGTGCACTGGGCAGAATCCCAGTCCTCGGCGCATTGCTTAATGCACATCCGTCTTTGTGTTCACTCCAGCTATAAACAAACACTGAGGTTCAAGTGTGCTTTGCGCTGTTTGGGTCTAAATGTATTTCCTGGCTGCTTCCAGACCCCATGCCTGGAGGCATGCGGCCTTTCCCTGGGAAGGAAATTCAGGCTCAGGGACTGAGAAAAGCGCTTGTGGCACGCTCTGATGTGGACAATGGGGAACCAGAAGGCTGAGGTGTGCTGCATGGTGCATCACAATGTAGTTATAGCCCAGTGATCAAGCCTTATGTGCTGGATCCAGGCTGCTTTTCCATCCTGCCTTGATTGCAGCCCCATGGTTGGAGGGTGCTCAGCTTCCTCCAGCTGCAACAGCAGAACCACTTGTGTTTGGGCCTTGCTTATCCTGTCACTGATTTCATCCTTACTCCAGCTGATGAACCTTGAGCCAGGATGCAATCCTGCAGCCCCGCTGCTTGGGCAGAACTGAGATGTTCCCTTGAAATGCCATTCTCTCTCCTCACCAAGAAGTGGGCTGCCTCTCTGAGCAGCCTGGGATCAGCTGCACTGTTTGCTGTAACCTATCAGGCTGATAGGACTTGGGCTGGCCTGCGTAATTGCTCATGCTTTGTGGTTTGCGGCTTGCGTGTATGGACACTAATTTGGGGATGTTAGTGCATCCAATATAATATCCATTTCTGGTTATAGGCTTATCTTGCAGGGAAGCATGCTGTGCTAGTAAGGGAATGGTAACTTCTAGTTAGACATCACAGGGCCATATCTCTAATGCTACTGCAGCATGTGATTGTGTAATCAAGGTGACTTTATGTGAGCCTAATTCACTTTTCAATCTCATTTCTATTTTGCATACTCTGGGGATGCACCTGTCCTCCCTTTCCCGCCCCGGTTTAAAAAAAATCTCTGATCCTATTTTGGTAGACTTCTTTTTGCTACTAAGCATTGAATAAAAAAAAGGGGTTGATTTCTCAGCACAGAAAAAAATGCCATGCTTCTGAAGCATTTGGTTAGTGCTTTTTTTCCAAAAGACTAAAAAGAGAACTCCTTGGGTTTGGAAATGCATTTGGAGGAAGGAAATGGAGTAAAAACTAGCAGTATTTGACAAATAAAATGATGACTCAAGTATTAGGAAACATTCTGTGATGCTGTCTGGCTTGTAGAAGAGGCTTGGAAGAGAAATAGTGGAAGCTCCATCTGTATAATATAAGCATAATAAAAGTGGACTGGACATTGCAGGGGAGAATATGCTGTACAGCTCAGTCCTATTTATTCATTGGTAACTGTTAAATTTTTCCTGACTTTCCTTTCTATGCTGTTAGTAGCTTTGCTTCTGCCAAGATAAGTGTGTGTCTGTGTGTGGTGCTAACCATCAAATGAGAAAAATGGGGTTCCTTCAAGGCTAGAAGTGGAAAAATGGGAAATATCTATTTCTTTTGTCTGTTCATCTCTGAAGGCATTCCACCTCCCCTCGCTCCCTCATTCTCCCCTACTCTTTGTCAACAATAGGAACAGAAATGGAAGTTTTATATATAGCATTTGTGGGGCCTCTGTGCTCTGCAGCACATTCTCTTGTGGTTTTGAGGCTGAAAAACAATGGTTAATGGGGCATTGTGGAAATTTCTCTGTCCTTGGCTGCCAGCTTAATATTTGTAAGAAATCAAACTTGAGAGAAATCTACAAATCTTGGGTCATAATGACTGTAACACCTGGGCTGAAATATGAGGGACATTGTGGCTATATTGATTAGGCAGAATAAGAAACTTTCCTAATGAAGGTGAAGCTTTTAACAGTTTATATCATGAAACGTAAGAGTCTTCCTGACTCTTCATCACATACGTATGTTGTTGAGAGAGAAGTTACAATATCGTTTCTCCTGCTCCAAAGTGATTTTTTTCAAACATACAAGTAGCGTTACTGACTTAAAATGCAATGATCCTGCAGACACAGGGAGGCTCTGCACAAGCCAAGTGTCATTATTTGATTCCAGGGAATCAAATTTTGGAGGGTTTTGCCCCAACTGTGAATTAAACTTCAACTGTACGCTTGCAGCAGTCTTCTGTGGCTCTGCAATCTGGCCAACCCTTAAGTGAACATACCTCCAAGGTACTGGATGTATGCGTGTGTAGTTTGCATACTTCAGCAGCTGTCACAGTGCTGTAGATCTGGATGATACATGGCCTCAAGATGTTTGATAAAGTATTAGCCTTTAATATTCATTAGTTCAGATGTTTGTACAACTGAGGGAAGACCAATTATTGATAATTAGATTATGAAAATGTATATAAATCAGATTTTAAAAGTGTTTAAGCAATAAAATGTGTGTATGGGCAAGATATTAATTAACTGTGAGATGATGGAATGGACTCTGCTCTCAATTTGTAACTCCACTCCAGGTTAAAAAATAGCATACTTGTGTGAGAGAGTGGTGTAAGGACGTAGAGGCTTGAGGCTCATACATCTAAGTTCACTGCGCATATGTGAAGCTGTGAATTGCAGTGATATGAATATCCGAGAGCAACTTTCTTCTCACATGATACCAAGGCACTTGAAATTCACTGGAATGCTTTGATAATAGCCTCAAGGTTAAGGCAGGATGAAGCTGATGGCAGGTTATATTTAGCCCAGGTCCTTGACTCCAGGACTCACTCCCTGCTGGTGCAGCTGGACCCATCTCTAATGATCTTCAGTTCACATTGCAAGATGGATTTAATTTTGGGGACCTTTGGAAACAGGAATTGGGTATGGATTAATTCTGGCGGGCTACGATGGACGTTGTTTGCACGCTTAGTCTAGTCTGCATATCTTGCTAAATCTCACAGTTTTACCTTGAGTTTCACAGTAGTTTATTATTTTGTGATAGCCCATTCTTCTGCCGTTACGTTGCTCTTAGCTTTGGTCTGAAAAACAGTAAAATTCTAGCCTGCGCAGTTTTTGCAGAAACTATAAATCAAAGAAAAAGAACTATAAACACACTACTGCTGTTCTTAATAGGTCCTTTTAAGGCAAATTCAGGATTTGCGTATTTATTTGTTGTTATAGTATGTACTAGTTTGAAATAGATACAGAGTTCATAGAAAAAATACATTTGGAAAGAGCAATATACAAGAGAGTGCAAAAGGGAGTGTGGAAGATCTGATTTATAATCTCCCCTACAATTTGTTTGAAAGGAACCAAATAGGGGACAAGTTACAGGACAGTTTTGTCTGTGGTTTTTTGTTTGTTTGTTTTTAAAGAAATGATCCTTCTTAATGCATTAATAATAAGCTGGAAGCAGCGCTACTGGACACTGTAGGAGCTGCGCTGGTTTCCCTCACCATTAGGAACAGAAGTCAGCCTTTGGGAGGAACTGAACTGTAGATATCCTACAGGCATCTCTTCTTTCTAGGCACGCTCTCATAAAGTACACTGGCAGAAAGGTGGTGTTTCTCTTGCCTTGAGTCAATGCACTAAATGTTTTGCTCCTTGTTTTGCATTATCAAAGTCTTAATACTTCTCCTGTCACTGTTTTCTAAGTGCTTTCATGGTGTGAGCTATGGGGTATGGATGATGGAAGGGGCTTCACCTGTGACAGAAGCCTTGCTCTGCTGTCCCTGCAACTGGTAAACGGAGGTTCTAAAACCATGCTCAATTAAGCTAGAGTGACCGAGTAATGTATGTTTCTCAAATTGAGAGGTTGAAAAATGGAGTAAAAGTCTGAGGAGGCTTCATGCTGTATTGTTTCTGCGTCATTCGTCTCATTCCTTGCTGTCCTCTATTGGAAAGGAAGGATGAGTGCCACAAGTACGACCTGATCCTGGGAAATTAACAGCAATAGCTACAATGAGCGTGACAGGGCTCGTGTGGCTTTCCTTAGTCCTGCTTCCTAGTCTGTGCATTTTGAAAAATATTTTACTGGGATTCCTGAAATCTGATCGCTTGCTGCTCATGGCAGAGCAGAATCGCAGCAGATGCGTTATTGCCTCCCTCTCTCAGGAGGATGCTGAAAGGTAAGAGTCGAGTGTCAGTGTCTATGCCTCCACTGCTCTTGCCCATTCCTTCCGCTCAGGCCTGCTGCTGTTTTCTGGCAACCCGTCTTGTTTGTTAGTGTCAAGAGAATCAAGCAGAGCCTTCCTGCACATAGAGCTTCTCTTGGGCTCACAAAGATGAATGTTGACTTTTAAGTACCGCTGCTGCATACAGATCACAAGGAAGAAGACGACCCGTTCAGATGCTTGCTTTTGCCTATACCCTTGAAGGGGGAGGAAGGAGTTGGAAGCTGTTTGTGCTGGTGTTGACAGCAGGCAGGTGAATTGAATATTCTGCAAAGCCTTCAGAATGCAATGAGGCTTTCTGTCTGTAACTAGTGTCCCTTTCTTGACTGCTCTTTATACATCCTAATAAGTATATCCAGATCAGTTATACTAATGATAATCCACTAGAAGCCCAAAGCCTACAGTCATGGAAATTTACTTCCCTATTCAGTGTACCAAGATATAAGCAAATAATTATGTTTTTAATATTTGGTACTGTCACCCAGAAAAATAATACTCATAAATTTCCTGACACTGAAATCAAATGCAACCCACTTAATTACCAGCAAGTAAACAATGATTCTTCCTCCTTAAAATACCCAAACACGTTCATAATTAGCTAATTAAACTACCATATAAATGATTATTCAATATAAAAGAGCGATCGAGAGGCGGGCAAAGGAGGAAAAGCAGTGAAATCATTACCCGCAGACACACTTCTTTCTCCAAGGAAACTAGTGAATCGTTACAGGAGAGATGATGGGTGGAAAATAATAAAAACAGCAGCAATAATTAACTTGACAGCAATAATTAACTTGACAATATCCGCAGTTTGAAGCCAACCAGTATGTTTGTTTTGCTGAGAGAAGACCGCATGTGAGAAGATGTTTACCTCTTTCTCAGCACTTTCGCAGTGCGCGTTGCAGATGGTGTTCGCGCTGACAGGGGAGTTCTGGGTTGCACCCTCCGATAGCCCCAACTCACTGCATATGAGTTGAGTAAATCACGCAGGCCAGAGTTTTCATTGTTGAATGCCCAGTTTTAAGCAACAAATTCCATGTTTGTGTGGAGCTTTTGAGTGGGCCTGAAAAAACTGCGTAAGAGCTACTTGCAAAACCAGCCTTGCAGTGCTATTTTCTGCTGTCGACAGAGTAGTTGCCCTAATTCAGTGCTGCCGTGGGCTGAGTGGCCCATTTAAAACATTGCTGTGCCTGATGAGCCTAAGTCAGAAGAAATGCTTCCCCCTCCCTCCTTTTTAATATAACTTGATAAATCCTTGAGGTTATGAAATATCTTAACATTTTGCTTAAGGTGGCCATTAGAGTGGAACTATAATTTGTTGTATCTTCTCCAAATTGGTTAAAACAACGGTCATCTCTCTGTGGTGACTGGGTGTCAATGCTGAGGTTTTAATGACACCACTTCTAATACTCAGGCAAATGAGCAAACTTCTGCTGGCATGTAATTTCCTATAGACAAGTTTGTTCATTCAGGTACTTGTGATATACCTAAAGAACAAGTGTTTTGTTGTAAAGAGGTCCGCTGACTTCAAAACGGTGCATAGCTTTAATTTATATTTCCATAGGCATACTAAAGATAAGTGACACTCCTAAATTTCTGCATCTTTTCTGTGTTTCCTTGCCACTCTTGTATCTGAACGTTGCCTTTCAGCTTCAAAACAGTAGTGTTTCTTTCCTCTTTCCCTGCAGGAAAGAGGCTGAATGGAGTTCAGTGTCTTCCCTCCATCATCTATCCCACGTAGCAAATATTCTACATAGATGTTCTGAGTATTTCGCATTTCTGGTTTTTAGTTGAGTAACAGTTAAAAGGCAACAAGACTGAAAGGGCTATTTCTTAACAAGGCAAAGAAAGCAAAAGTTGGAAATATTGTTCAACAGGATGAAAAATGCAGGTGCCTACTGGGTTATGGAGACAAATGTTCTTTAGTAATTGTATGAGTCAGGTTAATTCTTTTCCAATGTTGTAAACCAGTCTGCTTTACTCTTTTTCCTTTAGCAGAGGTGGAGGACATAGATCTATCGGTTGTCTTTCCTCCCATAAATCTAATCAATTTTATAAGGCTTTTCTGTATTTTAGTATTGGAGATGCTGCTGGTTTTATGACCGCTTGTGATGTACTAAAGTGGTAACATTTCTAGGCAAGCATTGCAGAGATGAGGTACAAGTTTTATGCCCTTCAGATTTTGTTTTCTGAGAGAAATGTCTGGAGGGTGTGGGCCTTGATAACTTGAATCAGGCAATAAATTGAAGTGATATCTTAATCGCTGCGTGTTTTATCTTTTCTGTTCTGTCACTGAGAAGTTTGTAATGTTGGAAGAGGAAATGTGCATTTTGTTTAGAGACTGCTTAACAAGAAAACTGCCTGGTAGCTAAGGGAAAAAATAGAAAAAATGGAAATGAAGCCTAGGGATGGGGAGCAGACATGAGGGATGTCTTCAGAATTGATCAGTCGTCCCCAAAGCACTCAGCAAGCAGGTCCTTCTGGGCAGCCAGGTGAACAGCTGGGTAGAAGACCAAGTGGGCCAATTTGGGACTGCTGCTGGAAATTAGGCATGAGGGGGAATTGAAAAGAGTAAGATGCATTTCTGCCACAAACACAGTAATTGTAAAATTTAGTGTACAAAGTACAAAGCTCTTTGCTTACTTGGAGAACACAACCCTGTCCTTTTCCCACTGAAGACAGTGAGGGCTCCTGAGTAGCTCAGGAAATGTTGGAAGGTGCTTTGGTACAGACAGAGAAGCCAAAATTTGGATAGGTGGTTTTTAAAATATTGGCTCTGATTCACTGTTGTGCCTATTGCAGGACTACTAAAACTATGGGGAAACATGGCTGTGGGACTTTCGGGTCTTCTGTTTTCTAGCAATTAATAGGGAGTCATTTTGTCCATAGTACAGGTTAGAGGATTAGCCACTCTTACCTCCAAAGGTCAGGACCAGCAGCTGGGAATACTTTGCTGTCCATGTACCCTCTGCTCAAATTCCTTGACGAACAGTAACATGATTATCATCACAGCGTTTCTCTGCAAGTCAGGAGAGGAGAGCTAGAAATGAGCCGTGGGGCCAGCACCAGTGGTCCCTCAGTGCTGGTGAAGAAGAGCCAGAGGACCACTGGTCCTCGGAGCTCTTGTCTTTCTCCAGGCTGAGTCTAGCTTTGTACGTTCTGCTTTCCTGGTGCTGTCTTGTTTGGACTTTTCATGCCTCCTTGTTGGCGTCTGATGACTCCTAAGGATTATATTTTTCTTGTACGTTTCCATTAAACAAAACTAGTCTTAAGTATTACAGTGTTATCATAGGGTTATCAGTGGCTTGGGAATACTGACAGAGTGTGACAGAAGTGGGGATGGGGTGGGGAGGGGGACAAATTTAAATAGGGGCGATAGTGGGATGAAAATGGGAGAGATCACAGGAAGGGAGGACAAAAGACACAAGCCATCAAGTGCGAGGAAAAAAACAAAGCACTGAAGTAATGAGCAATTTATTTGTAAAACAGTTTCCAAGTTAAGCTCTGCTTCTATGACTGCTCTTGCTGCCGTCCTCCATGTTGTCTTATATCCACATCGAGGGTCTCTGGAGACAGCAAACCATCTCCTTAAAATAGGCATCTACCCTCTGTGTGTTGCAGAATGCCATCGTCCTCTCTCACGCAAAGCTGCCTTGACTCAGGCCCCTGCCTTCAGGCCTTTCAAAACCATGTTCAGCTGTCAAGTGCTTCCAGGAGAAGTTAGCCAAATAGCATTTTTTTTGCTTTCACATATTCCCTACCTTCCTTAAGTATCCTGACTTCAAATACCCTTACATATATTAAGTGCATCTTATTTCTGCTCTCTTCTTCCATCTTATCCAGGAATGACAAAGCTATGGAGATAAGTTCCACAGCCAAGTAATCTTATTCAGATTTTTATTGTCTTTACCCATGAAAAAGGTAGCAATTCTTTAGAGCAGAACCCTCAGGCTAAATTGCGTTTTCATCTACACGCGTGCACCACCACCAAATACAATGCTGTGATCGTCTGCTTCACCTTGAGACAGGCTGGCTTCCTTCTGTGTGCTCTTTCAAAAGCTGTGTCTGCTGTGCTGACTGGAGAGCAAACTGCTGGAATGAGAGAGGGAATAGAAAAACATATATATTTTCATATAGGATGTCCCCTTCTTTATGTAATTTTCATATAGGATGTCCCCTTCTTTATGTAATTGGAGGCAGATGTCAACACTTTTCAAAACAGGCAGCAAGTGTCACGATTTGGTGCACAGATGGCTGTCCTCATATGCTGAAGCAGTTTTAGGGGTATTTTGGAGCTAGGTATTTTTGAGGAAAACTTAAGGTGTAGAGAGGTTGACTGCTTCCACGAAAAGGAAGTTACTCTGAGCTTAAATTGCTGTAACTGAGGTGAGACCTACAAGTGCCCCAACAGAAAAATCTGAATGTGAATTCTTCTTTCCCATGCCCTGGGAGTCTGTTTCTCGTCGCGCTTTGATTTAGCTTTTCTTTCTTCCTCCTCATTTGCCTGCATCAGTTTTGTTTATCATTCTCTGGCCCTTCTAGCATTAACATCTCAAATTAATATAGCACAATGTAAATATCATGCACAACTCTATTACCTAATAAACAAGTGTCCATGTTAAATATTAGAACATGATTAAGCAACTCTGAACACATCCTGTGTCCTAGATCCTGCGTGACTCATATGTCATGGCAGTTAATAACCAATCGGCTATAATTGAGTAAAACAGGAAAAAAAGGATAATACCAAAAAGAAGGGGGCTTGGGTTTTTGTTTTTGGTTTGTTTTTTTTTTTAAATAGTACAGGGATTCTTTTCCATTAGTAAAAGAAAATAGATTTTTCTGTTGCCTCCATTTAAAGATCTGGGAATGCTCTGCATTCCTTGCAGGCAGATTGGGAGTATACAGAGGGATTAAGCAACTCTCCACAGGAATGCAGGCATGCTGGGCAGAGATACAGCTTTTAAACGAGGCAAAGCCACTTAAGAGCTCAGGGTACAAAGTAAAGAAAGCCTCACCAGTCAAAAAATGCAGAACACGAGAATTTCTCTAATCGAGGTAGGCTGTATTTATCTAGCAGAAATTAGTCAAAACAGAGAGACACTTCTAACTCACGAGGGAAATGCCATTGGGATGTTAATATCACATCTTATTAAATTGTTCTGAAAGGAAAGTTTCCTAAGGAGACTTGGGGTTTCGGGTTATGGAGCAGTACAGATGATGTGGTACGTTTTTAGGTCTTGCTCAGAGGTGGAAAAACTCAGAGGCTAGATATAAGAGAAAAATGTATCCATTAAAATATATTGATCTTCGTAGGCTTGTATGGGTGACAGCACTTTTTTTTTTTTCTCTTTCCTAACTGAGCTGAATTTCAAAGATAGTGAAAATCAGAAATTGATAGTACCTGTTACTCTTGGGCTCTTTTTTCCTAAACACCAGCATATTCTTAAATGGTTAAGAATAACTGCTAGAACTGCAGTATTCCTCTCAGAAATTACTGCCTGGTAAAACAGAGCCCCATAAAGATTATTTTAGAAGGCTGTAAAGCTCCCCTTGGGAGAGTGCAAAGGAGGAGCCCTGGTGAGGGAAGGGCATTGCGGACACAGCTGAGGCTGGAACGATGCCACATCCCTCTTTCTGGGGACCCACCGGTCTTTCTCGTGCACCTACCGCTGGTTATTGGAGGCCCTGATTTTCCTCCTCTGGAAGGTCTTCCCTGTTCACGCAGCAATGCCCCAGAGCACCAACCTTACCAAATGCTTACCGGTACAGGTTTGTAAAGAGTGTGGTGAGTTACGTTAGGGAAGAATGCTTACTGTCGACAGAAAGCCAATATTATCTCCTTTTATTTATGACCTGCTCAGAATTTGATCTTGGATCTACATTCTCCTTTGTCTACCCACAGCATGAATTCTTCTGATTGCTTTTAAGGAGGAGTGCCATGGCCTTAGCGGTGCGCTATACCGTGCCTATTTTACAAGAGAGCCTTAGAGATGTACGCTGTGTTGTGCGCTCAGTAGGTGCCCTGTCTTTTTATATAATTGGGTTTTGTCCTGCGTTTTAAAGAGCAGAGGCCTATCACGTTACTTGGTTGCAGCCCTGGAGAGCGCATCCTGTCAGATATTGTTTTAGTTGAACTGAATCACAATTTTGCAAGGAATGTTTTGGTTTTGCAGAGAAAAAAAAATGTAGCAACAGGTGGGAGGGGCGGCAAGTTGATGTGCAGGGTCTAATTCAGCTTCATTAGGACCCTGGCAACCGATCCAAGTCAGGGTTTGTAAACAAAGCAGCAGCACTCTCTTGTGCAGAAAAGTCTTACAGCTCCCTCTCTGGTGAGCGTAAATGCAGCGTATCGAGGCACACCGCAGCCTTCTGCACCCGAGCCAGCGGTTGATTGTGGATTAAATAACAGTGAGGTTTTAGCAAATGAAACTACATACCAGCTACAATGCAATAAATTCATTATGCTATGGTATGTTATATCATATCCTCCCTGCTTTTAACCAATGTGGCAACAGAAGGCTGCTCCTCTGTTATTGGCAGTTTTTTGTTCAGACATAATTTGTCGATTGAGAGAGAATTTTAGCGCTTCTGGTCCCCGTTGGCGCTGCAGTTGTATTTGTGATGTCTTGGTATTGTTTTGATGTTACAATGCAAATGTCAACAAATAATATATGTGTTGCTATAGCACTGTATATCAGAATAGTTTACAGAAGTGACCCAAAAAATGCCCTTCTTAGATAATGAAGTTTCTTTGGCACCTCCCAAACATTGCCTGGTATGTACGCTTTGTCTATGGTGTAGAATAGCAAGGTATCCCCCCAGGATTCCACCACAACAGTCCTGATTTTGTCATAAGGTGGTAATATGATAGGTCCGATTTCCAAATTTGTCCCTGAGTTTTGAACAGCTTGTGTTTTGGAGATGGAGACCCAGATACCTGAAGTTTCAGCTGAACTTCTGGAAATCCTTTATACAAGGAGAAGAAAGGTGGTGCGCAAAACAAAGCAGCAAAAACAAGACAAAATGATAGAAAGATGGCAGAAACAGGAGGTGGAGTGGAAGCAACCAAGTGGGACAAAGAGAGGTAGAGACAGCAACATCTCAGTTTTCATCCACCAGGAATTAATCAAAGATTTCTAAACGTTTAGACAAGGTCTTTTCATGCTTGTCAGAGGTTTGTCTTCTCTAAATTGCTATTAGCTCGTTAGCTGGTTAAGTCAGCCAAGTCAGTGTGCCAAGCTCCTATCCCTAGAGGCATTATCACTCCAATTAGTCAACAAACCAGTTGGTGTCTCTGGAAAAAAAAAAAAAAAAAAATCAGTCTGTCATTGTCCTAAAATGGGTACTTAGAAACTGGAAGACCTCAGATCTTCAAATGCCTTTATCCTATGTATTTCTTAATTTTCCCACTTGTTAAATGGAGGCAGTTTCTCTTTCGCCCATGTGGTATGATTTATATTTTAATTCATTCATTACTGTCTGTGAAGTCTGTTGCAACCCTTGGATGAAGACAACTGTATTTATTTAAGCTAGTAGTATTGCTGCTTTGAAGACTTCTCTGATCTATGGAAATCAGTAGATTCAGTGACCTAAGCCAAATTCTCAACAAATGCCGACTCTCTCTGCTCCTTGTAACAAGGAAACTCCAGCATCGCTCCAGAGACATAAGGAGTTCAGCAATCCACTAATCCCCAAATTTCTCTAAGTCTAGGATTAATTAAAAATATGCTCAGCAAAGCTCATAGATTTCTGCTACAGGGGCTCTGTGGACCCAAAGCAAAAGAGATCAAAAGAAGACTAAACATTCACAAGGTCATGTTCCCAAATGCCCTTCAGTGGTGGATCCACTGAGGAAGAGAAACTTCCACCGTAAATATCACCAGCCCAGATTAGAATTGATCAGAATGATAATGCTTCGGTCTCCTCAGAGAGGGGAAATCCCTCCACTTAACTCGACCTCTACAATGTAATCTTAGAAAACCCTGAAACTACGCCATAAGGACAGAAAAACTTACTCCATTCCAGCGGGATTGCAGTGGCACTTCTAAACTGATCAGCCCTGGGGAGAAGCCTGAATTCTGTTTCCCCCAAGAGAGCTATTCAGCTCCTTTTCCAAATGATGACATGTGGAGGCATTCCTTGAAATCTCAAATGACTAACAGATTTCTTGCATAGATCTGCCTTAGCTGCAATGGGCGTCAAAGACATCTTGAAAGGCTATTCACTCATGAATACAGAAGGACTGTCCCCTGGTGTCTTTCTGTCCAAAACCAATAGACAGCTGCCTCCCTGATGAGACAAATCTGGCTGAATCTCGTGGCTGTGGACATCTATTAGAGCCTCAGGAATACAAAAGCTAGGGCTAGAAGGTACCCTGGGAGGCCATTTACTCATTCTGCCCCAGGGAGGATTTAACCTCTGGTGATTTGAAGTCAGTAGCTTCCCAGGTAGTGTACTCTGGCACAGCCCTATCACCAATACCGGCATCCCAAGGAAAGCTTTCCTTATTGTCTGTCCTAAACCTTCCTCATGCCAGTGTAAAGCCATTACTCCCTGCCAGACCCAAAGTGGATGCAGGCAAACGAGTTATTCCCTACCTCTCTGCAGCAGTCTATGGCCTTGTCTTGTCTTGCCCTCTCTATGCTGAGCAGCCTCACTACAGCCTTTCCTCTCAGGTCTTTCTTCTAAACTTCAGAAGATCCTTGTTGCTCTCCCCTGGTCCCTTTCCAGTCCGTCCATGTATTCCTTCATTCAGAGAATTTCAGCAGAACTTTCACCCCTGCTGTGTATAGCAGGAGGATTTTTTCTTGTGTCTTGTGGTTTGTACGTTTGTTTACACATCCCAGCATGTTGTTTGCTTTTTTTGTTTTGCAATAGCATGACATTGAGTCATATTCAGTCTGTGATTGACTCCAACCCCTGGAGCCTTTTCTGATGATCTAAAGCACTAAGGTGATGAGACAAACTTATCCCTAGCAATCTCATCCTTTCAGTCAGCTCTAGAAGACTTGTGGATAATTTAGCCCTACTAGTTTCATATCTGGCAAGTTATCCAAGAGATTTCATTGTCATTTCCTTTTTTCTGTGTAACAGCCCAACTAAATATAATATAGTACAGTGAATCTAATGGCATCAGTTCTTGGTAATTGAACTTTTCATGAAGGGAATGATTGCAGAAAGGAAGCTAATTAAAATTTAAAAATTTCTCTTAATTATTTTATTTCATGGCCTTTGCCACAGGCGAGTGGATTCATAGTCCTCCTTTCTTATTTTGTTCCATCTCCTTGTGAAAACAAATTGAGTTTGAAATAAAGCAGAGTGAGACAGCATAGGAGAGTGAAGCAGAAGACATGCAAGTGACAGACGTGGCTGGAAGATAAGTTGTGGAAGGCAGCTTGTGGAGTCACACTCAGGGGCTTGAGACAAGTCCTTGTGACATGCTATCTTACTGATGTTTTTTCTACATCTTTTTGAATCCTGAGGGATCCTCGAAGGAGGGAATCATTTTGAGAGGAAAAAAAAAAATTGGAAAATTTCAGTTTAGACTGATTAACTAAAATGGGAAGATTTCAGCAACGCATAAAAGCGTTTGCAAAAATCTAACCACAAAGCCATTTTCTGTCCGTAAAATACTCTATGAAAAAAAAACTTAGGTTGCTGTGTTTGTTCTTGCAGTCTTTCAAGGGATCAGAAGAAACGGTGGACTGAGTGATGCTTATTACCTGCGAAACTTGTTCTCTTTCCATCTATGCGTTACTAATGGTACCAAAAATAGTCAAAACAGAATGAGAGAGTAATATCTACGTTATTTTTCACCATTTCTATGTTTGTTCCTTTTTACACCCTTTTTGCTGTTCTGTAAATAATAGCATCTTATTCCATTTAATTATAGCTTTTAATCAGTTCCACCACTGAGTTCTCAAACATTAGCACAACAATGCCTTAGCACACTTTGTAGACAATTAAAAGAAAACACTAAAATCCCTCAAGTCTGTGCAATTTGTTTTAATGTTACTTCAGGAGAATACTTCTGCTATTACTGGGCTGAAGGTTACTGTACTTACTCAGTTTTTACTCAGTTCTTGCTCATGTAGACCTTCTAGAATTTGGTGGAAATTATGTCCAAATGCAGACTTCATTTAAAATCTGTTCCATAAGAAATTTTTAAATTATTTGCAAAAGTCTGTATTTTTACATGCTTTCTTTGTTTTTTAAAGTGAGGCTAAGCTTATTATAAAATGTATCTTAAAAGCTTTACTTGCAATACCATACCATTCATCTAGGGTATTATTTTTTGCAATAGTAAATATGTAGTTTGATTCGATGTTTCTGAATTTAATGTGGTAGTCCTCAGTTAAACACAGCAATCATTGCATGTTTGACTTGGAGATAACAATATGATAGGAGAATAATTGCCTTAAAACATCATCCAGGAGTTCATCCAGCTCCTGCCACTTTTGCACTTTACTATGCATGACCTAAAATGTACAGAAAGCAGAGTGAGGGAATGGAGGGGTAAAAAGCCAGAAAATGTCATGGGATGACACTGTGCAGAGTCTGCAAGGCTATGAGGAGCATGTACTGTGCACAAGAAAAAACTTATGCCCTGCTGAAGTTCGAGTACAGGCATCGGCTGTCTTTTTTTCCTGTGGTGTGAGCTGGGACTTGGCCAGCAGCAAGGCAAAAGTGATAGGTTTAGTGTGTTACAGATCAGTCAGAACAACTAGTCAGGATGAAAAACTTGGAAGACATCCAGTAGAGCAGCCTATAACATTAAAAATAATTTTTAGGCAGATCAATATGAATCCTGTTTGCTTAGAGCCTGAGGGTGATTGAAGAGAGAGGGAGCCTTGGGAACAGAGTAAGTGAAAACACAAAGTGTGTAACATCTTATTTTCATCAAGTGAACACAAAATCTTTGAAATCCAAGTCCATTTGGCAAAACGCTTGCCAGCCCCAAGCAGTAGTCTGTCTGACGTAGAGGAAATCTGGCTGAGTTCTTAGAGATCATTTCACCGGGAGTGACCTCCCGAGCGATGGGCGTCATCAGGGTTTGACTGTAACTGATGAAAGAGGATTCTGGTTGCGGTTGGGACTTAGACTTTTTTCAGACAGGTCAGCTGAAACCTAATTTTCCCTTTAGACGGGGATCCTGCAGCCTGCAATACTTCCAGTAGATAAAGCCCCCCCTGAAGCCAAGGAATGGAGGAGGAGTATGCCTTTTTGCAAACTAGCCAGAAGCTAATCAAGCTGAGTTTAATTAAAGAGCATTATAGGATATTAATAACATTCCTGACCTTTCACAGTCCAGAATCTAATATTTTTCTTAGTTTTTATTTTAAGTTTATCTACATGAGAATAAATATTGTTTTAATATTTTTATTTTTTAATATTTGTTTTATAGTAAGAGAAAACACAGGTACATTGGCTGCCTCTTCTCTCCTCTGGCATGAAAATTGGTAGCTCACTATAGTTCTTTACAGACTTTTCACTTGCAAAAAGTGGCGTGGGTGCAATGTTCAGTCCTTATTAATGCCTGAACGTCATTAGAAATCCTTCTTCCTTTTTTTTTAATGAATTAAATGCATTAGCATGCATTAACCCATTTCAGAGCTGTTTCTCCTCTTTCCATTTTCCCTCCTGCTAGTTTGCCAGTCAGGCTGGTGGAAATCTAGGCGTTGTCTGGGAAATTCCAATATTTCGAAACTTGGGTTTGTTGAAAATTACAATGAAAAGTTTCAAGTATTCTATATATGATATTCCCCCTCTCTACTGTCCCTAAAGGAAAAATCTCAGAGAGTTTCAGTGCAGAAATAACAGAGCATTATGTTTAAACATTTTTATTGAACAGAAATGTTTTAACGTTCCCAGGTCCACGTGTTTGGCTTGCTTGAAGCAAACCCAAATATTTTGTTATGACGTGACCTTGCATTACTCTGTACCTACCCCAGCGCTGCTTTGGGCTCTGTGAGGGTGATCTAGTGTCCTGCAGGCTGAGGTTACACCAACTTAACACCTAGCCCCAGCCTAACTGGATGGAAGGTGGTGGAGTGTTTGGCAATGTTATTAGTTTGCCCCTTTATCCCTGCAATATGCATACATATGAGGATGAATGTCTTGTCTTACAAGAAATGAAAATAACATGCCCCAGTCTGACGGGGATGGGAGGGGGCAGGGGAGGGCAAGAATCCAAATTCCATTTTTCAGCTTCTTGTCCCTGGGTCTATTTCAACATCAGCAGCCGCTATTGTGAGGGCTGGCAGAGTGGTTGGTGGGGGTCAACCAAGGGACAGAAGAACAGGTAAAGAATATCAGTTGTCTGGAGTGTTTTGGTTAGCCTGAATTAGCAAAATCTTCTAAAAACTCAAGAACTTCTTTGTCTTCTCCTTGCCTGGAAGAAATCTTGCTACTCTGCAGAGCTGCAGCCTTGTGAGCTTTATCTGTTTAAAATGAAGTCCATTTCTATTCTCTGGGTACTGCGCAGGTCACAGTCATGTTTTTAATTACCAATTAGACTTCCATTAAGGAAATAAAATGAGTTTTATGTGCTGGTTGTCAAAGGTCCTTATAGCTGCCTCATTTCATGTGCCCTGTCTGTTCAAGCAGCAAGCAAATGAACAGAAACCTACTCAGGGGTAGTAAAAAAAAAAAAACCAACCTGAAAATGTTTACCCCGCAAAAGGAAAGATAGAGGGTGAGATGGAGAAGCAGCAAGGACTTTTCATTTTTCATTCCCTTCAGTTGTGTTTTTCCTGTCTGCCATGAGCAGTGTGAACAGAATGTTAAATATGCCCTTAAGTTACTCATGGAAAGAAAAGGTCACACACGTGTACACACTCCATCTCTCTCTCTCTCTCTTTCTCTTGTGCATGTGTGTATATTGTGTGTTTGTGTGAATGAGATACCCCAACCCTAGAACACTGAACTGTGGGACCAATTTATTTGCTTAGAAATTTCAAGAGAGCGAGGTTATAAATAGTCATAAATTCAATTTATTTATAAAGCATTCCCTGTCAGGCGTCACTGCACTGCACAAACAATTATAAAAGAATTGTAGTAGATTAAAAACATAAATTAGAGCATCATAAAATGCACAAGAGTGATCGGATTAAAATGCATTTGACAGAAATGTTTCAAAAGTGGGATTTGATGAGCTCTTCTGGGTGGTCAGTCAGAGAAAAGTCTATGCTCAGCGGCCTGTTAAAACAAAGATTCAGGGCCAGATTTCTGCAGGGGGTCTCTTGTGGCTCCCTAGTTCTTAGCTCAGTAGTTGAGAGTAATTCACAGAGGGTCTAAATTGCGTTGAATGTGTCTATGGTTTCTTGAGGAGCCCATGTTTGCTGACATCTGATTCCATGCTAGCTGCCCAAACACTGCTTTCTTTGGCTGCTCTCGTCTTTGCCCTGCTAGCTCTGGTCTCTTCTAAAAAACACGCCCTATGTCAAGGGCTTGCATGAGAGAGGCAATGCCGGTCATTCTGTCAGCTCAGTACGTGGTAGTTCACCCTTCAAATTGGGGTTCCCCCTGCAAGGCAATTCAGGGAAGGTTTCTAAATCTTTAGTCTTACCTGAGAAGTTATAAAGAAGATGAAGAGAAATTGGGAATTCAGCCTGTAGACAATTAGTGACTTACCTAGTAAGAGGACAATAGTTTCCATGTTAAAATTAGTAGCAAAATTCTCCCTGTTTTGACTATATTTTAGTCTAACCTGGCATGCACTAGAATAACTCAAAACCTTGTAGGATCAGATCATTTTTAAAAAGGAATAAAAAAAGCTTTCTGAGAGAAAAGATGCTTCATTGAATTAAGGGTATGGAATGCAACTCCTCCACACCCCTTATCCATGAGGGGATTGTAAAAACCCTCGGCACACAGAAAGTCTTGTTATGGGTATATTTCCAAAGGAACTCACTACCCGCATGTTGAGCTCTGTTGGAAATTCAGCCCTTCATTTTGGGGCCCGACTTTCGTTGATCTCTTAGAAAAGGTGTCTGAATACTAACGTGAATGTTCCTCAGTCTGTATGACAGCAGTCTAAGTTTACAAGGCAGACAAACTATAGTTGTCATAATGTTGATTCCAAGCAGTTAAAAAATAGTCAGCTCCTGAAATCATGTGATTTACTTGAAATTAATAAATCTCATGGGGACAGGGTTCTTTTCAGCAGTCAGACGCTTGGGATTCACCTTTGTTAAGCTTTTTTCCTACTAGTAAGAAGTTTAGAGACTCTTTGACAAATAATGTACTGAAAGCACTGATTGTATAATGATGATCAGATTAAAATGATACATTGAGAAGAACTTCGGACCTGTGACTTTAAGGAACAGCCCATAGATGGTGCAAAACAATAAAATCATTAGAATAGTTATTGCTGAGGTCATGTAGCTTGTTTCCAAAAGCTTGTGTATCCTGCTTAGATGATGCACTGGAAAGAAGACCTTTTAGAAACTGTCCCAATGAGTCAATATTTAATTAGATACTTTTTTTGTAATTCCTGCTAAAGTGGTATATATATTTACTGTTCTGCCTGGCAACAAAATGCTCAATATTTAATACTAACATGGGTTTTGAGCATATAAAGATTAGGTTATGCTAGAGGGGACTGGTTTTTAATATTAATAAAATTATTAATAAAATGGAGCACTGAAATGTTTTATGGCTGATAGACTTGTATACCTCATTGCATACACAATCGAGTTCAAACACCTGAGCACGGTGAGTAGCCAATTTCTAACTTATTTGAGTCATTTTGGGAGTTGGATGAGACACGATATGCCTTGTGATGATCTATTAGATACAGCTGTCATACTGGGATTGCTTTGATTTAAATGGATGCTTCTGGTACCCTGTCCTTAATCAGCAGTTGGTAGATGGACAATTGACTGTGGTGTTTCAAATGGCTATGTTAACCTTGGATAAAGACACTGGACTGTCTCTGAAACTACATAGAGGAAACTAGTAAAAGCTTTCTTCTAGGGGTGAATTTAATTTCTAGGCATAGTAACAACGCAATACCTAGCCAGCTTTTAATTTCTATCTAGAGATCCTAATGAGGCTCTCTGAGTCATAAACCTTATGCTGCTTTCCCTAATGTTGCTTCCTCCTAGAAGGGTAATCTCTTATTGGTCTGATCAGAATATAAAGTGACAGTTCATTTCAATTTAATCAGAGTAGTGGACCAAAACAGAAGAAACTAGGATACAACATTCTTTGACTCTTCAGAGCTATTCAGGGTGAAATGTTTGTAGATGGCCTGTTTGGATGGCTTTAATTCCTGGTCATGCCAAAGAAAAATCGAGCTCATAAGGAACATATTCTTTGGATTTAATTCATATATAGGCAAGATCCTATTCTTCTATTTCAGTCCAAAAAAGAAGAAATCTTGAGCAACAACCACTAAGACATTTCTGCTACTGCTAGCCAAAGACCGTAAAGAAAAATCTTATATAGGTTAGACATTATCTAATCGGCACCAGAGTCCAAATTTGAAGTCCGAATGGAAGCATAATCCTTTATATGAATCTAGAAAGGTGCATGCTTTGACCATGTCTATTGTGAAGAATGAGGCTTCCCACTGGGAAGCACTGATGTGCAGTGGAAAGGAAATAGGGAGTTTGTTAGATTATTACAAGGACTAGAGGTGCAGTTAGAATGATAAAATATGCATATAGAGTCTCAGAAAAAATATAGGTTGAAAGGGACTTATGTGGGTTGTCTAGTCCAGATTCCAACTCAAAGCAGGGCTGTCTTCAAAGTTAAATCAAGTAGCTCAAAATCTTCTCCAGTATACCTCCTGTATTGTGGGCCAAATGATATCAGCATGTCAACCCCTTCTGAAACATACGATTCCCAATAATTACATTATTCTGTATAGCTGGAGCCTGTTTCTTCACCTAACGTTATTAAAAATTGTAGGTGAAATGATGGTAAATCAGAACAGTATCATAGAATCACAGAATGGTTTAGGTTGGAAGGGACCATAAAGACCATCTAGTTCCAACCCCTGCTGCGGGCAGGGACACCCTCCACTAGACCACGTTGCCAGTAATGGCATTCATCATCTGTATTTTGGTTTGAGTGAATAAGGAACATATGGCTCACTGAAAGGGAAAGTGTGTTTGTACAAGGTACCTAGCACAGGGGATTGACCCCCTTGTACCTTGGCTTTGTATTACAACTGGACTTTGACACAAAATGTAATTCCACTGAACGCATAAATAAATTCAACCTGATCCTTGCCAAAGCGCTGTAAGAAAATGTCATAGTTTAACCCTAGCTGATAACTGAGCACCACGCAGCCTCTTGCTCGTCCGCCCTCCCCAAGGGGATGGGGAGGAGAATGGAAAAAAAATTTTGTGGGTTGAGATAAAGACAGTTTAATAGGATAACAAAAGAAGAGAATAGTAATAATAATACAAGTGATGCACAAATGCAATTCACAGATTGGTAGGGGTTGGAAGGGACCTCTAGAGATCATCTAGTCCAACCCCCCTGCTAGAGCAGGATCACCTACAGCAGGTTGCACAGGATCACGTCCAGGCAGGTTTTGAATATCTCCAGAGAAGGAGACTCCACAACCTCTCTGGGCAGCCTGTTCCAGTGCTCGGTCACCCTCAGAGTAAAGAAGTTTTTCCTCATGTTCAGCTGGAACTTCGTGTGTTCCTGTTTTTTGCCCGTTGCCCCTTGTCCTGTGACTGGGCGCCATAGAGAAGAGTCTGGACCCTTCCTCCAGACATCCACCCTCTAGATATTTATAAGCATTGATAAGATCCCCATTCTTCTCTTCTCCAGACTAAACAGACCCAGGTCTCTCAGACTTTCCTCATAAGAGAGAGGCTCCTCATAAGAGAGATTACTCACCACATGCAGAAAAACCCCCCAAACCAGATGCCCAGTCTGTTTCTGGGCGGCGATCCCGCCTCCCAGCTCACTTCCCCAGCTATATGCAGAGCATGACGTTCTATGGCAGGGAACGTCCCTTTGGCCAGTCTGGGTCAGCTGTCCTGGCTGTGCTCTCCAAGCTTCTGGTGCACCTGGCAGGGCCTGGGAAGCTGAAAAGTCCTTGACTTAGTGTAGACACTACAACTGCCTCCCAACAACTAAAAATGTCAACGTGTTATCAGCATTATTCTCATACTAAATCCAAACCACAGCACTATACCAGCTACTAGAAAGAAAATTAACTCTATCTCAGCTGAAAACAGGACAGAAAAATAAGGAGCTTAGACTAGATCCTGCAAGAGTGCTATGCATGAAGTATTTGTTGATTTGCCAAGGAGCTGTTGAATATAGGGCATGTGTATCAGGTCTGTAATAATTCAAAACTATTAATGTCCTCACTTCTGTTCATTTCAGTGGAAGCTGTTTAAATGCATCATGGGCATGTTATGAATTATCATAAAGTACCGAAGGCTGACTTGCGCTACATTCCCATTTTATAATTGCTTATTTCAGATTAGTGAGAATTCTGTCTTTGGTTTATTCTTCTAGCACTGGACACCTTTAAAGTAGCTGCATGTGAGAGTATCTCCCATTTACAGATGTTAGTTAAAATGTGATATTTCTGCAGTGCTTGATGCGAATTTAACTCTACTCATTGTAAAGTCTGACGTTGTACAGACGCTGTCTTTGGTTGAAGTGAACCGAAGGCAATGCTGAGCATCTTTGGAAATCTAACCTTTCAGAAGCTGTTGTGACTTTTGTTTACCAACACGGTGGGTTATGTTTAGTTGAATGCTAGTCACCCATTTCCTTCTTTGGGCTTATTTTATCCTTGTCGAGTAAAATCAGATAGTGTTCTTTTGCTCAGTTTTCAAGAACATTCTTTTTGGGGAACAGGTAGAAGAGACACTGTGTTTTAGGACCAGCAGTAACACCAAATGAAGTTACATTCAGCAGTATGCTATCTTATCCTCCCTTTCCATTTATCAAATAAATGGATGTGGTCACTTGTTTCTGCAATAGCAGTAATATTAAGGAGAAAGGAAAAAAAAATCCAGACATGTTCTCTGCTTTAAGTTTTATTCCCTCATGTGGTTGTGTACTGTTTTCATGCATAACTTAGCTGAAAATGTCTCCTGAGTAACTGAATACATTGAGAAGTAACTCATTGTCAACAAACCTGTCTTAACATCTGCTTTACTGAATTGATCCTTTATGTGCACACATGTGGCTCTTCCTCAACAAAGGTCAAAGTTATTAATGCTAACGGTAGCCTCCAGGTCAGCATATTCACACAGTGAGGATATCCATATCTTGGATGTGATGATAACTTGTAATCCAAAAACATGGAACTTTTTGTTTTGTTTTGTTTTTTAATAAAGTCTCTGGGCTGTCTTTCCCAGCACTGCAGTTTAATCTCCTTACTGCCCATCAGAAAAGATTGTTTTCCCTACTAGGAAAAAGTCTGAGTGCTTCCACTCTGACTTGTATCTTTCAGAGCCTATTTATGCAATTAATGCCAAAACATCCTATATGACAGAGGCCCTTAAAATACTGCTGTTTTCCTTGGACTAATGAGTATTTGCATTACTGAAGAAATGTATTCTCTTATGTGTAAGGAAGCACTAGGGAATAATAATGCAGACACTGACGTAATGTGGTCTAAGGTCAAACAGGCAGCTTCATAAAGGTTCTAGCTGTGCAGGGTTTGCTACACATTACTTCAAATATATAAGCTCTAGTTTTTTAAACATGGGTTGTAACAAGCTGAGCAGAGTGCAAGCAGAGAGAGACAGCAAAGTCTGAGAAAACCTTTAGTAACTGAATTTTAGATTGTAAACTCTTTAGACTGGGGCGTATGAGATGCGAGGACCTGATTGTGATTTGAGCCTTGAGTAACTCTTGCAAAGAAAATGTTATAACCTAGTAGTGCTGCTGGGTGGATGGGTTTGGAGAGCTAGAATCAAGATACAGTGAATCATTCTGAGGACCATTTCTCAGAAAGAGCACTGGTCTACTCACTCCTCTCCTGACAGGAGAAAAGCCTCATGACACCCTACAGTAATTTGCTTGGATTTCCTGTTTTCAGACTCCTTTTATAAACCCAGGATGTCATTAGGTACAGTTTAAAAATTATAAACAAAAACAAACCTGTGACGTCTTCGGAAGGCACATGGGATTAGAGGGGTTTCATACTTAATACGGTAATCCTCTTTTGGAAATGTATTTTAGAGCCTTAATAGAGAGTTAACATTTGTTTCTTCATTAAGAGTAAGATGATGTACAATTTGTTTCTTGACTGGACAGTTTTCTAAAACTTTTGTCCTTCCCCTTCTTCCACTCATGTATTGTTGTGGTTTATGTCTGGTTTTTGAAACATTTCCATCACTATTGCCCAAGCAGGAAGCTCCTGCTTTGTAATTCTGCAACCTACAATATGCTTTACGTGTCGCAGCCACATCAGCACAGTTCCCATTTCTAAGATACCAATAAATAAAAAAATACTGCTCCTTCTTTCTTATGGCTCCAAAATAAGTTCCCTCTCTTTGATGCTGTGGTTTGGATTTGTGTTTCAAGGGGCAGCGCTATTACTATCTCCTTTCCCTCCCGTGAAGGTAGCGGGCAGCTCCCCTCCCTCCCGGTCAGCAGGGAGCTCTCTCAAAGAGAAATGGCAATATTTGTCTACCTTGGTTTCTTTTAAAATGGCACCAAATTGGCTTCTTAGAGGAGTGGAAGTTATGAGATACTTCTGCAGTGCTATGTCCCTTGGGAGCTTGAAACACTGGGGCCTGGTCTGCCTAACCTGTGAGAGCAAACCTTCAAATGAGCAGCCAGAAGCGTAGAAGCCCATTTAGCAGAGGCAGATCAACCATTCTGCAGGTGCCGAGGGCAACAGGTCTTCCTCTCATTTCTAACCTGAGGTAAGGGGTTGTTGAGTCACGTCTGTGAGTTCACCAGGCAAGGTGGCATCAGAACTGGGACTGCAAACCAGGTTCCTGGGAGCCCAGTTACACTACGTCATTACTGAGCTATGCTGTGTTCATAAAAGCTCTTGAGTTTTATAGTATAAGGAGAAAAAGGAACACAAATTAATTACTAGGCTTTTCAAATTCTTCTAGAGTCTAAGCAGGAGTAGCTTCCTGAAATGGTCTTGGAGTAGCTGTACTGTTCAATCTCAGCAGTATTTTTCCTTCAGTTTTAGATCCTGAAATCATTAATTTAAGTGCAGAGGATCATAAAATCTCTCTCCTCTGCTCAGCATTTTGTATCTTACGTTCATTTCAGAGGCTTTTATAGAATTTTATTTTTTTATGGATCTTTCCACCTTAACCAGAGCATTGTAAGGAATTTATTCAAACAGCTTGTGGTTGTATATGTATATATGCATATATCTATGTATAGGTATATATATGCATGTGTGTGTAATATTTTGGCATATTATTACCTCAATAACATGGTTCAACAAACAGCATTATTACAATAACAAAACAGGAGTCTGTAGCCTCATAGGCTTCTTCAGAGGCAAAAAGGTATGAGTCTCCTAAACTCCATCAAATGGAACCTGTTAGTTGTTGAAATACTGGTTGCTGTCTGCAGTAACAAATATGTTTAAAAAAAAAAAAGAAAAAAGATGTTCCAGAATTTTCTCAAGTATTTGCTTTCTTGGACTTTTGCATTAGTACAGGTATTTCAATGAAATTCATGGAGTGGAACAGCTCCTCTGGCTGGGCAGGCTGGCATGGCACAGCACTGCGGCCACAGAAGCAGCACAAAGCCAGGCAGAGCTGGCAGCCGCCTTTGTCCCAGGGCGCCCAGAGGTCAAGGACAGTGTTTGTGGTTAAATCACTGGGCATGGGTTCAGCTTTAGGCCTTTCCCTTCAGTTTTTCTGCCAGTCTGCTTCAAATTGGACCTGGAGTTATTAAACAGGAGGGTAGGCTCCTCAACATCCCCTTTGTATCGGTCTCGGCTGTGACTGCCAAGAGAGGTTTTGGGGGAAGTCTGTTTTTTAGGGTCTACAGCATTTCTGTGTGAGCCCATGTCTCTGCTTACAGATTGGGATGCTGGATGAATTGAGTGCACAGGGCAACCTCAAAGGCTCTCGGACCTACGGTGGCCCTTTTTGTGGGAGGAAAGAGCTTGCCCACAACTGTGGAAAGCCCTTGGCTGAAACAGGGAGTGAGACCCATTAATGGTCTGGGTTGCAGCAAGAGAAATCTTTGTTTCAATCCTAAAAGATGTTCATTCATCCCTAGTGAGGCCATGTCCATCCCAGGCACAATGCTCCCTACTCCCATCCTCGGTTCAGGGCAGGTTCTTCCCCCACAGAGCCCATTTCCATCTTCCTGCAGCCTCTACACAGGCTTTACCGTGTTCTTTCGGAGGTAGGGCATCGCCTCCCAGGCAGAGCTGCCACAGGCTATCTGCACGGGATGGCGTCTGGCCTTGCGCTGTGCTGGTAGAGACCTGTGGCAGCACAGAGGTGTGGGGCAATCTGAACGGCACTGCATAGGCTTCCCATCGCGCAGTCATTTTCTGTTTGGTTTTGGGGGTTTTTTTAAGAGGTTTCATGACAGCTCGTCTTAGTTTACAAATGTGTGCATAGAGCTTGATCATTTGGGTCTGACTATGATTTGTACATCAATTAGTACCCGTTCAGTTGTCAGCAGCAGTGGAAAGAGAAGTGCTGCCAGGTTAGTCCCTTCTAGGAATGCGGAAGCCGTTATGAAGCTTTTTTCTGTGGCAAAGCCCATGGCTGGACTCTTGGTTGTTAGCACTTACATGCCAATTCCTGTGCTAAATAAAATAATGCACTTACTATTTGTAGAGCTGGGGACATAGTAGTCACTAGTATCGTATGCTGCTGTTTCCTTCTCTGAGTTCAAGGGGAGGAAAGTCCTTAGTGTGCTGACCTGTCTCCATCTGGGACGACGACGGACAAAATCTGTGCTGTGGGCACGTTCAAGAGCTTTATGACTGGATCAGATAACTACAGAATTTTATATGTATATATATATTATTTTTTTTTTAGGTATTCCCTGTACTAAGCACTGGGGAATAATACTGCAGGCATTGTAAAAGTGTTGTCTGAAGGAAAATCACAATATTTGAAAGCACAAACCTGTGCCTGCTACTGCCAGATGGCATTTCTTGGTCATGTAAAATAACATGCTAATGTAAACACACAGATGAACTGGAAATTGCCTTTTTTGATCAACGAGTTGCTAGCGAGTTGTTGATAATTACGTGGAGATGAATGGAAGACGTTCAAATGGGCAACTGAGTGAAACAATGGAATGATTTTTTTGTAATCCTGCACATTTTGTGTTGCTGTATCATATGGAAGTGTCATACATACATTCAGTTGGACAGAAGAACAGGGCAAATGCAGTTTGGAGCCGAAAATAAAAATAAAGTAGTGACCTACCTGATTGTCTTGCTGGGTACCCTATAAAATATGAACAAGAATGCCTGGGCTGTTTTAATTTATGTTTATCTCAGCTTTTTATTTGTTTAATGTGAACTTTTAATAATTTTGTAGTTTAACCTTGCAGGGACTTAGTCTCCTTTTGCTGTCATCTGGTTTGCGCGTACTTTTTTCCCCACTCGGTTTGCCATGCAGCACTTTTGTAGTGATTATCTAATGCTGCAGTTTCCCTCCTACTTAGGTGGAGGTCCGTACCGTTTCTGCAATACTGTTATTCTTATTCCACACTGGGGCTAAAAGATGAGAAACAGTGAGCCTGTGTACTGACTCCAAAAGCCTGCTTTTGCTTGTCCTGAATCAGACTCTACTGTCACAGGAAGTGAATTTGTTTGGATGTGCTTAATTGCAGCCTGCATTTCACGGGGATGTGTACGTTTCTGATGGAATGACTAAAAGCCTCTAGCATTAGTCAGGCTGATCTGTAAGTCATTTATCACCAATATTCAGCCTACCTATTCCCCAGCAACAGAAAAGGGAATCCCAAAGAAAGCACAGTTTGATGCATTAGTCTCAGGTGGGCCCCTCTCTTTTTTTCTCACCATCTCTCCACAACGTTGCATCCAGCAATGTTTCCTCTCCGGAGGTAGGAAAGGACTGGATGCGCTTCATTCTGATGGCTGACGATACTTGGTGACGTACTCTGTAGAGAGCTGAGTACTAGAACATGCCTATTGACCCTCTGCTCTCCTCCTTTGCACAGGCCTGTCCAGTGGTCAGTCCCTGCCAAGGCAAGGGCAGCATATTTCGGAGCCTAACCAAAATTTACTGCCACTGTCCTGTCAGACTGACTGCAGACTATGCAAGCGTGAGAAGAAAAGCCCTCTGGCAAGCCATGCATGTTAGATGTACCCAAGTGGAAAGTCAATGAGTTGGAGGCTGCGTGGGGGGACTGTGATGGAAGAAAACATCCTTATCCGTGATTTGTCACTCACGCTAACCGTTGTCTCTCTTGTTCTCTTATCTTCCCCAGGAACGAGTGGAATATCTCTTTCTCATAATTTTTACAGTGGAAGCATTTTTAAAAGTAATAGCATATGGACTTCTCTTTCACCCCAACGCTTACCTCCGCAATGGCTGGAATTTACTAGATTTTATAATTGTGGTAGTAGGGTGAGTACAACGTTTTGTCTTTGAAGGCGCTGCACACATGGGGATACTGGCAGCCTTTGGGAGCATGAGGGTGGGTGAATGCTTGGTACATTGGTCACATGGGTGACATTAGAGGTTGCTGTCCGTCATGTTCCTCCTACAACCACCATTTGTTCCTTCTGTGTTAGCCACGCTACAGATTCCATGTTTTACCAAGTTTTACTGTGTAACCTAAAAATACAGTTAACTCACTGGTCTTCTGCAGGTATAACTTGATTCATGCTAATTTCAGTGTGTGGCAGTGATTTATCTTGAAGTGAATATTAACAGTTGACGATCATTTGATGTACATTTTCTGTCTGGTATCCCTTGCTGCTTAGCCTTTTCCAAGGCTTTTAATAGTTTGGAAGACATGGAAATTAAACTGCTCTTTGGGAACAGGGATAAAAAGAGGAAGCAGTGCAAGGCTGTTGGACAAAGTCAAATGCCTGAATATGCTTAACTGGAAGAAAACTCTTTTGTTTGTAAATCTGCATGAATATTCAGAAAGAATATCTAGATGAGATCCTTTAAGTTTAGAGTTAGATGACAAATAAATTCTGCCATCTTGTGAAATTTTACTGATTTTTCTCATTTTCAAATATGGATGAAAAATTTAAATCCTAAGTTTTCTTACTTAAAACCAAAAATAAGTTCTTCAGTTCAATTGCATTGTTCTGCTGCAGATTTCAGCACTTTTGATTTTTGACCCTTTTAATGTTTTAACCTTTTAAAAGACTAATTTTACGATTGTAGATCAAATTGCTACTTTGAACTGCAACCTTTCTAATCTCCTTATTCCTCTGTGTTGTTGTTCAAGTTTGGCATTCAATTTATTTGAATAAAAGCAAAATAAAACACCTTCTGTTTTTTCTACCTAAGAGTAAGAGATAAGCAAGGGGGTTGTATTGTGGTTGTCGAAGGGAAAAGGTGAAGGATAAACTATCCCTGAAGACAAAGAGAACAAGTATTTCTTTGCCTGAGTAATTTGTCCCATCCTCCCACCACTCCATTGTTAAAGAGTTTCATCGCCCACAAAAACTTGCCGTCTTTTTACCTCCTTACCAAGGAAACCCTGCATCAGCTCCTAGGGAAAATGTCAAAAGGGACATTTTCAGTCATCAAAACGCCCTCATAATTTTTGCCCAAAACCAAAGTCCATCTAGCTGCTCAACTATTTTTGTGGTGGCCCCAGAAAAATACGTCAGCAAACTGCTGTGTGCTACCCTATCCCTCCCACTTTCCATTATCATGGGGAAAAGTGGGTGGAAGGAAGATTCCCCGTGAGTGGGAGGGAGGATAAGCTGGAACCTATTCTTAGTCCCTTGATCTCTCTGCCTCCACATGGGCATAACGCTTCTCCTTACGGCAGTGCCCAGTTGTCTTTCTCCTTCGTTCCTGCCTGCAGCCAGAGGATCCCACAGCAAATTTGTAATTGGAAATTGTAAAACCCTCAACCCCTCCCTGGTGTTCATGTCCAATTCCTTAGCTGGTTCTGCCTTTGAATGCCTTCAAATAGCTCACCTGCCTGGGAATTGCTGCTTAAGTTGAAGAAGGATTGGAGAACAAAAGTCTTGTGAATATGATTGTTCCCTTTGCATTTTTATGAGAAAGAGGCTTTTTAAAGAGAGGATGTGTTACCTCTTCTTTTTCCATTGCAATGCAAAAGAGCAAGGCTCCAAAAATCAGAGGGCAGCATTATATCTAGTTTAAGTACAGTCCTTTTCAGTTTTCCTACTAGGGCAGTTAATCAGCAAGATGATATTCAGACTGAAATTAATTCCCTTGCCAATGACAGAAGCTGCAGCTCTCAGCTCTTCTATCTGTTCTTGCCTCCAGCAGCTCTCAGTCACTAGATAGGGAACAAAAAAATGTAACTGGGGAGGGATTACATGAGTATAATAAACATGGCCAAGACCCCAAGGTCTCTGTTAAATAGTAACAATCTCAAGTGACAGATTCCACTTCAAGGCCAGATGGGTTCCTTTGATGTTTATCTGTTTAAACTCACTGGTACAGTACCACAGCATAGGCTGATGCACTGCTTTTTCTCTCCACAACCCCTCTGCAAAATCTACGTGGTGATACCATCTGTTCCCATTATTCTACCCTGTCTTCTCTTCCTAGGGGCTGTCTGAAACCCCTCAATGACATTATGTTTAAATCTCAGTGTATTTGAATATTTTGTCAGGGAGGAAGTCCCATGGAAAATGTTTAAAATGAGTTTTAAAGAGAGAGGAGGGGGAAGGCAAGTGCTGGTAACAACATTTCCTTGTGGTGCCTTTTTCTGCCTATTGATGGAGCTATTGGAGAAAGCAGAGTAATCTGGGCACAGTTGTAGCACTGGGCAGAGGGATTTATTTGGTATGTGGGGAAAAGGATGGTGTGGCACTTACACTGGAAGCGTCAAGTCCCAAAACGACTGTGGTAATTGCCATTCGTGCTTGTTCTGCCTTAGGAATCATCTTCATTTTCAATGATGATTGTCCTTGCTACAGAAAATAGAAAAACTAGGCGGGAAGTATTTCTTCAAGTACTGTTGGAAGTTAAAGGAGAAAAAAAAAAAAAAAAGACAGATTTTAGATCCTTTGATTGTCTCTAACTCCACCTAGTATACACAGTTTATCACGTATATCTCAAAGAGATAATACAGCACAACTGGCTTCCTTTATGTTAAAAAGTACAAGTCAATGGAGAAGGAGGAAATTGAACACGTGTAGCACCAAGCATAAATTCTAGAGGGAAGTCTCAGTTTTTATAAAAATGTGCCTGTATACTTTCCCATGCCTTCTGAAGATAGGTCCCCGGCATCCAAAGGGATCTGAGAGTCAGTGGTTCTAACGAGGCCACAGAAGTATGCAGCAGCACCAGAGGCGAGCACTGAACACAACTGCTACGTTTTCTGGAGAAAGGACGCACTGTATGTAGACCTGTAGGCTTGTAACAGCTTATCGTTCTTGCAGTGTGGGAGATATGCTTATTCATCAGCTAAGTCTTTTAAAGCTTGATTCTAGCTTATCTTTTAATAGCCTATGACCTTGCTATGGCAGCACCATTAAATGCTACTTTGAAGAAAAATGTCTGTGTGGAGGTATCAGTCAGAGACTCTCTGGATAAGAACATTATTAGTTAAGAGTAGAGATCACATCCCTAAGCTGCCTAATGAGGCACAACCCACAAACACTAACAATTAGTCAAATTGTATCCTGCTTCCTTCAGTTGTACTGTTCCTCTTTTGGAAAGCATTAAACTTTCAGAGAGAACAGTGATGTCCTTTAACATTAAGCTGTTGGAGGAAATTTCTCTTGAGAGAAGACTAACTTGACAATGTTGTGCTAGAAGAATATCTATCTTTCTTGGCAGTGCTGTGGTTTGTCTGCCAAGCACAGTCATTCTCCAAGGGCCCGTAGCTTCTGCCAGAAAAAAGGTGCCGTAATTTGAAAGGCAGTCTTACTTGGGAAGGTAAGCAGTGAAGGTATTTGGAAAGGATGCGAAATTAAGAGCAGAGTGGAAAATGTGGTCACAGTGTATGTCTTTTTGAAGACCCATGGCGAGTTTCTAAAGGGCAGACCCAAACACTTTCACACTCACAAATCACAGATGAAGTGTAAAACATTGTGAAAAAAATCATTGTACTTTACTATTTCTTTATACCTATGAGGATTCCTTCAGCTGTGTTTTTCTGCTGATTTTTGGCCTTAGAAATACCAAGCCCTCTGTTTTCTCTTTATATTCTGGAGGCCCTTGACAAGTTCTTTTTTTATGCTATAAAAATCAGTGTGCCTTCCCCACAGAGGAAGAGATGAATAGCTGTAGAGCAGGTTACAGCCTTATCATGCTGCTGTTGGGGTCATCTAGCAAAGTGAAAACCTTTTTGATATGTCAGATGTCAAAAGGGTAACAAAAAATATAAGAAAGAAAAACAGCGAGACTAGCTTCATAGCTCACAAGTAAATGTAGAAAAAAAAAAAATAAGGTACAGTGTGTCCATGCATGCATGTGTGTGGTAGAAATTTATTTATTTTCTGCTTTATAGTTCATGTGTGTCAAATGAATTTAGTTCAGGTGTAGTCATGTCACTAGTGAAATTCAGAAATCAAGATGCTGTTAATTGTGTTTCATCATTGGAAAGTACTATATTTAGATGAAAATGGGCATGAGTTTAGGCTGATGGAAAGTAGTTAGCTGGAAGGAAATAAGATTGATTTGTGTATTATTTTTCTTTTTTTTTTTTCCTTCAAAATGGTGAGATTTTCAGTGGCCACAAGAGATTAGGTCTCTTGCATTTTTATACCATCCAAACTTTGATTTATCTGTCAGCACAGTGTTCTCTCACTATGCTTGGATCATGCGTTTCAGCTAACTCACCTACTGAGAAGAAAAGAACCGCACCTCACTCCACCATACCTACTGTAAGCTTTTCCCAGAGGTTTTCATCAAAGAGCAGACTTTGCCATTTAAATATAGGGTAGAAGGCCTCTGGCTTCCTGTTATGTATCAGTATCTTAACATTTATCCATCTCTTTTAGGACTGGAAAGCAATTAGCTGAAAAACTAGAGTCTTTAGAGCTCATAGAAACTATAAATTGGATATGGGTTGTGGGGTTTTTTTCTTAATAGAGGATAATGGAAGGGGCCATCAGAAGCCTTACCTTTCTTCTGTGTCTTATCATTGGTGCTATTTTGGAACAGGATGTTTTATTATTTTATTATTTTTTTCCTCCCCTCTGTGTTGTTACGAGTTACAACCAAAGAAGCATGTGATAGTTGTAGCCTCTGAGTCATTAATGTCTGCCCATGCCCTAACTCTGGAGGCAATAGGGACAATGAAGTAGGATTGGCAAGATGTACTATAAATTTGAAGAGTGGAGTAGAGATTCGGTAGGCTGGACTGGGCACAGTCTAGACCCCAATAGGAAAAGGGAGAGTCAGTGAAATAAATGAGAGAAATAAAAAGTTGTATTGTATTAGTAAAAAGCAGGATTAGGACAGGGGGAGATATTAAGCACGGAGTAAATGCATTAAAGCAGGATTAGCAGGAGTAATGCAATTCAAGTTTAAATGTAGGTTTTTAAATGAGGAGCAGCAGGAATTACTGAAAATTATTCCTGAAGTACAGTAGGCAGATGACTGTGGGTGCCTCGAGACAGCACGTTTAGCACGTCAACGCTGGAGCACACAAAGAGGGCCAACTGGCCTGCAGTGGAGCTGCATTAGTCTGGGAATGCAGGTTTCTAGCTCCAGTGGAGTGAGCTGTCTAATGGCTGTGTTTCTACTCCTCATGAATTAATTTATGACATGTATAGCTTTTCTTAGGGTGCAGAATTCTAGAGCAGCCCGTGGTTTGCTCATTACATGAGTGGCAAGAAAAATGCCCTTGGTTCCAGCTGCCAAGAGCTGCTGTTTGTTAAACATGGGGCCAGTGATAATGGGGACCAGGAGAACGGACCCTCAGTTTTGCACAACTGCTGACTCGGTTCCTTGAGGTTTCCTGTCTTGAGCATTGCAAGAGAGCTGAAAAACAGCGTGAGAAACCTTTTGTAGCAAATTCTTTTTCCTCCAGAGGATCCCAGGAGATTGGGACTGTTGTATAGGTATGTCACTCATCATCTAGGATGGGAATTCTGTTGACTAGGAAGATAGAAACGTTTTAATAAGAAATAGAGCACATTTCTAGAGCTTAATCACTAGCTTACTGATAATACATTAGGCCAAATTTGACCTACAGTGTTTCTATTATGAAGACCAGCAGAAAATTGCAACTGTATAATTTGTGTACACAGCTCAAGAAATACATATGTTCCAATAATTCATGTTCTTTGCATCAGCCCTTGTTTATCTCTGTGATATCTGTAGTCAATGCAGTATTTCTCACAGGCTCTGTTTTTGTCTTCTCTGCATCCTGCTTCTCAGTCTGCAACACCTACAAACTCAGCATCCAACCTCCCCACACACAGTTTTTCCCACGCTTGTTACCTAGTTGTTAAATCTTTCTGCAGTTCTTGAAGTTGAGGCTTTGAATAGATCCAGTTTGGAGTTCCTCAGTCACAGCTGACAAGTTTTATAAGACTCTTGATATGATTTAAAAAAAAAAAAAAGCCAAAACAAAAAACCCAACCTGCTTAAGAAACTAATTTCACATTTGCACTCCCCTAATCCAGGTTTTTGTGAGGATTTAGTGCTGGGGAAATGTGTTGGCTTAGATGCTTCAGTAAATGAATCCTTCTTCTTCTATCCAGGGCAAGCTCCCTATGTTGGTGACCCTATCACTAAGTTTTAAAAGCAGACTGCAGGGATTGGAGCTTCTTGTAAAGCAATGGGGCAGCTCAGTGTCTGCTTGGTATGCAGTTTGGGGGCTCTCTCTGGAATATGCTAGTCAGAGCGTATAGATGAGATCCTGACAGAGGCACTGCAGACTGCAAAGTCTGAGAGAGAAATCAGCCAGTGCTGAATCCAGGCCACTCCAACTAGGCTGTTTCTGGCATCTCGTGCAGCTTCTTTACAGTTACCTCCGGTAGCTTCACAGCACACTACGGGCCCAGGGGGCTCTGCCACTCACAAGCAAGCTTTTTCTACAGGGCACCAAACAGGCATTTAGACCGGAACAGTTTTTAACCTCTACTGAATTTGGCTGGGTTCAAGCTGATGACTTCAAGGCTGAAAGCAATGTCATTAGCAAATTCATGAGGAAGCCATCCTCCCCCGAACGTACTAATGTTTTATCAGAAAAATGGAAGCTTCTTCCTGAAAGCTAATTTATTAAATCAAGTTCTTATTAACACATAGGGTGAGCCTTCAGCTCTTTCACAGAAGAACATTGTCTTTTCTGCCTTGCTCTGCCTTTTCAAATGCATTCTGAGTGAGGCATCTTCTCCTTAAAACAGCTACTCCTACTAGCCAAGGTAAAACATTAAGACTCTTATAATAAAACATTCTAATAATAAGACTCCTACAGTTTTGCACTTTCCCTAGCCAATGCATCAGGGAATTTACAAATGGATACACAAGCACATAATCTGAGCATACTCCCTTATCTAAAAACTTGCACCTTGAAGGATCCCTGTGTTTTACACCAAGTTCTACCTGCAGTGACCTTGGTGAATCTTAATACATTGTAAAAGGGGTGGCTGTTAATGATTGGATTAATTATAGATGATGATTTTTTTTTTTCCCCAAGGTGGATTGTTGGTTAATAAAGATAGCAAAGTACTGGCAGCAGAAAGGGCAAAACCTAAACTTTGTGCTTTCTTGCCTTTCCGCTCAACTCCCACTGAGTATGTCCAGACTGTCTGGTGAGGACAGCCTGGAGACTGCCTTCAAAATCTGACCCATGTGCTCTGCTGGTGGTGACCCTTTAAATTCAGCACGAGGCATTGCCAAAATGGGCATTTTGAAGCGCCCAGCATGCCCCAGCGTGCAGGGCAGGGAGCACATCTCCACGTGCCACAAGGCAGGCTGGTCGCTGGGGTAGTCTATGGCTGGCTGCGAGGAGCCATTAGCCTGAAGGAGGAGCATGGCGTGTTTATGTCTGCTCCAGAAACAAGTGTTTTGCAAATGGTATAGACATCACCATTAGCCTATTGCATATGGGAAGAGTCTGTCTCTTCTCCACCATATGCGAATGTCGACTGAGATGTGTGACGCTCTTCACAGGTCTGCGAGATAGTTTGAGTGATACGATGATGATCTCTGTTCCTGTGTAGCCCAAGCCTTGCTGTCTGCCTACAGATTGTTTCCTCTTTCTTTTTGCAGGCTTTTTAGTGCAATTTTAGAACAAGCAACCAAAGCAGATGGGGGGAATTCAATAGGAGGAAAAGGTGCCGGATTCGATGTTAAAGCACTGCGGGCTTTCCGAGTATTACGGCCGTTACGGCTGGTGTCTGGAGTTCCTAGTAAGTAATGTCGTTGTTTTTCTTTTATGTATGTCTGTGGTGTGGCATGGGGCAGGAGTAATTTGTGTAACAATTTTGAAGATGAAGCATGATGCATATTATTTTTGGTGTGTGGGGGAGGCCTTTTTTCAAATTAACGTAGATTCATGATAAACATGGTATTAATCAAAGGATGACCAAACCAGAGCTGAAGGGGAATGGAAGTTTCATGGTATGTCACTCTGATTGTGCAACCTTTGTAAACAATGAAAGTGGGAGGTAGAAGATTTTCATTATTTCAAGCAAAAGATCCTTTAAATAATTGTGAAGTCACAGTGCATTCTTGATATTATAAATACTTGACCTTGATGGAAATGCTGTGTGGTCATTTCTGTTGATTTTGGAGGGAGAGGAGCTTTTTCATTAAAATTGCATTTTTGTCTTTGCACGTGATGTTCTGATCAAGAGTGCTGGGAACAAATTAGAACCAACAGGACATAGGGCAATGACACAGTCATGTTCTCTGTTAGTCTTATTTGCTTAAATTATTTGTAATGCCTCTGAGAAAGTCCTCAAGCAGCTTTTGATAGCCTAACATCCATTTTCTTATTTACAATTAAGGTATGAGTAACTTGGAAGTCTGGTAATTCTATTGTGGAGGTGGAATATGGACATCAGTGTGGGAGGATTATATCATTTGGCTTGAGAGTTTGTTATAGATGGGACCTATTGGCCTTTTGGAGAGAGGGTTAGTTGAAAGCTGTCATTTCTTTCCATGTTTATAGCAATGAGAGATGTAGTTAGCAGGAAAGGAGTTAACCTTCTCCAGAATGGCTGTGGACAGACCTTTGTTTATTTTTATTTGAGGAGCTTGCTAGCTTGAAATCTTAAAGTACTTCTAACCTTATCATTCAAAAACCTTGAGTCAAGATACCATAAACTCTATGACATCAGCTTAAAAACCATGATTTATTTGTTAGGAAAAAAAAAATGGGGGGGTGAGGTTCTTTTTCTTTGGCTTGTTTTCTGACCCACTAGGTTATATTAGAGCCATGTTTGCAGACTTCTCCAGAATCACAAAGTGCAGAAACTTTTTAAATGAAAGATGAGAATCTTTGTGGGAGAAGCTGAAGCACTGGTAAAAGCAAAGAAACCTGAGACAATTGACAGCACTACTATTTGGTCTCACAAAAAGCCATATTTGGTAACCTGTTTCAAGGCCTCAGCTTGTGCCAAACTTGGTGTTACTTTGGACATCAGTGGGTGAGTAGAAAACACTGAAAAGTAAACACTGTCTATTAGGCAACTAAGGACCTTTCTCTCTGATACAGAACTAACATCCATTATTCATTCTACCTCTGTTTGGGATGAATTGGTGGGTTGATTCAAGCGGCCAGTCGCGTACCATGCAATACCTTCAGCCCATGCAGAATGTAGCTCTATTTTTGGCCAGATTTGTCTCATGAAGTGTATTCTGTGTGTGGTCTTCAGTCTGCACTAGCACCCACTTAATTCCTGGCTGTAAATTAAGGTGGTGTTTGTTCTTTCCTAGTCCTTTTCTGCTTTAAGTCTTTTGGCACTTTCTAGTTGCGTGCCCACTGTATGGTAAGGGGAAGGTACTCGAATTTACACATCTCTGAACTGCAGTGTTCCTGGTGAGATCCTGCTTACGCTGGGATGTGTTCTGAGAGTTGTTCTGATATAGGCTGAGCTTATCATTCTTGCTGTTTTGGAGAACATGTGTTCCCCAAGACAAAGGGGTTTTCCTACTACTGTTCAAGTCTCTTGACCGGTGCTCTTGGAGGACTAGAGGAAGCAGAGGGAGCCAAATCTGACGCAGTTCCTACCCATATGCATATATGACCTTGATCCCAGTGTAGACTATTTAATAGTCCATTTATGGGTTTTCTCATCAAGAGAAGTACTTAATTTGCACTAGAACAGAGCAAGGGAGCCTGGTGAACGCTAGCAAATATTTGATTTAGACAATGAAATGCTAGTCTGGTGTGAAGGAGGCAAACCATCAACTTGACATAACAGACATGCTCTATTAGTCTTTATGGTTCTGACTAGGGACATACTTATTGAACCAGGTTTCTTTGGGCCTGGTGTGGCTTTTAGAAAACCTACTGAAGTCTGAAGCTAATGCAGCCTCAATCTTCCCTGTGCATTTTTGAACTGTACAAATGCCTGTTGATTAGCCTAGATAATGTTATCACATCCATATGTATTAGAGCGTAACTTTTCTCATGAGGCCTTTTAGATAAGATTGCCTAAGCCAACCATAAATAGTACATTACAGGATTACATTATTACATAATAAGTTAGTGCAAAGGTTTGGAAGTCAAATCTCTGGGTCTCATTCAAGTTTTGTCCCTGCGACTTTATAGACACCAGTGGGTGAGTTACCAACATTGCACTTGCTGTGTTTTGCCATCCATGAAAGAATGCCTTTTGCTTCCTTCTCCTTTCCACTGTTAGGGGATGACCCACACAGATTTGTCCTAAAATTACATGAATGTAACATGCACTGCGGTTTCTTCTCACTTAACAGGCTGTGTAAGTATATGGAAGCAGCATTCATAAGTAAGAGGGGATCCTCTGGGTCATTGGCAGCCGCCTTCTGCGTGGAAAGCCCAACATCTGCTGCTTGGCTTGAGGTCCAGATCTAACTACCGCTATTTGGGGAGGGGGGGCAGAAAAAAGTGTAAAGCACAATGATTCTCATAAACCAAATTTATGAAGCATGTGGTGAATTTTTGCATGCAAATCTTAAATTCCTCAGGATTGGAGTTGGGAAATAGGTTGTCTGAGAGATTGGCTTGCAGCATGGAATAATTTTTTCTGAGTCAAAAGGAATTTGCATGGATTTTTTTCTGTCTGGCTCAATTCATAGGAAATAATCCAATTTGAGAGGGACATCTTTTGTATTCAGGTTCAAACATTTAAAGACCTGTTTCAGTATATAGAGAGTTTCCACATAAGTATGATTAGAAGTAGGAGAAAAACATATGAATTGCCCCCTAAAGTAAATTAGTAGTTTCTGCATTTTGCAGATAGAGAGACTGAGGCAAAAGTTTCAAGGTTTAACACTTTCAGAAGTGGCTTCCAGTTCTATATGTCTCATACTGGCTACCAGTGCTAGACACCTAGGTCAACATGGGTGTCTGAAAGCTTCAAATAGATGTGTAGAGGATGTTAGGCTCAGAGCCGAGAATCCCTTTTCTCTAAGTCCCATCCATGCATTGTTCCTGGGACTTGGCTGTCTCTTGCCAGGAAACGTCTCAGCTGTGTAGCGAAGAATTCAGGGACTGTTCAGTGCGGGAAGTGATTCATCTGCCTGAAGTTGGTTCACCCACAGGCAGACAAGCACAGGTACCTTTGACAATCTTTGTTAGGATAGAACCGTCCCAGCCCACAAATTATTTTAGTGCATCCTAAAACCAAAAAGGTTTGAGGTTATGAATTCAACAAAGCCTGAAGACTACATCTGGATGACTGTCATGGGCACATAAATATTTCATAACCTTTAAGAGAACAGATGATACTTTTATGCTTTGTGGTTATATGGACATTCACAAGACTACTTGTGATAAGGAATGAGATAGACATTTTGTTTAAAAGATAAGACAGGTGTATTTTTACCCATGTCACAAAAACAATTGTAGCATGATGGGAGGAGCCTTCAAAGGCACTGAATTTAATGTCTTTGCATTCCCATTACACCTTCAAAAATTGGTGTTAAGTATTTACACATCTTCAAGCAGTGCAATAGGATTGATTGGATTTTTACAAACAAATAAAAAAGTATTTTGAGTTCCTTTCTTGAAAACTTTTTTTTTTTTGGAGTGAGAAGTACAGTTTTTGTTGTGACTGTGTGAGGGGCATGGCAGAGCAGTAGGTTAGATACTTTTGACAGCTCTCATCCTAGTGCTGAGAGTTGCTTTGGAACAAAATAATATTCAAAAGGGATAGTTAAGCAAACTTTTTTTTAATTATTTCTAAGTCTTTTTAAAGTCATGCTGCTTTTGGAAAAAATTATCCACTCCCAGTCTGTTTAGCCTGGCATTAACTTGTAAATTAATAGCGAATATTTTCAAAAACATATGGATGATTTAGGTTTCACAGTGGTAAGTCACTTTTGAGAATAAGACATAAGGACTTTATATCATTGATCCACAGGCCAGACTGCACTGTTCAATTATTCTGTTGCTGTTAAACTAGCATAATTCTTGTAGTGCATACTTTATTTCAGTTGCTGAAATAACTTTACTGCTGGTGTACCAAAGCAGTCTCCTTGTTAAAAAAAAAAATCACGTTCATTAGAGCACTCATCTTAATGAGGCATTGAGATCAATATATTGGTTTGAGAAAGGAGAGAGAAGGAAAGCAATTCCCTTGACAGACATAAATAGACAAGTGCAAAATCAGCATGTATACCAAAACCTAATCACTTCAGTATCTTGGAAACTGTTACCCAGTGTCTCCTTTGGCAGGAGTAAAACATAGCAAAGCTTTCTAGGGACACAATCAAGTCAGCCCTTTTGTGTCAGGAGTTTTCTGTTGATTACTCTTCTATCTCAATTTTATATTATAAAATGTTTAAAACAAGTTTTGAAGTATTTTATGCTTGAGGAGGGCAAAAAGAAGCATCCAATTCAGCGATCCAGAAACATGATCCAATTAAAAAAGATCGCTCCTGACTATTGGAAAGGGCAATCAGTTACTCCTACACATGCTAACTCACGCCCATTTAACTTATTAAATTCCATTTCTATCACCTTTATCCATGCTGCTCAATTATACCACCTCATACATTCTGTTCTTCCTCTTTATGTTGTACTTCATCTTCATGTACCTACATTGTTGCCACTGGTTATTGCCTATCTGATACTTGCCAAAGTTAATTTATAAGCTCTTCTAGATAACTTGAAAGCCATATAATTTGAGTAGATGTTGTGCTCCATACTTGTATTTTCAATTACATCCTCTGCTGACCAGCCAGATTTATGTGGGCAGAAGACCATGATATCCTTACCAAAGCTAGAGAGGAAACTTGACTGTTCCACGAGAACAAAAGCTTGCCATATTTTTTCTTTTCTTTTTTTTTTTTTTTTAAATAACCACAAAAAGCTACACCTGTGATGTGCTCAAACTTCACTGGAGTCTCCTAGCAGGAGGGAGTAACTCAAAGGCGGTGTAGGTAGTTCACTAGCACCAGTACTTATATGATCTACTGGAGATACAACAATCGCGTAACTGGGAAACAGAAGGTATGAGCAAAAGAACCTAAACCAGATCCTCCTCATGACAGTGCAATGTCTTTCTGTTGGTGCAACAACAGCGTGTAACTGGCTAAGTGTATTTTTTTTTTTTTTTAGTTAAAATGTAATAAGATCAGAATTCTCAGGCATAAATGCCTAGAGATGACTACCTTCACATGTATTTAAATAACTGATTGGAGCAACTAATTTTTCAGAAGGATGCTGCTGTTGAAGTCCATGATTGCTCTGAGTTCATGTGAAAATCGGGCACCTTCAGACAAGGTGAATGAAAAATGTAGACATTTTTAGATTTTGGTCTGTCTTATTACAATTAGTCCTCATTTGCCCTGAAATGCTCTTCTCTATTAACATTTACAATGCTTTCTCAGTCCCAGCAATTTTCTCTACGCCATATTAATTGCAGTGTTTTCTCATTACCACAGTCGTCTTCCATCCTTTTCCCAAACTCTCTGGCATTAATCAGATTGTTTCTTTGAACTTTGAGGTATGAAGGAAAGCATCCTGTCTTTACTTGCAATGTCCTGATAAATCTGAGCCATTCAGTTGTGTGTATATGATTCCACATTCACCACATACAGCAATGAAGACGAGAAGTAAAAAAAAAAACCTGAGGGCTCTATGGGAAGAGTAATGCATGAGGAAAGTTTTGCCCATTTGAGAGATGCTGTATTGGCAAAATCTTCCAGCTGGGTTTGTTGTTAATTTGCCATATTGTTGCAGATAGGTGAAGCAAGGAAATCCAGGGGTGACAGAACTGGATTTTTTTCTGTCTAGGTTTTGTCTCTGTGGGACACTGCCTAAGTACATTATGCATACTCAATTACAGTCAGGGGTTTTGGGGAGAAGTAAGAGAAAAAGGCTTTCAAATGCTTGTGAAGTGTTTAGGCTATACTCTACATTTCCCAATGAAGATTGTTCTTAACTCTTAAGACTGGCAATATTTCTTTTTTTCCTCTCCTTTTTTAAGGACTATGATCTAATCTAATAATTTCAAATCATAGGGGAATTCTGTCTGTATGATCCTCATAATTCAGAGAGACCTCCAACTGAAAGAAAAAATTGAGGGGACTTTTATAGCGAAATATAGAGTAACTTACAGAGTTTAAGACAGTAGGGACGTCAGACTCACTCTGGTAATCCTTCTAATGTAAGACTAAGCAAATCCTCTCTCTCATGTTTGATTCAAGGACTCTGAATTTGCTCTTGAATGATTTAAAAAAAAGGGGGGGGGTTGACGCTTGTTGCCTATCAGAAGGCTTTTTAGTGCTGTGGGCTAGAAACTGGTACCATACTGAAGACAGTCTTCAACTACATCTGATTTGCAGGCAGTATACCTAACCAGGGGGGAACAGACATAATGATCCTTATAAAGCTGAATTTGTCTAGAGGCCAAAGTGAACTCAGGTGTAATTGAAGCATCCTCAAAGCCACTCTACCTGGTGTGTGGAGAAGGCTAGGCCAGTAAATAAGGATCAAGGTCCACACAGAGAGCCCCAGTTCCTGCTGCAGGCACGCTGCTTCTGAAACCTTACGTTCTGCCTGTACTGTATAAAGCAGAGAGGATGAAATGGTGATTTTTAGGTACCCTCAAATGCCCTCTCCCAGGGGAAATTCACTATTCTCGTTTGTAGCATCATCTCGACTCGGGTGTACCAAACCACTTTACTGAAGGGTGAGGATGGGACCTACAGCAACTCTATATGTTTTAGTTCTTTCTGTATCTCAGTGTGCAGTGGTGACTTCTGCCTTATTCCATCCTCAGCACCTGACTGTCTGGCTTGTGATTTCCCTCCTGGTTGGGCTTGCAATGCCCCTCCCAACCGCTGAGTCAACACAGCTCAATCTATTGCAACAATTCCATTTTGCAGCGTTGAAACAAACGCACGCAATGCAGTTATTTGGCTTGCATTTGGGATTATTTTTTTTTAGTGCACAATCAAAATTTTCAACTGTAATTTCTCATTTGCCCAAGAAAATTAACACCACTTTATATAGTTGAGAAAATAATGTAATTGAGGTAATAAACACAGAGAATGCAAGAAATCCAAAATTACATCTCTTTTGAGAACCATGCATTTTTGGAATATGGCAAAGAAATGTGAGCCATTGCCTGTTTCTAGACGTTGAATAGCACATATTAAGTCTTAAGTTTTAAGCAAATACTAACTGACAGTCAGGAAGACAATTTTTTTTTTCAAAATGTGTATGCTTCTGGCAAAGTATAGTTGACAGTCATCTGTTTTGCACATGGTTTGTGTTTATACGCTGTTACTGGTGGAGCTAGAGGCTTAAATTTACCCTCCTGATGCATGTGAGGTTATGGTATAAACAGCATACCAGTGGAGAATTCTGTCTTGCCTTCAGTGTGAGGAGACAGGAGAAGTGGCCTGATCAAAGCTTCCAAAGTGTGAAAGGTTTGTGTGTAGGTACAAAAGAGTAGAGTAAGCTGGAGGAGACAATATACTTGGCAGTTTACTGCCACCAAACCTATGTGATAAAGGTCATTAATAACAGAGGGAATTGCCACAAATACATCTGGGCAAAATTTGGTTTCCAAATCTTAATTCTGCCTTAAACTTTGTTGTTGTTGCATTTAATAATGTCAGCTTTTGCCAAGTCCAGTTCCTTTCTTTTCTCTTGGGCTCTAAAAGCTGTAGGAAACGTGCTCTCAAGCAGATTTCTTACGTTCTCCTTCATTCTTGAACAAGACTTCTCAACCATCTGTACCATCTCTCCAGCACATACAGCACCATGTGAGGACAAGTTGCACCACCTTTCCCATGTCATTGCCTAGCTGTTTTTAATCTCAAGTGGCCAATTTGTTTTGCTTTCATTACAAATGGGAAGGGAGTGGAGAAAAAAGGAGAGAACAGTCTGAACCGAATGTCCTCATTAAGCTTATTTCTTCGTAGTTAACTTAAAACTCTGCACAGGCTTGCAAGTCCTTTATTTACTTAGGTCACCATTACTCAAGGGAGTAATTTGATTCTAGCGTAGCATCTCCCATAGGTAGATTCCTGTGAGTAGGGCTTACACAATCAGGACCTAAAGCATGTTTCCTGAATGGTACAACCTGCAGAACTGTGTAATTTATGACAGAAGAGGTTAACTTGGTGTAGTAAAAAGAGGTTTGTCTTAGTAAAGAAGATTACTCACAGAGGCACAGGCTTCTTGTTGTAATAAAGGTTTCTCTCATATTTAAGGAATGCCAATGAAAACAGGGAAATATTTATTATTTGATCTTGGCTACGTAGCTCTTTCAAAAATAGCACTAACTACGAATGTACCCAATAACTCTGTCGGCCTTTATCCTACCAATTACTGTGCATGCTGGCATGATTATTCAACGTGTCTTCACAACAGAATAAAACAAAAAAAATCCCAATATCATAATGTGGCACCACATCAGGGTGTAGGCAGTCCCTTCCAAATGAAGAAAATAAAATCCACGCTGACATCAAAGACCAGACGTGGAGATAGTCAAAAACCCTAGCTTGGCTCAGTAAGAGGTTTTTCAGAAGTGCTCTGGGTGGACCAGACTTTCTAGCACCTTTTTTTCATTCTTCAAGTAATGCCGAGAGTTCTCATTCAGAATGGGCATAGGGCACGGCTCTGGGAGAGAGCCCATGCCATCAAGATGCTTGTCCTAAAGCATCTGAAAAATCTAAGAATGCCATCTGCTGTCTCCTAAGAACAGTTTGCGTTGTTGTTTAGATATGCTTTTGTCTGGACCATAAAGGAGCAGAAGTATACATACAGATTGTAGCTGACTGATATCAGCAGGGGTGTGTTGGGTTCCCAGTTGCTCACTTGTAAATGCTGGCTGTCACTGTCTCCATGACGGGCGAGGGAAGATATTGCAGTTCCAGATCAAAATAGTAAGGGGATGATCTACTCTGTGTTCTTCTTACATTCTCTCCCGGATTACATCTCTATTGCATCTGAAGTCATTCTGAGCTTACATCAAATGTCATTTCATACTTTGATTCCAATTGGCTACATTTTGCATGGGTTATTAATTTAAGTCCTTTGTTCATTTTCTCTAAAGTAAATGTACGTCTATTAACGTGCTACTTAACTGTTGGGACTTTTCAACATGCCTGAAGCTTTGTCATCCTCTCTTGAAGAGGTGACTTACACATGCTGGGTAGCATTCGTCTTGGGAGTGGGTTACAAGAGAGTTCATAGAAGAACATTTTGCTCAGGACACAAGGTGGTACATTGATGCTCCATGTCTCTGGCATCATGTGAGTTAATTCTGTTTGTCTTGGACTTCCAAAGGCATTGTTAGATGCTTGTGGTTGTTGTTGTGACTTTTACAAAGCATTATCAAAATATCAGAAAGCACAGAGCAGCAGACCACTTAGTTCTCTCAAACAGCGAATACATTTTAAGTGTCCTGTTTAGTCTCCAAATATTTATTTTTTAGTGATGATCTGAATTTGTAATAATAGTGCATCTTGTACAAGTGCTATAGGAGGAAAAACAACAAAGCACACTGAACTGAGAGGCAGCAAATCTGAGGAAATATATTTAAAAATTTCCATGGCTGCATAAATCTGTTGGAGGCCTTCTCTCTTCTCTTTAATTTAGCTTCTCAAAAATCACTACTGCCTTCTGAGTTACGTCTGGTTGATATTACCGTGCTATTTGAGAACATGGGAATATTGGCTTGTATGAACAACTAATAAACTTTTCTATGCTTAAAACATGTTCACTGATGGAACAAATAATTTGTTGTTCTGATCATGGAGAAGTATTGACCAAAGGCAAAATACAGCCCACCTAACCTGCCCAGTCTTTCAACGTTCTATCAAAGTTTGCTTTCTGCCAGGGAAAAGGGAAGGAGATCAGACATCTTTCTTAATCTCCCTTTTTCCCAGAAGCAAATCTAATTCCTGTTTAACACATGTAACAATAACCTATCCCATATGTGTTTTGCCCTTTGTTGCAACTATTTTTTCTGAGTTGTCTGAATAGCTATGCCTCTTATTTTTTTCAGTTTTAGATTATCTTCTCCTGGTTTGCCCTGCCACATCAATCACAATTCAGAAAACATCTGCTCGCCCTCTGCAAAGAATCTATTTTTTCAACTTCAGTAATGCTAAAGCTGCTCAACATTTTTACATCAGAAGCATTTTTGACAGAAAGTAACTCATGGAATAACATAAATAGAAGAAATTATAAAAATTCGATTTTTGTCACCTTTTTCATAAGGCTTACTACATTTTGTTTTCTTTAGGAGTGGAAAGATCTATAGAAAATCAATTTCATGATCAGATTACAAAACCTTCTCTCTAAATTTTCTTCAAGCATTTCATCTTTCAATGAGATACTATTCTTGCAGAGGCCTTCCCTTTTTGAAGGCAGTAGTACACACCTGGTGCGAGAACTGGGACGTATCAAATGTTATATATCTTAGAAGTATAATCTGTTGGTTTGTTTTCTTTTATATTTCTGTTAACGCATTAAACTAGCAGCCTGGTTGACGTTTCTGTTTTGTTTTGCATTGGCTGTTGGGTTTAGTGATTTTTTTTTTTTTTTCTGCAATAACTGTTGATCCTTGCTGTTCAGCACGTTTCTGCAATTGGACGTTTTCTCATAGGTTGTTGCTGTTGTGCAATGGTTTTTAGTATGTTTTGGAAGTTACCAAAACGTAAAGTTCCTTTTAATCAGGTTTGATGTCTTGGTCAGAAATCAAACCAGTGTGTCCGTGTATCTGTACACACGAGCTTTACAAAGGCCTGCTTTAAATCTAACATTTCTGTTGTTTAGTATAAACAGTGCCCAATGAAAGAATTTAGGGTTGAGTCTTACCCTTGCCCTGACAATATAGGTGAAAATTTAAACTCAAGCTTTAGCCTATCTTTTGCTTTTCGCATTCCAGTGTGAGATTGTTATTTCACTTAAAATCTTTACTCTGGAGGGGGCCAAATTCCACTTAGATTCATATTTGTAGATTTCTGTATCTGTAAAGAATTTAATTTAGCTGTTCAGTTTGCAGCAGGAAAGCCTTATGATTCCCTCTTGACAGTTTATTATATGTAAAAGGAAATTCAAAATAAATAAATGTTTAGTTCCAATGCATTCCAGCAATACATACAGAGTCTGTACAAACATGTTTTGAATTGTACCAGTTGTAAAAAAAGTTACAAAGAAAGTAAATATCAATAAAGAACTATTCTTTCATCTGACAAATACATCTTTACAAAAACTGCAACCATTAATTTTTCTGTCCAAACATAGTGGAGCTACCTAGTGAGCTAAAGGAGGTTTTGCTTATTATATTAAAGGCAGTTTTTCCCCCTAAAGCTATTTTATTATCTGATGCCTGCAAGCTGAGTTTTAAGTCTAATCAGATTTATAAAAATCAAAAACATCACTCTTACTCGTGTGGAAAAGAAAAAAAAGATCGAGTTTTAGGTATTCTGAGATGGGACTGATTAACTACTGAATAGATGAGTCCCTAAATCCAAACTCTCTTCTTAAAACTAAGAGGCAAAGTTGTTCAGATTTGTCTGACCATGTCTTTCCAAGGATTTTGATATTTTACCATGCATTTTCATTAACAGCAGGTTTTGTAGTTTAAAAAGAGAAAACAAATCCCACGCGTGCATCAAGACAGTAATACAGGAGTGATCACGCATTGTGTGATTCACAGAAATTCTTTCATTACCTGATCAGGTAACTTTCTTTTTTTAGGTTCTCAAAACACCCCTGAAAACCCTGTATGACTTTGCGATTTTGAAAATGTCATGCTATGTTTCTCCAGAGCTTAGTCCCAACTATGCCTATTAAGCACTATTCAAAGTTAAGCGGTCAAGTGAGTTTTCTTCTCCAGGGCTATATGTGTGTGTATATATATGTGCCTGTGTTTGTCATATATGATGCTGCACTTCTACATAGACAGCCATCTAAAGAGAAAGTTTTGGGGTTTTTCCAGTAATTTGTTGCACTCTATCATGAGAAGGTAAAACTTAGTGTAGCTCATGGTATGCCAGTTATGATAGGCTTGGAGTGTTTAACCCACAAGAAGATCAATCTTTGTCATCAATATATTTTTCTCCATGTGCTACGAGACTGTAATATCATCATCCCTGGATGCACTTTTACATTTGCAGGATCCCTGTTAAGATTTGTTACCTTGCTAGCTTTTATCTTTTCTAAACATTTCACAGGAGAAGGAGCTCAGATAATTAAAAGACTTATTTCTAAGACAGAAAGGATTATTTAGTGATGAAGAAAAGGAGGTAACGTCCACTTACCTGGGGACCTATGAGAGCAAACAGTTAAAAATAAGGCTGTTCGTGACCCTGAGATTTTGGCAACTTGCAAAAGCATTTGCAACCCAACAGTCATTAGTCCTCCATTTAAATGCTGGTACACTCACAATTGAGATCCAAGTGGTTTGAGCCCATTTCTGTTACCATGATGCTTTAGCACTTTCAGGTGTCCACCATTCCTTGTTTCAAAAACTACATCCTTAGGACACAGTGATGTGTGTAGTCATTCCTCAGAGCTGTGTGCAAACAGCATTTGGCATTCTGAAGCAAAGCTCTTTCATCGTTATCTCAGTTCAGAGGTTACTTAACTATTAGTTTGGGGGGGTTTTGTGTTCACTTGACCAGACTAAAGACAGTACCTCATTTTGACATGTTTCTGTACAAGTTTTCTGACTGAATCCAGTGGCAAAGGACTAGACCAAAATTTGTTCCTGTACTGGAGCTTGAACGACTGTTCTCTGTCACAGCTGTGCTTGAGAAAGAAGAAATTAAAAAAGTGGAAGTGTGATGGATCATTTTGCTGAGAACTGGTGCAGTCTTCTGGCCAGACTGTTTTTGGTCTTGCATAGCTCTGTACAGAGAGGGGCAAATAAAAGTTCTTTCTATTTGTCATCCTTCACAGTGATTAAGTATAGATAAAACCTTTACAATGAGCCCAGAACAGTTTTCTCAGAGTCCATGATTGTCCTGTCAGCAGAAAATCAAAGCTATTTCCTGGGAAAGGGTGACAACTGATCCTTGCTGTCCTAGGAACTGCCACGGCTCCTGCATGCTTTTTACCTGCCTTACTTTCAGCCCATCTTTAGGAATCCCGGCCTGGCAGTGAATACTTAACCTCATTCTCCTCCCTCTCAGCATAAGACCACTTTACACCACATTGTTGTCCTTGTTCAAAACAGCCTCAAAGTTAACTTACCAAATTTCATTTGTGTTTTTGCTCAAAATGATCTTTTTTCTGTAATGTGAAATTTTCAGTAGGCATGCTCTTTCTTTCTCTATATGCAGGTAGCTGCATGAGAGGGACACTACCCTTTTTTTGTTCTTTTTTTTTTTCTTTTTCTTCCTTGAAAGTCTGTAGATCTTGCGTGGACCTCATCCTCAGCTGAACTGAGCTAAGATTAAATGACTGCAGAATAAAGTAGAATTTCTAGGAGCTACCTAATGTGTTGGGACTGGAAAGATGAGCAAGGTCTTCTAATCAGCAAGTAACTTTATAAGAAAGTGAACACTTACGTACTTTGAACAAAAAGCGATTTAAAAAGGTTAAAGCCAGCCCAGGAGGGGAAAAGGATGCTTCTATGAGTGGTAGCAGAGGTTTCTTCCAGCAGAGAGGCAAAGAGCCTAAGGCAGTGTGTATGTTTATTCAACCATCCTCCTCAGGCACCCAAAAGCTGGGGCTGTGCGGCTGTCATGCGGAGGGCAACCTGTGTTGTTTGACTGTCTAAGTTAGGTCACTCTGATAAGCAGAGGACACTGAAGATGAATCGCTGCCAAATAGAAAAGGGTCCAGAAGGAAGAGCTGGGTTTTGTTGTGGCTTTTGGTTTTGTTCTGCTGTTCCGTTCTTGCCTCAAAGGATGCGGCAAGGGTGGTATTGCAAGACTTGACAAATATAAAACAATTTTGTTCACATACACATGCCCAGTTGTCTGAATCTCCTTGTGTGTGTGTGTGTGTATTTCAGTTTGAAAAGTGAATGAAAACATGGCTTGAAAATGGAGGAATGAGAACATTGGGAATAGATGCCTAAACTTTCTTTTTTCTATTCATTCCAGCACATGATTTTGAATTGCATGTTCATATATGTTTAAATGGCATTACCTATTCCAAAATAGCCACCGTTCAGCTTAAAAATTGTCTTTCCTAGTTTTTCTTTCTTTTCACTTCAGCTAGTTTTCTGTCCTGTGTCGTGTCTTTCCTTCCTATTCAAAGACCTTCTCTATTATTCTTGAAATAGAAATGACATCTGCAGCCCCAAGAATGCTGCACTACACCCACAGAATCTGCTTTATCTAGCAATCTGCCACTAATATTTTGAGACTCTGGCAAGACAGTGAGGGACTGCCTCCCCAAATTGTTACTGTACAGCTGTCCTTAACTGAACTGTGCCATGAGTTCCCTTTGCAACATTGGTGAAGAAAGTCCTCTATGTTTTCCCTCACAAATCATTGCAGATGTACTTATCTAAGATATCTTGCCATGCCTGTTGACCATTTTGTGATTAAAAATATCTGTTGTTTTCCATGCTTCCTTTAAAATTGGTATAAAACCTTTCATATTTATGAATATTTAATATTTTTCAATTTTCTTAGCTGATGCCTATGTTTATTAAATGAAAAACATCTACTGTGGGGAATATTACTGGTTATATCACTTGTGCTTTGGAAATAGAGATAACTGTAGTGGCAGTCTTTTAGTGTATCATCAGAAATAGCTGTGATTTGTGGGTAGGCCTAGCTCATGGCTGGGGATGCTGCATAAACTCTACCACCTAAGAGTGGTTCCCAGAAGTGATGTGACTCAGGCACTGTGCTGAGTCACAAATCCTCCCCTGCTTCCTCCTTGCTTGCAGAAAGTAGTAGTTTTCTTCTGAACTATATTAGCAGAAAAATAATTACCTCCCACGCCCTTGGCACTGGCTTAAGTACGAAAATCTGTGTGTGTGTGTGTTTATCAGGAGGCGGAGGAGGGATGGATGGAGTTGAAAGTCCTCTCCTTTCCCTTTTATTCCTGCTCATTCCCAGAAGGTCATTTGTATGAGACTGTGCCTGTTCATACTCCTGGTTCAGGCAACGCTGTGGCGTAGGCAAAATATAGCCCTGAGAAACCAATTGAAGGAGTAGACTCGGGATACGCTTTCTCTGAAGATCTGAACTACTAATATGATGAGAACAGGTAACCACCCTGTCCAGCAAACCAAGCGTGGTCCAAAATTGAAGACACGTGAAAATGTGAGATACTGGCTTGGAAAGGCCCAAATGTTTTTTTTGAGACCAACCTACCATTAGTTTCCTTGGATATGTTCCACAGCACAACAATGCCAAGTGCATTTTAGCAGCTGGGTCTGGTGCACTTTTTTTTGTGTGTGTGTGCCATCTTACTGAGCATTGGTTGAAATGCAAAAAAGCTTGTAAGTACACAATGGGGTATGTAGGTAATCCCATTGCTTTAGGTGCAGACACTTACATGCTTAGAGATAGGCATGTTTTTCAATAACTGCCTAAACTGATGAAACAGCAACCAGCCCCTCTCGTGATTGTCTTCCTGAGAGAAAGATGCATCATCATATAATAGCTCTAAAACACCTGCAGCATCTCTAACAGTGTGTTTTCCATGGCTTTGAGAAAGATCAATGTTGCTTGGTACAAGCTCTTTTCCTTCTTTCTTCCCTATTTCCTCTACTCCCCAGTTGTGCCCTAAACTTTTGGGTTGATGCAGTCCTCTAGAGGCTGAAAAGGGCTTGACCTGGTATATAAAGCAATGTTGTTCCCCTGTAATAAATATTTAAAATGTTTTATCAGTGTAAATAAATGTGAAATTCTGTGAGCCTAGGGAATGGCATTAACGTGTTTTGCTTACTGAAACACTTATGGAATCAGTGTCAGCCAACAGAATGCAGCCAAGAGGGTTTTTTTTAAAGGTAAACTGAAGTGCTTTTAAAATAAATACTAAGAGCTGTTTAAGATCTTCAATTATTAACAGAAGAAAAGCGCAGGCTGAAAACTTGCAAACAATCCTTTTTGTGGCACTTTCCCTAACTTCTGCACAGTAATCTCTTTGTCCAGCCTGGAGTGTGCAAAGATGAAGAGCGTGCATGAGTTGAGACAGAGAAGTCTTTTTTTTGGTTTTTTTTGGTTTTTTTTAGTTCAACTGTCTTGTCTTCCTCTGCACAGGGAAAGCGCATGTAAAAGCGTGTAGAAGTTCTCACCATTGGTTAGAAAAAGCATTGTGACTGCGTGTAAGGGGATGATTCGCCTTGATTTACCCTGATCAGAAAGGCATCTGATCATCCGCAGACACTGATCTGCATCTCTCAGATTTCAGAACACAGATTTGATGTGTTTTGAGGCATGTGGGGTTTTTATTTAAAAAGTGTCTCTCTTCTGCCTACCCATGGCTCTCTCCTAGTCCTTTAATCCTTCTTTATCTTCTCTCCCTGTTGTCCCCCTTGCTACTACACCAACTTGTCTGATTGTCCAGGCCTGGTTCCTCATGCTCTTCCTTGCAATATTGAATAAATTTCAATTTTTATTTTTTCAAATTTTATTTTTTTTATTCTTAACTGAGAATAAAGTAACTTCCTGGTAGCAGCTATATTGCAGCAATAAGCTTGACAACAATGCGGGGAGCATGGTTTGATACGCATATACCCCTTCTACAAATCCTCTGAGAGAACATTTTTAAAGTTGCTACATAGTTAGCGGTTTAAAACTTTTAGAAACTCTCTGGACACTTTAACAGTAATGTATGTAAGTTTGTTCATTAGTTGAATCATCTAGATTTAAAAACAGACTGCCCTAACGGGGTACTGCCCAGCACACACATCAATTCATGCTAACAGTATTCAAAAGCTCATCTCTTCTTCAAAGTCGGTTTATTATCCTCAGGAAGCTTTTCTCTAATTAAGCTGGCTGAAGCTCCTGTAAATCTTCTGGTGGTACATGTTCCCCTTGACTGTGTGAACACCTTGTCATCTCATGTTTACGGTGTAAGCCTTTGATTTCATTCTTTGTTAACATAAAGGACATTGGTTTGTGCAGATATTGTTTTCTCTGGACTTATATAATACACTGAAGCACTTTCACAGCATGGGTGATAATGAAGCCACATTTAAAATGAGAGTGCTCTCTGTTCATCGTGTCTGTCCTCAGCACCATCTCAAGAGCACTGGATATATCCCATAATGAATATTAAGGGTAAATTACATAAGACCTGGTATTAGAACTCTTAACCTGGTAATCTTGGCTATGTTTTGGATTAACAAGGCTCCTAAAACACTAAAAATGGAGACCTTTATTTGCTTTTGTGCAGATTTATTTGAAGCTACAAATATTTCAATATGCAAAGTTTGTGGGGTTTTTTCAGGTTCATAGCCATCTGTAGTCTTTTAACTTTCTTGTATGCTTTTTGGGACAAGGGGGACATTGTTTTAATTTTCTGGTAAATGTTACATTCTCAACTGCTGTGAAGTATTGGAATGACGTTGATGTGGACTGCAATTCATTTTCTGTATATGTTTAGAATTAATAGACTGAATGAGGTGAGCATCTAGGGGGAAAGGTTTACTGCCTCACATAATCACAGCAATATTTTTTCCCCAGAGACGTTGCTTATCCAGAGTAAGTACCTAGAGGTAACTGAGCAAGCCAAACAGCCCATTCTTGTATAGGATGAGTTTTGATCCTGTCAGTATTGTACGTCAAGTCAGGATCTCTTTGTGAAAGCCAGAATGTGTCATGTTGAGTATCACTCCCTTTGGATAGTAGCATGAACCATTAAGAGATAACTGAACTGACTGCAGACACCTGAAAAAAAATGCTCAGATTAGAAGGATGCTAATAGCTAGCTTTGGATTACTAGCAGGCAGTGACTGATCTTGCTGGCCTGGCAGCTGATGCCACCTTTGATTGCTTCTGCTGCGTCCCATTGTGGCTGGGGAGCAAATGCAAAGTCTCAGCCTTAGCTGTGAATTGACAAGTGGATTGCCTACAAGTGAAAGTGCTTGTCAAGAGATGTGTCATCTGTATTAGAAAGTATTTAAATCAGTTTTAAAAAGTAATAAAAATGAAAATCTAAGATCTTAGATGATAGATTGTAAAAGTTAATAGTTATCACAAACTCTCTTGGCAGATGTATAACAGACATTTACAACTCGTGAATCACATTTTTCAAAAATCACAGCTAATATCAGCTTCTCTGAGGAGATGACAGTATTTGCAGGAGACATTAACGGTTTCTGGCTCTCAGTCATTGCAAAATCATGAGCTCATAATTGTTCTGATCTGGCTATTCATAGACTATAGAGTTCTAGAGGTCTTTCAATGCTTCCAGCATTAATAACTTGCTAGTGACAGTGGTTGCCATCACTGCCACCAGTGATGATAACTTTAAGACCTTTGCAAATGCAAATCCTTACTAAAGGCTTATGAGGCTGACTTTGTTGTTCTGGTTTTACAAATGAGGAGGAGGAGGCAGAGAGAGGCCCATGAATCTGCCGCTTGAGCCAACTGCATCTGAGGGTACAGCTGCTTAGTGCTTTAGCAAACCTGGCTGCAAGTAACCTTCCCCAGGCCATTCTGGAAACGTGCAGCTCACTCATGATTAGGACTTAGACCAGTCTCGTGCCTTAATAATGACCACGTAATATCTTGTTGGTACCCCTTTCTACGGACCTGGACAACCTCTGTTATAGCATGATCCCTAAATCTTGGGGCAAAACCAGTACTGCTGGTTGTGACTCTCCCTCTGTTCAGACTGAAGTAAGGTGAGGTGGGTCAGGAATGCAGCAGATCCTAAGAGGACTGGGAGCTCTCAGTCAGTGTGGGTTTGGTGGCCCTTCAGCAGCTCAGGCTCTGCCTGATACTGGTCTGACCTCTGGAAGAACCCAGAGTCAGAGTAGAAGCATGACTTCAGTTTGCCATCTCTCCCCATGCTCTGGGGTGCAGCTGTTGTACCCCAGCATTTGCCCTCTAGCGTGTCTCACTGTTCCTGTCCTGCTTCAATTCTGGTTGTTCTTTGTTTTTCTCATGCTTTAACTCTCCTCAAAACTGTCTGGGGAGCACCTTAGGCCTGCTTTTCCAGAACAGGCGAAATAGCTAATGTATTCCCTCCCCAGGGTGGTAGTATTTTGGTGACAGGTTAAGGTAATACCTGTTTTACTTTAGTCTGTGATCCAGGCTGTGATGGTAAATTTGTGAAATGTCAGGGATCTTCTGGAGGGAGGTGATCTGTAAATGTACATCTTTACATCATCAAGATAATGAGTTCAGGTGAGGGGGAATGAAATAAAAATGACATTATTGTGCAATTTATAGCCTCTCTAAATTTTGTTCTTTTGCTGATAAGTGCTTCCTTCTGTTCTCTCTGCAGGTCTCCAGGTGGTTTTAAATTCAATTATCAAGGCCATGGTCCCTTTGTTGCATATTGCCCTGCTGGTGCTGTTTGTCATTATCATCTATGCCATCATTGGACTGGAGTTATTCATGGGGAAGATGCATAAGACCTGCTACCATGTGCAAGGGGGACTGATAGGTAAGGGGAACACTGTCATACACATAAAGATATTCTGAGGGAGGCTTTCCCAATATAATAATAATGGAGCATTTGTGCTGGTACAGAAAATGGGTGGCTGTGGCTCTCTGCTGTGTACCTGTTTGGGGTTTCACAGTGGTGGTTCCTCTCTTCTGCTTCTTGGATATGAATCACCTTTGATGTAGAGAGACTGTCTCTGTCGGTGAGAGTTCGGCTTGCTCCTTTTGGGCACTCAGTTCTTGGCCTGTCTGTAAAGGCTACGTGCAAAACTGTCAATTCCTGCTGAACACAGCAGCGAACTTTTTAATGTGGACCTTTGGTACTACAAGCCAACCGAGTTCTTTAACAAATCTCCCAGATGCTCAAGCAACACTAAAGTAGTGATGATTTCACCACTAGCAGACTGAGCTACAAATGAGATGGCAGCACATAAACGAACAGCTCTTATATTTTATTATTGATCTCATACTCAAATACATCTTCATTTTAAACTAGTATCACTGCAAAGGAATTGAGCCCCAGTACCCTTTGCTTTTAACCACAGGCTGTGACCGTCGTTAGAAGTGCAGCTATTAAGAAAGCAAAATCATATTAATGGGAAGAAACTTTTAACACCGAATGCATCAGGAAAGAATTACTTACAGAAAGAAATATTCCACTTTCAAAATAATGCAATTGTATTGTCACTCACTCATCTAATCACCTGCTCTTTTTCATTTGATTTATTGAACTTGAACAGCAGTGATTTCCCATGTGGTTGTGGGTGCCAATGTCTAGGACCCAGTTCAGCTCATAACCAAGAAAATATTGTACAGCAGGAAATTGTTTCAGAAGTTCTATATTTTCTGCTTATATAATGTTGGCAGATTTCATTTTCTGGAAATGATACTAGAACTATAATGAATTGTCAGTCTGGTTTACATCTTTAAAGTGTATATATCTTTCTCCATACTGTCTGGAATTATTTACATTACAGCATCTAATGCTAATATTACTGTTTCTGGCACACTTTAATAATCAGAATGTGATCATAACTTTTGGAAAAATACATTTTTTGCCATATAAGATGAGAAGAAAACATAATTACCTGCTCCCCCACACATGCATACCTGCATCTGTTATAAATGTAGCACTAAGCTCTGAAATATACATATTTTTTTAAAAAATCGTAGGTTTTGTGCTTATAAAAATGTTTTATGTAACATTTTTCATATACCAAAGCATTTAGGCAGGTTTGTTGTATGGGTTCTCAGATCTTTGGAAACACCTGTACAAAATGAGGGGCAGATAATCAAGCAGTAGCCTTAACAGAGCTTCTGAGTGGCACCGGGCTATCGATAAAATGCCACGCAGCTTCTAAACTCCAAAAGAGCAGAGCGCCGGAGACCCTGTGCTGTAATTTAGCAGTGGCCCAGCACCATACCAACCTCTCTGCAGAGAGAGCCTGTCTGCTGCAGAGGTTCAGCCTCCTTCAGCGGAGTGCCAGTCAGTGCTGCAGTTCCCTTCCAAGATTAACCCAGATGCCAGGTGACTGCGGTATGAGAACACTGGACATAACATGCAGACTAAAGAAATCTAGCAGACTTCATCTAATGTTCCCTCTCATGTTGAAAGACATGATTTCTCCCTCATAGGACGGTATGCTTTAAAAAAAAAAAAAAGTCCATCTCAGTTTTGACTGTAAAATTTGACAACTTAGCTATTATTTTTACAAAAAGAAAGTGAAGCACAACAAAACATCCCTCTGCCCGTTAAAATTAATACAGTTGCTTGTGTATTCCTAGAGAAATCTGTCAAATTCACCGCAAAATGTATTTGTTAAAATTAGATAGCACGCTTATCAGCGTGTCAAATAGCAATTAGTTCTCTTCATCTCCTTTTTCTCCCTCCTCTCCTTTAAGATACACCTGCAGAAGATGATCCGTCTCCCTGTGCCCCCCAGTCTGCGCATGGGCGGCAGTGTCAGAACGGCACGGAGTGCAAGGCAGGCTGGGAGGGACCCAAACACGGCATTACGAACTTTGACAATTTTGCTTTTGCCATGCTGACGGTGTTTCAGTGCATCACGATGGAGGGCTGGACAGATGTACTGTACTGGGTACGTATCCGAAAATGATAAGCTGAAAGGCCTGCTCATGTGCTACGGCTACGTCGAAACTTCAGGGCTTTAGCTTTCTTGCTTGTTCTATATAGTTAAGGCATGGTTGCTAGCATGGAGCTTTAATTAACTCAGAATATTAGTGGAAAAAATGGGAGGGTTTATCTGGCACAGTTAAATCAAATATAAATGTTGACTTTCCATTGACATGTTGAAAGGTAACACGTGGCTTATTGATTTGAAGATTTGCAACGTACCTTTGTTGAGTAGAATGTCATGTAAAGACCTTCTCTGCAGGAGTGAAGTATCTCGTACATCTCCGGATTACTTGATGTAGAAGTATTTGTGACAGATAACTGTGTGCTCTACTCATGGCATTAAAGTTACAAAGGCACTACGCTGATCAGCCTGTAGGTTCTATAAGAAAAACATCACAAATTGCTTTTCATGCTAGCACTACTCCTGATTATGACTTTTATCATGATAGTATTAGAATAAATTCTGTTAACTCTGATATTGGTATTGATCATGATTACATGTTTAGCTGAAACATGTTATTATATTTAATTTAAATGCAGTCTCATCTTGTCCTTTACCCTAATTCTGGAAGTTTCAGTAGCTTTAGTTTTTACCTTGTAATTCCTAATGTGTTGAGAAATTCAGTGGCAATACAATTATACTATAAGAGTTTAAACCAGATTTAGCCTTCACCTGTAAACCAGATATAAACATGTTTCTGGATTCTGCTCTGGCCATCAACTTTTGCAGCAATATGCTATGGTCCAGGAATTTAATTCACACACAGCTCAGTTCCATCTGTATAAGGCTAACCCGGACTCTGACTGACTTTGAGGACTGGCATATTACGACACTTGGTTCTCCAAGACGGTAGGATGTGCTACAATGCACGATGGAGTTTAACTCAAGAAGACCCAAAGCACACAAAAGGATAATCTGGACTGAGGCAGCTCGCACTGTTAATCAACATCAGCTTCTCTCTTAAACATGAGCCTGAAGCTGCCTTCTACCCACCAGTGAGTTAGAGTTTACAAAATTTCCCTTTGAAGATTTAGCTTATCTGCAATATATAGTCTCTATATGGAACAGCTAGCAGTTGTCTCTTTATCCTTGTAAATTTAGATTAGAATTGTGACTCTAGCTTCCTTCTAATGCCTGAGATAAAGGGCAAAGATCAAACCACAAGGGGAGTCTGGGTCTCAGAGCACAAAAATTGCCTGTACTTGAAAAGAGGGTATAGATTAATAAAATAATGAAGAACAGAAGTTAAGTCAGAAGAGCAACCGGGTAAAACTACTCCTCGGCTCAACCATGGCTATACATAATATACCTGTCTTTTTATCACATTTAGCTCACATTCCTCCAGTCTTTGCATGATTGAGAGGATTTATAGGTAGTTCAGAGTAAATAGGAGAAAGTAAAAGATATCAGAAATAAACAAGAAAATAGTTTTGGCAGTGTATACCACTTAGCATTGTGAAACCTATCCATAAGTTGTCATCATTTTCTCCAAAGGCACGTGTTATGAAAGACCCTGCCAATCCCCACACTTTTGGGTCCATGCGTCATTTGCATGACTGGATGTGAATCATTCAGAACTCAGTTATCAGTTATCTAATAACAGGAGCCAAAAGCATATACTCACTGCTAAATGATTTTTCTACCACGACTGCTGCAGATGGTCTGATTTTTTTTTTTTTTTTATGGCATCCCTGCAGCAACCTGGATTTTAGCTGTTGGGTTTTTTTTGGTATTCAGCCAGCTTTTTTCACTGGTTTCCTGAGCTGTTCTTTTTTCTTTAGAGACAGCATGGTGAACTGAGACTTGAGATAAATACAGATCGATGGTCATTGTTTTTAGGGACATCCATATACTTAGCCTTTTAGATTATGGCTTTGACAGAATGCTTGCTTTGGAAACAAAAGAAATATTTATTTTCATCAGTTGCCAGTCATTCCTAGACAAGATTACAAAAGATAAGAGTTAGCACTGCAGATAAAATTTCAGTTATTGAGGAGGAGGAAATTTAGTTTGTGAAGAAAAAAACTGTATCACCTCTGTTTAAAGGCCATGAAATACAAAATTTGAGTAAATACCCGAACACCTGACCTGACAGACATACTCGGTTAAGCTGCTGTAAACAATCCTAAAAGTTGTCCCATATGAATTTTTGCCTCTTTGTGTTATATTGACAAGGTGGATAGAAGTCAGCTCTGATCAGCGTTTGCCATATGGTAAAGAAGATATCTGAGACGCGATGCATATTTCCTTCTGCAGAGAGGTCTGTGCTACTCTGGGGGCAGATGTTGAATGGGCAATTAACTACAGGACACACCTATGAGATGCATTGTGGCTTTAATATTTATATGTAGAAACAATCTCTAAACGTTCACACTGTAATTTCATATGCGGGTGTTTCAAACCATATCTATTGTGGCTTATACAGTAAGTTTTATAGTCCATGAAAAGGGCATTCTAGCTTAAGCTAGCCAGATCAAAAGGAAGAGTACTTCTGGATAGTAAAGAATAGAAAAGATGCAACATTTCAATTTCTGAGAGTGAAGGAAGAATTTTAGTAAGTGGGGTAGGATATAAATACATATTTTAAACTTAGTGTGAGCCACTGTTTTAGCAAAGTCTGACTCCTATATAACTCTACCACCCAGCCTTTGCCTTTTCAGCCAAGAAAGAGTGGACTTGTCGTAGACATTGGGGGCTGCACCTCCATAAAAGTACAGAGATAAGAGGCTATTCTCTTCTCAAGTAGATAACACTTCGAAAGATCTCCTGGATCCACAGTGAGGTCATGGAAAGTAAAATTTCCTTTATTAGGAAATAAATCTGCATAGTTAATTAAATTAGAAATCCAGACTTAAAGATCCCCTCTGTCCAACTACATCCTGAGATAGTTGGTTGTCCATTTTACACTGAAAGGAGAGTAAAGATTAAAGAATGGTATAAGAAAATGTTGTCTGCAAATCAGACAATTTTGTGGCTGAAAATTTTAGGTGATGGTCATTCTTTAAACTTAATGATGTAAGCTAATGGGTTTTAATATTAAAAGTGTTGAGCATTCAAAGTTCAAGCAGACTGTTAGGTTCTTAGCACCTCTGCAATTCAGGGTAGATACCAAAGTTTGAATCTAGGGTCCTGCTGGGGTCAATGGCAAAATTCCGCTTAATTTCAAAAAGTCTCACCTTCTTTTTGTAAAATCTCGATCACGGTGTTGAAATTTTCCACATGAAGTCATGTGTACAACACGAGGACTTACAGATGCCTAATCAGGACCTTGGTGCCTGTTGTGATAGTCTTCCAAGGACATACATGTGGATGTAGGGAGTTTTCTGTGCTCCCTCCTTAAATCTGAAAATAAGAGCCTGACCTAAAACTCAGCAAAACAACAGATAAAGCTCTGAGCTGAATGACTTGGCTGGAAATGTTTAGACAATGTAGCAATTCCCTTGGTTTGAACTTTTCTATAAGTGCTTTTCAATTATATCTTCCTATTTTCTGATAAATAGCTTTTGAAAAGTGCTTAGACCTCTGCATTCCTCTCAGTGGGAATGGAGGGAGCTTAGCACATTTCAGCATGTTGCCCTGAAAAATATACTAGTAATTTCATGAAACCTATGCCTGTCTTGTGCAACACTTGACAAGGTTAAACCTGCATGTTTAAAAGTTAGAAAGCTGTATGACCTTCCACAAGCCCTGGACTCCTAATCCACTTAGTAGCTCTTCAAATTTTACGTTCGGTTTCCTGCTTCCTTCTTCATGCTTCCCCTCATGCCTCCTCCAGCTTTTCACCTCTGTAGTGAAGACTCTCTCCTCTCTCATTGAGTACTATTTCCCAGCCTGTGGTCCACATCCTCACAAAAAGACGGTCAGAGACAGGAAAGCAATAAACTTTTATTCCCTAGAAGGACTTGACATCAATAAGATCAATACACTTTCCAATCTCCTCTCTCACTCAGCAGATAAGACTTGCGAGAAAATTGGCTTCTTTTGAAATGTGAAAGAAAAATGTTAAGGAAAGCAGTTTGACACTGCTATAGTGGCAGGGAGGATGATTACTTGCAAGGAGTCAAATTTTTAATGCAAAATAACTATATTGGACAGGATGAAAATCCATTCAAAACAACCTTTTGTCGACTCTTCACTGAAGAATAGATCTGTGTTGAAGAGAGCGTTAAGTGTTTATACGAGCACATCTCCTATACTGCCTCAGTCTTACGAGGTTTACTTTGTCCCAGTATAACTGTCAGGTGACTTTGTCTCATATGCAGTCAGTTTATAGAATCATTTGAGTAGACAGACACCTCTTGTGATATGTCACATCATAATTTTTCCTATGCATTGTAGAAAGATTGAGCTTATTATTCTCAGAACTCTCCTTAATGTATGATCAGCCACATTAGCAGCTTGCTCCCTTGCCGGCACCAAGGCCCGTTTCTGAAGACCCCTCAGTCTTGGAAACTTCCAGCAGCAGATGCAAATCCAAATGTTACAAATTGAGTCATTTGGTATTTTGTAATCAGTCTCTGCTGCACTCCGTTATTTCTTATTGTCTTGTTGACTAAGGAGGAAAATTAATCCCTATGCAGTTTGTAACATCCTGTTTAAGTATTTGTAGGCATTTGTTGTCTTCCCTTAATCTTTTTCTAATCTGAGCAGATTCAGTTCTTTCAACTTTCCCTAATGGGGCTTCTTTTTAATTATTTTTACTCAGTTTGTTACTGTCCTTCAGGGGAAGCTTCGCTTCCGAGTTAAATACAACTCGGACAGCGCCCTGTCTCTAGAAAGGCTGTCATCTTTGTGTGGAATGTGCTTTCGGCAGCTGGAGCCCTGTGACACTGCATGCAAAACTGTCCACTGCAGCCTCAGTTTTATGTGCCTGGTCTCTCCACTCCCCTGCATCTAAGCAATCGTATATGTAAATTAAAACAGAGTATAGAGCGAGCAACCGTAAGGTGTTGCATTGGGCTATTCACACTGCTGGGTAGTGGAGAACCCGGTCCTGAGATGTTCTGCATACAGCTTGCCCGTTACAGCTTGAATTCTAGGATCAAGTAATTCTGCTTGATCTGCTTGATGATTATTAATAACAAGCAGCCTTGAGCGTGCCATCGGTTTTGGGGGTATTGGCTTTGTCCCATGTCATTTGGACAACGCTTCAGAATACTTGGTTGAGTCTCTGAAAATAACATGCAGTGCCTCCAGGGACAGTTTACCTCAAGGCTCTAACTGTAAACGAAAGAGTGTGATATTATTAGAGATGGACTAAAGCCAGGTCTGGATGAGATCCAGGGCACTAACCTGTCCCTGGAAGAGATGCCTGAACTGACACATAATAAGCTGACTCCCTCAAATTTAACTGAACGATCCTTGGTAGGCTTGCCCAGCCCCTAGGCAAGAAAACATTTTAGTGCTCAAACAGTGAATAGAGCCACCACAGTGTAGTGAGATTGAATGAGTGGAAACATTCAGAAGCATCACATCCCCAAGGACAGCATAGAGCAGAATATATAGATACAGTGGGTTAAAAAGGCTGTCTTGGAAGATCCTTACGTCTCTGAGTCTGTGATACCATACTTCCAAGAGTCACTAAATCAGCTTGAAACTGGAGCTTACAGTCAACCGTACAATTCCCATCATGAAATCAAAATGGAACAAACTGGACAACAGAAACAATTTACTTTGCTGACAGCATTGACGTATCTTGTGAGTTTTTCTCATTCCCCCACAGCCTGTTGCAGCCAATGAGGAAGATGATGTCAGGAATACAGAGATATTGCCACAAAGTGGAAGACATTAAACGTAGAGCTGCAACCCCCAATTTTCGCCAGCTGTGTTTTTCCTTCTAACCCTTTATTCTTGCAGCACTTAGGCTTGAATTAGTAAGGCTTTCCACACAAGAGAATGATCTGATTCTAAGAATATATCTGTCTACATGTTTCCATGGTGTTTATTCCCCATCCACCCCCACCCCTCCAAGAAAATGCTGGGCTTTCATTGTTGTGGGGTTGAGGTTTTTTTAATCATCTTTTTGGCAGGGTTTTGCATGGATGTGAAAAATTTACAAATAAGCATGCAAGTATGAGCAACCCATCTCTGTGATTGCAGAGGTTATTTCATCTCCATCTGCTGTAACAGTGGTGGGTAAGCGGAGAGGGCCCATAGTTCAGAGCACTGAAGGGCCACAGCATTAATGCACTGAAAAAGCAGTGTCCACACTGAATTTGCATAAATGCTGACCTAAATCTGTTTTCCTTTTTCTCATGAATAAGTGCACGTGCAAGTGTCATGGTTGCCTGTACTGTTGCCTTGGAAGTGAGTAACAGCGGTGACTTGCTGTTGCCACCTGCCACAAAAACCTGCTGCTGAACACTTGTTCAATGCAAAACAGGCACTTACTGTGTGAAATGAAGTTTCCATGAGCCCTTCAGACCTCAACTTTGGACCTCTCAGTGCTCTTCTATATGGAAAGAAACTCTCCGTAAGCTCATCCATAAGCTTCTTTGGGTTGTTTATGGGGAGGTGTTAACAGAGACCCTCTGCCCAGTGCTCCTGCGTGGGAAGGACCTCTTTTAATAGCCCTGTCTTTCTGTTGCCCTTTCTCTATTCTTTCTTCTTTTGTTCTTCCTTAGACTGTTTCCTAATTGCTGCTGTCTAATCACCACTGAGACCTTTCTTGTCTTTAATCTTTAATCTTTTATCCCAGAGCTATAAAATTAAGAGCTGAGCTACAGGGACACTTACATATGACTTAGGATTTTGAGTGCCTCTGTTTGTGGGTGCACTGCTTGGGCCCTACTACCATTTTTTTTTTCCAGAGCTGATGATCATTGCTTTCTGAAACAATTATCTTCAGAGTTGTTAAGTTTGGACCCGTATCCACTAGACATATTCACAAATAACAGACTTTAGTTCATCATCTAGACCCTGGGAAAGAAAAAAAGAGAGGGGAATATGCCCAAGGTCAGAACAAGTGGTGGCTCTAGAAGTGACTATTTAAAAACCTCATGTTTATTTTGAATTTAATTTGTTTCAACATCTTTTTTTCAAGAGGAAAGGCAATACATCTAAACCCTCACCAATCTTACTGTGAATAATAAGTCTTCCTGCCTGCAGAGAGAATTGGTCCACTAATACTGGCTTTTTTCATTTATTTCAGTGGGATTTCTGCCTGAGCAGGACTTGAGGGCTCAGTATGATAGATGGTCACACCATCATAAGCGTATAGTTTAGCTGCGCCCATGACCTCCTCTAGAACTGTCTCACTCCAGTCCTCTAAACTGCACCCAAATTGGATGCCTAAATACAATATTGGGCACATCTCCCTAAACATACAAAGTGACCAGAAGTAGAAAATGAGGTGTTTAGGACTCAGTCAGAGGAATGTTTATCACAGAACATCCACACCATGGATTTTTAAAGCATGTCTAAAAGAAATCAGTCCTGGACATCGTGCTGATCTATCTTTCTTGGTGTTGCTGATAAGACTCACAAAAAAAAGAGAAGGTGCAGTCTTGTCTGCTAATAATGCAGTTGCACCTCATTCAGGCTCTTTGATAGTACTTTCTCCAATGAACCTCTAGTGCTTATACAATATCTGAGTGGCTAGTGTGCCTGTCAGATGAAGGTTTATTAGCTGTGTGCTATGACTTCTAGATATTGTACATTTTATTTGAGAATTTTGGGTGTAATTTCACAACTGAAAGCTGGATTCATCATCTAAAATGTAGAATGAATTTCTAGGAATATCACAGGTTGGGAACTGGCTACAAAGGAAACTGAGATGTACTGATCAAGTGCAAAAAAGAATTGGCAGTCATGCCTCCACTTATTGAAGGTGGTAGTGATTATCTACAACTTACAGTACTGTTTTTCATTATCTTTATTTTTAAGGACTTAATTGACTATGTAAATCAATGAACAGTACATGCTGGTGTATTCCGGTGCATGCAGCAATCAATGTTGTTCTGATATACTTGTGGTAGAATTTGCTGTCAGTCTGCACTGAGATAAATAGAAGCAGTTATAAAACAGCCATAAAGTAAAATAGGCAGAAAATCCTTTCTGGATAATCAGCCATGCAAATGTAAATACAAAATAAACAGAGACAGGAAGGGATATCCCAGAATTCTAAGATGAAATGAAATCTTTAGATTCGGAAACCCACCGTCCTAGGGGATATTTTCATGCTTGAAATCAGCAGTTTATTCTTTTGGAGTGAATTTCCAAAGCCTTTAAAAGATGAAAAGGTTTTTAAATAACTGAGCAGCAGTAAGAGATGGACTTGCTGCAGTAGCTATAATGAAAGAACTATCAGCCCTGTGGCTAAATAGCCTTTGGGCTTTTGGATGACTTTTTCAGAGATCAACCTTTCCTTTTAAAGGAGGAAAAAAGCTATACACACTTACGTGGGAACAAGGCAACTCACGTAAAGCTCTGTGAGTTTTGCCTCTGGAGGCCTGAATTCAAATCCTGATTAAGTCACAGAAGTCCAAATAATTTTTGGAGGTCACTACATGGCATTTCTGCAAATTGCAAACTCACCCAACAAGGTAACCCACTCATGTAATTGGTCATGTGAGAGAATGGAGAGCCTTAATGGGTGCTGTTACCTGTATAGGGACCTGACCTCGGCAGAGCACTGCGGATGGATCAAGGACAGGAATCTCCTCTAAGTAGATCTACTGTTCAGGAACCAAGAGTAGTAGTGTAATAAGATGGCAAAAGTAACGTCACTATTGATGCTAGTAGGGAAGAGGTAGGGAAAGTGATCTGTCAGCCATCTATATCAACAAGCAGAATGGATCAAGAGCAAGGGCTTGGCGTACTAGATGCCAGGCTATGTTTATGGAAAGTCCTGAAGACCTGCTCAGTCTGTGCCTAGTGTCTTTAAGAGCTCTGTCTGGGTCAGCGTATGGCTTGTTCTTTCCCAGCTGGTCTGTATGACATAGCCTCAATGAAGACAGAGAGTGACCTGAGACACGATTGGGAAAAACAAAAACCCCACACTTTTGAGGGAATAGTTTAGAGGGAATTATTTACATCCTCAAAGTGCAACAGTTCCAGCACACTCCAGAATGTGAGTTGCTTTATCATTTGGCAATACATGAATTTCAAAATTTCACTTTTGGGTAGCATGTTCTATGCTAGACTGAATTGAAATACATGTAATTATTTTTAATCTTTTACATATTAAACCTGGAGAAAGAGAGTGAGGTGGCAAAGCAGGATGCTTATCGGAGCTCAGATTTGTCTTTGATGTAAGGAATGCTTGCTGTGTAACTGTTTTCAGTGGGAATTCAGAATCTCTGTATTGCCAAACATGCTGCAGAGGTACATAGTCCCCTCCAGTTTTCACAGAAAAATAGAGAAATCCCACAAGAAAGCACAAAGAGTACAGGTTGGATGGGAGAAGGTGTAAATGGTAGCTTCCTGATTATTTCTGTTTTCCCTCCCCTAGTATAGTTGACTAAAGAAATTTCCCAGTGGTACTTGCGCTAACAAAATTTAATATGCTGAGATTTTGTCAGCAAAATCCAGTTTTCAGATCATTGATTTGCCATGGTAATCCGTATCCCTTTGGAACATTACTAGTGCTAATAAATGTTGCAACTTTGTGAAAACAAAACCCAGTAATACTGCTGTTTTCTTTAAGTCTCAGGAGAGCCTACCTTTTTCTCCTCTATTTTGAAATAAAAAGTATGAAGTGGCCTTGCCATCAGTTGAAGTTGTACAGTAAACTTGTGTGAAGGTCATTTAAAATTACAGATTTAATTAAGACAGTCGGAAACACACCCAAGTCAATATTGCCCCCCTACCTCAAGCACAAACTACCGTGCATGGGATCAGTAAGTATTTTCAGCAGAAATAGCTTCCAGTGGGAAAACAGTTCAGCTCAATCATTGCGTGCTGCAGACATTTTGACCTGCTGGTATTTGAATGCAAGTTTTAATTCTCTTCCCACTCTTGGACAGAGACTGTATATTTCCCATAATAACTCAATCTGTTAAAGAACAGCTGACTGCAAAAAACAATGTACACCCAAACTGAAAACAGCTGAAATATGAATGTAGAAATTTACTAAAGAATGAAATAATGTTGTGGAGTCCAGTGGTTATATACTGGGGACTAAAAAATGGAGTGGAAGGATTCAGTGTCAGCACACAGTATCAGAAATCCAGAACTGGGTGGTTTAAAGTTGGGGGTTTTTATATCTGTCTCGGACTTTATAAAGTCTTTCCCAGCTGAGAAAGTGTTCATATCCTTGAAAAGGTGGGACCAGTATTTAATGAGTGATGAAAATATGACTCAGTGCTGTTATAAAAAAATAAGCTTGGCAAATTCTAGTGGTAGCAATGCACTTCCCGCATACTGTATGCAACAAAAAACAAGTACAATTTGCTTCACATCTTTTATGTGTTCTTTATTAAAGGAAGCTCATATAATAGCAAAATGGCATTCCATTGTGATTGTATAATTTCAGAGAAGCTCAAACAGCTATTTTACATGTTTTCACTTTGTTATCAAGCAGTTAACGTGGTTATAAGGCAGTGCTTCTAGATCTGTGCTCTAGCCTTGTTCTTGCACGGGTTGCAGCAGCCTGGTAGGGCTCTTCTGCAGGACTCTCCTGCCTTTACATAGTCTCCCCAAGAAGTTCAGGCCGGTCAAGGTGTATCTTTTGCAGGAGCGTGTGCTCTCATGACTCTGAGGTTGAGCCCAGCACTGCTTTCACTTGTCGTCTCTACAGTGCTGTGTGGGAAGCTTGGTCGGTTCTGGAGAGTTCACCATCTTGTCAGGGAGATCAGGCAGCATAGCAGTGAACTATAGCTATACCCAAAGTTTTTCTAAAATAAACCAGGAATTGTGGTTCATCTGGATAAGAACAGGTGTATTTGGGTGAGGTCATCTACAAGCAGATTCAACACAGTCTTTGTTAGCAGGGGTGAAGAAGCAACCCCTGCAGACTACATCTTCTCAGATCTGTCTGACCCTCCCCCATCTCTCTTCTGGACTCATCTTCCATTGCTGCAGTTTCTTTGATTCTTTCTCAAGGGTTCTCTGTTGCAAATTAATCTCTTCCCTTATGTTTCTGTTGTCCTCATCGAGGCAGTCCTTTCTCAGTTAATGGCTCCATTTAGCTCATGCAGAGAGTTCTGTACAAATTGCCAATATTTCTAGCTCAGGGTGGAATTTTAATTTGCTCTTTCCATCACTACACAGCATACAGAACAAATGGGGAACCAAGGTACGCATAGGAATCTTACTATTCTTCCCACTGCCCATGTATGATGAATCTTGGCTACATCATTTGCTTTTATCCTACAGTGACCGTATAGCAGAATAACCTTTCTGGAGCGATCTCTGCCCTGGTTCATGATCCCTGTGCACTTGTCTTCATCCAGCACTGTCTTGCCTTTCTCCTGAAGACACTCTGAAAAAGGTCATAGATGTCTATATGCACATATAGAATGCACATACGGAATTTGTAAAGTTCCAAATTTAGGTAACACAGTAAGAGCAGCCTTAGAAATAAGTGCTTGGAGAGAACAACTGAGCTTAAAATTTGCCTTCTCCTTCAATACGTCAAAATAAAAGATATGTGATTGTCAAAACAAATAATTTTTAACAGAAGCAACTAATCAAGTGCTGCTCCTTCCTTAGAGTGTCATCAGTTCAGACTGAAGCTGGGTCAAACTCTCCAGTCTCTCCTTTACATCCACCTGATAGTGCCAGCTACAAAATGCAGACTATATCAGAACAGTTATAAAGAGCAACTGTGGCTGAGAGTCCCTTTAAGGCTATAAGAATGTTGATGCTTAGAAAGAAATTCTACTCAGAATAAGAGCAAAGGCACCTAGAGTCCTTTGCTTATATTTTAAGCCGTTCAGAATCAATTTTATTCCATTTTTCCTAAGTCCATAAAAGTAAGTCTTGTTTCTTTTAGTTTTTACATTTTTGCCTATTAGGAGGTTTGGAGTTTTGTAATTTTTTAACCCCCATCTCTATCCTTTTGCCTTGAGTCAGCTCTGAGACCTTAAATTCCCACTCCTTACCACCTGTCTTAAAGACTCAGGAAGGCTGAAAGAGTATTTCAGGTTGACAAGATAAATGATAATCCTTCTCATGATGCACTAGAGTGTCTAGACTGAAATGCTTAAATCTTTTTGTCATTTCTTAGTCACCATGTACATTAAACTTCTAATTTTTCCCAGGGAATTTCAGAAAATGAGCTCTTTAACGTATATTTCTCCCAGTCGTCAGTCGTGTGACCCATCCCATTCAAGCAAAGCACTTATGCATACCAGTTCATTTCTGCTGGTAACAATAATATTGACCATTAACTTCAATGGATTTACTCATATGCCTTAAATTATGCACATAAATGAGTACTGGATTAAAAACCAACCAAGCAAAGACAACTAATTAGATTTTAAATATTGAAAGATCTGCAAGGTGGAATCTTCATCCTTAGGATAATAATGCAATAAGTCTAAATTTAGCTTAAAGGATATATGATGGGTAATAGGAAATATGATCCTTTTCTTGCTCCTTCTGTGAATGGTGAAGTCAGATGGATACATGCTGTGTATAGACTTACTTGAGGTGTGTGTGGAGACCAGCCAGGGATTTCTCAAGTAAAACTGTTCTTTTATTTCATGTCTTTATCGACATGACATGCAGCAGCCTCACATTTTTCAGGCTCCAAACAAATCAGCAGAGTCAGGATAGTGTAGGATTTCAGTGCTATAGAAGCCATCGCATAGTTTGCCCCACAGGTTGGAAAATGTGCTTATGAAGCCTAACATGCATAGGAAGTAAATTTTAGTACTGTGTCCCTTTTTACTGTACCTTTAGTTCTGTGCCCTCTCATTGAAATCTTTCTGGGGCTTCTTTTAAACAATGGTTTTGCTAAAAAGTTAGAAATTGTGAATAACAATAATTTCCTTGTTAAAAGCAGTGGGGCTTACGATAAGTTGCAAAATGTATAATTAATATATTTATCACAAGTATTACATGAAAAAAACAGCTTAATGTAAGCAGTGTACTGTTCAGAGGTCAGAAAAATACAATGTGCAGGATTTGTTACTAGAGCTAATTAACAATACTAAATTTGTGCAGATTTAGGGGTTGGTTTATTTGTGTCACAGTCCATTTACCTAAGAGTTGTTTAAGAGCATGATCGCTAAAGAGACAGTTGTCAGGTGTCTTAGATCTCTAGGAGAAGAGTTTGAGAGAAAGGAAGGAGTCAAACCTTCACTTCACAAGTCCTCTGCCTGCTCTGACTACTAGCAAGAGCTTTCAAGGCAAAGACTGCAAGTACTGCAGAGCCAAGGTGTTCCTAAGCCCAAATGAGCTCTGCAGTTGAGAAGTTAACTAGAAGAGAATGATTCATTGAACAAATTATTTCTTTTTTGTTTGCAGAGCAGCCTCAAAAATCATGCTATCGCCACTTACGGTTGTTAGTTGGATGTTCTTAGGAACTACTAGCAATATGCTTTTTCATCTGGGATGAATATTTTGGTCCTCAGCTATTTCTGTTGATGTAGTATATTTGTTGACGTAATATATCTAACATAAGGAAAGGTAGCAAAATGAATCTTAAAGTTTTGCTTCTTCACTGGACAAATTTATCCAGATGCTTTCTGGAAAATTCACCCTGCCTTAGTTACTTCTGAATGGTAACATTGGTTTTATGAGACCTTTTTGTTCCCTGATGATACAAATGCAAGGCATTTAGTTAGTCTGTGAAGTTTCAGATACAAAGCAAAGTTTTAACTATCATGAAAGTATCGTGAAGATATAATGGAAGCTGAAGAAATAATAGAAAAGTAGAAGTACTTTCCTCTCTAGGCCACATAGCCCTTGCCTGAGATGTAGGATTTACTGACTGTCTATAATGTAGATTTTTTTTTCTTTAATATTGCTAAGACAGCTATAGCTGTGAAGAGTGAAGTTCCATTCTCTCTTTATTTTAATAGTTTTTGTACCTGACTTCTGACTAAAAAGATTTAGGGACAAAATTTTTCCTTTACATTGCAAAACAGTGCATCATCCTATTAAAAAAAAAAAGTTGCTATTGTTTAAGCAGAGTTTAAAGTTGTAGTTCCATGAGTATATGTGTGAATGAAATGAATTCACTCAAATATCCATGGGAAGAGAAAGAAAGAGGGAGCAGAAAATGAAAATTTATGTTTTAATCCAAACCTCTTTCCTTAGTAATCGATCAATGATAAATATCTAAACCTCACATTAGTATATGCATGGCCCTTTATGCGTGACCTGAGCCATGCCTGTCAGGAGGGTAGCATTTGATCTTTGATCTAAGCTGAGGAAATCACTTCTATGCATCCTTGAAGTTATGGAAGTGCTTAAGTACTTTTCCTGAAAAAGATAGTTTTCAAAATGAAGGCTTCAAGCGGAAAGCTATATTCAGCCAAGTGTTGCCTCTTCTCTCAGTATCCTTGAGTTTTATTTCCCTATATCATTACAAGAAAGACTTGGTTTCAGCTAGAGATTTTGCTACTGGCCATAACCATTACTTTTGGCCAGATAATTTCCTGAGGCAGTGAATTCCACAGATTAGTTGCAGGGTGCATAAAATAGCATTTCTACACAAAATTTCCAAATTTACTGCCTTTTAATTTTATTGAATACTCTGCTCTTCTTGATTAATGTTACTCTGTGAAAGGTTATACACTTCATTATAGAATACTTGAAGTGCTTGTATTTAAAAAAGGCTATCATAACATTCTGTAGTCATTAGGAATCAATTAGCAATTCATTCAAGAAATAGAAGACTAGCCCTGGTGTCCTAGCTTGCTTACTTTCCATTAAGATGCAGCTCCCCAGTTTTGTGCACTGAACAAGACAGACTTTGGTTTTTTCTTCAGCTTGCTGCTTTCCAGTGACAGCTGCCCTTCTACGATGGATTAAACTTTTCCTGTAACTTTCATTTATTTTTGAAAGACATTTGGGACAAAGTCTCAGGGTGTGGGTGTGTGAATTGTGAAGTCAGCAGAATTTAGTGAATTGTGTCTACCCCTCCCATTAAGTGACTGAAAGATCTCCACTATGTGCTTGGTGATGCTGAACCATTTTGTTAATAGACAGTATGCCTCTAACATTATCTTTGAACTGTGATGCCTGTGTAATGAATGAGATACTTGCAAAATGTGTCAGACTAATATCCCTGGGGAAAAAAAAATCTCTAAACAAGTAAAGCATGCATATCTCCTGTGGCTTTACCAATATGTCTTCATCTAGTTCTGAAGAACCAGAAGACATAGGCACAAAGGTCTATTTATAGAGATAAATAGACTTTTTATTCCTTGGTCCCTACTGCAATTGCTGGTTGTAATTGCGATCAGCAAACTACAGAATTAAAAATCCTGGTGTTATTTCTAGGAGATTATCTGAAACAAAAGGCTTCAGCTGGATGTTGAAATGCTATAGTCATGATAGCAATTAAGGATGCTTGGCAAAAGAAGAGCTCTTCCCCAGTACACAAGGTCCATCAGACCTCAAATATGCTGAAATACCCTCTTTTCATCATGATGCTGAGTGGTTTCTTTGACAGTACTCGGTGGGGCATGGTAGTATCCCACTTTGCAGATTGGAAAGCTGAAGCATAATGAGCCAAAATGATGTGCCTACAGTGCCAGAGAGAGTATGTAGCAAATCATGAGAAGGCATCTAAGATCCTTATCTCTGAGAGATGACGCATTAATGTTCAGAAATGTACCAACTTTCTCACTGTTGACAGTAGTGAGATGTGAGTGTTGAGATGCGAGCTGAGAAGGGTCAGGCAGTTTGACTCAGAAAGCGGAATTATTTCTATAAATGACAATCTGCGGATTCCCACCAGTGTTGTGCTTCCAGCTGACGTAACAATTGTCCCATACGTGCCTAAGTTGACATCAGGTTGCAATCACCTTGACTACTGTAGCTGGAATATTATAATTCAGACCTGCGCTGTCTGGTAGTCTTTGTTCAGAACTGTAAATTTAGAAGATATCCACATTTCTGTGGAGATTCATATGGCTAATAGTAAACACTCAGGGAGAAGAAGTGCACGCGGTGACCAGAGAGCTGAACTGTGTATCAGGAGTTGTACTTGTCTGTCCTGGAGAGGTAACCTATAACTGAACCCTTTTGTGTTCACTGTAAACAAAACTACAAAATATATTCTGCAGACCTCATTTTCTGCACTCAGTAGTGTGAAAATGGTAATACTCCTCCTGATCGTGTCATGACCCTCTGCAGCTTCTCCACTTCAGTAGCATAATTAGGAAAAATCAACTCTACCACCTAAGTTATGCTTGCAGTAAAAGCCTCCAGCTGCAGTCAACAGGACATGTGTATGCATACACACAGGATTAATAGCTACGTATTTGCAGAATGATGATAAGTTTCCAGGAAGCAGTTTCAATCAAACACAGGTGCAAGGTTTTTTAATGATAACCGTATGGGAGCATTGTTCAGTTGAGGACAGTCCATCCTGGACTTCTAGGATACTTCCATTTTAGAGGAAGCATTTCCAGATATTTGGAAGGATACAATCTTAGCCAAGAATTTAATGTTTCTTAAATGTGGATACATTGCCGTTACTGTTTTGAGTGAGTCTGTTACTTCCCCCCCCCAACTTCTGCCAAGTAGCCTGTATCTCTGCATTTCTCATGCAGATGCTATTCAAGAGCAAATAGTAAGCTCACAATGTACTGTCTCCTATCAAAGGGTGTTTTTAACATAATTTTCCTAATTTTATATCAATATATAACATAAATTCTTATCAATAATATATATACATATATATCAATATATGTATATGTACATATATATCAATAATATAACATACATTCTTATCAACTGTGGCTCAGTTCCACAATGTATGGAATAATCTCGCCTGCTACTGAAGAAAATGAGACTACCAAACATAGGGAGTCCAGCAACAGAGAGACAATAAGTACTCAGCTGTTTGCCAGATACTGATGGTTTCTTTACACTTGAGAAGCTATCACTGTCTCTGCCTCTCAGCTTCTCAGTTACGTATATGACTGGGCAATAAAAAGGAGATGAAAAGCTGACCTCCTAAATGTTCAGTCTGAGAATTCCCAAATGCTCTGCTGTACCAGAATGCAGATCTATTTTTCAGGACTAATTTGTGCTGATGCTAGCTGATACAATCGTTATGCAATTGTGCAGGCATTGGGAATAGACAGCGTACGCTATACTCTAGTTCCATGCTTTACCAGGCCATGATGGAAGCTTCTTGCCATCTGGAAATTTCTTCATGCCAGAGTAGTACAAAAGGACAGGCACCTGATTTCTGTACCCAGCACACTGTCATTTGCTATTTAGGATTCATTTGTACCACAGCTTTGAGAAGTTCTACTTCTCCAGCTGACTCTCCCAGCTGATGACAAAAACTTGTCTATAGTTAAATACTGTACAGCTGAGGCTTTTTTATCACCATCTATCATATTTAGAGAGAAGGCGAGTCATCACTGTGCCTGCACTGGTAAATTCTTATGGCAGTTTTTCAGTCATCCATACTTATTGTTGGTGTGGATTGCCTTTTATAGATAGTGGCATTCTTTGTAGAAGTGAGGATGTTAATCTCATTTCTTAATTCCAGTTTGGGTAGTTACATTTTCCCTGCCTGATTTCTCCACTGTGATTTCAGGTGACTATTTGCTTCCATCTTTATATATTCCATCTCTACATATGTTTTGTTCTCTTTAAAGCACTGATGTGTTTCACACAAGAGGTGTCTACTTTTTGTTCATGTAGGACGAAATGTGGCTTGCAAGCATAAAGAATAAATAGTATTATTTATAAACTAACTGAACAATTTTACAAAAGTATTCAAAGGGAAACTGGATAATATCCTTAGGAAGTGTTAGAGGGACTCCTGGATTCCTGGAAAGAGGTGTTCAGGCACTCTCTTCTGACCACCAAATGTATTAATCCTGTGAGGAGGGAGCTGATGAACTGTTTTCACAGAAGCAGATTTTGAGCTTATTTTTTAATGAGTCTACTTCAGTTCAGTCGCAGCCGAAGGACCCCTAAGATAGAGTTCTGGATTGGCCCATTGACTGTGAACTATTGCCAGACAAGGAATCTAGTGACTGTAATTTGAAAGAAAAAGGGATAATGGAATTCCATCCACAAAGAACTGATTATATTAGTGTTACTCTCCTGCCTTGTCTTACTGAAGGTCTGAAATTCCTTTCCTGAGTTGTTATGAATCTTGAGTCAGATTGCCTCCCCTGAAGTGTGTCTCAGTGCCCATGTATGGAAGAATATTTCTTCTGTGATCACAACAAATGCTTAGGTTGCAAAGGAGAGAGTGTTTTCCTGGAAGGAGAGGACAACATAAGATAAAATTTTCAAATGCATGGAAAACAAAGGAACCTAGACTGCTTTATGCCTTTAGGTACTTTCAAGTCTGCAATTTACGTTCATAAATCATTTTAGTGCTTCTGAAAATGTTAACCACCATCTGTTTCTTTAATGATGCTATGTCTGGCTCAGGAGATAAGTGTTTATGAAAAGTAAAGAAGGGACTCTGATATTTTTGATACTATCATGAAAGTGAGATTCTATTAAGGTATACAGCAACTTTACAAAATTTTGAACTTTGAAGGAGATTTCAAGATAAAATGGTGTTTGCGTACTAGATGCTTTTAGAATATATACAATATCTTCTTATGTGCTAGAGTTGCTCTACATATAATACAGATTCTGGTGCTAAAACAATAGTCTGCCCGCTTCCTTTGCAGATTCTTATCATAGTGTGAAAGCCAGACCTATGCTCATGTCATTCAGGTTATGGTCTCAAAGTCTCTGAGTGTTCATTTGTGTAGGAATCACATTTTGAAGGAGAGATTCATCCTTCAAGGGGAGAAAGGAAGTTTGCGAGAAAGCTTTAGAAAATACTTGACCAGGTCAGAACATGGTGGGCCTTGAAAGGACTTTCTTCAAAAGCATACAGCTACTGCCCTCACTGTGGTAAACTGTGAAGATTACCAGAGCGTTGCCAGGAAAGATCATAGAATGTTTTGGGTTGGAAGGGACCTTAAAGATCATCTAGTTCCAACCCCCCCTGCTATGGGCAGGGACACCCTCCACTAGACCAGGTTGCCCAAAGCCTCATCCAACCTGGCCTTGAACACTTCCAGGGAGGGGGCCTGGAATTCAGTATTTGCCCACAGTTACCACATGTTTCTCTCTGAGGCACACGTACCTGTTCTACACATGGGAAGTAAACTGATCTGGCAACACACTCTGGCAATGCTTAGTGAAAACTACCAATATTTTCACTGGCAGCAAAGAGAGTCATAAGTATGTGCAGTGGTTAGAAGTTTAGAAGTCATCGGATGGACCCTTGTGGTGCTGTAAATAAACTCCAGAAAGTGACGGTCCGCAACTTTGAGCATCCAAAGAAGTGCCAGTATGGCATGTGGTTATATCTCAGCCTATATTAATCATTGCCTGTAAACAGCTAGGGGAAAAAAGCAATCAAAAGAGCGGTCACATCAGAAAGAACATACAGAAACACTTGCTATGATTATGTGTAAACCAACCACAGGCTCTGTTTACAAACCTTTCCATCTGTTCCTTTGCCTAATCATTTCTGCTTTCCCTCTCTGTCTTCTAACTTTCCTTCGTCTTTCCAGATGCAGGACGCTATGGGCTATGAGTTACCATGGGTGTATTTTGTCAGTCTGGTCATCTTTGGATCCTTTTTCGTTCTAAATCTGGTTCTTGGTGTGTTGAGCGGGTAAGCTGACAGTTTTGGTGTCCTTTTTCCAATGCTACAGGGCAAGACTCCATAATAAGGGTTCTTCCCTGTCACCAGGATTCTTTCAGAGGGATTAAAAATCTGAATCCAAGGAAGCTTCACATCAGCTCTCAAATATTTTGACAAAATGTTCGAACATTGCAAATAACAATACAGGTAACAAAAGAGGTGTTATTCTCTGACAAAGAAATTCAACCTCAGGGCATTCAAAATTGCTAATGTCAACCTGTCATAAATTTCCAGAAAACTGGCTATTGAAAATCTTACTGCTGGTGACTTGGGATCTCTTTGGCTGGAGCCTTGCAGTGCTCAGAATCTGAGCTTGTCTCACTAATTATCATTCCACTCTTCCAGGTCAATGATGCCATAGGAAGGGACTGGCCCTGGATCTATTTTGTTACACTAATCATCATAGGGTCATTTTTTGTACTTAACTTGGTTCTCGGTGTACTTAGCGGGTAAGCAGTACCAGGAAAATGTTTTATTATTGTTTATTTTTTAAAATTTGTATTTCTATTCCTACTCTCTGATTACCAAAACAACGGGTAGTGGTGGGTTTATCTCAGGAACCTTAATAGGGGACCAAGATTTGCTGTGCCAATAGCAAAATATGGCATTCCTAATGGCATGGAAGGAGACTTTTGACTCAAAGGAATGCAAGACAACTCTTTGCCTGTAATATATTCCTCTACCTAAAACCTCTACCTGTACTCTGTGGGAAGAGGACAATGCTATGCTCCCCTGTGGGCAAAGCGTACCATTTACCATAGAAGAAGGGGATTATAGTAAAATTTCTGGAAGAGTCAGTGGGACTGAAGAAGGAATGAGAGCATGCAACAAATCTCTTCACATTTGTGGGATGAGATTCCTGCCAAATTATGTCTTCTCACATGAGAAATTTTCACATTGCTTAGTATCTCTAAAGCACAGCCTGACAGGAGACTATTTTCCCTGGAGAGTATCTTGGGCACGTTTCTTCTTCAATAAGCACATCTTCTCTATTGTGCAGATTATGAGCCTAGCATGATGCAGGGAGAAAAGATCATTTCCCTCTGACCTTTTCTAAGAAGGAACAGACAAGCAGAAGAAATCCTTCTAGCATTCAAGCATTCCTAAGACATCTAGCTTTATTTCAGTTCTGCAGTATAACCCTCACTGCAAAGTATCATTTTTAGTAGCTTTGATTAAAAACAATTGATATTGTCCCCAGTAGTTAAAAACTTTACTGCCCCTGGGGAGCCACATAATTAGAGGAATCAAGCCAGCAAACATTCCTCGCAAGATTTTAAAAAAAAAAGATCTCCTAGAATTAGGCTTCTAATTCCATATTTGGCATGACTGTGTGCCTACAGCCATTCTGTGTACATGGATAAATATGGTATGAGGACTTTTATGCATCCTCTTTTTCTTTGTTTCTAACATCCTCCCTCCTTTAATGAGCTCTAAATGAATTTGGTCAGAGCCTGTACCTGTTGCCTGAGTCAGGGCAGCCTTGAAGTCCCCTGTCCTTTGATCATAAAAGAGGGAAACTTATCTCTGAGCAAGAGAGAGGACTTGATGCCTCACAGAAATTATGTCCTCAGTACTTGGGCCGACAACATAGGAAGGGCAGTAGTAGGACCAGAGAAGAAGATCCACCATTGGCCACCCTGCAAAGAGACAGGTAATAGCTGATCTACAGGAGGTATTATTACTATCTTCATTACTCCATTGAAGGAGACATGCCGCTAAGACAGCTGTTGCAAAGAGAAGGGTTTTCAAGGAGTAATGGCAGCAGGGAAAAAATCCCCAGTAATGAAGTGTCAGGCAATAGTCTGTGTTTGGATATCTGGAGAGTGATATTCTGGGTACAGTTTTAAAACTTAGGCTCCTCATTTCTCCAAGTGGATGCTCTGATCAGCAGGTAAGGATGTCAGAAGTAGTGGAGGATGATGACCAGCTGACAGAGGGAAAGTGAGCTGTTGTATCAGAGGTGCACTCATGGACCATATAGGACAGTGGTTAAAGATTATATAGTATCTGATTGGATAAACAGTGCCTGTGAGCCCAGCCCTGAGGAGTGCATACTGTTGAAGCACTGCTGATTCAATTTACCTACACTTGGATTTGTGTCTGTACATAATTAAAAATTGAATTTCCTCTCTGTTTCATTTTTCAACTCAAGAAAGTGTTTTGGGGCCTAGATCTTCCACCTCCTGACATACTGCAGCTAGACCACCACAGTTAGTGGTAAGAGATGGAAGCAGTCTGTAGAGAGAACTGAAATCAAAGATTAAGTTCACCTTGTTTAAGCTGTGAGTCACTCTATCTGGCTGTGTTCACAGTGTTATGACAGCTGCACTGTTTCTGCAAAATTTTTTCCAACTGGAGAAAAGTAAAAAGAAACTTAAGAATTTGCATCCATGAAAAAACACAGAAATTACAGGAGAAATGTTCCAAATTTTCTTTGAGCTAAATAAGCAGTTCTTAAACAATTAACTTTCTAAAGCCGTTCTAAATTCTGCTGAGTTGCAAAGTGTCTTCACTTTGCAGATTCAGCGTCTTTTTTTTTTTTTTTTTTAGAAACTTGCTATTGCTGTTATGCTGTTAGTCTCATCTATGTAGATGATCCACCTGTCTGTTCTATGTAGATACAAAGCAGCATTCCCGGGCATCTTTGTATATCCATTCTGGGCATCTCTGATTTCTTCCCTTTTATCTATTTCAGGAACTTCACTAAGCATATTGTGTAGGTAGACTTCATCAATGACAGATTAGCTTAGGTTTTTTAATCACTTCTGAATACGTAAGTGTAATTAATTGTACTCACAAAGACACCTTGATTGCACCTGCAAAATCAAATGCTGAGTTCTGCTCTGCCTAAAGAGCTCATTTGTAATTTGTTTTTCCTCAGGTATGTCATCCATTCATGGTTCTTCTGGTGAATTTACTAGTCACATGCTAAGCTAAATAGTACGACAGAGTATTCATGTGTAGAGCTATAATCCTCTTCCTGTCTTGACTGAGCAGAATATAAAATTTATGTACTTCAAAGGAAATACCCAGTCAGCGGATCACACAGTAGACATCCTCAAGTCCAGGCAAAAGGATTCCACATCATTGCTGTGAGCAGTGCAGCCCCTCTTAGAGGTGCCTTGAGATCAGAGATGTTCGCATTTGTTATCTGTTTTAGTCAATTAGTGAAGGGAAAAAAAAAGGCAGTGTGGGTTCCACTTTCAGACCTGCACACCTAAGCATATAGATTCACTTTTTTTAATATATTTTGCCTAGCCGTGACCCAAATCCCGGGACACAGGCCAAACAATCTGTTGCCTGGCAAATGGAGGGCAGGAGAACAGCCATTTCTTCTGCTTTGAGAGGATCCTGGGAAACCCAGTTGGCTGCTTCTGATGCTCTTACTGCCAAGGAAGAGGTCAGAGTGAATGGGAGGCTGGCTATGGTTGTAGCTTCTCCTGGAGCAGTTTTTGTGACCTTTCAGGGGTTTTTCCTATTCTTCTGTGCCTTCTTCCAACCCTTCCCGTTCCTTGGTGTACTTCTCAGGGTGGATGAGATTTGAAGTCTTGTGCTGCACTTTTAGCAGTAAGCAAAAGTTTTGAACTGCTAGAATTCTGCTGTTTTGTTCACTTTCCATCACTCCTCTAAATGTGAGAAATCATATTAAGATCAGATATAGACAAGAATTACCTGTGTTCCATCATCAGGGAAGGGCAAAGGAAATTTTCTTCTGGAACAGCACAGGATACAGAGCTGGGTGTTTATGATCTTGACCCACTCTAACCTCACACAGAGAAGACACCTCTCCAGAATACTCTGGGGTTTGGTATGCCCATTGGCGGATGTATCTTATAATTTTCCAGGACATTAAAGGAAAGCGAAGCAAATTGAATTCTGGTAAAAAGAACCAGATTCACTGACTCTTAAACTGATGTTCTCTTGTTCACTGAAAAGAGACAGATTGCTTGGTAGTTCTGCAGGCCTTTGTCAACCTTATCCTGACATGACAGTGCAATCTTTTTTGAGAAGGCCACCTCCAGACTCAAGATGGCACTTCCATCAGACAGCTTATTTGGTCCTTGGCCTCCCTGCTGAAACTGCGAACAATGACCATTTATTGCCAACTGTGATGCTGGGAGAGGCAATATGCACACCTGCCTGCTCTAAGAACTGGACTGAGGTCACCAACTCATTTCACATGGGATGGCAAATAACCGTTGATAGTAATTCTTGATCGTGAACTACATTTGCCTAAGTACAGGTTGGCATTCCACATGGGAGGTGGTTTGAATTGCATTAGCAATTTTCTGAGCCACCTGTTCTCAATCATTTAATGTTAGTAGAGCATAGAAATTAAGATAATTTAAATAAGTTGTCATCTTCGGAGAGTCATCTGAGATGTGGAGTATCATACATTGTACAAAGGAAGGACACATGCAATTGCAGATTGTTCAGACGGCAATCACAGTATTTTCAGTTGCACCATTAAAAAGCTAGGTAACAAATTCACTCCTATGCAGACAGTGTAAGGACATCATGCTAAACTTGCACGTTGGTTTAGTTAGCTCTTCCCCCCAGCCTGAGTCTCATTTCAGAGAGAGACAGTAAGTGGGGACTGAAAAGACCCAAGTAGGCGTGCAGTGTAGATGCATCTAACATAAATGATCCACCTCGCTGCACAGTAGGAATTTCACTTTCTGTAAGCTGGGCTATTACATGATATTCTCCACTTTGATTTCTAAAACAGCTGCTTGCAAGTTATATCCATGCAAATATAAATAGTTCTCACTTGGAGTTGAGGGCTCAGTCCCTTTCAAAATTGGACCCATTTGTTCTAGATTCTAAAACACCAGTTTAGGAGCCAACAATTGAAATATTGGTATTTGATTTATCAAACAGGCTTAATAATCCATAGCTTCATTCAGTGGTTTGTTGGGGGTTTTTCTGAGCGTTAATTCATTAATTTGGATAAGGCACTATGTCAGACCCAGAGGAAAGATGTTACTGAAGCAGAAAAACTACTATTGATTGAATTTTTCTAAATCCTTTGTACAGTTTTTATTATTATTGTTGGAGGTTGGTTGGTTTGTTTGGTTGGGTTTATGTTTTAAATAGCAAAATATCGCTCCCAGCATGAGAAAATTTGATTTTTCATTCTTGCCGTGCTTGCAATAGCTGTTTCTGCCATGTGGCTAAGTTTGGTCCCATGGTTGACTGTGATCTACCTTCAGGCCTGAGAAGCGAATGTTTCTCTTCCTCATTTCCACCTTTATTATCACAGTCCCATGGGATAGGCTGAACCCTCAGCAATGTGACAGGGGTGAAGATCGCACAGACATACTTTGTCACATACTTTGGCTTGAAATGAAGACATTGGCCTACTTTCATTCTACTGCAGTGCTGGTTTCATACACAGCTCATAGTATTGAAAGCGTGATCCAAAGCATGTGAAGTCAATGGAAATCTTTCAGTGGGTTTTGGACCAGATAGGAGGGAAGTACTTCACCATCACTGTTACAAACTCACCTCCATCTCAGTTGCTTGAGGACACTTCACATGACACTCATTAACATTTTGGGTAGGATTTTCACAATCCTAATATTATCCCACCAAAGTTAATGGTAGGTTTCCTATTTGTTTTTGCAGGAGTAACCTAAGACAAATATGAGGTGGACTTGGTTTTGGTTTTTTTTTTTTTTTTTTTAAATCCACTCATTGCTGACAGTCATCAGCAACGGTAATGGATAATGCATTGGAGATAATGACTTTACCTCTCATTTGTAGAAACAGTGGGCCATATTATCTGCTCTGTGTGTCTTATGTAGTGATCTGCTTCAGCAGATACAAGACTTAATGCTTAAGTACTCTTGGTCCAGCACTTTTCATAATCATTAAGCTTACTTTTTAAAACACAAGTGTTAAAACCTGGTTTAGAACCACAGGAGAGTCTCTAAATAGAGGTAGGTCAGCATTTCTAGAAAAAAAACATAATGCAGTATAAGTGTCTCTGAAAGAGAGGAAGAAACAGCACCATAGCCAAAAAGAAGGCAAAGCGAGCACCCAGGTTCATAACTAAGCAACATGAAATTCTTTTTCCTATGCTCTTTCTTTTAAGCCCAATTTTCCCAATAGCGGTCTTTCATAAAACTATCAAATGTCTACCCTAGTTCACTTTCTGGCAGAATCTATTAGTTTTGTCTACCCATAATTTATCATGTTTTTTTACCCAACTTGAGATTTGAAAAATATTTTTCATGTCAGATAACAGCCCTGAATACTGAAAATCTTCAGTAAAACATCGAGGTCTGAGTTTTTAAATATATTGTCCAGTACTGTGGGTGAAATTGTCTATAATTATATGTGTACAGAATTGTGAGTACTGTTAATTACACTTACAATTAGCCCAGTTTAGTTGTGATTACACGTATAATCTTAAAGACAGATTGAAACCTGGCTAAAAATTAGAGCCACCTTCTCACTCTCCAGATGTCAGATTATTGTCAAACAGTTCATCATTGAATTAAATTCACCATTATTCATATAGATATTTATGGATAACTGTTGGAGAATATCAAGTGGTAAAGAATATTAGAAAGTTAATGGTATTGTACATAAATGTTACATTTGTTTTTTATTTGAATTGTCAATCAAATGTTGAGAATTGAAAGGATTAAAAAAGGTGTTAATCTTTTCCTAAGCATTGGTAAAAATGTGGACACTCCAGCTGTTTTACATGTGTATCTAGCAAGCATACTCCATTCATGTGTCTGTCTTGAAAGAATAGAGAAAGCTGGGTGTGCTGCACAGGATGTGGAGACTTTCTAGTGGAAATCAATCTAACCCATTGTTTTTCAATCTCTTCCTTCCCTCCGCCCATGTCCTCTCCCTCCCTCCGTCCCTCCCTCTTGCTAGGGAGTTTTCCAAAGAAAGAGAGAAGGCTAAGGCTCGGGGCGATTTCCAGAAGTTACGGGAAAAACAACAGCTAGAGGAGGATTTGAAGGGGTACTTAGACTGGATAACTCAAGCAGAAGATATTGACCCAGAAAATGAAGATGAAGGCATGGATGAGGAGAAGCCTCGAAACAGTAAGCAATTTTCTTCTGTCTCTCTTTCTCTCTCTGCTTTTAGCAAGAGAGCCCGTGCCCACCTGCTGTAGTGCTGAGACGGCTTATAAGGAAGAACAAGTTCTTCCTGAGACTCTCACTATGCTTATACACAATTCCAATTTAATGCCTGTAGCAAACTGTGGGAGGGAGAAATACATGCACAATAATTGATACTGTTCTGCAGATCCTGTTTCTTGTCTGTGATACTGATGTAAGATCCTGATATTAAACAGGAAAAAGATCAATACTTGCTGTTAAAGTCCACTACTGAGATAAGTTTTAAAATATACATCTGTCTCCTATTAATTTATTTAATTGCAGTTCAGTGTTGCAGGCTGTTTACACATGGTTAATTACTTTGAAAGCAAAGGTTTCTAGGCAAAGCAGTGCTACGTATGGGAGAAGGGCCAAATCAACCCTGTTGTACATTAAGTGGGCCATCTGTAACTCCATTGAAATTGGTGGAATTGGTTTGCTTTTTCCAGGCTGGAATTAAGCTCTCAGACATTTCTTGTAAGAATTATCTCTTATTCTTCTGCTCTGGACTTGACAAGATGTTTGTGCAAAGTGAGAATTCACCAACTATCTCTTCTTATTAGACTTCCTGAAGAAGGAAGGGCTTGAAGAAAGCAGCAATTCCCTACATTCCATTACCTTCATTGAATCTTCTCCTTCCACTTCCTCTTTTTTCCAATACAGGCTGTGTAACAGTTCAGAAACACTTAGCAGTTATCATTGCGGGTTGTGCACTTGGGAAATGTCAGAGTTGGAACCTTTAAGACAGTTACACAGTTCATGGACAATGGCTCTACTCTTAGCTTTCATTATGGAAATGTGCATTTTGCTGGTTTGCTTGTGGAAGAGAAGACATGAAACATTTCGCTAGAGATCACTCTTTCTACCAAACAAAATCCATGGGGTGATCCAATCAGAAACATATATCTAGGAGATTGGACATGGGAAAGTTGTGTCTACAGAGTAAAGCAAGATTTGCATCAGATGCTCATGATCTTTTGGGGAGTAAGCACTACTCACTGTTGCTGCCAGAACATTTAAGTTCTTCTAGAAAAAAAATGTGGGGTCATTAATATCAGGTTATACCCAGGATACTTAGGTATCTGGACTTGAAGAAGTCACCAGGGTGACTTGCTCAGACTTTCCCCAGTCAGGTTATTTTGATTTTTATGCTGGTGTCTTTACAGGGCATATAGCTTACTTTCACAATTTAACCTCAGTAATCACTCACAAATGAATTTATTATTCATGGCCAAAATTTGCTGCTCTGTGGCATATAATACATGGAAGTTTATGTCTGGTGATCCCAATTAATTTATTCATAGACAGAATTCCCCATTAAAAAAAAACCACCAAAAAACCCAAACAAAAAATAACGCTACCGCAGTGGGCTCTGGTTGTTATATGCCAGCTGAGTAGGGAGGCCAAGGACTGGGTTGCACACAACTCCACTGCAGTCACCAGGAGACTTTCCCTTGACTTCAGTGGGAATTGGGTTGTGTTTATCACATTTTCTCTTAGAGACCTTCCTGCTAAAGAAAAGTGTAGCCATAGTGGTAAGGTAGTGTGGTGAGAACTTGCCTTGGTTACTAGCAGATCTGAAGATTTCCTTTTTAATTAACACAAAAATAATAGTGCTTTGTTAAAAAAGTTATGGAATATGTAAGATGCAGATTCATTGCATGCACTGTGGGGTGGGGTCAATCCACATCTGAGCTAACAAGCTCCTTTTATGGGGGGTGATGTTAAGAACTGGAAGATAACATATCTTCGGCTTACTTTCAGTTCTTCCTGTTCAGTTTAATAAGGTGAGTTTTGTAAGACATGGTTTATAAAATTAATCCTCTTACATCTGACAAGATGTCTAGTGTTTCTCCCGGTTGGCTGTTAATGACAGAATTACATAGCATTAGCAAACTAACTTGCTACCCATTTCTTTTCCAAACTATTAACGAATACAGTCTCTTCAGTGCCATTGGTTCCAAGTGTCAGGTCTAAGGGCAGCGGTTGCTGACTAGTCCCTAGCACGCAGCGTATCGTTCTCTGTGACGCTGTGGCTTTGGGTCACATTATCTGCTTTTTGTTCCGTGACAGATCAGGCTTGGGAACAGATGTCTGCAGTACCTAGCGCTACACAGTGGAATTGTGCTTCTTTTGAGAGGAATTGCTCTGGATGTGAAGGAAGGCTGTGGACTGATTTTGGCCATGTACTGGGGACAATGGTCATAAGTCTCTGCACAAAATAGCAGAGACCAAGCAAACAGGTCACTCCATGAAGTTTATTTGCCTATTATTTTGACATATGTGCTCCATCTAGAGCAGGCCGTTGATAGCAGTAGTCTTCTTAGCACCTGTGGCCTGCATCTATGAACGTCAAATTAATCCTTCTAGCTTTGGTGTGCTATCCAGTGCTGTACCTCTATCTTCCCGCCACAGGCTTTTCTGACTATGGAAGTAAAGGGTCTCTGTGCTGCCATCCTCTGGTGAGGAAGCAAATAGCCTTTGGGTGCAGACGGTAAAGAGCAACACTCCCCCACTCCGAAGCCAATAAACATACCCGAATGCATGCCCCCACCGAGCAGAGTTGTGGAGCTTACACTTTGGCCTTTTGTATTTCATAAATCGCATTAATTTTTCTTTTCCAGTAGGCTGTTCTATTTACTTTTGCACAATTGCAGGTACCATATTGTATAAGCTCCATTGTATTTCTTGATATTTCTGAATTTCAATCTTTATTCATGTGACAAGTGAGAATGTATTTTCAAAGCCAAATAGCTTGCAGATGTCCTCTACGACGATGTCATAGTCACTTCATTGGTTGACATTTTTATCTGTCATGTATGTCACATGGGAAGAAACTGCCGGTATACTTACTGTACCTACCTATGTGATTCCACATCCTGCTTTTCCTACTGCCCACGAACATACCTTCTGCAGAACCATCTCAACCCACTCAGGTGATGGAGACTGGTGTACTGACCAGCTCCGACAAGGCCTGTCTGCTTTCCTGACCCTAAGTCACTTTTGCAGCTGTACTGCTCTCAGGGCTTGATAGATCTGATACAAAATGGGTTGAATGAACACCGTGTAAAAAATCAAATCAAGAAGTAGAGACCCTTTCTTTAACGGCTTCAGCTTAAGATAATACCACAAAAAAGGTACCAGGAGTAAGTGAAAAGGTGTTTTGTTTGGGGTTAGGTGGGGTTTTTTGGTGTGTTATCTACTGTGTTGAGTGTTTTGGCATTCATGCCAGGAGTCAATCACCAGTAGGGTTAAACTGAGGGAGAAAGATGGTATTAATTCTCTTTTGAAAACCATCTACAAAATAAGCTTCAACTATAAGGGACAGATGGCACAGTTGTAAATGCCCTCGGGAATCCCTTTGGCTTGAATGCCCCCAAGACATTTGAATCCCACCTACTAGCAGCGCTGAGCTTGCATTGCTGAGGCTCCAATGTCTTCCTTGTCTTCTTGTGTTTAGCTCTTGCTGAAAGAGCCCATTTGCCTCAGATGTGGCTTCAGTGTGCTTTTCTCTCAAGTGCTCTTCAAAGCTCACAGCCTTCTGTCTCTAGTACAACATCCTGAACTCCACAGAAGAGTATTACTGCCCCTTTCCAGCACACTTTGTCCACTGATTAATTAATTAATGTTGACTTTTAAGGTATCAACCCTGACCCTTGCAGATAACAATTCACTGAAGTGCACAGGGCCATTCAGACCTCATTAAGCTGTTGTTTTAGCTCAATAAACTTCAAGGGTTGCCTTTGCATCAGTTATATTGTACTGATGCTGAGGAGATGTGGGCTCCTGCCTGAACTCTGACAGTGATTCACGTCATTACTTTAAAGAAGTCACATCAGTGTTTGGTTCCTGTTTCCCCTTGGAGGTTGTTTGGAGGTTTGGGAAGGTTACAAAGAATATCAGTAGAGTTCAGAAGTTTAATTAAAATATACTTATTAAACTAGAGTCTCAGGTAATGTAAACTCTGAGATTCAGCAGTTTACACCATCTGGGCTCTGATCCAGGTAGTCTACCTGAACTGAATCATCCCAAACACAGAGAACATATGTTTCCAGTCTCTTCTCTGCCCTTGACTGCAGAGGCAGGTTTTGCTGTCTTCTTACTCTGTAGAGAGGGCTGTCTGCCTGTCAGCATGGGAACTGCCTCCTGCAAAACAGAGGACACAAGGTGGAAGGGAAGATAAATTCACTTGCATCCCCATTTGGTTTGACTGCTGTGCCAGTCCTTAAGGCATCGTCAGTCATATTTTGTACGTGCCGCTGCTTTCCTGAAGCTGTCAAACCTTGCCCTAAGTCTCATTGGGTATTTACAGCCCTTAATGAAATGATCAACAAGTCCAAGGAGTACAACACCCAGGACCTTAGTGGAGGAAAGGGTAAGAAAGGAAAATAAATGCAGCCAGAGTCAAACAATCTGTGCAGCCTTTAGCTGGTGCTCTCCATAGCAGAGGTCTTGGCATTCTTCTGAGGCAGTTTATTACCAGTCTTCTCTTACGTGCATTGAGAGCCATTCACAGAGCAGGCTGAATTCATTCTCTGTGTTTTGGGAAGTACATGTTTGAGGCAGTTTTTCGTTGTTGTTTGCAAACATGTTATTGCCATTATGGTAGATAGGAGGTGGGAAATGTGAAAAGGCTTCTGGGGGCTGTTTGTGTTGATGGTTTTCTTCTATACTCTTTCCCTGATGGGCCTTCCACACAGGAAGAAAACATTAATTTGACAGAGGAGAGAAACACATGTCATGGCACAAAACAGCTACTGAAATTCAAAATTACATGATAGCAAAGAGAACCGTCCCTCCTGTTGCCACAGTAACTGGGAATTTGCCCCTTTTTTTTTTTTTAAATTTTTTTTTATTCCTGAGAGTAGTCTGGAATGCATCTGTGCTGCTGTAGGCAGAAGCAGGAAACCTCAATCCAACCCAGATTCTCCTCCTATTGAAATTAATTGGCAAAATGCCCATTGACTGTGCTGGGGTCAGGAAGAAGCTGTGAATGGGCAGGGAGAAGTAATTTGATGTTTCTGATTGCTCAGATTTTGCCCTCTATTTCCTTCTATTTGAGTTCTATTTGGTGCTGCAATGTGAGTATGACCACATTAATGTCAACAGAGTCCCTAAGAGTAACAGAGCCCACTGATAATAAAGGCATTCTGTGATTCAAGACAACTCAATCTTCTAGTTACGTTCAAGGTAGTACCATAAATTCAAGAGCTGATTTGCAAGTAGCTTACCCTACAAAAATTTAAAGTCTAATCATATTCCAGGGTTCTATTGTAATGGGACTAATGGCTGTAGATAATCAGGTTTTCATGTAACACAGCAGAAAAAACAGTACAAATCAATGCGTTGCCTATCAAAAGCATATAGCAATACTTCAGATAGTATATTAAGTAATGAAAGGTGTGGGAAGGGGGTTGACTGTACATGCAGATTTATCCTTCAGTTAAAGCGGAAATAGAAAGTGCCCAACTGAAGACAAAAAAGTACAGAAATACAGGCAGGTTCTAGAATAATGGCCTGGTTCTGGCGAGGACAGAGTTAATTTCACCAGGAGCCAGGACAGGTGAGCCGAGCTGGCCGGGGGCTATTCCATACCGTGTGACGTCACGCTCACCATAAAAGGGGCTGGGCAGGCAGGGGCGGGTTCGGCGTGGCTCCGGGACGGGCTGAGCGTCCGGTCGGTCGGATCGGTAAATTGTTCTCTGTTATCACCCACTGTGAATATCTGTTACCAGTGCTGTTGTTGATTGTTCCCCTCTCCCTTGCTGTCCCAGTAACCTGCCCTTACCCCAACCCTGAGCCTTTGCCGTTGTTTTTCCGTTCTCCTCCCCAGCCCGCCGGGGGAGGGGGGAGCGAGCGGCGCGTGGCACCCGGCTGGGGCTGAACCACGTCAGCCCTTTTTGGCGCCCAACGTGGGGCTCGAGAAAATCTAGATAAGGATGGTGATTGGAGGGGGTAACGGGCAAAATATTGACTGAACGTAGTTTGAGAGTGAAATAGCGGTGAAGGGACGAGAGGTGGATTCTGTGTGTATTGTCCGCTCTTGTTTGGTGTTGTGATAGCGTTGTTTTGATTCCGGTGGGGGGAATTATTTTTTTCTTTGTCCTCGTCGATGTGATCTCTGTGTGTGTAGTTTTTGTGTTGGATGTATATTTTAATGATAATTCTTAAATATGTGATTCACAGAGGCGAGGAGTGGAATGTGTTGGGTTTGTGTGGCAAGGTTTTGGTAGTGGGGGGGCTACAGGGGTGGCTACTGTGAGAAGCTGCTAGAAGCTCCCCCTGTGTCTGACAGAGCCAACGCCAGCCGGCTCCAAGATGGACCCGCCGCTGGCCAAGGCCAAGCCAATCAGCGCCTCTGTGAATCACATATTTAAGAATTATCATTAAAATATAGTAAAAATCTAAACTGTTTAAAAAGAAATAGTCTTGAATCTTCACCTTCAGAGCAATTATTGTAGTGCCTTAGTGACCTTTGGAAATGTTTGTTAACATCTGAGTTCACTGTCTCTAAGGGAGGGATCAGCTGCAACCTGACTTTTTGATGGGCCACAGATTTTGTCTCACTCCTACAAACGATGTTACTTGTGAACAGCACTAGTCATGACTAGGCAGTAGAGTGCATTTAATCACAGGCTTGTGAGAGTCTTCCCTAGGAGAAAATGATTTTGAGACTGGGAGGAAGTTTTCAGCTGCAATAGTAAAACTTTTAGAAGAAAATGGGACTTCTTGGACCATTAGAACTTTGGGAAAAATCTATGTCTTTCATGGAAATGCTTTGTGCTTCTGAACATTGGGCTGGAAACAAGAACAGGAGAGTTGGTGGTTCAGACAGGAGAAGAGAAGAATTTGAGAACTCTAGAAATAGAAGCCTCAGTAATTTCAAGCCAAACAGGGTTTTGTCCCCAAGAGCTCCGATAGTAGTTTGACTCTATTACATAAGAGGGATAAAAGCATGACCACCTTTCTCTAAAAGTTCAGGCTTTTTAGGACTTATCTATCCAATTCCTGTTGACTTGACTTCCTTTTTGCAAAGTGAACTTTTATACCACAAGGAGACTCCGTTGATGTCAGTGAGGCCATGTACCAAACACTTTCTGTTGACTTTAATGAAAGCTGTTACTAAATCCTGTGCAACCCTTTGTGAAAGTTAGCAGTTTGAAACTGTTGGCTGGAGAGAGTTTGGTGTACAGATCTAATCAGGATACCAAGGTAAAAGAACACCAACTTGTTCAATTTTTACATTTAGTAAAATGTAAAGCTTGCTCTGTGGCCTCCAAATCATGTGCTTAGTGTAGTGACAAGGAAGCAGCTTTTTACTGAAGAAATAGCATGGTGCTGTGGGATAATGACTAAGGTAGAAAGTACATAACAGGATTTTCAAAGACTTGGTTACAGGCTAAAATTTCAGGGTGGCCTAAAAAACTCTTGGTCCGTTTTCTGTGATGAAATTTAATCAGGAAGTACACAGCTAGGGAATTAACATGGAAGATGCAGAAGGGAAAATGAGAGACAGTATATTTACAAGATCTCTATTTTAAATTCAGTCTTGACCATCACTGCCTAAAAACTCATGTTGTCTTACTCTGCAAGCAAAAAGATGGTGTACTGGGTTAATTTTTGTCTCCTGTTTAACAGAACACACTTGAAACACACTTGAACTTGTCTGCTGACAGCAAGTCAGTTCACCCTGATTTATTCTGCAGAATTTATTTATTTATTGCACATACACATGGCAACCACACCTTGACGGGCATGTACAGCTTGATATTTTAGAGGATTTTTGCCTATTGTCAAAAAGCAATTTAAAAAAACCACAGGGTGCTCACATGGGATTTAAGCATCTAAGCAAAAGTTGTAAGAGAGACAGGCTGAAAAAATGAAACCTTTATCAGTTTAGTTCCTCCAATACCAGCTGGTAGTTTGAGAATGGTATCGTAGAACCTGGTTGCATTTTGCTTTCCATGCGTAACTACAAGGAAATAAAAGCCAGTGTTGTAAAGTGATTTATTATCTGTCAAAACCTCATCTAAAGGGGAAGAAAGCACTATGTCATCTACTTCTATCATTGTCCACTGATGTGGAACATAATAATCTGCTAACTAAGAAAAGATTAGCTGCAATGCCAACAATTGTAGGCATTTCACAAGGGCACCTGATAGGTGTTTCACAAGGAGTTTACTAGCTGTGATAGATTTATTCTTTTTCACCTGGAGACAGAGGGACAAAAGAAGTGCTTTTTGGTGTTCACTGCACCACCAGTTTCTTCTAGGGGAAAAAGACTCCATGTAGTCAGCTGCGGAGGTTCCAAAACATGGTTTACTTTGACAGGAGTGACAGCAACTCCCAGCTGTGCCCAATGCATGCTCTGTAGAAAACAGTCCCAGTGGCATTTTTCTACTTTGCCATCTTTTGAAGTAGCTCACACACTGCTTTTAATGTAAATACTACAGTTTGAGGACACTTGCTAAAAAACCTTTGTAAATTGTAAGTCAGCTTTGGTTTTGTTGTGTGGTTCTCTTCTTCACAGAGAAGCTCAGGTTGCAAAATGCTGCATGGGTTTGTGCTACAGATGTCAAGCTTGAGTCTATAATTAGCATGCCGCCTAGAAAAAGCTTCTGGGACATTTGTTACCACATTGGGCTGAATCACTCCTGCAGTCCTTAGGCAAAAGTTCTACTGAAGTTGCTGGGGATTTTGCCTGGGTAAGGACTTGGGCCCCAATCTGTTTCATCTGAGGTCAGTAACAAAACATGCAAGTGTCAGCACTTGAAAATGTTGCCCGATGTGAGGTCTTGATGCGCCAGAGGCTTCTCTGTGCTCACACATGACTTCAATATTGTGTAACTGTCATCCACCAAAGGGAGAGCATGAGATATTCGGGATCTGAAATCGCTCACAAGACTGAAAAGTCCAGATAGTACTGTTTGCCCAGTGCATAATTCCACTGGCTAAAATGCAGTTGTATCTGGCATGAATTTGACCCGCTGTCATTACAAACTTTTTGCTTCCATAACTGTACTTAAGGAAATGTGGGATCGGACCCAGATAAACTTTTATTTCCTAAAAAGGAAAAAAACCCCATATATCAGAAAACAATGGGAAAGCATTTGTGAGGCTTCATAGTGACCCAGTAGCAGAGTACCTAGGGCAATGATATTCAGCGCTGTAGGTGGGAGAAAGTAAAGCTGCCTTTTAAAAGTGTCATTTTGATTGTGTAACTTTCTGTGCAGCTGAAGTAATAGAAGAAAGATCATTTAGGGTGAATCTGCTTCCACTTTTGCTCCACGTTCCTTCAATGTCAACAAAACTATGGTGCTAACATTTTACTTTTTCCTATTGGAATAAAACCAAAATTGAGGGTAGGCTTCCCTCCTGACTGTCTTCATGTGTTGCTTTCATTTTATTGTGAGTGAAAAAGTAAGGAAACAGTAGGGCCTTATCCTTGATTGCTTTCTCTTTCTCCCTGTTTCCAAGAGGAGAAAAGAGGAAGTACTTAGGAAGAAACCTAGTTTTTTCAATAAAGTGAAATTAGAAACTTTGGGGTTTAAGTTGTGCTTAGAAAAGCTTCATATACAACGTTGATTCTTTAATATATTTGGAGAGGGGACAAATGTTGTTCTGGGCTCTTTTGTCTAATTTAAAGAAAAAGGCACAGGAAGGCTAAACAATATTCTCCCAGGTCACCCACCCACTCAGTGCCAGAGTCTCACACCATTCACTACTCTGTAGACCAGAGTTTTGACCTTGCATTGTATCATGTAAGGCATTTACAGGTTTGATCAGGGTGGTTTTGAACTATTTTCCTCCTATAGGAATTCACCGCAATCATCTTAATCACTTTAATAGATACAATTTTCTTGTTCCCCTGAATGTATGGATGGTTCACTTTGTGTAAGTTAATCAACGGGTTTGGTTTTTATTAGTAACATAATTTAACAATCCAGCTTTTATCAAAAAGCAGCATTTAGGTTCATTGTTCTGTAGATTTCACAACTTCCCAGTTTCTCTCTTTCTGGCTGAAAGGAAGCTTTGATCATAAAACAAAAAGCGAGCAACCATTTGAAAACCTTCTTCCCCTTCCTCCTCTGCTGATAGTTACTGCTGAGAGTAGGTAAATCCCATCTAACTTAATGAGATGTAGAAGCAGTTTAGCTCAAGTCTGCATTTTATCTCAAAGCGCAGTATGGATAGAACAATTTGTTTCCTTTGTTTGAATGGAGAGCAAAAGAAGAAAAAGCTGCTAGTATTCAGAAAGCCTCAGGACAAAGCTGTGGTCAACATAATCTATAATTCTGCAGTACTTTGTTCCAGCATAGCATCGGAAGGCCTGATGTTGTTTGAAGAAGTGGGAAAAGCATTTCTAGAAAGTAGAGCAGAGTAACTCTTCAGTTTGGGGAAGGTGGGCCAAATTCAGGCATGTGTCTGACTCCAGCAGCCAGCTCCTTGAGTGCGTGGTGGTGAATAGTGACAGCTCTGAGATAATTGACTGACTCTGAAAGGGTCACTGCAATGAGCATCTACCAAATCTCTGTGCCACTGCTGCCACTTTTGTGTGGAAGAAGGGAGGGCACTGTGGAGAGCAAACTCCAAAACTGTGCTAATTTCTGCCTGCAGGCTCAATTTTTCTTCTTACTCCCTTGCAGGCATCAAAAGCTACATAAATTAGATAGGCTCCCCGGCTGCTGTAGTTCATGTCTGGGAAAAAAACTCTTTGTATAAGATACTCTCTGACTGAAAAAGTTTTGTGGTGGTCTGTGCGCACCCTTGCTCTCTTGCAACTGAGGATCTGTCTTGTGTTGTTCAACTTACAGTTTTTCCCAGTTTCTCCCTTCCTTGACTCTTGTAACCTGGAGCACAAACAACATTGCTTTTAGAACTGCTACAGCAGTGATGTGTGACCAGCTACAGCATATAGAGGCTGACATTAATGTTGATAGGGCATCAAGTTTATCTACTATAAAAACTATTTTCCAGCAAAGACTGGTGAGATAACACGTCTGTTTTGCCTGCTGGAAGAGAGACTTATGTTGATGTAGGAATCCTCTTATAGTACTAATATAGTACTAATATGTTGAGAAGAGAAGAGAAATATCTTTGAAGGTAAGGCTTTAAAGTGAATCTATTGTTTATATAGCTGGGGAAGACACCTTTGTGCAAATACATTAATCTCCATCTGGCCTGTTGGGAAGTACTTCGTCAGGCTGTCAAGATTTATCTACTGACACTGTGATTCGATTCCACTTCTAAAGAAAGGACATTAGAGGGAACAGTCTGTGAGAAAACTGCCATTGCCATACCTTCTGACCGATTCAACATGCTTTATTTCTCATGGTTCAAGAGGCATAGAAGGCATTCAGTACCAGGATCTCCACAAAAAATTTTAGGAAGAAATGCCATAACCCCCAAACCTGAGTATTTATACAGCAAGGCCCTTTTTTTTTTTTTAAAAGTAGATGCCTAAAGTGTGCTCTTCAGTCTTTATAAGGGCACTTATAAAGTGGTTTTAAACACTCTGGAGTATTCAGCAGTTCCTACTGAAGTCAGTAAGAATGACCCATGATCATTGTTTGAAAATCAATTATCATGGCAGATGTAGCCTATAAGAGTCGTTTCATTGAGAAGAAAGCATTGGTGAGCAGGACTGACAGCAGCTGAAACCCCGAGGATTTTTTAATGTGGTATAAAGAACTATCAGGAGGTGGTGTTCAGTAATGGTAGCTGAGGGACATGGAGCACATGTTTGGAGTTAGAAACAACTGTTCAGGGTGAGAATTAGTTGTATTACAGTAATGCCAGCCAAGATCAAAGCCCCAGTGTGCCTGGCATGGTATATACGCAAATTAAAAGTATGTGTATGTACTTCCTTTTTACAGGAAACCAAAGATAATATAGATGGGGTTCAGCTGCCTAAACATATTAATCTACTGACAGTTTAGACACTTCATGGTACCCAAGACCTTCATTGTGACTGACAGATCAAGTATAGCAGCTGGGGCTTGTACTCTTGCGGTGTGATGGTTGGAAGGGCGTATCCCAGGTGGGATGCCAAAAATGCCATCCGGTGCCTCGGAAGAGGTAACTGAGTGTGATTAGTCCAAAGACATGTAGTAAAAGTTTAGTACATTTAGAACCTTCAATACAGATCTTGTAAGCTGAATGTCTTAAAAGTGTTCTTGATAGATAGAAGAATGCAATAGGACCAACTGTAACAGAAATTGTTCTGGTATGAGCTTTTTTCCCCCTTGGTCTAAGTGTGTATTTATCATGACCTATCTACTTATCTCTTCTTCACTTATATATTTTATATTATAATTTGAAGATCCCTGTGCAGGAAGATAAATACTGAGGCCCAGACCTTGTATTTGTTTGTGTGGGAAGGGGTCAAACTAGGAAGCCTCTAAGAGACCAGGACAGGCTGAGGGAGGCAGGAGGTGCATTAGCAGAGCTCTCCCGGGGAAACTGTCGCATCCTTCTCCTTCCCTGCCCCTGACTGCAAGATGGCTCCGTTAGTCCATTGCTTTCTTAAACGGATTCAAAAGCGAGCACACAAGAAGGCAAAGATAATAGTATTTTGTTTTAAATGCAAGTGGGCTTAGAAAGCTGGCCCTGCTGTTGTGAAGGCAGCGCAATGAGCTGTAACTGACAGGAGGCCTGCGACACCGTGAGGTTCCTGTGGCAGGGCTCAGAGACAAGGAGTCTGGGCGACATTACACAGCCGAACTAGTATATATGTTACTGAATTGATAGCTAGTGCTGGCGCAGCTGAGATGAACCAACAGTTGTGAATGGCGCCCAGCCCTTTTCAGCACTTTGGTGGGAAGCCTGGGAAGCTTGCAGCAGGACCCCAGTACAGGCACGGCTCTGAGGCGGCAGCACACTCTTGCTCTGTGCCCGCTCACTTCTGCTTATTGGGTGAGAAACACCCCATCCACTCCAGTACAGTCTGCTAATAGGATAAAAATCTCCAGTTGTATTTGGTCCTGGGAAGAAAAGCAGGTCTCTCCATCCCAGTTATCTCATAAACAACATCAAGCCTGGAGAGGTGGCGGGGGAAGGAAAATGTTTCCAACTGGGGAACTGAACTGAAAATAGCTGTGGCACTGAGTCTGCCTGCTGATTACAGCAGCTCTTCGGTTAGCAGGATTGTAGAGATAAGTCAACAGATTAGAGAATTGGCCTTTCAGATCTTGAGGCCTAAATTAAAATTCAGCTTTAGGGCTCATGGGTGTTCGTAGTGCTGCTCACATCCGTGTTTCCATTTACGAAGTTCCAAACCCACAGCACGATGCATCTCACTTCTCCTTGCCCACTTAAGGAAGGACTGCAGTCAGACGTGTCCCTCTAAGTGCAAACTATAGAGGTCTTATAGTGAACCCAAGGATAGGTAACACGGAGGTCACTGGAGATCAGAATGAGGATGTTACCAACTACATTAAAATCCACAGGCTGAAGTAGCAGAAGGGTTAAGCATCAGAACAAGGATGCAGTGACAGAGCTGCGTGGATCCTCACAGATGTGCAGATCAAAATGTAAGTGTATTATCTAGCTGTTTGAAGAACCACGAGCAGAATAACAGGGCTATGCCAGGTCACGAATGACTTGCTTTAACACAGCTGTGTGAGGGAAGCTTGCATAACACCTGCCCACACTAAGCTTAGCTCAAGCTGTTGTTATCAGTCCCTCACTCTTCTGCATGCTAGAAGTATTTGCAAACTAGGAATCTATTATTTCAAGGCCACTATAAGATGCCTGTTTCTTTGGCTTGGGGTAATTGACCTATTCTCAATGCCCTACTCAAGAGGTATAAAAGCTTTAATTACAGGTTTGACAAGCTGACTTTAAGGGTAAACTCTTTAACTTCAATTCTTTGCTTTTCTCTTTGCTGCACAGTAACACACAGCCTGCCCAGCTAGCATGTCTCATGCTTCTGACTCATATGATATTGTGATAATAGTGTCTAGTATCAGACTAGTCATTATGTTAGCAAAAGTGTCTGAAAGAACACCACATGCAGGAGCAGCACACAAAATCACAAGCATTTTATTTACTAGGCACAGAAGAAATGTAGCAGACTAGGGTTTCAAAACAGAATGTTATGCACATTTCAGACTAGGAGAGGCGAGTTCCATTTTCATCATGGAGCTGAATAGAATCTGTTCAGTGTGATCCAGCTACAGGGCTCCAGTACTTTCACACAGCCCTGGCTCCAGAGTGACCTAGATCTGAGCGTTGCTGTATCTGTAAATCGGTGAACTGAATTGCTTGATTGTTCACCATCAAGGAAGGCATCATCCAGAAACCTTCTTACACATCCTACATGAATACTGCTATTAGAAAATGTCTGCAGTTGCAGAGAATTAATCTCTGTCGGGCACTGCCTGTGCAACAGGACTGCTCAGATGGACAGGGCCTTGCTGCTCTCATTTCTTGATAGTATTAATGCTTAAATATTTTAAGCAAGTCACTCCTAAATTACGTCTTCCCAGATGCAGGAAGCATACCCTACTCTTCCAGCTTGCAGAGTGGTATTTCAGGTGAAAACATTCAGTCACTTGTTCTTTCCCACAGAACCTTCACCTGTGGCCCAGTTTGTGCTGAGTTGCCCTGCCTGTCCTTTGAAATAATGCAGCCCAATTTCTCCCTCACATTCACTTTTTTTTTTTTTAAATGGTGATGCTCTAGCAACAAGGGCCAGCCTCCAGGAAAACAGTTTCCTTCTTCTATACCAGATATAGTCCTCAGAGAGACCTACCTTCTTGTTGGCACAATTCCTGCCTAAGCTCCCTGGCTGCATGGTTATACGAGCTCCCTCTGGGAAAGACGTCTGTTGCGAGCTACCAGGCCATGATTCCGCACCCGCTGCGCCATCCAAACAGTCCCTGCTGTCCTGGTGTATCCTCTTATGTGCTCTAGCTCACAAACCGTAGGCCACTCACCGAGTTTTCAGGCGTCACCCACCTTGAAATGGCTTGCGATAGGCAGGAATGTCATAAAACAGCCAGAGCTGCATCTCAGTCACTTTGAAGCTTAACAATCTAGGTGACGAGCAGCACTCCCTAGAGAGTTTCTGATGACCTAAGCAGATCGAGTTGGAACTAGCTTCTGTAATTTTTTGCTTCTCCTGGACTCTGCAGGGAAGACAGATTCATAGGGCTGTGAACTGAAAGAACAAAGATGCTTTTGCTGAAGTAGAGATCCTCATCAAAGTTACTGGTTCACCACCCAGGTGTATATTTGTATGGGTGGGCAGATGCAGAAGTTCCCCCGTGCACAGGAATTTCAGGAAACCCGTGGCCTGCTTTAAAGCCATATTTATGCTTGAAACTTAGGTGGTGGTTATTGTCAATAATAATAATGCTAGTGAGTAAAATATGAATAACGTCATGATTATTAGATGGACAAAAACAATCAAAGTAGAAGGGATTTTTTTTCTTTTAGTTGTTGATTTTACTGTCTTGAGTGCACTTTCTTTGTGGTTAGTTATTTTGTTCTTGATCAATGTTTGTATTGCTTCCCAACACTTTATCTACAGTGTTTGCAGCTCTCATGCCCCCATTTCTGAGGCGCCTGCCAGACCAGCCTGCAGTAATAGAATCCTTCTGGTTTTCATGTGAAATGCTCCTACTTTTTGTGCCCATGTATCATTTTGGCAGGGTAGATTCAGGCACATTTGATGTCACTGCTGCTTGTCCTGCCTTCCTCTGCTAAAAATCAGAAAGAATGAGAGAGAAATCTTGCAGAACCATTCAGAATGTCCTGTTGTGATTTGTTCACCATCACAAAATACTGTTGAAAGAGTCATAGATTCTCAATTGTTTTGTGCTTTTTTCTTTTTTTTTTTTTTTTTAATGAATTGCTTCAGAATTCTGCGGGGAACCAGAGGGGTTGCTAAAAAGTATTAGACTGACACCAGAAACTTGCGTTATAAACCATGTCCTGGCAAGTAAATGCCTTGCACTTTGGCACATTAGTTGTTGCTCCTAGTGAGGCAAACAATCCAAGTCATTTATCAGACAAGAAAACCAATTTAGGATGTCATAGGAGGATCTAGAATCAGGAGAGAGACATCTTTCAAGATCTGTTCTGGTAGCAGCTCTGTCACCCTGTGACCCAGCGCATCTGTCCTCCTCCAGCCACAGGGATTAAGAGTTACTTCCACTGCACTTGCAGGCAGATACTCTGCAGCAAGTGGACTCCTATCGCAGACTGAGATGTTTGCTCAGCAGTACAACCAGTTACCCAGGGAGACTGCTTGTCTTGCCCTTTCTAGCAGAGAGTTAGGCTCCTTTCTGTAGAGTCTGCTTTTGGGCAAGTCCTACATCCTGTGCTTACGAGATACTTGAGATACCACAGGTTATGCAAAGAATACCTTTGCCCTTCAGGCAGGGAAATGCAAAGCGGATTTTTAAGTTTTTCCTTTTAAATACAGAACAGAACATGTGCGAAGCTTGCAAAGGCTGTCCCTTGGCAGGGCCAGGAGTTTGTGCCCGTTAAGTGTGGTCCTCTGTGCAACGTGCATTCCACTCACCAGCTGAGATGAATACGTATTTGTGGAACGCAGCGTATTACTGTCAATATCGCTATAAAAAGAAGAAAAATGGCAGTTGTTTAAAGTAGCTGAGGAATTTCTTATGCTAAAATAAGTCCCAGGAAGATTAATTAGTAGCAAGGTAATGCATTCATAGGTGTGCAGTAATCTGCATGTGGTAATGATAGATCTGTTAATCTGTCTGTGCACGCCTGCACAATTGATACATGTCGCTATGTCTCCTATTCCTGGTTATGTATGGTATAAATTTATTTAGCCCATGGCTATAGGATGTGTATGTGCATATGGTGACACTGCAGTACGGGAGAAGGACATGTAAAAGCAAGTCTTTTTATATAAAGATATACATTGCTATTTATATTGTAAAATATATAATTTGTCTACGAATGAAACATTTGACAATATGATACTCCATCTCAGTACTTTGGACTGCTCCATTCAATAGAACAGTGCTACACTGCATCAGTCTTCTCTGATGCAGTCCAATACCCAGCCTGGCTTTACTGTAATGACAGGTCTTCTTACTACATATAAGCTGCACACCTTTGCCGCTGGTTTGCTGGTGTAAAGATCTTATTACCAAAAGCCTTCTTCTGTTTGACTGAAGTGGATACAACTGGCAATCACTTTATGGCTCTTTATTGCTATCCTGGATTCTGCAGCTGACCTTGAGTGAAAGTGTGAATCAAGCTCTCCTTGCAATAGCAGTCATTTGTACGTAACCCAAAATTAGGTTACGCAAAGTGTATATATTGCATGTATTTAATGTAATATTGTGTGTATAATTCTGTCCATGTGAGCACTCACCTCTGAGCCCTTGGTAAGCATTTTCCAAGTATTTTCACAATTTTTCTGGATATTTTTTTTTCTGGATTCATTGATGCATTCTGTCTAACTTTGGGAGGTGTGTTACCACCAAGATCCCACATATAGTTCAAGTTCCCTTTCTTCTTCTCCTGTAGAAGCTTTCCTATTGCAGAACTTCTTTTCAAAACAGAAAATACAAAAGAGTTCCCCAGTCATATCTAGTATATTTTCCTGAAAAAATCAGGAGATCTAGAGAAAACTAATCACCTCTGCACAGTTTACTTTCTGCACGCTGCTTGCATTTAAAAACATACTCATTGATTGTTCCCAAGACACTGCATGCATGTAGCAGAATGAAAACTGTATCTTATTTAAATTAATGAATAAGATGAGTGAGTGCAGCATTTCCAAAACAAGCAATGAGAAGAGAAAGGCTAGGCAATATTCACATATTAATTAAAATGAGAGCTCTCTACTGAAAAAATATGAGTCAATTGATATTCTGACAGCTGCCCATAGACTCATTCATGAAATGATGGGCATGAGAGGCACCGCAGGAAGCAGGGTTTTTACTGGAGACAAAGACATTCACTTGATGCACATTCTGTTAAAGGAAGCAGCCTGGATATTGCAATTTGTTCTTGTTGTGCTTGATGGAAGAAGAAATCTTAAATCCCAGCTGGAGAATTCACAGGACTTCTTTGCTCTTTAGATTTGCTTTATAGTTCTGCAGAGTCCCGCCTGGGAGACATTAGCATCAGTAATAACTATAGTACTTAGCACTTATTGTAATGTTTATCATCTGCAGATCTCGGAGAGATTTGCAAGGTGAGTGCAGAATTATAATCCCCCTTTTAGAGAAACTGAACAGAAAGCCTTGGTCATATGGCCAAGGTGACACAATAAGGTGAAATATGGTGGTGGAGTGACGTCAGGTCCTTCTGACCTCAAATGCCAGTGTGGGCAAAAGGGGTAATTTAGACCCATATTTTGCAAAGTAATTCAATACCAGTAGAAATTGGAGTGTTGGAGGAATTGGAGTCTAAGTGAGCACATTAGAAAACACAATCAAATGTATTGTTGCTTTTGCTTTTCTTGATCTGAAAACCCACTACGGGTCTTTTTCCATATGAATGCTGTTGGGTAGTAACGTGTCCCATTAAAATCTGTGAAAGGACTATGCTCAGACATGATCTTCTCTGGATCTTAAATTGTCACAGTATTAAAGTGAAATTCAGCAGCAAGCGTGGCAACATTATATAATCCATGGAGGTAAATCTGAATATTAGAATTACTTGTACTGCTGAGATGACAAACATGTCATAAATGCAAGATGCAACAGTGGTAATGATATTTCTGATCTGGGAGCAAATATTATTCTCCAAGTGTGTAAAGGAAAAATTATCTCAGGGCTACACAGAAGGGTATTTGCGTGTGCCAGCTTTCTGTTTCAGTGGTTGGCTGTCTTTTGGCAACCTGCCATCTAATAATTCATTGCATGTCCATGGGGCATTTTGTTGGAGAAGGGACATATGGTAGAGCTAGTATCAATGCTTGATGCCAGTGACATGGAACAGAGACTGTTAAAGGGTCTTGCACATCTGTCTGTCTAGCCAGTCACACACTGCAGACTTTTTGTCCTTATTTCTGTCTGTTGGGTCTCAGAGCTAGAATTAACGTAACACGAAGCATCCTTCAGATTTAATTTTAAGGAAGCTGCTACATAGTTTTTGTTGTTGCTTTAGCTGCTGCAAGAATGCTATGTAACGTGAATTTGGAGTTTAAGTCGTCTAGGAGAAAAAGTCTACGTTCAGAGACGAGCCACGCTGCGGCAAGATGTAAGAAGTGCAAAGGCTTCAGAAGCAACTGTAGAAAAAGTATAAAGCCTACTGGTCCTTATGGCTTGCACTCTCTTGAAACCACGAGATACTTACATGCCTTTTAAAGGTTGTTTCACTTCCCTTTAAAAAAATTGCTATGCTACCTAGAGAATATGTAACTAATGGGACATTTCATCAACCAGAGTGAATTATGGATGTGATGATAAATCCAAAAATAGAGATTCCCATGTAAGCAAAGCCACCATGATTTGCCCCAGGAACAGGTACACTGGAACAGGTTGGCCAGAGAAGTTGTGGATGCACCATCATTGGGAGTGTTCAAGGTCGGGTTGGACAGAGCTTTAACAACCTGATCTAGTCATAGATGTCCCTGACCATGTCAGAAGGGGTAGACTAGATGATCTTTAAACGTCCCTTCCAACCCAAACCATTCTATGATTCTGTGAAATATATAATATCTTCCATGGGACCTGTCCCCGTGTTGTTGTTAGTGGTTCGCTGTACTGGTTTGGTTGAAGCGATCTGCCTACTCTGTGTACTCATTGCCCTGTTAGCTGGATTGCTGCTCCTGGTGTAGTCAGGAAAAGGCAAACTGCCTCATGGAAATGCCTTCTCAACTCTTTAACGATCTGCTGTCGCTTAGGATGGATAAGTGTGGGGACGGAGTTGTTCTCTACTGTCAAGAAGTCACCTGTATACAACATCGGTATTTAGTCACTTGACCTAATACCTTAGGGTATTAGGTGGGCAGTTGAATCATATTCACAGGGATCGATCACTGCCTTGCCCATGCTGCAGTTTGGACACTGAAGCACCTTCAATGCAAAGTATGTGGTAGGTGGAAGATTTAATGGTCTGCTTGAAGGCTGGGAGGTGGGGTCCTTCTATATATGGCAGAACCAAGCCCCCTGGGGATCTCTGATTTGGTTATAATCAGAGGATTTTTTTTGAAGTTGACAGGGAACCACTCCCGTAAGAGTGCATGAGTCACTGAACATACATGGTACAGGATACAAGGCACCAGGATTTCCACTCCTAAGTCGCTTTGTGCCCAGGTGGGAGGAAATCTACATTTGCCTCTTTCTTGCCTTTGTCTCTGCTCCCAAAATTGCAGGGAGGAAGTGGCCATAGAGATGGCATAGTTCTGTATACCATGGTCTAAACATAACTCTGGTCTGGACTAGAGCCCACCATTTAGAAAAAACATCTCTTCCTGATTAAAACATTCCTGTGGTGGATTTACCACCAGAATTCTTAGTACATGGTTCCAGTAATTAATTACCCGGACTGCAAAAAATGCCTGCCTTGTTTCTAGACTGGAGCCGGGGTGTGGGCACAAGGTCTGTGTCTCTGAGAACTGAGTCAGATAAGAAAGCCATCTGGGAAGTATTTGGTCTATTTCCTCTCATTTTCAGCCCCATTTTATACACAACTCTTCTACAGCGTCTTCTATTTTCAGGAGTTGTTAACTGGCCCGAATGAACCTCACAGCATCTGCACACATGATTATCCCCTGATATTGAAGGTGATGTGAGGTGCTGGGTAAAGTAAGTGATTGCCCTGCTGAGAGCATACCACATTGGAAATACAGTCCTAATCTCCTGTCTGTCCTGACCTTTAACTTCTAGGCCATCATTCCTCTAATACTTGATACCATCTTAATACTTTTTATTGTCGTTAACATTTTCCATCAGTGCAGTGTAATAAATGCCTGTGAGCTAGTGCCAGCAAGCTAGCCTGAACCACAGGAGTCTCTTCAGCCTCTGTACCGCTGCACCTGCATCCCTCACTTTACTTATACTTGGCTTTCTGCAGCAGTAGGATTAGGGAAGTGCAAAGTACACTGTAAGACATCTCTGTGCATGCACCTCTGATCTGTGTGGGCTGAGGACTTCTGTGCATAACAGGCAGATGATAACCATTCAGTAAGACCATGAAAAGCCAGGCAGCAGGAGGACATGAGAGGGCAAATGACAAATGAAAACTCAAACAGAAACCATGAGATGTAGTCTAGGGATTATCCTAGTTTGGGTATGGCAGTGTATGTCCAAGTGCTTGATGAAGGTTGTTAATCTCTAGAGATGGGGAAAAACAGAGAAATGTGATTACCGCAACAACTTTCCTTTAGCAGGTCTGACAGTTTTGGAAGAGTTTCTACATATTGGAGTAGTTTAGGAAGAAATCCAAGGAACCTCATTCAAAAATAGGCTAGTCCAGATTCGGACTCTAAGGGTCAGGGAATAACCAGGGTACACATTGCGATTGCCTTAGTCTCATCAATTTCAATAGGTCAAACAGTTAAACAAGAAGAGTTTTGCCATTGACATCACTGGAAAAAGTATTTGACCCATAAACTTAAATTCAGCAACTTTGTGTTCTCAGAAGCCAGGTATAAAAAAGAGCAGAAAGCAAGGAAGAGTTATCCTCTGATGATCCGTTATGATATTTCATACTTCTGTATACCTTTGGTTTTCATTTTGTACTTTTAATTCACAAGATGAAGTTTTCAGACAGAAGTGGATGTCATGTGTAAGCTGAGTTCCTTGTTTTTTTCTTTTGCCTGTCACTGGCTGCATGTTCTCTATTGATGTCTTGTTCCTGGTACTTGACACTGACCATCTTGTCTGTGAAAGGAAGCACTCCAGCTGGCTTGCCTGATAAGAAGAAAGGAAAGTTTGCTTGGTTTAGTCACTCCACAGAAACCCATGGTAATGTTCCACTGCACTCTGTGTCCACACTGCGTATGTCTCTGTGTGTATGTGCCTATATATCTATACAGACTGACGTATAATATGGCTTTATATACTTCTGCATGTGCATGCCTTGCTTTTTCTATTGCTTGTGCAGTGTCCTCTTCATGCACTCAAGATAATAAGCTGCTCTGCAAATCAATCTCTTGCTAATGTCTTCAAAATTGTTTTCCATTTGCAAATAAGCTCAAATATGTCTTGGAAGTGCTTTACCTCATCTTCAAAGATGACTTGTGAAATATCAATGTTTCCTGAAGGGCTTAATCTGGACTAAAAATTTTAATTATGAATATTGTTTTTTCTTACAGCTTACTTGAATGTTTAGTGTACATCAAAATATGAATTCAATTGATTCCTTAATTTTTCTTTCCAAATAGAGAAGATTATTAAAGCATCTAGTCTTTGTAGAGGAGCAGGCACCATTAGAATACAATATTTCATAGTTATGTCAAGAGTGCTAGAGAGTCCATTCTTATGGTCCTAAGAACACAGCACAAGAACTTCAGATTTCCTAAGACTTATGTTGTAATCACGTGAATTGTTGGATGGGCTGAAGGAAAGATAGTTAATTTTGAGGGACATTTCTACCATAATATTTTCAAAGCAGGAACCCAAGACCTCTTTGGAAGAACCTTCTGATCTTCATAGCCTCTGAAAGAAGACCTGGTCCCGTGGCCCATTAAACATCCACCCAATTGAAATGTGGAACATATTTATTCTACGTTGCCTCCTTTTGCGCCAAGGAGCCACAAATTGTTGTGTTCTTAGTATTGAGTAATGTATTCTTACAGGCTATTAGAAACCTTTCCAACAGCTAATAGTGCATGCTCTCAAGTCTCATCTGAGATATATATCCAACTGTTAATACAGGTCATGTTCTAAAGTTCTACCAGGCATCTGAGAGATATGTTTAACTCCTCCATCATTCAGTTTTAAGTATCATTTTTTCATTTGTTTTGTGTATTTGAAAAGGGGGGAAAAGGGAAGAGGAGACATGTTGGATCCTGTCCATTGTCCTAACTTATGTTGAATGGTTATATATTAAGGAGTTATTAGAGCTCATATAGGAGCTGGGAGCAATTAGTAGAATGGAAATTGTGATTATTTTTTTTTTTAGGATCTGTAGAAGCAAATAAAATATTGAGGTTTGATAACAGATACAAAACATGACAGGTCCTTGAATCCAGATGAGACGGGTTCATACCTAAGGTTGCTTTCATTTGATGTTTGTTGCATGATACTTCTGTGAAAGCCTAGGAGATTCTGTCCAGTTCTTAGTTGGTGAGTGCCAATGTAAAATCTTCACCATAGTCCATATTCATTAGGTCCTTTGTTGGTAATATCTGAATGGATCAGAAAGTCTGAATTCCCCTCATATCCCTACAGGTCCAGTTTAAGATTGAAACACATTAATGGTTAGCATATGACCGATGAGCCATCAATATTATTTATGTGGTACTTGCTATCAGGCTAACAGAAGCCATTTGTCTGAATACATGTCAATCTGTTACTTTTTATTTGTAGTCTAATCATTGCACAAAAGATTGGGGAGGGCAGTGAGGTGGTTGGGCTGATGCAAACAAAGGGGCAATTTTTTTTAAATGTTCCATTGAATCAAACAAAAGCTTCTTGTTGGCTTTGCCAGGTTCTCTAATTTTCAATGGTTCTCATTCATAAAATTCCCAGGAACTGACTCTGAAAGAAAGAGAGCAGCTGCTTCTTCCCTTTTCTTTAGCATTTGAATAACCTGTATATGTTTCTGAAGTCTACCTGCCCAGCCTGGCCTGTGCAGGGAGGCATGAAACTTGCTCAGCGAATTGCTTAATCCTCCCTCAGGAGCTGCAGCTGAGAGTCTTTTCATTAAGCCAATTCCTTCACTCATGTGACACATGAATAGATGTGCCAGGTTCTAATGGCCAACCTTCTCTTTTTCTTCCCTTTGACTCTTACAGTGAGCATGCCCACCAGTGAGACCGAGTCCGTGAACACAGACAACGTTCCTGGAGCAGATATTGAAGGGGAAAACTGCGGTGCTAGGCTAGCGTGAGTACATATACACAGATATATTGTATGCAGGGGTTGGATTGAGCTTGATGGGTTAAAGCCAGGGCAAATGTCAGGCTTTTTAAGGGGAAGAAAACCCCACGATGTGTGAAAGGAGAGGGTACAGAAGATCTCTTGATCTCAGTTCTTATCTTAATTGCAATGTAAACTCACTATGCACATTAGTGGAGAGCCTCTGGGTTTACATAGATGTAAATAAAGCACAGAATGCCCAGGAAAAGCAGATCTGGTTTTGCATAGTAGCTAAAAGAAGAACTGATGGATAAGAGTGTTCTTATTTTAAAATTCCTCGTTGGTGATAGCTAATCAAATCCAGTATATGCAGACCAAAGAGTGGAAATGACTGGTCTATTTTAATTTCTTTAATGATTCCTGCACACTTTACAGCATCTTGTAATAGAAATACATGTATGATAACTCCCATCCTGCAGCCTGAATTACACCCTTCAAATGCTGAACATAATACTGTAGTGACACAGAAATGAATCAGTTAGGAGGGAGTAATGCCTCCTTGAGATTGTACCATTATAGTTAATGGAGATGTTCAAGAATGTATGAGATAGAACTTATGAAATACTGTAATATACCATTGTATGGTATATTTTTTTTAACATCACAGAAAGCAAGAATAGGCAAGAGGAGTCCTTTCTACCCTTTTGCATCACTTGAACAAGAAGGGACTTTATGCTGTGGGGGGAATATGTTGGTCCCTCCAAATTTCCTTGAAAAATGGGCTAAGCATATCAGTGGTATAGCTTGTACCATGCTGGAGTATTTTGAGGCTCTGTCCTGTCCTGTCCTTGGGTATACCTTGAGCCCTTCAGTGGTGGTCAAATGCTCATCATAAGTACATGACAAATGCTTTATTTTGTCCAACCCGAGGAGAAGCTGGCCCAGTGTTCAGGTCCTGACAGTGACAGGAGGGCAAGAGCACAAGCCTGGCCATTGCGTACTTTCCAGTCCCCTTTTAGTGCTCCCAAATTCATGCTTAGTGGATTAGAGTTGTTAGAGGGCAGAGTTCTGCTTTTTGCCTTTAGAGGCCATTTATGGACCTGTCGGCCATGGATTTATCTGAACCCCCTAAGGCTGTCTACCCTTACAATCTCCGGTGGCAACAAGTTTCAGAAGTTCACTACCTGCTGTGTAGACAAGTACTTTCTTTCTTGTATCTGTTTTAAGCTGATCTACTTATTCTTTCAGTCAACATCCTTTCCTCCTAACACTGTGAAATTTGGTGATCAACAGTTCTGCATTCAGCTTATCTGTCACTTCCATGACTTCATAAACCTTGATTGTATCTCCCACACGCACCCTTGGCCCTCTCCTCAAAAAACTGAAGAGGAGGAGATCTTATCTGCACTACAAGATGTGATATGTGGAATATGTTGTAAATTCAATCTGCTTTCCTGTAAGTGTCAGCCAGTGGCTTACAAACCCCAGGAGAAATTATTTGTGATAGCTTTCCTTCACCTGCCTGCTGTTGCCTACCTGCTGAGTCTGGCATTTTAGTTTAGAATGTGAACTCTTTTCTGAAAGAACAGGCTAGATCTATTCACGGCACAGAGGCAGTTGTAGCCCTTCCTTTAGCACCCCACCAAGTTGCTTGTGCTCTTGCAGCATTACAGGAAGCAGCAGCTGGATGTGACCACTTCTTCCAGCTGGATCCAATTTGGAGAGCCATCTCTATTCTGCAGTTATGGTTCTCAACACAATGGGTCCCCTGGTGCTACACAGTGCCAACAGCAATGGCAACTGCTACTATAAAGTTGCATATATTTTTAATATTACAGCTTGCATTCATTTAATGTCCTTAATCCCAAAGGATCCTAAAGCACTTTGTGAACTGTAAATGTAGGGATTGCTTTAACAGCATTAGAGTTCGGCCACCTTCAGGGTAAAATGTGACAGGTGTTTAAAAACAAAAGGCACAAATGTATAAGGAGATGTATGAGGGATAGCTTGTTTTGCACTGAAACTGCGTGGGGAATTTTGGCAAGCAGAACATAATTATCTTAGCTGGAATGTGGCCAGGAGAGCTGAAGTTAACCTGAACTCTAAACATAATCATGACTTAGAATGGAGTTTACATTAAAAAATACACCAGTGTGCTCACAGGAGAATGGCAGTACTGTGGTCTGGCACTATGATCACTCTACTCCTGCCACTAGGAGAAGGGATGGCTACATCCGACACATTTTAGGGAAGAAGGCATAGGAAAACGATAGGAAAAGGAGAGCCTCATTTATTCTTCCCATGTTGTAAATGTTAAAACAGGGCCCTAAGTTTCACCGGAGCAGAACATGTAAGATTCAGGGAGATAAATAGTTTCCTTGCCACTTTCCACTTTACTTGAAAATGGGTGATGTATAGTAGGGGAATTAAAGTCTGTTATTGAGAAGGGTTTTTTTACCCCTTACCCAAGGACAGTCAAGATCCTCAAGGCCTCACTCAGATTGCTTTTCATCTCTAAGAGATGGATAGGCTGCTTCATCCAGGAAAATGAATGGCTGTATTTGAAATTCTGGAGTGAGACACAAATTTTGCCAATGCTTCCTGCTTTTGTAAAATGTTTGTTTCAAACTTGTGGAGCTCAAAATTCCTTAGTTATGGGTAAATTTAGATCTGCCTTTGATTCTGAGGCTTGGAATCCTTTCTGGTTTGTTTTGTTACACTCAGGAAGAGAGAGAAACCAGCTTTCCTGGTTTCAAGAACTATTAAGTCCTCTTCTTCTCACTAAGTCCTCATTTAAACAACCCATAGGCCAATATCCCTGCTGGAACATAGAAAATGTAAGCAAGAATTTTTTTGAGTGAGTATTTTCTCTTATTGGAACCTAACTAAGATAATCAGAATTTGGCCCAGTGTTCAAGAATAGAGATAATTCAAGTCAGCTGAGCTTTTCAAATAAGTTCCTCATCTAGTACTAGTGACTTTGAGTAAGCATTAACAATTATAGTCATGCCATCTTGATTTACTCTAGTTGAAGATTAGGCCCGGACTTTTGAGCAGTCATCTGCCCTCTGGATTTTGTTTTTACAGTTGAAATGGCTAGACAAGTTTTTTTTCGATTGTTGAGTTTCACCTATTGCAGATGAGTCTTCATTTTTACCAGCCTACTAAAATCACCTAGGAGCCATGAGTCCTCATTGCCTTGCCATAAACACATTTTTCCCCAGAGGGCAGAGACTGCACTGGGCAAGCTGCAACCAGACATGACTGAAGCAACAGGGAGATTTCAAGTCAAAGGTAATATATTTATTTATTTAGTGGCATCAGGCTGCTAGGGTATTTAGCCACCCCAGTGCCACCACCATGGTGACAGGCTGAGCTTGACATCAGAATGTGCTCATGATAAAAAGAAGAAAGTACCCAGGAGACTGAAAGAAAAAGCATTTTTATTGAAGATAACTTAAAATTACTGGCTGTTCCTTCTGTTGTTATAAAAAGCTGTAGAGCTTTGAAAGGCTGGGTCTGTGTATGACAGAAAGATCTGTTTGAGAAGCCAGGCTCAAGCATGCCTTTTGGAAAAGGAGATCTTCCCTGACAGCCTTTCTCAGCTCCACAGAGACATATGCTATGTGAGATCAGGAGAGTACCTCTCAAACACAAGCTATCTCCTACTGATGAATTGTTTCAAAGAAGCTTTTATTTCTATAGTATCCATACTATAGAAACTGCCTTCATCAGCTGTGCTCTCTGGAGCAACGCCAGTCTTCAAATGAGTAGAAGGAGTTTCAGGAGGAATCTAACATCTGATCTCTCTTTGCTTATTGTGTAGATCCAGTTTCTTAGAGCTAAAACAAAAAAACCCACCTCATTCATATTGATTCCTGCTGTAATTCTGCTGCCATCAGGAGAGCTGTGGCAGGAACTAGTTCCCTTCCTAAGATGGGTGTTAGCTTTATCAGGCATCTGAATTTGAAAAAGGCTTTGTAGGGTTCCACGGGACATTGAAAAGCGTCCCACAGCTTCCACAGTATATCATCCCTGTCATGGTATTGCCTTGTACTGCACTGACACCTGCCCTGCAGTAGAAACACAAATTTTATCCTCAGGGACAACATTTGGAAGTGGAACTTATCTTACTTCTGAGGTGTCACAGCTTTAATAACCTGTTGCCTCTGAGTACAAAGTGTGTTTCCTCTGCAGCAAGCATCAGTGGGATAAACCCAGAAGTAGGAGCAATGGGTTTCTATTTACAGGATAGCCTTATACCCAGGGCTTCCCAATAGCGAGTAATTTCTCTGAGCCTCTATGGTTACTGCTGTGCAGGACTTAGATTCCTGAGGACAGGCTATTGCTCATAATCAGTAGTAATCTGTTCTGTGCGGGATGTCAGCATATATAATCTTCCAGTACAACCAGAATGCTAATTTTCTAATACAACCATACAGATCTGGAGTGCCACAATAGAGCTTGCTATTATACATATGTATTAGATAAAAAAAAAGACCTTTGTGAAAACTAATGTTCCATAGAGCCTCAATAGAAAAGTGAAGCACTTGAGCTCAAAGGGAAAGAGAGCTTAAAATTATCTGCTTTCATTGAAACAATAAGCCACTTGGCATTTTCACCTTGGCCAGGGTTTCCATACATTTGGGGGACAGTTCAATTGCTTTTCCACCAAAGAGGGTTAAAACAATAAAACAGGATAAAACAAAATGAACAACCTACACTGGCTTTCCAACTGAAAACCGTGTGTCCTGAAAATATTATGAACAATGGAAGCTTTCCTTGGCAGCTGAACCATCAGTGATTTTCCCTTGGTGCTTTTCTGGCTGGGAAAATAATTCCTATGCAGTTCTTACAATAATCAGCATAGGAGCCAGCAGTAAAGGCAAAAGAGTCAGTTTGCTGCTGGTTTTCTCCTAATGAGAAGAGAGCCTCCTTCTGTGAGGACCAAAGTCCCCATCACATCAGGAGCAGTGGTAAGAAAAGTCTGCCCAAAGCTCTGAAACCACTGCTGATTTCAGCAGGAAAACACACAGGATCGACTCTTATGTGTCAGCCTCAGCTACTGCTCTCCGATGTATTATGAGTAAGGTGCTTTTGATATTCACAGTCAGCTCTAGATGCGTCTAAAGGACAATAGCATGCCCTTGTGGAGGAGGAATTGTCTTCCTACTTCGGATTCTGTGACAGGCCTTGCCTGTGACTTGCCACAGGGAGAACAAGATTATTCACTAAGTACTGAACGCTGGCCTATTTTCCCAGCCTGTAAGAAAACCTGTTGAATAGCAAACCAGCTCAATTTTAAGCTAGACATATCTGGTTTTCATAAGGATATTCTGTAGATTCTTACTACTGCAGGCCAACAACCACCTCTCTCTTAAAACCAGCATCACTCCAGTCAGGTCAGCATGCTCTCCAGTGTCCCTGCAAGAAGGGCAAGAATGTAAAGAAAAGAGAAGAGGCATCGCTGTGTGGACTCTGTTGAAATTCAGTGGTTGCCTCAGCAGGAGAATCTCAGTCCACATCAGAACGCAAGATCTCCAGGGCCGGTCATCTGTTCTGTTTTGCTAGAAGCTTTTAATTAATGGTCAGAAATAAGAAATGGTCGTTGCCTGTCCCTGTACAACTCCCCAGTGTTAATGGCGTCGTACAGAGGATAGCAGGCAGAAGGATGGAAGCCCATTGCTTCAGTGTGAATCGCAGAGGCATAGCTGAGGGTAGAACTTAGCCCTAACACTTTATCAGGCTGAGAGATTATGAGGTATGTCATATCACTATATACTCTTGTCCTGGTAATATGTGGGAAAAAGGACCCTAGGGTGGGCATCTTCTCTTCAGGGATGCCAGTGTCTTGAATAGAAGCAATGAAATGTCATCAGCAGGAATAGAGAGAGGGAAAAACGTTGTGCCGCTTGACCAGTAACTGCATGAATGCACCATATTGCACCAAAACAGAATCAGTATCACATCAGGACTGTGTTATCACAGTTCTAAAATCTGTAAGATATGCACAGTGCAGGTCTTTGGATGTTTCCCAAAGTTGTGTATAACCTAGAGGCATAGTAAGTAAATTTCTGTTACTGCTTTTCTGAGAGCTTCTACTAGTATCCAAGGGCTTTTGTAAGTCCTCTTGAAGACAGTTGCCTATAGGCAGGATCATATAGTGTAAAAGTAGTTGTGACCAGCATGCCAGATAATGTTTAGTAATTTCTACACCTAGAACATGGCTTTTGTGTCATGCTTGGAGACCTGCAAGATCTTTCCGGAATTGTTTGTTATGTGTACAATTACACAAAGTCCTCAATCCCTGTTATACAAGAGTGTCACATCCTTCACAAGTGCATAGTTTCTCTTCTCTGGTGTCCACCATGAACAGAGAAACAAAGACTTTATCTCTCAGAATGTGGGATATCTCACTGCATTTGAATTATGCTGATTATCCTGAGTTTATGTTGATAAAATCTATAAATTTCACTGTTTTATCTGTATGTGGTACATAACTATGTAACATTAGAAGAGTTTTCGAGAATGTAAAAGATAGCTAATCAAACAATAGAGGTCTGATTTTTGTGTTTGTCTTTCTACAAGATAATTGAGTTACATGTTTCCTATGATAAAAACACTCACTAGTGATCTTAAATGGTTTTCATATAGGCTCCTACATCATGATTTTAAACAATAGTTTCTCAAGACATTCCAAAAATGGACACAAATGGGGACAACTCTCTATCTCCCAGTGACATAAAGTTCCCAGGATACTAGGGATGCAAGAGAATCATGTTTAAACTCAGCAGATAATCTGGTCCAACCTGAACCCCTGGCAAGTGCTGGTTTGGAGTGTCACAAAGAGGCCATGGCAAGGCCCCAAATCCAGGCTATTTGACAACACCTAGTGACACCATAAAAGCATTTTTATATGACGTAATAAACCCCAGTTCTGAAAGACAAAATATTCTTGATCATAAGGGTCATTTGAAAAATGTGTTTCAGATTTGGGCATAACGTTTTCAGAATCAGTTATTGTACAGTTCGTGTTTCCAAAATCCCATTTCACTCTTGGATTCTGCCTCTAAATATAAATCTCTTCCTCCTTCCTTGTCCTGTTCTATATATATAGCACACCCACATGTGATAAAGCCTTCTGCCACAGCAGTAAGGCAAGGGGGGGGAAGGCTGTAGCTAACCTGTGGGAGCACTGAATGCACTTGGCTGCTGCTCATAATGCTCCAAAGATACAATTATCACATGCATGATGAGTACTACACCTGCCACATCTCTTTTGCTTAAATAAATGATTCCTTAAATGTCACACAGCTCCCTTACTGGGAAACCATTACCAGAGAGGTCACCAGAGGACTTCACACTCCCTGTCCTTCACCTTCCACCAGGCAGGTTCCCCAGGACATCTCTCTTGCTCTCTTTTCCTCCCCAACCCCATAACCTTTTCCTATGAAAGTCCTTGCCATCTCATTTTCAGTGCCCAGCTTTCTCCTTTATTGTGATTTTTTTTTTCTTCTTTTTCTTTCCTCTCTCTTTGAGCCTTCTGTCCTGTTGCCTGTAAATCTGATCCATTGCAGTTTGTAGGTAGTGCTTATCAAGCAAGAATTCTCAGTGAGAAGTTGGGATAGCTTTAACATTTAGGAAGTGCTTTGTAGGTGCTTCGCTTGTCATCCTTGTTAAAGCTCACTTTGCCTCTGCAGCATAATTTAGCATTCTGTTCAGTAAGTGCATTATTTCCTCTCTATCAAAAGAGTTCTTGCATGTCTCTGTAACCACACTGCTGCCTAGTATGTGGCCTAGACAAGCTGCCTGTGACACAGCAGGAATGAGGTATTCAGTGCAAAGGATTTTTTTTTTTTTTTTGGCTTAGACCATCTGCTGGTGAAATGTTCCCATCACTAAAATCTCTTCCACGTAAGGAAGCTGACCCATCACTGATTACTTGTCAGTGACTGATGTCCTCAAACAGGGACGTGGCCATTTTTAAGACTGCTGCTGAAAGTAGTGTTAGATGCTTTGAGAATTGCTTTGTCCCACATCTAACAATGAATCCATTTTTAAGCAGTACAGTAAGACCTTTGCTGACTGTTGTCAACAATGAATCTCTTTCCTGTCATAGAGGGAACCTCAAGAAATGCTTCAGCCCAGCAGAAATATCTTGTTCATAGTCATTCCCTAGATTCTCATTTCTTTTGTTATTGGTAGTGGATTCTGCAGCTTCCTAAATCACCTCTGTCTCATGTCATTGCATCCACATACCCTTATTTCTCTCTCTGCGCCATTATGTATGAACCAAGAGACAGCCAAAGACTTCAAAGGCCTTACAGGACATGTGTCAAGCAGAGCAAGGTAGTGGTTAGAGAACTGGAATCTATCTCTAGCTTTGCCTGTAACTTCTCATAAAAGGCTAATGAGATGATTTAGCTGAATAAATCCAAGTGCATGAAATTAGATATTTAAACACATATATAGTGGAAACACGGACAAATTTTCAGGAATGCTTAATTCCCAAAATTTCATTGATAGCAACAGAATCTGTTATTGTTGAGATTCTTTTGAATTCAAACCAATGCACATAGATAACAAAGACAAATAAGTGTTAGTATCTAAGTTTTAAAATATCCACCATGCACTGTTTTTCCTTCAGTTACTGGAAAAAAGAAAAAATTGTTTTCCCCATGGTTTCATAATACGCTTATATATCCTGAAGTGACAGGTGATGTCTGAAAGGAACAAGTCTGTCTGTATAAATCCATACATATATTAATATAAGAAAAAAACCTAATGACTAAAAAAAAAAGTCTTACTTGAAAAATAAAATTGGTAGCAGATGTAGAGTGCCTCTAGCATTAGGCCAGCCTTTTACCCAAGAGAAAAGCTAGTTCACTGATGTCTGTAGGTGGTAGAATCCCATCATGGCATGACTCCTGCTTCATGACTCCTGCCAAACAATAAGATTTGTATATCGGGGAATTCTAGCCATGCCCAATGCCTGCATTGACTTACAGGAGATTCAAGAGGAAAACAGCATCAACTAAAAAATTGAGCTTTCTTTCTGTTTTCATAAAACTCTGGGAGGCATGGGACAGCTTCAGAGACTTTAATGGCAATTCTTATCTTTCAGGCATCGGATCTCAAAATCAAAGTTTAGGTAAGTAAAACTGACTTTTGCTTTTCCTCCTTTCCATGGCTTTTGTTCTTTACTTTGTGGTTTACTCCTGCATCTGTGGGACACAGTAGTGATTCTAGGAGACACTGCCAAACTTGTCAGATTTTAGTCATCTACCAAAAATCAAGATCCTTTTTCTTAGTTTCATACTGAAATAAGGCACAGGGACTACTGACAGTATTTCACTCAGAAGCACCTATCTGATTGCTACCTACATATCTCAAGCCATAAAATATAAAAGCAGAAGAAAAAAATGTTCAGCCACATAATTATACTACATCCATCCACATCAACCCTGTCAGCTCAAGGTTCTTTTTCCTACACTTTGTTGCACTACTCCGCTTTGCTTGATTGTAAATCTTTCAACTGATGAGGTTTGCATCTTATTCGTGAAATTCTCCCTTTCACCATGGGACATGTGGAGTTTTTCTGGTGGTATTTATTTTTCCGTTGACTTAAAGCTTTTGAAAATGTGAAGCAGTCCCCAGGTGGTCATCTGTGGGTTTCTATTGGAAAGGCTGACTGAACTCATAGAACTTGGTTGTTGAGGTCTCGGTTCATTTTTGCCTCTTCAGCAGGAGCCCAGCTGCCCCCATAACTCTGAATTCAAAGTTAATTTTATAAAAAACTAAATATATTTTCAGAATAACTGGAACAAGTGAGCAACTCTGTCCTTCAGCTTACATAAATCGTGAATGGTAATGTAAATTCAGGAATGCACATATGCGTACATACTGCCTATGTGCACCCCTGTGCAAAGAATTGCATACATGATCACATTCCTACAGTCCATGGATTTATTTGTATGTAGGTGTGAGCACAAAATGTACTTGTATCATCATATAGTCACACGCACGCATATTTGTGCACAAGTACACACAAAAGTGTGTGGGATTGCTAATGATTTAATGACAACATGAATGTCTAAGTGTTGTGCTCATTTTGAAAGTTGGGAAGATCATTTCTTGTCCTAAATCTGCTGCAAAACACACAACCCTTATTAAATGTTTGTGCTAGCTAGACTGGGTGCCTTTATAAACTGCATAGCTAAAACAGCCTGGATTTGATTACCTGTTAAAAAGCTGTTGTGAATTTCTTGGCCAATGTGCAATGTTCACATTGCCTGGCTTTAGTTGATATAGACACTGAACCCTGACCTCAAGCATGGCCATAGTTTATCACTGGAAATAACACATAAGAGATGACTAGCCAAGAAAAGTTCTCTTTTCTGGTAATGTTGTGTATGTGTGTGTCTCTTTAGAGACACATATGCGCACACACACATATATGTATATAATATCTATATAAAACTATTAGATTTATTATACAGTGGCAAGTGTTGCCTGGAAACTGGTTGCTATGCAAGTTAAATTCTGAAGAGTAGGAGGTGTGTAATTAGCTTTAAATATCTTCTGTGGTTAGTAATTACCCTCAGAAATCAGTGACACAAGGGGATGTGTTCATGGAAGGCAAACTTTAAAAGATCTGTTGATTAGCAAATGGTATCCTTAGTTCCAGACATGAAGGTGAGATGCTGAGGTCCCCTCAGTTTTGTTTTTCTGTTCAGAGTTAGCCCTTGTATTGGGCTTACTCCTGAACATTGCTGAATTTTGGAAATGTTCCATGGATTGTATTTGACCTCGCCTCTCCAAGGACTTACCCACTATATACCATGGACCTTTGGATTGTCTTTTGATGGACTATCCTGAGGCTGGGCAAGTTCCTATTGCAGGCCACAAGCATTAAATACAAGAAGAATAATTATTTTTGTGGGAACTGGGCTAAAAAACGTCTCAGGGTAGCTGCAATGGATGTCTTAATCAAATTAAGACATTGCTTGAAGAGGTTTATTCACCCCCGAATGTTGCAAATTGGCTTAGGACTAACTTTATTCCTTAGCTAAAGGAAGGATGATCACAACTGTCAACTCAGATGAGAATGAGAGAACGTTTCTCAGGGTGAACTTCAAAGTTATTCTCTATCGCTCTTGAACAATAAATCACAACTAGAATCTCTCTTGACAGAGATTTGCAGTAGCCTAAGGATCCCTATCTGAAAAGAACTTTTCCTTTTCCAATTTTTCAAGTCGTTACTGGCGCCGATGGAATCGATTCTGCAGAAGAAAGTGCCGCGCTGCTGTCAAGTCCAATGTTTTCTACTGGTTGGTGATCTTCCTGGTGTTTCTCAACACCCTTACCATTGCCTCTGAACACTACAACCAGCCAGACTGGCTCACGGAGGTCCAAGGTGAGGAGAGGCTGATGGTTCTGTTCATTGTGGTCAGTGTCAAAAAAGGGGGCGAGGGAGGAGCTGATGCATTAGACCACACAATGTAAAGGGAGCATACACAGCTCCAAATAGTCCTCTGTCTGTGGAGGATGTTAAATAATACAACAAAATATCTGCCTACAATGGGAGAAGCTTCAGGGAGAACACAAATTCCTTATTTCCGGGCACAGCAGTGTTCCACTGGGTGTAGGTGAAATCAGGAGCTTATGCTAAGTATATATTTGCAGTAACTGGATTTCCAATTTATGGATAGCTACTGGGAGCCACAGGTTCTCCAAGGTTTTTCCTGAAATGGCATTTATGATAAATTCTAGTTACCAGGGAGGTGAGGAAGAGTGATTTGTAAAGTTCTGTCTGCAGAGCAGTTGAATCCTCACTGGAGGTGAGAGTATCTGAAAGGCTTAATTAAGCAACAGTAGGTAGCACAGCAGCTCTTCTATTCCCACTCTCATCTGCAGATGACAAATGTGATGGGAGGTTGTGCACAGGAAGGCATGTCCCTGCCATGGAGGTTGTGTGGTTGTGTAATACATCGCAGCTGTATGTGCAATACATAAGAATCGCTGTAAGCATCTTTGTAAAACATTTCTGTGAATGAGATGCCCACGCTTTTGAAGTCCATTCTTTGACCCAAGTTTATATGAAGTTAACCTTTCAGACTGATCCCACAAGGCATTCCTTATAGGCAAGGGCCGATGGGTAGCTGTGGTGATCTTTTGACTAAGTTTCATTAATCTGCTTCTGTTTGCTTTTCATGAGATACTGCCAATAAGGTGCTGCTAGCTCTTTTCACGGCAGAGATGCTGCTGAAGATGTACAGCCTTGGTCTCCAGGCCTATTTTGTGTCCCTCTTCAACCGCTTTGACTGTTTCATCGTGTGTGGAGGAATCCTGGAAACAATTCTGGTTGAGACAAAGATCATGTCACCACTGGGCATTTCGGTGTTGAGATGTGTTCGACTACTAAGAATATTTAAAATCACAAGGTACTTTTGTGTTTCTTTGGGAATGAAGGAGAGATACTGCTTAATGCACAACATATATAGGCACTAGTCACTCTCATCCATGTTTTTTCACTTTTTCTAGTACTAATTGGGTAGCGAGAGTGCTAGGTTGACAGTTCTCATCATCTGAGGCAGGATGGGGAGGGCTGTAGAGACTGGATATCTCTGATGTGAGTGGTAAGGATTGGTGAGGAGTCTGGCATAGGGGGCTGGAGACACTTGATACCATGCAGATTGTTAAGCTGAAATCTGGAAGGATAATGTGAGCTGGGCTTGGGCTTTTATGGTTCCCTGCAAAACACAAAGTGAAAACAAACCAGCAGATAGCCTTGTGACCTTTTCTGTTGCTTTATGGTGACAGAGAGGAGCCTGAAAGACTGCTCTGAGCCAAAACAACACTTGACTGAGGAGCCCGTGCCAGCTCCAGTAGACTCAACAGTGGCCTGAGCGGGAGGTAGTGTCAACACCAGCAGCTAGAGGCAAAGGATGCTGCCAGCCCTTCTCCTTCAGAGGAGTCCAGCATGAAGCAGCTGCTTTATGAAGAAACCAGACTTTTCCAGATTCCAGTCTCCCCTCTTTTTCCTTCTCCTCCTTTCTCCTCTTCCTCTGCTTAAAGGCACAGTGGTGTCTGTTAAACAGTCGCTGCTTCCTGCACACAGATACCTCCAAAACACCAACTTGGTTTGGCAGGAGTTTTTCAGCTTGAGAGGAGATTGCAGGAGAGACCAGCTCCTATCTTACCCAGATGGGAGCTTTTGGAACAAATCTATCCAAGTGCTCACCCGAAGCAGCACAGGGTCTGCCTTTTCCCATGTGGGCACCATCATCACCTTATAAAAATCTTGACTGAGGTGGTGAAAGAGTGTGTTTTCTGCAAGCTCAGCTATGAAAATGTCCCTAGAATTGCTATAAACTCCCCCAAAGGAAATTTCTGACAAATCTGAGATAAAAAACATAGCACATGAGAAAAACAAGACCAAAACTGGAAGACAGTCAAGATGGCAGAGCTGAGAGGCAGAAAAAACAACAGACTTGGACTTGTGCATCATACAAAATTTACCCTTAAAGCTTCTGAGCCTCAACTCTTTGGCAGGCTGGATGGTTTTCAGGGTCAGATGGCAGAGACAGAAAATCAGTTTACAGTCAGAGGCCAAAGCAAGCCTACAACTATTAAAAAGGTGGTTTGTTTAGACATGTGATCATAGGAGAGGGAAAAGTGTTCCAGCTAACAAGAGTTTCCAGCAAGTAAGGCATCTTTGCCCTTTCAGAAATAGTGGGAGTCTCTGATCTGGTGACTGTTTTTCCTGGATCTTTGGGTCTGAAAGCTATCATCACTGAGTCCCAGGCCTGGTTTCTGAGGAAAGCAGTAGCTGTTTCAGGCATTGGGTAATCGGATACACCCAGGGCAACATACCAATAGCTGTAAAAGCATAAGCTTCAACATAGCATCCTGGAGAGGTCATTGTTTTTCCACTCCTACACAAAATATATAATCTAGCTAGGAGAATTCTCCAATAGAAAAGGCTAATACTGAGAGAATATCATTAATACTTTAGGAAGCTTGAGCTATTGGAGTACTCAACTATTCCTAAAGCTTCTGGCAGAGATATGATATTGGAACCAACCAGCAGTAGGACTAGTTACATTTACCTTCATTCTGCCACAGAACCAAAATACGATTTTACATGGAAGCAAATGTTACCTGGAATACATCTCCTGCAATTTGTACATGGGTCTGTGTGTAAAGCACAGAGCTGAGGAATAACTCGTAATGAATAATGTATTAATCAGATTTTCCCTTCTTTCCCGTTCCTAAAATATTGGCAAGTAGGTTGCAGTAGTCTCAGATTTATCTGTGTTTTTTAATTATTCATAATTTTCTTCATGATTTTTCCCCTTCGTGGGTGAAGTTCACCCTCGTGTGGAAGGCCCTAGCACAAGCCTCCAAAGCAGTATTTTAGGCCCACTTATGTCTTACTGCAGGAGAGAATATTCTGGCATTAAAGCAAAACTTTTACCTCTGATGTTCTCCAGTAAAATACAGATTTTTCTATTATTCACTCAGCTCTAAATACAATGATGATTTATTGACAGTGTTATCAATACTGGTGGAATACATCACCTGAGTGCAACGATAATACAGAAAGATGCAGTCCTAGAAAGCTGGGAAGGGTAGGAGGGATGTAGTGTGATTTTTTTATGTCAAATGAGCACTGATATGGGGACATATAGTGGAGATGGAAATAGTGATAATCAAGGGCATTAAAAAGGCACAAAGCAGGAAAATGACTCTGGTGAGAATGTATCAGTAGGTAGCCTAATCTTTATATATTTGTATGGATTTTCGTAGAATTGTAGAATAGTTTAGGTTGGAAGCGACCTTAAAGATCATCCAGTTCCACCCCTGCTGCCATGGGCATGGACACCCTCCACTAGACCATGTTGCCCAAAGCCCCATCCAACCAGGCCTTGAACACTTCCAGGGATGGGACATCCACAACCTCTCTGGGCAAACTGTTCAGTGCCTCACCACCCTCACAGTGAAGAATTTATTCCTTATATCTAATCTAAATCTACCGTCTTTCAGCTTAAGGCCATTGCCCCTTGTCCTATCACTGCATGCCCATGTTAACAGTCCCTCTCCAGCTTTCTTGTAGGCCCCCTTTAGATGCTGGAAGGCTGCTATAAGGTGTCCTCAGAGCCCTCTCTTCTCCAGGCTGAACAACCCCAACTCTCTCAGCCTGTCTTCACAGGAGAGGTGCTCCAGCCCTCTGATCAGCTTTGCGGCCCTCCTCTGCGCTCACTCCAGCACGTTCATGTCCTTCTTATGTTGGGGGCCCCAGAGCTGAACACAGTACTCCAAGTGGAGTCTCATGAGAGCAGAGTAGTAAACACCATGGTAAAACACCAAGTACTAACAAATTCTGGGTGTGTCAAGATGATACACTTCTAGGAAAAACACAAATAGAGCTCCCTAATATAATAGAAACAAATAAAGACACCATCAGATGAACAATGCATCATTTTAGAAACCACATTTAGAATTTCAAGAGCAAACATTTCTTCCAAAATTATAAGCACTCTTCAGAATCATTTAGTCTTGCACATTAGACAAGCAGACAATATAATCTGTTTGTTTTATTCTCCTTAATTTTTACAGGGCTGTGCAGAAAATCTCCCTTTGCTCTGAGAAGATCAATTATTTTCTCTTTATAAATAGTCCTTTACTGCTTTATAAATCCTTATATTTAGTCCTTTATACTTAAAAAATAAATCAATTTATTTGCAACAGCATAATGAAATTTGATATTTTATATGTCATCCTGCCACTAGATATGCCTCTGTTAACTGCAGGGAGGAGAGACAGGGCACCTTTTTTTGTACCTGCTTTCAAAGTGGTTTTATATTGGATGAACAGTGTGGGAAGCTTTCCTACAATGATACTGCCAGCTGTTGCTACTGTTTTAAGTTCTGCATCTGTGATTGGCAGTATCATAAAGACATAGTGGAAGGCAATGGAGAGGAGAGGGAAGAGAATAAAAGAACACATTAAGTTCTAATCCAGTTCTGCAATTGGTTTTTGTGAGAGATGTTGAACAAACCATTAAATTTCTCTGCATCATTCCTCCATTTTGAAACTGGGATCATAATCACATCCTACTCACTGGGGTTTTGCAGTGCCTCATTCACTGGCATCCTCAAGGATCTGAGATCTGCAAGTGGGAGATGTCAAGAAGCACATTCATTTCGCTGTAAGTCTGAGGCAGCAGCACAGCTTTCTCTCATACCTGCCGTTACATGCTGCTTGGACCAAACCCCTTGATTCCATCCAGCAGTGCCTTGAGATTTAGTGTAACTGTTTTTTCTTTGTAGTATATTAACCAAAGAGGGCGAAGTAGTGAGAGTCTTTTTCTTTGTCCTGGGCTTCAACCATTCCTGTCTTAAACGCCTTGTGTTTCATTGAGTAACCCCAGATCTCACTTTGAGGGGGTTTTCATGTTAGTTCTGCAACCACCTAATGTGACAGATGGTAACCTCAGGTCAGGCTTCTAGGACACTAAGATAAGACAATTGTTATTTTCACATCCTAGTCAAGTCAAGCCTTCCTTATCCCCTCCTTTTTCCTTTTGCTCTTTTCTTCCCCCCTGATTGGTTTCTTTACTATTCTAATGGTGCTGTATTTCTAGCTAGCACTCAGTAAACAGATAAAACAACACTAATCTTATCACCAGGTAATCTCAGTTAATTGCTTTAAGTTTGATAAAGCAAGTTTGATAAAGCGCTGGGGCAGGGGACATCATAGTGGGGGTCTGCTACAGGCCACCTGACCAGGGGGACGGAGCAGATGAAGCCCTCTATAGGCAGATAGGAGCAGCCTCATGCTCACAAGCCCTGGTCCTTGTGGGGGACTTCAACCACCCCAACATCTGTTGGAGGGACAATGCAGCAGAGCATAGGCAATCCAGGAAGTTCCCGGAATGTGTCGATGACAACTTGCTGCTCCAAATGATAGAGGAGCCCACAAGGAGAGGTGCCATGCTGGACCTTATTCTCACCAATAAGAAGGGCCTGGTAGGGGATGTCAAGCTCAAGGGCAGCCTTGGTTGCAGTGACCGTGAAATGGTGGAATTCAAGATCCTCAGGGCAGCGAGGAGGGCGCACAGCGAGCTCACTACCCTGGACTTAAGGAGAGCAGACTCTGGCCTCTTCAGGGATCTGCTTGGTAGAATACCATGGGACAAAGCCCTGGAAGGAAGAGGGGCCCAGGACAGCTGGCTAATATTCAAGCATCACCTCCTCCAAGCTCAGGAGCGATGCATCCCAACAAAGAGGAAGTCAAGCAAAAACACCAAGAGACCCCTGTGGATGAACAAGGAGCTCCTGGGCAAAGTCAAACAAAAAAAGGAAGCCTACAGAGTGGAAGCAAGGGCAGGTAGCCTGGGAAGAATACAGACAAACTGTCCGAGCAGCCAGGGATCAGGTTAGGAAAGCCAAAGCCCTGACAGAAATTAGTCTGGCCAGGGATGTCAAGGACAAGAAAAACTTCTATAGGTATGTCAGTGATAAGAGGAGGATGAGGGAAAATGTGGTTCCCCTCTGGAATGAAATGGGTGACCTGGTTACCCAGGACATGGAGAAGGCTGAGGTACTCAACGACTTCTTTGCCTCAGTCTTCACTGGCAAATGCTTGAGCCACACTGCCCAGGTCACAGAAGGCAGGGACTGGGAGAATGCAGAACCACCCACTGTAGGAGAAGATCAGGTTCGAGAATATCTAAGGAACCTGAAGGTGCACAAGTCTGTGGGACCTGATGAGTTGCATCCGCGGGTCTTGGGGGAACTGGCAGATGAAGTGGCCAAGCCACTCACCATCATATTTGAGAGGTCCTGGCAGTTCAGTGAAGTTCCTGCCGACTGGAAAAGGGGAAACATAACCCCCATTTTTAAGAAGGGTAAAAAGGAAGACCGAGGGAACTACAGGCTGGTCAGTCTCACCTCCATGCCTGGCAAGATCATGGAGCAGATCATCCTGGAGACTGTGCTCAGGCACATGGAAAATAAGGAGGTGATTGGTGACAGCCAATATGGCTTCACTAAGGGCAAATTGTGCCTGACAAATTTGGTGGCCTTCTATGATAGGGTTACAGCATTGGTGGATAAGGGAAGAGCAACTGATGTCATCCACCTGGACTTGTGCAAGGCATTTGACACTGTCCCGCACGACATCCTTGTCTCTAAATTGGAGAGATGTGGCTTCGATGGATGAACCGCTTGGTGGATAAGGAATTGGCTGGATGGTCACACTCAAAGAGTTGTGGTCAACGGCTCAATGTCCAAGTGGAGAACAGTGACGAGTGGCGTTCTTCAGGGGTCAGTACTGGGACCGGCACTAACATCTCTGTCAGCAACATGGACTGTGGGATTGAGTGCACCCTCAAGCAAGTTTGCCGACGACACCAAGCTGTGTGGTGTGGTCAACACACTAGAGGGAAGGGATGCCATCCAGAGGGACCTTGACAGGCTGGAGAAGTGGGCACGTGCGAACCACATGAAGTTCAGCAAGGCCAAGTGCAAGGTCCTGCACATGGGTTGGTGCAATCCCAAGCATGACTATCGGCTGGGCGAGGAATGGATTGAAAGCAGCCCTGAGGAGGACTTGGGGGTATTGATTGATGAGAGACTCGACATGAGCCAGCAGTGTGCGCTTGCAGCCCAGAAAGCCAACCGTGTCCTGGGCTGCATCAAAAGAAGTGGGACCAGCAGGTCGAGGGAGGTGATCCTGCCCCTCTACTCCGCTCTTGTGAGATCCCACCTGGAGCACTGCATCCAGCTCTGGGAGTCCCAGTACAAGAAGGACATGGAGCTGTTGGAGAGAGTCCAGAGGAGGGCCATGAAGCTGATGAGAGGTCTGGAGCACCTCTCCTGTGAGGACAGGCTGAGAGAGTTGGGATTGTTCAGCCTGGAGAAAAGAAGGCTCTGGGGAGATTTAATTGTGGCTTACCCGTACCTGAAGGGGCCTACAGGAAAGATGGTGAGGGACTGTTTATCAGGGAGTGTAGTGACAGGACAAGGGGTGATGGGTTTAAGCTGAAGGAGGGTCGATTTAGATTAGATGTTAGAAAGAAATTCTTTACTGTGAGGGTGGTGAGGCACTGGAACAGGTTGCCCAGAGAAGCTGTGGATGCCCCCTCCCTGGAAGTGTTTACACCCAGGTTGGATGAGGCTTTCGGCAACCTGGTCTAGTGGAGGGTGTCCCTGCCCACAGCAGGGGGGTTGGAACTAGATGACCTTTGAGGTCCCTTCCAGCCCAAACTGTTCTATGATTCTATGATAGTTTCATAAGAAACTGAATCTCGGGTATTGAGCCATTTGTAAGAAATGCGGACCTGATAAATGTCTGCGCAGTTGCGCTTTGAGATAGAAAGGCATTTAAGCTTAAAGTGAGTCGCTGAGACTATTCAGATGTGTAACAGCTTTACTGTATACCTCTTAAGGGCACTTCTAGAAAGACCCAGAAAATGTGTGTCCTGGCTGACATTGGAGGACTTGGAGAGATATTCTGAATCCCATCAGTTTCTGGTTTAAGGATGTTAAAGTCAGTCAAGTTTTATCAGAATGAATTTTTCCTTTTTCCTGTGTCACTTTCCCTTCCTCCCAAAGCGTGAAAGTATGTGAGCTGTAAGCATAAACGCAAATATAGCGAGCTGTTACATTGCACATTCAGTGCAGATATTTGGTGGCACTGAGCCTGCAGCTTCCATGCCCTTACCTTTGCTCTGTAGTTTTTCATTGCTCATCTCTTTAATTGCAGTTAAACTTTAGACCATTCTAGCTTTCTCCGAAGTGCTGAAGCTGGGCTGGAGGGAAAACATCACAATTCTCTTTGAAGCTCAGCCCTTGGAGATGAACCAGTTGTTGAACTTCAGAGGACATGGTGGTGTCCCTCTGCAGATCAGATTGCTAACCTTCATAAAGTGATTGGGCTGCTCAAACATTCCTGTCTTCCATGAGACAAGAAAAGTCTTCTTTTTACACTGACATTTTAAAAAATATTAATTTAACTGGGATTTTAAGAACCCTCTTCTCTAATGATTACACTACCTTCAGAAAAAAATTCGTATGTCGAGAGATCCGGCTTCCTCAAAGGAGTCAAAGGAGTAAGAGCACTAGACGTGTCTGCCATCTTTTTCAAGTGGAACTTCTGTATCTAAGGAAAATATGGCTAGAAATTCAGAGTCCTCTAAGGAAAGAAAGGTTCAATGTTATAGGCCTTGGGAGAAGGGAGTGGAGGACATTGGCCATGGTGGAATCTCAAAGCATGGTGGTAGGCTACAAGAGATAGTGCTAGAAGACTGAGAGATCACAGGCAAACATTGCTGGCTTGGTGGTCTCTGGAAGTTGTTGAAGCTTGCTAGTATTGTGCATTCAAAATGTTTGGAAGATGACAGCTAATCTTCAGCGCAGTCTGAAAGCTCTGTCAGACTCAAACTGCATAAAAGAGAAGTGGTCATGACCAGCTAAGCAGTAGACTAGGAGTGGTTGAGCAGATGCGAGACCAAACTAGAAGTTGTTTCATGGGTGATGCGGTGGATTCTTTAGCAATTTTTTCTAAAGCCTTTTTCCAACACATGGCTACTTTGCATGCTGGCAAAGAATGCAAGCAAACGGACACACTGCATCAGAGCGTGTTGCTGGCATCTCTTTGAACCCTTAAGTGGGACCACAAGGGCAAGAAGATCCTTTCCCTGCATCATACATCAGTCTGATGTGGGCACAAGCCTGAATACACAGGGAGAACAGGTCTTAGCCATCCTCTGTCTTGAATGAAGCTCTTCCAAAATGTTCTGCAGTCTGTTTGAAGAAGTAGAGTTAGTTTGATACCCAAAACAGCAGTGATGGAGTGTTCTTCCAAGAGCAAAGGAAACTCTGAACTTTATGGATGTAGATCTGGAGTCTCTTTTAGGGTCCATGTAAAAGGACCTTTAATATCTTTCTCATTCCTCTCAATCCCAGAAATCTTAGCAACCTCTATCTGTGAGTGAGCCCAAGCACATACACACACACACACACACACACACACCAGATTTTGGGCAAGTTTGTATTTGAATCCAAACTGTTTCCCCATCTGCTCTTGTTAGTTATTACAGGCCATTCTCTGGAGTGAGGTATTTGGGCTGCCATAACATCTGTGAGTGTTGTAATGAGGTTGGTTAGAATGTAACTCTCTGAAGCAGCAAGAACTAATCACCGTATATTGATATAAGATTTGCAGAGCCTTAGACGGAGAGTGCTTCAATAATCTTCTGGGTATGCGTATGGGGTGGGCGGTGGAGGGAATTGTATATGTACACGTGTGGTAGTAAAATTACTCATTAGCTGCAGTAGGTCTCATTATCTTAGGGAAGCACATCAATGATTCACTGCTTAACAGGGTGTTTGGAAATGCCGGCTTGTACACAGAAGGCAGCCTGAACCAATATCCTGTGCAGTCCATGAGCACCTGTCTTGGATTGAAGGAATTTTAACTGCTGCTATTTTCTCTCCCAGATACTGGAACTCCCTGAGTAACCTTGTGGCTTCACTCCTGAATTCAGTCCGCTCCATTGCCTCCCTGTTGCTGCTTCTCTTCCTCTTCATTATCATCTTCTCACTCCTGGGGATGCAGCTCTTTGGGGGCAAGTTTAACTTTGATGAGATGCAGACCAGGAGGAGTACATTTGACAACTTTCCCCAGTCCCTCCTCACTGTGTTTCAGGTAAGGGCAAGAGTGGTCCCAATGGGGCCAACACATTGTCTTTACACGGGGCGAGACAGAGAGCAGGTTCTCCACCTTTCCCTTGCAGCCTGACAGTCCCTGAGACTGGACATCACGCTAACAGCTCCAGGAGCAAGGCGCCATGCTTTGCTGCCAGCACAGGAGTGCTGACTCCCAAAGTGGGGAACCAAAGCTAAAGCCCCTGTGTATAGCAAGGCCACCAGGTCTTAGCAGGGTGGGACAAGAGAATGGTCATTGCCATGTCCAAGGGCAGCACCTGCATGCCAAAGCTTAACCCTGCAGCTGTCCTGCCCCCCTCCCACAGTACCTGGGAACAAATATCTGCTCACAGCACCAGAGAAGCAATCAAATGGCCTTAAAGCTGACTGCAGCTTTAGGAGTGATCAACCAAGAGCATCAGGATCATGATTTCACATGCAAGGTGAAGGAAAGTAGCAGGGAGGGATATGCTGAGGGCTTTCTTCAGTGCTTGTGCAGCCTGTCTCAAACAACAGACATGTGGGGGGGAAATGCCTGGGAGAGGTGGGGAGACTTGAACAGAGTTGTCTGGGAGAGCCGTTTGGCTTCAGCCATCATCTTCAAGGGGACATGTGGGGTTTTTTTACACTTTGAGCACAGGCCCTCTGCACGGGTTTTTAATTTTCTAGATGGACACAGCCAGAGTCTCCAACCATCCTGGGGGGAGGGGGTGTTCTCTAGGATAGTAGATATCTACTTTGTATTAATAGGGTTTTCAAATTCTCTGTGTGGTCTAACACTGTATCCCTTATTGGTGGGAATGTGTCATTTAGATCCTGACTGGGGAGGACTGGAATTCGGTGATGTATGATGGGATCATGGCTTATGGCGGCCCCTCTTTTCCAGGAATGTTGGTCTGTATTTACTTCATCATCCTCTTCATCTGTGGAAACTGTATCCTTTGATGCTACTCTTTTCTCCAAGTGGGGCTGAATTTAAAGCCACCCTTTACTACTTTGTTATATCAGAAAATAATGAATTTCATACCTTACGTTTTTACCTTTTCCCTAGGTCTGAATTTTGGCTTTGCACTGCCAAAAGTAAACTGAGTTTGTTTAATTTCAGCTAGTGCTAAGACTTTAGGCATATAAACAGTTTTAAGAGCCAGCTACGTGCCAGTTCTGCGTGCTAGCTTTTATTTAATATCTTTACATGCTTAGTGTTTTTATTTTTCATTCCCCTTAATTCTCATAGGTTTTTCTTTCCTGCCTTCTCCAGAAACTAATCTCTGTGTGTATCTACTGTACTTACTGCATATTTTTGCTTCAATTGCCTTTTCAGTAATATATTCCATGTGCTTTCATCCAAGCCTTATGTGGAATAAAAATATGTATAATCTACAATATGCTATATACAAATGCTGTAATAGGAGTAAGATATGTTTGACATAATTGATTTATGTGAGATCATATATTAATTCATGTATAAACTAACAGGAACCGTGTTCCATTTCAGTTACTGCAATCTGTGTGTTCTTCAAACACAAAATCGTGTTCTGTTATCTTCCAGCCTGTGCTGGTGTTAAGTTACTTCAGTTCTCTCTGGCTTCAGGGTGAAGTGAGGGCACTGTACATATCACAGGAGGTACAAAGCACATTGCATGTTTAAGTTGTGAGTGTCTTTTCACAGGAATTTGCATATAACATAGAGCTATGGTTCTGTTCCGTTCTCAGTTTGCTCCAAATTTGTTCATGTTTAGTTTCTGCTTCCCTAATAAATGGCCCTCCTGTGTCAGAGGTGACATTTCTTTTTATAGTGGTTCTTCTATAAGGCTACCTTGTAGTCTCAGCCCAGCTCTTCTGGCCTTTCCTCATAATTCAGATCTCTCAAACCCTGTTATTTGACATTTCAGTTGACCTGCATGCCCTCTCTTCAAAGTGAGATGGTGCAATTCCACTTATCTGAAGGTCGAGGTAGGCATCTGCCTGACAGCTTAAAAAAAGCTACAATTTGGATCTCCTTGTGAACTGCAGAGGAAAATGTGAGCCAGCTCTACATGCTGGCTGACTTTGGAGCCATTAGACCTTGGAGCCCAGGGAGGGGTGGCTGTATTTCCAGAGTAAGCCTTGAACAGGAGTTTACTAAAAAGTTATCATGGTGTAATAAGACCCACTCTCAAGAAATTTATAAAAGAAGCTGATGTTCAGATTTGTAACACGAGATCTGAACACTGGTTGGCAAGACAAGAAAACAGTTGTCATTCCTCGCCCTTCAGCTACATGGGCATGACTGGCCATGCATGGACTCTCTGCTAGGAGATGGCAGAGTTATCAGCTCAACCCTTCAATGCCCAGACTAAATGAATTTCTTTTTGATTGCCTCAGAAATGCTAATGAGAGTGCTATGCTTGCTGTCCATAAAATCCACTCATGTCTGTGAGAATACCTGCAATGAGGTGGTTCAACTCAAGTACATAGACCAAAACTGGAAAGCCTGGGTGCCTTATGGTATGAGGCTCCTGAATATGAGTGCTTTAATAGAAGTGACCTAAGCTGTCAAAGATGCAAAGCATTCAGTGCTCCCCTTATCTTCAGTGGGATTTGTTGCACAAAGCAAGACTCTTTTTTGGAAGTTGGAAACTAAAATATAAATCTGGACTTAGGTGTTTTATATCAGTCATTCTGTTGTGAAATTTTGGAAACCCCACACAGTCTGTTAGCCATTTGGATGGAAGGTGTAGGTTTGTGCATGCTGGATACACACATCCTGAACATTTGTGTGAAATGAAAGTTTGGAAAATCCAAGAGATCCGATGACAAGTTGCTAAAAATTTTCAATTAAGAAACCTTTGATATAATGTTGTTCTGCAGCTTTCAAAGCCCGTTTTCTTTAAGTAGCACACAAACAGATATCCTGCTGAATGTATTTTTGGCCATTGCTGTGGACAACCTTGCTGATGCTGAGAGTTTAACATCTGCACAGAAAGAGGAGGAAGAGGAAAAAGAAAGGAAAAAGCTAGCTAGGTAAATCCATTTGCATGCACCTATCTACACTCGTATGCATGCATTCCTGTGAGTGTAATTACACGTATTATGCACGTATATATGTGCAAGTAAGTGTGTGTGTATATGTAATATATATGTATAACTTCTCTGTGAGTGTGTATAGATTATATGTGTGATTAATGGAATTATATATGGAATTATGTATATACAAAGTTTTATGTAAAAGAATTCAAACTAAAGGACAAGAAGATGTCATGAGCTGGGAGTCCCCACAGTTGCAATGACGTGGGCAGAGGAAAGGACGTCTGGGTGACTGATGAGCTTTCAGGGCATAAGCAGAGAATGAGCGTGACATGGTGTCAATGTTACAATCCCATTTGAATCTCCCTATTTCCTTCTGATTGCTTTGGACCACAAGGCATATTTTCAGACTGTCGTTCCCACGACAAGATTCAGCAGCTTCCTTCTCTTTTGATGCCACATGCTGTTCTTCTCTTGCCAGTTTTTTTAGTGTTTCTGCAGACTCTTAGGAGGCACAAGCTGGATGTAGAGCTTCTCTGTCATTCCCAGCTGCCAACAGAGGGAAAGCCTTTCCTTACTGGTTATTTCTACTCACTATCTTCCAGGCTGCTTGGAGGGGATCCCTTGCGCACATCTTTCTGCTTCATCCTGCATGCTAGTCAGCAGGTTTTCCCTGGCTCTGGGAGAGCAGTAAGGGGCAAAACTTTGTAGGCAACCTAGTGGAAGTCCACAGGATATGGGCTGAAAATGGTTGATGCCTTTGTCATCGGGTGAACAAAGAGATTTCTACTGACAGACCTAGAATACGCATGTGTGCAAACACACCAGCACGTACTTCCTCCAGATGCACACCCACCCACATGCAAACACATGCGATTAAGAAATCTATAAAATAAAAGGATACTATATAGAATTAGAGCAGAGTCTCTGCCTTTGCCTGCAGATGAGGACAAGGTGGAGTCACTGGTATGTAAGCTGGACTCAGAATGGACGTACCAGCTAGCTGATGATTCTCATGGTGTGTGCTGTACCACATGAAGTTCCTGAAAGGGAAAAAGCTTTTCACCTTTATAATTCTTTGCTTTTTATCTTGTAAAATTGTTAGGACTGCTAGTCCTGAAAAAAAACAGGAGATAGAGAAAACAGCTGTGGAGGAGGAGACAAAGGAGGAGAAAATTGAGCTGAAATCGATCACTGCTGATGGAGAATCCCCACCTGCTACCAAGGTAGGGTCTGCTGCCAGCCAGCACTCTGTGCAGTGGTGGCATGAACAGCTTGGATTTCTGAGCTAATGCAAACCTTCTGCCTTGTCTGATAAAAGCTTTGCTTTGTCTCCTTCCATTTCTGTCAGATCAACGTGGATGATTATCAGCCCAATGAAAATGAAGAAAAGAGCCCATATCCCACAACAGAAGCGCCAGGTATGTATCTTCTTCCTCTTGTCCATGATTTAACAAAGAGAAGGTCTGGTTGCTAATGCACATACAGCCAAATTGTGGTGGCAGGTATGCTGACCATGTAATGCTTTCATGATGGGACAGGATGATATACTTGCATGTGTTTGCACAGGTGTGGACTTGGTCCTTTGCAGTCCCTATACCGATTAGTCATATTTGATTTGATTTTCTATAAATATCTCCAAATACAGAGCTTTACAGAGAACCAAATCAAATCATACACAAATCTCTGCATATGAAAATATACATATGACTTTGTTTTCAGTCTATTTTTTCAGTACTCAGCAGTTAGGGGAGACTCACAACAGATACTCATGAAAGTCAAAGTGCTGAATGCCTTTTTGTACTTTTTTCTAATCAAAAAAGATAGTATGAATTATTAACATAATTCTAAAGGCACAAGATCTTAGCCTAGAATTGGAAAAAACAAGCTAGATCATTAGTTAGGCTAGTTTTCAAGTCAGTTGGACCTAATTAACTTCATCCTCAGATACTTAAAAGATTGGTTGAAGAAATCTCAGAACGTAGAGCAGTTTTTCTTCAAGACATCCTGAATGGGGAGTGGGGTTGGAGCCGAAGAATTACAAGCTAGTCAATTCAACTTCCATTCTTGGAAAAGTGCTGGAACAAATGATTAAACAAACTATATGACTGCAAGATAAGGAGATGACTAGCAGCCAACATAGATTTGCCAAGAACAAATCACGTCAAACCACCCTTACTTTCTTCTAAAAGGGGCTGACAAGATTTGTAGACAGGAGAGAAGAAGTAGATGTCATATTCTTTAGCTTTGCTAAGACTTCTGACTGTCTTTTATAACATTCTCATAAGCCAGCTAGAAAAACATGGTCTAGATGATTGGGAGAGAAATTGATCAGACCCTTTATCATGATAGAATCATAGAATGGTTTGGGTTGGAATGGACCTTAAAGATCATCCAGTTCCAACCCCCGCTGCCATGGGCAGGGACACCCTCCACTAGACCAGGTTGCTCAAGTACTGATGGCCCAAGTGAGGTTCTACAACCCAAGGGCCTGTCCCGAGTTCAGGTCAGTTCATTGCTAATGACTTGAATGATGGGAGAGGAAATACACTCATTACATTTGCAGATGACATGAAGCTAGGAAGGACAGGGCAGCATTAGAATTCAAAGAGCTCTTGAGGAACTGGATAAATGGTCTAAATAAAATTGAAAGTGTCAGATTCTACACATAGACAGGAATAAACAACTCACAAATAAAGGATCTTACGTGACAGCTAGTTAGGTAACAGTCCTTGAGAAAAAAAATCTGAATCTTGTGATCAAAAGCTCAACAGGTGCCAACAACATTTTGCTGTCTTTCAAAAGGCAGGTAAGTAGTGAGATTTATAAACAGTGGAAACATGAACCTTTAGTCCAGTTATGGGTTTTCCTCTAACTGGCCAATGAAAGCTAACCAGAGCAAAGCAATTACTTTATTCTGTTCACTATCGATAAGATTTCAACTGGGATGTCGTATCTCATTTTGGGTGCCCAGCTTAGGAGAAGTGGGGTTGAATTGGAAGGAGCGTGGAAGAGCATGGTGAAAACAATGCTAGTAGGAAGGAAGAACTAAGATTGAAAGAATTGTGGTTGTTTGAGCTAGAAAAGGCAGGAGAAACATCTTCAAATGCATAAAAGCCTGTTATAGTTAGGGGGGGAATTACCTCCATTATGAGAAAGTGACAGATTCAAGATTCACACCAGGGCAGAATTTTCTAATGGTGAGGCTAGAAAAGATCATGAAGATGGTTGTGGAAGCCCAGCATCACTGAATGTTGTTAAGAATAGGTCAGAAAATTATCTGCCAGAAAAGACTTAGATATAACGATTAGTTGATCCTGGCTTAGCAGAAGCATGAACCAGAGGACCATTGGTGATCCTTTCCTGCTCTGCTTTTCTGTGTTTCTATGATTATGTAACAGGCTGTAATGGGTAATAAACTACATTCTCTTCTATTCCATGATTCCTACTAAATGTCTGATAATAGGTTGATGTGATGGGGTAAAAAAAGACACAATAGTTCATTTTAAATAGTTGGACAAGGGTTTCAGACAAGTGAAATGGAAAACTGTTCCTTGCGTTTGATTTTCAGTACAAAAAAATCCCCACATTTGCTATACTTGTATTCATCCATATTTATAGCCCATTTATCAGGAATGGAGTGTGGTTCCAACACCATGCAATACTGTTTTAACATTACCTGGGGCAGATCACTCTGGCTTTAATCTTCCCAGCACCTCTATAAACACAGGCACTTACTGGACACACATCCCCAGTTGCTAAGGGGTTTGTGGGAGTCTTTAGTCAGAAGCACAAATTAAAACAGCTTGGTACAGTTCAGTTTCTCAGCTGGCTTGGATTTGCAGACCATTACATTTTTTTTCAAGTGAAGGTACAGTCACCTGTATATCAAATTTAAGCCTACTGATAATAGAATTGTGTTTTAGTTACCTTCTGTGGATAGCTTAGAAATAGTCCAGCATGTGAACTATACGAGAAAAACTACATCTACAATTTGTGTCATGGACATTTTATCTGCAGCCATGCATAGGATCAGAGCACAGAAAATTAAGTAAAAACACTTTTAACTCCTGCCTTGGGGTACCAGTCTCTGGCCTGTCATACTTTTGAACAGAACCTGAAATTTGAATGGATGGTCAGGTTTTCTCCTGACTCCTATTAGAAATGCAAAGGGACAGCATCTTGGTTATTTACCATTGTATGATACCATTTCTAAACAGGCCTATTCCCTGAATTGTTTATCAGTTCTTTGTGAAGTTGTTCTCTAACAGCTCACAGACCACTTCTTTCAGAGTTCATGGAAGTCAACTGTAAGGCTCAGATGCAGTAAAGTTTTGTAAATCCCTTGTTAGATCAGGTTTACCATAGGCATCTATTCCATTCTGCTGTATAAAGCTTAGAAATACCAAGACCCTCTCAGAGCTGATGTGGCATGTCACATCTGCCTTGTGTAGTCAGTTCTGGGGAACAAGGCTCCAAGGCTTTCCCCAGCACTAGCAAACAAGAATTTCCCAATCCCCATATGTACCCTTGTCCATTTCCCTTGTGGCCATCTGACGAGTCCTCCTGCTGATTGCTGATCGATCCAGCTGTGGTACAGGAGATGCTGTGCAGCCTCATACTGCCCATCGGGGAACACACCTTTTCTTGCTCACCTGCACGTGGATCCATTTCAGCTGTGCTTTGAGTGAAACATCCTATTGCTTCTTAGATGCAGTCAGCTGGTTCTACCTATCTTCTGTTTATGATTTAAGCTGTTCATGCCTGTGACCTTTCCATGGCTGTGTACCACTCCATCTTCTGAAAACATCCTTCACCCTAACCCAGTGTTCAGAAACAATTTGAAACGGTCACTTCATTTGTTTTCCCTTTATTCTTTCAACCTACCTCACTCAGTCTCCTATTAGTTTCTGCTGCCTCAACCATTTTTCTCAATAACCTCTTCTGACTCTATTTGCTACACAGTGTTGCTCTTAGCCCCTGGAATACTCTGTGTACTTGCAGCTCATCAGATCACCTATCCTCTTTGTTGGAAGTACAGACTAGTTCGTCCAGAGATTTGTGTACACTAGAAGGATTATTATGATGATATGTTTATTATAGGGAGACAGGGAGCTAGTCTTGCAGTCTAGTACAGAAACAGACAAAGAATTCAGAATGTCAGATGAAGGTAAAAACTTGGGATGATTCATGGGAGCTTGAAACAAAGCAATGTCCTTACACAAGAGTTCTGGTCTTTGTACAGTGGAAGAAAAAAGAAAAAAAAACACTCATCATTGAATTTCTCACTGATGCTGCACTGTAGCCTGTGTGTGTTTATGGCTTCACAACCAAAGGGCATCACCATTCTAATGAAGCACAAGTCAAGATGACAGTCCTAGATTTGAATTCCCTTGAACTTTAGGAGAGTTCAAACCTAGCTCTGAACTTGGCAGCTCTGAGTCATGTTTCTTTATGATTTTGTGGCAAGCTTGACTAGAAGGGTCACTTTTTAAACACAAATATGCCTTAGGTATAGAAAACAGTCAAAGAACAAGTGTGGGATTGTAGTCGATGTGCTGCCTAGCCCACCTGTGAATACCACGTTGACCTTTGCTTCTATGAATGCTGGCAACTGCGCAACATACTGTTTCTGTATGCAGGTAGATAGCTTGGGTAGTGACCTGAGCTGAGGCTGTCATCATGTTATTCTTTGTGTATTTGGGCCTCAGTGTTTCCTTTCTTCTGTGCCCTAGGCCCTACTCTAAATGAAAAGTATTTAGAACATTATTCTTTATCTGTGGCTGAGGAACTGAGCATGTTTTCCAGTCTGAAGGTGTGTGGTTTCCAGAATCACTAATATATTTCTTGCTGTATGGCAGACACAAGAAAAAGAGGAGAGGAACAGTGTTCTTTATGGTCTTCATGGGGCTAATCCTTCTTCTAAGAGTCCATTTTCCAGAGGTGTTGTTCCATATCCATTTGAAAGTGTTTTTTTAAGCATTCTTCCAAGTAAAAGAAAAAGAATGATCTCATAGTGAAGGCACAGAACAGGGGCTCAGAATACTAGTCTTTTTAAGTAAGAGCTCTCAAATATCCTATGTGATCATGAGCATTGGTACTCTGGACTGTTAAAGAAGAAAAAGAATTTGCTTACCTTGCTCATTGTCAACCTACTCAGAAATCTGTAGATAAAAGGTGCAAGTGTAAAGTATTGTAATATTATATAAATATGAGCATTAACACCAATTTTACAAGTACTATGCACAAAAGTACTTCTGAAACAGTTTCTTTAACTAATAAAGCCTGTAGAAAGAATATTATAAAATATATTACAACATAAAATTGAGCTGTTAAAAAATAGACTGGCTTAAAAAACAGAAACTCTATGTACAAGCTCAAACATCTATTCAAAAATCTATCAAGTGAATTTGAGCTGAACTCTTGCTGCTAGAAGTGTAAAGAAAGAATCCTATTTGCATGCAATAATGGCATGCATTGAAAAGGCCACTTGTCTCCTGTCTCCAACATCTAGATTAGGGTCTGTGCTGATTCATCTGTTCTTTCTGATGTGTCCATTACCAGATCAAGTACCATACCTGACCCTAAAGGAACATGCTCTTCCTGGAATTTATCTGTCTTTATGGACTCAAAATAAACCTTTTAACTAGACTTTCCTCTTTTGCATTGGCTGGAAGATGAATCAGTTGCATTTAACCTGTCAGACTCCTTTCTTTAAATATTTTTTCCTGTCTTGCTGATTAAGTGAGAGGATTGGGATCTCATGTCCTTTACAGAACAGCATCTGACTTCAGCAGGTAGAAGAAATGCTCAAAGGTGGAAGGTTCTCTTTCACATACCACTTAGCCTGCATCTCTGTGTTTTTTTCCTTGTGGGTGCTCACTGATCTGCACAGTGCCTGGAGATCTGCTCCATAGGCATCAGGTTCGAGAGTCTCAGCTTTCTTCCCACCCTTTCAGTCTTCCCCCCACTGAATTATGAAAGAGGACAGTTTTAAGAATTTCTGATTGGCATAAGTCAAAGTGCCCATGCTCCATGTTTGTTCTGAGGCATACGTGCCAGACACAATCCCAGATGTGGCAGTGGCTCCATGGAGAGCCTTACAAAGGACTAAAAACAGATCTTGATAAACTGGAGGAATGACCTGAAGAAAACAAGATGCAGTTCAGTAAGGATGAGGTCAAAGTGCCACTCTTGGGAATAGTCAGCAGCACAAATGCAAAGAGGAGAGTGAAAGACTAGGCAGCTGTTCCGTGGTAAATAATCTGTGCTTTGTGCAAATCAGAAACTGATGGAAAATTAATGCCAGAGTGTAATGAAACGAAGTGCCTGTGAGGGACATTTAAACAGGAAGACAGTATTATAAGATGTAAGACATAATCCAGCTCTCCAGCACCAGTAGAACCTCAACTGCAGGTTAATCCTGCAGATAATCTAGAGGAAAGTAGCAAGAATTATCAGAGACCTAAGAAACACAGCAGCACCTCATGTAGGACTGTTGTTGTTTTGCTGTAGGAACCAGAAATCCTTCCAGAGGCGTAATAATGGTCCTCAGGCATGTAAAAGCCTTCTGCAAGAGGAAGGGAATTCTCTATTTTCTGTGTCCATGGAAAATAAGAGAATAGATAATGGATTTAGACCATAGCAAGAAAGATTCAAGTCAGTCATTAGAAGAAGCTTTTTTTGCAGAAGGGACAGCAAAGCATCTGAGGAGGCTGCTGAAAGGACATTGTGAGGTTTACCAGCATTAATGTTTTTGCAGAGAGGCTAGACCAATGTCTGCCAGGGTGAGCACTGGGTAGCAGATGCTGCCTTGGAGAGAAGTAGTGAACAAGGAACCTCAAGCTTTCATTATCTTATTTCAGTGATTCTTAGGTTTTAGCTCTAGTTATGACAGAGACAAATGCCCCAGCACTCCAGAATGGGTTATATTTTGCATTAAAAGACAAAAATGCTTCTTTCAGCAGAGGAAGATGAGGAAGAACCTGAGATGCCTGTCGGCCCTCGGCCTCGCCCGATGTCTGAGCTGCACCTCAAGGAAAAGGCTGTGCCCATGCCTGATGCCAGTGCTTTTTTCATCTTCAGTCCTAACAACAGGTATTCAAGAGACTGCTTAGCTGGAACAAGGAGGCAGAGAGCATGTACCCCTTCCACGCTGAGCCCCAAAAGTTATGTGGTACAGAACTCCCTTCCAGCAGTTCATATCAGAGACCTCCTTTGACCAGTCTCTCCTTTAAAGGCCTTGGCATGAAATCCTTGTGAAAGTAGGGAGCCCCTTGACAATATTCAGTGGGAGTTCATGCGACCTGCAAGGCTGATTGAAGACACAAATCATGAAAGCTTCAGAAATAAGGAACTTGGAAGCATGTCAGTAATTGGAATTCCCCAACATATTCAGGTGCAAATTGTAGGCAAGCCATCATGCAATCAGTCAAGCATGAGGTAGGAGCTTCCTGTCCTCATGGCTGCCCAAAATCCACTCCCAGTAGGGGCTTCATGTGTCTCTGCTCATTCCTACACGTCAAGAACAAGCATACAAGAAAAGGGAGGAGGAGGATGAGAGGAATAATTCTTCTCTCGCACTCTTCCTTTTGGCTCCTGCCACGTAGCTTCACAGTGTCCCACCTGTCTTTCCAACACAGATGTGTGAAACCAGTACTGTGAGTGGAGAGCTGAGCTGTGACACAGGGGAATATATCTTTCCAAGGGTACAGAAATGAGCTCACTGCCCAGTGGTCTGTGTAGTACCATGTATCCCAACATCTCCCTTGGGGACTTGTCCTCCAAACCAGCACCAAGTAAGGCAGGGCTATAAAAGCACAGCCGAATTCAGAGCCAGTGTTTCCACAGCAGGGCTTGTGCTGCTTCTCCTTGGGTATGTGCAACAGGGGGGGACTGATGATGATTGGGACTCATGGACTCTAATGCCAGCTTTGCCACCCACCCACTGTCGCTTGTTGAAGAAGTAAATTAACCTCTGCAATCATCTGTAAAATTGCTGTAATAGTGGCTTGGAGGCTTAACAGCCGAAAGTAGAGCTAAATAGATTAATGAAGTGCCTCTAGAATTATCATAGGACTGTTATGAGGTTTAACTCCTCATATCCTGATACCAACGTATGGAAGGTGCTGTAATGGTCTCCAGTAAGCATGCTGCTGTTTGATGAAAGACTGCTACTTCCTTACTTGCTAGTTTCCCACTAAGAGCACCAATCACTTTATATTAGGGTGATGTTTAACAGACGCCCTGCATGGCATGATGTCCTCCCAGAAGCCCTTTGCAAATGCCAGCCTGCCCTATATCCATATGGCCAGATATGTGCCCTATTAGCAAGGTAGATCCCCCATAGCTCCTGCTCAGTGACACTCCAGCCCCAGCTCAGAAAGACAATGGCCACCTTGAAGCCCGTTTCTGCTGCTTTTTCCCCTAAATGAATTGGGAATGCTTCTGTGAATGAAAGCAAGGGATATAATTTTGGGTTTGCAGGTTTCAGACAATATCTAAATCACAAAAGGCTCTATCAGGAGGGAGTGACTGTTCCCCAGTCAAACGCACCAAGCGTGAGTCCTGCAGGCAGCCAGTCATTCTGTGTGCGTCACTGCATGACGTGGGGAGCCAAGGCTGCCCAGCACCCAGCAGGGCCAAGCACAGCTGCCTGGGTCCATCGTTCTCCCTGCCGCTGGGGCAGAGGGAAGCTGCTCTGCAGAGCAATCCTCTGGGGACAGTCCTGCTGGCAAAAGAGGAGGGAAGAATGTTCCCCAGGTCTTGCTGTTCTCTGAGAGATAAAGTTGTGCCTCTCCTTTCTCTTGCAGGTTTCGTGTCCACTGCCATCGAATCGTTAACGATAACATTTTCACCAACCTGATCCTATTTTTCATCTTGCTCAGCAGCATCTCCCTGGCAGCTGAGGACCCCGTCCGACACCTCTCCTTTAGGAACCAAGTATGCTTCCCATCCTCCTTCCCTCGCTGTGTATTAAAAGTGTGGTACAAGCAGATCGTTAGTTGAAGCCAGGAAAGGCAGAAAAGACTGCATCAGAGGCTTTGGGAGTGACTCTCTTGCCTGATTTGTGCCTTTTCTAGGCTGTGTGTGAAATCACTGGGTTTTGCAGTGAACATGAGTCAATGCAGAATTTGGCCTCTAGTTCATTTCAGAAGCGTGTGTACAGGAAGGAAGGGCAGGAGGCTGAAGCAAATTTATGGTTCCCTGGGATTAAGACATTAGAAATGGTCTGTAGAAACATTGATGGGGATACAGATAATTCTAATCTTGGGGATTTGCAGGTTCCCTTAGGAACATTTGTTCTCCTGCCACATGCTTTCTTTTGAACTAAAAAGCCCAGGGCCTGATTTTCACTTTGTTCACACTGGTGTAAATCAAGAGTAACATTCTTGAGTTTGATGCAGTCACTCTGGGGGAAATTGGTGTCATCAAAGTTAGAATCAGGCTATTTGAATGCAAGCTGCAAAGTTATCATTAAATTTGAGATAATCCTCAGAAAATATGCTGTGCTCCTCTCCTCACCAGCCTGGGGGAAGGAGAGGAAGGCATTCAGCACAGAGATAACATTCTCACCTTCTTTTCTGACCATTCTTATTAGTCTTTTGAAATGTTCAGTGCTCCCTTAACTTTGCCAGTGGTTGTTTCCATTAATCTGGGGTCATTGTAGAAATCAGAAGAGTCAGCAGTCATATGTGAGATTTCTGATCTCTGCTGTCTGCAGTGGCATTTTGGTGCCTTTATGCTGGAAGAGCTTGCTAGGCTTAAAGAGTGGGACAATTTTTTTGTTGTTGCTTAATAATGAAACCTTAATTTAATGCTCAGTGTTCTACCTCCCTGAAATATCCTGGCCTGATCATGTATTTAAACACATATGTGCACGCAGAGAAGGTGTTAATGGAGGTTTATTCCTGAGCTTATCTTAGAGCTGTTTTGCATTTTGTCCTGAAGGAGCGTACTAAATAATACAGTCAAACCTGTGTCACCGGTGACCCACTTGTACACAGCTGAGTGTGCCCATCATGTAGGGATAAATGTATGTCAGTATGTATTAGCGCTGTAGCATGATGTCAGCTGGCATATGGACTTCTGAAACGCCACAGAAGCTACCGCGGAATCGGTAGCAGAGCGATTTAAATGGGAAAAAAAAGTACTCAAAGCTGGTTGTCCTGGATAAAAGAGCTGAAGGTTTGGGGCAAAGTGTTCTCTTCTCTATTTGAAGCCATTGATGTTGCATGAAAATCTGTGTTTAATTTTTGCAGGTACAGATGTTTAAAATGTATCGTACAAGGGGACACTGACAAGACGTTTGGGTTGCAAATGTGGTCTGCCTTTACACTTTAACAGTAGAACAGTAAGATTGTGCCCTGCCCTGTGCCCACACAGAGGCCTGGGAGGGAAAGGAAGAAAGCAAGCTGAAAGCAAACTGCCTCTGCCTTCACCGTGGGGCAACATAATCAGGCATTAACCTGTGTACAAGGACTCATGCAGACTAGTGCTGCTGTTGACACAAACTGTCCCAGGGCAGGAAGACAGGAGTTGAGAGAACATCCTCCAGCATGGGCTAGTGAAGAGGCTTGAACACGGCTTCTGTCCCAGGGTGGGCTAGTGGCTGCATCTTTCTTGTGTCACACAGGGCTCAGGCAGCAAGTTTTTGGAAGTGCCTCCAAAACACCCTTTAAAGCCCACGCAAGTCCTAAGACTTTATGTGCCTACAATATTCTCCTGTTTGCACCTTGGCAAGGTGCTCATTCATTTTAATATATTCTAAAGTAAATTCATGTTTAGATAATAAATATGCCTGCTGATAAATAGTACTGCCTGCACAGGTGGAGCAGTGATCATTTTCATTAGGCATGATTTCATCTATAAGGGATATCTTTATTAGCTGCGGCTTTGGGGCCAGATTCCACCAGTGTGCTCTGGCTGCTTTGCAGTGCTCTAGTGATGTAAAGCAGCTGCAGGAACAGCTTAATCATCCACTTTAATCAAGTTTATGGCTGCTTTATGTTGGTGGAGTCAGGCAAAGCAGCCTAAGAGTATCCATGAATCTGACCCATTGATTATAAAATTATTCCATTGATATAATAACCAAATGTCAGGACCTACGAGGCAGCAATGCAAGGGGACATTTCCAATCATAATATGTATATATTAATATAAGATGCAATTGAGATCTGTCCATCCTTGAAATGGCACTTTTGAATTCTCTAAGTTGCAAAAATTTACAGAGCCCAAGACAGCCTTGAAGAAACGAGAACAACTTGGGGTCAAAAATTGAGCAGTGACCTGAAGAATTTTAAATTACACAGTAGCAGTAAGTGATACATCCCCCCATTTGACATTTAGTCTCTGCAAATTAGTCCAGATTCGGATCATGCTTAAATAGTGCAATCTAAAATAACCCTGTAGTTTGCAGTAGCTACCCCATTGCCCATGGCATACCGAGCTGTAAGAATCTAGCCGTCTGTAAATCTGAATTAGGGTTTGGGCACTGAGATCCAATAAACACCTGTGGGATGGGAGAGGACAGTTTATTGCTGTATGTTTATTAGTGTTTTAGCAGTAGAGGTTTAAATTTCACAAATAATCAGCTTTCTACAGCTTCCATATATTGGCCTTTCGGTTTAGAACTTGGTTAAGCTAAAACAACAGTGATCCAAGGGCACAATACTTCTGATTTTCACCATTTGTAGTATAGATAACACTAAAATGGCTTGGAATATTGGAATACATTGGAAACAAAGAGAGTTCAATTCTGGTCCCATTAGTCAATTACAAAGTTCCTATTTGCTTTTGTGGGATGTCAGTTGATCAGCAGTGAAAGACGTTTCTGTCAGTGATACTTTGAAAATCACTTTACACTTCCAGACTTGCTGTTGCCTTCTGTGACACTCTAGGGCCTCATTTTGTGGTCTGCTATGCATGCCACCGGTATCCCCATCACCAGGTCTAAATTTGTGGGAATAATGAGTGTTTCAGCTTGCCTGTTATCTAGGATGCCAATAGAAAGATGCAAGATTTAAGTTAGGCACCTTGACCAAATTGTGGTTGCAATACAAAAGCTGGGATTCTCTTCAATTGACAGAGTTTTTGTTATTCATCCTAATTCAGGAAAATCAGGATAGAGGGGAAAAAAAAGAGCTAGAGCATCAATTTGCAGTTTGCTTTTCTTCCTTTGTGAGAGTCACAGAACAAGTCTGAATGGAAGTCAATAAGAAGGAATCTCATGTTTTCCACTGAGACACCAGGCATCCTTGCGTTCTCAGTTTGGAACTCTGTTTGGGAAAACCCTTGAATTGTCTGTTCTTTATCAGATTTAAAAAAAAAAAAAAAAATCCTACAACAACAACCAAAATGTTATTTTGCCTCTAGAGCCCTCACAGGATTGTAACTCAGAGAAGATTTCATATAACATGCTTCTTGTCCTCTGTGCAGGACCTTCAATGCATTCAACAGGACGTCGTTACAAAACCATTTCCTATATAGTCCTCCTTGTTCCCTTGTTAAAAGGCATATGTATTTGATTTTGAACTGTGATTTCCCATTCAAGTGATCAGTCACTGATCTACCCTCCCTGCTCCTATTCCCTTTTGTTTTTACAGATTCTCTTTTATTTTGATATAGTTTTTACTGTCATTTTCACCATTGAAATTGCTCTGAAGGTAAAGTGCCCATCTTCTCTACCATTACTTGTTCACAAGCTTACTAGTTTTCTGCCACTATCTGTTGCTAACACACACGCCTGTTTGTTCCTGGGTCACGCTCAGTACCACTAACCCGATTGTGCTTATTTTTCAGATCCTAGGCAATGCAGACTATGTCTTCACTAGTATCTTTACATTAGAAATTATTCTTAAGGTAACCAATCTGAGCAATACACTCGTTTTCTCCTTTCTTTCTTTCTTTCTTTCTTGCTCTCTGTCGCTCTCTTTTTCTTTTTTTTTCTTTTTTTTAACCCCATTATTATCTCTACACAAAGGATTGTTTATCTTTTGATTTTATCCTTTTGGTAGTTGCTTAAAAAGTCTCCTGTGAAATTTTGATATTCAAACTTGTAATTCGGGGCAATGGAATGGTAATCCTATTGGGAAAAGTAAGAGGTGACCAAGAAAAAGGCCACCACCCCATAAATTTTTCTTTCTACTTTGGCCAGTCTTTCCAAAACAGGATTTATTTGCTGTGCAAGGAACTCTGAGCACATATACTTCCTCTTACACACGCTACAACCCAAAGAGAAGGTCTCTGTTCTGCACAAGTCATGAGGCCGGGCCAGAGGGTGGCCGATGACTTCTGTAAGATTACAAGGTGCACAGTCAAGTAGGAGACAGGGAGCACAGTGCAGAAGCTTGCTTTTTAGGTGTGGAGAGGTAACCGAGAGTGCAAATCACTGAAACACCAAGGACTGTAGCCGCAGACGAAAACTGCTGCATCACCTGTTTGAAACCTGGCTTCCCATTTCCCAGGAATATGCTCTATGCCAAGGGAAATATGCAGGAGAATGGTTTAGCTTGAAAGAAAATAAAAATAGGCTGCCTTGTTCTTAACTCTAATTTTCCCAAATTGGTAGGCTAATAATTTAAATAACAGTAATTGAGCAAAGTTCTAGCTTTCTAAATGCTAGGTTCACTTGGCACCTCGGTTTTTTTCTCAGCAAGCTAGTTCTAAGTGCTGGCAGGCAGTACCTGGGAGTTGCTCAAATCTTGCAACTCAAGACCCTAATAACAGTATCCATTCTGAAGGCTGGCAAGCGGGGTGGCACCTGCATATTTTTGTGGAGAAATGTGCTTTTTGATATGACTTAAAATTATCAAAACCGTAATGTTCTCCAAAGAGATGTACATATTATGCTTGTGTGCAGTGTACATCTGTGTTTACACAATAAATCTGAACATGCACGTACCAAATGGCTGATCAAAAAGGCCTGTCAAAAAAGGAAAACATCTCAACAGCAACATTTAAAAATAAAACCATAGTTCAAGGCATCTGCTTGAACTTTCAATTACTAATTCTGCTCCCACTGAAGTAAATGGTAACAAGCTTGAGAGAAACACAGTTTGCATAGAACTTGAACTCAGCAGAGCTTCCCCTCCTGATTTCAATGGTGTCTCCTTTCTTTCAAGATTGCCATACAAAATCTAACCAGTAAAGGGCATCTTTACCACCTTTGTTATGGCAAGAACCCCTCCCCTCTTCCCCAATTCAATGTGTCTATAAGTATAAATTCTAAACCAAGACCAGAGTTTATACTTCCTCCCCTTCTAAGATCTGACTGATTAATAGTCAGTTCCCTGATGTCATGGATGTTTGGTGAAAAAAATAATCTGATATACCATGTGCCCTTCCACCCTTCTCTGAATAAAGTTGTCACAGGTCGGCATAGCTGGAAACCACTAGCAGGTATACCATCCTGAGCTATTAGTGGGAGCCAGAAAACTCCAGTTTGAATTTCTAGTTCACACTTCTCAGCTGGGAGTCTGGCTAGTGCTTATCATTGAGGAACAGTCTCATGGTGTCTGCTTCAAGTTACTTTAGACATCTAACTTAGATGAGATGCAGAGGACCAAATTTAGAAGACTGTGTTCCTAACCCAGGTAATGGAGGGAGATTAGCAGTTGTGGGGATGGGATTTCTTCAAAGCAGCTACATTAGATCACTCACCAAGCCTAAGGTAGGTGGTACAAATACCCCCATCACCTCACCCTCTTTAACTGTGCCAGACTCATTTAGTCACATACTGTAACTAAGCTCAGTCTAAAATTCAAATTCTGAGCTTAGAAGTGTTTAGGTGTGACACTGTGGCAGAGACCCACTTCTGTTTACACTGTCACTTAATCCAATTCTGGAGCTGTGACATGCTTCCCAATGTCAGAGGATATTCAATACCCCTTCATACCCAGAAGGAGTAGAGTCCCTTGTAAAATATGTGAAATCGTTCCTTTCCATTACTGGGTGATGTTCATAACTATTACTTCCACAAAGAAACCACTCTGTCTCAAGGAATCTTACCTTGGGCTTTGGGAGGAAAACCAAGGGCAAAATGCAACTGCTTCTGGAATAAAAATGGAGGAAGCTGGATAGGGGCGGGAAAAGAGATACAGGATTTAGCTGAACAGAAGGAGCAAACTGAAGAAAGCAGGAGTTCCTCCTGTTGCTTCAGTTCATCTCTAAACCATCAAATCCCTGAGGGATTCTGTTTTTTCTTCCTGGAAGGAAGAGAACTCAACTGTCCACTGCAGCTGGTCTAGACATTGAAAAGCATTACAAAAGATCCCTTTTTATTTTATATTTTTAATTAAATTTCAGTAGAGAGGCCTTTATATAATACAAGCATCATACTCACAAGTGTCCTCTGCCATTGAAGAAAAAGGGGAAAAGAATATAATTGCAAAGAGTAGTTTTTGTAAGCAGTCATTCTGCTGCTTTGATGATTATAAATGTTATGTAGTCTATGCACTCAAAGCGCGTATTTTACTCACTGAACGTAGTATTGGCTTTCCCTAGTTAGGTCTTTCATAGTTATCTTACTGTCCTCTTCGCTCTCTTTTCTTTCAATGGGGACTCAACTTCTCCTTTGGGGTCTGGGGGTAAATTGCCTGCTATGTTAGAAACGCTGCCCCTCCCCAGTTATATACTCTGAGCACAACCAGATGGATTTGGTTTCTGAGCAGATGCTAATGGCAAAGTGTGTTTGTGTCTTCATGTGCCTTCCTGCAGATGACCGCATACGGGGCTTTCCTCCATAAGGGCTCCTTCTGCAGAAACTATTTCAACATCTTAGACCTGCTGGTGGTCAGCGTTTCTCTCATCTCTTTTGGGATCCAGTGAGTGAGCTTTTTTCAACCGGCTGGTTTTTATGGGATCATAGGACTGGTTTGGGAGGTGATACCTCAGTCTCATTTTCTTATCTGGGTAAGATTTTTCACATGAGCCTGGAGGTATTTTTCTCAGATGATTCAAGACCATTAAAATCCATGATCAAAAAGAGAGGTAATGATTGGGAAATGCTACACTAGTGACCTGAAGCAGGGATCTTCCAGAAAGAGCAAATGAGAACAAGAATCTTGATCCGTTGGGAATCATGACACTTAGCTTTGTTCCAAGATCTCTGATTTACTGTGTCGGTTCAGGACAGTTAAATAACTTACTGTTCCTTTCCAGACCTCTCACAACCTCTTTGGAAAATGGGGTGATAATGTTTTGCTACTTCCTAAGATGTTGTGGGTCTTGGTCAATGCAAGACCATCAAGTGCTTGAAGAGCTGTGTGAGAATCTGCAGAGTACTGGTGGCAGTGACAGTTGATCCTGCTTCCGTCATGCCACTTTGTGTTGGTTGATCTGTTAATTTGCTTAATAGGTTTATAGATTTACTTGATTCTGTGGAACTCTGTGTGTTGGAGTTTCCGAAGTAGAATCACATTTGATAAGAAGTAAGCTCCCGATTGTTACTTTTACAGGTTAACAGCTCACATATGTTATGTTCCAGAGCTAAGTCAAGCAGAAGGATTTGTCAGGTCCATTGGCCTTTCAGTCAAGGTCTTAAGAATGGCACAGTGCTCGTTTTGACCTGCTGTTTCTTTCTTACAGACCTAACTAGACTCTTAATATGTTAGCAAAAAAACAAATGTTCCCAAAATCAGTAGGAGGGCCTGATGTCATACAGCACGGAGAAGATTCTCAGCCAGGGCTTTAGTCTTGGAAGATGCAGAGAGCTCTGTTGTAGTAGATATTTGTGTTCAGTACATAAAATTAAGTGCATAAGTCATCCTAATCAATCACTGGGAGTTTCCACATCCTTAAATTTACATACACATTTAATTGATTTGTGGAATCAGAGGCCAAACACATTGCAGGATCAAACTCCAGGTGGATGGTATATCTTTAATGCTGGAGTCACCTGGAGTTTCCACTCTTCTCTGAATATTCCAGTGGAGTGCTGCTTTGAGTCTTATCTGAAAATGTCTTGTGATGACTACATCTTGTTACAATTTTCATTAGATACCTTCAGAGTATTTGGCAGCTTGCCCTGCTTAAAAAAAAATACCCTGCCTGTGTTCCATTCCCTTCATTAATACAGCAAAGATGGTGAAAGCCAGGAGAATGTATACTGAGCCTGCCTAGAGCAGGAAGCAAGATCTATGAAGATAACATCAGAGAGTAGTTTCCTTACACCTGAAGTTCCATAGCAAGGAGTTGACTCTCTAACTGTCCTAAGCAGTCTAAGGCTATGTAGGATTTCAAACAAGAGAGTGAGTGAAATCCATCTGCCCTCACAGCACACCCCTTATATTGCTGTATCTCTCAAACCTTCCAATACTTTCTTTCAGGTCCAGTGCCATCAATGTAGTGAAGATCCTGCGTGTTCTGCGAGTGCTTAGACCACTGAGAGCCATCAACAGAGCCAAAGGACTAAAGGTTAGAAGAGTCCCAATGCATTCTGTAAACTATACAGTCAAGTTATTTCAGGCTACAAGGACTTTTGCAATGGTTCAAGTAGTGTTTCAGCAGAATCACAGAATAGTTGAGATTGGAAGGGACCTATGGAGGTTGTCTTGTCCAACAGCCCTGCTCAAGCAGGGCCACTGAAAGCAGGTTGCCCAGGACCATGCCCAGATAGCTTTTGAATATCTCCAAGATATTCAAAGGACGACAACAAAACCTCTCTGGGCAACCTGTTCCAATGTTCAGTCACCCTCTCAGTAAAAAAGTGTTTCCCAACGTTCAGATGAACCTCCCATTGACTCTTGTCCTGTCAGCGGGCATCACTGAAAAGGGCTTGGCTCTGTCTTCTTTGCACCCTCCCTTCAGGTATTCGTACACATTGACAAGATTCCCTCGAGCCTTCTTTTCTCTAGAATAAACAGTCCCAGCTCTCTCAGCCTTACTTCATGGGAGGAATGCTCCAGTTCCTTAATCATGTTTGGCCCTTCACTGGACTCCTTCCAGTACATCCATGGCTCTCTCGTACTGAGGAGCCCAGAACTGGACACAGTACTCCAGGTGTGGCCTCACCAGTGCTGAGTAGAGGGAGAGGATCATCTGCCTTGACCTGCTGTGGAAGTACTTTGTCTAATGCAGCCCAGGATACCATTTGCCACCTTTTCAGTGAGGGCTCATATTCAACTTGGTGTCAACCAGGATCCCCAGGTCCTTTTCTGCCAAGATGCTTTCCAGCTGGGTGGCCCAGCATCACCACTAAGGTTAAATGATGTAGTTTGCTAGGGTTACAGATGGGGTCATAAGCTTTTTTTAACATAGCCTTGCTGTATTAGATAAATTCCTTGCTGTATTAGATAAATTCCTTCCTGTGGACTGGTGGGTGTCCAGCTACATAAGGCGGTGCTGCTGGAAGATTCAGAGAGCTGAGCTCTGGTATTTTCCTATCCCTTTCTGCCTGCTTCTAAGAGTACAGTGAGAAATGTAACAAGTTGGTCTTCTCTCCCCTTTCCTGTTAAACAGTTAAATGAAACTCTTTTATTTGTATTTTTAGTCTTGGGCTTCTCCCTTACACAGAGCAGCTTAGAACAACTCTGCAAGTTACTTTTGTTCCTATCTTCCATTTGCAGCATGTGGTCCAGTGCGTGTTTGTCGCCATCCGAACCATCGGAAACATTGTGATTGTCACCACTTTGCTGCAGTTCATGTTTGCCTGCATTGGAGTTCAGTTGTTTAAGGTAAAACCATTGGGCCCATTCATTCATCCATTACACTTAGCTGTATTCTGGGTTGGGAAGAAAAATAGCATGAAGAAGCCTGAGGAAGGGAAGATGGAGTCTTCTGTGTCAAAGACAAAACATTTGGGGCACTGTAAGTGTTACCTGGGCTCCTGCTACCAGCAGTTCCCCAAAACTGGACCAGGCATATTCAGAACTCCTGCCCTTTATCTATAATCGTAAGAAATCATCAGTAACATCAGTAACCTCCTTTTTCCCTAAATAGCTTGTGGCATGACTTAGTGCCAGGGAAGTGAAGGGGGCTGTCCTAAAGGATCGTAGGCTGTCTACCCCTCATCTTGTAGAGGAAGGGGCATGCCATATAATCATGGGAGGTTATTCTTCACTTCTTTATGTCTGCTTTTATTTCTTTGCCCTTCACCACCCTTCTGACAACTAGTGTTCTGCAGCACTTGGAGGTCATGCACCGCAGGGCATACACATAAAAGTACTGTGCAAGCAGATGAAAGCCTGTGTTCTGAACTACCTAGATGCAGGCAACTCTCGATCCTGTTTGCTCACATCTACCTGCAAAAGAGCATGTAAACATGCTCATGGTTGGTTAAGCAAGTAGTAAATGCAGTCATCTTGCTACATGATCTGTCCTAACCCTTCCATTGTCAGGAAAGGAAACTTTATTCCTCTTTCTTCCTTTCCAAGGGCAAGCTGTACAGCTGTACTGATAGCTCCAAGCAGACGGCAGCAGAATGCAGGTGAGTCTGACCTTTCCCAGTTAGTGCCCTTCACTGGCCACCCACTCTCAGGGCCTTGTACTGGAAGCACAGTTCTGCTATGTTCTCTCTCTGCTCTCCATCCACAGAGGATACTACATTACGTATAAGGATGGTGAGGTTAACCAGCCGATGATACAGCCCCGCAGCTGGGAGAACAGCAAGTTTGACTTTGACAACGTCTTGACTGCCATGATGGCCCTCTTCACTGTCTCAACCTTTGAGGGCTGGCCAGAGTGAGTGCTTCTTGGGCTGGTGCAACACTAGCAATGTACCTCGTTCATTTCAAAAGAGAAAATTCAAACGCAGAGCATAGTTTTTCCCATTCTAAGTATTTAAATGAGTCTAAAGCATTAAATGTAGCAATAGTAGCAGCAGTCATTGTAGTATTATATACTTTATAAATTCCCCAGGGCCTGCAAGAATTGCTGTTCCTGTACTTGCGAACAGTGCACAGCACTGTCTCTGGCTCTTAAAAAGTCATTGCCAGTAGTAGCAGTGATAGCAATATTTGTAACAAATATTACACATATAAATGGATATAAAATGCCTGCCAGCCACTTACCAGTATTGCTAGCTGTTGCAAGTTTCTCGATGGAGACCGCAGAGCAATATGAAACACAGCAGTGCTATCTCTGCAGTATGGGCAGACATGGGGTGTCTTACCAGGCTGTGCTGTCTGTGCCACAAGGCCCAAGAATTCTCACAGCTCCATTCTGTCAGAGTGACATGGGCATGCAGAGTATCACGGGGTTCATCCTGAACTGTGTCACCAGGTGATGCCAACAGCAGTGTTAACAAATGCTAGAAGTGCTGAGATCCCCTTTTCTCACAAAACTCAGTTCCAAACAACACAGACTCTCCTGTCTTCCATTAACTAAAGGGCATGCTTTTGATTTAAATTTTAATTGTTCAACTATGAAAACATTTCACCCCTGAACAGGTTCAAATGTGTAAAGTTAGTAAGAGCCACGTCTTCTCTTTTGCAAGAATTTACTCTCAGATCAATGCAAGTCTGCGCATCTGTGAGTGAAGTAATTTTGATACAAGTAGAAGAAAATCACAAAGTTACAGTTTATAACATCACCTGTAAGGCCTCAAGGCAGTTGCAGATTTTCTCTGCATTGGGCTCCTGTTTGCTTTCAGGTTGCTGTATAGGTCCATTGATTCCCACATGGAGGATGTGGGACCCATCTATAATCACAGGGTTGAGATCTCCATCTTCTTTATTATCTACATCATCATCATTGCTTTCTTCATGATGAACATCTTCGTTGGTTTCGTCATCGTCACATTTCAGGAACAAGGAGAACAAGAGTACAAGAACTGTGAGCTGGACAAAAACCAGGTAATTTACAGCAACTTGTTGCCGCTGAAGAGAGAAAGTACATTGAGAATTAGCATTTAAGGAGAAGTACATACAGAGAGGAAGATGTGAAGATTGCCAACAAGATAAAACACTTAGCTGGCTTCACTGCCATCTTTCAGGAGTCAGGTAAAAAAATTCTTGCTGTAAGCTTTGCTCAATGGACATTTACTTAAAAATTTTTGCTGTACCATTTGGTTCACTGAGATTAGGTGAGCATGACAGCATTGTCTGGCCAAAGTAAATGCATATGGCACTCTTCAATAGGTAGAATATTCACGTTCAGATTATGACCTAAAAGAAATTCTTCTACCAAGCATTTTCATTTCAGTAAAATCTTGAAACGTGTGTTTATTATGTTTGGAGGTAGCCGGCCAACCCTGTGCTTTGGTTTTGATTTTTAAATCTACCCTGCCTCTTTCACAGCGTCAGTGTGTAGAATATGCCCTGAAGGCCCGGCCGCTGCGGAGATACATCCCTAAAAACCAGTACCAGTACAAAGTTTGGTATGTGGTCAACTCCACCTATTTTGAATACCTGATGTTCGTTCTGATCCTGCTGAACACCATCTGCCTGGCCATGCAAGTAAGTAAGCAAGCAGAAAACCTTACAGGTGATGAATTATTAGACTTTGTTGGGGAAAATGTAGAAACGGCCAAGGTCGAGACCTACTTTCACCTTCACGCCATGTATTGCGGGAGAGGGGGAGGGACATGATAAAAAACATTGTACCATGTTCACTCCTGATGACATTTAATTAAAATGAGGAATCTGCCTCTCTTCCTCTTCCTGCTAATATCTGACACTTCCAACAATTCTGTTTTAACTCCTTAAAAACAAAAAGATGAAAAAAACCAACAGTTACATCACAGACCAATTCAGTGGCCACTATAATAAGTGACTTCTCAATTCTGACTTGTCTTCTGTGAAATGCAGGAGTAAGCCCAGAACTGCTACTCACTTGAGATCTGAATTTTAAACCTTGGGCTTTTCTGTGTTAAAAAGTAGAGAGGAAATATTTTGGCAAACAAGGCAATCAAGGAAACGGGATAGAGGGTAGAAAGGCACTAGTGTCGTCTTTATTCTGTGTTAAGAACCATAGAAACTGTCTAGAAAGAACCTCTAGAGGCTGTATTGTCTATCCCATCACCTGAAGTCCAGATGAGCTTCACCTAAAGCATTTATTGATAGGTGTTTGTCTAACTTGGTTCACTGCTGATGCTACTGATTGCCTTACTACCCACTATGCTGCACGTTCATTTTCCTTACTGTGTGAAGGTTTTCCAAATATCTAATGTGAATTCACCAAAGAAACATTTGCAGCTGTATCTACAAGAATAGCAAATAGAGGAGGTAAATTAACATGTGTAGATGGAACAGAAAAGGGGAAGGAGTCAAAACCGTTACCAAGTAGCCAGCTTACAAAAAAGAAGTTTTACATTCCTTTCAGTCAGGGAACAGGCCCTCATAGACACAAAGTGTTCTGTACCTTTCTCCAGGTCTGTACTTTCCTGGCTTGTTCCTTGCGGTCTGTCTCTGCCCAAGGCTTCCCTCACCTCCCTTTCCTTTTCAGTCATTCCCAGTCTCCACCTGCTAAGCCTATCTCTGCACTCCCAGTTTCATTGAGCACTCAAGTCCCATTCTCTTCTACAGTCTGTCTGCTTAAGAGCTAGTCTGCCCATCTCTCTCCTCCCTGAAACCCATCCTTCCTCCTCACTCAGTCTCTGAACTCCCTTCCCTTGTCTGTGGCCCAGACAATCCAGATCCCCACTCCTGAACCAATCCTTCTCTTCTCCTCACTACACAGACTCCCAGTTGTGTTATCCCTCCAGGGACCTCCCTTCTGGTCTCTGCCCTTTCCATTTGATTGTCTGCTGAACTGTGTTCCCTTCTCTAGTTTGTCCCTTACTGTGAGTCCAGCTGTCCATGCACTCCTACACCAGCTTCCCTTTTGACCTTAGCATCCCACCACTACATTTTCCACTGGATCAATCCCAGTCTGCCCCACTCCCAGCCTCCCCTCAAAAATAGTCTCAGTTTCCTATCATTCACTAACAGTCTAAGTCTATATTCATAGTCAGTTTTCACCTTATTTTCTCTCACTAAGGCCTCCACTCCAATCACACCAGATTTCTTGACCCGCCCTAATTTTTTTTGTTCTGGTCTAGCTCTTTCCCATCCACATTGAAAAGGCTTCCTCTGCTGTCTTGCCTAAAGTACCACAAAGGAATGAGGCAGCATGAGCGCAAGAAAGTGCTCTGCTCTGAGCTGAAATATCTACTGCTCTGCTGTCATGAAGCAATAGAGAGGGACTATTGTGTTCACTTTGAAGCTCTGAAGCATGCTCAGTTGCTGTGACAATGGTGCACACCCACGGCAGGTAGATCTAGAAGCTATGAGATGTTTGTAAGCCCATAGGCAAGACAGCATCACTGGAGATTCTAGGAAGTCTATGTCCATATTGAGAAACAGTACAGTTTTTCAAAGGCTCTGTGGCCAGATGTGGGTCAAACAATGTAAGGGACAGCAAACACAAAAGCCACATTCCAGTAAAATTCCAAGCTTTTAAGCAGAGTCCTGTAGTCTGTACTAGCGTCTTTCAAGGAATATGTTACAAGAAATTTTGAGAACACCCCAACGATATATTTTTCTCTGACCTGGCTTTCAGCTGCAGCTGAATTGTTTTAACTGAAAATCCTTTAAATAAATCACCCTGAGCCAATGCAGAATATGAAATTTCACCCCAGCTGGTTAAAGTTTATCAATGTTAAGCAACTACAAATGGGGTCTTATAACATGAACTGGAAGATGACCTTAAAATAAGGCAATGCAATCAGTTTCAAGTATAATGATCTGGAAATAGGGATATGAAGAGTGAGGTGGCAACATATGCAGAAGACACTATTTGAATTAATCAATACAAGACAGCGAGTAACTTCATAATAAAGTTAAGTGAATGGGCAGCATGATTGCAAATTTAATTCAGAGTTGACAAATGCAAGATAATGCATATTGGAAAGATATGATTTGAGCTGCTCATGTTCTTTGCAGAATTCTGAATTAAGTGTAATTACTTGGGGAATGGCTTGGTATCATTATGAACAGCTCAATGAAACCCCTGTTCACTGTGCAGTAGCATAAAAAAAAAAATAATCCAAGTGTTACGGAAGGGTGAGATAACAAACACAATTGGAGACTGTCTTGTACCATTAAGCACATTTATAATGAGCCTTCAACTGCAATGATAAGTGCGATTCTGGTAACCCTCCCTCAAAAAGATTTTTTTAAAAAGATAGACGATAGAGAGCCAGATGGCAAAAATGGCTAGAGGTATGGAAATGCTTATGTATGAAGGCAGATGGGAATTCTAAACTGAAAAAATGAAGCATGCTGGGGTTTTCTTTAGAGAACCTCAACACAAAGGGAGATCAGGAGGGGCCCTGTGGATTCCTAACTAGCTGGTATTCCCATTCCTCACGCTGCTGGTGGGACACTATTTTTCAGCACTACGGTCAGAGCTGCATGTTCAAGGAAGCCATGAATATCCTCAACATGCTCTTCACTGGTCTCTTCACTGTTGAGATGGTCCTGAAATTAATCGCCTTCAAACCCAAGGTAGGTGCTATAGGCGTAGAGTTTCCTGGCCTCTGTGTGTGTGTGCATGTGTGCGGGGCAGCTGTGAGGAGAAGGAGGAGGTGAAACTTTCTGATCTATTACCCCACCAATAACTGAGCTGGACAGTTGCTCTCTGGATTGGAGTCTCACATATATTTAACTTTTTCACTGGAGAGTAGACACACTAAAAAAAAAAAAAAAAGCAACACCTGCTAATAGAGAATGTTCCTAGTTCTCTGTTGTCATTACGTTAGAACAGTGACACTATGTTAAGGCTATAGCATGTTCTCCATTCTGAGTGTTATTGTAATGCTCTCTCTGACTTTCCTTAAATGAATTATAAATAGCATCCCATGATTAGTCTCCTGGCCCAAGTGAAGTTAATCAAGTATGACTTAATTTGAGTTATGAGCTCAAAAGTTGTTTCTTCTGGGAGGGCTATATCTTAATGATAGTTTGAATTACTTTAGTTTTGAATGTAAAACTTCATTGATAATATTCAGTACCCCAGCAAGTCCTGTCTGAAACTATTGTCCTGTCCATTGGGCCGTGGCATTCTGCTACTATAGCTGCACCATGGGGTATGATTACAACCTACAAGCTCTTCCAACTAAGTTGGCATAGCTGCTGCAGGACAAGGACAAAGATTCTGACCTCACATAATTTAACATTATACAAGGCTTTCTTCTTTGGGATTTAAATTCAGCAGTGTGTCATGTGGAGTGGAATCCAGATACCTAAATACAGGTACCTCATGCCATTTCTTATTTTCAATGATACCTTGATACATGGGGTTGTATCTTGAAGGATACCTTGATATGTTGGAGTTTGCGAGCACTGTCTGAAGCATCAGTTATGACATTGGTAAAGATGAGAACATTCATGTATGACAGTCATGCTTGTCCTTCACATTAAGCATTTAGGGGATCACTGAAGTTAAGAGGTCCTCCCAGCTCTAACCCAACATCTTCCTTATCCTCAGCTCAGAAACTTTTTCTTCTTAACTATGTGTTGACTCTATTCCCATCCAACCCCTCTCTATCCTTCCACACTTTCTAGGACTTCTTCTTAAAGAGTCACAATTTTACTTTTTTTTTCCTGTGCCCAATATCACTATCCTTTCTCAGTTGTAGTCCTCTTGAAACTTAGGATCATCTTGTGCAGTCCTGGTGAAGGACTGATTTATTTTTTTATTTTATTTTTGGTGAGTTCTCAAACACTGTCTTGGGAAATTTAGAAGTATCATCATCTGTTTCAGAAGAGATTGTAATTTTCAGAAGGGATCTACCTTTCACTTGTGAGATTTTACCATGTCTGTTAGCAAGGAAATCTTCTAGCACTTTGTAAAAGTATTATCTGCACAGTATATACCCAGAAAAGTATGTCACACACTTTGTAATGTTCTTCTTATTTCATGGCTCTACTTTACAGGAGATTCTTGACTTTGAGAAAGATGATGTTCTCAGCAGAATTTGTTTTGAGCATTTAGGGGAAAAGTTCAACCAGTTCAAATATTGAGCTCTGTACATATACAAGGAAGGCTTTACCTGACATGGTTGCCTCTAACAGTAAGGCATTGGACTTGATGATATTGGAGGTCCTTTCTGCTTCCTGTGTCTTACTTTCCTGTATTCAATCTCCTTTTCAAGTGTTGCTGCACAACAAAGTATTAAACAAAATCAACTGAGGGTAGATATGCATCCTTCAGATAGCAAAACACTGGAAGAGATTGCCTAAAGAGGTTGTGGAATCTCCATAATTTGAGGTTTTAAGATTAAGTTAGGGGAACCTTTCATTAGAAGCAGTTTAGGAATGTATGATCTGCCTTGGGACAGGGGAATGGACTAGACCATCTCATGAAGTCCCTCTCAGCCCAATTTTCCATGATTCTGTAGTTTCCAAGCTAAATCCCCAGTTTAACTACGCTATAGTAAAAGTGAGAATGTAAAAGAAATTTTCCTTGTGACCAGAATAGTAGAGTATTAATGAAGTCTTCTCAACTAAGGATCAGACAACAACCTCAGGTTGAAAGAATAGCCCACAAAAAGAGCAAATCTGTTTCAAATCCTAGTCTGGCCTGTATGCCAAAAATAGCATTAACTCTTAAACTGCTATTTTAATTAATTAATTCAGGAAAATAATATTTTAAAACATGGAACCACAGGATTTACAGGGAAGAAAAACAGGAATGAACTTGTGAAAACCACTAATACAGCAAAAAGACGACTCCAGCAACACTGGATTATGTTGAGTACCAGTTCAGTGACTCAAGTTTGGAAACATCAAAATGCCTTGTATAACTTGCCATTGTCTGTTCAGTACCATTTGGACTAACGTGGAGCAACACCGGGGGACACAATCTGCTTCTCTTTAGGTTGCACATTTGGGATTGAAGCTGAATTTGTGTAGAATATGTTCTGATGTGGGAGTCTCCCAGAATGAATCAAGTTATTACCTCAGCCCTCTGCTTGGCCAGACCTTGTGTCCTCCTATCATGCAATGCAAATCATACATTTGCAGATGAAAGTTGTCCCCAGGAACACCAGCTAAAAAGTCCGAAAGGATTTCATTGTCACCTGGGTGAACACCACTACAGCTCAGTCATCATCCTCTCCCCTCTAACCAATCAAGTCACCCAGACTCAGATGCTAAGTAATATTAGTGTTTCCCAGATGTGAAATGGCAAGCTTAAATGCTTGTGAGATCTCTGCTGAAGACATTTGGCTGCCATTTCCAGAGCAATAAAACACAAACCAGCCTTGGTTTAAGCTGTTTGTCTCATTTTGAATTTGTGCCCAAACATCACTCTTTTCTATCTGAAGAGTGCCCTAAAATGAGGGAGCCATAAGCTTTATGACTGACATCAAGCAAGCAGGAAACTTGAGTAGCCGAAGGTGTTGCGTCCTCGCCTTAGTCACAAGCCCCAGGAGAATGTGGCAGAACAGAACTGAGCGCAGAACTGAAGCCAGTAAAATTTGGTCTGTTTTCTCCAACTTCGTGGGTGCTGCAGCTAACCTTCAGCTACAGCAGGCAGCACAGTAACTGACCTGTAACTCTGAAGCACCCACCACAGAGCTCTCCCTTGCACAGTTGCTTCCTAAAGGCACCTTGGAATGAATGGTCTGCAGCAGCAACAGAGGATCACAGTTTTCTCCATCTGTGCAAGGTAGAACAAGCTGCTGTTTATTCATACCTTTACCAGAGAGATTTGCTAAGGGAACTGGGACAGATCTCTGAGGTACTCAGAGCTGCTATCGCCCTAGCTTCTTACAGAAGTCACCACAGGAATGCGCGCATGCAGAACGGCTTTGAGGGAAGCCTGGAGTTCCTAATACGCAGAGTTCCTGCTGCAAGCAGTGGTGTGGCAATTGCTATTATATTAAGTACTTTATATAAGCACTACAATGCTACCTGCGTGTTACATGTGTAACGAGAAAAGGTGACAGTCTCTAACAATAGATTTTTTACTGTATCCAGTTTTTATTTCTTCTATTCTGTGAGGAGACATGTCCTTCTTATTTGCTAATCTTGATAGTGAAGGTAAAAAAAGCAAACACAGTCAGTTGCACAGACATTAAGTAGTATCACATGTGTGCCTGACTGCAAAGAATTGACATGGATAATCCAGCCCTGCAACTAGTTCTTGTGGTAAGAGCAAGGATTTACTCATTGAAAGGCCAGCCGTAGGAATAAGGAGCCAAGTCTGAGTCAGGGCTCATCTCCTAACACTTACAGAAAGTATGTGAAGGGGGTAGAAGGACAAGGTTTCCTAACTACGCATACTGTTACTGTTGAGATTGGTTGCTCTAGTCAGCAAGTACCTTTGATACCTGTCCTTTTTATTGACCGTCTTCTGTGAACAGAGTTTTGGTTCATTTAGTCTCCAGGGAGACTATAAAGAGGGGTGTGTTAGCTGGAGCAGCTGCTGCTGCGGTAGATAGTGCATGCCAGGCAGAGAAAAGGCCAGCCTCTGACAGTCCCCGTGTTTCTGTGGGGTGCATTTTCTGGAGGAGAGGATCAGTTCTCCCAGGTTTTTTGCAGAATAAATCTAAGCACTGTGTAAGACAGCTTATCTATGTCTGATGCAGTCTTGACAGGAGGGTGTACTAACAATAAGCAAGAGAGATTTGGGATGATTACAGCTGTTGATAAAGAAAACATCCACTGCATGCCCTGCATCTCCTTACAGAGTATTAATGTGCTGCTCTGAAGTAAAACTCCCAAATGGACCCGAGTGTGTGTCTTGGCTGATGCTCATATACTGATTCAAGACTAGTTACTTCAAAGAGACAGACAGTCTAAAAGTAATGCTGTTGAGTCAGGGCCTTTTGCTGCTTTGGTTTTCTAATTTTATAAATTCTCCAGCCAGTCTGGTGAGCTATTTTCCAGTTCCTGCATGAAGCAAGCTGCTGCTACTTCATGCTTTTTTCGGAGAAAACTACTAAAGGGAATGAAGAGGTGCTGTGCTTTCTGGGGTGCTTACAGCTACCACTGTCCTGCTTCTTAAAGAAGAAATCCCCACAAGCACCAGTCCATGAAGAACCAGCTGCTCTACAAAACCTGCCTACGGTTTATCTTTTCAACTCAAAGACAACAACTTAAAATTCCTATTCATATGAAACTGCACCATCTGTCAATGTACGTGCTAATATGGGGATGGATATTCCTCCAGGAATTTCAGATTTTTCCAGCTCCCTGGAATGGGCTGTTTTACTGATGAACATTATCTACTTTTTTGTTCAGGAAACATTTCATCTATCCTCTTATTTGCTAGGGCAGGACTAGTAATCCAAGAGCTATGAATTTTCTACCCCGTCCCTGCCATCTCAAAGTAGGCAAGACATATCAGTGGAATGACTCCCATGCATAAAGTAAAGCATATGTTCATATATTTTGTCAAATCCAGGTCTGCGTGTGGAAAGGGAATCTTGGGGATTTCCTCTGTGGAATTATGACTATCAGAGAGACTACAGATCACAAGTTTATTCCATTTACCAGACACTGTCAGCACCTTTCTTCCCTGGGTGTTTATGGATGTTACTTGTAAAGCAGCCTGTAAGAACGCCATCTGTCCTGCCTCAGATAGTTGGTTCAGTCCCTCATTTATCACTGCTGCTTTACTCTGAATTCTTGCCATTCTTTAATGTCATTTTCGTGTAGCAGAGTTCAGACTTCTGTACACTGTTTCAAACAAGTTTCACATTCAGTACAAGGCATATAATCCCATTTGATCCCTGGAAGAGCTATGACCCCCTGAGTAGTGGAAGTCATGAGTGTTGCCCATGGTTATTTCTTAGTCTACATTTGCTGATGGATCTGTGCGTCTTTAGCGTTTCTCTCTCCCCCGTGTATTTGCCCTTCTTTATTCCTCTTTAAGCTCCTCTCACTCAGCATTTATCATGCATTTGATGCACTGATTTCTCAAACCTGCAAAATGACTCATCTGTTTTTGTTCCCTTTTTACTACTCCATTTCTAGTACATTTATGCCTATAAACAGATCTTTGAGCAGTCTCTCCTAGTCACACTGGCTGCTTCATACTACTTGCATTCTTCTTTCTAACCATAATCATGATCTGTCATTTCTTGGTCAGGACAGAGGCTTCAGGATTTTCACAAACAACTGAAATTTATATCCAATCTATCCCCTTGCACTACAGAAACAAGGTTGGTTAATTTTGGAAATCTAATGCTTTTAGTACTTCTTCATTTTAGTACCTTTAGAAACACCCATGTATCTTAGGATGCTGCCCTGGCATCATTCATCACAGCGTTGTATTTCTCCAGCTTATACAGAGAAAGCAAAACAAAGACATTCTGCACTGATACAAAAATGTCAGGAAAATTTTTTACAATTGAGTGATCTTTTGCCCAGCACCGAAAAACACTTCAGGTCCATCCAACAGACATAGGAATCGCATTTAGTTAGAAATCACATGGTCTGGGATGAAGTATGGTCATATAAATTAGTAGTTTAAGTTGTGTAAACTATATGTGAGCCCATTACCCTTTCTGTTTGGAGGGACAGCATCGAGACATGGAGCATTTGCTAGCTGAGTCATCTACCCGTGCAATAGGAGGGGCAGTCTCCAATCACCACCTTGCCTTTGGCTGGAACAAGTGTTTTAAAAGGCAAAAGAAGGGGTAGAGAAGGCTAATATGTTTCAGGATCCATAGGTGGGAAAAAAAAATACACCTCATTCAACAAAAAGGAAGAGTGAGTTCTGCTTGATGTTGGATGAGAAACTGAGCATGGAGAGAACTAGAAATAGTCAGGTAAGAGAGTGTGCAAAGCAAGGAAAGTGAGAGAACTAAACAAACAGGAAGGACCATGTCTGGGGGAAAAAGGGAGAGAAACCAGACCTGGAGGGGAGGAAAAACCATATACAGATAACGGAGAGTGCAAACAGACAGAATATCTTTAAAAGTAGAAAAAAAAAAAAGTAAACCAAAGACCCTGAAAGAGGAAAGTATTAATAAAATGGAGAAAGAAATGATTGGACAAAAAATGATGCAAAGAAAAGAAAAGCAGAAACAGAGCTGAAAGGAAAAGTAAACATGGAAAGAGATTTTTACAAAATTAAAAACTGAATTAAAACCCATAGCTTTTAAGCTAATGAACATCTTTTTGTGCTTCTACATTTTATTGAAGTTCCCTGGCAGACATCCCAGGTCTCCGTGTTCAAACACATCAATATCTCAGCCGCTGAGCCTCCCAGTCTACTGTCTCATCAGAATAATTTGCAGTAAAAGTTGGGTGCAATGTATTTCCCTACTTCTGTGAATTAATCTCAGCCCTGTTGCAAAATGCATCAGCATGTTACGCCAGAAATGCTTTCCTTTTCACCCCAATTTTTTTTCTGGGTGAAATCTGAATGTGTTGTATTTTCTTGTGGATCTTCTGTACAGCCAGTAGCCCAGCTGGAATTAATCTAGGCTGCTCAGACAAGCCCAGCAGCCATATGACCAGAAATCCCTGACATCTCTGTAGTACACAACTGGACACTGCACTGTATGTGCGCAGTCAGTCCGAGGCTCCCAAGGAACTGCTGAATCAGACTCAAGGGGTTTGGAAATACACTAGAAAAGGGAAAAAGTCTTAACCCCTCATTAATCACTCCTCTGCTTTCTCCTTACTGTGATTACCTGTCTGTCAGGAGTTTCATGCATTTTGCATAGCATAAGTGTCATGTGGAGATTTGACCATATGGCCTTTCACGTCCACAGGTCTGGGAGGAAGAACGAGCCTCTTTTCTAAGCCCTGTCTGCAAAAGTAAATACTAAAAATACTGTATGTCAGAGCAGCATGTTTAGGTGACTTTGATGTGAAGAAATACTTGGAATAATTATTGTGGACATGGATGATCAGGTCATCCCACTCCTCTATACCCCTCAGTGGGCTGGAACAGAGAATCATCAGGTAGACTTGCTCAACACTTTCACAGCAGCTCAGCGTTGAGACTTTGTCGCAGAACATGGAAGGGCATCCCGCCAGCCAAGGGCCAAAACAGCTGCTTTTGTTATTCCAGGCCTTAAATCAAAATTTTTCAGGAGTCTGTGCTGACAACATATTACAAGGAAGTGACATTGAAAGAAAGAACCACATACTGGTGTTTTAGAGTGCTGGCCCATCAAGTTAAACCTGGTGTAACTGTAGAGCCTCAAACAACAAACCCTCCAGTTAGCACAGAAGAAAAAGTAAAATGCAACAGAATGTTAGGGATGAGGTTGATTTAGCAACAATTTCCACAAATGAGGAGTCAGCAAGCAAATAACTTCCTACTCTGTCTTGAGAAAGTACAGGGAATCCTCTTTGATACTTCTAGATTTCACTGAGCTCCTCACCAGTTCCTGAGCATGCGTGGGAAGGGAAGTCTGGCCATTCCTGACACTTTGAAGGAGAAGAAAGTAGTGCCAGACTGAAGTTTTTCTATTGTGCATATGCTTATATTCTGTGATGGCATAGGCGTGACTCCACCTAAATGAGTCATGCAGTGTGAAAAACATTTGGTAGGTGAATGTAACAGAAGCAGCTAGACAGATGATGAGAAATGGAATTTTGCAGTAAATCCTACCTCATACCTCTAGTTGAATCTGGGTCAGGAAGCATCACAGTCTTCCTTTGGAACACCAGTTGACATCCTGCCTGAACTATACTGGTCTCTTTCCCATTTCCTTGTGAAAAATGTATGTTGCAGAAGTGCATCAGCGGAGTTGGTCCCGATTGATTTCTTTGTTGGTGCCCCCAAAGAAGAGGCCAAGAATGAAATGAGTGTACGGAACAAATTTCCCTCTTCATGCAAAAAAACCTGTCCTTTCATGTTGTGGTGGAAGCAAATGGTGAGGGACAAAAAGGCTGTTTGATCTGCTGCTTCCTATGTGTCGTGGTTTTACCCCAGCCGGCAGCTAAGCACCACGCAGCCGCTCACTCGCTCCCCCCCTCATCGGGATGGGGGAGAGAATTGGAAAAGTTAAAGTGAGAAAACTCGTGGGTTGAGATAAAGACATTTTAATAGGTAAAGCAAAAGCCACGCACACAAACAAAGCAAAGCAAGGAATTCATTCACCACTCCCCATGGGCAGGCAGGTGTTCAGCCATCTCCAGGGAAGCAGGGCCCTGTCACGCGTAACGGTTACTTGGGAAGACAAACGCCATCACTCCGAACGCCGCCGCCCCCCCCTTCTCTTCCCCCCAAGCTCCTTATAAACTGAGCATAACGTCATATGGTATGGAATATCCCTTTGGTCAGTTTGGGTCACCTGTCCTGTCTGTCTCCTCCCAACTTCTTGTGCACTCCCAGCCATCCCGCTGGCAGGGCAGTGCAAGAAGCAGAAAAGGCCTTGGCTCTGTGTAAACACTGCTCAACAATAAGTCCATAGAACAAAAACATCTCTATATTATCAACACTGTCTCCAGCACAAATCCAAAACATATCCCCACACTAGCTACTATGAAGAAAATCAACCCTCTCAGCTAAAACCAGGACACTATGTTACATTTGTTGTTTAAATGCAGGATGTTCTCCTTCCTGGAGGACAAGGCCATCAATTTTCTGCACACAAATAGATCCTCTAATTACCATATAGAATGTGTGAAATTTCTAACACTGATCAGCTGGAGCTATGCAATCCTCCAGCTTTCTGAAGGATCAATGGAGAATTCAGTAGGCAGAAAAACCTGTTAAAGAAGCTGTATGAGAGCTTCAATGAGAGGACTTTTCCTTCACAGCAAACGTACCCAGAGAATTTGCATATTGCTGCAACATTGTGACAGATTTATTTTCAGTCTGGCGCTTGGGGGTTTTAATGTCATTATAAATGATCAAAAATAATGATATGACTGCACAATGCAACGGTGTGGGAAGTACTGTATTAGCTATTACACTTAATTATTTAATACAGAAAATCATTCACACAGTGTTAAAAGCCCAGTGGGATGGTGAACTGGGGTCTCATTCACAACAGCATCGACAGCGTCAGCAGCAGCATGTTAAAAGGAGCAGTTCAGGGAAAAGTGACTTGCTCTCACTCTCAGCGGAAAAATCCCAACCCTCTATCACTTCATGTGAGGTTGTTCTAAAGGGTCAAAAGTTCTCACAGATGTGAATCTTCTCTTCATGTAGGAATGATACCAGATAACAGACTGTGATACAGCCCCTGTTAAGAACTATTCAGCATGTTAGGAAATGACATTTCCACTGCCAAATGGTCTGAGAGAGTTGATTTCTCTTCTGTATCATGCATCTGGCTTTTGTAGGACCTTGGAAACTTTAGTTTTCTACATTTCTGCTTCCCCTAGTGTAAAATGAGAGTAACCATCCTCTTTTGGAAAGTTATGATTGATGGATTACATGAAAGTAAGCATTATTTTATTAACTACTCTAATCCATATAAAATCAAGCCTTTTCTGAAAATGGAGATAACTTACAAAAAAAAAAAAAAACCCCTGTTCAAAATTCTGTTGCTCATACCTGCCAGCCTGTTTCTAGAAGATTCTAGAAGATTGTGCCTTTCTTCCAGTGAGTATCCATGCAGCAACCACGTCAGAGCAGTCCATAGCCTTTTCCCGTGGTGCATACATAGACAGAGAAGCTATTCCAAGTTCAGCCCCGTACTCAGAATGTTTCTTGACCCATTACTTGCCACTGTCTCATCTTCCCACAACAGTAAGCGGCTCTTCACTCTGAAAGATGCATCACTTCTCACAGGATGGGTTTTACTTCTTTTGAATCGTTCTTCCCTGGGCTGGGATGTCAGTCCAACTTCAGAAGACAGACTATCTTAAACAGCAAAGCCCATTCTTTTGCTCTTTTCATAGAACTGTTTCATGTTGCTGGTTTGGTTTATTGCTTCAAGAGTTATTTGTGGCTTTCATCAAGACCTGCTTTTTCTAGACCTTGCAAAGTCTTTGAGTATTTACAGCTTCTTCCTAATGGAATTTGACAGCAAAATTCTCACAGAATGCATTTTGTGATAAATGATCTGTTCAGACAAAGCAAGTCATCACATTCACTTTTCAGTCTTTCTGGTAAGACTGGTGTTGATTTTGTTTCTCTTTGCTGAGAACAAGTCTGGTTTCTGACTGCAGGGCAGTAATTGTTACATGATTGCAATGTAATTGTAATTACTGTTCATGAGGGAAAAGGCCCAACTCCTCACAGGGTATGACTGTGCTACAGCATACCTGTAGGAAAGTCAAGAATGTTTATCTTATTTTTTCTAGGTGGACAGCAGAATTTGTAAGAGATCTTTCTGTTACTCTGCCTCCATTTTCATGCATTTATGTCAAGGATGCCTTAGGCATTACTGTAGTGAGGCATTACTCACCCTCCCTTCAAAGGCAGCTAAGAGCAATCCAGGCCAAAAATGACATCAGGATCAGCGAGCTGAATCATCCAGTTTCAGCATGTTTTACTGTTATCATTTCCTTAGGCCTCAACAGCTTGTTGCCTTGAAAACAATCATTGCCTCCTCTAAGAGATGCTCCTATAATAAATGCTTCTATATTGCCTTTGCCATGCTTCTTTCCCAGACTTTGGAGGACCTGGGACCACAACACTGCACTTAAGCCTTCCACATGGCTGGGTGTTTGTGCACTACTAGCCACTTTACAGTAAATACGGAGAGATGTAAGGTAACTGTACCACCATGTAGGTGGGCATGGAAGGGCTCATGGGACGGTCTAGAAAATACAATTCTAGTGGAATGTACTGGGTTGCAAGATCTGGAAATGGGAATTCCCAGTTCACAGGACAGGTATGATAAAGACTTTTCTAGGCATGTCTTGCCAACGTTGTCATTTATCAGTAGGTGTGGAGAACATTAAAAAAAAAGGTCTGTTACGACACAAGAGATTATTTAGTTCCAGCCTCCATAAATGTTTAAGTTTGTCAAATAGTGGCTTGGAGACCTTGGTTCAGACAGCGAGGTTTTTTCTTCTTTTTTTCCTATGATGGAGATACTTGTCTACTACAAGAACAGGCGAGAACCATAATTTGCTTTAGAACCTACAGGCTCTCAAACAATAAGCAGAAGGTGCTCTCTCTTAACTTTTAACACACTACCACAGATTTATACCAATGACCTAGAAATAAATATTTGGGGTCTTTTTCCAGACTACAGAACCATTCAAGTGCTTCAGCTTCTTTCTTTCTGTCAAGCAGTGTCCAGTATGTCCAGACAGGCCCTCAGACCCCAAGGGACACCTGCCTGCTTTCACCAACATCCTCATTGTAAGAGAGCATGAAAAAGTGTGAGAGAGGATAAAGGAGAACATCAAAGTTATTAAGCACCTATCTTGGTCTACAAGTTGGTCTTGTTTTCTTACGGAAGAAGCAGAGGGGCTTATCAATAAGAAGCAGGAGGCTTCTTCAGAACTGACCAGACCTTTGGAACAGTCTGGGGAGCTGAAAAGCTCCTCTCCTCACTCCCAGTCTGCGGAAAGATTTGATGGAGTACGGGGGGCCTTATGCAATTCCCTGCAGCAGTGACTCATTACAGTGACTGGTAGGTGAACTGCAGGGAGTCTGTGTCTCAGAATTAATCCATCGATGGATGAGAGCTGATAGATAGTATGCAAATAGATGCTGTTTTCCTGCAGCCCGTCAGGAGCTCCAAGCAGCTGCATCCTCCACTTTATTCCTTCTCTATTAGGTTGTGCTAATTTCCCTGATTGCTGTTATGGCTAAATGGTATCTTAGCATAACAGAATTTGCATCTGACACAAATCTCCGTTTGGCGTCAGGAGCTATTGTAGCTTTGTAAGATTGTTCAGGATACATGAGAATTGCTGAAATCTGCTGTGAGAAGGTATGCCAAAAGTCACGGTACTGTGTAAATGTCATTTGTTTCGATACTGTTTTCCAATGAAACTGTCCCTTTTGCAAAAAGTACTTTCAGGGAAAGCCTCTTTTAATAAAGTCCGACTGACTCTCACAGCTCCAAATAGCCTGCAGCATTTTCAGAAACGAATTCATATACTAAGCAACCATCAACTGAACTTAGCAGTTCATCTCATTTTGCAAATCCTCAGCAAAGCTTGCTTTGGTGCCCTTTACAATCAGCAGGAAATTTTTGCTAAGAAATCACAGTGAATGTCAGAGTATCAGCCCCTTTCTCTTCTTCCTATATACTCTTTCCAGCTGATTAGGATTGATGCTTCATTTTTGTTGTTTTAATACGCAGGTTTAGTTCTGATAAGTGGTAGCAAGGTTCTCCTGTAGTTTGCTTTCATTTTAGGCTGTGTAGTTATCTATATGTCTTTGTTTCTCCTCCTCAATTCTTCATTTCTCTATTCATACATACATGCACACATGCATGTCTTTCCCTTTTTTCCTATGACATTGCAGCATCTTATTCCACTGGGGATCATCTGACCTATATTTGGATCCCACCCAGTGAATAGCCTTGGCCCTTGCTGTGCTCTTCATCTTTAGAGACTTTTCTCTCAGAGGTTTTGTTTTTTTTTTAATTTTTGCCAGCCACCTCATAAGAGATGGAAATGAAAACCTGGGACTAAGCAGATAAATAACTGCACATCAATTAACACACAAGTGACCCTGCAGCTCCCACAGGGCTGGATGCTCAAAACCCAGCTGGTACCATCACTCAACAGCACCTTTCCCCTGAGGACTTCTGTGCTTCAGTGTAGATGCATAGCTCTCCGGCCACCACACATTCTTATTATGGGCCCCAGGTGACTCTGAGCTCAGACCTTCAGACAGACTTCACTGGGCAATTTTCCTGGCTGTTAATGAGGCTTCTTAGATACTGCATCCAGGATCTCATATTCACAAAAAGTAAAAGAAATGGTCTCCAGAGATATCAATGGCTCCATAAGTACCAAAACAAACCTCAGCTTCTTTGATAGCTAATCTCAGCAACTAGGAAACCTAAAAATGATTGGCATACTCATTCTGAAATGTTACTATGTCTGCTCCCCTCAAACAAATGAGATTCCATTCCAGTCAGCTACTGCATATTTATGCTCAGCCTTTCATTAACTTATTGATCATGTGATGATACACTATCCTTTGCTACCTTTGGGGAAATAAAAAAATGGGGAAAAAACATGCTCTAATGGTGGGGCTATTTCATGCTTCCTGAATATTCAGTCCAATCCTCCTGGTCTCTTTCTGTCCTCCTTTCTCCCCAAAAGCTTCATGGATCTCCAAAGACATCCCACAAGAGAGGGTGACTACCATTCCCCAGTAAGCCCCTGAGGCTGCTATTATGTGACATGTAATTATACAGCTAAATCAGGGTCAAGCGTCTCCCTTTAAGGGTAAAATATGGTATTACACTCTAAATTCCTGTACTGCAAAAACAAACAGTGCCATCAATTCATTTCCAGTCAGATCTCCACCCCCTTGGGAAAAGTATACAGAACTTTCTGGTGGGAAAAATAGTTTGGAAATACAACCTCTTTATTAGAGTGAAAGCTTTTCCTTCATTCAGCTTGTCTTTCATTAGCCACCCTGGTACACTCCAGTGAGGAATGTGGCTTGAAGAGGTACTTTGAGGTCACAAGAGACAAGTCCCCAAGGGGTGTAGTTTCCTATTGATATGTACTCATAACTCCTGACAAGATTATGAGGTCTGATCCAAAGCTAAGTAACCATATGGCCGTTCGTAGGTAAATGTCTCTAAGAGGGTGGCTTTTTAAGGACGGATTCCATTACCTTGCACACAAATGAAGCGTCTATGTTCTCTGTTTTCTTTGAGCTCTCTTACTGTGAATAATATCTTCCTATTTTTCACACTTTTGTTTGAAACACAGAGGGAGCAGGTGAGGAGGAAAGGAAGGTTTTTAAATTGATGTGTTTCCTTAATTCAACACTGACATATTGGATGTGGGGTTGAGTAAAACTGCATTCATGTCCATGGTTCCTCTCACTCATCTAAGAGGTACAGGAGGAAAAGAAGAGCTCTCAGTCTGCCTTACAGCCACACAGTAACAGACCATGGTAATGCTCTTTCTGTGATCCCAGAGCAGCCCAGCCCAGCCCTTGACTTTCAAGCAAGGAGCTGGATGATGAGACTCAGCAGAGCATTCCAGGAGAAAGAACTCACAGTGTAAATCTGGAGCAACTCCACTGAAGTTAGAAGAGTGACTCCAGATATGCTGTGGTGTCACACAGGTCCAAAGCAGCTATTTGTGATGGCAATGAAAAGGGGACCTTTTCTTTCCAGGCCTGAGTCTCTCCTGAGATGTGCCAACTGTGTCAGTGCAGTGTCATTGCTTCCGGTGAGTTTACATTACTGCATCTGGGAGCAAAATTTAATTCACTGGCCTCAGTGGTCATCTGAGGACAAGGTTTGATGCTGCTTGTCACCTGGGTTTTGTACCAACAGCAAATGCTGTTTTACCAGCAGCGGTGGCTATTGGGCACTATGTCTGGAGTTGCTTAGTAAAAAGAAATTGTGAAATTGTGAATTTGGTTACATCTAAAACATTCTTTGCAGTATGATGCCAATCATAGTAAACATAACCACCTATCCATCACCACAGATTTAAAAATAGTTGTAATTTTGATGAGCAAAACCTGAACAACCTGTTTTGGATCTTCACCCTTGCAGCTGCCCAAAAACAAACTCTGTTTTTTTGGAGTTGTTTGGGTTCCTGCTGAAATCCTTAATAGTTCCTAAACTATGCAATTTGAGGAGGAAAAGGAAGAGAGCCATGCTATTGAATGCATGTATTCATTTGGCATGTGAGCAGTGCCATTGCCTCCAGCAGGACTGTGCACATGAACAGGGGCAGGAGGATTGGGTCTGTTGTCTTCTACTCCGTTCTCTTTGATCCTGCAAGCGTACTCTCTGCCAAGGTCGCATCAGGCTGCAAAGGCACTTTTTGCAACTCTGTATGATCTGTGTCTGTCCTTATTCAAAATGCATTTGCCTCTACAATTTAATCTGCTGTTCTCTCCCTCCCCTTCCTCTTGGTGAAGTCTAATTACAGTTTTATTCCAGGTCCATCTGGTTGCTAACGATGCTGGACATCACCGCTGAATTCATTCTAATATTTGTTGTGTATTTTCTAGGCTGGACGCTGAATAATAATATTCTCTGAATTTGCTTTTGCTCCTGTTTCCTTCCTCCCTGTTGTAATTGAATAGTAATGTGTAGCCATGGGATGATTACTCCTCCCAGTGTAGATCTGCTAAGAGTTGCCTATTTCAGGCTGCAGAATAAAGAGTGGTTTTTTCCTGTTTTGAGGAGCAGATTTCAAAGTCCACTCTACCAGCTCCCTTCACTGGTGTGGAACCAGCTGGGCAGTGGCTTTCTCTGCTTCATCTTTTTTTTTTCTTTTTTTTTTTTCCCCTGCCCCAAACATAACACAGTTTATAACTGTGAGTCTCAAAGCATCCTGGAGGCAGTGTTTCAGTGTTTAGAAAGACACTTTTTGCCAGTGCCTGCTCCATGTGATGGTTGAACCCACACTAATTTCAGGTTCCCAAGCCTGGCTTGTGCAGTGCCAGTGCTGGGAATTTTTAATTTATTTTTTTCTTTTTTTCCTTTTTGCTTTCTGCAACGCTGCCTGGGAACACAGACTCACACTTTACCCATGACCTGACTCTCTTAGCTAAGAATAGTAGTCGCAGTGCAACTTGGGTTCAGTCTCACTGGAGACATGCTGCAGCTGGGAAACAGGGAGGTCAGATTAGCCCATGCTCACAAAACCAAACATATAAAAGGAGTATGGAGGATTTTGTATGTTTGCCTCCTTTTAGGACTGCAGAACAAGGGGTAAAGGTTGGCGCAGGTGTTCTGTGAGCCAAGATAAGTTTTCTTTGCTCGTGACATTGACTTGGACAAGAAGTTTACGTACAGGAGCTCACCTCCTGGGCTGAACAGGGCCTTTTCCAAAAGGATTCTGTATCCTTATGGCCCATCCAGCCAAAAATCACGCAGGATGGGGACAGCAAGCAGTGCTGATTAGCATCTCCTGAGCCCTGCATAGAACAATGAGAGTTTGAGATAGCCCCCAAAGCAATTCTGCACAGTAAAGCAAAGGTATGAGTTTAGCATATGCTAGCGGATCTGCCATAGCTTGTCCTAGACAGCTGATGTTGCAGTGATTCTGCGGCACTATCATCTTCAGCGTGAGTGAGCAACAGGTCTCGCTCTGAGCACATGCTAAAGCCGACTTTGCTCTCATTCTTACCCCTTCCTGGTGGAATGTGCCAGCACATGCTATGTTCACACCTTCATTTTGTGGTGCAGACGTGCTTTCAGAGTAAGAAAAATACCAGTCCTGCTCTGTAGTTTTAAGACAGGAGCTAAAGCATTAGTAATAGAAACTGTTAGGCTGATGACTGTTGTAATACTCATTGCGACTGGGTAAAAATAAAGGTGATGACCAGGGAGGTTTAAATAGCACATCCCTGGCTCAGCTGTGCCCTCTGCTGCATTGTGACGCGGCAGCCAGCCATTAGCAGCATCAGCACAGCATTACATTTGGAACATGGACTGGTGGATTGACACTCACACTGGAAGAAGGGGAGCCATTTTTTGAGAGAAGCGTATGACACTATTCCCATACTCTTCCCCCAGCCAAATCTAAGCCAAATGGGGAAAGGTGCTGTGTTTCTAGGAACCAGAGATGTCTGGAGGAGCTGGTCCTGCAAGTCGTACTCCTGTGAGCAGCCATGCTCAAAGCGATCCATGTGCCTTCCCTTCACCCCTCGTCCCAGAGTTGGAGGGGAGGGGTGGCTGCCCTGGGATCGCACTAGCTGGATAGGGACTGCTCACACAAGTCAGGGATCTCAGGACTGGGCTACAGCTTGAGATGCAACAAGTAAGCTTAAGAGGAAGACCCCTTGAGGTATCAGGGCAGTAATTCTAATGGTAATTTTGAACTGTTTTTGTCTGTCTAACATTCCTTTTTAATCCCCATCCTGCCTGCCCCTTCCTTATGTAGGGTTACTTTAGTGATCCTTGGAATGTTTTTGACTTCCTCATCGTAATTGGCAGCATTATAGACGTCATTCTCAGTGAAACTAATGTGAGTATTACTCTACCCTCCCCAGGATACCACCACCTCCTCCTCCTCTGCTGTTCCTTCTCTCTTTCTCTCTTTATTTCTCTCTCTCTTTTTTTTTTCTGGTTTTTTTCCCTCTAGTCATGCTTTTATTGAACTTGCCGTCGTCCTTCTCCTTCTCCCAGGGAAAAAAAAAGGAGGGGGGGAAATGCCTCCTTCTTTTTCACTTGTCATAGCTCGCCCCAAGGCTGTGACTGGTGAAAGCGCACAGAGTTTGGGGTGTGTGTGCTTTTTTTCCCTCCAAAAGGTAGACATGCTTGAGTGTAACTTTCTGACTAACCAGGCTTTTGTTGATACCCTCCATCACGTGAAACGTTACAGAGGTTTGAGCAACCAATACTGTAGAGTGGTAAGAGACTATTTAATATGCCCACGTAACCTCTTTCTTTTCTTATTTTTTTCCTCTTCTCTCCCTCTTTCATGCTTTTTTTTGTTTTGTTTATTATTTTATTTTATTTTACTTTTTACTTTTTTCCCTCTTTTCTCCCTTTCCCTCTCTCTCCCTTCTCTCTCTCTCTCTCTCATTCTTTCTCTTCCTTTCTCTCTCTCTCTCTTTCCTTGGCTTCTCTGCCACATGCAGCACTATTTCTGTGATGCATGGAATACATTTGACGCCTTGATTGTTGTGGGTAGCATTGTTGATATAGCAATCACCGAGGTGAACGTAAGTAGCTGGCGTCTGTCCATGATCGTGCCTGCTCTAACATTCATTTGTCTTTCCCGGGTTCTTTTTTTTTTTTTTTTCCTCCTCCTTCCTCCTTTTTTTTTGAGTTTGTTTTCAGAGCTTTTTGGTTTGTTTTGAAGTTCTCTCTTTTGTTTGTTTGTTTTCTTTTTATTCTGTTTTAATTTTTGGAACGTCTTAAAGGACTTTTTGACTGTTGCATCATTTTCTTCCCCTCATAATCCGCCTGGCATGAGTTAAACTGTATAGCAGGAAAAGTGATGGGAAATGTGGAGTGTAAATGAAAAAGCTATTTGTGCCATGGGAAGCTGCTAGAATAGTCCCAGGCCAGCACTTTGGTCTACCCAGTGTTATGCTTTGCTTCCCATGGCAGTTCAATACTCTCCACCCCACAGAGATCTAAAGGTCAGTTCTTTCGAGGTGGAACTGCGGGAACCAAAACGGGAATCTTCCCTGTGCCTCCTCGCACAGGCTTCCTCCAAAAGGAATAAAGACCGAATCATCTCTGTTTAGAGGAACCTGCTCCTAATGTTGAGGTTGTAATTTGCAAAAAGGTAGATAAAATAAAAAGAAAACAGCCCAAAGAAAAACAAAGCGCCAGAGTTTCAATCCAGTTTTTTGGGTTTGTAACCGAGTTTGCTCCATCTCACAAGTTCCAGCAGCACAATTGACACTGATTGGCCCCACTGGTGCCCATCTCAGCAGACAGGTGAAGGACTGAATGAGCCATGGAGACTGAAATGAGCAGCTGGTGTTCAAGGAATAAATCACATCAGGCAAACTTTTTCTTCTCTTTTTTTGGAGGTGGATGGATATAGAGTTGCTGGATAAATAGACAAAGGACAGGCAGGAAGCACACAGATTCCCAAAAGAAAGACTACACAGGACCCACTGGGTTTATGAGCATAGACAAAAATTGCACTGCAAAATCCAGCTTAGTGAGGCCAGGAAAATAGAAAGGCTGAAAGAAAATTGCTGTAAATATGTTAATGAAGAGCAAATCAATCATCAATTTGCAAAACAATGTGGCTGTTGAATAAACATCCTAGCTTGGAATTGTTGTATACTGTAGAGGCAATCCATTGCAAGTAGAAAGTGACACCATAGTTTTCACTCAGTGCTGTGTTTAGGGAAAATGTAGGCAACATTTTGGAAAAAATCAAAATGCCTTACTTCGAATTTTAAAAAAAACACCTTATTTTCATGGTTCTAGTTTAATTTCTGTTCAACTTCATTTTTTCTAATTCTGAAACAGGGACATTTATCCAAGAATAAATGAAATATATTTTATTTGACACTAGTCTATTTTCTTTGTCTTTTGAGAGAATGGAAAATAGTTTCTAACTGAAAATGAACTTTTATTTTACATCTCTCAAATGTCTGACTTTCTAGACACAAAAAAAAAAATGTTTGCAACATTTTCCCCAGAATGTTGTAAACAATTCTGGTTGCTCTTTTACTAGAGAGATATAGGATTGGGCTGACTTTGTAGAGGAAAGTTACAATGATCAGCAGGCTGAAGTTGTTAATTTTAAAGAATGAAATGACAGCCTTTTTCATGCCATGCTTGTCACAAGAAAAGTAAATGGTGAACCTGGCAATAGCCTTCAGGTTGTGGAAAATTTCTATTTTCATCCATAGAGGCAGAACTTTAGATGGTAATTGAGGAAATAAGTATAGTGAACTGGAGATGAATTATAATAAACATCAGCCAGACTTTCCTGACTAATGTATTTGAATCCATACAAAAGTCTTCCAAGCAGAAAGGAGGGGGAAGTCCTTGTGTTTTGGTAAATAAATGGAGGTCTATCATAGCAAGAAACCTTGTACTGGAGGGAAAAATCTAATGGATCCTCTCAAAGAAAATCAGTCATTTCCTATAAATTAAAGAACTTTTTACGTCATGGTTTAAGACAACTTTGATATACTTTAGTCATCTGAGAGAAGGCCGTCACCCAGGCTTCCTCTTACAGTTAGTGGAAACGCACACCTCCGCGTGCCAACTGGTGCCTCCCTCTGCCTATGACAGGGGAAATGAATTGCTCTTTGGAGGTGCCCATCCAGTGACTGGAGAGTGTCTAGGTTTGTTAGGTTTGTCTAGACACCCAGCTCGCAGACGCTAAATTTAAGCAGGATAAATCGCATTCATTCTCAGCATGTTGTCGAGAAGGTCACGCTGCTGCTAATTGTGCTGTGTTCAGATCTTCAGTCTCCAGGGCTATCCATGCTGGTGTGTTTAATTACCACTGACAAGGCTCCCTCTCTTTTCCATTCCCCGTCTAAATTCAAGTTCATATCAGACAAGGCCCAGAATCCAGTTTTTCTTTGCAGAAGTCTATGAAAAGTGAGGGTGTGCCTCCGTCCAAACGGCCATCACCTGTCTTAGTTGAGGAGGCAGCAGGAGCAGCCCTGACTCTTTTAGTTAGGGTTATGAACAGCATTTCTTGATGGTCCCTCTGTTTCCTCTAAAGAATCCTTTCCTTCTATACAGTTTTTACAGATTTCTGCACATGTCTTTTTGTTACCTGGCATGTTTAAATCTTCTCTTTTTATCTAGGCAAGTCCTTTGCTACTAGTTTCTAATGTTTGTTACTAAAAAACTTGCACAATCTTTTGATGCACTGGTAAATGAGCAGCAGCTATGGATGGAGTTTGTTCTGAAATGTTCTGAAATCCCTTTGCACTTATAACCCTTATTGAATAAGAGAATGTTTTGTATGTTGGTTTGTCCTGTCAGATTCCCTTCCTGCTAGCAGCACTTGATATGTTACATCTGTAGCAGATGGGCTTTGGAAGTAGCAGCCCATCTTGGACGGAGAGTTGTCACCTTCCCAAGCAGTGTGAGGGCAGTTTATCAGACACAGTTCTCCCCTTCTCTTCAGGAGCTTGTTGCTTTCTTGCTGTTTGTGGGTTTGAGCAAACCCTGCCTTGTGTTTCTGTACACTGTCTTGTCTTGTTCCGAGAGACCTGGAGTCTGAAAAGGAAAGAAAAAATAAACCCTAAAATGCCAACAAACTCCACTAATTGGAGATGTTTAGCCTGGTCGGGTGCAGGTAAGATGTTTCTGCCCAACTCCTTAGAAGCTGAAGAACATTTGTGGTAGAGTCTTGGAAGGTGCCGCTCTTGGAGCTAAGGGACAGGTGTCATTGTGGTCAGTTAGGGAAGATGGAGAAACCTGGAATAGGTCAGTTTGACATGTGGCCATAGACATGTACGCCTGAAATCTCTGTGAGGTTCACCAGACATTGGCACTCAGGGGAAGCATACCCAGCCGGTACTGAGCTGCGATAGCTGTAGTTGCGGTGGGAACCCTGAGTGACAAGCTCTACAGTGTGTGTGTAGGTATGCGCTTGCATCTATTTGTGCAGTTCCCCGTGCTCTGTTTTTTCCCTTTTGACAATTATTTTTGTTTCTTGAAAAGGAATTTCCCAGACCAAAACCTTCATTAGGATATATGTGAGTGTGCATGGGTGGGTCTTTGTGTGTGCACTCCATTGGTTGTAGTATATGTTCCCGAATGCGTTTGGATACCTGTGTATGGGCTACAGATCCATGGGAGAGTGTACAGATACGAATCCTTGTGTGGGGGAAAGAAAGCGTGTATGCAAGCATACATATTTCATATGTATTTGTGTTGTGAATGGTTGTTGATGGAGACACATGAGTTGTTGTGGATGTAACTGAGTCTATGAACATGTTTTCTGAGCCAGTATGACTATCTTACTGTGCAAGTTTGATCTGCTGTCGGGTGGGTGTTTATATCTGAGAGTTTCTTGTATGCAGGCATGTTCATCTGCATGCCTGTGGGTGAGTGTACACTTGCATGTCAAGCTCAGCATATTTTTGTTAGCATGGCTGTGCATTCAAAAATAGTGAGAAGGCATGTGCTCATGAGGTAGGCCCCCAGGTTGCCTTCAGCATTTCTGAGTCCTTTAGGAAGCCTCCACTTGAAACACCTCTGTGGTATGGAGATATGTCAAGTAATAAGTCCAATTGCATCACGTTAGGCCCACTTGCTTATTGCAACTTGGGAACATCTCCCAGTTCCCCCCAACCAGCTCTAGAGACACAACTGAGTAAGTGCAAAGGGCAGGTTAAAATCTGGTGCGTTTGAAAACTTCAGAGTGGCACAGTTTCTGCCAAATTTACTTTTAAATTGCCTTACCTTCAGGCTGCATTTTGAGAGCTTTGCTTCTCAGTAAGTGTTACAGAACTAACTTCTTAGCCACATAATTAAGATTTTTTCAAAATTTTTTTGAAATATTCAGTGATTCTGTTTTGGGCCACTCTTCAGCCACTTCTCCAGTAACCTAAGAAAGAGGGGAGGACTTTTTAATCTGCTATTCAAAAAGAATTTCCAAGGCAGAGACCACATCTACCATGTGTCAACTCTCTTGAAGTGCTAAGACCAGGAATTACTTTGGGAGAATAAGATGAAAGATGATGAAATATATGGAGCCTGGGAGGTAGGGCCTGTGGGTTGTATTCCTTGGACTTTGACTAGATCCCTGTATCTCAGTCTGACCATGAGTAAATTGGAGATTGTTGTTATTCCCTACATTAAGAAAGCATTGTCATTAATGTTTACAAAACACTTTAAGTCCCTTAGAAGAAAACATTAAGGTGGTAAAAATTATTACTATCTATTATAATGATAATAGGAAAGAAAATGTTATAGGAGTTGAATAAAAGCCAGCAAATTTGGCATATATCATCCCAGAAGTAGCCCCAGGCACAAGCTTGCATTTTCTTCCTTGGACGCAGCCTGGAGTTGAGTGCTGTGAAGCTGACTGACAGCCTGCTGTCCCCTCCTCCAGGCAAAGAAAGTTGCTCATTACTATTTGTTGTGCTGTATCAAAGGGGGGAAATCAAGTTTGATTTGTGCTCTGGGCTACAGTGCCCAAAGGGATGAAAGAAAAATGGTCAGACCCTGAGTCATTGGGAAAGCTGCTAATGTAATGTCCTTCCTCCCAGTCAGAGAGAAAAGTCGGCACCTCTCTGGTCCATAGGGTCCTTTTTCCTTCACCCTTTCCCCTGCCGGTGTCAGATCAAAGATTCGCTGTGGCTGAGTCTTTGTTGGCCACCAAAGCGATGCTTGCAGCAGCACCCGCTGAGCTGGATGAGTCCCTGTGACCAGCCGAGAGGTTGGCCCATCCAGCTGCAGTGGGCAGTTCACAGCGAGCAGACGTGTGAGAGTTACAGAGGCATGTTCAGGTGGGAGCATGTTCAGGTGTCTCCAGAGCACCAGCGCAGGATATCCATGACAGTGGGGACATCACATGTTTGATTCTGTCTTGAAAGGATGTCAGGGAGGGAGGGTTCGCGCCTACCTGTGAGCCTGTTGCCAAGGGCTTCTGCCGGTGCCTCTGAGCGTGTCTGCATGTGCGGGTACCTCTGTGTTCGTCAGCGGTGTCTGGGAGTGCGTGAGGATGACTGAGCAAAACCATCTGGACTGGTATCCATCCCACCTGTTCTACTCAATGACCATACCTGTGTGTCTGAGTGTGTCTGTGAACGCCGCAGGAGGTACAGAGGAGGAGGTACCCATGACAGGTACGCAAAGCGATACAGCAGATGTGATAAGCCAGGGGGGCATGCATGGATATGAGATGAGAACTATCAGGGACAGGGAATTGGTGACTTGTGGGCTTTTGTGAAATAATGGAATATTTCCCTGTGTAAGTTGCCCTCCTGTTGTAGCAGTACATGTTTTCTTAAGAGTGAGTGTTATGACTGGTCTGAGGGTTGATGGAAATGGTGGGGTTTTTAATAGAAGAGGTGACAGGAGAAGAAAACAGGAATGTGCAATATTGTGTGTGGTCTGATCCATGGTGGCATCTGGGAGACATAGGACCTGGCTTCAGGAAGTAGCACTCCTCCTAGGAAGAAGGTTAGAGAAACCCAAAACACATCTTGCTGTATTCTTTCCCCTAGAAAATGTTGGTCAGGTCTGTTGTGCCCAGGCCTGCTGGGTAGTGGTTTGGCATTTGTCTAGCAGATATTCAGGAGAGCTGAGTACTTTATATCTTGCACTTCTGAAAAGTTTTCCAAATTCTGGTAGGAAGTCAGCAGAGGGTTGCAGCTTGGTTGATTCCTGAGTACTGGTGCAGTTAGGCCAGAGAGATACCAAAATATTCAGCTCCCAAGAATACTTGGAGACTTGTGCAGCGATTTCTCCTTTAGTCTTTTTTATTTCTGAAGTAAAGCAACTCAGGCTTAAACCAGGCGCATGGGGCCTTTCCTTACAGTCATCTTGCTTTTGGTGTCAAGAGGCTTCATATGATTTGTCATGGGCTCCTGCTCCCATTCTTTGGAATATCTGACAGCTTATACTCAAGTCTCCCTCTCACCTTCTCCTGCACTTCTCCCTTTTAACCCACCCCCTGCCTTTCTTCCTTTTCTCCCTTGCTTTCCTCTCCCTCGTCTCCAGCCACACTAAACCTCACAAGTTCATTTTCACCCTCAATCAATGTGTCTGAAGGCAGAGAACCAGTGGCTTAAATGCTGCAGTCCTTATCCAGGCAGAAGTGCCCCAGGGCATTTCACCTGCAGAGGACTGGAGCGGTCGGCCCCTGCGACACAGTCCTATACACACACACCCCCCCGCAATGGGAGCAAGGATCGGTGGAAGGACGACATACATCTAGCCTGCACCTCAGTTGGGACTGGCATTCATCTCTGTCGCTGAGTCTGTCTGTCTGTTTTTCTGTCTCTGCCTGTCTGGTTCTCTCCGCTTCCGTGCCCTTTGCTGCTCAGATTTAGGCCATCAGCTGCCACTGGACACAAATCTTTGCAGTTCCTAGAACTTTGCAAGTTCATTTACCCAAACCTTCTGGAAGAGGCAGAAAACATCTCCCTCCTTCTCTCCTCCTCTCTCTCTCTCCTTCTCAAATGCCGTCTGGGTAGCAGAGGCCTCCAAATTACGTAGCAAAGGGCTGGAGAAGCACGGTGGCTTCTTTTGACATCTTGTGTTGTCATACCCTTACTGCTGCCATCCTAGAAGTTGTATGTAGTCCTGAGCTATCCCTGTGTGCGTGTTTATGTATGTATATATGACTTGTTTTCTTTTTGGAAAAACTACTGATAAAATTGATGTGGGGTCAGACTTAGTTTGGTTTTTTTAACATCGCTAGAATAATCCAGGTAACGCACCATGGTGGCCCCAGCTTCTGTATGTAGGAAGCCACGTTGAAGCATGGTTGTGAGCTGTAGCAGTGGCAAATGCTAGTAAAGAAGTGATTTATTTTGCCTTTGGTGAACATAAGGACAGCTGACCTCAACTCTTCCCCAAATTAAGCTTAGATCAATTTGAAATTGATCACCTCCCATGCTTAATCAATAATTCTAATGCATGTTTTTCACCCTGTCTTGGTGAGAAAGAAGTATGGTAAGACTATGTGACCACAACCATGTTTGAACAGGGTTATTTTGTTTTTATTTATGTATATTTTTGTCATGAAGATGGGGCCTCTTTCTTTTTTTATCTTTTGGCTTAAAAATGTTGGTATTCTGAGTGCATTTCCAGAGTTCATAATATGATTTGCCCATTCACACAGGTGATTTTGGTAACTGCACAACTTTTTCTGTAAGAAAGTGTATATGAAATATGGGCAAACAGAAAAAAAATGTATTTTTTGCAGAAAAGGGGAAAGTAAATGCAAATTACTCTTTCCTCAGTTTACCCGAGTAGAGCTGTTACTGATGACTGGCAATATTAGCACCATAAGAAGAAAATATGTAGTTTCCATGGAGAAAACCACTTTGAAAAGCTCTCCGTAGTACCCGTTTTTGAGGAAATACCTCAATATTGTGATTTCCACAAAACTACTTGCTATACTTGGCTTCTGACATTATTCCAGGTGCATGGAATAATCAGAACATATTTTAATGCAGGGGAGATTTAAGAGCAGCATAAAAATAAATTTGCTGTACTGGATAAATATAACCACACACATGCTAGTTAATTAAAATATGAGAAACTGAAGATAAAGAATCCAGGAGAAAAATTCTTAAAAGCTAATTGTAAAAGCAGTAAAAAGAAAGCCCTGCAGCTGTAAGACTTGATGCACAAACCTGTCTGGAGTCCTTCTGAGTGAAAATGCTTAGAGCTTGCTTTAAAATGGTGGGGCACAGCATCTCATTGACTGCACTGAGGAGTGGATCGTCCTTTTAATTACTGCAGGCTTTCACATACCCAAAATCTCACTGGGTTTTAAGGCTTTTAGGGAAGGAGTCCCAATTTCTTCTTTGACCATGAGTTATTGTTACAGTAACAATAATAGCTAATGGTAGGAACACAAAGTGCCACAAGCCTTGTCCTGTGTTGGTTCGATGGTAAAACAAGTGTGTGGCAAGTACATTTAAGAACAAAGAGCTCTTCAAAAAGCTACATCCAGATTTTCTGACCAGTATTTAACTTTTCTTGTCATTTTTCTATCACTTTAAAAAAAGAAAGTTACAATATTCTGGCATCAACATTTGTGATATAATACAGTTATATTTCATTTTTCTTTTAATGCCAATATGTTTTCCCACAAAGCTAGTTAAAACGCTCAAAAGAAAAAATAATAAAAAACATTAGAACTACCCCAGGCTGGTTATATTTTCCATTGGCTTGCTAGCCAGGATAAATCATTCCTTTTGCCTAGCAAAAGTTTCTTTTAACTTTCCCTGAACTCTAGTAGAGATTGTATGTTTATATGAGTCCATAGAAAATCTCTGATTCCTTAGATCGTCTCTTAATATATTAATGTTAATTAACAAGCTCCCCAAATACTGTAAGTTAGATGGTGCTTGGGTAAGTTCAAATCCAGCTAGTTCTGTCATCTATATCAATTACTTGAAGCAGTGAAAGATGTTTCCTGCATTCAATTCTCCTTTTTCTAAGACCTACTTTGTTTGGAATGCCCAAGGAATTTTCCAACATCACTGTTCTCCACACGCAGATTGCAGTAATAAAGGGTGCACAATCCCCTGTATTTCAGTCATTCAGTTGTGCTGTAAAAGCTTCTGTTCTTCATCCAAATTACAAGAGTTTTTAACATCAGTCCTCCAAGACCTCATTGCGTGCACCCTCTTACTATTATGCATATTTAGAGATCTGCTAACTGGTTCCAGATTGCACTGCCAGTTGCAATGAAAGCAATGAAGGTGACAGAAGAAGGGAAAACACACAAAGTATTTTGCTTGTTTTCCTCTTTAACTTTCTCTTTTGTCCCATCTTCTTATCCCCAGTCACTTTCTCCAAATTTTGCTGAAATTTTGGGTAGCAGAGATCATGTTTTCTATTCCCAGGAGCACTAGGAGTAGTTTTCAGCAAGGCAGTAATTTGTTTCCCTCTACCTACTGCATCGGTGATTTTTCCTGTCTATCTTCAGCCAAGATACCATCCGTCCAAGGAAAAGGCTGTTCCCCGTTGTGAAGGTTTATGTGCCAGACACTCGGCAGCAGTTCGGCATGGTGATGGGTACCATTTTGCAAACCCAAATGCACAGACTAGCAGGAATTTTTGAGGTTCCCATTAAATAGAGGCCTGATTGTGGGGGTTTTGCTGGTAGGCAAGAGAATGTAGCCTCCCAACCAGATTTGTAATCAAAGGTAAACACATATAAACTAATTTTACCCTTTCTATACTATAGTCTATATAGCACCCTCATTTAGCTCCTGCCCTGCTCCCTCTACCCTCATATGTACCAGCCAGGTGAATATAAGGTTGGAGGGTTTTATTTCTCACCAGACAACTGTTTTTAAAATGGCTGTGCTCTTACCTTCCCTCACTGGTCTGTTCTTTGTGGAGACTGTCTGGCACAACATGCCAACAAAATGACTTCTGCTTCATATATCTTCCTAGACATCTGTTAAATGGGACCCATTCCCAGCTGCATCCAGATGACCTAGCTGTAGAGACTTGATTGCTGCTTACGGTCAGCTGATTGATAGCCAAAAATGTGGCTCTGGCTCTAATTGCTAGTAAAATTGACAATGTTGCAGAGTTATGGGACATCCCAGCTGGTCACATCCCAGTTGTTCTCTCAAAATCCACTTTTAAACTCAGAGATACCAGTCAGCAGTGCTGTCTGCTGAGCCTCATGTGAGCGACTGGGAGAAAATCCGCTTCACCCAAAGCCAGATCAAGTGACATCTTTTCCTAAGCTGAACAGACATGAAGGCAAAGATACCTCAGCAGTAAAGTAACACCTGTTAATAGAAAGGCACTAAAACGAATTGATATTTAGAGCTAGGGATTTTGAGACTCAACTGTTTGCCCAGACTTGAACATGGTATGTCACACACGGTGAGCATTACATGTCATCCAAACTATCCCTACTAATTTTTTTTTTTAACCAAAGAATTAATCAAATCAATAATCACTTTTTCTTGGAAAGAGGTGTAGAACAAAAATGTGTTGCTCAGTAGCTTTGTAACAGCTAGCTGCAGTCTCCATACGACCACCTCTAACGTTGTCTGATAATGCCTCTGATTGGCATTTTCAATCCCATAATGGGTCTCAGACTTTATTGTATCCCATATTAACATACAGAAATCCGGAATGACTCTGTAGGCTGTTTTCTTCTAGGAAACATTCTGCATCAACATTAAATAACTTTCTAATTTAAAAGGCAATGAAAAGACACAGCCTGGGAATTAAATACTAACTGCTACAAATCTCAAATGAAAATGGTCCATAAAAAGCTCTCTCTTTGGGCTGCTGGGATCTCTGGCTATGCTCCCCTGAGCAGAGGTTCATTACCCAAAAGTAACAGGGGCTCCTAGTTCACCTGTATCTACTGTCTCTTGTAATCCACAGTCCTGTTGCATTTGAATGAAGGCAGATTGGGTTTTTCCCTGTTTTCAATGGCACACGCAGTTTCTTTCAGCACTTTCATCAAAGCATAAGATGGCTCATTCATCTTTACCCTGTCCCAGAGCCTTTGGGCTTGCCAAAGGAAGGATCCTGGCAACACTGCATGCAGAGTCTTTGAGCTGGTAGACTGCCTGCCTTCCTCCCTGGAAAAACCTGCTCATAATCTAGTCTCCGTCTGGCTCCATTAGTCCCCAGAAGAGTTATCATACTGAGGAGCGGGTATTTGACTGCGGACCACAAGCCTGCTTCTGACCTTAACACCGCCACTGTAATTCCCCAGCAGTTATACAGGAATTGCAAAGATGCTTCTGAAGCTTTCTTCTGGATTCATGCGCTCCTGCCAACCATATCACAGTAAACCCTTCAGACTGAGCTCCCAGCAAACCTCTTTGCAGATGGAGCCCCACAAAGTCCAAAGGTCTTCAGCCTCCTTTCTACCCTAGGCAGGTGAGGCTGCCCAGAGAAACCCCAGTAACACCAGGACACAGAGGACACCAAGTTTCTACCTGTTCTTCATTTTTCCTTCTTCTTTATCCTTTTCCCACACCATGGAATCCTATCACCTAATTAATAAGTAATTAACAAATAGCTGTAGAAGCGCTCAAATGCTCAGTGCACTGAAGACAAGCACCGCAATGACAGAAGAAGGACATGCTTCTGGGAGTTTGCTTAATTCTTCAAATCATCAGCCCCCAAGGAAGATGAAGCCAGTAGATGTTACCCTTTCATTAATTACTCTCTCCATTAATTAACGGAGTATTGCAAGGTGTTGGAGACAAGGAAAGCTCCTGCCTACCTATGGTTCAGGAAATTCATCTTAGAGAACTCTGCTGCCATTATCTTTTTCCAAGACAGGCTGTGGGATAGTACAAGAAATGGAAAAATTTGTACACTCTACAGCACACAACAGCATGTCTTTAAAGTAACCAAGACTGGTTGTCCTGGTTTCAGCTGAGATAGAGTTAATTTTTTCCATTCTTCTCCCCATCTCCTTGCAGGGAGAGGTGAGCAAGCGGCTGCGTGCTGCTCAGTTACCAGCTGGGGTTAAACCACAACTCTAGTATGAATGCCTTGAACAGACTCTTTCTTCTTTTTCATTTCAAGATCAAAATCAGTGTCACGGTCATAGTGTCAGAGACCATCTCTCTACTTGCAGCCCTCCAAAGCAGCTGTGCTTTCACAACACTGCTACAGATAACAAATCAATATGATGGATTTATTTGGGTGTTTGGGATGGAAGAGCCTGGATATGGAAAGAACTGTCATTTGTAATGAGTCAAAACCAGATACAGGCTGTGCTCCTTTTGCAAAGCCAGCCCCACAGATTTCCCTTCCAGACAATGAAAAAAAGAAAAGATAATAATGACCAATGTAAGAGAGTACATACATCTTCCTCAAGAGGTGGAGGAAAGAAGACTGCCCTTTTCAGCACAGTGATAAATACACTGCTGGGTTTGATGTCTGAAAGCCGTATTAACTTTGCCATCGGAAGGGCAGTGAGGCGCATTGGATTACTTAGGAACAGCAATGAGGAAACCATTGGCATGGATGGTAATAGAGCTGAGCAAAGATGGAGACCTGGGAACTCTACATTTTCCCACTTGCTCTCTCTGTCTTGCTCAGTGGTCTGGTCTGTTCCCAGGGCTGTCCCTCTCGGTCTGCTCTGGGCTGGGATGGCCGGATTACCTCCTTTGGGTGCCCTTGCCCTGTGGATCAAGAATTGGTCAAGTGAAAAGGCAAGTTGAATGAAACAAGTCCACTCTGTCACACATGGCTTCTGGTAGAGGTGTTCAAATCAGCAAAACCTCTCCTCAGGTGATACTCAAACCAGAAAACCCTTAGTCTTTTGACCTGTAAAACAAAAGTAAAAGGTCCTGCACACAAGTAGCCTTTCAACATTTATTTTCATGGCTCAGTTTATCTTCAGAGCCTTCCTATTGAGATGTTCTTGGGCTTTTTTTGGCTATCCCACAAAACATGAATAATAAGCTGCACCTGCCTTGCTGAGTGAGACCAGTACTTGTACCTGAAGATAAGCACTAGATCTCTGACAGTGTTTAATATCTGCTTGTTTCTCAGGAGCCCCACCCCAGGCCTGATTACCATAAGACTTGAACTCATAATTTACCCAGAGCTAATGAGAAGGATTATTAACACATCCTGAAAATTAAGAATAATTTGCATAGACATACTTTACCAATTGTTCTGCTTTTCTGAAAGTCATGGAAAAAAAATAGAGCTTTCAGCTGTGTAAAAAGTGACTCTCATTAACTGTCCAGTAATTGTCAATCTAGGGTAATCTGCATAACCAAATTAAAGCAATTGACTTTCCTTATATTTACCTTAAGCACTTGGAACCATAAGACTACCATCTAACAATTTCATGGGGATATATATATGAAATTAATAAGCTATTCAAATTGGTATGATTTGCATATTTGAAGCTAATTAGAAAAGCACGGTCTAGAATTTCAAAATCTTAGAATACATAGGAAATTAAGAAAAAAAAATGATATATGTAGGACTCATTTGCTTTAAAAGTTACCTTGACCTTATTAACTGTATTTGAAATAGGCTTTTGTTGTATATGGATATGCTAATATTTCCCCCAAGATCTGAGATCACGTGGAATCTATGTGAAGTATAAATGCATATATATTGCATTTGTATGAGCTAGTACTTTATTGATCCACGTGAGTCACTGCAGGCAGAAACGTAATGGCAAACTTCATGGCAGGTGTCACATTTTTCCTAATTCCCCTTGTTGCACCAAATAAAATTTTAATTCCCTAGTGCAAGAGATTTTAGTCTCTTCTGCAGAGCTGTCTGAGGATTAGCATGTTACATTGTACTGGAACAACTCAGGGCATTTTCCAGGGAAATCAGCAAGGTGTTCGCCATTTGTGCCATCATACACCTTTAGTGCCTCTTTTCCTGTAAGATGGCGCCCTGTTCTCATTGGCACTAAAACCAAACCTCAATTTATGAAAATTACCCAAAAAAAGTCTGGTGCTTCACCCAGGTTAGTGTTATAGGAAGGTTGGAAATTTTGTTTGTTTGTTTGTTTCACAAAAGCTCCGTGTAATTGTAGCATTTTTTTCTGGTTTAAAATGGAATAAAAATTAAAAATTGCAAAATTTTCAGTAAAAGATCATTCCAACAGAAATAATGGAGGAAAATCAAAACATTTACTGAAGTAAATGAAAACCACTTGAGTCTAGGATTGATTTTTTCATAGTTATATAACATTTCTAATTGAAATGAAAACTCAATTTGAAATGTGCAAGGAGAAAATGTGAAATTTGTCTTACATTTCTTAAATACTTTTTTCAAAATTGACATGTTTCTACAGAACATATCACTTTCAGCATCAGCATTCTTCTAATGGAAAATATTTTTGTAGAAAAAAAAAATTCTGGCTAGTTTTATTCAAAATATTCCCAGAAATTCTCAAAGAACTGCACACTTAATGGAAGAATGCAGAGTTTGAGCAGCTTGCCTGGCTTATTTTTAATTTTTTTGTCCTGCTAATAATTTGATTTCACTGTGAGCTTGTGGGAATTGAGAATTATGCCATCTGCAATCCAGTAGTATTCCCTGTCAGAGAAATACCGGATACATGTCTGCCTGGTCTTACAATAACCACAGACTTTGGTGGCAGGTGGATTATCTCTAGAGTTCTTGTGATTAAAACCACACACAGCAGTGGCAGACAGATGACTCTGGAGGGGGTTGTGGTAACTCCCCAGTGTAATGGCAGGCTATTACCTGCCAGCAGCCAGGTTGCTTTGAAACCCTGACTTTTTCCAGCTCTCCACAAAGACTTGTGTTACTCAGCCTCCTGAGGTCACTTCAGACTTTTGACACTACAAACACCAGGAAAAGTCTAGTGGCTTTTCTTTTATCATGTCTCCATAGCACTGATAAATTCTAAATCTCTTTTTCTCCTATACCCTGGCAAGTTCTTGTTCTTCTTGAAGCTCATGTCCTTGCAGATCCCATCTCAACTTGTGTGTGACCCACATGTGTGGAAGAAAAATCTCCAGAACAGTGTGCTGTTGGTTTGCAGTTGCCCTGTTTGTGCCCTTTACAGCCAGCCAAGATGAAAGTGGCCGAGCAGCTGAAACAGCCCTTCAGTTCTTTCTTATTCCCTGTAGCAACAAAATCAAATCACTGTTGCTCATCAGGTATCCCTTAATGAAACTGCTTTTAATTCCCTTCAAAATCTTATCTATGTTTGTACAATGAGTTCATTTCCCCAGAATGTCTCTTTCCGCCCTTCATTTTGTGTCCAAGAAGGTCACGGATGCCGTATGGCTGAAGTAGGCAGGACTCTTGGAGGACCTCTAGGTACAAAGAACTTGAGGTGGAAAAGACCGATATCCTGGATCTGCAAAGGAGTGACACAGCACTGCAGCCTCCTCAGGTGAACTCTACAGTGCAGATTCTCAGAGGCATCCTTCCCGCAATGAGCAGGAAAAAGCAAGAAGCAAGCATCTATCGCCCCCTTCCTCATGGGAGAAGGCTAACAGACCAATGGACAAGTTTCCAACAGATATGGCGTCTCCGTGGGTAACTTTTCATACTCCAAATGTCAACAGCAATCAGGAAAACATCTTAGCAGACATCCATCCCCAGCAACCAACTACTGCGAGTGGTCTCCTCAGAGCTTCATCCACAAGCCATATTTTCCTCTGTGGAGAAATGCCATTATAGATTGCTTGTCACAAAAGGCAACGTAAGCATCTGACCATTTGTCTTCTTGAGAAATATGAAGATACTCTGTCATATCATGGTGCCAAAGTCTCAAACACAGATTTCCTCTCATCTCTTCAAACTTAGGGCTACCAGGCAAAATTAGAAGGCTGCCATTGTACCACTGCGTTGACTGAGGCAACTCTGACTACTAAAGCAACAATAACACTGTGTATTCGGTTGATTAAATGTTCCCCAGATCAAGCCAGGCTAAAGTTGTCCACAATATGAAGGTTGGATTCTGTCTTGCAAAGCGAGATTCTTCCTTACAAATAGAAGAAGTCTTGATAGAAAGTAAAAAAAAAAAGATCAGCAAGAAAGTTTTACTCCTCAAACACCAAGAAAAGTCCTAGCAAAGACTGGATCCTCTGAAGGAGCTGAACTCATCATCTTCAGTGTGTCCTGTGGTGGAAAAAAATTACTACCATCAACAGTGCTGGTAATGGGAATGCTACCTGCCTGTACTGTCATCTCAGTGGCAGTCAGGCTTCTACAGCTACTGAAACATACTTATCCTGCAGTCAAGGAGCCTCCTTGGATATATTAATTAAATATATTTTGTGCAAACCTAATGAAGCTCCCCTTCAGGCATTTCTAGGTGCTGCTTCTCTGGATAGCCATAGTTATCAGCAAACCAGCCAAAAACCCCAGGGAACTCAAACCTTTCAACATGGTCCTCCATCTCCAGTGTTCCACAGGGATGAGGTGGGATTGATATCTCTTCTCAAGATTTTTCTACTGAAACTTTCATTTGAGTCTATCTATTAACACACCTTATTGTTTTCTTCTAAATCTTTATCTATCCAGACAATATTCTAAGCCATGGATATTTCAAGGGGCTTTGATACTACCATGATGGTACAAAGTCTTTAGTCTTTTTGTTCATATTTTTGCTCCTGTCTTTACAGCTCTGAAAAGCCAACTCATCCCCTCTCAGAATTTCAGAATGTATTACATTACAGCATAAACATTGTATGATATTGACTGTTACATATTGCCCTTGAAACATTGAAACTGGTTCTCCTGGAGTGTAAATTTTATCCTTTCCTAGTTTCCAAAGCATTCATGTTACAATCAGGATTTGGAAACCCATAAACACAACCTGTTAAAAACTATTGCCTTGACTTGACAGCAAGATCAGACACCAAGTTTGGTATGTGAGTCAGTATGGAGGTTCAGGAGACTCTGATGCTCCCTGTACCCTTCTGAAGGTGGTATGTACTTTGCAAATAGATGCCAGTAAGCCTCAATCCCACCTACCCAGGTGGAGCATGATTAGCAGAAGCACAGTACTATCAGTTACCTTATTCAGTGCTGTGGTCTGAGATTTTAAGTATCTCCCCATTGAATAAACCTGTCATCTTTCCCACAGACCTCCTTACCTGGGATCCTGAATTCACGATGGGCGTAAACTGTGCCTTTCGCTTTTGTGCCTCTAGGGGCTTTAAGGACGCGCACAGTTTAGCAGCAGCTGGAGCAATGTATCTGTTTAAAATATTGGTGCTCTGGTACACGTTGAACATAGTTAAAATGAGATCTATGCAGGCAACAATATTCTGAGGAGCTTTTCAGACGTGCTTCAGGGATCACTCAGTCTTTATCCTACTGAATCTTTACTTTGGTTTCTGGAACCTGCTTTTCTGTTTCTTGACCTCTTCTGCTCCTTAGCATCTCTATTCCCTTTTTTTAATATGTTGACATCAAGAGGGGAAAAAAAGGAAAAGAAACGGCCCAAGCAGTTTCATTGCATTCATCCCCATTGAGTGGCTTTACACAGACACATGCTGCCTCAGGTACTCTTCTTCCCACTCTTAGTCTGCAGGTTCCTTTTTACATTGCTCTGAGTATACCCTGGACTTGTTTGTGATTTATACTTCAGGTCCCTTTTCTCTGGGATGGAAATTGTGCAGAGCACCGTCTTGACTGATCTTGCTGTTACTGTTGTTGCCCTTTTCTCATTCAGTTATGTGCGTACTACTCATGCCTCAAATGACAAGAGCAGGGTAGAATACTTGTAGTTGTTTTGCAGGTTAGACCACATGCAGGGCAAGAGATGACTGCAAGTGAAACAGAGTACAGCCAAAGCTTCTTCTCTTAAGTGGTGTAGCTTCTCCCAAACCTCCTTCCAAGACATTAGAGAGATGAGGATTTGCTTTTGTACATTGTTCTGAGATTTGTGGAAATGAAATCCTGTCCATTTCGGATGGCCATTAGACACTGGCTTTAATTCCACGTACCTATCACTGTGCCTCCATCCCTGTGAACTGATGTGACTACTATGTTCTCAGGTGCTGGGTGCCTGTCCTTGTCCTAAAATTGGCATATCCACATCACTTGCAAGGTTGAAGATTCTCAGAAAATCTAGCAATAGCTTTCTTGGCTTTATTGTTAGGAATGGCCATGCTTGAAAGTCCCAGTAATGGGCTCTCAGATATCTGTGCTCAGGTCCATACGGTGACTTTTTGGCACCGGTGGAAAATGGTAGGATTTGGCTCCTCTCTGAAACATTTGTGGATATCGGAAAACGTATGCAGCAACCTGCAGCTGGGAGTTGAATTCCCGCTCATATACTCATGCACAAAATACTGTATGCACAAGCATGTCAGGAACCTCAGCCCACAGTGCTACAGTTTGTACAAATACCACCTGCCAGCAATAACAGAAACTTTCCTGTGCTGCTTCTGAGCCTTTACTGTAGGTAGTGATATAATTTGCTACATATTTGAACCCATCTTAAGACACAGGCCAGTTAGCTGGAATAAGAGAGGAGTAAGTCAACCTCCACTTTCTTAGCAGCACCAAAGATAGTCAGAACCTTTGGTTTCTAGTTTTTCAACGTGATACCAACTCCTCTGAGTTGAGCATCCTGTATCAACAGTGCCTTATGTAGTCAAATCCTTCCATACAGATTTTTTTACTCTGTTACATTACTATTTTGTACACTTTCTGATGAAATATTAACAATATCAAAATGACAATTAAGGTATAATATTCCACGGTAACTTACAAGGCTTCTTCAGCCAGTCAGTCACAGATGGTGTCAGCCAGGAAGTATAGAGAATCCTGAAAGGTGCTGAAAATTTTTGTGCTCCCTTCAATTAGTTTGAAGGGGCTTTGTGCCTTCTACCAGGAATGCAGCAACTAGCAGAATAAGGGTCCTGTTGTTAGAAAACATGATTTGCAAAACTATAAAGAAGAAGGGGAATGAGACCGAGAAACTCTTTGCTGGAAAGGAGACGTTTGCCCAGCAACACAAAATCAAAATCTATGCCGAGTCTGTAAGAAATATCTCTATGGGCACAGCTCATTTATTTGGTATTCAAGACAACTTTTGCTTGTATGTGATCTGAAAAGAAAACACAAGAGCAAACGTGTGGGAGAGGAGGATAAAAGCAATGAAAGCTGGCACTACCGAACCAATGAGTTTACCCAAAAGACTATTATAAACCTTGGGCTTTTAATTGTTCTCATTTGCCTATATCTCCAAATAGGCTGTGCATCTAAAGTACAGTTTTTATTTAGGTAATACAATGCCAGTTTGGTACTGCAGTGTCCTTGGAGAGCAGGAGCACACTGCAGGAGTCCTCCATGGCACTAGAGGTGAATTCTGCTGTCGGAAGAAGAAGAAATAATCAGTTTCAGCTTTGCTAATGTAGTCACAGGAAGTAATGACAGACAGGTTTGGCATATGGGGCATATGGTAGAGGTTAGGCCTGAAGGACTGTTACTATTGAACTGAAGGACTCCTGATAAAGCTGGTTTTATTTAATTTTCAATTCTGCTTCTTACACCTAAGGGTATTTGCAGTCTTGGGTGTTTTTTAGAATTGTTCTCAGTATTGGAAATGGCCCCAGAAGTTAATCAAGGAATGTCAGGCAGAATGTTTGCAGCAACTACACTCTTCCAGGTATGACCAGGGCTCAAGTCAGCTCAGCTTGGCCTCCAAGGACACATCCATTGGGTCCCTGGAGCTTTTCTGTGAGGTGGGTGAAGGTACAGCAAGCTGACCAGCTTTACCAACCCACTTTCCACAGCTGGCGGTGGGTGTTGTAGGGTTGCCAAGAGCTCATTAGACTGTCCCAACCCATTGTCTCAGTAACAACAACATTGTCACCCAGAACTATGTGTAAAGGAATGGGGATATATAAATAGAAAGTGTTGCTTTAGCACTGAGATATTATGGGTTTACAAATCAGACTGATGCACTCGAAGCTGGCTGGTCCCTGTGCAGACATGGCCTGGATCTGATTTGGGGAGCTAAATCAGCCCCTGTATTGAACGTGATAGTAGTGATACAAGAAACATTTTAACAATATCAGTACCTCCACTGCCTGGATGCCAGGATGCCTAGCACTCAGGAGATACTGAGTGCTATTCACACGTGCTGATTGTGGATACAGCTTACATCAAATTCAATGGGAGTTGTACCTATTTCTGCCATGGCCAGCTTTGATCCTGGGCATCCTAGGGAATAAGCTCAGCCTCTTGTGCATTTCTTTCAAACTCCCTTTTGCCCTCTTCTGCCATTTTGTTGCTCCTGTGTTAGCCAAGACCTAGTTTACTAGGGCTCTTGATTGGAGACTTATTACAGCTTATTTCTGTCTGCCTTTCTTTAAAGCCAGCTGAACATACCCAATGCTCTTCCTCTATGGTAAGACCAAAAATACAGACCACCCTCCCAGCTTCTGTGACACTCTTTCTAACACACTCCTTTATTCTCTTCCCCGTGATCACGAGTTCTCTCTCCAAGCCCAGCCTAGTTATTTGTGCATGAAGCTGCCATGTCGTGTATTGGTGTGAGTCTGGTGTTCACATAAGCTGTGAATATGCTGCACATGTGTATTTCTTGTGCATCCTGAGCTTTCCTTTGGTCAAGTTAACTGTCGTTCTGCCTTCTAATGAATCACCAAGAGAGAACCAGACCTGGTAAGATTCCTTGTTAGCAACAAACTGTCACTATCAATGTGACACTGAATGAGTTTGCAGTGTGAATTCATGTCCAGGCCTCCAGACTAGAAAGGAAGTTCCTCTTCAATGAGGTGATTCACCATAACATTCAAGTTTGTACTTTGCACAAAACAGAGTAAGTCGTGCAATGGTGCGCACAAACTCTGCTGCCTTGGTGTACAAGGCAGTTCTCACGCTACCCCAACAGAGTTGCAGTAACTCCAGTCTCTTGATTGCCACTTTGCAGACCCTCCCTCCTCTGGCAAGGATACACCTTCAAAAAGCTGGGTGCAAGCCAGGAGAAAGCAAGCAAGGCTACTCAAGCACCAGCTAATCTGTAGCCACCTAGTCTTAAAATTACCATAATCTCCTGAGGTATCACTGAGTGTTTTTGACTAAGTGGTCTGATGCCAGTAAGTTGCAGATTTGTGTCAGGGAGGAATTTATTCTATTTTATCCACTGCTTAGACTTTGCCTAGTCCAGGACCCTAGGAGGACAGGGATAATTTTCTGCCTACAGCAGCTGCCTCCTCTCAGCAAGGAACAACAAAGGAATGCGAAAACCTCTGTCCAGACCCATGTCCCAACTTGCTGCCATCCAAAGGGCTAAGCTGACAAGAGCAGCAGCAGGTAGAATAAGAAAACACTTTTTGGTTTGGTTTTTTTTTTGGTCACAACCACAGCAGTATTGCTGTCCATACAACTTTTAAATTTCAACCTCAACTCTCTTTGAGGTGGTATTGGAGTTTAGCTTCTTGGAGAAAGTGGAAGGGAGGCCATAGGGCTTCTGTAGGATTGGGAGAGATGTGTGACCTTATAGGTAGCCCTCTGGGACTGTAGTGCTGACACTATTGAACACTATGATTTTTTGATTTTTTGGAGCCCACATTCCCTCCTTCACCTCAGAGCAATTCCCTCTGATTCACTGAATGCCCTAGCCTGTTGTCCAAGTCAGAAAATGAGAATGATGTGAGATGTTGGAAGCACTCGGGCTTTTCCTTGACACAGCCTGTTCTAATCTTTTTCACCCAGTTACTGCACGGGCACTAAGTGTCAGCCGTTGCTGCAGACTGGAGGAAGCTACCCAAAATATCCACCGGTGATTCACCAGAGATAGACAAGCTGCAGCTGGGGTGCAATCCTGAACTATTGCACACAGCGCTGCGCTTTCTGTGTGAGCGGGGTTCACACACACAGCAGCTACGGTCCCTGTGTGCCCCCACGGCTGCACAGCAGGACCTGGGGCACGGACCCAGCTGGGGGCCGGTAGAGCTGAGCACCAATCTGCTCATCCTGGGTTGGAAAGATGAACACGCACAGCACATACGTACATATCCTCATCTGGGTGTTTAATCCCAGAAAAGTACGTCCAGGCGGTTCCTGTGCCTTGGGTTTTATCAGGAGCAGACAGGGAAGCAGCTGCTGTTTTTGCTGCCTGGTGACAGGAAATCCAAAGGGTCTGTTCTCTCTTGGTTTACACAGTGGTGAGTAGTTAACAGCGGGGGTGATCTGCACTGTTTCTTCCTCCTAAATGTTGCTCTTCCGGTGGCATTTAGACTCAAACTGCGGTCTTTGCAGCCTGGGTGGGGACAGAGAGGGGGTTTCTGTGCACTTCTGTGCTCCACGGCAGGTCAAGTGGCAGGGTGACAGTGTTATCTCCCCCTGTGACAGGAGGTCACATTCCCACAGTGCTGCTAGTGGAAACCACCAGCTCCACAGGCTTCGCACGGTATTTTAGGGGGTTAATGAACCAGGAAACGCGGCATTTTCTGTGCCTCGCCTCCCCTTGAGCTAGCCCGCGGGTCCTCCACCGAGGCCCAGGTGAGCCTGCCGCCACGGCAGCACTCCGATGGATGATGCCTTCACACGTGTGAAGGCTGAGGAACGTCAGAGCTGGTTACAGGCTCAGGGGAAAATGCTTAGGGACAAAGCAGATGCTGTGAGAAAAAAGCAGGCCAGAAGAAAGACTATTTTAAAATACTGCACGCTTGAACAGTAGCAGTGAAGCCAAAATAAAATGTTTTTAAAAAAACAAAAGTCAGTGCGCAGACTGTGGGAAATACAAAGGGGTCATGAGAAATGCGAAAGGCCTGAACACAGAGCAGCGGGAGCGAGCGACCACGGCCCAGCCCCCCAGAAGCACGGCCACGGCCGCACAGGGACAGCGAGGCTGCCAGCGGTGCCAGTGACACCAGCGGCTGGGCAGGGACAGCGCCCGACATGCCCCCATGGGGTTTCACACCCCAAAGCAAACCTGGGACCTCCTGCTGTTTTCCAGCAGAGCAAGAGGCACCTGGCTGATGCCCGACACCAGATTTACCAGAACTGGTGGCTAAGGCGCTTGCTGGGGTAAAACATCCGAGACAGGTCAAAAGAGAGAGTTTCTTTCTCCTCCAGTACAATGTCAAAGGAGAATTGCATCTTTCCAATGTGAGGAGGAGATTTAATGGAGGGGTTTATAGCATAACAGGTCCCTAATCCCCAAAAGTCCAGGCAACCTGAAGGAAGAGGCTGATGGCCTCAAGGGCCCCCATAGAGTAGCCTCACCACCATGGGGGAGAGGGCAGGCGTGACCAGCCTCAGCCCATCCCTGGGGTGCCCAGGACAGTGCAAGCCCAGGGAGGGGTACCAGGACAAGGAACAGTGCAGTGAGCTCTCGGCGTAGCGTCCTCTGTGGCCCAGGGCCCCTGTTCCTCCCGTGCTGTTGTAACTCCTGCCTCTGTGCCAATGGCTTCCAGAACGCAGAGGAAAACTCTCGCATCTCAATCACCTTCTTCCGACTCTTCCGCGTGATGCGTCTCGTGAAGCTCCTGAGCCGAGGGGAGGGCATCCGGACGCTGCTTTGGACCTTCATCAAGTCCTTCCAGGTATTCCTTCACTTATCTCTAAATAAGACTTGATACTTTTTTTTCTCCTTGGTGGCCTCTCGGGGAGGGGTTTCACCCAAGTGCCTGAGCCCAAAGGCTGCTGGTCAGAGCTGTGCACACCAGTGACACATGGCACTGGTGAGAGTCAAAAGGAAATGGGGCTCGCAGGGGATGACTGCCTGGGTATGAGTTTTATCTTTAAAGTATGAGTAATTGCTTGAGACCTTCCTGAACAGCCTTGATAGTTCAGTTCAACTCAATTACCGCCTGTCTGTAACCCTTTGATCTCTTTTTTTTGTTTCTGTTTTAGCTGTATTTTATATCTGTTGCTTTAAGCGAAATACACAGCTATGGGGAAGGCCTGGGTCTCAAGTTTCTTTTAAGCCTTTTTTTGAGAATTTCCAGTCAGTATTAGAGGTGTGTGGTCCCCGTGCTTTCATCCAGGAAGAATTTCACCTTTTTGGCCCCACACCTTTGGCCTTGGTAACGATGCCAAGTTATTAAATTGCTGCTGCTTTTGCCTTGGAAACAGGTTGCATTTCAGTGGTAGGTAGAGTACCAGAGTAGATAAAGGAAGGCAAAAGAGACCAGACTGGATAAGAATCGTCACCTCTGGGGAAAAACAAACACCAAGAGATAACTATTTGCTGGAAAAACTGCTTCCAAACCAGCCCCTAACCTAGGCACATATAGAAAAATGGTAGAGATGAAGCATAGCGTATTCCTGCACTTTACAAGTGCCTGACCTGGATTTACTGGGCCTGCACAACCTGGATGTTAGCTGGGGCAGGTCTGGAGGAAGTGTCGGGGAAAGACAGCACAGGAATACAAATGGTGATCTAATCATGAGAAAAGATGCAGGACACACCACTGGACAAAAGCATGAAAGAGTAACTCGTGCAACACACAAGTCTTGAAACACCACCCACGTATCTCTCAGACTGATGCTTTAAATGGTCGATAGCATTTGTATTGACTGATCCACACTTTAAAACTTAAACCTCACCAGCTACAACACAAGCTGGGACCGAAGCCTGCAGTGCTGTGGAGCACCACGACTTCTGTCTCTGTCAGCAGAAGTAGCACATGTGTACACCAGGGATCAATCTGGACCTTTTCCACTGCACCTCTCAGGTGGTCTCAGTAGCCAGACCACCAGGCTCAAGCAAAGGACTCTCATTTTGCACACTCCTTGACTGCCAGAGGATCTGATATTGCACAGCAGTTTTCTGACACATCTGTACCACAAGCGACTTTTTCCATTGCTTACACAGTTGCTAACTTCCAGGTTGTTATTTGAGTGGCTCCAGTGGGAACCATTTTGTCTGTATGCATAGGAATGACATTCCCTTGGCACAGCTTAGCCATCCCTGATGCAGGGGACAGAGTCACACTTTCCAGTTCCTGCTTCTCCTCCCCTTGCCCCTGTGCCCCTCCAGCCTCTTTAGTAATAACTCGCTCTCATCCTGAGCTCAGCTTGCCACGGCTCTTAGCTGGAAAGGATCAGATGGATGGGAAAGGGAGTGCCTGGTACTTCCCTCCAGTGACCTTCAGACCTCTTTGATTGGAGAGTCACTTTTAGGCAGGGTTGTAGGGTGATGGGAGAAAGTACCAAGGGACGTATCTTCCACAGCAGGGGAGGGAAAACAGCACTGCAACCAACTGCCTTTTCCCTTGAAAGCCTTTAGCTATTTGTAACATGGTATTCTCTGCTCAGAGCTCCTCCTCTTGCAACTACTGGGAGGCTCCCTTGGCAGCTAAGAATAGCCATGATGCAGAGCTCTTAACTCAGCCACTCCCACTGCCAAAATCTGGGATCCCTGCAGACTTCGTCTGGCAAGGGCTCTTCTCTGCGTCCCCACATGTTTCCAGGAAGTGTCCCCGCTCACACAGGACAGCCTAATAAGCAACGAACTTGTGCTGGAGTTCAGATCCCATTGTAACTACTGTGTGCCCTGTGCATGGCGCACGGTGCTTGCGTACGAGTTGGGGCACCCGTTGGAGGAGTGTGTGGTGGGAAAATGCTCAGCGGGGTTTCCGCCTGCAGAGAGAGCAACAGAGCCCAGGCTGGCGAGTGGGAGGAGTAGGAAGTGAGAGGGGTGCTGAGGGCAAGGCAAGGCCGTGGGAATTGCAAGGACAAAGTGGTAAAGCCAGGGAAGGATGGAGACAGAGGAGGACAGAGCCAGAAGAGTGGAATATGGGAGGTGGGGAGCTGAAGGAGCTGTGGGCAATAAGAAGCAGAGATGAGTAGGAAGGTGCATCAGTGGAGAGGAGTGGGCTGAGCAGAAGAACATGGAAAGAAAGTGGAGGGCCAGACGGTCAAGAGAGAAGACTCTTTTCCCATCCCCATTTGAAAGACAGAAGAACTGGTAAGGTTATGCACCTCAGGCCCTGTCTGGACAATATCCCAGGAGCTCTTCTTAGGTTTTGTATCAAGTCCCAACTAGATCGTTACAAAATGTTTGGAGCCCAATTCTGAGCTGGTGTATCTCCACTGACATTGTAGGGTAACCATATAGATTTGTCTGACCCCATAAAACACAGAGGAACCTGCTCCTGAACCTCAAGATGACTACAGGCATTGTTTGAAGGCTGGAAGTTTTGCCATTTTAATATTCAGATCTCTTTGAGATGATTTCCGCAGATCTTAGTCAAATCTCCATATGGTCAATGAAAATTTTACCTCAATTCTTCCTATAAGATTTAGCCCTGTTGAATTTAGGCATAAACTTAAAGTGTCTAAATAACCTTATATTAAAAAATAATAATAATGTTGTATGCTTTTTATACTCTGTGAAACAGGGTGTTCAAAATCCAGACCAGGGACTATACTCATATTTTCAGGATGAATGTGTCTGCCCATTGCCTCTGAAGTAAGGTCTGGAAATCTCTGGTCTGAGCACTATATATTTTAAAAGCAAGAGGGTAGAAAATTCCTCCTCAAAAGCCTGAGCCTGTGAGGTCCCAAGCTGTGCCCTTGATTCCTGCTAGTGGCGGACGAAACCGATAGCACTCAACACTTTGCTGATGCACTGGCCTCTTCTTTACAAGGCAGCTCTGCGTATCAGGGCTCTGCATTTCCTCTTCAGCAGCTGATCACAGACACTTAGTGCATTGCAGACACCATCACAGACACCTAACACTGAAAAGGCAACAAAGCTGATGCTGCTTTAGGCACTTAGGATGGTACCAGCCATTGTAGCAGAAACCTTGAATTTGGATCTTGGCAGCTGGTATGTTTTTTATTTCACCAGACCGGATCCAGAAAAACTCACGTTGCCGTTAGTGCCACAATAGTATTGGTTAGGAGAGTTTTCTCCTCTTGGTAAGCAGCTGTAGACACTGGTTTTGCCCTCACTTTCCTCAGTCCGTCAAGAGCAGGACTGACTTGAAGGCAGCAGAGCTACACCATCACGAGTGGGAGCAGTCAGAGCCTGCCTGAGCTGGGTGGCACCAGCGTGGTGGTGGGGAGGGCAAGCAAATGTGGGCCTGTAGAGTCATCTAGTGGCCACCTGCCCAAATTACAGACTCCATGTTTGGGGCCAGCCTCTGCCGAGTTTCTCAAAGCCAGGAGCATGAACCAGGCTCCAGGGTGCCGGGCTTGATGGAGACACAGTGCTCTCTTTTTTTTTTTTTTCTTTTTTTTTTTTTTCGTTTCTAGGCTCTCCCCTATGTGGCTCTTTTAATAGTGATGTTGTTCTTCATCTACGCCGTTATCGGGATGCAGGTAAGTGATGCTAAAAAGCTGAACCGTGTCTGTCTTCTCCTGTTAGAGTTTTGGGAACTGACTTACAAAGTAACTAGATCAATGTGTGGTTGTAGGGGCTTACAAGAATGTTTTCGCCCAATAAGGTAAGATACCAGCTAACCACAGGCAGCTAGCCTATGCACTTCCAACAGGAGCACAACACTCCAGGAAAAAAAAAAAAAAACCAAACAAAAAACCCCCAAAAAACCACACACAAAAACTGATGCATTTAACGGCAGAATGCTGTACACAAACCGTAAAAGGACCATGCCTGCCCTCCGCACTCTCACAGCAGTGGCGGCAAAGGAGATTTCCTGCCTTGCTCGTTGATTCAAAATAGTTGTTTCAGTGGGCTTATGGCCATGCTACATTGAACAAACCAAATTTTTCTCTTGCATCACTTTCACGGTCACGTAACTTCCACTGAGTTGTAAAGGGCAGCTTTTGATTTATACCCGTGAAGGTAAATATGGGATCAGACCCAACGTACCGATACTCTGTGTTTGTGCCAGTTCTTCAGGAAGCTGCATCAATACAATATCCTATTCAGTTTGTGGAATGAATTTGGAACTGGCATGAGCATTCATCTGTGCAAGGAACTGATGTTGCATACAGTCCATTGAAGAAAGCATGTGATATAGGCACAGTCTCATTTGCCATGCTGCTTTTCAAACTAAGCTTCACTTTCCACTTCGGTGTTAAAGATCTCAGACAAGTCAGCCATCTGGGACCAGAGACCAAAGTATAGAAAGGCATGGCATAATTGCTTCCAGAGGCTTCTTGGTTTCCTAATGCCGACAGAATTTGTAACAAAATTCATCTGACCTCTGTGACCTTGTTTTAATTTGTTTCCTGTTATTATAATCACATCTTTTCACAGACTCCATCTACTCTGCCCCGCTTTGAAAAATAAAAATCTTTTCTTGAATTATCACAGGTTATCTCAATTGCCCCCAGTAATTACAGCTGTCATTTAGTCTACTAGGCTGATACTGTAAACTTGCCAGGTTTGCCTTTAATACCTAACTCACTCAAATGGCCAAGATCTTACATGATTACCTGTGCTATACAGAGAATCACTTGAGAGTATCACACTAGTGTTATATAGCTACACAAAGCATTAAAAATGGTTTCCAAGCATCCATACATATGGAGTCTACAATGATCAGGGCACTGCCAAGGCTAGGTATTTTATTCTGTAATTCTGTTCCCTTTTCTGTCAGTTCTAAGTTGGCTATTTAAGCCTTGGCTTATGTTCAAGCCTCTGTTTAAATCATCTCAGCAGCCTGAAGAACATACATCTCTGTTTCACGTTGATCTAGATTACTAGATCGCTTCCTGCCCTCCTGTCTTCCAGTGAGAAGACCAGCTTTTCTCATCTTCCCTCTTTGCTTAGAGCCCACAGACCTGTTATCACCTTTTGTCCAAATGGCATCTCAGACATTTTGTGTGCTGCCCTCTTGAACCTGCTGACACACAGAGTTCCCTCACATATAGGGACACGTAACAAGGAAAATTCTTCCTCACTCCATTAAGCAGCTACCTTGAAAGACTAGATGTACCAGCTCTGATGAAAATATAAGAATTTCCCACATAAAGGAGACCTACCACTTTATCTCAGCTACTGCCCTGACTTGGAGCGTAACAACATTCAAGCCTCGCTACCTAATGTGCTCAAGTGGAAAAATCCAAATTGATGCTGATGGATGAAGCCACTCATATCGTGGCCCAGGAGGCACAGACTGGAAAGGCCATGAGAGAGGAACCACCACCGACAACTCCTCATAGGTGCCTAATGCAAAGTATCCATAGTAGCTGCCACCAGTGCCTCATGTGTGAGAGAAGCTGCAGGGTTCAAAGGAAAATCAGACTTTCAGCATGGGAAGTTCCTTTGCCTACGCTTGCCTGAAATGAAAAATACAGGCTGCCTCAGCTCAAACTGCCTCTGAGCATTTAAACTGTCCTCCTGCTCCTCCTCAGTGCAGCTGGGGCTGTCACTGCTATCCACGGCAGGGGGGTGGTTGGGGCTGGGGAAGGCCCAGATGTCCATGAGGAACCCCTGAAGAAAGCCTGCCATGTAAAGACCCTCCCTCCCGTCTGGCATGGCCTCCCCGCCATTGTCCCTGTACTTCTCTCCACGTCGTCGTTTCTCTTGGGATGTTAATTATTGGTGACATTTGCTTGAAAAGAAGCTCTGTGTTCTCTCAGAGCTGCTCTGTTCCTGCTGCTCATTTTGGCTACGAGATTACAGCTCTCAGTCCTTGAGATCTCTGTCACGTTGCTATCGATAGGGAATAAATAGTCCTGACTGACTGTGCTGTGCAGAGGCCTTTCTGCCAGGCAAGGTTTGTTAAGCTCTCAGTCCCGGTGCTCGAAAGTACCAAAGCTATATAAGACTTTGTCAAAGAAACCTGAAACTCTCTTGCACTGGGGACTTCACATCCGAGGGCAGGCCTCTAAAAAGGTTTGCTGGTGGTTGAGGCTTCACTCTGTGGCTGGATGAACTAGTTGGTGCAGCGACGGTTGGTTGGGTATGGAAGGAAGCTGTAATCCATCCTTGTCTGGGCAAATCTAGTCATCATCTTCACACTGCTGCATTCTGGGTGGGGACCTGAAGCACCCGCTGGTGACAAGCGTGGCTACCAGAAGGGCAAGCATTTGGACAATCTCCAGATCCAATGTAATGTACTTTACATTGTTTTGAGAAGATCCAAGGCACCCCACAGAGTTGGAAGCTCAAGGCTTTGCAGCTGTTGGTCTTTTGCTATCATTTCTTCCTGGTGAAGACAGATAAGCAATGAAGGAAGGAGCCTTTTCTTCTGTGTTACTGATTTCTTTCAGCTGGAACCCCTTCCCATATAAGTTCTTGTTAAAATAAGGTGTATTAATCATGTATTCCTGGTGTATGAAATAAGGAAGGATGTCTTGTTTTAACAAAGATGCCTCGTGATACAAAATGAGTGCTTTTCTGGTAATAATGCACAAGCAAGGGAAGCAACAGCAAATATGAAAGACCTGTGGAAATTATTTTTTAAGAGAAGAGCAGATTCTGTTAAATATCAGAGTCAGGGTGAGGCCAAGAGCTACAGGTGACAAGAGGTTTGGGGATTTTGCAGGGCTAACCTGAAAAGACTTCTGCTTTCTGCCAGGTGTTTGGTAAAATTGCGCTGAATGATACCACAGAAATCAACCGCAACAACAACTTCCAGACCTTCCCCCAGGCAGTGCTGCTGCTTTTCAGGTGGGTATCTTACAGCTCTGGATGGTGTCAGTCTGGGAGCATGATTCCTCTGCTCTTGGCCACAGCTTACCTCCTTCTACTGTGTCATGCTCATGAGGTGAGTAGAACCATGTTGTCCCTTAGCAGGGGAGCCTAGGAGTTACCTCAGATGAAACAACCAGTCCCTTAAGCCTTGTACCCTGCCCGCTGACACTGGCCAACACTCAGTGCTGGGGAGGGAGGCAAGTCCCCCTAGTCAGAAAAGAGATAGCTAGTTTTCAGTGGTCTCGAATGTTGACATGCATCACAAACTCATCCTTTTGTTCAAATCAAGCCAGTATCACTTCCAGCTTATTTTAGCAGGGAAAGGGACATGAACTCCCACTCATGCTTTGGCATGGCCATGCCTAGCTCATCCTGCTCCAGCTGTGGCCAGGTGTGCCAGGGCCAGGGAGGGGTGCTGAAGGGATGGGGAGTTGGCATAAGTTCAACACACTCCTCATTTTCAAGGATTTTTTTCATGCAATCCATAGCCATGTCACGCACATTTTGATGACTCTGGCTGGTTGGAGCATGACAGCCACATACCCAGACTAAGCAAAGCCAGTCAGGAACAACATGCTGATGATGGCAACAAAACCAAAAAGAGGAGCAGGGTATGCCAGTGTATGTCAAAGCCTGGCCATTGGCCTAACTTGCTCTTAATTGACCTCAGTGGCAAAATTTCCATTAATGCTCATGGGAACAGGAAGAGGTTGTGCCAGTCTCTCTCACATCAAAGGTCACTGCTGTCTTCCCTTGCCCTTTGCCATGCCCAGGTGTGCCACTGGTGAGGCCTGGCAGGAAATCATGCTGGCATGTCTCCCAGACAAGAAGTGCGACCCAGAGTCGGAGCCAGCCAACTCCACCGAAGCCGATCACTCCTGTGGCAGCAGCTTCGCTGTCTTCTATTTCATCAGCTTCTACATGCTCTGTGCCTTCCTGGTGAGTCCACCCCAGCAACTGAAACCTGCCCTCTGTCAGACTGAACCCCTGCCTCCCTAGATATCGGCACTGTGCAGCAAAGGAATGATCTCAAAGGGGCGGTGTCCCCATGAGGTCTTTCCCAGCAGCACCCTTTCAGTGACAACACCCCCTTTGTCATTGCCATTCCTGCCTCCCTCCAGCTCTGGGGGATGCTCTGCTTCCAATCCAAATCCTTTGTGCACAGTTCTTCCCCCCTCCCTCTCAACAAGAAAACCAAATTAGTGTGTTGTGGGCTGTGCTGAGGCTAGCAACGCCTCAGCCACACTTCCCACCTTCCCTCCTACCTTCCTTCTGGCTGCTGAGCAGGTTTTTCCTCCCCTGCCAGCAGCAATGACTGTGAGAATACACATATCCCACTTGCATCTGCTCCGTGTTGGCAATGCGGCATTGCTCAGAGCTACAGCACAGGCTCTGCAGCTGGCATCAGTGCACAAAACTCTCCCAGCGAATAGCAGCAACGTTTTAAAAGTTTTGGTCTTGGGCCAGAAGAAAGGACTTTTATCTCAGCCTTGCTGCCTATAGAGGATAAATCGCAGGTGGGCAAAGACACAGCTAAATAAAAAGCCATCATAGCATCTCTAAGCATTCAGCAAAATTGGGCCTCATTCATTCAGTAGGGAAGTGAAAAATGTGACCAGCTGAGAATATCCTGCCTCTGGGATCTTCCCATTTAAACTGGGGGGGTGGCATGGGGGAACAGAGAACCCAAGCCCAATGGCTTCCTAGTTTTATGAGTCCAAATCCAGACTGTAAATGGAGAACCCGGTAAAATCTACTGTTACCTGCCTCATCCATCAAGTCATCTCTATCCTTGTTTGCAGATCATCAATCTTTTTGTAGCTGTTATAATGGATAACTTTGATTACCTGACACGGGACTGGTCCATTTTAGGACCACACCACCTGGATGAGTTTAAAAGGATCTGGGCAGAGTATGACCCCGAAGCCAAGTAAGTAACTAAGCCTCGATATCAGACCTCCTCAGGAGAACAGGTCCATTATTTCCTGTTCTCTAGACCCAGTGCAGTAAGTGCCATGTTCCTCCTGCAGGAATGCTTTTTTTTTTTCCTGCAAAAATCCTAAAATAGATACCTCCACAAGGTATTGCTAGTGAATCCATAAGCTAGCAGTGCAGGGATACACACAGAAATATTAGGATGTAGGCTGCACTGTTACCTGGCAGGACATTGCTTCACTTTCAGCTGGGGGGGGGGATAAGACTGTTTAGGGAGAGGCAGCAGGAGATTGAGCAAAGGAGGTTAGAGGGTTGGTTTATTGTTGCATGTGTTTGGGATATTGAGCTGTGACTCTTCTATTTGACTTTCTACTCACAGTAGAGCTGCTGCTCAAGTCTCCGTTTTGTCATATGTCATATAGGCCCATCACAACCTGCACTTTCACATGGCTGCGTTACACTGTCTGCAGGGTTATTCACATCAGCAGACTTGCAGGGATTTAAAGTTACACAAGAACAACTCACACAAGGGCTTAACTGACATTCAGTATTATATGCTCTGTTTGACACATGCTTAGGCTTAAAGTGCATTTAGATCTCTGTGGCATTACAGTACAGTTGACAATTGTAATTGCAAAGCCGCCTTCATAATGCGAAAACTGTGGAAAGAGATCTTGGTGTAAACTAAAAGCAGATCTCTTTAGGAGACATAGTGTCAAGATTAATTTGGGCTCAGGTTCTGCAACATGTGAGGCCATGCCACTTCATCAGAGTAAATTGAAACCCTTCTTCCCATCCATGGTGACTGGCCAGAGAGACTTTCAATATGGATAGGGAATAAGCACAGAATTCTAATAAACGTACTGTTTGTCAACAGAACAGATGCTACTATTTGTGCTTGTTTGAAGGCAAGACGCAGTGGCTGGAGCCATATATATAAAAGATAGCTGTTCGGTCCAGATGACATCCTGTTCCTTCCCATCTATAAATGGGAAGTTCTTTTCTTCCTCTTCCCCATCCATGTCCCATACTTGACGCCTCACTTCTGGCTCTCCTCCCTCCATGAGAGAACTGTTCTTCTGAGATGCCATTTACAGAACTTAAAAGAAACCCAACTGCTGCTGCGGAGGGAGTTTGGCGCTTTGTTACGTGCTGGCTCCAGTGACAGCCCAAAGCATAAACAATTATCAAAAGACAGTGGCTTGGGGCTATTTATATGGGAGGTAAAGCGCCAGGAAAAAAAGGAGACCCTCTGCACCTCTGTGCCTTCTATAGCCTTAAGACAGAGGGGAGGATCAGCAGGTGGTAAGGATGCGACTCTCACTGTGCTTTCTTTTTTAGGGGACGGATCAAACACTTGGACGTGGTGACACTGCTCCGGCGGATTCAGCCCCCCCTGGGCTTCGGGAAGCTCTGCCCTCACCGGGTGGCTTGCAAAGTAAGGCACGCTGCGGCTCGGGGAAGGCTGGGAGTCACACAGCAGCTAATAGCCCGCGGTGGCGTTTTCTAGCCAAACCTGCCGCACAGCCCGGGCACCTGCCGGTTCGCTGCCCGCCGGGCGGGGGCTGGCTCTGGTCCCGGCGGCGGCCTGTGCTGCCCCGCCGCGGCGGAGCCGGCAACAGCACGTGTTTGAACCGGCTCCCCCCCACCACCTCCCCGCCCCCGGCCGTCCTCCGCCGCTCCCGGGCTCCTCCGGGCGGCAGCAACCTAGCCGAGGGCTGGAGGGTCACCAGCAGGTGGGTTGTCCTCTAGCCAGAGACATCAGCGCACCGCCGGCCCTCTCTCTGGCTAGGAGAGCATCCATGGTAACTACAGCTCTCAAATAGGGCCAAGAAGCTGATCAGAGGGCTGGAGCACCTCTCCCGTGAAGACAGGCTGAGAGAGTTGGGCTCGTTCAGCCTGGAGAAAAGAAGGCTCCGGGGAGACCTTATAGCAGCCTTGCAGTACCTAGAGGGGGCTACAAGAAAGCTGGAGAGGGACTGTTTATCAGAGAGTGTAGCGATAGCACAAGGGGTAATGGCCTTAAGCTAAAAGAGAGTAGATTTAGATTAGTTATTAGGAAGAAATTCTTCACTGTGAGGGTGGTGAGGCACTGGAACAGGTTGCCCAGAGAGGTTGTGGACACCCCATCCCTGGAAGTGTTCAAGGCCAGGTTGGATGGGGCTTTGGGCAACCTGGTCTAGTGGAGGGTGTCCCTGCCCATGGCAGAGGGGTTGGAACTGGATGATCTTTAAGGTCCCTTCCAACCCAAACCATTCTATGATTCTGTGAATATCAAACACTGAATCAACCACACACCTTTGTGGTATCAAACACACATCCCAAGATAGATTAGGACACACAGAAATAACAGGGCAAGTAAAAATATCTCTTGAGATTTTCTTTGGACTAAGCAGTGCACCAAAAACCTAGTGTTACTTCTTGTTCTTGCTCACATAACTGACAGATGCTAAACAGCAAGGTGAGCGTGGTATTAAAATACACGAAGGGCAAGGACAGATGTTCTGTGAAAATGTCTCACTCATTTCTTTGGTTGTGAGACTCCAGCTCTGAAAAAGGACTCTCTGTAGTGAATAATGACATATTTATAAACTTTATGCTTCCTTCACTTGAAGTTCATCTCTTCACAAGTCCCAGAGTTTGTATATGACGCTTGTATTTATTTTTTTTTATATCAGTCTCAGAGCAAAATACAGAGCCTGGGGCACGTATACAGAAATATATGAGTTCTGTGGCCTACTGCTGATCCCTTTCAGTCTGCTGTCTAGCAATCGTTTGTTGTCTCAGTCTGGATCCTCCCAGTCTATGACTGCAGTGGTAGTGATGGAGGATGACACCCTTTCCTCCAATTTAGTGCTGAACCAGGCCTGTTGCATGAACATGGCAGAAGGCAGAGTTTGAACAAAATCCATCCCTGAACGCATAAGAGTTCAAACCAAGTGCCTCATGTCTCTTGCCTCCTGAGACAGAAGTAAGGACCTAAGATCTGGTGACTCTGCTACCTCTGTCTCAGATATCTGTCACTGGTCTCACTGAAGTTCACCCTACAGCTGCAACAGTACTCAGCACTCGCTCTCTGTCCTACACGGCTTTACAGAATTACTGCAGGGCAGAAACCGCCTTGTTTTAAAAGGGAGAGGGGAGAATAGTTGGATAAAGCAGGCCAGCTTTCAGGTTCAGCTAATCCCCTTTCTTCAAGCCTGTCACCTAAAAGAAAGATTCTGACTCTCTGTTTATATTTATTTGCACCAGGCACGGCTTCAGTGCAGGCCAGTTTGCAAGTGCCTCATGAGGTATGAAGAAATCAGTTTGCTCCTGATAAGAAAAAAAGCTGTCATTTAAAAGCCAGATGGTTTGGGGACTGGAACAAATCTCTGTCTAATACGCTGTGGGTAAATGCCCACTGGTTGCTGGGGAAAATGCAAGTTAGAAAGTGATAGCCACATTGAAGAAAGCAGAGTATCTAGCAATGGGAGAGAGACCCCAGGGGAAACACACCATGGTTGGGACCATCAGTGGATATGACAAGTACTTTTACAATTGTGTAACTAAATCCACAGACCACGGATGCTCATATAAGAGGGGTGGCAGGTCTGGAGGGCGTCATGAGGGCATAAGGAAGAGCATGCTTCAGTCTGTGTGTCAGCAGTATGATTATTCTCTTTCTCCTTACTCCACAGCGCCTTGTCTCCATGAATATGCCACTGAACAGTGATGGGACTGTCATGTTCAATGCCACTCTCTTTGCATTGGTCAGAACAGCACTGAGGATCAAGACAGAAGGTAAGAAGCTTGCTGACTGCAAGGGTACAAAGGTAGCTGAGTGGTGTTCATACCAAAGCGTGCTGAGCTGGAATACAACAATAAGGACATCTTGTGTAAAATTATCCCAGTTGCTCATATGCAGCACATGGTACAAAAAGCAGTGTAAAGGCGTTTGGAGGAATAATATCTTCCAGGGAGAGAACAGTGTTTCCAGTTATGTAGAAAGCTGGTACTTCCCATGATATCATCTCAGATTATTGATCGCATTCTTTACAATGGTCTCAAAGTTAAAAGTTTTAGATCAATGTCTGCTCAAACAGCAATCAGGGGAAGGAAGAAACGCAAAGAAGGCTCACCTTGTGCAAGGTGGTTGCAGAGCTGGGCCTCTTTTTGACTGCTGTTGCCACTGATCTTCCAATCCAAGGGAGGCAAAAGAACTTGGACTCAAGGGTCTCATCTCACTAAAACTCCTCCTGTGCTTCCATTTGCATGAGTTAACATCACATTGTAGTGACAGTGCTGTTGTAAGTCTAAAGACAGATGAGAAGCAAAGGGACTGTTAATAGCTTTGCATAGACCAGCAAGATTTTGGGCTCAGCTTGTCCCCTTTGTTGCATTCTGTCGCCTGCTGCAATGAAAGATATTGGTCCTGAGTGAAAACCTGGCTTCATGTATTAATGAGATGCTCTAAAAGAGCAGGTTGGTCTGTGATTCACAGCTAAACACCTCTGCCTCAGGAGTGACTGCATTACATTTCAGGCATGGGAAAGCAGAGACCAGCAGAACCCTAGGTTACTGTGCCAGGATTATACTGACAGCTGAGCCAAAAAAAAGTGGTAAAATTTAAAAATTATATTAAGGCCTCGGATGTTTTGCTAAATGGAATTTGACTGTAGCCAAAGAGGATCTCCTGAGGAAAAAGCCAACTGCAACCCCTATAGGACATCCTCTGTCTTATGAAACAGAGACCCAAAAAGGACTAAATTTTCTTATCTGTCTGAGCCTCAAACTCTTGGAGTCATTGCCAGTGAGCTCCTAGGAAACCACCTAAATCCTCAAACTGCTTTCTTTCTTTCTTGCCTTAGCAAGGTCTTGTAAGTGGTTAGGGAAGGAGTTTGGAATTAGCCCTCCGGAGTCAGATTTCTGCCTTTGATGCTGTCCTGTTTCATCCTCAGCAAGTTACTTAGTGTCCATATCTTCACTGCATCTTATTAAGAGAGCTACTGGTATGCAGAACCCTGTGCAGCACATTGAGGAGCCTTAATGCTGGGGAGCAATAAGATGCAGGAACAGCACTTTTAGGAGGAGAAGATAGTGGTTTAGCACACACAGCGAGAGAAGAGAGCTTCAATTATAAGGGGTTTGAATGTACATAAATCAAGAAATAAAATCGAAGGTGAGTCATTTGGGAGGAAATGGGTACCTAGAAGGAAAGGATATAAACTGATTCTGCTTCACTCACTCTCAAGGTAGTGTGGCTTGATTAATGTCTCATTTAACTCGGAGCCCTTTGGAGGAACATGTAATGTCTAAGTTCAGACAGTTACATAAAAGGCTTGTTATAGCCTCCGCTGTTCTTCAGAGAACAAAGACGAATATCCTGGGACAGTCCTCTGACTTGGATAGTGACAGTCTTGCACATGCCTGGAGTGCCTTGTCAGAGCACTGTGCAGACTCTCCATGGCAGACTCTTGGCACTGTGTGAAGAACTTGATATCTGCCGAGAGGCAGGGATTGCAACAGGTAATTCTTGGGAAGTGCTGCAAGCAGGCCTAGGTCTTCAGATTTCTAGATGCATCTTTACCACCAAGCTGTAATTTCCCTTTAACTGACCTCTATTCTCATCATATTCAACCTTCACTGGATCTCAGTCAAAATTTGAAGTGTTAGATGAGATTGTTGCTTTTCAGGATGAAGTAGCACCATGGTTCTGTTGTTTCTCGCTGTTGCAGACTATCAATCAGTAACACAGTCACTTTCCTACCGTGAGATGACTATGCATATTTAGGAAGAAGACCTCTTGCTGTGAGGGGGCTTTAGCAATGGTCAGAGCATCTCTTTGCTCAAAACTTTCCACTACTGAAAAAGCTCTGATATTTTCCTCCAAAGATTGCCATGCCAGACATGAAATTGCTCCTCTGCAGGGCCTGCTTAATTCCTGTCTCTGATGATTTTCACCCTGCAGGTAACCTGGAGCAAGCCAACGAAGAACTGAGAGCAATAATTAAGAAAATCTGGAAGCGTACCAGTATGAAGCTGCTGGACCAGGTGGTGCCTCCCGCAGGTGGTGAGCGCAGGATCTTGTCCCAGTCTCTGAATCTCTGTCTTTTTCCCTTCATGATCATCAGGTGGAATGTGGGGGTCAAGCGTTCTTCTACAAGCTGTTACCTGTATTTCATCAGTCTGAGATCCGTTTCTGCCTGTACTAACATGAATATCATGTTCTTACTGCTGAGAAATCAGGAAAGGAAGAAAAGATGTATAAATAGGAGTTAGAAACCTTTATTCCTAGATCTTGCCCCAGTTTGATCATAGGCATTTGCTCCCCTGGACACTACCTGGTGCCTGCTGGGGGCAAAGGAAGCAGGCAGAGCTAAGTAGCTGCAGGGGGGGATGATGTGGACTTTATCTGACTACATAAGAGATATGGCCTTACACTTGAGTTAACGATGCAGCCCCATCTCATAACTCCTTCATATTTAGCAAAACTACCTTTACTATGGCATATAACTCTTTTTTTACTCACATAACTGCTTTCTACTATGATACCTGTCAAAGACTCATGTACCTGGGAACATTCCTTAGCCAATCTGAACTGGTGTTACAGATTGCTGTGGGTTTCTAGGCAGCGTCCTTGGTAGGCTGTAATTACCAGCCTTCTGGGCAGCTCCTTTGCTCGGCTTCTTGGGACCCCAGGTGCATGGGCATCCAGCGTGGCCTCCACTGACCTTCCAGGTGGCCTCAGAGCATAAACCAGCACTTGGTAGTTAGTTAACTAACAGTTGCAGCCAGATGCTGAACCTTGCTCAGCCTGCTCTGAAGTCAGCGGACCATGCCTTATAAAATTTCCAGTGGGTTTGGAAAAGGGAGGAGAGTTACCTGGATAAAAACTTAGTGCACATTTTGGCTCATTGATAGTTTGTATTGAGTGAGAATACAGCAATGACTGCATTTCTGCGGAGAGGTGATCATTTTGGTTCACTCACACCCATGCTAGGCACAACCAGACAGAATTTCAATGCAGAGAAGGGCTCAGTCAGGTTTGGGATGGATGGTCAGTCAGATGCTGTTGGTGACCCCAGACTCTGAGTACGCATTACCCCAGGCTATCACAAGACAGCAGCATGTGTTGACCCAGACTGGGAGGCTGCTGCTATAGCAAGATCCTATGTGGTAAACCAATACCAGAGACTGCAATGGTTAGAGGCACTTCACCATAAACAACGTACATCCAGAGGTGCATAGCTATAGGGGTTCTCTGCCAGCAGAGCCAGTCTATCCAAATGTGACATGCACCTCTCCTCCGGACTATTTACAGCAAGCTCTGGCTGTGGACCAATTCCTTCCTTCAGCCCTGCATCCTGATGCCATAAAAAGCAGAGATGTACTGCAGTACCTAGTGTTTCTGCTGTGAATTGCAAGGCTCACATTAGCAAATAAACTGTTTAAAATCAGTTGCTTATTTCATTTATTATTTATTTTAATACCCTTTTGCAGATGACGAGGTGACCGTCGGGAAGTTCTATGCCACTTTCCTGATTCAGGAATATTTCCGGAAGTTCAAGAAACGTAAAGAACAGGGACTGGTGGGCAAGCCCTCCCAGCGCAACGCGCTCTCCTTGCAGGTGACAAGCGGGCACAGGATGGACGGGGGCGGTATAGTAGAGGCATTTGACCCCAATTCCCTCTCAACCATTCTGGGGGCTGCAATGGGCTATCCCCACTGGAAAGGACTTTGTAGACCCCTTGAATTAGCACAGCAATCCTTTTGGATAAACAAGTATGTGCCACGGGCAGCATCCCTTAGGTCTGGAGGTGGAAGGCACAAGTGAGGTATACCCCCAGTTTATCAATCTGCTGGTAATATTTGAAATTTGGGTTCTTTTTAGAGAACTGGTCTGAAGTGTCCAGCAGACATTTGCTTATTACCCCATGCATTCTGCCCTTTCTGAGGGGAGTCACTATAACAGGGTCAGGGAAAGCATGTCGCCAGAAGGCAAAATCAGTTAAAAAGCAAAAAGCATACCTGGATTCCAAGGCCATCCAACTGCCGGGGCATCAGGCTCTAAGACCTGGGATCTGTTCACCACTGTGCTATATGTTCACTGGGTGGACTACCAGGCTGTGTGAAAGAATGACAAAGCCCCATTGACTGTACAAGCAGCACCATTTATGTCCCTTGAGTGTACAGTAAGGAAAAAGGGTGACTGGAGTTCGAGCAAGCTAAAAAGTGCTGTGACATAGGCACAGATACAGACTGAGGTCTCGGCATACCCACAGCTTCCCTCCCTGGATGGACTCCCTGGAATAGATTCCAGTCAGTGAGGGGTTTGAGGACTGTCCAGGTCCAGATGCCAGAAGTTTAGCTATTAAATCCATATTTAAGCTACTGATTAAAAAGAAGAGGCTTTCAGAGGTGCCAAGTACGTGGTTCAGCAGGAACTGTGGCTGCTCTAGGGCTTCTGGTTCTGGATCTGAGAACCCAAAGTTGAAAGCATGCAGACTTGCTTTGTCAAGCCTGTGGATTTATGTCTATGTCCTGTTGTGATGAAGCCAGGGGACTAGCAACAAACATTCCTGCACTGAATTGCTAAGAGTTTTTCCCTCTCTAAGCTGGACGTGAAAGAACAGAGTTTGTTGGTGTTTTTCTAGGAGCTGGGGATGCTACATTAAGTTAAGGGGCTTCACAGTGCTTAGGAAAAAAATAGTATTGCTTTTATTTCTCATATACCCACTCGGAGATATGAAGCTCTATAGTTTGCTGTTTTGCAGGCTGGTCTGCGCACACTTCACGACATTGGGCCAGAGATCCGACGAGCAATTTCTGGAGACCTGACAGCTGAAGAAGAGCTAGATAAAGCCATGAAAGAAGCTGTTTCTGCTGCCTCTGAAGATGATATCTTCCGGGTAGGTGCTAAACAAGCTTACAAGCTGAGACTAGGCCAGTAGCTGAGCTCAAAGAATGCTACATTCTCTTCTATGCACTCTGTATTTGAGCTGGGGCCACCTTCTTGTTTTCTAGACCCTAGAGTGGTGGACTCAGGGTGCCAGGTCCTGAGATCTTTGCACAGTTTTTATCCCATTTTCTTCTCAATGGAAGCTTCCCTCATAAAACCTAAATAAAATCAGAATAAGAATGGCTAAAGACTCTGAAAAACAGATCAGTTCAGCCATCCTACAGTCTGCAGAGCAGCAGCCAGGCGTGCTTTGGTCTTTTGTTCACTCCTCCTTTGAGTGGCACAAGTAGCGTCCTTCCAAAAGTACACCAGAACCCAACAGAGTTCCTATGGAAGGAGGAAATTTTCTGAGCAAGTTACCTAAATCTTCTCTTCCTTATTTCATTCCTATTTCTTGTAATTGTCTCCTCTGGTAATATTTCCTCTCCTTTGGCATTTTCCTCCTTTCCTTACAGAAAGATGTCACAGTCTCTTTCATTACTCATCATCTAAACAGTACATAACTGGCTCATTTAATCTTTCTTCACTTGTTCCTCCAGGTGATTAATAGTTTCTGGTGCTCTTCTCAAGTTCCGTCTCATGTCTAAATGTTGCTTTGCAACTGCACTGTGAAAACCAGAGAGCAGTTACCTGGTTCTTGCATCCATACCCAGTCCTTCACTCCCAGGACTGGTGGGAGGCGTAGAGACACCTTTGCCTCACTTACGCACCTGGCCAGTCCTCTGAAATATCTTAGAAAGCTAAAGCTTTCACAGCCTGCGTGTACCTAGTGTCTCTGACAGACAAGTCCATGCACTGTCCTCTGGCAGAGACAGCACCAGTGCCATCATGCACACTTTGGTCCCCACATTATTTTTCCTCAACAGGCTAAGCAAGAAACACCAGAGCTCTTACACGTTTTCTCACTCACAAAGGGAAAATAATTTCTCTTTCTCTGACAGAGAGCTGGAGGCTTGTTCGGAAACCACGTCAGCTATTACCAAAGTGATGGCAGGAGTGCGTTCCCCCAGACGTTCACCACGCAACGACCTTTGCACATCAATAAGTCTGGCAACAACCAGGGAGATACTGAGTCTCCATCTCATGAGAAGTTGGTGGACTCCACCTTCACTCCCAGCAGCTACTCATCTTCAGGCTCCAATGCCAACATCAACAATGCCAACAACACTGCCCTGTGCCGCTTCCCCAGCCCACCCAGCTACCCCAGCACCGTCAGCACAGTGGAAGGCCACGGGACTCCCTTGTCACCCACCATACGTGTGCAGGAGGCTCCTTGGAAACTACCTTCCAAAAGGTAAGCTTCACAGAGCAGAGAGTGGGTCAAGGTACCAGGGAGAGAAAGATGCATGCAAACACCAGAGCACCGCTGCCTAGCTGAAGTCACCCACCAGACATCACCCAGCCTGCAGCCTGGATTGAGTCTTCTGGTTCTCCACTTGTGCCAAAGTGCCCATGGTGCATCAGCTGACCACTGCAAAGAAGCAGCACTCTCACTGACCAACACACTTGATTTCTGTGGGCTTTATCATGAAGAAACATTTGTAAGAACCAAAAGGAGCCTTATTTATCCCTCCTTCACCACAGGGAGGTGTTTTATCAACTGCTAACTGAAAGACAAAGGGACTGCAAGTCATGTCTTAAGCACCCAATAGGAAGCTTTGTGGAAGTCAATGGTTTTTATTCAGTGGGTCACATCCTTACAGAGGTCACAAAAGGCATTCTGGGAGGAGGGAGGCAAGGTTTTCAGAAATGCAATACTGTGCAAAGCAGAGACAATCTCCTTCTCTGGATAGCTTTAAGGCTGTCTACACACAGATGACTAATACGAAAGGAGTATCATTGTTAACAGTGAGGGATATATTTAAACCATTTCAGTAACAGCAGGAAAGATCTGGAATTTTTTTTTTCAGTGCAGAGAGTCAGCAATGTGAAAAGGTGGAGAAATGCTGCCCCAGCAAAGGACAGAATAGGACAATAAGATTGAGGAAATTTAGTGGGTGCAGAATTGCCCAAGAGTCCAGTGGTTTTTCTATTTTGTGCCTTTCTGAGGGAGGCCACAGGAGTTGCACAACATGTGTTACCATCTGCCCTCCCCCTTGCTGACTTGTGCTGATGTGACACGGCTAACATGGTGTTCTTTTCTCTCCTTGCTTCCTTGGGTACCTTCCTTGAATTAGGACGCATTACTACGAAACACTGGGACGGTACGTGTTCTCCCTCATGCTCTAATGCTCTCTGGGTGTAAGACTCATTGTTTGTCCCATCAAAAGACCAAATCCCCATTAATGCTGAATATGAGTTCTTCTTTTTGGTGTCAGTAGGGCTGAAAAAGAGGTAATGATCACCATGACATCTCCAGAAAATACTACCAACTTAGGGCTTTTCTGCCCACAGGCAGGTAGTGATGCATGGACTGTTTCTAGCTGGTTTCTAGATTTGAGGGGTTTTTAGAGTTTCTAGCTGGGCTCACACATTTAGGCACTCTCTGATCACAGCACACTGAAGTTCACCCTGGCATGTTTATACAAAAATTCTGTATGGCTTTGGCTAAACACAGACTGTTGAGTAGGGGGAGCTGCCATGTACTGATTCTCCCCTCTGCACCTTAGCAGTTTTACTTGCCTCTCATCTCAGCAGGAAGGTCACTCCAGCACTGTTCTACAGGCTGTTCTATACCATGCATATGCACATCTCTCCTACTGCTTTTTTGCTCAAATCAAATGATAAAATAATGTTTCCTATCCAGTCCCTGAAAGATGAAAAAACCTGCCACACTGCTTTCTCCAGTGAATGCTAGTAACAGACTGACATTGGCTTCAATACCTCCATGTCGGTATCTTGAAGATTCACACTACCTTCAGATTTTACTTTGCTCCTCAGAAAACACAAACTCAGGATGAATTGAAATATGAGGGTTGAGACGTGAAACAGAGGGACAAAGAGAAGGCAAGCAGGGAATTAAGGGCTGTCACGCTTAAGGGTTTGAACAGATCCTACTGAATTCAGTAGAAGCACTCTGCAGTTAGTGATGAGAATAAAGAGACCAAAGATGGAAAAGACAGCAAGGAACGAGAGCGTGAACCGGAGGCAGAAGGAGAGATAGTGCAGAGTAAGGGATTTGGGAGGCAGAGACCATGCACCACAGAGCTGAGAGCGTTACTGTTAGTGCCCAGGAGGCTTCTCTGAAATTCATAACCAAGGCTTTTGCAACAAGGGGAAAAGCTGTATTTCCAAGAGCCCATCTCACATTTTACTTCGAGTTCAGTGAGGTATATCTTTGGAAATGTGGTCAGTGTGATGTGCACGTTTATAGAGTACATGTAGTCACAAATGACAATAATATGTTTACAGTATTGTTCAGCTTTGATTTAAGAAACTCTTCCTCCGAAAGAGGACGCAGACGAAGGTTGTTACTTTGTGTTTGTGAACTCTGCAGCTCTGTTCAGTCATTGATTTTTCTATGATAGCTCTTCAACATTATAATAAACTGAGACAGATGGAGCCTGTCATTCTTGTCTTTATAACAGGTTGTCTTTACCATCTCCATATCTTGACTTGTCTTTTTTGCTCATTAGCTCCAGTTCCAGAGACAGCCAGCTGGCAATTGTTTGCCAAGAGGAAGTGTCTCAGGATGAGACTTATGATGAAAATTTGAATGAAGACATTGAGTACTGTAGTGAACCAAGTCTGCTCTCTACTGAAATGTGAGCTTTGCAGCTTTAGTCAAGGTGTTTGGGTGGTTCTTTAATTAAAGGGGAGAGGTGGGAAGAGGTGACGTTTTTCTACAAAAATTTCAGTTTATGGGATAAGGTCACAAGACTTTAGTCAGACAACTCAAATATCAGAAAATAATTTTTTAAAAAGCACAGTTCAGCCCTGAGAAGTAACATTGAAAAGGATATCTTTCACCTAGGATTTTCCTCCTCCTCTGAATGAGACATGTGGATCTGCAGGGCCTCTCCTCTCCATTCACTTCTACCATCTAATAATCCCAGATCTCATCTTTAGAACGTTCACTGTCTCGCGGTCTCTCTTACTGCTCCTGGACCAGTTATAGCTCAAAGCTAGCTTGCTATTGCATCCATTTGGTAGCATGATCTTCCTGGCTTTCCTGCTGGAAGAGGGGTTATTCTGTCCAATATCAGCTGCTTTTCTAGAATCCCTCTGTTCTCCTTTCCAGGCTTGCATACCAAGATGATGAAAACAGACAACTGACGCCACCAGAAAACAACAAAGGAGAGGACAGCCGGCACTCTCCGAAGAAAGGGTTTCTGTGCTCCTCAGCACTAGGTAACATCCCAGCATGACAGGCAGGCTGTGCTCCCCTCTGCTTCGACTGAGTTCTCACATCTTGCTGGAGAAATCCCAGCGTGTGTGGGCATGGGTGTTGGTGTTTGCTGCATTTAGTTCGGGAGACCGGGAATCCCACGGCGTGCATATACGATCCTGACCATGCGCATGACTCTACTGACTTTATGCTCAGTCAGTAGATGAATCTGTGGCTGTTTGGATAGTCCTTGTGATCTGTTTGATTAAGCCCGCCTGTGAATCAGGGGAGTTTATTAGAGCGCTGTGGACTCTCCAAACAATCACCAGGGAGTCACTGAATGGGCTAGCCTTGAGTGTGTGGTGTTCTGTTCTGTGTGTATTCAGCAGGGAGAAAGGAGAGGTTGTCCCTTTTGTCTGCTACGAGGTAAACAGTGAATTTCAGATAAAGTTAATACAATACAAATTTGCTTTCTGCTCTAATTGTACCTGGAGATTTTCAAGTGCTTCAGTGTGCAGACTACGCTCAGGTGAAATCCATGAATCACAAGATTTTATGAAAGTCTCAGGACAAATGTGAGAGTCTGGAAGAAAATGAGCTCTTTTATGTAGAACTTTTTTCAGCTTTTTTGCTGAGTACTAGTGTGGAGAAAAAGGACATTTGGGGGAGAAGCTAAAAAGAATCCTGTATATAAAATATATCCTTACAAAATAAAAGTGACAGACTAGGTAGTGTAATGTTTAAAGTGAGTCTTCACTCAAATCCTTCAGGATGCTTGAACAACCGAGTATTTTAAAAGCATTTGCTTTATTTCAAAACTTAAAATATTAGGCAATGACAATTCCTGTATCTATCTCTAAGGCCAAATTTGCAGTCAGTCCTTGATACAATGCTTCATTAACTACATTCTGGTGAATATTTATACAGTGATGTCAAACTCATAAGTTTTTTTCTCTAGAAAGAGGAAATACTTTTTATTTGCATTGTAGCATTTGTTCTCTGGGTTATAACAGTTTTCCTCCAACCCCTGAGAGGGCCTTTTCTCAACAAACCAATATAGCTACTTAGTATTTTCAGAATTCTGATTTTCTCTCCTTCTTTAGAAAAACGTGAACAGGGTCAAAACTCCACAAAATATTTTAGTGTGCCATGCAGCTCTATCTTTAATACTGGATTTATTTGCTATTCTTCAGAAGTAAAGCGTGTGCACTTGTTCATAAACATACTTTGCACTACTTTTAAATTCCTGCATAGGGGGTACCTTTCTCATACTTACAGAAGTAAAGTCTAATTTCATAGCAAGTAAACAACATGACTGTTTCAATGGTTCCCCCTAAAAGCTTTTTTTTTTAAGAGAAAAAAAAGCTTTTTTCTCTTCTCTTGTTTCCAAATTTTGAAAATGCTTCATGTCTATATAAGCAGCCTTCCATTCACCAGTGAATTCAACCATTGATTAATTCAGTTCCACTTGACCTTGCTATAGACACAGCCTCATAAACTGTGGTATGTCTGGCAGCTAAGGGACACAGACCACATGCAAGCAGGAGGCCGATGTCACCTGAGCAGCCTGGCATCCCGTCCTGCACTTTGCCAGGCACAGCACCAGAGCTGCAGCTGCCATCGCCAGTCCCACCAAGGGCTTTACCTGAACCAGAGAGGTCTGAGAACCCTTCCTCTGCGTAGGAGGGAAATCAACTGCATGGTATCTACTAGGACAGTGTTTTAAAAGGGGAAAAATAAAAATCATCGTCCGGAATTTTATCTTGCAGATTGTTGGAAGGTAGTGCTCGTTCGTCCATGATGCTTGACTGCTTTTTTTAAATACAAATGCTTTGGAAAGGGCAAGGTGTTGAGGGAAGGTGGACAGAGCCTAAAATGTGGGTGTCTTTGCTGTATCTCCAATGAGACTGCCCTAAAAGAAATTGAAATCAGATTAACTGTAGTGTGGTCTGAGTGATGGACACAGTTGTGTGTGATTGCTGTTTCAGGTCGAAGAGCATCTTTTCACTTAGAATGTCTGAAAAGACAGAAAAACCAGGGCGTAGACGTCTCGCAGAAGACAGTTCTGCCTTTGCATCTGGTACATCACCAGGTAAGCATTAATAACCACAAAGGGCCCAGCAATGTAACTGAGACCCTACAATCTGCAGTGCCCCCCTGTTGTATCCCAACCAACTTTTTAAAAACCATTTGGGACAGTTTCTCACCTATATCAAAGGTCCAATTTTTAGAAATCATATTTGCCATCATGCTCATTCCTGCTTTCAGTACTTTTATCATTACCAGAAGAATGCTACAGGAACATGTCCTTTGGAGTCAGCAGAGTTATCATTTTCTGATGTCCCTGAAAGAGTGAAATAAAAAACTAGCTAAAAAGATAAAAATAACTACCCAAATTGCATGCTGCAGTGCAATTACACTGGCCTTGATGGTAGTATGCATATGAATAAAATGTGCAGGGTCTACTTTCATGGTAATTAAAGGTAACCAGTAACTATAATTAATCATTTTAAAACATAAACTGATTACATATAATTAATCAGCTTCTTAAGCCCTTTGTAACTGCATTCAGCAGCCTAGCAAATGTATGCTTAGGCACGTACCTAGATGATTAGCCAGCTGTCACAGTCCAAAGTAGATTTGTGTCTTTTAGTTTGATGATGCCACTTTTTGTCACTATAAAAAAAATGGGTGCAGATGGTAGTGCCAGCCTTGCAAGTGAGGCGTCCTGCTCTGTGCAGTCCCCCGGGGCAGGGCAGAACAGCCTTCCCACCTCCTTAGGCTGCCACAGGGACAGAAAATGCCATGGGCAGGGACGGGAGGAGTGAGAAGTCAGAGCAGAGGAGTGAGGGATGAGCGCTTTGAGGCTCCCTGGCTTTTCCCATCTCCACTCCCAGCCAGCTATCCTTTAAGGACCGAGCTCCAGAAAGCAGGGGTCTGCAGAGTTACAGCTGGGGCAGGGATAACCAGCAAATGTGTTGGGGCAGGGAGGAGTGGGCAGGAAACAGCTTCCCACCTTCCCCACAGCAGCAACAGTCCTCCTGAGACTTCCTGCCCTCCCACAGCAGGCCAGGCAGAGGGGACACATCTCCCACTCTCTCAGCCCACCCAGCCTGTTAGCCTACAACACTGCTTAAAACAAGAAAACATAAAGCGGTAAGGTTGCCTCTGCTAAGCGCAATGGATTCGGTTGTTCATGAATGCCTGAAGTGGTATTTTCACAAAATACTCGTACATCATGATACGTTGTCGTGGTTTAACCCCAGTCGGTAATTAAGCACCACGCAGCCGCTTGCTCGCCCCTCTCCCCCCACAAGGGGATGGGGAAGGGAATGGAAAAAACCCCCAAAACCCCAACAACTCATGGGTTGAGATAAAGACAGTTTAATAGGATAACAAAGGAAGAGAATAACAATAATAACAATAATACAAGTGATGCACAAATGCAGTTGCTCACTGCATGCAGAACCCGCCCCCCCCCCCCGCCAATGCCCAGTCTGTTTCTGAGCAGCGATCCCACCTCCCGGCTCACTTCTCCAGTTATATGCGGAGCATGACGTTCTATGGCAGGGAACGTCCCTTTGGCCAGTCTGGGTCAGCTGTCCTGGCTGCGCTCTCCCAGCTTCTGGTGCACCTGGCAGGGCGTGGGAAGCTGAAGAGTTCTTGACTTAGTGTAAACACAACTACCTAGCAACAACTAAAAACGTCAATGTGTTATCAACATTATTCTCATACTAAATCCAAACCACAGCACTGTACCAGCTACTAGAAAGAAAATTAACTCTATCTCAGCCGAAGCCAGAACATATGTAAATATATGCAGCTGAAGCTCAAAGCAATCCCTAAGAGCTTCTTTCAACCTCATCAGTATCTTACATTTTGGATAAAACACCTTGTATATGTTTCTGCCAACAAGCTGAAAAACTGGTTCCCTTGTCCTGCCTGACCAATCTAGGACTCTCCCTGAAGTCCCGGCAGTTTAAGGGATGCGCTGAGGCCGTCATAGCCTGCAGGGCATGAGTCATACAGATGAATTTTTAAGGGCTTGCTTCCTCACTGAAATCTGATAGGAGTCTGACATCTAATTCCTGAGAAAATCTTGGTGAAGCTTGTAGGTGAGTAATAATTGATTCTGTTGTTAATCTGTCACTGAAATCATCAGCACAGCATGGTTATCGGTTCCCAAGGTTTTCAGCGGCAGATGGACTGAGCTTCACTTGACTTTAGATACCTTAAAGTTAGCTGTCTAGTTTAAACCAGTCAGTTCAGTCTCACTGTGGTCAGCAGAGGGAAAGAGCATCTCCAAAGGGCAAGTGTAAGTCTTGTCTACGTCTTGTCCTCCAGACAGCATTTTCAGGCAGATATCCAAAAAAGGCAGGATGCTTGCTGGTGTCTCTCTACACAGGTAGCTTAGACTAAGCACATAGCCTTCAGGTAGCTGAAGTGGATGAGACTAACCCCAATCCAAACAAGAGGATTCTCTGCAACACAATCCATATGCTTTTGTATTTTCTATGCATTTATTTATTTGCTCATACTAGGCAGTAGTGAGCTCTGTGAGATGAGCTTATGACTCTGACGGCATTGCTTATGGAACAAGGCAGCAGTCACCATGAATAAGGCATCAGATCAGCCCTGCGCAACACGGGACTTCTTGAGAAATTTGTTATAAAAGGAGGCTAGATGACTCAGAGGTTGGACTGGATGGCTCAGGAAGGACTGGATGGCTCGAAGTATAATCATCAGATAGTGATCCTCCCACCAACAGCAGATGCCTTAAAATCCAGTGGTGGATTTATAGTTATTTCCAACTGCAGACACATCTAGAATTCACATCTGGTATCCGTTCGGGTTCCACAGTAGATACTTACAGAAAACACAGCAATTGGCAGTAAAAGCTAGCAGTAAGGGTGGTGGCAGTGGTGGGAAAATGAATTGCTGTCTCACCCACTGGAGAAGAGGTGGTGTTTCTGGCAAGGCTGTGGGGAAGGGGGCTGCAGCCCTCCTGTCAGTGCAGCGGCTCCAAGGCTGAAAAACAGCAGTCACGAGAGTTTTCAGTCTGGTACTTGGCACTAGCGCAGGATACAGCATTTAAAGGAAAGCTTGCAAAATGAGTTTGCTGGAAACATCCAAACCATTCCAGCAGCTGACAGCTGTTTTCACAAGACACTCTCAGCCTTTCTCGGGTAGTTTCTCCAGCACCTCCTCCTTCCAGCCCTGCTGCTAAGAGCAGACTCTCACTCATCTTGTTCCTCCTCTGTCCGCAGGCATTAGCGGTGGCCGGCCTGAGTCCCCTGCTCCAGCGAAGCCATTCTCCCACCATGTTCTCTCGGCTGTGCGCTACACCCCCCGCTACACCCTGCAGCCGTGGCTGGCCTCAACAGACCATCCCAACTCTGCGCCTCGATGGGGCAGAGTCCAGTGAGAAGCTCAACAGCAGCTTCCCGTCAGTACACTGCGCCTCTCGGTACACTGACAACACCGGCTGCAGCAGCCCGAGGAGAGCCAGGCCGGTCTCCCTCACCGTCCCCAGCCAGACCGGAGGGAGCAGCAGGCAGTTTCACGGCAGCGCTGGCAGCCTGGTTGAAGCGGTAAGACTGCAGAGTTACAAAGGACACGAGCAGTGTCAAGACCAACTAGAAACGTGGCCCTCAGAGGAGCGGGGCGACAGATACAATGCTGCCCACGATGCCAAGAGTAGGAGAGCCCATCTCCAAGCAGGGGTTAGCAGCATGAATGGGAGGAGGACTGTTGGGGAAGATACAGCGGTAAAGAGGGTTGTGAGGGGGTGCAATAAGGGTTGATGACGCAGAGTACTAACTTAGGTCTTTGTCTCTGGTTCCCTACCTGCTTTTGAAGGTCTTGATTTCGGAAGGACTGATGCAGTTTGCTCAAGATCCAAAGTTCATTGAGGTCACAACCCAGGAGCTCGCAGACGCCTGTGACATGACGATAGAAGAGATGGAAAATGCAGCAGACAACATTCTCAATGGTAACAGCAAGCAGAGCCCCAATGGCAACCTCTTGCCTTTTGTTAACTGCAGGGACCCAGGGCAGGACAGTGCAGGAGAGGAAGAGGAAGAGGTGCAGAACCCGGATTGTAGAAAAAGTCAGGAGGAGCTCAAGGACAGCAGGATTTATATCAGCAGCCTGTAGTTGCCAGGGCTGGAAGCGATGCTGGTTTTTTATTTGTTTCAATGTTCCTAATGGGTTTGTTTCAGAAGTGCCTCACTGTTCTCGTGACCTGGAGTAACCGGAACAGCGTTCTTCATTCATTTCTGTTGGGACGAGTCGCAGAGTTGGGTGGTGTAAGAAAGCTTTTCAGGAGCGGATATAACCCAAGCACGTATCCATGAAGGAAGAGTGAGGAGGAGGAGGAAGAGGAGGAGAGCCAGCTCCCTCTTTTTTTCAGTCCCTGCACAAGGAACGACGACTGCCTCCCGAGCGCGAAGGGGAACCTCAGCTTCCTGTGGATGGCCCTAGCCAAAAGGACCCTGCATCAAACGGGTGTCTTTCAACTTTGCTTGTAAAAATCATTTTGCACATATTCTGTATGAGCCTCACCGTCTCCATAAAGCCAAGGCCCTTTGATTCGGAAGGAGAGGAGGACTTCTTCTGCTGTGGATTCCCGTACCGCGAAGGGGAGGAGGAAGCAGAAGAAGCCCGAGGGCGCCCGAGGGACAGGTGGCAGCGCTGCCCAACCCTGCCAAGACTCCCAGGCAGCAGTTTCTGCAAACCAATCCAAGCTCAGGCAGCCACTCCTGCCAACCAATCAGAGCTCGAGCAGTCACTTGCCAGCCAATCCGAGCTCAGGCAGTCTTCTGCCGACCAATCAGAGCTCAGACAGCCAGCCGTGCCAGCCAGTGGGAGAGCGGGGAGCAGGCTCTGCGGCGGGGCTGAGCCGACCTGCCCCGCACTTGCTGAGATGGTGGTGGGCTTGTGTAGATCTCTCCTTGTTTTGCAGTTTGATATTTTCTTGAAAGCATGTTGCAGTTTTTATTTTGACTATTTTATTATTATTTTTTTGGAGGGAGAAGGGAGTGTTTACAACGTTTTGTAATCACCTACCTTTTTGTTTTGGTTTATTTTCACTTTTGCAAATGTTAAATTGGTTTGGTCATGTTGTATTATTTAAACTGGGGGTTTTTTCTCCATTGGAATTTGGTAGAAGTATAACGATAGATGAGTTTTACCAACCATTATGTACACCAAGAATTTGTAATTTTATTTGCTAGAATTGAAACCTCCTTTTTTTGTTGTTGTTTTATAATTTAAAGATAGTAGGCAATGCACTTGATATAGTCTTGCACATTTGAGTGATTGATTTGGGTTCTTTTTAGTGCTAAGTATATCTGTGAGTGTGGGAGCAATACCGAGCGAGTGTGCGTGTGCGCGCGTGCGTGTGTGTGTGTAAGTGCATGCAGTTCTCCACATCCTGGTTTGAGCTGCAGGAGATCTGTATCTGGGGCCATTTGAATGCAAAAACAAACCACTGTCTCTGCTTTTGAAAGGGGAATCAGTAACTCTTTGCATTTTCTGTTCCACAAGATATGCAAAAACAATGCAATAATATTAATTTTAAAATACAATTGTAAGTTGTGTTGGCATTAAAACTGTGTAGAAAAAAATGCGGGGGTGGGGGGAAACAAAAAAAAAACCCAGAAGGCGTTACGCTTCGATATATTCCGTGTGATGTTTTATTGCATTGATAATGTTTCTGTTGAAGAAACCGTTATACTTGAATTCAGGTCAGTTTCAGTATTTTTCAAATATTTTTTTAAAATGAATTGCAATTGTGCCAAGCAAAGATAATGAATTGAATTAAGTTTGTTTAAAAAAAAAAAGAAAAAAAAAGAATCACTTCTTGTATATTTTGCTGCATGTCAAGTGAATCATTTCGTATTTGGAATGTGCCAAGCTTTACCTTTGAACTTTTAAGTGCTTTTCTACGTGTGGTTGGGGAAAGGGGTACTATTTTTTTTCCTTTTTTAATTTGTACAATGAACAAAATGTACCTGGTGTAAGTAACTATTCTACAATCCACTGACAGGTTGAACGTTACTGATTTTGCATATCTTGTGTTCACTTTCCTTCTTCCTCACTCCCTTTAAACATGCACGATGACTTTATTGGTAGAGAATCTTTCTTCCCGTGACTGGGACATTTTATTCAGGCTTTGTTCTCTTTCCTTTTGTTCAGTTTCTCTAAAGGTCTCATCCCACTCGTGGGTAGCAAGACCCCCAAGCCCATTTGGCAGATCCATCGTCAGTGTTCAGCTGGCACCAGCAATTCAAGGAGCGGGGGAAAAAATCTGCTTTCAAATTTCTTTTATTAAATAGCTGACCTTGATCAATTATAACAGGATCCTGGGATAAGCAAATGCAAGAGGCAGAATTGTTAGCAAAGTAAAATTACCTAACTCTGGTCTGGACTGAAAGCAGAGGGTTAAGTGAGGGAGAGAGCTCTGGATCGTTGCTTCACAGAATTACTGCAGTCTGGTCAAGATGCAGATGTTAAGGGACTTTTTTGTGTTCCTATGCATGGTTTCATCCCTCTTCCCAGACTTTAGTGGATGGGTCAGATTCTAAGTCACAAAACATCCAGCGGCACAGCATGTCCCAGCCCTATTTCCCTACTAGTGAGCGTGAACCTCTCTTGACTTTCCTCACACTGATACTTGGCCCCAACCCATGAGAGAGGCTGAAAAACCAGGCAGGTATGGTTAGATTTTATGCAACTGATTTTTGTCTAGACTACTGCTGTTTTTTCTCCCTTCTCAAGATGGTTCACAAACTTGCAGATCATTGCTGAGCTAGGAGGTGCGATCTGACTCAGAGCTAAACTTTCATTCAAATCTTGAGCTTTTGCAGATGTCTGGGAACATCATTTATTGCATATGTTGATTACATTGTTTTTGTAATGCCCTTGTTTTTCTTCTTAATTCTCTGGGGCATAAAACAGAAATAGCAAAGGGTATTTTTGATAGTGGACTTTTTTCAGTGTCATTTTGAACCAGCCAGTAGCAGCTCGAGATACCTTGAAAAAAACCCAAATCCTTTTAAACTAGAGAAATATTAATCCATTTATACAATAGCATCAAAGTCCTAATTCAAGACTTCCCTGGAGAAAGTAACCAACTGCTGTCAGTCAGTCTCATCCTTTGCATCCCTCGTGCCTGTATCGAGCCGGGCACACAAGCGTGCCTCCCTTTGAGAGTTTGTTGCTGCTAGTGCTGGTGTGTTCCAAAGCTATTTGAAAGGAAATAAAGCTGTGCCTGGCTGTTTCTGAAAATTAAATCAGTATAAGGGATCCCTATCTCATTTTCTTCCACTAGAAAGTCCATCTGACCCTCCCAGTGGGAGATAGAGGTGTTCTCTGCTCCTGAGAAACAAAGTCCTGATCTAAATTAGTGGTGGCAATGGGCCTTTTGGATGTTTGACAGCCCATCTCATCCTTTAGGATTTTTCTTGAGAGGAAGGAAAATGGTGGAAGGAATTATGCCCCACGCATTCCCAGTGAAAGCTGCAGCTCCCTCAGGGGTCAGAGCCTACAATGGCCACGGGAAACCCTGCTCTCTGCTGGAAGACCCCTTAGGTCCTGCAGAGTGGAAAACACATGGCGAGCAGAGGATGCAGACAACTTTTGCGGTTTGGGGGGCAGGTGTTAAATTTAGTAATTGCTGGTGCTGGCTGTGCAAATTTCTCTTTCTGGGGAGGGTGGCATTTTTTTAATTTTTTTTTTCATTTGAGGTACTTCCAACGTGCACATTGTGACAGGCCTGAGCAAAGAGCTACTGCCTCCTTCAGGTGAGGTAGAGTCTGGGGGACGGTGGGAAGGCGGGGGCAGGTTTAGTTCCTGGAGTGTCCTTCTTTCCCTGTGTATGGGAGTGGATGGTGGGTACAATCACTGTGCTGTGGATGGAAGCTTTGAAGGAACCGATGGCTGACGAGTGGCATGGAAGGAAAGGAAAGAGTGGGGAAAACGATCTGCTCTTTGCCACTGAGCATCTCTGACTTGCAAGAGTACACTGCAGACTAAAGACATTTCTTATAAAACAACAAACCTCCTCCCTGTGTGACTCCTGCTCATTATTCCAGGCAGTACTGGGCCAGCCACACGGGGTGCATTTCTTTTTTTCTTCCTTATTTCTGTGTGGCTGATGTGATGGGGAAGAAAGTGGAACTCATGATCCAGAGCTGGAGTTTCGTTATCCACAGACCTTTTCTGCATCATCTGCCTCTTCAGATGGACATGTGAACGATGATGGTGTAGATGCTGCTGCTACTGCAGGGGTCCCGCCTGTTTTGTTACCCTGCCCACCACACCCCAGCACGGAAGGACAGCCAGAGAGGCGCCATGTACAGAATCGCATCTATTTCTGCTTTGTTTTCTGACTCAGAACCCTACCCCTGATAACTATGACAACGATGACAACAACAACAACAAAAAAAGGGCAAATGCATTTTTTACATTTCTTGATAATTTCCAAAGCAATGTATCATTGCTTTCTTTAGACTGACGCCAATATAACAGTTGTATGGGTCTCAGCCAGGCTCCTGTGTCTTTTCTGCCTGATAGTTTCAGATTGCTGTATGAAATGTATGCGCGTTTGCACACAGACACAATCGTACCAGGTGATGGCACCGCGAGCCTGCGGGGTTGTTCACCCGTGTCATAGATGAAGGCCTTGCTTCGTACGTGTAGATGAGAAACCCCAACCCGTTGGTCCAGTGAGCTGAAGTGAAGCAGCCCTACTGAGACAGAACTGAGTATCCTAAGATATATGCACGGTCCTGTTGTGACTGTCCTCATGGCAGGGGCAGGGTGGGGGAGAGGAACACTGAATGGGGAATTTGGAGCACAACAAAGTTGATTAAATCCAGTTGGGTGCTTCCGGTAGCAGTAAGATTTTATCAGTTCCCGTAATGAAAACTTGAATGCATATAAAGAAAATATTCCAGGCCATCAGAAGCCCCAGTTCTCACCTTGCTAACACAAGAATGGAGGGCACTAGAAGCCAAGGATGTTATATTGATGCAAAATATGTGGAACACAGAACTGGGCCCAGAAAAAATTGGTTATAACTTTCCTCCATTTATTTTCTTCTCCAATGAAGTTTAAGAAATATAAATTTCAATAGCTGCACAGGGTTTCTTTTTTTCTTCTTTTGAATGTTGCAAAGTTTTTAAAGTTTTATTCTGGGTTGGCAAGCCCAGGGATCCGAAAGGTTTCCCATGGGATCTCAGTCCATGAGGCTTTGCTCTGTTGCTGCTTTGTTTCTGGACAGCTGAAACTGCTATGGCCTTGCTGCTACAGTGCCCTGCAATGGGGCAGGTGAGAGCAGAAGCACAGCTGAGAGATACGTCTGTATTGAAGACAGACTGGGCTCCAATTGCTTTCAGAGAAGTTAGTAGCATCACACTGGAATGGAAAAAAAACCCAACCCCTCTTCTGATGTAAACTTTAGTGTTCTAGTTAAATCCTCCATTTTTCCCTTACCCCTTTATGAGGGACTTAACTGTTAACGCTTGACCATAAAAAACAGGCCTTCTTTAGCGGCACAGGGCTCGACTCAGTTGCCTAAACATGAGCATCTACTGCCACTTGGGATACCCTACAGAACTCTGCCCAGCCTCCAGCAGCTGGTCCAGAAAGGCACAACTCTTCCCCAGGGCTGGTGTCACATCTATGTGGATGGCAGAGATCTCAGGTGGCAGGAGACAATTAGGCAACTTAATCAAGTCCCTTTCTAAAGGGCTAATTGAGAGGAGCAGCACCAATGACTGATGTAATAAGGGAATCTTCATTAGCATTACCAAGGGCTTAGTTAGGCACAATCAGGAGCTCATCTCCACACTCCCATGCTGTTGTTTTTCTACCCCAGGTCACACAGACAGCCTCCACTCCTACAGCCTGGGCACTCTGCCCAGCCCTTATGTTAGGCCAGGGTTAGCGGCTGCATCCCAGGCCCAGCAGAGCAGGGGCAAGCCCAGGCGAGAGCAGGCGTTACTCCACCCAACAACAGATTTTTCTGCCAGTGTTCAAACAGCCCCTTTCCAAAGCATTTACCTGTTCAAGACAGACACACAAACTCAGATGCCATTTATTAGCCTCATTGTTCAGACAATGAAATACCCATGTTTTTCTGTTGCATTTTGCCCAGCCAGGCAAAATGCATGTTCTTTCCCAAACAGGCTTTAATGCTTTTAATATTTTAAGCACCCTAAGCCAGTCTGCTCCCATCTCAAGCACCTAGGTAGACTGGCAGCCAATACTACCTAAACATCATCAACTTTGTGTTTGCTCATAGAATTGATTGGTTCGGGCTTATTCAGTCTTGACAGTTTGAATGTGGGAAGATTTCAGAGGAGGCGGAGTGAGATTGTAAATATCTCTTTGACAAACATTGCTGCATCACACACACAAAAAAGGGGGAGATAGATACTTTTAAAACTGCCTTAAAAATCAATTCCGAATGATTAAATCTCCCTCCAAATAATTGAAGCTTGGTAGAGCAAGGGATAAGTCGCTTTGGGTGAATTCTGGCAAGAAGTGGTTGGAATCTAGTCCAGTTTCAGGAGTTAAAGTGTAATTTCGGAGCTGATCTCTCAGTCTGAATTCACATCAGCACCAATGACTGAGCATTGCAGGATCAAAACTGTTTAAGGTCTGTCTGGGGAGTACTGTATCTGGCCTGCATCTGCATGGTTTGGGTCTGGCCCAGCAAGGTACTGCATACCTGTTTCCCAGTGACTTCAGGGAAGATGGGGTTCCTCAGCACCTCTTAAGTTCAGGCCCTGGAGCACCATTTCCTGCTCTGACCATCAGCTATAAATGTTGATAAATATAAGTGTTTTGCCTTCATTTGAATTGCCCAGAGCTGTAAAATGACCTCTCTCAAGTATAAATCAGTCCAGATATAAACCTCCTCTCCCACTCTTCCCCACACTCCCTGCCTACCCTCCCAGCTCTCCCTTGCACCTCCACCCAAGCCCTTCCCCATCTCAATTCTTTACCTCCTTCCACAATTTTATATCTAGTTTTCATGAACCCACAGAAATGCTTTTGTAAATAATGCTGTACAGTTTGTAACCGTCATGTAAGCCTGTCATCAGTGCCAGAGTCCGTCTTTCCCTCTCGCACGTTTTAAAATCAACAGAGGAAAAGTTAGAGTGAATGGCCCGCCAGTGAGCTATAGGGTCATCTCTGTGTGGGACAAATGTATATTCCTGTAAGATTGCATTTTTATCTAAGGAATGATGTTATTTTAAAATTGCTAATAAATTTCTAAACAATGTCCAGATTTGTTTAATATTGTAAATGTTATCAGAACTCCTTTGACATTGCTCCCTTCTCTCAACAGAGGCTGAAAAATAAGACAGCTTCCTGCAGCCCCTTATTTCCCATCGCCAGTCCCACTGCTGTTCATGGGCTCTCTCGTGTATTTAAGGGGCTGCAGAACAGTCTTGGACAGTCACAGCCTGCCCCATTTAACAGTAACTTAGAAAATCCAATCACTCTTCGTACTGTTGTCACTATAGAAATTCTGCCATGTCATGATGTCCAAAGTGTGACTCATGTATAACCACACACAACATTTTCTCCACAGGATTCTTTTTTACCAAGTGTATGCATCAAAAAATGAATGCCTGCAGCCTAAAGACAGTGTAATTAGTATATACGTAAGCCATGAAGCTAGTGGGATGATAATAAGTAACATACCACGCATTTACTTTTCAATTGAACAAATTTATTCTACCATGGTTATCAAGCAATTATGCTGCAGTGCCAGCATGTCCTGTCACAGCACTATAAATCATAGCATACTCAGTCCGAGTGCGTTGGTATAAGATCGAGCAAAATAATGTCTAAAGAAAAAAAGAATGTTTTTCTTCAATTACGTGTGTATATATATGTTTTTTCCCTGACTTGCATGCAAATGTCAGAACTGTGGGCTTTGCTGCTACTATTAATTAGTGGTGTCACAAAATGGTAATACCCAGGAGGCAATTAAAACCTGTGGATGTCATCAGCATGAGGCGTTAGAATAGCAGAACGATCACCAGAAACCTTGCTATCTCCAGGTTCAGACCAACCCTCAGTTAGACATTTGCCACCACGAAACCACATGAATCCACCATGCTCTCAGCTGGCAGTCAAAGCCCAGCAAACAGTTCAGCTTTGCTGAAAAGCGCACTGAGCTTGAAACCTGGCTGAGCTTCTTGGGGCTGGGCTACAGCTTTGTGTGAAAACCACAAGGTGAAACCCATGGTAAAAACAGGGTGAAAGCCGGCTGTGGGTGTGCTGCTGTGCGAAGAACGATGTGAAACCCTGAGTGAAAACTGTGAGACAGCTGAAACGCGATGAACATCAGGAACGAGTAAAAGGTTTGCACAGCCCCCTGTGAATTCGATGCATTTAGAAAGCCCTACAACAGGAAAAACACAGCATACGCCTATAACGCTTTTTATTGAGCAGTTGCAGACCGCTGCTGATCTCAGGTTTTAATGCTCACGGTGTTTACCCCAAGCTAGAAGTGTGCACTGGGAAGGAGGAGCACGCAGACCTCAAGAACCCCTCCGTTTACTCGTGAAGGCGAAGACAAACCCCGGGTAAAACCAGGTTCGGCTCCTTGGCCCGACCTCTGCCCACAGAGCTGTCTCCAGCGGGGCCGCGCATGCCGTCAGAAGTCACTCGGGGTTCACAGCAACCCAAACCGGGGCGGGGAGGCCGCCACCTGCCCCGGGCGCAGGCCCGGGCAGCGCACCGACCACCGGCCCGCAGCTCGCTGCCAGCTCAGCACAGCACAGCACAGCACAGCCCGGCCCGGCCCGGCCCGGCCCGCTCCTCACAGCGGCACCCGCCCAGTCAAAGCAACTGACCCAACGCTGACATGTGGCGGACTCCTGAAGGGGCCGCGGCTCTGGCGCCTTAGCCCCGCCCCCATCGCCTTAGCTCCGCCCCGCAGCGGCAGCCCCTCCTCAGGTGAGGGCCGGCACCGCCCCGCGCCCAGGTCGGAGCCCGGAAGCCCTGAGGCCTTGGTGGCGGTGGGGCCATGGCGGGTGTGGAGCCGGGACTGGGGTGGCTGTCCCTGCTGCTGCTCCTCGTCTTCCCTATCCCGCCCGCCAGCTCGGCCCTGCGGCTGCTGCTGGGCGCCGCGCCGCCCTTTACCTGCTCCCAGCCGGTAAGCGCGGCGGAGTCGGGGGCGCAGGGAACTCGGCGACGCCGGCCGGTGGCGGGGCCGGGCCGGGCCGGCAAGCGGCGGCGCCGCCGGGCCGGGCAGGGTGCCGGCGGCGTGCCCGCGGTCTCGCAGCGAGCCGGGCCCGGTGGTAGGGCCGGGGAAGCGGGAGTTTCCCGTTTCCTGCGGTGTCTCGTGCAGCCAACGGCCGCTAACTGCCGTTGTGCCGGGAGGCGGGGGGGTGTCCCACGCGCGGCTGTCTCCGCGCGGCCCGGGGCCGGGACGGGGACGAGGAGCCGGCGGGCCGCAGTGTCGTAGCCGGGTGGGGGCGACCAGGAAGTTGAGATGAAGGAGCGGCTGCCCCGCCGGAGGGTCTGGGGGGTGCGGGGTCAGCGTGGTCTCACTCGCCCGGGAAAGGGCTCGTCAGGTGCGGAACCCCTGGCCCGGACCCGTTGCGCTCCTTCTCGAGCGGGGAGCAGCAAGGGGCTCTCGGGCAAGCGCCCCGCAGCTGCCTCATTCACAGATGTGGCCCCGGTCCGCAGACGGCCCCGGCGGGAAGAGCCTCGGGCAGGGAAGCTCTCCCTCGCGGGGCGAAGCTGGCGGCGAGCGCCGGTCGGAACCGGCGCCTGGAAGCGGCGGAACCGCCCGGGCAGGCAGCGGGGTGGCGGCGCAGGAGGTGACCGCGGACGGGTCCCCCCACCGAGCTCTCACAGCTGGCAATGGCTACCCTTGGCCCATCTGAGGTCGGTGGTGTTTACGGTCCTGCTGCTGACCTCATCCTTGTGTCACGCTGTGTTGCTCAGTTAAGGACCGTAACTTGTTTTTTGTACAGTTTAGAGGATTGGTTGTGGTTAATGTGGGCTGTATGTATCAAAACAACTGTACATAGTGCACAACTGCATTATAAACCAGAATTATAAATACCGCAGAATTAGCCTGGCTATGTGATGGCTGCCAGGAAATGCCTGTCACTAACATCTGCGAGGGGCCATAAACTGAGATTTGCTAAAACTGCCTGAAGTTACTGAGCAGGATGTGAGTCTTTGCTAATAGCTGACGTTGCCTAATGTCCTAAATGTTTTAACCTGTTTCTTGCAGCTGAGGGGTTTTTAGGAGGAAGCAGGGAGTCTCTGCTGAAGGAGTAGGTAAACACGCACTATGTGTAATTGAAATTTTGAAATGGCAGACTTTGTCTGCCTTTTCTCTCTGTGAAACCAATCAGAGAGGGTATAGATTGAGAGGTCCAGATCTGGTGTCTGTATAAAAAGTGAACTAACCAACCTCAGCTAACTTTGGCAGCCCAAAGTATGAACTCCTAGCTGGTGTGTGTATCTCTCTCTCTGGTGGTTTATTTTGGTTTTGGGGGATTTTTTTTTTGCTCCAAGACACATGTAAAATGTGTAGAAAGGGGAAGAGATCTGCTGCTTCTTTCTGTTAACAATAGTGGTGCATGCATAAATGGGATAATAGGCTGCTATCTTCTAAGCTAGAAAGTTTTGTATGTCATGATGCACTCTAGCAAAGGCAGCTAGTCAGATGTAGCTATAGACATGTAAACCAAAATATGTCCTTTGGGATGAAAGTTCTGTAATATTTTCCTGTATGTGTTTCCTATCCTTTGTCTATTCTGCCTCCTTTCTTATATTTGACCTTATACTTACCCCTGTTTTACCTGAATTCTGCTCTGCTACCTTCACTCCTATTTAAAAATACCCCAAGAAAGCAGTCCACTTCTGCAATTTTACTTTAGGCTGGGCATTGTAGAGTTACAAAATGTAAAATCTTAGCAAAGAGGAAAGAGGACATGACAATATTGATTAGGCATCTAACATAACTATGGCTATTGCAAACATTGTTAGTCAAACAGAGCTTAAGAATAATACATTAATAGAGTTTCTGTGAATCCGTGGATGCTAGGGCTTTAACTGGCTTTGTCTTCCTGGCTGTACCCCCTTTTTTTAGGGAATGTGGACCATAGTGACTCAGCGGTTCACCAACTTTCACTGAGGAAGTGAGTTGCCTCGCACTCTGGGTGTGCTCATAGATCAGTGAATGTGTAAGGCTGCCACTTTCACCTTTTGTTTCAATAAGCTATTTTCTAAAATGTAGAGAGACTTAAGAAAAATGAGTTGGCTTAAGCGATTGTGAAGCTGCTGACATGTATAGGAAAAGTACCATCAGCTGACAGTTGAAAATGGTTTCCCCATCCCTTTCTGTTGCACTGTTTTCAGAGGATGATTCAGTAGCCCTTCCAATGAGTGACTGTGGTGTGGTTCAAAAGGGAAGCTGTTGCTGAGCAGGGTTGGTGAGACCCACTTCCTTTTTCTAACCCACTTCACTCACGCTGCTGTTGCTGAGTTTCAGAGTAGGTCAGGGTGAGCAACGGCATTTTTTTCCAGCAAAACTCACATGTGGCAGAAGGTAAGTGTCATATCAGAATGGGTAGATGGCTGCAAATTGCGGAAGTAAAACTAAATGCTCATTAACAGCTCATCTCATTAAAATGCCAACAAATGCACTTAATGGGCCTTATTCACCACCACTCCAAACCTGCTCAGCTGTAAGGCTGAATAGCGCAGCTGCAAATCCAGTTGCTTCTAGTAACTATTATTTGAATGTCATCTGCAGGGAGGTGGGGTTCAAGTTTGGGTTTTTTTCCCCATGCACAGGGGAAAACATCCCACAGCTTAAATACCCATCCGTTTGTTCACCATCAAGTGTTTAATCGCTGTGTTCAGTCATTGGGCCATAACCGTTTGATGACAGGATGTGCCTCGATGTCCAAGGGAAATGCAGTGTTTATAACCCTGCCATCTTTAAGGGGCTGGATAAGTGTACCCGGTTTGGTCTCTGAAATCTATCTTGCTAGCTTGATGGATATTCAGTAAAAGTCACTGGAGAAGAATTGATGTAACATCTCTCATGAAGATTAGTTGTGGTGGTGCATGTGAGGAAGACTTTTCCTGGTCCTCCTTTACAAATATGTTCATTTTGCCTTTACTATTGACTGACTTCTCTCATTCCCCTCTGTGGCATCTTTTTGCTGTGTAGGATGTTACCATAAGCCATAGTCACGCTTAGTGCTGCTAAAATGTTTTTGGACTTCTTGGCACAAAAAGGATTAGTGATAAAAACTACCAAACTTCAGCATAACAAGAGTTAGTGATCAAAACTACCAAAATATAATAAAGCTTTAAAACTAATTTTTGTAAAGAAACTTCAGCTTTTGAGTTTGGATTTGTTTTTGCTGAGAATTTATATGAAGGCAAGAGAAAAACTTAGAAACTATAGAGAAAAATGCTTAAAAATCAAAACAATTTTGTAGAAGATGGTTATTTCCTACCAGCCTTAAACAAATCATCTTTCAGCAGTTATTCCTGTAACATGTTAATGTCCTATTGATCTCTGCTTTTTTTAACTAAGGAATCAGGAATGGGAAACTGCAGTAAACTTCAAATAGGCCAAGCCTCAGAAGATACATAGAATGGGTCACAGGTGAGAGGCAGATTTTGGAAAGCTGGAACCCTTCCCATTCAGCAGCCACTCTTTAAAGGAAAACTGGACTCTTGCCCAGCTCACAGCAGTTTCTTGCTAGTTCGCACAGCATCCTGCTGGGAAATTTTGGCCTCCTATTAATTCAATTGAATTATTATTACATGGTGCTGTTAATCAGTTTCCCATTTCTTTCAGATTCATATGATTCTCCACGGCATATGGTCTGTTTTTTTATGTCAAAAGCAAGAAAACTCTTGCGAAAAGGAGTGAAAGAAACAGTTGTTTAGCTTTCTGTGAAAATATGGCAAGTGAATGTGAAGAGTCGACTGTGCCTGTCCTCTTCTTGTGTTAGTAGTTTTGGGCATCACCTCACAATCATCTTGTTCTCATACTTATGCCTTCTGCATCTGTAGCTTTGCTTGTTGGGCCTGAAAGGCGATAGGAGGCTGGTGAGAAGATAACATCTTGCATTAAGCCGCTTCTTCTATAATAACATGCAGAGCATGTTGCCTGGCTTTGGGCTCCATCTTCAGCTTTTCTGCAGAGCTCTTCAGTTTTGTTCTTTCTCCCCCCATTTGTCCACTTGCCTGTTGTGTGTGGACTGACACACGTCTCAATTCTGTCAACGCTTCTTACACGCTTCTAGATTTATGTGGGCAAGCAGAAACAATCATCGCTGTAATTTTATTTCTATTGTATCATCTAAATTTGTGCTTGCTCAAGTAGGGAAACTAGGTTAAGCACTTCTGCTGACCGCAGGTTTGTTAATGCACTCTGAATGAGCCAATGCATCAGATAAGTTTTTGAGTTGGTTGGACCTTTGCAAGGGAAAACCAGCAAGTATTCCCCCTGGTGCTGAGAAGGTAGCCACTGCAAATCTGGAAGTAGTTGACTTATTTTACTGCAAAACTGACTTATCTTTTTCTTTAATTGCTTCCTGGCTTGTGGATGTAGTTCTCTGGAGTTACAGTTTTTTGGTACAAAAGTGTGCTCTCAGCTACAGCCCAGTCCAGTTCACCTGGGCAGTATCCAAAAAGGAGATGAGGGTTTTCATGGTGACTGCTTTCTAGGTATCTTTTGGGGTTGTTATCTCTCTACCTGCATTGTGGCTTTATCTTCTCCTTCTGTTATCTTATGGCAATAGCGAGGACTTTCTGGCTGGGTTCATTGTTCTTCTGGGCATTTTGCCCTGTTGAGTCATCCCTGTCATGCTTTGGGGACTGGGAATGGAGTGGACCAACAGCTGAGTTGGTGCAGGCTGCTGTGTGGTGGGAGAATCCTTACCCCCTCTTGCAGTAAACCTGCTAAATTCTTGACTAACTAGCAGCAGCTTAAAACACTCCAATGTAATCACTACACATTACCAGCTGTGGCAGTAACATTTTTTTAAACAGGCTAGTGTGGGGTAGGAAAAAAACATATGTAGGTTGCCCCTTGAAAATCCTGAGTAGGGTCGGGGAGTGGTAACACCAGAAAAACTATTGTTGTTTGTCCCTGTAGAAACACAGTATTGAAAGGTAAGAGATATCTTAATTGTCAAGTTTTATTTCTGAATCCTCATCAACTGACTGATGGTTCCTGATTAAGCTTTTGGGTTTTTAATGAATGCCAGAAAGGGCACAGCCTCATTGATGCTGGGAACATCATTGTGAACGCTTTACCTGGGACAACAGACCTGAAGGAAGAGAGAATCCATTTATCCATTGTGCTGGTTCAATATTCATATCGATCATAAAACAAAAAAGGGGAAATGCAGCACTTCCTCATTTAGCCACATCTTATCTACTAATAAACAGAAACACTAGCACTCAAATAAAAGCAGATGCTGCTCTTCAGACAAATAATGCCTTATAATTTATAGAAGGGCTTTATCATGATGCAATTTACAATAATTACTGATAACTGCAACAGCACAAGGACAAAATGACTGAATATTAAGTGATGGGCTTCAGTAGAAGTCATTAAATTACAAACAAAAAACCATGGTTAGTAGCCAGTTGGTTTTGTTGCCTGTTATGGGTTCTCCCCAGCCCCATGCAGCCGTTCACTCTCTCCCCCTCAGGGGGATGGGGAGAGAATGGAAGGGCAAAAGCAAGAAAACTTGTGCATTGAAATACAGTTTAATAGGTAAAGCAAAAGCTTTGTGCACAAGCAAAGCAAAATAAGGAATTGATTTCCATCAGCAGGTAGGTGTTTAGCCATCCCCAAATGCTGTAACTCCACATGTCCCTCCTTCCTCCTTCTTCCCCCCCCAGCCTTAATTGCTGAGCACATTGTCATATGGTCTTTGGTCAGGTGGGATCTGCTGTCCTGGCTGTGTCCCCTCCCAAATTCTAGTGCACCCCCAGCCTACCTGCCTGGGGGGAGCAGTGTAAGAAACATTAAAAGGCCTTGATACTGTGTAAGCACTGTTCAGTAGTAACTAAAACATCCCTGTGGTATCAACACTGTTTTGGTCACAAATCCAAAACACAGCACCATACCAGCTGCTGTAAAGAAAATTAACTCCATCCCAGCCCAAACCACTGCATCTACTTATGCAAGGGGCATTGTCAGGCTAAATAATTTACCTAAAAAATCTGATGATTAAGCATTTGAAGTGTTAGGAGTCATTTTTTTTCATAGCTTAACCTGCTTTTCCATACTGGTAGTTACAATTTATATTTTTCTCTTTTAATGTGTGATGGTTTAACCTTGGATGGATGCCGGGTGTCCACCAAGCTGCTTTATCACTCCTGTCTTCAGCAGGAAAGGGAGGGGAGAAAAATAAGAGTGGGGGTGGGGGGTGGAACGACACAGACCAAACTCATGGGTCAAGCTAAAGGCAGTTTAATAAAGTAAAAGCTAAAGGCTGCGTGCAGAAGCAAAGCAAAACCAAAAGATTTATTCTCTACTTCTCATCAGCAGGCAATGTCCAGCCACTTTCCGGGAAGTAGGGCTTCAGTATGCATAGCAGTTGCTCTGGAAGACAAATGTTGTAAATAATGAATGCTCCCCACTTCCTTCCCCTTTACTCTCAACATGTGATTGCTAAGCAGATGTCGTAGAGTATGGAATATCCCTTTGGTCAGTTTGGGTCAGCTGTCCTGGCTGTGTCCCCTCCCAAGATTTTGGTGACAGGGGGAGAAACATTGGAGCCTTGGTGCTGTGCCAGCACTGCTCAGTAATAGCCAAAACCCTGGTGTGTTATCAACACCTTGCTAGCTACCGATGCACAGCACTATGAGGGCTGCTATAGGGAAAATTAACTTCATCTCAGCTGGACCCAATACACAATGATTGTAGTTTAGCTAGTTTTGGTTTGGTTTAATCAGCATTTACTTGCTGGGGTTTTTGCCATTATCAAAAGATTTAGGTTGCAGATGCTATGTGAGAGCGTTCTGGGGTGGGAGGGGAAGGAAACCTGATTTGGGAGGTACAAAGTTGTAACAGCATTTCTATTAGCTATACTTGTAACCAGTTTTTATTAAGTCTGACAGGATCTAAATACTCAATGGAGGATTTGTCTGCAATAACAAGGTGCAGTATAATTGTGAAAGTACAGTTCAGACTAAATTGGTATTTCTATTCAAATTATCAAGTTGATTCCTCTCACGGTGGCAGGTTTGACCTTTGGAGCACAACAAAAATAGTGAAAAGTACCTCTTACATGTTGTTACACATTGACATTAAGTTCATAGATTTATTTTGCTCTTGGTTATGTTAGAGCCCCTCTGCCCCATGCAGGGCACTGCTATGCAGCTCTTGGCACCATTTGTCCCAAGAGTCCATCTAACAAGACCCTGTTTGGGAGTTTCCAGAGTTGTTAGTGCTGCAACCTAGCAGTGAGGTTGGGGATCCCGCTGTGAGTTGAAAACCTCAAGAAGATCCAGAGCAGAGATAAGGGAGAAGGCAGGTGATTTCTGCAGGTGAGCTGGTAACATCTGTGGGACAGGGGAGAGAGGAAGAGAACAGAGTGGGAGAGCGGTGAGGAAAAGTTAAGTGTGTCACTGTTTATCCTCCTTCCCTTCTCATTTATAAAACAAACTTTGATGTGAAAAGTAATCAGAACATTTGTTCGGACTGTGGGATGTTGCCTTAGCCCTAACTTAGGGAACCAAAGATGATTTCATTTTGAAAAATATAAAGTTGCTAGCTGGCTGGTAGGAAAACAATGCTTCACCAAAGTTCAGGTCTCAGGCAGTGTTGCATAGATTTGTGTATATTTAGAAGTTCAGGGTGGCCAATGAGGCAGATTCCTTCCTTTGAACTGATCGAAATGTTTCCTAAATGATAATAAAGTTGGTCAATATTACTCAACTTGGGTATTGCACTGAATCTTTTTCAATATACCTATATATTGGATACATTTGTAGTACTGCTTATTGGAGTGTGGATGTGTTCCTTGTGAAGGGTGTCTGAAGACTGGATTTATACCTGTGTATTGTTTTGACTTGTGTAACAAAAGCCTGGAAGAGATTTTCAGGCTTTATTTTTTTTTATAAGCATGAGGATTTTAACACCAAATCTGCCTGCTTTCACTCAAGTTTTGTAGGAGCCACCTGAAATGTGGGTGTTAATGCCGGAAGTATTTTTTCCCCACAGTCAGCGGTACTCTGCTCCTGTTTAAAATCATTTGTTCAGCATAGCTTGTACGATACCAAATTTAACCAATTGTTTATACTTTGTATTTCCTTCAAATAATAAGAAGCTTATTAATTGATGTGATGTTTTGTTTTCACTAGGACTTCTTCAAAGGCAGGATGTAGTTCTGGCTTATTACAAGCAGACAAAAGCCAGCAGTGAAAGAGCAGTGCCCACCTTCCTCCTCAGGCCTCACGGTTTGTTTCCAGCCTCTCCCTTACATGCAGGAGCAGAGAGGCAGAAGGGCAGACGATCTGGTTCACAGCTGATCTCCCTTCCTGCCCTCAGTCGGTTTCAGGCTGTCGCCAGGTGCCCACATGGTCGCTGGTGCCAGCACAGGGCAGGCTGCAGTGTGGGGGGGGTATGTGAAGGGAGGTTTAGGGCTGTGCCTCTGGCAGTGATGCTGTCTAATGTCAAGTTGGTGTCTGTGAAACTTTAGCTTTCTGTGCCACACTGGAGGGCGTATTCGCTACCAAAAAGGCACAGCTGGGCTTTTTCAAGCACCTGTCCCTAAAAATGGAAATGCAACCTTGGATAGCCATGGCTATACTGCATTAATAAGCTAAGCCCCAAATACACTTGGAGTTGACCTTAACAAGTTGCAGAGAGGTTTAAAAACCCCTCTTTCTTGCCTCCTCCACTGAAATTAATTATATTGTGGCAACAATGTGGCACTAATATCCACCTTTATATGTCAAGGCATAGGAAACAAGTGAGAGGAAGCCTAGCCCTCAGCTTGATTTACTAAGTGAAAACTTCAGACTTCGTTGTCACTAGGATTTTGATCACATTAACCAAGCAAGCTTACGTGCTTTTTCCTGGCGAACATGGGGTCTTCCAGTATAAACAAAACATACCTGGGGGAAACCAGGGAGAGCCCACATAGCTTCTGGCTGCTGCTTTATGTTCAGGACATCTTTATCCTTAATATGAAAGAGTCTAATTCCGATTAATTTTTTTTTCTTTGTGGGTTGCCTCTCAAATATATTTCTAGCAAATAAAATCACCGTATCCTACTTTCAAGCCTGGCACTTAGTAAATGTTGTCTTTTCCCTTCCCTATTTTTTACATGGCATCAGGAAAAGGACCAGCTGTAGCTGATGTAGCCTTCCTGTTCAGGGGATGCCCTGCAGCAGGCAGGATGGAACCCAGTACTTCAATGGCAAGCCTAGGTGCAGAGGGCTGGTGTTTCCAGTCAGATGGGCTTAGTCCTTACAGGCATTACAAGCATGATCACTGCTGGGTAGCAGTAACTTAAAGCAACAGTGTTTAAAAAACATATGCATCTACTACTTCAGTCTTTTGTGTCACACTGGTTTCTATTTTCAGTCCTGGATTTTGGAAGGTTTTTACTATCATCTTGCAGTTTTGCCTCTCTTCAATTTCTTTCCATTATTGCGACTACTGCTGTCACATAGGTGGTTCAGATGTGCACAGGTTTCATGCCCAGTGTTCCTTGGTTTTGTGATTAAAATCTTTGTGCAATGTTTCCTGATAGTTAATTCTTCCAGTTTGTATGCGTCGCTATTCACTGAATTGTTTTCTTCCTGCCACCAAGCAGAAGCAACTTACTGTCAATCCAGTTTTTATTCCAAGAGTAATATTCTTGTTTCTTTCCCCCACAGGATTTAAACTGCCTCGTAAGAAATAGTAAGTAATTTTTTTCTTCATTGTGATTTTTCTCATCAGATCATGCTTTTTTTTTTTTAAACTGGGTTCATAGAGCAAATTCTTCCTGCTAGAATCAGAGAGGTGCAAAGTGAAGCACTGCAGTCGTACCTTGCTTTGGCAGTTTTCAGTTTGATCCATAATCAGATCCAGCTAAAAGAGGAATGGGAAGTTAAGTCTTTTTCAGGATTTGGGAGTGGGGTGCGTGGAACACAACCCAACTTGCTTAGTTTCTGTTTAAAGCTGGGATGGTAAATTTTTAAAGAAATGGGAATTTTAAGAGAAGTTTGTCCGTAAATGTTCATTACAAGCTATTATATCTATGGTAGTGCTTGATGAAAAATTAATGTATGAACTAGAATAAAAAAGGGACATAAAGGGTTGCTGCTGAGAGCAATGATGTAAATTATTTGACATAAAGTCCAAGGAATTAACTCGATGATCATAAAGGTCTTTTCTAAATGATTTCATGATTCTATGAATTGGAAAAGGAAACCAGACTTACTGTAAGTCCCACTGAACACATATATTGGACATACCAGGTGTAAGGGTCAAGTCTTAGCAATGACATGCATCTGAAACACTTTAGTATAATTATAGGTAATGTTCTTAAAAAAAAAAAGAGAATGTTGTGCATTTGTCCATTTGGTACACAGAGGCATCTGGACGGTGCTGCAGAACTCCTTGGACTCTCTTTGCAATTGTTGTTTTGAGCAGGCTCATTTCTGCTTCAGTGCCCAACCCTGTATTGTAGTGGCACAGGTATTTTTGTAGCCATGCTTGGCATGCTGGATCAGGGAGATGACTATGCTGAAAATAACCAGATTTTAAACTTTTTTGGCAGGAGAGGGATTGGGTGGGATCAAATTGGATCATATTTCCCACTGGCAGCCAGCCATTGGAATACAGCTTGACAACACAGCTAAGCCAAACTGCAGCTCCACCATTAAAATGCTGCCTTATTTGAATATTTGGTTTAAATTCTGCCTTATGGTTCTTGTTATGTTTTTCTGCTGTAGGGGAAAGATTTTTTTTTTTTTTTTTTTAGTGCTTAGTACACTCTTTTCTGAAAGGTACTTTAATCTTACCAGGTTTTCTGTAGATATTTTTTGGCAGAATGAGCATTTGAGAATTGTCTAATTACTTCCTAAGCTTAAAACCATGCTGTCACAGAAGGGTTAGTGCCCACTTTCCACTATTCTCATCATTGACCCAGCAAAAAAGACCAAAAGTGTACTTTGGTGGGCCTGACTGTGTGTTGTGTGATAGCAAAGCGCTGCGGGAAGGTGCTGCTCCCAGCTGTGTCCGTGCAGTGACCAGCTGAGCGCTCCCACTGCTTCCCCGGCGCAGTGCTGACGGCGGAGGGCCTGCAGGCTGAGCTGCCTCCTTGAGCTCTGCCTGATGAAGTAGCCTGCCAAGGAAAAGGGGAAATCTTAGCTTGACGGGTCATTTTTATGAACCAAATCATTACAAAGCCCCATGACTGTTTGAACTCGTGCAAGGGAGTAGGTGGAAAATGGAGCTAAGGAACAACCTTTCATTAGCAGCTTGGATTTCTGTCAACTGAAACTGGTAGCAAAACATGTTTTGCTTTTGTGTTGTTCAACCTACAAATTTATTCTCTTGCTCTTCATTGTTCTCTTTTCAATATTACAGTGGTTTAGTGTGGATGCAACAAGTAGCTAAAGAATATCATACCAATCTCTCCAAAGCCCATACCATTGGTTTACCTTTTTTATTTTTTGATATATTCAGTGATCATGCTAGCCTGTTCATATGATTCATAGATTGCATGACACAGCTCATGTTCAGTAGTTTTTCTGCTAGTTTTTCAGCAGTGCTGTTATAAATAAATACTGTTATAAATTCTCATTTTGTAAATATGGCCTACAGTATGTGTGCTTAGATGTATATTACAGTGTCAAGAAGTGTTTTGTCTGAATGGGTCCAGTATACAAAGTGACTGATATTTGTTTTAATTGACAGTTCTGCCTTCCCCTCCCCCCAAGTCTGACAATTGTCATATACTCTATCATCAGTTATTTTATATTTACTTCTAGATTGTTGATTTTTTTTTAGAAAAATGCATAGCATTGGGTCTGTGCTCATCCCCACAGAGCTATTTAAAACATTCAAACAGTAATGATTTCCTTTGCAACTCCTCCTTGATTTGTCAGCCTAGTTCTTCCTGTGTTTGTGCTTCACTGATATTCAGCAGAGCTATTTTTAATATGCTCTAAGTCAAATGTCTTATAAAAGTCTAAGTAGATCATGTCTGTCTAATGCCTGTCATACCTGATTTCATTTTCTGATGAGATTACAGGACCAGTTTTCCCTAACACTGTATCAACTAACTTAAATTATATTTTTATGTCCAGAGAGCTCATTAATTTAGGAAAGGCATAACAAGCAGTTGTTGGAAGCTAAATTCAGATGTATATTCAAATTAGAAGAAAGACATTTTTTAAACAGAAAGTAATTAACTATTGGAACAATTTCCGTGGGTATTTGACAAACTTCTTATCATTGGAAGGCTGGAAATTAGTACTAGTCATCTGACGTAAGTCTGTCTCAGCAGCAAGGTGTGGACTTGCTACAGGAGATATTGAGTAAACTTACTTGACCTGTTTAGCCTAACTACATTGATTGTGATAATTACCAATGGATTTTAAGGAAAAGAGGAAGTTTGTTACTAGAATGAGTGAGTTCAGAAAATTACAGGCAATTTATAAAGTACTTGCATATCGAAAACTGCCTTTCTGAACTGCGAAGCAGCCTGTCACCCAGTTTTGCCCTCTTGAGTAACCCTGACCCAAAGAGCAGACTGTAATTGCAATTAAGCAGACCTTCCTTGGCCCCACTCTGAATGGTGCTTTCCATTTGCTGGACAGGTACCTGCATGGAGGCAAGCTGGCTGCAGGTTCCCACGTGGACTCCTTCTGCTCCAAGCAGTCTTCATGTCTCTTCTGACGTTTTCCATCAGATGGATGGAAAGCTGCTCCCTGTGCTTCGGATAGAATGGAAAGTGGCGACCGATGGTAAGTGGTGGTTGTTTAATGTGAACATGGAGCAGAGGAATTAAGTGTGATCTAGTAAGGATAGGGAGAAGAATTATTACTAGAAGTTTTTCACTGATCTAGTTGTGAAAGCAGACCTTTGAAATTTGGGGATTTGGCTGCTTCATTTTCTTTTGGGCAATGTTTTTTGATTTTTCTTGATGACTGAATCGCACCTTTGGGTGTGCTGGGTCTTCAAGAGTGTTAGGTGTTTCCACTACTATGGGATAATAACATTTAAAGTGGGAAAAGCAGATAAAAATGGAATCAAGTGGCCCACACCTTTACCACAGTAGTGAGGGGAGAAAGGAGGTTTGCACTGCAAGCATTTTTAAGGCGTAGTAATGACTGCAACAGTCTTGTGCAGAGGAATTACATCTGTGAACGCAACAAATGAGAATTAATTTGAGAGAGCACAAATAAGTTATGTGCTGTTCTTCCCATTTTGGGTAATCTAGTCCTTGTAACTTAAGTTTTGTATATGTACACGTGTCTTGATAAAGGAATAATTGTCTCATTGCTGGAGCCTAAATGAGTACCAGTAAGTCAAGTTTTCTCACTCTCCAAATATCTTTCTTTGTATATGATGTTTCCCTTGCATGCTCTTGTCCATGGTTTTGCATTGATTCAAGAGAGACTTAAACAAATTCATTTCTTCCTTCTGCAGGGCCTGTGTCTGAGGGCTGTGTAGAGTTATTATCTCAGTATAGCTATAATAGTTTAGAAGCAAGTGTGACTCAGGTAATGCAGTCATTTTGCAACCTCTGCACGTGCAGATGACAGGAAAAGACATCTCTCTCTTTCCCTGTGCCTGCAGCTAGCATCCAGTATCTCCGAGGGGCAGAGCTGGCTGTGATGCAAGTGAACAGCAATCAACAGATCTGTGCCCAGTTTGACTTTCAGAACAACTTGCCACTTCAGGTCCGTCCGGATGGAGGCCGGGTGAGTGCCAAGGGGTCTAAACTACTTTTTTTTCTAGTGTATGGGTTTGTTTCTGTTTGCACTCTCATACAGCAAAGTTATTTATTAAAAAGTACAGGCTGGTTAGAAGAGTTGATGAAACAATCAAGATATTGGGCTTGAGACCTCCTGTCATTTCCAGTTTGTTTTAGGCTTGTGTGTACCTGTGTACAAGCTGCTTGTGTCTCTTGGTTTCTCTTTCACTCTTCCCATCCTTCAGGTTTTAAGAATTGTTGCTCTCAGTGCCTAGCACATGTCATCATTCTGGATGTTGCTTAAAGTAAATAATTGTAGGAGTTTAGCATTCTGCTTGACAGCATGACATATATATAGCCTTTTTAACCCTTCCTTTTACTTCCACTTCTTTCTTGGTACTCTCTTGCTGTGGAGGAAAGCACCAACCTTGGGGGTGGCCCTTCAGCTTACACTCAGTCTAGGAAACTCATCAGAAAAATGTTGAGCGTCCACAGCTCCCTTTATGAACAATAGGAATCTGGAGTTTGTTGCTTAGCACGCAGAATTTGGCCATAGTTAGTTTACTGTCTGGAGTGCCTCTCCCAGAATTTGCACAGCGTTGCTGTTGTGGAAAACAGTACAGATTTAAGAAAATATGTATGGAATGGCCAGGTACAGAACTATATATGTATAAGTGCAATTCTAAATACCTAGCACTTGCACAGCACTGCAAGATTCATATTAGACTAAAATGTCAGTCTCAAAAATGCCTATTTTAGCCTAATCTCCTTTCAGTTCAGAATGAAATTTAGTGGTAACTCCAACACAGTTGTTTGGCATAAGACTGTTGTATCAGCTCAAAGATCCCAAGAAATAACTGTATTTTTATCATTCCAAACAGAAGATTTTGGGACGGACCAATGGACTGATACATTTAATACACTTGAGTTCCATATTTTTATAGTCAAGCTTCAGAAAAAGGATCATATGGGATGAGGGAACACAGTGGAACAGGGCCAAGTCAGCTGTTGGTTTCAGTGCCTTTATAAAACAACATTCTCATTTTAAGACCTTGTGAATGTGTCTTGTTTTCAGTGGAATTTCACTTTTGACCGTTTTGAAGTGGAACCTGGCCAGACTTACCAGGTGACTGTCTACCATCTGCCCAAACTGGGTGTACATGGAGACTACAACTGCAAGTCTACATCTCTCTCAGTGCCCGGTAAGAGATGCTCTAGTTCTCTTAGGCCTTGAGCTTAGGACCGTGATGGTTTGTGGACCTGTGAGTTGGGATTTTTCCAGACAGATCCATGAACTGTTAGCAACTTTGGCAGTAGGGCAGCATTAATATAAAAGCCTGTTGTCCTTTCTGAATGTTGCTGTGTTGCTGTTTACAAAGTCCATGGTGCTAGCCTTATGTACAATACCCTTGTGGTATATATATCCAAAATGCATGTATCATTTGTGCTACAAGTCACCATCCTTGTTTCTGGGATCCTGTGTCCAGAAGTTAGTCAAATCTCTGCTTGGAATAAGGTGCATGTGGAGGGACTAGTCCGTGAAGGACAGACCCTTTGGTTCTGGCTGACTGTAGTTCCTACATGGAAGATACTGCTATAAAAAATTTTATATGCTCTCTAGAAAGCTGGACAAAGCCACGGACTGTGGCTCCTGATTTTTGAGAAGTTGCATTTGTAGCTTGTCAAGAATTCTGCTATAGCTATTGCTAAAGAGAAATTCATAGTTAAACCTGAAAACTAGTATAGGTGCCCCTCTGAGGGGCTGTTTTGAAGGTAAGTTACATCTCCTGGATTTTGTTGTTGAAATGTTCATCAGTGGAGCCGACACAAAGGTATTTAATCTACATGAATGGGGCTGTAGAGTAATCCTTCATACTGTCTGCAGCCTATCACTGCTGCTTTTACTTAATTTGAAATCTTTTGAAGTTGCCCCTCTGCTTGAGGAAACTGGAAGTACAGGCCAGAATTTCCAAATTGGAAGGAGTAAAGTTTGGCTTCTATTAAATCTTAGACATGTGAAGTTTGATTTCAAAGGCACAGTTGGGCATAATTTACCAAGACACTTGATACAGCTGAGTGTCTGACCCTTTCCTTGTGCTTGTGAAAATTTTCTTATAACTAAAAAGAATTTTTGTTGTTGTTGTCCCTGAAGATGCTAAGCATCTGCAGTGCCCTCTGGCTGCACTGACTAGTTTATAAATATTTGGCACTCAATACAGAGCTTGAAAACTAGTTCATAATTTTCTTCTTAACTTCCTTAGAGTTGTCAACATGACTTTGTAGTTATAAAATGGCAAAGTATGTGGTGTGTCAGTAAATGTGAGCTGGAAAAGGAGAGGGGACACTTGGTTTTCAGCCCTCTTATCCTTTCTTATACCTGGTCACTCTAAGAACTTCATGGCTTTTATCCTCCACTGTTCTTAACAAACCTAATGCATTGTGTCAAGTTCAGCAGTTGCAGGGAGCTTTGCTGATGAGCGCTTACATGTGAATTATAGGAGCACTGTAACTTTTCCAACTTTGAAAGTTGGAAATTTAAGATATGCAATATTTTATTTCAACTCTTTAAGCAGTGATTTGATACTTTTCCTTTGTCCAAACCCTGGAGGAGAGACGTAGTTTAGGCTGAGACTTGTAAATCCCAAAGTGCTAAATGTTGAATATGTAACTCTGGATTTGACTCTGAAGAAAGTCCCAAAGAGCAGGGCCAATCTGCTACATGAAGCAAATAGAACTGTAAATGTGGAGGAGTGTTTTGGAATCAAGAAAGATTCTAGCCTCCCAGTTTTCCTGGGGCAGAATGCTTTTGGAGGAATCTATCGCTGTGGTGCGCTCAAGGTCCAGAGATCAATATGAAGTTTTAATTCCACTATGACCCTCTCTGCACAAGTCTTACATTAGCAGAGGTTGTCAAATATTACTGTTTATAATAACTATTGTATGTTTTCAGTCTTTTCTTATTAATTATCTCTGTTCTGGGGGAAAAAAACCACACCAATTAAAAAAAAAAAAACAACACCCCACCATAACATCAGTGGAGGGGCTAGTTTATATACTGGAAACCAATACTATTCTGCTGCAGAATTTTGCTACCACTTTGGAACAAAGGTCTCTGCTCATCAAGGAGGGCTTGATTAGGTGTCTGGCTTCTGGTAAGAAAATGAGTGGTTTTCCTAAATGGAAATACAATGTTTCTGACTAGTCACTGATGGTCTTTCTTGCAGACTGCAAGGACTCTCTGATGAAAAGAACCATCCCATGTATAAAGACAGGTAAAAATTTTTCTGTTTGAGTCATGTAGACATGGGTGCTCTGTTGAAATATTTCTGACTGTTGAGAAACATGGGAATATCTGTACTACTTCCAGGCAGCTTGTGGGAGCCCAGGATCCAAGGTAAAAGTCTAGATGATACAACTCTGCTTGTGAGCTTTAACCCATGGATGGAGTCAGCCCGATACCAAATTCATGTGGCCAGTTTCCTGCATGAGAAGAAGTGTAAAATGATCACACGTGATTTCACTGAGGTAATTACCCTCCTAAACAATACCCTCTGTGGTAGTTTAGACAAACATTTCTTTAACAGTTGCTAAAGGAGGACTTGGAGTCATGATGCAGGAGATGTAACAAATGCACTTGAACAGCAATTTTCAAGGAATTATCTTCACAGATTTTTAGTTGCCTTTGGAAAGAGGACCATTATTTCAGGAATTTGATGGGTAAAAGATCAAAAAGAGATTTTATAATGCATGGAACAGTCTGTAAGCATCTGCAAAGAAAACAGAAATTTGATATTTGATTATCTGGGCTTTATTACCTTTGTAAAGCCAATGTCTGGGGGATGAGACTAAACAAATCAACAAAAATTGAGGTGCAGAGTTTCAGTAAATCATTGAAGTAGTTTATCAAATGTGATGGCAGGCAGGGGTGTTAATTACATTTTTTTTTTAGATCAAGAATTTAATGGCTTTGTGACAGATATTTCAATCAAACTGAGAATCAATTCCTGTAGGTCTTGCAGCCTGTGTTGAGAAGCTCAAAGATCCAGAGTGTCTTCTGATGTAAGAAATGTTTCCCTTCAGGCAACTGAGGGAGGAGAAATGCTGAATATTTGATACCAGTCCCCACCCTTCCTTGGGGGAGGGCAGATATATTGGCATTGTTTGTTTGATCTTTCCATTCCTTCCACCCTTAAAACCCTTCGTACTGCATGCACTGATATGTATTAAGTTATTACTGTATTTCCCTGGTAGATGGGCAATATACCTCATTTTGGATTATGTATCTGTTAATCATTGTAAAGAATATATTTAGATTATTATTATATTGATTACAAACAGCAGGTAACCAGGGCAATTTATTTTTCTGTTTTAGTGTTAGAAGCAGCAGTGTTGACAGCTGTTGTTAATTAAATGAGGAAGCTTGTTAATGTTTACACATTAAATAACTGAAGACGTTTACATTGTTAAGAAACTGTAAGTTTAAGTTAGCACATTTGAAATTATGCAAGGGTCATCTTTAATTGCTTCCTGTTACCTGTGTAACCTTAGCCTGCTGTCTTAATTGTATTACCATGTCTGTCACACAGGACACCTGCAGCGATGGTGGCCAGACCACTTATCCATTTTGTTCTCTGTGGGCTTCTTGTTCCAAGAAAAAAAAAATTCTGCTTCTTTGGACCATTCCATATTCTCATGTCAACTCCTTTTCTTTTTTTCGTGCTTTCATTCCATTTTAGTCCTTCTCTTATAACTTGCATCTGATTTCTGCAGGGTGGACTACAACAGCAAGTGAATGTCACAATAAAAATAGAGAAGAGTATAAGAGCTTGCTGCAGCTACAGAGTACAGGTAGGATCTCACTTGTCCCTGTGTTCTTCCTTCACCAAGGCAGCAATGAGCAGCTTAGGAGTGTTACAGGGTTTTGCACAGTGTTTTGTTCTGAGATTTGCTAACCCCTCATTACCTGTATCAGGGAAACAATGATTATGGCTAAAAGAACAACTTTTTTTATATAGGCATTCTCTGTAGACAGCTACTTTTCCTTAGTTACAGAGTTGCCCAATGACAGACTATGGAGTGGGAATGGCAGGTGTGCGACCTCAGGAGCTCGCTGCTGTCTTAACGTATAGTGTAGGAATTCTTGATTAATCTTGTTTTCTGAAGTGAAATGGGAATTCTGTGTCCCTGTGCTAAAATACGGGGAATGTTGAGGCGGGGGAAAGTAAAGTGGGGAACAAAATTGCTTTTAAGAATAACTTATGTTTTCTGAATTTATTTCAACTGCAGATTCAGCCATTCTTTGCAAACTGTGGCACAGACTGTCTGAGACACTCTGCTTTCATCCCGTGTTCACCAGCTCCAAGTGAGAACTGCTTTTCTGTAAACTAGATTCCCATTGTCTTACAGATAAGAGCTGAATTTTTAATGTAACTCTTGTCTTTTGCAGGTACAGACCCATCAGGTAAGAAGTTCTTCCAATACTCTGAAACTTTTTTTGCTCCTCTTTTCCTGCCATATAGAATAACAAATTATCCTCCCTGGGAGTGACCCGATGGGCAGGAAATGTCCCCTTGTAACATTGAATTCAGAATGAATTGTGTTAAGAGTTACTTCACCATGATTTAACAAGGCAAGTATTTGTATGCAGCGTGAACCTTAAAGAGCAATTTTTTTAGAGATACTTCACTTGCATAAAATTCTTCAAGAAACAGTTTTGACAAGAAGAGTCTTAATATAAAATACTTTCTGTCACTTTGCTCAGTGTTAAAAAATTTGCATAATATAAAACAGCTTTTGGAGAGAATAGCTTGCATATATTCATTTTTATGAATGTCAAGATAAATCATGTGCATAATGATTTGACATCTCTTTTTTTGGCTGCAACAACACCTCTAAGGAGCTAGTTTGCCCAAGATTTAAAAACACCTGTAGACTGAAAAAAGAATACATCACCCACAATGGTGATATTTTTTTTTTTTCCAAGATAGATTACATGAACAGGCAGGACATGGGCAGCATGCCTGTCAAAGCTGGATAAACACTGCTATTTAGAGAAAGGTTGTTGATCTGTGTTGTCAGTGTGCTGCACATATGGTTTTTTGTGGAGCAAGTTTATGGTATAGAGCATCATGAAAGCAGGAATTCATTTTGAGAAGTGACTGTGGTATGTTGTAAGGGGGAAGTGCTGGACTACCTGTGGTTTTGGGCAGAGCCAAGGTCCTTCTCTGTTGGCCCCTGCTGCTCAAGAAACCTCTGTTCTTTGGTGAAACTCTATTTGTGTAAAGCAATGTCTGAGCACTATTTTTGTACTGCAGGTGATATGATTATATGGCTTTATTGGTGTATCACTGGCATCTGTGTGTTACTGGTTGGATCAATCATAGCAGGTGTGATTTGTATGACCAAAAAACGAGCAGGTAAGACTCATACCAGCTAGGAAGAAAAGATTCAATGCTAAAAACTGTATTTTTCCTGCTTCTGTACCTGTTCCTATTGCTGTTTTCTTCCTTGCTGTTCTGATGTCTTGCCACTGAGATAATGCCTATGTAACCACCTTCTTCTGTTTCACATCATAGGACTTGTAACATCCTAATACCATCCACCTAGTTAAGCAAAGTCTTCCACACATTATGCTGTCTGATACTCCATTTTCATAGCACTTCAGAGATTGTGAGGGGAAAAAGTAACTCTGTAGTTCAACCCTTTGTTTCCTGCGGATTGCTACAGATATCTTTTTCCATTTATTTTTCTCCTGCATTGCATATGAGTTTTGCAGGACAGAAGCTTCCTGTTTGTCCAGACTGTAGTCTTTCCCCTGTCCCCCAAGTTTCTACAAAATTCATTTTTATACTATTTTGAGCTTAAATAATGTTTTTCAATTAAGATAGAAGAAGAAAAACAGGACACACAGATTGGTATTGAGCGGGCTGGAAAATTGGGTACTTAGAGACCAATTCCTAGTCTTTTGTGTTGCAACCATGAGGCAGTTATCACAGGGAAACTGCAACTCACTGGGGTTTTTAGTGGGCTGGGGTTTTTTTGCTTGAGAGGAATAATTGGAAATCTTTTGGAAAAATTCTTAACATTAAACTTATACATAAGATGTAGCTAGTGACATTTTAGTTGCCTCTTCAGAGAAGCCTCTTAAGAAAAAGCTATCTTTAAAAAAGCCTCTTCCCCTTAAGGAGGGGTAGCAGAACAACTGAGGGTTCTGTACTTCTTGAGACTGGTCAGATCTGGGGAAGATGGAGAAAATTGGTTTTGAGTGCATTTCCTCTCATCTCAGAGGAAAAATGTAGCAAAGTACATAGTGAAATTGGCTGTAGAAGAGTCTTTATTCATTTAGTATATTTTTTTATTAGGCTTTTCCCTCCCCATGGTTTTATCCCTGCACAGTTAAAAGATTACTTTTTGTTGAACCTAATCTTTGAAAGGTGTTGTCATTTCAAGGGTTTAATCTTATTTCGTGTTTTTAGAACTGATAGTGACTTTCTCTCTCTTCCAGGATACTGGCGAGGGAAACGCAGCCACAATGATCTGCAGACTGGTAAGATGTCCTGCCTATGTTTTATCAAGCATGTGTAATGCATTCTGAAAGTCTCACACAGTTGTCCAGAAGGGCCTCTCGTAGGCTCTACTATTCTGTAGGTGCTTCTCAAAACCAAAAGGTAGCCTTAGGATCTTCCTGTTTAGCTAAAAGAAACTTTGTATGTGGAATTTGGAATGCTGTATTTGCCAGATGGGAGATGATTGTTTTGTGAAGTGGTGAGGCTTTTGACCCAGCTGAGGCTGTACTGGCAAAAGAATCTTTGTTAATCATCTAAACCATAGCGATAGGAGATTGTTCTGGGGTGGGTGTACTCAGCTTTCCAGCAGAGAATACAGCTACATTTGCAAGCCTCTTGAAGCTGGTGTATTACTTTTGTGTGGTGAAATTCCATGAACCATCCAGGCATTCTTATAAATCACAGCTCCACTGTCTGGACTTTTGTATTAAATTTCTGCACTGAGATGTTGTCTGCGTATGTTGCCAAAATAGCTTCAAAACTGGTAGCTGCTAGAACTTTTTGTTAATATTCTCCAATGTTGATTGCGGCTGGCTTGCACCATTACAACTTCAGGAATGTGGCTGGGACAAATATTTTTCTGTCTTTCAGCAACACCATATACTGACCTTCCTCTGCCACCCCTGAAGCCCCGAAAGGTTTGGATTGTGTACTCCGCTGATCACCTGCTGTATGTGGATGTGGTGCTGAAGTTTGCAGAGTTTCTGATGACAGTCTGTGGCACTGCGGTAGCCTTAGATCTGCTAGAAGATCATCAGATCTCAGAGTTAGGGCCGTTACCCTGGCTTACTCGACAGAAGAAGGAAATGGAAGACCTGTCTTCAAAGATCATCATCTTATGTTCACGGGGCACCCAGGCCAAATGGCAGGCCATGCTTGGGAGTGAGCCTGTGTGTCTCAAGCAAGATCAGCAAAAGCCAATGGGAGACCTGTTCACCCCAGCCTTGAATTTGATCCTGCCAGATTTCAAGAAGCCAGCCTGTTTTGGAATGTACATAGTCTGTTATTTTGAGGGGATAAGTAGTGAGAGAGATATACCTGATCTGTTCAACGTCACATCCAGGTACCAACTGATGGACAAGTTTGAGGATATTTATTTTCGGATTCAGGACTTGGAGAAGTTTGAACCTGGGCGCATCCATCGAATCCGGGAAATCACAGCTGAAAATTACATTGATACCCCTAGTGGGAGGAAATTGAAAGAGGCAGTACAAAAGTTCAAGAACTGGCAGATGGAGCATCCAGACTGGTTTGAGAGTGAAACCATCTGCTTGGATAATGATGAAGAGTTGCAGTCCCTAAACAGAGAGAGCCAGATGGATTCATTGCTAAGTGAACCAGGTGGAATTGTGAAACACCAGCTGTACCTATGGGAGCCTGACCCGAACTGCTGTTATGTCATCAATCTCCACATGCATGAAGGTGAAAGTAGAGGCTGTAAACTGCAACCTCAACTTAATCTGTGTGGGGATCTGACTTCTCAGACTGTGGTCCTTCCTATGGATGAGGCTCCTCTAGTTCAGGTAGTGGAGCCAGTCTCTTCCATGGAAGATAGAAATATACTTGGTCATCATGTGCTGAGTAATGAGGACTACATGGAAGGAGTTCCTCTTCTGGAGATGAGCTTTCCAATGAGGAATAACGTCATCCTCCACAATGACTCTGAGGTTTCAGCAATAGATGACCAGAGTCCTGCAAACGTCTCAGGTGAACTGAGACACCATCTGAATGGACTCATGTACTCTCTTTATCAGCAGAGCGTCATTCCATCAGAGCCATCTCTCTGCCAAGAGGAGGCTGACAGGCAACACCAGTTGGTGTTTGATGACCAATGCAAAGACCAAAGACAGTCAGTGCAGTCAGACCAGGGCTACATCTCTAGATGTTCTCCTCTGCCTCCTGATGACCTTGTGGAGGAGGAGGAGGAAGAGGAGAAGGACGATCAGGAAAAACAGATGGTCTGCCATGAACTCCCTCCAGAGGTCTTGAACAGTCTAAAGAGCCTCCAGCAGCAGCTGCTTTTCCAGGACATTCAACGGAGCTCTGACTGGGGCTATCCAGCTGAGGTGATGGACGCTGGCCAATCTCTGGAGGACAGTTAGGCTCTCTCTGGGACCTGTTCCATTTAAAATACAGGGATGGAAGGTGGTACCATGCACAGTGCTGAAACCGCATTTCCAACACCAACCTTGTCCTTGTATTATAAATGACTTACTGGTGCTTGAAAACCAGTAATAGGAGGAAGGGGGAAAAAGGGATAATGGACCAAAAAATGGGATTCAGGCTGTTTATACAATTATAAGAAGAATCTGGGGCTGAATACAGAATTACTGAATCAGGGGAATCTGGTGTATTCTGTAATGCACTGCTGCAGTGCTGTTTGCTTCTGGACATCTTAGCACCAGGAAGACTTGAACTGAAGATGTAGAAAGTGACACACAGTTGCAGAAATGAAAGACTGTTTTGGAGGGGAGGGGAAAGTGTAGCTTCAGATGCTGTTTTAGAGTGGAGATTATAACCGTGTTAGGGGAGGCTGAGCTAAAATGAGCATAAGATGCACTTATGTGGGTATAAATTCAAGCACATGTAGTTCAGGTTAAACATTGTTAAATGCTTAACAGACTAAGGGGTTCATCTTCCAGAAGCAGTGATGGTAACTATATAAATTCCGATATTTTTAAAAGATTGGGCTTGATGCACTAGAAAAAATTGCTCCCTGCAAGTGATTGCGTATTGGCCCGTGTAGCACTGACTGGGTAGTGGGCTAGTCGAGGCTGGCGTTTACCCTATTTGTTATCATGGTTTCTGTAGTCCAGCCCACTGGATAACAGCTTGTAAGATGTAGATACATCCAGGCCTTTCTCCTTTGTTCACGCAAACTTGTCATCTTCCTGTCCTTCTAAGTTTACTTGTCAAAAAAAACCCTTAAGATAACTTTATTTCAGCTTTTTTAAAAATCTGTTATCTCAGAAGATAATCTGTTCTTTTGACTTGCTACCAATGTTGTATTATGTATGTTTTATAATTTTATGTGTTTAAAACTTGTAGTTTGTTCCTTAAATTAAAAAACAAGAATACTTTTTGAATATATTTACTTAAATACTTTTATGTCCTCAATTCTGCCTAACTCCTTATGCTAGTGTTTCTTATAGAAATCTGAGGCAAAACTGAGCACCAGAACTGAACTGGCTGACAAATGCCAAAGTCATTCCTGCAAAGTGTTGCAGCTGTATCCAGTTGAGCTGGAAGCAGCTGAGGGCCCTCATGTGTGGGAAGTGCATCCTTCAAAATGGGTTTTAGAGAAGGCAAATGATTGTCATTTCTGCACAGGGCTGCTCAGTGAGGCAGGACTGTTAAGACAGCCTGCCTTCTCTGCAGCCGGATGCCTAGAAAGACTAACAAAGGGATGGTCCCTGCATAGATCCACTCTGAATGCTGGGTGCCACCTTCGTTTCCTGTCTGTATGGGACCTATGACCCAACAGGAGCTACGCAAGAGGCAGCTGTGATTTCAGTGCTTCTCCAGTAAGAACCCATTTCTCAGATTATGTGAATAATTGTCATCTTGATGATCTCACTCCTTAAAGTTTCTTTTATCTTGCAGCAATTAACATGCAAATCTGATATTTTTTTCTCCCATGAGCCTTTTTCAAGTGGTATGAATTCCTATAAATCATTTAAATAGGAAGCTCAGAAGTGTCATCTGGATTTTCTTGCCTTAGTCATTCCCTTCTCAAATAACTCCCTTGGTGTTATAGCTTTTAGAATTAGCTTTCGCTTATAAGAAGTCTGTCTGAGGGGAAAATTCCAGACACTATTTTAGCAATCCAACATAAGGAAATCAAGTAACTTCAAGGCATCTGTTTGTCCCTGAATGCAAAATTGACTAGCCCAGCAAAACTCAAAGGAGGGGGAAAAAAAAGAGCAAAATCAGTCACAAGTTTCTAACTTTATTTTAACAATCTTGCTTTTTAAAAAATACAAGTTCTGATTAATGCCAGGGGGATGCCAAGTGTCCATTGGCTACAGGCCTTCTCTCTCACTTCAGTTCCCCTCCTGGGAGTAGTCATCCCTTTTGTCATGATAGCAAACAGCAATAAAATGCAAAATAGCTGAGTTGTGTTACAAGGTTTGTAACAGAATCCCAAGGGACATGCGTCTTAGTATGGCACAACTTCATTTAGCAAAGTGTTATTGACCTGGACCAGTAATTTAATGTTGCCAGAATATACAGTAGGTGTGCAAGGTGCATGGGGTGAGGTATTGTTTGCACTTTAATGGTACCGCTCCCTCTCTTCTGCAGATGGATCTATTGTGCGGCAGAAGGGTTTAAATGGAAGTGAGAGCTCAATTACCACAGAGAAGGGAATTCAAAAGGAGGAGCAGGCTTATAAACAAGACATTGAAGAGTTTTACATGTTTCTCTGTAGTAAGTAATTGAAGTGGCAGCAGAGCTGCCGTTTTAGTTGCAAGGGGGCTTCTGTACAGCCAACTACTACGAGAGCTTTACACTCGCCAATTAGCACATTTACTAACACCCTAGAAACCACTTTTTCTACAAAGGAATTCTACTCAACAGAAGCATTGTTTTGCAGGGTCATCTGTCCCAGGCAACCTTTGCATCCATGGATAAATTTGAACTGTGATTTCACTGTCAATGGTTTGAATGTGCCATGGCTAGATAGGTTTCAAATATGCCATTTTCTCAATAATGTCTTAAAATGGAAAAAGGCACTCGCTGTTGAAACAGCAACTTTGTACTGAAGTGAGACTTGTTCATAATTCTGCTGTGATTCTTCTAGTGTCTCAACTATACTTACACTTCAGTGTATTAGGGATGTTCTACACACTTTGGTGCTATTGTGAACTTTGCCATAGGAGCAGCAAAACATAGTTGGGGGTGAATAGCTTCCCCCCTACACCTTGTTTTTGGCAAAGTTATTTGTTTGTTTTTTATTTTTTCTTCAGCTGTTTGACTGAAGCATGAAGTGCTCCTAGGTACAGGTATCATCTAACTCTGTCTTGAATAATGCTGTCGTTCTTTCTGAGCTTTTACTGTCTAATGCTGAAAAAGGAAGGTGTAAGGAAATATCTGTACAAGCATAATATACCTGTAATTACACCTCCTTTGGCCAGGAACTTAGCATCCCCTCGACACATCTCACATAACATAGGAAAAGTTCACAGTACCAAGTTTTACAATCACAGTCACTCACAGCACCAAGATTGTCCAGACAAAAAGAAGTTACCAAAGAGAAAGGCCACTGGCCAAAATTCACACAATTGCCCATGTAAGGGCCTAGGTTAAAAATAAAGCACTGGTGGGAAAGTCAAGCCTAGCCTTTGCTGACTGTCCCTTTGGCACGGGGAGAGCAGCAAGTCACCCATCCTAGCTGCAGCTCTGAACAGAACAGTGCTATTGCCCCATCTGTTCTGGGGGCTTTTCTAGCCCCTTGAAGCTCCTCAGCCACCCCAGAGCTGGGGGAGAAGAGCAGCCCCATGGCACCCCCACTTCTGCCAGTGGGAGCTGGAAGTTACCGGACTGTAAACATTTTGTTGTAGCAGTCCACTGGAGCAGGCGGTTGATCCCACTCTGTGAAAAGGGAGCCCAAGCCCTGAAGGAGAGAAGAGATGTGTGTGCAGGAGAAGTCTGGGCTGCACCTGAGGCCCTGCTGTTGGCTCTGGATACCAGTTGGTTGTCCCATCAGGACAGCTGGAAAAAAGGCTTGGGACAGGAAATGTGTTTTCCCAGTAAGTGCAGCTTTGCCCAGATAACAAAATAGAAGCCTGGGAGAGGCAAAGTCCTTCCTCCAAACATGGCCTCTCTGCTCCTGCTTCCAGGTGTCTGGTTGCAGGAGCAGCTGTAGCCAGGCAGAAGAGCAGGCCTTAACCTCCACCAAACATTCATGGAGCTTAAAACCAAAGATAGCTCTGCTTCTATGAGAGGTTACTAACAATTAACTTTTCCCCATCCACCCTTAACCACATGCACATGGAGGACAGGGTACTGGTGTGTGGGCTTTCACCACAGCTTGGGAGCCCCTCTGCCTCAAGGGCTTCTGCAGCACTTTGCTTTCTGTGCTGAAAAGTGAGGTTCACCAAACGTGGTGCCCACTCTGAGCAGTGCTGACATCCTCTGCTCTTTGAGAGGGGGCAGTTTGCAGGCTTAGCCCTGTCTCTGCTCTCTCAGACATGGAAGGGGGCCAGAGGAAATCTTTCCAGCCTTCCCAGCCTATGTAAAGTGAGTCCCTACACTCTGAGTAAAAGAAAACCAACATTGATCCCATAAACATGCATATTCACAGAGAAATGAGAGCTCCAGCACATGGGTGCTGCTGTCTGAAGCAAGCAGTAGGCTGCTGTAAACCCTGTTCTCACCAGAAATAAATGTCTCGGTGGTAGTGAAATGGGGTCTAAGCCCCTGGATTATGTCCATGCCAGATTCACATGTTTCTTTAGTGTGTGAAGTCAATGTAAGATGCAAAAGGTTGAAGCACAGAGGTAGACATTTTCAGCTTGGAGAAAGTGGCTCCTAGGCTTGAAATGACCAGATGGCCGGTGTGCCCCTGCATGTTCCCCAGCCGGCGCGCAAAGACCCTCTGCAGCTCTGCTGTTGGGAAACAGAGGTGGCAGCTTTGCAAGGCGCAGCGCAACCAATGCGTGCTTCCTTTTGTCCTGCCCACACCCCGACTCTCTGCTGACTCTGCTGGTCAGACCCCTCACATCTCATCATTGTGGTCAGCAGGAGTTCTTAAAGGGAGTGGACAAAATTCATTGGTCCCTGTTGTTTAAGGGGAAAAGGAAAAAATAAACCTTAATGGTCACAAAGCAACATGATGTCTTGGTGGGAAGTGGAAGGGGGAAGAGTGGGACCCTCCAACCAGTGCGGAGGGGCAGAAGCAGTAGAAGACGACTCGTCGGGAAGGGCAGGTGCGTTTTCCAGGGACAAGCGTCAGCCGTAGGCTCCTGCAGGTAGTCGGGTTTGCGCTGAGCTTCCGCCGCTGGACTTGTCCGCGGGAAAAGGAGGAGGAGAGCGAGAGTCCGACGGGGGAACCCGCGTCCCCTTCCCCTGCTCGGCCACAGCGGCGGGAACCTGAGCAGAAACGCAGAGATGCTCTGCCGGGAGCGGACCTGGAGGCGGCAGGAGCCCCTTCGGGGGCGGCGGCCGGGGGGCACTCAGCCCTGGGCGGTGACCGCCAAGGCGTTCACGTACCCGTGGGGGCCCACGTCGGCGTCGGAGAGCCCATGGGCAAGCGGGGCGGCGGCGGCGGGGGCGGTGGCGGCGGGGCCGTACTTGGCGGGCGGCGGGGCGGTGGCGGGGCGGAGGAGGCAGCAGGTCTCCAGCGCCTCCAGGCCGCGGCAGGCCAGGAAGAAGAGGTTCTTCAGCATGAAGAGGGAGAGCGGCTGCTGATAGCGCAAGAGCAGGAGGCAGCGGAGCGCCAGGAGCGGGGCGTCCAGCAGCCCGGCGGGCAGCAGGAGGTGGAGGGCGAGGCGGGCGGCGCCGGGGGGACGGGCGGCGCTGAGCTCGTAGAGCCACAGCACCGGTGAGGCCAGGCAGAGGAAGTAGACGGCGATGAGGAGGTAGCGCAGCGGGGCGGGCAGCGGCGCCGGCCGCCCGGGCTGCAGCACCAGCTCCAGCAAGGAGAAGCTGTCGAGCAGGTCGAGGCAGGTAGCGAGAAAGGCGGCGGCGGCGCGGTGCTGCGGCGGCGGCTGCGGCGGCAGGAGCAGCTGCCCGGCGCCCTCGGTGCCGATGGCCCGTAGCAGGCAGTACAGCAGCGGGGCGGAGAGCGCCAGGGTGATGCGGAAGCCCGTGGTGCCCAGCGGCAGGCGCAGCTCGATCAGCTCCAGGATGGAGGTGCCCAGGATCAGCGCCGCCTTGGGCGTGAAGGCGATGGAATAGATGAGCCAGGCGAGGTGCGCGTAGGCGAAGTCGCCGCCGCGGGGGGGGCCCCCGGCCCCGCGGCCTCCGGCCCCGCGGCCCCCCGGGGGCCGTGCAGCAGCAGCGGGTGCGGCGGCGGCGGCCCGGGGGGCGGCGGGGGCCGCTCCCGGCGGCGCGCCCGGCTGTTGCGGCAGAAGAAGATGCCCCAGCCGGCCGCCAGCACCAGGTCGGTGGCGATCCAGCTGCACCAGTACAGGTCGGTGACGGCGATCAGGTAGAGGTCCAGCAGCGCGCCCTGCCCCAGTAGCAGCACCAGGGACAGCGCCTGGAAGCCCCAGCGCCGCCCGCCCGCCGCCCCGCCGGGACCCAGCAGCGCCCCCGCCGCCGCCCCGCCGCCCGCCGCCCCGCCGCCCGCCGCCGCCGCCCCGTACAGCTCCGCCGCCGTCATGCTGCGGCCCGGGCTCCCGCCGCCGCCGCCGCTGCTGCTGCTGCTGCTGCTGGAGAGCGGCGAGGCGGCGGCGGGCAGCGGGGCGGCGGGCGGCGGCACCAGTGGCTTGCTGATGCTGATGCTGTCCTCCTCCTCTTCCTCCTCCTCCTCCTCCTCCTCCTCCTCGGTGCTGCTGCGGGGGCTGCGGGGGCGGCGGGCCCGCGCCGAGCCCGAGCTCGACCCCGAGCCCCGCCGGCTGCCGCCGCTGCTGGAGCCCCCCGGGAAGAGGGGCTGCCGGTCGGCGGCGTGCGGCGGCGGCGGCGGCGGCGGCTGGAAGGAGCCCGAGGAGGAGGAGACCGAGCGCTGGTTGGAGGCAGCGCGGTGCATGGTCCTCCCCGGCCCCCGAGCCGGCGCGCCGGGCCCGACGGCCGCGCCGCGGCCCCCGGCCCGCCCCCGGCCCGCCCCCCGCGCCCCACGCCGCCGCACCGGCGGCGGCAGCGGCAGCGGCAGCGGTGTGGAGAGCCCGAGCGGCGGGAGCCGGCGGGGCGCGGCGGGGGAGGCCGGGGGCGGTGCCGAGCCGCAACCGCAGCAGCTGCCGGAGCCGGAGCGGGCGTCTCCGCTGGCGGCGGTGGGTGGGCTGGGGCTGGGGGTGGGGGAGCGGAGAGCGGCTGTGCGGCCGGGGGAGGGGAGGAGGGGGGCGAGAAGGGGAGGGGGAGGAAGGCGCCCCCCCCCCCCCCCCCCCCCCGCGTCCCCGCGCTGCAATGGAGCCAGATCTCAGGGAACGTGGCCCGGCTGCCACCTGCCCCCAGACCCCCGGGGATGGAGCCAGCCAGGCCTCATGGACATGCCGCTGCTCCCCCCGGCACCCACTCCAGAAAATCAGAAGTACTTCAGTCTCCCCCAGTCTCTCTAGGCTGACCAAGCCAAGGGCCAGTGGCCTGGAGCAGAGCCTACAGGGAAGCACTCACTTGTGGCTCCTCATCTGTGGTGCTGGACGTTTGGCTGCCCGTACACTTTTGGTCTATTGTAATTAATTGTACATCAAACTATGTGGCTTTTACCCCACCGGCTTCCTGAGTTGAGCCAAGCCACATACTGAGGGCTCTGCCCAGCTTGCCGTGATGGGACAGTGGCTTTAAATTGATGTGCATAGCCCTAAAGTTCCTACTTCTACAGAAAGCACCAGTTGGGGCCTTTATTCACCTGCCAATAATGGCTTCGAATTGAGCTTAGCTGGCTCGATCTGTGACAGCACCAGCACTAATGACTTGGCACTTCATGTTTCAAAGTAGCTTGGTGCTTGGCATCACCAGTCCCTATTCCTACCTGTGCCCACCACTGATGAGCCTGCTGCTGCCTGTCAGGGATGTGAAGCACCCTGAGTATCCACAAATGTATTAACTACACTGTGTGATAAAGACCAAAAATAGCTTCGCTTTTGAGGGTGTTCCTAATCAACACATGGGGTTGAGCAAAACCCAGATGCTTAGTACTGGGAAAGGACATCCAGGACAGCAGTGACAACCATCTAACTCATGTTGGTGCAGGCTCCCTGAGGAGCCCTACTCCAGTAAATGTCACTGGCTGCTCCTGACAACAAGGAGAAATCGGTCTGGGTACCAGGAGAATTCATGCTTAAACCTGAAACAAAGAAATAATTGAGAAAGGGAAGCAGAGAACTTGAGGTGGGTTGACAGAAAGAATTCTTTAGACTCAGCAATAATCAAGAGGAAAAGCAGGGGAAGAAGAAAGTAATGCAGAAGCATTACTGTCAATGGAGGCTGGAGTGAGGAAGCGCAGATAAATTTGTTTTCTAAAAGCATGGTCAAAACAGGGGGGAAAAAATCATAACTGGAGGCTAGGCAGGCTTTAATGTAGTTACCTGGGCAGCACAGCACTGAAGTGGCACACCCTCTAAACTGGGGTAGCAACCCACAGGCATTCCCATGGTGTCCCACACTGGTTGCTATCCTGCCTGCTGCGTCTCTGTTGCCATTACCTGCATGGCTGGGGCATGGCTAGGATGGGGGATGCCTATTTTCTACTACACTCACGTTGTGTTTTCAATGCTAGGATACACTCGCCAGGACTCAACCTTGCATCAGCGCTACTTGTGTTCATTGCGTTCCTCTAACTCACCTTGTCATGGTACGCAGTGTCAGATGAGACTGAACGTGCATTTGCTCTCTTGCTGTTTAAGAGCCCTTTCTCCCTAATTCCACATTTCGGTTAGCAAATAAAAATACTTCATTTTTTAAGGAGGTCAATACTATGGCATATCATAAGAAACACTAGTGTTCAAAAGAACAGTCCAGCCTGGAGGGCGGTGAATGGGATGGTGTGTCCCAGCCTGGCGCCAGGATGGAGGACACGAGGCTTCGCCCCAGGGCAAAACAGGCAGGACAGCTCTGCAGGTGCTCGCAGAGGGACAGGGATGCAGCAGGCAGCCTTGTAACCGTGACTAGCGTCACTGACATTCACAAGTTTAAGATCAGGTGAGTCCAAAGAGGGCTGTTGCCATTTATTTTTCAGCAGGTGACTACGTGGCAGCCTGAGGCTGAGGACGTCTAGCAGCAGGCTCCAGACAGCCCTGTACAGAGCTGCTCACATTTAGTCTGGGCAGCTTGTGCGCCTCTGCCGAGGCTCTTGGCCCAGGCATCACAGCTCTGGCATCCCCGCTGCCACACAGAGCCATGGGGCTGCCCTTCACCACGGGCTGCTCCCCACGATCAACATCCCATTTCAATGCCTCAGAGGTTCTGCTGCCATGTTGCGGCTGTGACACAGGACAGGCTTTTCCCTCTACATTGCTGGGGCGGCATGGGAAAAACAGTGAGTTTTGTGTGACACAAGCAATACCGCACCACTCTCAGCCGAGTAGCTCAGTCTGAGGTCATTGAAGATGCAAGAAGACAGTAAGCAGTGAGCTGCCTCTCCACTTTTGCCTGACACGCTCCCATCGTGTTTGCTTTGCTCTCCAGCTTCTCAAGGTGTGTGGACTTTGTCAGAGATGAAAGCACTGCGCCTGGGCTCTGCCACTGAGCACTGCGTGTTTGGCTGGCAAGGCTTTCTCTCTCTGACAGACTTGCCAGTCAAAGAAAAAAAAACATGGCCAAACAATTCCTTTGACTACAATTTGTGTACAATCCCACAGACACCTCGCTTAGGGCTCCACTGGATGGTCTCTGTTACACAGGGAGCGTGAGGCTCGAGGCCGCGGCCAGGGAGGATGTTTGCTGTCTGCGTTGCTTTCAGGGTCGAGCACAGCCCAGTGCTACTTCTCTTTGACTGGTGACGAGAGTGGCCCGGCTCAGGGTGGCGACGAGGGTTTGTGAACGACACCGGCTGTGTCTCCTCATCTGGTTTCCACACAAAGGCTGGGTTAGATGGCAGTGTGTGTGAGATCAAGGGTAGAGGGTAAAACCACATTCTCATGCACTGGATCCTGGCCTTTAGCTAAGGTGGGTACTCTCACCTGACCTTTCTCAGGGTAAGCCAGCGCTTGTGTCACTGGCATGATTAATGTGTGGTCAGTCCCGAGGATCAGCTAAATCGGTCTTACTCCTAACACATCCACCTATTCCACTGCAAGAAAAGTGTTCCGCTTCCATGAGAGAATGTGGAGTGAAACCCAAGCATCCATCTGGGCTGCTCAGGGCAACGGCCCTCACGCAGGGAGGGTTGCTCCTGCCCTGCCCGGGCAGCAGACGGCGATGGCTTTGCCTCGTTGGCTCTTGTGCTCCGGGTTTCCTGGGCAATGCGCTCCCCTGCTCCGTGGGCGCCGTAGGCTGGACATGCTCACTTAGCTGCCCTGGCACTCTGCCTATAGGCACTCCAGTCTCTTCTGCTTTCGATCCAGAGCCTCATTTCACAAAAAATGCCTTGTTTCACAAAGGTTTGGGTGTTTCTTGCTGGGCTGGCATCTGTCCCACCTGCTGGTGTAAGTGCAATTGGATGGGGGTCCCTGGGTTTCGGGAGGGATGGGCTGTCACCCGCAGCTGGCCTGCCCACCTGGGGAAAGGGGCTCTGACACACCAGCCAGGTGATGTGGTGAGCTCAGCCCAGGGGAACGGGGTGGGGGGGAAGCAAGGCACCTGGGGGGCAGCTGGGTGCTAAGTGCTCCTGCCTGGGGTAGTGCCTGCTTGGTGAAGGGGCTTGCACCTCTTGTACCTTGGGGAGCATGGTCTTGTTGGGCTGAGGCTGTGGGAGCAGTGCAAGAGGAAGCCTTATGGAAATGGTTCTCTAGAGACTGAAAGATCCCTGCTGGGGCTGGGAAGGTCCCTGCATCTAAGGTAGGTGGTGAAAGGGCAAGGGGAGCTCTGAGCAGGGATGGGGGAGCACTGGGAAGGATGGTGGGAGCTCAGAGCTTCCTTGGGCTGAGCACAGGCTCCGGCAGGGCAAACACAACCCAAACAAACAGGTGAGAATAAGAAAAGAGCTTATTTGTGGGGAAGGAAGCAGAAACTGTGCCTGTGCCTTAAAATGGGAGCGAGGGGAGAAATGTCTTCTACTTGAGAAAGCACTGAAGAGCTTTTTGTAGCACACTGTAGGATGAGATATGACAAGCTGATGCTTCCCGTGTGATCCAGTTATTTAATGCAATGTGCAGTCCTTGGAAGTGTTAGTGCTTAACCATTACTGTTAAAACATTAAAAGGCTAAACTATAAATAGCTTCTACTCTTCAGCAGCTCCAAAGCTATGTTTCTGGCTTCTTTATGTATTTATGTGTATGCATAGATATGTGTGTGTATATGTATATTTAAAGGCAAGCAGCAGACAACAGAGTTTTGTGAAACAGTCATACTGAATACCTAAAACGCTCCTCTTTCTAGTTTATACTACTAGTGGAAACAAGTGGTGTGCCCTCAAAAATACCCCTCCTGGGGGAAAGACAAAACTTTCTTGAGGGCAGAATTCAAGAGGAAACAAAATAATGACTCACTTTCTTGGGGGGGGGGGGGGGTAGAGTCAAATATATGCCTGAAAGAAAGACCAGAAACTAAATCCCTAATTATACCCTGCAGTAAGCTGTCAGAAACTGGCAGCAGTGGGAGGGAAGGAGGCAAAGCTGATCTCAGTTGAGTTTGAGCGTAATCTGCTCTAACCATACTTAAAATGCCTTTTGTGTGAGAAAGGAAGGTTCTGGGATTCTCTGACACATGCTTTGTACTGTGCTTATCTAATCCATTCAAACGGTCAGGGTTGAAGTTACAGGCAAGCGTAGAAGAGCTGCACCTGGCCAGCACCAAAATTCAAAGACGCCTTGGTTTGTTCGCTTCCAAATGCGGAGTCTTTGTAACTAAACTGCTGATCCAGTAATACGGTTTGGGGAATACAGATACTCTTCAAGAGGGCATAAAAGTGTAACGATCTATTGCTTGTAATTACATTTCAGTTCAAAGAGCTTTCGATACCAGCATAAAATGCAAAGAGATTTATTTTTTTTTTCCATGCTTGTAGCAGGGTAGGGGTTTGGAGAGTGAAGAGGATTTGGGGGCTGCTCTTACTATTTTGTACTTAGTCTTAGCACACAGTGTGTATTGGAACTGACCTTGAGGAGAAAGTGAAAGTTCTCAGTAGTTGAACTGACTGAAGGGAAAAAGCAGGGTTATTACAGCGAATTAGAGGAAAGTGCTTTCTTGATGGAACAGTTTGGTACCTAGAGAACATGCAGCTGCCTTGCTGGGGTGGGGTTTTAAACTGTTGCAGACTGGATCTCTAAAGATCTTTACGTGCATAATCTTCATCAAATTGTGTGGCTGCAAAAATCCATAAAGACTTGTGTTTTTATAATTGAGGTTAGGTAGATTTGGTCAAAGAAGGGTCTGGGCATGCCCCTGAAGGGCCAAGGTCTGAACCAGGGTGAGCAGGTAACTGCTTAGCTCGTGTTCAAGGCCCACTACTAAGCACTTCTCAGGGCTTAATCTGCTCGGCATTTCCCACCACATCCACCTGGGAGCAAACTCCAACTTGAATAGGGCTCTCAGTCCCCCTTGTTCCTTCTTCAGTGTTTCATGATGCCCTTGCTTAACTCCGCTCCTTATGTTGGTTACAGATTTCTATGGGACTCCAGCTTTCAGCTAAGGCTGTCTCTGACAAGGGACACCTTCACTCTGGGCTGCCCTTTTGCTTTAACAATAGTGTAGTGATTAAAAGCATTCATCTGAGAGGTTCAGGTTTTCATCTCTTTCTGCCTAACTAAACTTTGATCCGCCCTATCTTGGGCGAGTGTTCCAACTACCAGAGTACTGGGTAAAAGGAGGGGGCTGGTTAATGCTTTTTATTGTTATTTATTAGAGATCAGGGCCGTAGGTCATTTCTCCAGGATGTAGAATACAATTTGATTCCTCTCTCTGCTGAGAATGGGAATCCTTGTCCAGCCCCTCCAATACTGCTTTTACTGCCTTATCAATTGTTCCTTTTGACATCAAGTTCCTGGGACTCTGAATCATGCTTGTTTTGCTGTCTAATGTACCTCCTGTGAGCGGTGAACTTTGTAGATGGAAAACTTCTGGTGGAATATCTTATAAGAACAATGCAAGTGAACTGGCTGTTTCTAGATCATTAAAGCTCATGGGTTTCACCTAGTAGGATCTTGAATTTTCCATTTGCTGAAATCAATGAAAGTTTTTGGCTCTAATCTGAAAGTTTATCAGTTAATATAGGTCTCCCTAACTCCACTCACCTTTTTTTAAAAGGCACCAGGGCATGGCTCTTGTCAAACAAGTTGGGGAGCTTTTTATGATCACAAAGGGGTTAACATAGAGCCAAGCAAGCTTCTGGCAGTAAGGATGGGTTTTCCATATGCCCTTAGGCTTGTTCTTCATTTGCAATAGCAGATTAAGGTGGTAGCATCCATCTTGTGTCTTCCCCACCCAGCAGACGTAATCATTACAAACAACTGCTTAGGTCACAACTAAATGCCTACCCTGAAAGCATCTCACACACAGGTGGCATCCCAAAACTAGTCTTGACTGTGAGCTGTCAGTCAGGGTGTCACAGCTTGTGATGTGTCCTTTTTTTTCCACCCTACAGAGTAGGGATGGTCAAAGTTGCACTCAGCTCACCTAAGGCAGATGTAGAGCTTACAGGGAATTAGTTTGGCTCAGGCAAAAGAATTGCTGGAGGGATGTCTTTCAGGGTGGTTCCCTCAGGAAAATCTGAGAATGGCTTGATGAACAGCACAAAAGGCAGAATTTGTCCTGATAATCTTCTAGGCCAAAGATGTGAAAGAGACCAGGATAATACTCATGAAACGTACACACAGCAAGTTAAAATTTATTTCAAAGAAAACCTCTTTTATTATTTTATATATGTGCTAGATCAAAGGAGCAACTCTAGAACTGGGTTGAAATTAATACGAAATCTAAAATAATCACAGCTTGTGATTTCTCTGTATGATACATAATCACTCTGCTACAGTGCACGTACGTAATCTGAAACATCACCCATTTATTGGAGGGGAAAAAGACACACCAGGATTAAGATTGGAAGAAAGGGGACAGTAGTGTTATGTGACTCCCTGAATGCCAGGGCTAGCAGTTGCATGTGTCCTGTGGAATAAAGGAATTGACCCCTCTGGCCGCTGTGTTATTGCATGACATAAAAGCTCTCTGCTTCAGATCCAAAACAAGGTCCTCTGGTTCCTCCCTGCTATTCTCAGTAGCTTCACCTCACTGCATACTCCTTTTGGGCTTTACTAAAACCCATCCATCTGTGGAAGACAGAGTTCTTAGGACTGGGTCTTCACCATGTTTGTTGTACAGGGCAGTGCACCATATAAATATTAAGATTTCAGCCAGTGAGGTCCCCTCTCCTGCTTGGTCCCATAATCTGCACAGAAGTATGCTTGCTCTGAATTGAAAAAATGTCTTCAGAAATACCATTTCTGTGCAATACATGAGACAAAGGAAAAGTTTTGTTCCAGCCACACTTGAAGCTAATTCCAGGAAACTGCAATTCCAAGGAAGAAAGATTTCACTGAACTCTAGCAATAACAGATGTCCATAAGCGAACGGCAGATAAGCTAGAAGCCTGCACAACACTCTAGCACAAAACTCACGGAACAGAGGAGACCTGGCACGTGCTATCATTTGAAGAAATACTCCACAATCAAGTCAGTATCCAACGGCAGCTGCAGAACCCAGATTTCCTACTCCATCCGCTGTGTCCATGCAGTTCCTAGGCAGTGACTTGGACAAAGTGCATTGTTTCAAGGAGCTGAGCAGGGGAAGTGGGGAAAGGTCTCAGCGTTGCTCAGACCAAGGGCAGCCCATCTGACCAGTTAGTGCACAGACCAACAAGCAGAGCCTTTTATGTAACTTTACTTGGTAAGAAGTGGGGAAAGGGTACAAGATTCTTCTAGGCTTCTTCTCCCTTCTGTTCAATTTCAACTCATAAGTGAAACATTTCTTAAATTCCTTATCACTGAAGTTCCTCCTACACATTTTTTTAAGACTTCCAGAGCACTGTTTCAACACTACCATGGTGAAAAAACAAAACTGGAGTTAAAAGCAAATTTAGAATCTGAAGCAGATTCACATCCGTCAGCTCACCTTCACTGCTCTTCCAAAGATGGAGATGCCTGGTTCACTCTCCATGCAAATACAAATCTCTTCCTTTCTTGAAGGAGGTGCTCCCTCCTTCCTCTTGCTACCTACCTCACTTCTGGCTGAGATGTGCCATGCATGCTGATAGGAAATTACAAATTGCTTGCAATTTCTCAAAATTATTCTGCACGTTCCTTCCACAAAGCTACTGTGATCATCGAAGTGGCAGCCAGTGCACTTGGCTCCATTTGGGATAGCTGATTCAGCAGTGCTACACCCCTCAGGGTTCAGCAGCACCGTGTTTTTGAGTAACTGGCACCCGAATCTTAACAAGTAACAAGAAAGAGTTCTGCCAAAGCTTCCTGCACACAGAGTGATAGACCTTAGTATTTCTGCAGGTAAATACCTACCAAACTGAAGGCATTATTGCCAGCCCAGCTCTGAGGTCTATGTAATCACAGCCTAGAAGACAGTTCCAAATTAATCCTATGAAAGTTATCACCCGAGTTAGTAAATATTGCAAGGAAAGGGAGCGGTCCTCTTTGTGCACTGGATGTCACCTCTGAAAAGTGAGGCTGAGGGACGCTGGAGCTAGTTTATGAATAAATGGGTTTTGGACCCCCAGTTTCAGGCCTTGCACACTGGGTCTATGCTATGAAAGCTAAAGGGCCTTCCCTATGTTATATGCAAAGTCCCTCCCTGTACTTATCCTTCTGGAAACTGGAGACAAGCCCTTGTCTTCTGCAAGTAGATGAAATGGTAATTTCTTTTCCTCTCCAGTGAAAGGCAAAGGACTCAAATCCGAGACTGTGTTCCTCAGATTACAGCTGCTTTTAGAAGCAGCCAAGCGATTCTTGTCCTGATAGGACAAAGGAGAACCCCCCCAGCTAGTGCTAATTGAGGAAGAGACTGCTCCCCACTATGGATTTCACAGGATGGAAATTCATCCAAAGAGGTATTTTTCTGCTCCTATTCATCAAATAAAGGATAGAGAAAGAAGCCACAGAGAAGGACCTCTTTGCCTGGGTCACTGACAGAGCACCCAGTCCCCTTCAGACGCAGAGCCTGGCATAACATAAGAACAGAGCCTGCTCTGCAGTGAGCCCTTCCTAGGAAGACATATCAGTATCGAGAGGACTGAGAGCTGCTGAAGCAGAATGTCAGTGCACACAGATGCTGAGATTTGAATTAAGAACAATTCAAACTTCTGTGCAGAACATCTTGTTTGTACTCTGTATATGGAGCTGCCTGGTAAAGCAGGAAGAAAGAAAGAGGAGGCAGAGCAGACCTATTTCTGATCTCTGTGTGGTGTGAGCTGAGCATAACTAGGAACACCAACTCAGTTGTGCTGGCTCCAAAGGCACGTACACAGCCTGATTTATGCTTCTAAAATTACAATGCTCCTCTGGAATTAAGACGCTCTTTGCTGAGCCAGTGGATTTTCTTGAGCAATTCTTGCTTAACTTCTTTGGACTGTCAAAGGAGACACAGGGCTTGATCTTTCTCTGGATAGCCCAAGCTAGGAAAACAGAGGTGATGGAAGGTGCATGTTATTAGAGATATGGAAATGTTCCTGGGCAGGCAAGTCCCAGCTGCTAATTCATGTAAGAGGGACTCTATCCACATGCTAAAGGAAGAGGAGGGAACAGGGATCAGACCACGTGGGGTATCCCTGAGTTGCAAACCACACAAGGGAAGAGAGGAAAAAAGGAAGTGAAGGACAGATACATTTGTACTCTTAAAGATGGGGATTAGGGATCTGGGGCTCAGGTACCATCCTGGCTTGATGATCTCTTCTTTGAGTCCTTACATGCAAGGAAGAAGCAAAGGCAGGCTGTGACTCTTTCTGGTTGGCCCCTCTCTGGAAGCTGGGCCAGCTGGAGCAGGGGGGTGTCCCTTGCAATGGTCAGGGTCAGCATGGGTGCCAAAACAGCCTCTTGCTGCAACACTGACTTCTGGGCAAAGACACTTCTGGGAATTCAGACTCTGTGGTGGTTTCCTGTGTTATTAAGAGTAGGCTGCTGGCTCCCTAGTGGGATGTGAAAAGGCAGAAGTGTTCACAGAATGCTAAACAGGGGGAACAGAATAACATAACTTTCCCCTCAGCCCTGCAGCAAGTTGCTCTGGCTACTGCAGCTTCCTTTGAGGGGCCCTGCCTCTCCATAGCTGCCAGAGGACTGCAAAATGGGACTTTGTTTCAGACTGACAGTGATGCAGTGGCAAATCCCCAAGCACACAGAATTTGTTAAAGTCCATAGGCACTTATTCTTCATAAGGAGAATGTTATGACTTAAAGCCTTCCCTTGGCAGAGTGCCACCACAACACAGGTTCTGGTGCGCTCACGTCAGAGACTGGACGAATAGTACATTGTACAAATGGTATGTTGGCTGATGGCAGCTCTTTGCACAGGAAAGACCTTCATCCTCATACACATCGTGAGGAGGAGGGTGGGCTTGCCTGATCTTCATGAACAAAGGGTGGAAAAGAAAAGAACTCTGATGGCTGAATAAAACTGGGATTGCTGGGACAAGCCTTCTCCTCATACACTGTTTCCATTATGGCTCAATTGTTGATGGCAGCAATGAACACTCACAGTTGAAAGCCTGCTGGCAGCTGTCAGGATTGCAGATCAATAAAAGCAAGGGACTTTTAGTGCTGAGACAGGGAGTTTTCTTTCACGTTGGCTAGATTAGAAGATCACCCCAGGTCTCTTCCCGTTCTTCCCTTCTTCCCTTTGCAGTACATAAAATTCCTGACGGTAGATCTTTAGGCACACCTGTCTTAACCCTAGCTCCAGTTCTCCTTTGTGAAAGCAAGTTGCACAGCATCATTCACATCCTGCACTATGTGAGATGCTTCCACCAGGCTGGGGTCAAAGCAGAAGTCCCGATGGCCGTGGAACACCGTCTCTGCCATGCACTCCTCCGTTTTACTGGGAACATCTGTGTTGTGGCGGTAGACCCCAGTGCAGACCAGAATCGACTCGCAACTCTCCACTGAATTGCTGCAGTCCTTCCACAGCTCGAGGTGATCCTCAGTTTGGGGACTGGCTGCCTGCAGGCTCCTCTTCACCCCAGCCTGGACCTGGTTCTGGTGAGCTGACTTGAGGTAGTTGTTGTAGAGGTTTGCCCCATAGACATCGGACATCGGGTTATCCCTGGATAAAGCCACAGTGTGAAACAGAAATGAGAAACTAGCCCATGCATCAACTTCTGGCTCTAGCAGACTGGGATTAAGGCAGCACTGAGGGAGGAAGGGGCACAAGGTATTTGCTAACATCAAGAGAATCACCCAGACTGGGCCAGTGAGTCCACCTACTGATGCGTCCTACTCAGCTGTGGTGAAGGCCACAGGCTTCACAAACATCTTTCAAAGGGGAAAAGACATATCCCAAGCACCCAAAGCAATTTCAGCCATTACTGTAATGTGTTCCCTACAATCCCAAAGTGATTGGCCTAACAGGGCTAATGGTACTACATCCGGGTCTCTCAACTTTTTCTTTAATCCAGTCATGCTACATGCACTCTGCATCCTACAGTAAACAGCTTTGCTAGGCTGATAGGCGCCTTCAAATTATTAAAAGCGTAGGGTGCAAAAAGCTAGCAAGCCTCTGTTCCAGGATGTGAGGCTACAGAGATGCCATGAAGATTTTGGCATTCATTTTAGAAATATCCATTAAAAAAAACAACAAAACAAACAAACAAAAAACACTTAAGAGAAGTCAGCATGCAACTCCCTAAGGACACCAGCAGAAAAACAGTCTCTTACCCAACTGCATAGAGGCGTCGGATGGGAGACTTCCAGCCCTGTTTCTCTGCCTGTTGTTTTATCAAGTATTCAGCATAACGGTAGGTGACTGTGCTAGGTTTGCCAATCAAGGCTTCGTACTTCAGCTCCCGGCCTGTCACTTTCTTATAGATGTTCTCCAAGCAGAGAAGGTAAGTGCCATGGCCAAACCTGCTCCAGAAAGGAGGTCATCAGTATCCCCAGTCATACCACCTAAGTAGCAAACACCCCCTCAGTGAGGAGGACCATCTCCTGTAGCCAAGGTACCACCTAGTTTGGACATAGTATCTATCCACAGGTACAGTGGTCTGGATTTTGTTTCTTAAAAGTTTTAGTCTTTGTTTCTCATTCAGTTTTCATGTCTCTGCTGCTAATTATGCCATACAGTCAAACTCTAACACTAAAAAATGTAGTAAGAAAAGATCATCTGCAGGAGAGATGTATGAAATAGGCTAAAACAAATACCACACATGCTTTTCACCTGGGCATCTTGGCTTCGGCCATCCACAGGAGATCCATGTTGCAGGCAAGGACAGGCAGATGGGGGTATGGTATATCTTGCAGCTCTGCCCCAGGATTCCCATTGCTCAAGAGTACATCAATAATAAGTTGCAGGCTTGTCTCCCACCTCACTGGCTCACCAAACAGAATCACCCCTGGAAGATTTCAAGAGATGCTTAGAAACTCACATCATCCAAGTATAGGACCCACTTCCAAAAGCCACCCACTAGCAAAAGCACTTCTCTGCTGGGATGCCCTGGCTGATACAGCTACAGCTGGAATATGTCTGGTGCCAGGGCTCCAGTCTGCCTATCACTGCACCACGTGCACAACTAGTCCCAGATGCTGAAGCATGGCACAGAGAAAAGTTGGCTTTGCTCTTATCAAGCTTGTGCTTCGCACTGCATGAGGGCAGCGAGGTTGCCTCCCGACTGTAGCCTCTGAATAAGCTGCCTGTGGATACTGATGAGCCAACAGCACATCATTACCTCCCATCCCAGCTGGCTTGCCTTGCTGTTATTTCTGCTTGCTGTTCATATGTAAACACAGGCTATTGCTTACCTTCTATAGTGGGGAAGCCAGTGGTTGGAGGAGGCTGCCAGAAAAAAATAAAGGCTGGGTTACTAATGCAAAACCTAATGCCGCTTCCAAACCAGAATTAAAAATGCTTCCTTTGAACCTGCCAAGGCAGTCCATAAAGAGGCAGGACAAGGCCACCTGGAACCTCAAAGAAAGATTTCCCTCACCGCCCCCCCCCCCCCATCCCAGACTGGATTTCACAGATCTCACGTTCCTGTCTCAGAGCTGGAGATGTCAACCAAACCATCTTACCACTCACTGCAAGGAACAGCAATGAAAGACACGCATGGCATGAGAAAGGAGTGGGGAGAGTCATTGCCCTTCCAGCAGGAGCCAGCACTGGAAAGAGTAGAGAGATGCTGGCTGCTCAGTACCAGTTCCAGGCTCTCGCTAAAGAAGGTCACTAGCAGCTGGCTGCTCTGTGCCTCTGCAGCTTCTCCACCCCATGCTATGTGCTGTAAGCACCACCACACCGGCCCACCCATTCTACTGATGCGTCAGGAAATCACCAGTTCCTTTGGTCTCCGGCTCTGATCCACCATGTCTAACAGGGGATATGCCTTCCTCAGTGCCTCTATGGTGACCACGTGCTTGAACCCCAGGCTATTTCAGACCATCAAGGAAAGATGTGGAGACTGTTTGGGTGGTTTGGTGTTTTGGTTTTTTTTTTTAAAGTTACTTGCAAAGGCATCTACAGGATTAAAAATACAAGTCCTATTAGCAGAGCATTTATTTAACCCGGTAATGCATAACCTTATGGCTTCAGCCAAACTGTATGCTGTGCTTCAACCTAAAGGTGGCCTTAAAGGTTAAAAAAAACCAGACTGGGGCAATTTACTTGGTAATCAGCAATCCTCGGAAACAGGCAAAGAGCAGAGGTCGCTCCAAGATAGAATGGATGTGCTTTGGGCGACCTTCAAGGCCAGGGTTCTCATACCAGTGCAGCACAGGGGGCAGGTCAGGCTTCTTGGCTAGAAGTAGAATCAGTGAAGCTCTGGTCAGCTTAGCTAGTGAAAAGAAAATGGTTTGTGCTGATAAAACTATGCAAGTGAAGAATGAGTTACATTTGCTTGCGGAACACTTTGCCCTTAGCTCACCCCACCAGCCTTGGGAAAACAGAGCCGGGCCAAGGTTTTGTACCGGATGAAGTTAAATATAAGCACAAGGTGTGACTCTGTGTGTACAGGCTGAGATGTCGCAAACTCTGCAGGCAGTTCTTACCTCCCTGCAGATGTGGGATATGTCAGATCTGCTGTGCCATTGCCTCAGCCAGGCAATATGCGTGCCTATATCCCTCACCCATGAAGGACTGTCAATTAGACCATGTCCCTGCACTGGGATGCTCTGACTCTAATGATGTTTGAGTTCCTCCAATTGCTGTCAGATTCTTGGGGGAATTCTTAGCTGTGGGAGAGTTGGGAATGATCTCTGATGCACTTTGCTGTGAAAGAATGGGAGGAGCGCAATTTTATCTCAAAAGTGAGAGAGGCTCAGAGCTGATGAGTCCTCATGATGACATCCTGCCAACAGGAACAGCAGTCTCAGGAGACGTAATCAGGGTGAGCAGCCAAACACAGAACAAAGACAGCCAGGAGGTGACCAAGATGGAGATCAACTGTTAGTGCCTGCATTTGAGCCTCTCTATGAGGGTGCCTCCCCATAAGATGAGACCAGTGACCTTTCTGTCTCTGTGCGCTTCTATAATCTGACCAAGTGAGTGCCGGGTTAGGGGCTGGGCAGAAGCAGCAGCGTTTAGCTGGGAAGCAGTAGCGGGATGCGCAGAGCACCGCGACACACACACAGAGCAAAGGATACTTCTGGGCGTTCTCCTCCACGGGCCCCTGCCCGGCCACCAGCATGCACTTGTGGTGGAACTGGCTGAAGAGACGTAGGGGGCTGTGGGACAGGATCACCTGCTCCGGAGACACCTGCAGGAGGGAAGACAGGCTGACAGAGATCCGTGGGGAAGATTTTGTGGTCGGGGTCGCATCCCTTCCCTGTGCTACCACCTGCCTCCCTCCGTCCCCTCAGGCCAAGGCACGGCTGGTCACTCGGTGGTGCTGCCACCCCCAGCCCCTTACCCCTCCCGGGGAAGTCGCCCTGGGTGAGCTCCCTCCTCCTCCTGGTACTCCCCTCCAAAGCCGGGTCACTTGAACGGGGGAGCCGTGAAGCAGCCGCTTCCCAGCGGCGTGGACTCCGTCTGACCCTGCCAGAGGAGCCGCCCCGTCCCCCCGCCGCCGGGGCGCAGGCCTGCCGCCGTTACCTGCAGCCCCAGCGCCTGGGAGAGCTCTCGGGCCTTGGCCGACCTCAGGCAGTTGCCGGCGTTGGTCAGGAAGACGACGGGCACCCGAAACCGGCCGCTGCTGTCCGCCAGCCTCTGGAAGGCCTGACGGGCGGCGGGCACCGCCTGGCTGCCTCGCACCAGCACCCCGTCCACATCGAAGAGGAACCCAAAGGCCGGCGGCTGCAAGGCGAGCGGAGGGGACGGTCACCCGCCGCCGGGAGCCCTTCCCTCTCCCTCTCCCTCTCCCCCCCCCCCGCACCCGGCCCCGGCCCACAGCGCCCTTCCCGGCCCGCGGCAAGGACGCGGGCGGTGGCCCCGGCCCCTCGCCCCCGGCGACGCCGCTCACCCGGCCCCCGGCGACGCACCCGCGGGCGGGCGGCCCCCGCAGCCCCGCGGCGCGCAGCAGCAGCCCCCGCCCGAACCGCAGGCAGCCGCGCAGCGCCATGCCGCGCCGCTCCCGCCCGGCCCGGCCCCGGGGCCGGCGGCGGGGCACGCCGGGGCTCGTAGTTCCCGGACTACAGCTCCCAGCGAGGCGCGGGGCCCGGCGGGGCGGGACCGGGGCGGGCGCGGTGTGTGCGTGGGGGTGTCCGCGGCAGAGGGCTGCCGGCCTTCACCCCGAGGTGGTCGGGCAGTGGCTGCCTGCGGCGCGGGCAGGCGGGTGGCTGGCGGGAGCGGGGAGGGATTCTGCCAAACCATTCTGCCGCCATCGTGGTTTGGGGGTGCGGGAGTGCAATGTCCTGTCTGCTTGGGAGCAAAGGGTTACAGAGAGCTGGGAGAGAAACGGGAGACGGCGAGTGGTTGCAAAAGCAGGTGTCGGAAACAGCACCGAGGCTGGTGGGGCTTTACCTGGTAGAGGGAAAGGGATTGCGCTGGGGAAACGGGTCCGAACAGCCCTGCGATGGGAGAGGGGTGCAAAATCACTAACGAGGAGAGATTTGGGCAGGAGGGAGCGAAAGGCTTGGACCCCCCTAAAGCAATTACACCGGGTTTATCTAACCCCCTCACAAGATCAAAGAACAGGAAACTCTTGGTTTCCTGAGCGAAGCTGCTCCAGTGCTGTACAGTGCAGTCCTCACGGTCACAAAGGCATCTCACGGGATATAGAGCCTGGTTTCAGTCTAAGGTGGTTACAACTTACCCTGCCCGCAATGCGCATGCAAAGGTTCTTCGTTGCAACTTTTTACCCCTGCCAACTGCTGCCCTGCCTTTGCTCAGTCTTTTCTATGTAAACCCAAGTCTTGCAGTCTTTTTCGCTACAGATCATAAAGTATTCTAAAACCAGTCATTTTTCTTGCTCTCTATGTCCCAGGGACTCCCTCCTTCCTGCGGCGTGGGATAGAAGTCTTGGCGCTGAATTCAGCTGAGGCCCTTCCAGACCTGAGGAAAGCAGAAGGTTCACTTCATGTCCGTGGAGATGAAACGTTTGTTTGCTTTCTGACTAGGCTTAAGATCTCCTGACTTCTGTGATACAGCAGGTTTAACACATATGACTTTAGGCATCAATTACACAAACAGAGTAATTGTTTGGTTTTATGCTGCCATTGCCATGAACACCAACCTTACTTCGTTTTTGACCCACGTTAACACCCAGAGCCCTTTCTGCAGAGCTGTTAAAGCATTGGCAACTCAGGGTTACGCATTTGTACAGCTGGTCATTCCTCCTTAAGTGCCTTTGCTTTAAACTGAATTACCTACCGTTTAATTTACATAATTTCCTCAATTTGCCAGGATCACTTGAATTTCTCCAAAGTGTTTGCAGCTCCTCCTGCTCTGGCAAAATTTATGCTGGCCTTGGAGACATTACTGAAAGTATTTTGTTCCCTGTAGAACTGGGCTTCAAACCTTCCACAAGCAGAAGGGAGGCAGTTACAGCTACTTCGAACTATGCCTTCTCAACTACTTACACACCCGCTTACAAACCAAGGACTTCCAACTCTCATTTCCCTTGGCTGCCAATGAAAAATAAAGTCAGAAAGAGAGGCAAAGGCTTTCTAAAATTAACGACAAACACAAGAACCTTCTCTTGAGCATTTCTCAGCTATCCACTGAGGCAGTTGCTCCTGGCAGAGAAAAGATTTGATTGATTTACTGTGATTTCTGCCTAGAGTATTAGCTAACGTGGATTTATGGCCTTTTAATGATACAGCTGCTTGCAGGTTAGATGGGTTGTTTTGGTTAATGGTCTCAGTGCCTCTGGTCGCTGAAATGTGGCTGAGTGAATTGCATTGCTGGGGTGTGTCAGTCCCTTCGTTTGAACTGTAAGGATACTTTTAACCTTTTCCCGTTCCCGAGACTTGCAAAATAGCGGTGAGAGACCTCTCCCTGTCGTAGAGCGGATTTAATTGCAAGAAGTGTTTAGCGTATCTAAATATCCTTGAGTTTGGGGTTTTTGGGGGTGGGTTCCCCCGCGGTTACAGCTTTTATGGCGGGCGCTCAGGAGGAGCACGGCGCAGGAGAACCCGCCGTTTTCCCTCTCTCCCCGCCCCGGACCCGGTGTGAGATTTTTTTTTTTTCCCCCCCCTCACTTTGTGCGCGGCGCCTGCGAGTCCGCGAGTGGGGCGCGCGGGGCTGCCCGCAAGCTGCGCGCGCGGCGGCACGTCCCGCGGAGGCCGGCAGGGGTCCCCTCTGCTCCACGGCGCCGGCGCGCGGGCGGGGCGTGGCGTGGCGAGGCGGGGGGCGGGGCGGGGGCAGTGGGCGGAGCCGCTCACCTGCAGCTGCGCCCGCCCGCACCCCGCTCTAAGGCTCGGCGCTGTTCAGCGGGGCTCCTGGCGGGGCGAGCGGTGTGCGTGGTGTCTTGCTGGGTAGGGTGGGTTGGAGTTTGCTCCACAGTTTGGAGAAAGCGGTTTCTAACCTTCCCCCGGGTGCGGTCCCGGCCCCGCCAGCACCGTTTGACGTGCTTTGCAGCGTCTGCCTCCTGTGGATCAGCCGTAGCAGAAAGCATTGGTGTGGTGTGGGCTGCCGCAGCACAGGGAGGGATGGTGGAGGTAGGGCCTGGGGTCGGCGGGGGGATTTTGCGCCCGCTGTGCCTCTGATGCGTGAGGGTTGGTGGAGAGGGTGGCCGTGTTACCAGCCAGGGCGCCCACTGCTGAAGAGGTGACCCCAAAGCGTGCGTGTGCCCCGGCGAGTGTTCCTAGCAAGCTGGCAGAGCTGCTGTGTTTATTTTTACAAGGAAGACTGTCCAACAGGCTGAAGTGCTTATTTTTAAACCAACACGGAGGGAGTTTGCCGGCAGCCGGGCACAGGCTGAGCCTGGCGCACGCAGCAGGGACTGACGGCGGCATGGCTGCCAAGCACAGCACCCTGCGGCGCCTGCTTTGGCTGCCGAACCCCCATCCTCCCAGCACCGGCAGGCGGACTTTAGCCTGCTCATCCCTGTGCTAAATGCACGGTCATATAGTTTTCCCTTTAACACTTGAGACTTTCTCCGTGATTCTACTAGGACCTTTCCATTTTGCATGTTATACATGGATGGGCCCTACAACTTCTTCTGCAAGCACATCTGGTAATAGCTGTATCCTCTAATACCCCCAGAGATGGTCTGTCTGCCCTTCTCACACCAGCCCACAGGAGACTTCCTCTTCTTCCCCTGTCTACACTGTACTTAGCTGTTTCCCCCACCCCCTTTCATAGCTGCCTTTAAAGCCAAGCAAAACAGGCAGTTGCCCACAGCCTTCTCCCATGGGTTCCTATGTAAACTTTGCAGCTCTGTTTTTCCCTGGACTCGTAGCCCTGTCATCACACCCCCCTTCCTGACCTTCTAACATCCCCCTCAAATGCAGCTCTACCTTTGGTCTCTTTTCTTACCGCAGAGGCTCTAATGGCCTGAACCAACCCTCCCCCCCTCAGTTTATCTCTTCTCTTTCTCTGCTGCAGCCTGCTCATGGAATGATGGACAAGCTAAAGGTTGAGAAAATACAGTAAAATGCCTTTCTTATCCTGTAATGACCAAGGGGGAGGACACAGCCTGATAAAAATGACAAGCCAGAAGAATTGAGAGCCAGACCATTCACCTGCCTGTCCCTCAGCAGGGGGAAAAAAAAAAAAAAACCCAAACCAAAACCACTTGATAGACCTGCCATGATTGCAACTGCTGTAAGCCTGGAAAGAAAGGAATTAAGAACTGAGCCAATTAGAGCTACAGGTTTCTGGCCAAAGAAAGGTCCTTCTGCTACCTGTGAAGAGACTAATTCAGAGACTTATAGGAGAAAAACCTGAAGCAGACTGAGCGTTGGGGAGCTGGTGGAAAACACCTCTCTAAGCCCTCTGTTTTATGGCCAGAGGGCTTTGCTTAGCATCTGGCATCTGTGTAGTCCCACTGCAGTGATGGAGGCTCACATGCCATATAGATCCAGCTGCTCACTTGGGCCTATCTCTATTTTTCAACCAGCTACTTCACTCCTCTGTTTTTATTGGCATGATTTTTGACAGCAAGCACTAGTGCTGGATCAGCCATTTCCTGCTAGTGAGTGACCAGGTGGCAAATGTTTCATTTAAAGTGCCCCAAAGGTGGTCTGAGCTGCCATGCAACAGAACACCGGTAGACCTGTGACATGGTGTGCGGTGAACAAAGCTCCATCCACCTCCCATTAAAATAAACTGAACCTGAAGAGGCTGCGGGGAGAGACCAATGGGGGAGAAAGCAGGTAGAAGGCTTGATGTATTCCTATGGCTGCTTGAAGTGGCACAGAAACTTCCATGGGTTTTCTACTCTCTTTCCTTGCTCCTCAGTCCAGCTGGAGACCAAAGGGAGGGCTCTGTCTGCCCTACTCAGCCTCCCACCTCCCTTGCGGCTGCCTCCAGCCCTGCTTGTCCAAATGCCTCCTTCATCTTAGGTTTTCAAGTTCTCTAGCTGGCCCTTTCTTCCCATGCCCACCACCAGTACTCCGGGCAAAGAGCCTCAAGCTGTACCACGTAGTTAGCTGGTGCTCCATGAGGCACTTGCCAGCTTTGAAAAGCATGAGCTGATCACATAGCATTTACTCTTCGCCTTGTTCTCCTCTGTTAAAATCATCCTAAAAGCGTGTAAAATGACCTTCAGTAGTTCCTTTTACTTTCCCATGCTGTAACTGCCACAGAGATGGTACAAAACTGTAATAGGAGGAGAGGTAGTGCAAGCAAATCACGTCCGTCGGGTGGTCTCTGTATGAAAACACAGCCCTGAGCTGGATGCAGCTACTGTGTGGTTTGGGGAAGGGGGGGCTGGAGGACCTGTGTCGCGCCTCTGCCACGCAGCTGGGGCTTGACTCCACAGCAGTTAGCCCCCTGGATCAAATTGCCCTTTGCAGCATGCTGTGAAGACATTTCAGACTCCCCAATAACTGTACTCCAGGCTGAGTGACGTGAAACATCCCCCTCCACTGCACGTTCCAAGATTAAAACCTCACATCAAATACAGGTATCCCTAGTTCTTTTTACCAGGGGAAAAAAAAAAAGATAATAAACCTCACAATTAAAACAGGTTTAAACATTTATATACTATATTCTGAAAGAGACAGACAAGAAAGCATTATATGTGATGTATTTGCCAATAAATGTGAGCAGGGAGCCAAGGTATTGAGGGTAAGGGAATGGACTGGCAGCAAAATCCTTGAAATGTTACTGCGAGTGCTAACAGCTGAGTCTCAGTGAAGCCCCGCGGCCAAATTTACCTGAAGCTTTGGGGATATCTGAATGGATCGATCTTTCTTAATGGCTGCGATCCTGCCTAAATCCCTCCTTTTTTGCACACCTAGAGAGGTGGGAATGCAGTCTGGGTTTGTCAATTTGCACTTTTCTTGGAAATAAGGCACTCTAAGGAAGAGCTGATCCCCAGCAGTCAGCAGGCTGGCCCTCCTCCAGTCTGACTCCAGGGCCCTAGGAATGGTTAAAGCCCATCTACTGCCAGAGGACTCTTGGGAAGCCCCAGTCACCACACATGGCAATGCCCATTCAAGGAGGGATCCAGGGAAGGCTACGCTGCTGGAGTCAGGTGTCTCTGTGCAGTTCAAGTTCACATTTAAACATTTTTCAGGACGGGAAAGTTTCTGCTGTGTTACCAACCCTAAGATGGATACCTTCAGCAGAAGCGGAGTCACTAGGCTAGTCACAAATGCAAACAGAGCCTTGTAGGGTCAAGTTTCACCTTTCTGAGGGCTTCACCTGAAGATCACCTCAGACCTGTACAGTTTTAAACCCCCAGTGATTTCCGTGCTGTAATCCCGAATGGCATCACTCACTGGTGGCTCCAGACACCAGGCCACATCATGTCACAGTTCTGATGCAAAGTAGGTAAATGGCTAAGTGCACAACAGGCTTTTCCTAGGAAGGCAAGAACAAACTGGGCACAACAGGTAAAATGGTCCCAACAAGTCTTTGGCAAACAGATCTAGCCCTGCTGCTAATGCGCTTAATGAGGAGGGAGGACTACAGGTAACCAAAAGGCCATCGGTGGTTCAAGCTCTCAAGAGACCACGTGCAGGAAGAGCTGAAACGTTTTCACTGCAGCAGAAAAGGAAGAGACATGGGTCCACCTGTGCTGAGGAACTCAGTCCTCCCACACTGGCTCTGTAATGATTAGCTTCACCTTGGCAGCAAAGAGGTTCACTTAAGGGAGAATCAACTCGGGGCAAATAAAAGATCTTCGTCCATCCACGTATAGCAAAGCTGAAAGATCACGGGGCTCAGAGGGACTGGGCTTTTGGTCCCTGGTTAGTCAGCATTTATAATCTGACCATGACCAAAGCTAACTTGGGGACTTTAGACTGAGCTCTGTATGCAACACCCACAGAGGAGGAGGAAAGGTGGCTCTACTCTGGCTCCTCCTCCACTATAAAGCTCGTCCCAGGACCAAGCCTGGATCAAGGCCCAGGAAAGGCCAGCCTGCAAAGAGCAGCTGCTGGTGCTTCAGAGGAAGGTGTGGGGCATGTGGGTAGAGAGTGCTGGAGAGGAGGCAGCTGTGGCTGAAAAGGGGTATGGTGTGAGGCACTCAGCCCCTCGGTTAGCGAGGTGTGTGACTGGGTTCTCGTTTCTTCCTTTCTGCGGTTTGCAGTGCTGGCTCCTGCGATGTAGACACCTTTGGTTTGTTGTGGTTTTATCTGAGTTTTTTGTTGTGGGGTTTGTAGTGTGGGTTTTGTTTTTTTTTCCTTGTGATAACTAGAGATGAACTTGCAGCCTGTGAAATTTGGGCAATTTAACACGGGATGCACGGGCTGCGCAGCTTGATCCACTTCTGTAAGTAAGTATGTTTGCCTCCTGCTAAGGTGTTTTAACCAAGGTCAGTGGAAATAAACACTATGGCCAGGCAGCTTGGGACAATTAACAGAAAATGTAAAGCCAATTTGCCCAAGCTGATCAGATCAGGAAACGACAGCCTTCGCAAGTCTGCGGCTCTGAGGAAGGAGACGTCTTTCATCAGGAACTTTTGTAAATTCTCCCTCGGCTGATGCAAACCAGCATAATTGTACTGAAGTCAGGGAGAGACGCTGGTTGATCGTGGCTGTGTGCTTGGGGTACGTGTGCCAAAGGATTTTGCTGATTAAGATTTTTTTAATATCCCTGCAACTATTCTTCTCCTGATATTTTTGATGATGTTACAAAAGGGAATCTGCTTGTCCAGATGCTATTTATTGTGTAGCTGCTGCAATGCCTTTTTGCCAAGGAGCTGGAAACTACAAAGGGCCAAGTGAACACTGTGGATAGCCACAGTGTGAGAGTAGTTCTCCACCAAGGTGAAAATCTGTCTGACAGGCTGAATAAGGGCACATTTGCACTCTGAGTTAGGTGGCAAAGGCTGGTAGTGGAACCCCCTGAAATCAAAAGGTGTTTACTATAAATGCAGAGGCCTGTGTTAACATGGCCCAGCGCAGGGTGACAGTTTTAATTAAGCTGGATCTGGGAAGGCACGGTGTTTTTTCTCAGCTGAAAAGTGTTTTGGCTTCCTTGTGACCAAAGGACAGGAAAAGATTTTGCAGTTAAAAAAAAAAAAAAAGCAAAACAAAACCTGTCAGCAACCGAGGCACCTCTTTTTGGCTTTATGATCGTTGTGCAACCAGGCTTAAATGTTCTGGGAGCAAGTTCCATCAGCTTGTTTCCAGCCATGGTAGGTCCTGAAATAGCAGGCATAGGACCTGTGACTGGTTCTTCGACCTAGCAGTGCTATTTTGGCAGCAGGCCCAGGGTTAAACATAACAAGAGTCATTTTCAGTCCTTGCTCTCCTGAAGGTCAGTGGCCCAAATGGTTGGATGTTTGTCTTAGCCGTTTCCGGACAAGGTCTGCATTTTGTAATGATAAGGCGAAATTCAGAAATCCTCATGTTGGCATGCTCCCGCTAACTCTAATTAGAAAGCATGTTTTTCCTGAATAAGGATGTCAGGATTTGGTCATTGGCGATTTTTAATTGTTTTGACTGTTCTGGGTGGGGTGTTCTTTTTGTTGCTGCTGTGAAGGCTCACTGCTCTATCTTACCTCCAGTCCATGACTTTCACAGGATAGGACAGCTCATTCTTAGCATTAAGCCTAGCTTACCAGAATTGCCCATTGCCAAGTGAGACTCTGAGGTTCATCCATCTGCTTAGCTCACATGGAAGAAGCAGTCTCTCTTTTAGCAACAATCGTGGCTCGCTCTAGCTTGCCAAATGCCTTCTGATATGAGTCTCCTTCCCCTTAAAGGTCCTTCAAGAAGCTATCAGAGAGGTCAGCCACAAATTGGTCCCATTTTTTCTGCCAGACCTCTTTGGCCTTGGCTTTCTCATCCGGTAGCATGGCACTGTATCTGTGAGGAGGAGGACGAAAGTCAGTATCAGACAGCAGACAAGGGGGCAGCTATTTCAAGATCAGTGACCAAAATGAAAAGGCAGGAAGCAGCACCAGATTAACCCTTGCAGGATGTGCCTACACCACACAGAGTAACACAGTTTAAAAAGCCTTGAGCTCCTGCCATCTGGGCTCACGCTGGGACGAGAAGCATCATGGCCATATCAACAGCTACCGAGTCCTGCTCCATGAGGACAAACAGCTCAGTCTGCATAAGCTGGGGACTCGCTGGGCGGCACTCAGTGACTAGTACAGAAGATAGAGCACTGCTGTTGCTTTGATATGTCCCCTGGGCTTGGTCCAAATCGGTAGGAAATAAGAGTATTTGTGGTCTCCCTGGCTATGCAGGGACTTGGGGTTGGCATGAGGATTGGCACGGGATTTGGCAAACAGACAAGACTCTAGGAATGTGCAGAAAGACCCTGGGCGCCATATCCAAAATATTTTGGGACGTTCAGAGCTGTCCAGATAAACAAAGTCACTAAACGCACCCAAACTACATGCTGAGAGATTGTTTCCCCTGTGGGCCATGGCAAATGCCGCAGCAAGTCAAATTTGGGCAGAGAGAGATAAGTGATACAAAGACATAACATCTCTCCCATACCCAGAACCAGGTGCTGCAGGCAGCTTCGCAAAGGATGGAAAAGGAGGCATAAACTGAGACACTGAGAGAAAGCCTCTGGGGTCCCCATGTTCTCCCCTTGGAGGAGACACACAGAGGAGCCTTTGGATTAACAGAACCCCAGCGGCAGAGGAGACTCTGGGGCCAAACCCTGAATAAGGCAGGTTTCCAGAGAGCAAGCTGATAGTCCCCTTAACATTACTGGGGCTAGATGAGAGATGCGAAGCACTTACTTTATGGAGTTGAGTGCAAGTTGTTTTAAGGTCCTCAGGTCAGCATTCATCCCTCCAATGGCCATGAACACCTCGTAGAAGTCATAGGAGATGCCCTTTGCCCCAAAGATGGGGGGATCATCAGGGCTGATCACAATGGGATGTCCTTCAGCCATGAGGTCAGCTGCGGGATGGATCCGCAAGTCAGCTACCAACAGCAGGACCTCGGTGGGGAAGGGTGGGAGACAACAGCGGATCGGGTTAATTGCTGTAGCCATGTTTGCATTACAGTACCCATCGCGCTGCATACCTGCTATAGCTGCCTGTGTCAGCAGGTATTCATCAGGGAGGAAGAGCCCCCAGAGGGCTGTTCAGAGCATGTTAGGCATTCTGCTCTGAACTGCTGCAGGAGGAACATATTGTCTCCACTGACTATACAAGAGATTGGTTGCTTAAATTAATCACCTAAATCAAGGCCAATGGGGTGAATAATTTCTGCTTATTTATAACAATTTGACTGTGAGTGTTTCAGGAACAGTCTTTTGGTTACATATGTACCATGACATTTAGCCCAGGGCGTCTGGAGCTGGTATCAGGGTTCTCTCCCTCAAGGCTCACGCTGGTAAATCTCTACCCCAGAGCATCCTTCCTGCTGTGCCCAGGGGGCAATGTGCACCACGCTAATGTGTTGCAAAAGAGTTCCCCCTGGTTATGAATTCTACAAAAGCAAAAGGACTCCTGGCTTTGAAGTATTTTCCATTATATCTCTTTAGGCACTTCCCTGGCTCTGGGCCTCATCCCCTTTAGGGAGGACTGCCTTCCCAGGTTCCTCTGGATAGGAATTTAAATGATTTTGAGCTAACTGGTGCATGTGTCTACATAGCAGACTGCAGTGTAATGTGGTGCAAAGGAAACTGAGCCAATCTGGGTGCACTAAAACATCCAGCTGACCCCAGTTCCCTGCTGCTCCTAACTACTATGGTAAATCCCATTCCAATGTCCCAGCCCAAGACCTAAGCTTTTACCAACATACCTGGTTGGAGATGGGACAGACCTCTACAGGAATGTCCTTCTTCAGAGACAAACTTTTGGCTACTGGGTGTTTAATGAGGGCGAGTCCATGGCCAATCCGGCTGGTATTCAGTAGCAATGCATCCAGCACATTATTGTCTACAGAGGTGCCCTGCCAGTCTAAGGAGAGACAGAATCACTGCAGTGCTATGAGGAAATATATCTTCTCAAACTGCTAGACAGTTTTGTTAACAAATGTTTCAGTTGCAAGGTGAGAGGGTTGCTCATGCTCTGAGTTCCCACTTTGCATTTTTAGTGAAATAGGGATCCAAATCTGCCCAGGACATTTCCCAGCACAGAGGTACCCACTCATCTCACCTGGCTTTAGTTGTCCACTGTATTGCTCTTACAGCTCAGCTGATCATGCTAGTCTCCATTCATAGTCAATGGAGAGAAGTAATAATTTCTGGGTAATAGCCTATACCTTAGAAATGTTTGTTAGTGTCCATGGCTATAAAGGGAGCCTAGGGTAACTAGTTCAGATGTAGATGTCAACATGCAATACGCATAACACACAAGTTAGACACAACTGTCATGCATGGTTAGGATAAATCCCACCCATATGGACTGAATAATGTATTGCCAATAATAATACATTGCCCCAAGAATGAAGGGTAATGATCAGTTACTTTGATGAGTGTATTCAGTTAAGACTTGAGGCTGGCTCAGACATTCCTTCACCTTAAAATGTAAAATAATGGTTGAGGAATTCTGCTGCTTCTGTGGATGGGAGGTGAGCACTGCTCCAAGGAGGAAACGGCTACCAGCAGTAACTCTTGCAGCATTACTCCATGTTACACACAGGGCAAAGAAACTGAGCAACACGACGCTCACAGTCAAGAGCAAGGAGCAGGTAGGGGAGGTGCCATGTAGGAATGTTACAGCAACATGCTGATATGGGGAGAAGCGCAGGGAAAACCAATTATATACACATGTATACACACATACACACACACGCATCATCCTGATACAGCCAGGCTTGCTGCTTCTGTGCTTTGCAAGACTTCACCTCTTGCCTCTGTAGGCAATAACAGGCCTTGAGTCCTCATGCTTACCAGTCTCCCCAGCATGGAAAAAGTACGGCAAGTTGACCCCCAGGGAATACGGGATGGTCAGGGCATCCTTCAGGTCCCACAAAGAATGACCTTCATCCTCGTCACCAACCTGGGGGAAAGAGGAAAGGTATTTTTGAACATGCTCTGGAAGATGGTGGGACTTACAGCTCTGTATTACTGAGGTGCCAACTGTACTGAAATTACAGGGCTGTGGGGTAGGGAGCTGATTCTTTCAGAGGATTTTGTCAATTACCCTCAACAAAATCCTTAGCTGGAGGATTTGCAATTAATTTACACTAATTTCAGTACAGCAGCAGAGGATCTGGCTCCAGTACAAAACATATGCCATATTATACATGCAGTTGTATCGCACCTCTAGGGGTTAATGCAAAGCCACGGAAGAAATACAGTTACCAGGTCGAAGCCTGCCAGGGTGTCTGGGAAGTGGGCTCTGAGTGCCATGGCAGTGATGATGGCTTCTTTAATCTGGGAAACATTCAGCATCCTAAAGAGCAAGAGAGAGAAAGCAGTGCAGAGGCTCACTCCCACGGGCCTGCCTTCTTTGGGTTTGAGTTGTGAAACAGGGCCCCCAGGGGTATTTCCAAAATGCAAGCTGCTCCTGAATCTGACAACCAGCCTCAGGTCTCCAGAGTAACAGCAGTAGAAATTGATATTATGAAAGGAAACCCCTGAATGACCAGGAAATGCCTGGCTAGACCCTGCTGTCACTTGAGTTGAGGCATGCCTGTCTAAGACTCACTGGCTTTCCCATCTACCAAGCAGGGAACACAACAGCATGGAGAGAAAATGTTTAAATTTAATTTTTTTTTTTCCTCTCAACTGTTTTGCTGGGAGGTGGGACCGTAGCTGTATTTCAAGAGAGTTTTAAATTTAGGTTTCTTCCAGCCCTATTGGACTTCAACATCACGGTGCATTTTGCAGACAAACTCTGTCCATACCGAGGCTGACCAGAGGCAAGCCAGCCCTGAACTGGAAACAGCATCGTGCCGAGCCAGAGTGAGCAAGTGCTGCTAAGAGGTCTGTTATATTTGCTCAGGATCACCTCATATGACTTCATGGCATCTGGCTGACTTGGAGAACAGCCTTGTGCCCGCCTGTGAACAGCAGCACGAACATACCGTACAAAGGCTGCCGGGAGAAGAGTGTTTGTAGGGTCCCACGAGGAGCTTTGCAATGCTGAGTGCCCATACTCGGGCACTGCTCTCACTGCTTCAGCTTCCGCAGAGGAGTATGTCCAGGCTCGGGAAGAGAGCACGCATGGCTTGGACACGCACGCACGCAAGCAGCCCTTCCCTTGCTTATTCCCGCACCCTGAGCTCACAGATGCTTGTCTCTCTGGCACGCGCCATGAGCTAACCCTGGTCACTTTGCACGTACGCAGACTTATATAGATGATTCCTCATCCTCAGCCTTTTACATGTGCCAGGGAATGCTTCGGGAGTCAACACTCCGGGTCTGACAACGCACACGGGCATTGCTAACCAACGGTGCCACTTCAGCCCGGCTCTCAGCATTGCTTTTCCTGGAGCCACCTGGACCCCTCTCTCCCCATCACTGCCTCTGCCATAGCATAGCCAGCCATGCACAAGTGCTCTTAGCCCTGCTCAGCCTCTACCTGTGTGCTGTAAATATAATCTTGGCTCCAAGAAAGTCAGGGTGCTCCTTCACAAACTGCTTGGTCACTTCCCGATAGGTTGCCACGGACCATGATTTATTGTGCCGCGTGCCATCCAGTTCATACACCTGCAGGAAAAAAAGCACGTGGCAAGCAGAAGTTGCAAGAGGTGTTTTACTGGAGGGAGGGAGAAATGAACTGAGGAAAACCCTGGGAGAAGCAATGTGCTGTGGTCCTGGCAACAGGGCAGAAAAAAAGCAGTTAAATCTGAGCAGAACATTTTCTTCTTGAAGCCTTTACCAGCTGGCAAGAACCAAGGAGTGGTTTTCCTCCCTCCTATGTGATACAAGAAACAAGTTTCTCCATGTTCAGACATGGCAAGCAAGTGCCCTTGAGTACCCAGAGGAGACCATGACCTCTTACTCGTATCTGTATCAAATGCTGGAGCATTTTGTCCAGCCGTCTGGCAGCTCACACACACTCTGTGCCTTGCAGTGGCAGTCTGTCAGCCAAGGCAGCCCCAAGGCACGCGAGGGCTGAGCTCCATAAGCTACCAGCTGGGCTGGGCTTCTGCTCCCCTCTGCCAGAGGTTTGCTCCGTGACCTTGAGTCGGTCATTTAGTCTTGCCATGGTTTCTCTGGCTGCAAACTGGGAAAAATAATCCTTTTGGCATGCTATGTCTCATCAACTTACTTTGTGAGTTCCTCACTACCAGGGCTACACGCAGGGCTTTTGCCCTGATTTCAGCAGGGATGTGGACCCTACGTTCCCTGGTTGATACGAATCCGTAAAGGCCTTGCCTGGAGTTGTTCACAAACAGTGCCTGAAACCACTCTGTCCATTCTGTTCTTATCCTTCTCCCCTTTCTTTTCTCCTTCACCCTTCTTCTCTGCCCTTTAACTGGTCCACTCCACCTCCTCGCTTCCCCTCCGGTGCTGCCCCTTGCAGCGATGCCCCTCACTAAGCCCCCGCGCCCCGTCGTGCTGTGGCATCCCCCTCACAGGCACCGGGAGCTGCGGGGCGGCTGCAGACTCTCAGAAGGAATTTTCCCCTGCTGCAGCCCATGGGAATGTGAGACTTTACACAGCTGAATTTGCAAACACAGCTGGGTTTGGGGGGCTTTTCCACAATGTTTGCTGTTTTGCACTAAATCCCGACTTTCATTTACTTTACTTCAGGGGTCACTTCTGGCGGGCTTTGCTGCAAGGCAAGCTTTTGCAGAGTGTCAGCGCTGTTGTCCAAGCCTTGTAGAGGATCTCCAGGTACGCAAGCATCTTGCTATTCCCGTCGCACCCTGCTCACCTCAACTTTTGTGGCAAAGTGTTTCCCTTCCCTCTCATCCCCACTCCAGCCCAGCTGGCATCTCCCTGCCTGTCCTGCCCATCGAGGCCGGCAGCCCTGCGTGCTCCCAACTCCTCACAGCCCTCGCAGCGCTACCCAGGCTGCAGGCAGCCTGCCTGCCTGTACCTCGCAGCACGCCGAGCTGCCGGGTGCAGGCAAGCCTGGGGGTGCTGGAGGCTCCCACGCCTGGAGCCAGCATTAGGGGCTGGATGGGAAGCAAATCTTCCCTGCCAAGCCTCTCTTCAAAAGACATTACAACCGTGTTTAAGGGCTGCTGGTAAATGCAGGGTATTTTCCAGTCAGGCCCACACACTCGTATCATCGCAGATACTCTTGGCCCAGAAACCTATGTGACCTGGGGGGATGCCAGCACTCGCGCTGTCTCACAGCACAGGAATTTTGACATTGCTGTTGTTTTCTCTTTCCAGGTACCCCCAAAGCAGATGGTGACTGAGTTTAGAGCAACTGGCTCATGACCAGCCCCCAGCAAAGTAAGATACATATAAGCTCTGTGGTCTTCTCCCCCTCCTTTATTTTTCTTTTCTTTTCTTTTCAATACACCCTTTTCATGTCAGCCACGATAGAGTGCCAGCCTGTAGCCCTGACACTGAGCCCTGTTTCACTATGGGGACAGCCACAACAGGGCAGGGTTAGGCAGCCCTGCTCCCCAGCTGTTTGGGTGGAAGCGGGCACAAAGCCAGATCAGCCTCCAAATTTGTCACGGCACCTGCCTGTCTGCTCACGGGGTGGCTGTGGAGGTCTGCCCAGCAGCAGCAGTGGTTGCTGGGGTGCAGACGTTCATCTGCAGCTGGCCGGAGCCCACCAGCCATTGCATGCAAGGGCAATGATTTAAAGAAGTTGTTGGCAGGCACGTTTGGGAGTTGGGCCACCAGCAGGACATCAGTGTGGCTGCTCCATCCGCCTGACACTGCGGTGCCAGCAGCAAGCTGGTACCTGCATTCTCATGCATGGCCCATCACCACCACCTGGTCCTTCAGGTGCTCCCGGACGGACCTTGCACAGCAGCTTCATTGCCATTGCAATGGACTGCTAAGAACACAGAGGTGGACAGTGTAGTGAGGAGCGGCAGCCCCAGTTCATTTGTTTTGGCAAGGAATCTGCCTCTCTGACAAAGCTCGCACACCCACACTGCCCGGCTTGGAGCTGGTCTGGAAAAGGTGTGCCTGCAGTGTCAAAATTGCCACTGGGAAAGGGGGAACTCTTATAGCCGAAGAACAGTGTTGGGGTCTGCTGGTGCTTGGGAAGGCGTCGGGGCACCGTGGGATTGTAGGACAATCTCACCAGCTCCAGGCGACGTGCAGAGAGAAAGGTCTAAACTATTACCAAACGATTTTAGTGTTAGTGGCAATGAAAATAGCAGTTCATCTGTCACATAACCAAAATTTTAGGTTGTCTGCAAACTGTGGAAGACTGTGCTTTGCCAGCAGTTTACTAGCCTCTTCAGAGAAGTCATTCTGAAATAAGCTGTGGATCTAAAGTAACTCCTCCAGAATAAGTCTCTGTTCAAGATGGGAAATTGTTCCAGAAAAGCTGCTGTAGAACAGGTGATTCTGGTGCAGACCAGCCAAGATGCATCTTCCCAACTAGCAAGATTTTGACCCAGCCCCCAGTCAGACTGTTCAATGCAGTCTTGTGCTGTTGCCACAGTAGGTATCTTCCTTAACCATTAAGAACAAAGTATCTCTCACTTTCAAGGCCTTGCCTATGCAAATCTTCAACAAAAACCTTTGAATATGATCAAGGTTTTACAGCATCCTTAGAAGGGCAGGTATGCAAACATCCAAAAACTAAATTCAAGATAGGGCTTGAGAAAAGTTATGGAGAAATAAGGATTTAAAAGAATACTAGAGAAGCCAAAAAATACGTACCGGAGGCAGGATAGCTCTTATCTCGACATACTGTATGTTATCTTCATAGAGTTCCAGCAGCCCCTGGTAGAAATAGGCCTTGAACACAGGTGCATAGCAGATAAGTCCAGAGGCAATGAGAAAGACTTCTTCAAATCTTTTCCAAATTAAAGTCTGAGAAGGGTAGGCCAGCTCAGGGGCATCCGTCACCAGGGTCAAGTTTCTCAGCAAGCTGTAGAAAAGGGTAAAGGGAAGAGGAAGAATGAGGAGAACAAACAAGTCAACTGGCTTTCAGCATTCAAAAAGCCGCTGGCTGGCAGCTGGGGGTTTAGTACAGGGGGAGATAGGATTCCTCCAAGATAGGTGTGAGTTTTATTGTCAGAGACCAAGCTTTGCAGACGTGACACTCTCCCACCTGCACGCTCTGGGGTGCAGCAGGGCAGCGGCTGTGCTGAAGGAGACACATGTTCTTTGGGCAGGACCAAGAAAAGGTGCAAAGCCGTTCCTGCCACCATAGGGGCCGAATACCTAACTCGGAGCCTGTTGGCTCTGCAATACATATAGATGTAACAATGACTGGTGCAATTAGGAAGCATTCAGGTAATTTTTCTGCCACCTATATTTATTCCTGTAATGGCTGGTACAGGTAATAGCTGTACCCTCCGACAGGTACATATTGAGCTACAAGCTGGCTAAGACTAGATGTTCAAAGTACCTACCCCTTTGTTTTTGAGGGCAAAATCTTAAGGAGTAATGGAGTTACAAAAGGAAGTATGGTGGTTTTATATCATAAGAATTGCACTCTGCTACCCAGGGGCATCCTTAATCTGAAAGTAGGCTAGTACATTACTCCTGCAGACAATATATTCTCCCAAACATTTTCAATGCATGTAAAAAGTTACGACACCCAGCCCTCTGTTCACCACCTAAAGGCAGACAGAGTCTCCAGGAGATGCCACATACTGTAGTGGGCCACCATCAACCTGCTTACTAAGCCCATAACTTACCCTAGTACCTTTGCATTGTCAAAATATGTCACCTAGTACAAGCAGGGGGAAAATGATTGTCAATCAGAAATCCCTTCCACCCCCAGTGGAACAAACCTGATATCCTGCCTGCCTTGCTGATAACTTCTTCAGATTTGTCTGCTGGGAAACAACTGATAAGAATCACAGGTCCTGGCTTTTCCTCAGTGGGACAGGAATGTACTTATTTCCTCCATAGACTCAGCTGGCATATAAGCCTCTTTTGGCAATCCAGAGAGGCAGCAGGTAGTTTTATCAAGCAGAGTTTAAGGGAGCCAGTAATTGCAAGATTATCTAGTTGCGGGTGACAGCTTGCATTTAGGACAGGGTGAACATCTGTGCCGCAATGCTGTCCTCTGACAAGCTGATAGCCTTCATCCTGCACGAAGCCTTGCCTCTGGCAAAAGCTCTCTTCCCTCCACGGGTGGCCACCTGAAGAAAAGTTTGTAGTAAATTTCTCAGGCTGGTGGGCAAAGTCTAAATGGCAATACAGGAGGGTGATTAACTTAATTCCTGGGTGGGCAAAGCCATTGCAGCAAGCTGGTTGCTTGCAGGTGGGTGGGCTTACCAGTCCAGCCAGGCCTGATGCTTATCTAGTGTCAGGGGCTAAGCAGGTTCAGATGGAAGTACCTTCGACCATGCTTCATCCTTCACCTGAGTATATTGTTTCCCCTTGATAACAGCTACTGATCTTTAATAATGTTTTGCGTTTGATGTCTTGCCCCCCATTCTAGCGCAGCGCTCTGCTCTGTTATATGGGAGATGTGGGTTTGATTTGTGCTCTTATTATCTTCTTCCAGGAGGCTTCTGTGGATGGAATTAAAACCCTCCCTCCTACAGATGTAAAATGTGATCTGGTCCAAACTCATAAACTAAGACATCCCGGGCAGGGACATCCCTTTTGAGTCCCTCCATCCTGCCCATAAAATGGAGCCCGTCCCCCCCAGCATCTGCCTGCTGTTTCACTCCCTGAGGACCCTCTTCCAGTGGCCGCAGTTTCATTTCTTCTTCACTCTCTTAATTTCTTTACCGGGAACAATTTTAGAAAGCAAAGCTGTACATAAAGAGATGCTCATACCACGTTAAGGATGAGATTTTAAATGCTCAACAGTCAGGAAAATTCAGAGTTAAGGTTTCCACAGCAACTTCGGCTTTGCCCTCCCGCGCATTACAATAGGGGCTTTGGTGCCATTATCACAGGACACTGGGCAACCCCAGCTACTGTGCAGTAATCCATGCAACCAAACGGATGGAGCTGGACCATGGCCGGGGTGGGCGGCATTTTGGGTGGTCAGTGGGAAGCACACAGCAGCAGGAGACACCGTAGCATCACCCTAGAAACCAGGAATGCGGGAGCCAGGGGCATCTCGAAGGCACCGATCCAGCTGCTGGAGCAGAGAGGGTGTGCTGCAGCTTGGCGGGGAGGGGAGAGGAGTTTTCGTGTGGGAAAAGGTGGGGAAAGCAGACTTGTCCGCTCCCCTCCTGGCCTCAGCCCTGGCCGAAGGGCAGCTCCCCACCAGCCCTGCACGCCGGCGGAGAGCACCTGCCCGAAGCCGAGAGCCGAGCGGGGCTGTTCCCACCAGCCCTGCAAGCACCAAGGGAAAAACCTCCCCGTGGATCAAAAGGCCGTGCAAGCCCGTTCTCGCCACCCCGCGCAGCTTCGTTTCAGATAAGGCTGGGCGGTTAGTCAGGCTCCCACCGCTCTCTCCCCTTGTCCTGTGAGAACTCGGCTCCTCCAGCAACGAGCGCGCAGAGGGCTCCGCTCCCTGCCTTTAAATCTAGCTGTACAAACTTGTGGTTGTTTACTTAGCCTGTGCTCTTGGGCTAGAAACAGCAATAAATCCCCACACTGCCTTGCTCCTAAAAGCACACAAATCAAATTGTGCTTTTTTTATAATCCCCTTCCCTTTGAGACTGATTATTGATCCCTATAACTGTTGAAGATTTATTGTGTAATAGTGATCCATCCTTGATAACTGGATAATCTCCTAAGGGTTCAGGGGTTTTTGCCATCAGTAGCTCATGCAGATGAAGCAAAGCTTCATAACTACGTTTTTTTCCTTCTTTTCTGGAATGGGCCCTCGCCGTGATCAGGTGCAGACTACAAATAGCCTTCCATGTCATGTCATATATGCACTGAACAATGCTATTGCAATGCATATGCCCAAAGGGGCACAGCTAAAACGACCAGCTAAGGATTATTTATTTTCAATGGTAGTTTTGCTTTCTCTTGTCCTGTTTTATTTTTTTTCCCCCTAACTGTTTTGCTTTCTTGTGCTATATAATGCAGAAGCGAACAGTTTTGTTGCCTTGTTTTTAAAGGGATTCTTTTTCCTGCTTCTTTTTCTGTTCTCGATGGGTAATTATACCCCTCTCCTCACCATAGTATCTGAATGTCTTCCAGTGGTGCATTAAATAGTGTGACTAACATCTGTCACATGTGGTTCATTCGCTTTCTCTCTCTCTCTCGTCCCCTCTTCTTCTCCCCAAGGGGAGACTTGTGGAGGGAGCAGAGTGCTTTGTTTCTGTAGTGGATTTTTATTCTTTTTTTTTTTTTCTTGTAATGCACACACTGCCCTATTTTTCTGTGAGATAAGGCAGTTGGAGGACACGGAGGGGAAGGTGATGGCAGTCTGGGCAGCCGTTACTGCCCAGGGGAGTTGTCCCTGCAGCCTCGGCCATGGTGTCAGCTCCCTCACAGATGACTTCATCCTGGTGATAGAGAGCTCCGCTGGGCTGCCGGAGCTGCGCTGCCGGGCATGGCCTTAATCCCCGGGCTGCTGGCGGGGGGTGTGTGCGGTGGTATTTTACAAATATCTGGAATGTCAATGCTGTTTCCCTAAATATCTAGGGGCATGCTCTTGCTTTAGAGACGGTGGCCATTATGTTGCATCTTGAGGAAAAGAATGGCATTGTCCTAAATCGTAATTGATTGTGAAGTAAATAAGTGAGGATTATTTTTTCTTTTAAGTCTCAAAGTGAAATTCCCTTCCTTTCTCTGTCTCCTGGCCTGCAGTCTCCTGACTCTCATAATAGCATCCTTTTGGAAGCTTACCAGTAACAGAATACTCCAGGGTCTTGGCCCATGAGATGTGTGTTTTGAGTAGGAATGATTAAACCTTCTTTTGAGGGAAACAAACAAAAAGACTTCCTTCCAAAACACACACACACACACACACGTATATGTATGCATATGTACCTAAAAATGCAAACAGCAAAAATGTAATGCAGATACCTCTCTCCTTCACCCTTTCCTGGTCAGGAATGCAGTAAGGTGAAAGAGGTGCAGCCTCTTAGAAACATTTCCATTGTTCCCTTCACATTTGCTGATCCACCCTGTCTTGCATGAGAGCCCTTCCCTGCTGCCATATTCCCTTGACACTTCCTTGAAACCACCCAACTATCCATCCGTTCCTTCCTCTGACATCTGCTTTCTCTCAGCTTGTCAGTGCTCAAGGGCAAAGAGGAGTGCAGGAAAGAGGTAGCCTGGGATGCACATGTTCAAGAGACTGGGAGAGTTTCCAGAAACTGAGAAGCAGAACAGATTGGGGCCTATTCCTGGCTAGAGACCTATTTCCAGGCAGCCAAAAAACATTCCTAACCCCTAGACTAGTACCCGGAGATTAGATGAAAATAGGAGGGGAAGCGCCTCAATGTGGCTGTTGTTCATGTGTTTGCACATGCTGTGCAATGATTCCTCTGCGATTTTGTGGCAATGAGCACAGAAGGGCAAGAAATGAAGGACAACGTGCTCAAATGAGTAAGTCTGAGCACCCAGGATGTGAAGTTTGTACTTGGCTCTGGCATGCATTTGCTGAGGAAAATCACTGCATTGGTCTCTGCCTCAGTTTCCCCTCCACCCCTGGCGACACCCTTGTAGCAGGGTCTGTCTTGTGTCCCTGTGCAGTGTGTGCCGCTCTGAAGTCCTGCTCTGACTTGTGGCTACTAGACATTGTCAGACAACTAATACAAAAGAAGAGGAATGTGATAACACTGCCTCTGAAAAGAAGTTGTGTTCCCAAACAGGACAATAGGGAACCAAACAATGCACAGCTCCACCATCCTAGGTGTATAGGATGCTGTGGCCTGTAGCCTCAGCCAGAAAGGGATGTCACGCTATGGAACTACAACCGAAACAAGTACAATGAAGGGTTGCTCCTGAGACAGTTCTGAAATACCCAGTGCAATTGCTTGGGCTTTAAGGAAGTGAAGCTGTTTCAAAATGGAATCTCTTGCACATTATTTATGAGTCTCCTGGTGGGGTTGAAGAGAGCTAGTGGTCTTTCCCTCGTCATCACTCCCAGTAGAAATGGAAGGGAGCTAATGGGGAACGAGTTTTCTCTTTGGAAGATGTAGATAAGTGACTTCACATTGGATCTTATTTCTTCTATCACGTGTCAGGGCAGTTGAGCCTCAGGGCATAAAAGGTCAAGAGCTCTGGGTCTGGCACTACCTTCTCCTTCCCTTCTGGGAGTGCTCAGTGCAGGAGAGGGGCGGTGGGTGCCACGGAGGGTCAGCTCCCTCTGGCCTGCCCCTTGCTGTTGCTGGGGAGGGAAGGCAATACCATGCTAAAGGTCTGGCAGCTCCTCAGCTTCCCAACCTGACCTCCTTCCCAGATCTGTAGTGCACAAAGCCCAGACAGCTTCCATGCGAAGGGGCTACCAGCTCCCTAAGTGTCAATAGGTCTCTAAGAGCACACATCCTCACTGAAGAGAACTACAGTAAAACCCATCAAGTTTCACTTAGGAAATGCTGTACTTAGTCACCTGCATCACCTTAATCCAGCCTTCTCCTTGTGCGTTGGCATGGTGATACTGTCTTTAATTACATGACACCCCATACCATTTTTTTCTACAGGACCCCAGCCCCCATAGCGCCATGGATGGCGGTGCCCTCTGAATGGATCACTACTCAATATTTTCCTTTGTCCTCATCATTCAGTGTCTGACTTCATGCATTATTTAGCATGCTCTCTCCAGCCCCCCCCCCACACCACGTAGAACTACACACTTCCTCCTGGCCTTTTCCACAGGGCTTTGTTCCAGGATAAATGGCCCCTGGATGGAGAGGTACAGCTCCCTCTTCCTGCCACCTCTGGCTGGAGGGGCAGCCAGGCTATTCCCACCCACCTGTAAGTGATTAAATGGTAGGTAGCTGCTGAGCAGCCAACTAACACCTGGTCCTGATAAAAGGCTGCCAGCAGTTAAGGTGGGAGCTGCCTGTGGGGATGGGGGTTCCTGCAAGACACTGAGTGATGCCTTGGGAACCCATCTGAGGTGTGAGCTCCTGGACAGTTCTAGGAGGGTCACCTGTAAGGGGAGAAGCTTTGTTAGCAGGGTGGTGTTGAGGGGGGGAGTGCTACCAGGCAGAGGAGCTGTGTGTAGGGTTCATTGGCTTGGCCAGTGCCCAGGCTGAGACTTAACCCCTTGTCTGAGAGTTGGAGGGCAAGTTGCAGTTCCTGGAGCCTGAGGGTCCTGTTGGGAATGAGTGCCCCATGCTTCAGTGTGGTGGGTACTAGTGGGGTTTCAAAGAGAGCTCTCAGAAAACAAGGATGGTGTTTTGGAGGGGGAAGCTGAGTCAGGTTTTCTTTTGGGTTGCTCTGGGGTTTTTTGCTAGTGCAGTAACTAATGTAAGTAGTTTGCCTAACTTCTTGCTCTGAATTGAGATGATGATGACTTTACAAATTACTTCTCTACTGTTGGGGAGAGCCTGTTTCTCAGCTACCTGACTTCCTCATCCTGTTCCTGGGTACCTCAATGGATGAGGCAGGGTCTTTCACCTTGCCGTGCTGTCCCATGCTGGGAACACATCCAGCCTGGGTGCTGAGGAGAGGTGGGGGCAGGTCACATAAGTCTATTTAAACTACTGTCTTCAACATGTCTGTGCAAAGGACCACAGTGAGGGTGCACAGAAAACTTCAATTTTGATTGTGTCTAACTCTGGTGTACTTAATGCTGCAGCCTTCAAGTTCTTATATTGCTATTTGCTTGTTCTATGTATGTGGCCCTAAACAGAGTTCCCCGCTTTCAGAACAGCAAGCAAATGGGAAAGTTGGACCAGAATGATCCTGTTGGCTACACAATGCTGTCATGAAGTATCAGCAGGCTTGCAACTCCTCTTTGCTCACCTGTGATCGAACTCAGTCACGTTGCGCAGCTGTTTCCGGTAAGTCTCCAACAAAACCCACTGGGAGCACTGGGCTGGCACTGGGTGAGGAGGGTGAGGCTTAGAAAAGTGAAACCGAACAGTGCCCGTGTGGGTGAAGCAGATGTAGCAGTCGGGGAGGTAGGTGGCATTATATACCAGCCAGTCCACGCTCAGGATGGCGTAGTCATGCAGGTGTAAGACAGCACCTGGTGGGAAGAAAAGTATATCCTAATGAGACAAGGCAGCTGAAAAGAAGGAACAGAGTTTTAATGTGATAATAGTTTGAGTCTGCCCATCCAGGGGCATCTGGAAATGCTTCTAGATGGCTGCGAGTGACCTCTCCCAGCAGAGAGGCGGAGTGGCTGCTCTGCATCCCCCGTGCTGGGGGATCTGGCCTCCTCCACATCAAACACAGGGCAGGCAGAGCGTGACAGCTCCCTGGGAGCAGAGGGAGGGGGGAAATCAATAGGGAGCTCTGCTTCTCCACTGGGATGGAAAACGCTCAGAGTTATTAAAGGTCTTTCAGACAGACTTTGCTGTGAGCTGGCTCAGGCCCCACTGATTTAAAGAGGAACTCGCACAGTAGGCAGCAGTTTACAAGGCGTAGTAGCTAACTGGCAGACCTCAAGCAAGCCTCTGTATCGAAGCTGTTTGAATCCCAGCCTCAATTTTTGCATCTAGCCTGTATCTCTTCTTTCATCTCTTTGAAACTCTAGTGTACACCAGAATCCCAGACCATGACACACTGGGGAACTGCACTCAGATGCAGAAGTACCACCTACTTCTATCCTTTATCAAAAGCATGCTCACTTGCGTTGTACATCTGTTGCTGGCCAGTACAAAGGCCCTATGGGATGTTCTGTTATTGTGCAGTGTGTTAGCAGCTGCCAGCCTTCCTGGCATAGGAAGCATCCTCTGCATGCTTGCCTTCCTCGGCCCATCCTTTCATTTTGCTAAAATCTCTCCTTTTGCGGAGATTTCTTATGTTATTGGTGCTTGAACTAAACTTCACTTTTGTAAAGGGAAGATACTGGGAGAGCTAAAATCTTAGATATGTATTCTATTAGTGTAGGGGAGACCTCATAGTCAAAGTAGCTTTGATGCCCTTAGGGGTAAAGGGAGAACATCAGTAGCAAGAACAAGACAAAAGACTCTTATGTATGTGGCATTAGATAAACTTCAAGACTATAATTTATAGTGGACTAATCTAATATAGACTATAATGTCTGTAATCTCCCACTACAGAGGGTCTGACTTAAGATGCTGAGCAACTGTGGTTGCTGCTCTCAACAGAGCTAGTGTGACAGAATGGGCATGCCACAGCTGTCTAGGTCTGACCTGCCTCTCGCTGGCAATGCCACCCTCTTTCGCATGTGAGCAGCAATGCAAATTGCAATCGTGCTTAAAACAACAGTAAATCCCAGGGGCTCTGATCGAGACTGAGGCATCTAAGACGAGGTCCTACTCAAGCTGCTACAAGGATGTGATCTTGGCCCTAAAAGCTTAGAGCTCTTGCAAAGATTCTGAGAATGCATTTTAACATCTGAATTGTAAAGTGTTAATTTTCTTTGTTTTGATTCCTCCCTAGTATCAAAGTTACCCCACTGGAGGTGAAGAGGGGGAGTACTTTTAAATTCCTTACTGTTCGGTTCAGCAATGAAGGGATAATGACAATTCTGACATACCAATCATTTATGGTAACAGATTGGGATGCTGTAAGCCAGCGATCCTCATCCCACACCAGAGGCTGGGAGGGAGAAGCTGGGAAGTGAGAAAAATGGCTCTTATCCATCTGCCAGTGTCACAGCCTTGCAAGTGAAACATGCTCTTGTGGAGAAGCTGACTCCCAAATCTTCCAACACAGGTCACCAACCTGTTTCCAGGCAGCCATGTGGGCAAGGCCATGAGACTCTGAATCTAAAAGGGGACCACCTGGAAGGGTGGACATATTGTTCAGAGTTACAGGAGTATTGATAATGTTTGTTGCAAGTGTCTCTAACTAAAGAAGGCACCTTGTTCAGATACTTGCTTACTGAACAAGAGGTGTGGAGGGAGAAACAAGTCAGGACTCAAGGCCTTCTTTCTGTGATCACCTCAGCCCCTTGCCTCTCTGGAGAACTGTCAACAGCTTGGGGACATGGAGACATTAGGCTTCCTCCTACCTAGCCTAGGTGGTTTGGATTTCACCTTTGCTAAAAATATCCTCTCCCCCTTTCTATCGCAACCTGAACTACTGAGCTTCCAGTCATTGCTGTGTCCCAGCTGCTGGTCAGAGGATGCATAGGATGGTGTGGTGAAGGTATCGGACAATCTCATACTGCTATCTAACATAAAATGGTCCAAATGCCTTTAAAACTATGTCTGTGCTGCAGAGGACAAGCTCCCTTGGTATAGGGCATGGCAGCCCATTAGCACGTAGCTTGCTGCGCAACAGGGGAGAAACAACATCTCTAAAGACAAGAGGAGAAACGCCTGCCCTTATAAGTAGAGATCTATAAATGCACTGATCAGAACCTGATTAAGAAAGACTAAGTGAGACAATACAGTAGTTCTTATATCATATTCTATAGGTTACATCAACACAGGCCTTGACTTGTGTTCGACAATGAACTTCCAGTGTTGGAGGTAGCACCTTCCTCCTCTAGTGCCCCCAGACTTTCTAGTAGACTTCCAGGTCTGCTATAGAACCACCTGCAGAAAGACTTATGGGGAGATATAGCATTTTTGGCTAAGATGTGGGCAAAGACAAGGTTGGTAGCATGCTTGTGGTATGTGAATGTGGAAAAAGGAAAGGCCCTGCCTGGAACATGCTGAGCAAATATGGATGTCTGTGACGTCGTCTTGTCTTTGCTTCCTCTGCCCTTTCTCCACACTTGAAAGGCTGAAGGATCTGTATTGTAAGTTATACCAAAAGTTACAATTGCTGGAAATGTGTATTCATCCAATCCATCCCCCTCTTCCTCTCTCCCTCTGCCCCGTCCCCAGGCTCAGAGGCAGGGCTTTTCCTGGAACCCAGCGAGCATGATTTACAGCTCTCAGAAGCTAGTCTGCCACTTCTCAGGCTTTGTCCCAGCTCTAGCATAGAAAGCAAAAGGTGAGAGGAGGATAAATAAAATGAGCAACCCTTGGGTCAAGCCTACCTTTTGGCATGCGCTTCAAGATGCTGAACACCGTGCTTTGATCAATGAGGCCTTTGGCCCGAAAGAAGTGCATGCTTGGAGGAAACTGTCCTGTAGCTATGGCTGTTGCAACCTCCTTCTTCTTGAGGCTTACAAGCTTTGTACTGAGCTGCTGTTCCTGTCTACTTAGCACCAAATTGCCACCAGTTTGACGGGCTTTCTCCTGCTGCATTAAGGAGTCCCGGTCCTTCCAGAGTGGGGTGGGACGGCAGAGGGAAGCCAAATTCAGGAGAAGGTATGCCAGCCTTATGCCTTGCCCAGATGGAGGCTTCATCTTAGTGCTGCACCTGAGGGGGAATAAAAGAAAATTGGAGCACTAGCTTAGGTCAGAAGGTGACATCTTAGCAATGACCCACTGGGACATTAAACTACTGGCCCATCCTGCAGAAGTGGGTTAATTGGATGTTCAGTACTGGGGGCACATTGGTACCTGTGTCCCCTGTATTTAGGACTATATATTCACACGCTCCCCATGATGCTGTCTGCACACAGCAAGCCTGTGGGCAGGGTGGAGAGGAGATGTTACTCTCCAGATCAGGCTGGCAGCACATCATGCAGACCTGCAGTGTGGCAAAGGTCTTGCCCTGGAACAGGGGAGTGCTGAGGTGAAGACTCTAGCTTGCAAGCTGGGATGGAGCCCCCTCAGAATAAGGGGTGCTGATGACAAGGTGGCAGCTGTGCTGCTAGCATCCCAGGGAGGGAAGCAGGACTCCATAGCGCTCAAGGTGCTTTTGGTTTTTTGCTTAATGTAATCAGATCTCTCCAGTCAAGAGGGATTCCCTACAGTCAAGAGAAGACCTTGTTGCACTCCTGTAGTACATTCCAGCTATTGTAGGGGTTAACTTAAGGGCAGAAAACCCCTGGCTTCCACTGCAGTGACAGAGGCGTGTCCCTTCCTTGCAATCCCAGAAGAAAGAGGACAGGAGGGACACCATGAGAGTAGTAAGAGATCATAGGAGATGCGCACACGTGAACTTGGAGAACTCTGCCCTTCCCAAAAAAAGCATAGCTGCAATATAATCCTTCAACACCAGGCTTTAGTGACCTCCCACACCAATCCCTCCAGACCAAAGCAGGCTGGAGAAAGGCTCAACATTTTTAAATGGTCCCCTGTGAATTACGTAGTAAGTCCCTGCTTGCGCATGTGCCTTCTGCTTCCAGCTTCTCCTCCGCCCGTGGTGCCTCCAGCCCCTCAGCCTTTGCCCCATCAGTGGGTCCCAGGAGATGAAGACGTGCTGGGGGAGCAATCTGCTGGGGCCAGTGTGTGGGGGGGGAAGGAAGTAGGTGCAGCCCTACGTCGGGCCCAGCTCTGAACTTGGAGAAAGAAACATCCTAGAAGATGTTATCTTATCCCTGGTGAGACTGACTCACTTACTGTTAACTTTCCTCCTCCTTGCATCCAGAGCTCATCCAGCTGCTGCCCGAGAGAGCAGGGAACAGTTATCTCTCTTGCAAGCCGGCACTGTCCCAGCAAAGATAAAGAGGCAGGATCCGTCCCGGCGGTGCAGAGCCAGGCACCCGGTGCAGACAGTTCCTCTTCCTGTGCTGTCGCTCTAGCTTGCTCAGCTTTTATTTATCCCCGTCCCTACCGCTTCATGAATATATAAAGAGGAGGAGGAGGCAGGGGAGGTTATGAGAAAGCAGGGCACAGGCAGCTGGAGGGATCTGGGCTGGGAATGGGGGGGGGGGGGGGGGGGCAAAGCAGTGGGGTTACCTATGGGAACCCCTCCAGCTCCTGCACAGAATAGAGGTGGACTCTTTAACCCGTCATTGCCTGCCTGCGAGGCAATCGAGGGCTTGTCTGTGCAGCCCTCCTGCGTACCCTGATACGTGTACGCAGCTTTTAAATACCCTGGAAGAAACACCTAGGCACGTGTTCCTGGTGTGGGGAAACTCTTAAGCCCTGCTCAGGCTGTCCTAGGAATACACGTGAGCTTGGATATCTAATCTGAGGTAGAACACTGTGCATTTAATGCCAACAACACCGCAAACTCTACTTACTAATGGGTTTTTATCCGAGAAAACAGTCATTTGTAAAAGTCGCTTTAAATGATTTTGCCCAGTCTTTGCCGGCTGTGCGAACCAGGCAGATGTCAATCCAGCCAGCTGTTCCAGGGCTGCAGTGGGCATACAGGGCTAAACCTGTTCCTGGGGACTAAATCAGGTAGAGGTGGGTATGGTCAGATTTAAAATAAAAAAAAAAAAAAATTAAAAAATCACAACAAATATTGTAATTTTACAATTTTATTTTGCACAGTTGAATGGACTGAGTTTTAAAGTTATTTAAAGCAGATGTTACATAAACAGCTTCCAGTGGAGAACAAAGTCCATTTGGTTTAATTTAATCAAAATTTTAACGATTTTAATTTTTTTTAATAAGAAAAAGATCTCATAAGCCAAGAGCTATTGAAAACAACCCACAGCAGTCACAAAGACCATTTTTGAGGCACAGAAAGTAGAATCTGGCAAATAATACGTTAAATTTCATTAGCTGGCACCAGTGCAACAGATTGAAAGCAGTGTGGACAGGCCCCCCTGAATATCCCAGCTGGACACTCGCCAGCTTTCCCTCCTCTCCCGGTCCCTTCACCCTTTGCTGTCATCAAGATTAGTCCCAGCATCCATGCAGGGATCAGACAGGATCCCCCAAATACCCTCTGAGCCCCAGCTGGGGCAGTGGGTCTGGAGGGTGGCTGCAGCCCCTTGCCCACTCCTCAGCAGGATGGGGTTTCTCTGGAGTCCCGAGATGCTCCTGATGCCAAAGGGAGATCAGAGGAGCAGAAAGATCGACCCAACTATGCAATGGTCTGCACAGTTGATGAAAGCAATCCAAGGAGGTATGGGGGAGACCGCAGAGGGAAGCGCATGGAGTAGAAAAGGGATGGCTGAGCAAGGATAAGCATTCTGCCTACAAATACCTTCAAGGGAACAATATAAGCGAAGGAAGGGATTTGCTCTAATTATCTTGAAATAGTAAAGCCTGGTGTTAGGACCGTAAAACCAAATTCAGGCTAAGCAGTTAGAAAACCATCTCTGCGGTGAGCAATTGGGTGCTAGAGACAGGTTCCTAGGGAGGAGCATCTAGAGGGGTTAAAATGCTGTGCGAAAGACCTCAAATAGCAGTTCAGAGCTAAGCAGGGGTCTTGGAAATGCCTGCCAGAGCACCTCAGAGATTTCCAGCACTGGTTCCTCCCATCAAATAGAGTTTAAAAGACAAAACCAAAATCCAGTGCTAAAACACTTCTTTAATGGGACTTTTCCATGTAAACAATCACAGCCATTGCCAGGAGAGTGCTGTACAGATGTTGCAAGGGTTGTGCTAGGAAATAAGAAGGTGTTTGAGATGCTTTGCTCTCTGTTAAAATGTAGTCCACGCTCTGAAAACAAAAATCATGGGGGGCCAGCACTGGTGAAATGAGACCATAGCTGCATTTAGGCAGGATACGTGTGGATGTGGAGGGTGGAAGGAGGGAGCACAGGACAACCCAACGCAGAGTATGGTTGCCACCAGCCAGGAGCCCCACTTGTGGGAGGATCTGGGTTCCTCTAGTGCCTGCAAGGATTCACAGGTCTTGCTTCAGACCTCCCTGGGAACCAAGGCATGGTATAGGAAGACTTGCCCTGTATAAAGGACCAACAAGAAATGTTATAGGTGTCATTTCCACGCAGACACATCTCTTAGCTAGTTTGAATTCTTGCTGAGAAGTGGGTAACCTGGCTGGACATTGTGTAATAGCTCTGTGTGTCTGTCTATGAGACCGTAATTGCAGTTCCTGTCCAGTCTTGACTGGCTCCTGAAATAATCTTAAACTCTCTGGCTCCGGTCCCGCTTGCTGTTTAGCTAGGGCTGATAGGGGCACTGGTCATGCCAGCTCCCTCCACAAATGCCCCAGCTATTCCCTGGTTTCTTGGGTGGTTTCTAGCCCATGCTGACCTCTTGGCTGCTGCAACTGTACCTAGCAGTGTTCAAAAGCCCTATTTCAAAGCTGTCATGGGTACGTCTGTGCAAGCTGCAGGCACACCCTTTCTTTATGCCCAGCTGCACATCAGATGCATAAGAAGCTTTAAATAGCTGGTGGACACCACTTAGTGCGCTCAGTGAATTCCCCTTGGTTCGGTTTCAGTTCCGTATGCCAATCAGTTGTTTGGTTTTTTTTTTTCAAACCTTCTGAGCTTCTTGGAGGCGACGGCTACCGTGTCCTCCAGCACGTTTCCCCACCTCTCCCTCCCGCATCTTCTCTGCTGCCACCACAGCTGGGTGTCTGCTCCCACCCCTGCAGCAGCAGCGGTGCAAAGGGGAGCGTTGACACAGTCCCCCACAGTGGGGTGCTGGAAGGGGGAAGGACTGCAGAGGCAGCAGCAGCATCTGGCTTGTGGACATGCATTTTTCACTTCATATTTCAGCTGGGTGTATCACACAGTGCTTTGCAGCATCCTGCAAAGTCCATCTGCTGCTGCAGCCTCTGCATGGAGGATCAGCTTGCTGTGTGCCACTGTGGATCCCAGCCCCAGATTAAAGCCCTGCAGCACATGCAGATGATTGCAAAAGATGCAATGATGATAAACCCAGCAGAGGCTGGACCCAGGGGTGGTGCAGACCCAGCTGTGTTTCCTGTGCAGGCAACCCATCTTGCGTAAGCCAAATCCAAACCAAAGAGCATTTCTGATAGAACAGAGGGTTGGGGTGTCTTTTAGCTTCCTAACCTCTCTGAACATGCTGAAGTCTAAGCCATGCTCTGAAAATATTACTGTAAAGCCAGGAAGAGCAGATTTGAGCCTGGAAATGCGTTCCCAGCTCTATCAGTTAGCTTTCCTTTCCGTGCCAGCTGCCTCATTTGTGAAATGGGACAGATTCCCTACCTAGCTGCCCTGCGTGACAGTGGTGACTATTTACTGTATCTGCTGGTGAAGTAGCCACGCTCCCCAGGCCAGCGGCTTGATGACTGCAGTTTCAAAGCAAGTCTGCATAAGGGACGTACTCTAGTTATGAGAGGAAAACTGTGAGGTGGGACAAGGGGCTGGGAGTACATGGGCAGAGAGGGCAGTGAATGAGGGCAGGCTGTGGAAAGCCTCCTCCGTGAACCCCTACCTCTCTGCTAGGTCTGGGAGAGACCGCAGTGCCAGTCCCTGCTCCGAAGCAGTCCCAGCCCACGGTTAATGCCTGCGAAATGCTTCAAATGTGTAAAAGTGCTAAGTGCTATAAATTATTATTAAGAATAGACTTGCCCAGGATGTTTGGGATGATTAAAATCTCCCCACTGGCCTGCTAAATAACCTCTGCTTTGGTCTGGCTGGGCACAGGTTGGTGGTTGGGTTTTTTTGCCTCCTGTTCCCCCCCCCCCCCACCCCCCCCCCCCCACTTTGTGCCCAGCCAGGCAAAAATATGGGCCATTTACCAGCCAAGCAAGGCAGTCAGTGGGAGCCCTGCAGCAGAGAAGACACGGGTCTGCCGTGGGTCGTGCCGGCAGCATTGCTCCCCAGCTTGCAGCCAAGCTCCGCTCACCCTCAAGATGCTCCATCCCCATTCAGAAACCCTCCCTCCCCTTAGCTGCCCAACCATGCCTCCGTCCCTCTGTCCTTTCGCTCCTCCTCAGCTATGCCCGTGGCTCTCTGATGATTTAAAATAAATAAGACACTTGAGATGCTACAAGAACTGGAGCTGGGAATGGGGAAAGCCAGGGAAAGAGCTAAACTCCCAAGTTAACGATGAATCACTCAGGGAGTAGAGTCATTGATTTGTAATCATTGCCTGGCTCCCAAATATAATAGCCGTGAATTCCTCTGACCAGCAACCGAGACGAGGCGCTTTTGGCTATTCCCAGCACACCTGCAAAAATTCAAATCCATCTTGCTTACAAGAGCAGTGCTCGTAGCTCCAGGAGCCCAACAGCTTCATCGGCGCTCGCCCTCTAACAAGTGGAGTCGTGGCGATCGCCAGCAGCAGCCTGCACGCACGCTGGGATGCTGCTGAGCTGAGCTTGCAAATAAATAAGTCAAACTGCATGGTTTCCTTCAAAAATCCCTCCCCTAGGGTTGTTCCCCGCTGCTGTTACCCTGTAGCGGAGGGCTGGGAAGGGGAAGGACAAAACAAAGCAAAGCAGTGTGCATTAGTTGCTCTGGGAGCAAACAGCAGGCTGCCAAGGGCTCCCAGGGCAGGAGCTGAGAGCCCTGGGTATTCGGGAAAGAGGCTCGGTGCCATCCAGAGCAGGTCCCAAGCTGTCTCCGAGCTTTCTCTGCAAAGGCTCCCAGAGAATATTAGCAGAGCCTCTAGTTTATTATTTGTGTTCTTGTATTCTGTCCCTCTCCTACCTACTAGGGGCAAAAATGAGAGCAAACCAGGCAAACAAAACATCCTGGATTAGCAAGAGTACCTGACCCAGTCTCTCGAGGGAATGACTTTAGGGAGGGAAGAAGCCCAGTGACACTGTGGGAAGTGTTTTCTTGCTTTTTGCATTAGTCATATGAGGTTTCCTGCCTGCCCTGGGGTGTCTATATCTATCACCAGGCTGTGGTGTCTCCCATGGATTAGCTTGGTTTTGAAGGAGTTGGCCCTACTAGAGCAAGCAGGGCAAAATTTTTGTTCCTAAAAGCTGTATTCCATCTAAACATCCCCCTTACTCCCAGCCTCCTACTCCACCCACCTGAATTCCCCAGCTGGAACCTAAAGCAAACCACATCTCTGCCCTAATCCCCCCACCTCTGTCCTGGGAGTCCATCACACCTTGATACAGAGGATCTGAGTTCATCCCTGGTCACTCTGCAGCTGTGAGTGTCCCTGTGATCTCTGTCAGGACACCCTGTGTCTCCATGTCAACCATCTGCTCATCTCACTGTCTCTCCATTTCTCTGTTTCTACATTACCCAGGTTGCTGCACCATCACACAGACTTCAAGCCCGATCAGTAAGAAGTCCAAGGCCTTGCAGTGGCACAGCACCATGGTTTCTCCCTCTCTCTAGTGGGAGCTCTCGTAGAACTCCCACCTGAAGACACTACATGCATTTGGGATACTACACTGCATCCCAAAGCTATGGCTCTATCTTATACTCTCAGGCTCCAGAAACGCTTTGGGAGAGAGGATAGCAAAGCCTGGGGAGCACAGCAGCAGCTGCACCCAACCTTCAGCTGCTCAGAGGTCACTCTTGTATGTGGTTTCTTTTCCTCCTGTGCATGAGGCAAGCAAGTCAGCATTTAGAATGGGTTTATACTACAAAATTAACGGTAGTGAGGAGCATTTGAGTATAAACCTGACTGCTCGCCCCAAAAGTGTCTGTCTCATCGCCAAGCGTTATCCTGCCTAGGCAAACCTCCAAACTTTATTAAAGCCTTGAGATGTCAAAACAAGGCTTCTGCTGCGTTCCTTTTACAGGTACCTCCATACACCGTCACCACAAATGCAGACGCTGGCCTCAAGCCAGTTAGAGCTAGCAGCGCTGCCAGCAAAACATCATTCCCCCCAAGCATTACCCAGCTTCTCAGGCAGGGTTGTGCTCTGCGGGGATTTATATTGCTATCAACTGTAGCACAACCTGAGCAACGGAGCTTAAAGCGAGGTGAGGGGTGCTCATCACAACAACAGTCACTCGCCCAGGGTACACACTCAACAGCAGAGCTCAGCCACTTGGGATCATTACAGAAAAAGTTCAGGGCATTTCTGGCATGCCTAGACTTGTTCATCCTGTTCTTCAGAGGCATTTCAGCCCAGCCCATAACACTTTGCCTCTTGTCCCCTGGCACCTCCCAACCCTGTCTTGCAGGTAGTGATAGGTGCAATCTTACCTTCGCCTAAAGCGCGGCATCGCCCCAAGAAATGCTCTTTCACTACAGCACTACCTGCATCCCCACAGCAAGCAGAGAAGACCTCAATGCCCCCACCCCAACCTGGGTGACAAAGGCGTGAAGCACACAGTAAGTGTCACTTTTGCAAGCCCTTCAAGCAACAAGCTGCAGTATGATCACTGACCTCACAAAGTGAGGCACAGACAGAGGCTTCAAGGATACGGCTTGTAGGGTCTTCAAGCCAAACAGCCCATGTCTTTTGGTAGTCCTGGGAATACAACCACTTCTCAGCCCACCCTGGGAACAGATAGCTCAAGCCACTATCTGACAGATAGCTCTTTCAGTCACCGGCGAACAAGCCTTGGCTCTTGAACCTCACTGTCAGCTCTGAGAATGGCTCCTGTGTGAGTAATACACTGTGCGACAGGATGGGAATGTGCTGCTACGAGGTCCGCTGTGTAACCTGGATAATCAGATACGAGAGGAAGTATGGCTGCAGGGACGAATCCCTCTGGCTTGCCCTGAGATCCTGCTCCACATATAGCCCCCTCCAGAGTGACATGTTAGGAGCCCTGGGGAGCCATTATCACTATCTGCCTAAAATTCCCCGTTCCCATGGCCTTCTTCAGTTTGAGAGACAGCCCTCATGGCTCTAGCACAAATTAAGATTTTGGTATGTGGCACATACGTGCAGGAATGCTGCCCGTCGCTGTTTTGCATTACAATATGAGAGCTGCTTCCTTTATATTCAGCCTGATCGATACGTCCTCTGCAGATGGACAACTCTATTTCCCACTGGTTTCACTCTGTTGGTGACAGCCAAGGCAAGATCACAAGCAACATCAGGAATGTAGGCATCGATCAGCGCGTCAGCTGTGAGGAAGCAGCAACTTGGCTGCTCTGTGGGGGAAGGTGAGCCTGGAGCTGGGGTGACTGCAAGGCAGGCACGGGGCAGCGGCCACACTGGCAAAGGCACAGAACCACAAGACGCGGGCAAGAAAAGAACAGGTCTGGTGATGGTAACCAGGTTCAGCCAAGTGTCCTGGGATTGCTGGGCAAGTCCGTGATGATGAGCCAGATCCGAGGTGAAGACGGGGACTGAAGTCCACAGGCCAAGGCCCACAGAAACAGGGTACATGGCACAGGCATGGCTGCAACACAGCTGCGCGGTAGCCCAGGTGGGGACCAAGTGCAAGACCCTCAGCTTACAAGTGAACAGCAGGACAGGCCCTCGCTGAGGCTTTTTAGCAGAGCCTTCTCAAAGAGCTCTTACCTGCACGACTGTCTAAGTTAGCCCTGAGCCAGGGAGCCGAATGCCCTGACACTAGCTACCACACTGTGTAATGCTTCTCAAGGCAGGTATAGATGCCAGGGATGAATATAATCTGCTGCCAATCTCCAGGCTCAAGCACCACACTACCGCAAATGCCCATGTTAATAGCAGCGGGCATTTTAGAGGAAAAGACCCTTACCAGACATCCCAAGCTCTCCGCCTGGTTGGGATAAGCCTGTGTTACAACTGGTGTTCGTACAGCAGTCTAATCCTCTGTTCTGCTTCCTTGACCACCACCAACCCCTGCCCTAATACGACCTGAGGCAAGCCATGCAGTAGGATCTGTGTTCTGTGGTTTCACCGAGTTGTGCCTCTGACTTTTTTTGCCCTCTTGCTTTTGATCTGACAGCAAATGCCACTCAAGGCTGGCTGCCATTGCTTTTCCATCACTGTGAGTTCTCTGTAACTCCGAGCTCTCGTTTCCCTGCCCGCCTGTGTAAGGCACCCTTTGCAGAGATAAAGGCTGGGTACCACCAATGCCACTTCCCCGGCTTTTCGGGAAGGTACAGGGCAGTGGCAGGAGGGATGGTTTGTAGCGGTACAAACAAGCAGTGGTTTGTCACCCCTGAGACTTCTGCAGCAGTGAAGTTCTCCACTCTTATAAAGATCTTGCTCACGTGGAAAGGATGTGGAAGGTTGCTGAAAAAAACAAAAAAGGGAATGAATAGAGAAGTTGCCAACTGCGTAAAAGTAACTGTGTTTTCGCAAACTGTGTTTGAAATGGTGCTGGGGACAGAAAGCAGTGTGGTGCATAGGAGGGAACCCTGCCTCGGCAGCAATACGCGCGCACGCACACCTTCTTATGCTAAAACAGTATTCATGATTTCACTCTGGAGGGGGAGTACTATAAGCCAAGCTGAACTTCTAACTGACTCCGGTGATTCTGGTAGTTTCTGTATATTCACCCTGTTGTGAGTTGGACCTGAACCAGATCCCACCTGCATCTCTCTCGGGCGTTCAAAACCTACCTCTGGGAAATGACAGGAAAGATGAAATGCTCAGCGTTTCTGCCATCCTCACCAGTCCCTGAGCAGAAGAGGGGGCTACCAGCTACCAGGACCCTTTCTGGAGGCTTTTCTAGGACCAAGATGAAGATGTATCAAGGTAGGGACGTGGGAGGGACAAGCTTAATAAAATATACGGAGGGCTGTGCCACAGGCACTGAGACACAGCGAGGCTGCAGCGCGTTGGAAGGGACCGTCTCCATTAGTGTGAAGAGAGAAGATCCAACAACTGCATTTAGCCTGTGGACATCTTAATGTCTCTGAAACCACTGGCCCACCTCCTCCCGCCGCCGTCCCAGCCTGGCGTGCATCGCCAGTCGCCGCGCTGACACAAAGCTGTAATTGCCAGCACGGGGACCGGGGCCGAGGGGAATTCGCTGAGGCAGTCGGGCTCTCTGGCAGCCTGTCAGCTCCTAGGTCCGCAATGGAAATTAATCACTGAAGCTCAAGGAAACACACCTTAAACAAAAACCCCACCGGCTATGCTGAGGAGGCAAGGCATGTCCAGCCTGTTGAAATTACATTGTAATTAAAACTTAATAAAAAGTGGCATTTATCGATGAGTTGTATTAACCTTGTCTAAAACCATTTGGACAAATTAAAGCTCCTCTCGATCTTTTCCTGCCGTGCTAAAAGCAGCAAGGCATGAAACAGATCAATAACGCTAGCCACATTGGCTCTTTGTTCGGGGCAGAAGAAAGCTTTGCTGTTGGAAAGCTTCAGCTGGCATGGCTTCAACCACCGAGACACTGCCTCCTGGCCTCTGCCAGGGCCCCTGCTGGCGAGCCCCAAAAGAGATTGCCAGGGTACTTACATGGGCACACAAAAACGCTGCCGGGGACCAGCTGTCCCACTCCGGGGGACACTTCCAGGTTATTTGCATGAGCAGATATAAATGTATGCCCCGGAGAGCGCTGCCAGGGCCCCTGCTGGCACGCAGCGGGGGCTGCTGCCAGGGTACTCGCCCGGGCACAAAGCAGCGTGGGCCTCGGGGTGAGGCTGTCGCGGCCCCCCATGCGTGCACATCGCACCCCTGCGAGGGTGCTTCAGGGCACAGCCCCTCGCGGGAGCGTAAACACCCAGGGCTCCGAGCGGCACGGCCGTGGCAGGGTCTCGCGTCCCAGCTGGATCACTCCCCACTTCTTCTGCGCCGGCTCCAGACCTGTAAAGCAGAAAGGCTGCCAGACCTTGAGCTCTTTCCTTCCCTCGCCCAGCTGCGTCCGTCTCTCTCCAGCCACACAACAGCTGAGCAGCTCAGCACCGCGCCACCTGCTCCCCACCTCCAATCCCCCCCTCCAAACCCCACGCATGGCCACCCCGGGGACACTCAGCACTCTGCCCCTTCAGCTGCACCCTCCTCCCACAGGGCTCTGACCCCCACAGCAGCCATGGGGTTGATCATGCAGTGTGCAGTGGCTGGGAAACGAGTGGGCACCGTGGGAGAAAACTCTAAATACGCCCGGCTGAGGCAGGGCGGGCAAGTCAGCCCCACGCGTGCCTCCTCCCCGTGCAGCCAGGCAGGGCGGGCAGGAGCAGGCAGGAGAAAGGCACAGGGACAAATGGGATGCTTCGGTCTTCTGTCTGCTGTTGGGGATGCTCTCAGTCACAATCTGCTCATGATGAACAGTTACTGTGGCTTCTGCTAAGAACTGCCCCTATGTGCGCGCTCACATTTGCTGTCGGGTTTGCTTAGGCTGCGACCCCGGTGCTTCCCGCTGCGGTCCTGCCATGGCCGGAGCGCTGCTCTTCTCTCCCATCACTCATCTGCTGCACTTCCACAGCCGCTGGCTTGCCACAGGCCATCACATGTGTGAACAACACCAAGTGTGTGGATATGGTAGTTTAACTCTGGTTGTTCTCATGTGATCAAGTAGGCACCAGGCTTGTTGCCTTTTTGGATGCTGGTAAGACCTTGGTCTCCGTTACAGCCCGCAGCAGCCGGTGACAGGGGAATCGTGCTCTGGCTGCCAGCAGCACTTCACTGCTGGTGTGATGCAGGTACCCTTCAGGGATGCTTAAAATGGGTAAAACACTTTTAGAGAGAAAACATCTAGGAACTTTCTCTTTGGAAATGCCAATGCTGCAGCACAGCCAATGAAACCAAATTCTGGGAAAAATAAATCTGATAAAAAGTAAGTTTGCTTGTTTGCTTCCCACCTGAGCAGGTAGTTAAGCCATGGAACTTGCTGCCCCAAGGCATTTGTTTAAGGCAAAGGATTTTTTGCACCTTTTCACCAGCCCCTAGCACAAGCCCTTGCTGGAGTCAGGACCGTGTGGGCATCACCCTTGAGCCATCCCTCTAACCTTGCATCACCCTCAGGGCAGTTTAGGATTACAGTGGGCATATTCAATACTTGACATTTAAAGTAGAAATAGAGGAAGCGGTTTGTGTTGGATCAGACTAACTCTTCCTCTCTTCTAGCACTGTTTTTGCCAGGGGTCAGCATCACGGGCAGGGACACAAAAACCTGCAGTAGGTAGGAGCAGGAAAACATGCCTGCTTATGAAACCCTTCCCAAACTCCACAGGCGAAGGTTGAATACAGCTTTGGTAAGCAGGGATTACATCACTAGAAGCTTTTGTTGCTTTAATTATAGCTTTTAATATCGCCTGTAAAAATGTTTGAGACCTGCTGAACTCTGACTCCTGCTAAGACCCCAGGGCTCCATCGCACATGGCAGAAGAAAGTTCCACAGGTAAGATATGAATGGTGTGAAAAGATATTGCCTGTAATTGTCCTTATACTGTTTCTAATGCAATTAAATATCTCTGGATTTCACACAATGAAATGGGGAGATGAGTTCCCAGTGAATCTTTTCAAGCTTCTCACTCTTTTATGGAGTTTTATCAAGCTGCAGCCACAAAGGAGGGGGGAAAAAAGACTTTGACTCAACCCTGGCTGAGGAGGAAAATGCCTTTGTTTTTACTGTGTGGTTCTGCTTTCCATTTGCATTCAGAATTAAAAGTACTCCGTCTAGTGACGAAAGTAACTTCTTGATGCTTGTCCCCTTCCTGCACCTCGGTTTTGCCTGGTCTCCCTGCAAAAGCAACGCCAGTGTAGGAGATTAATATAAAGGGTTAGCGAGCAAAATCTGTCTTGCTGATAAAGGCATATGAAAAAGAAAACCCCACTAAAGCCTCAGGCCTCCTGTTTAGTTTGCAGAGTTGCAAAATATAAAAAAATTCCCTGTTTAGTAAATTGGGGAAACATGGTCCGGAGCAACTGAGAGACAGATGTGGAACCCCATGATGCCAGCGCTACAGACTCGCTTTTCAAGCTAGAACAATACTTTAAAATGAAAAATTCATTACCCGGATCTGTGAAAAGCAAATGAAGCTCAGCCTTTCCTAACCTTGACATTTTCCAGACTGCTGGCCAAATCCATGGGTAGGACACACGCACGCACATCCACCCCCATCCTTCAAAGGGCTAGCTGGTCCGACAGAGAATGGCTTTCAGATATGACTTATCGTCTCTGAATGCACTGTGACACCATCAAGTCCCAGCGTACAAGGCGCTGTGCATCTATACTTCTAATTACTAAAACCAACGGTGGTAAAGGCTTTACCGCTCTGTCTGCGCACTGTTCTGGTATAAATCCCCAAAGACACAAACCAGAGAAAGAGCGGGTGAAAGCAAAGTGCAACAATTAGTAAGTTCATTCGCCAGAAGTCCATTTGCATGTGCTATTGCCAGTTGCCGCTCCACTTAGCCATGGTGAGCTATTTTGGCAACCAGGGTCTGCTCACTGACGTGAGGCTATCCTAACGCCGCCCTCCTTGCTCTGCGTTTTGTCCCTATCCTCCCCCAGCTCCATCTATAATGTGACGGTTTCTGCCAAACAATGTTAGTGCATTAGCCACTTTTCAAATGATCGCTTCCCCACTGGGTAGGGTCTCTTCAGAGCGAGAGGACGGAGACCACAAGCCTCTCAGCTCCAAAGAGATTTTCCCCTCCCCGGTTAGTGGTATTCCCTGAGCCCTGCTGATGAAAGACACAGATGTGTCTGCAGAGGAGCAGCTCTCAGTGCCTGCCTCATTCCCCAGAGCCTTCTTCAGCCAGTTTGATGTCTAAGTGGAAGGGAAGAAAATAAGCTGACAGTGGGGTTACCACCCAGATGATTTTCTGAATTGATTAGCTGCTTTTTCATAGGTCTCACAGCCATACAAACAGCAACCTCGTTGGATCTTGCGAGCTAAGTAATGACCTCGGCTAGGAGAGCTCTAGAGAAAGACCAGCCATAATGATGTGCTGCTTCCCTAGGAAAGAAACAAAGGAGAAGCCAGGGGAAAACAACGTGAAGGGAACTAAATAACAGCTAGAAAGAGGCAAGGGAAATGCAGCTTGCAACAGCGAGAGGAAAAATAAGCACCTTTCAGCAGCGGCTTGGTTTTGACTCCAATTTGTATGTAAAGGGCTGGGCAAGCAAGGAAAAGAGAGCTCAGACCACAACTTTTTGAGGTCAGGGCTGTGAGTGTGGGACAGCCCCATCAGCAGCTAAGGGTGTGTTATGATAGAGGTGATGTTGTAATAAAATCCAGATCCCTTTGAGCTGTCATGCTCTGGCCAGCCCGCTGCCACATGTGGGATGGCCAGGAGCAGCGATAGCAGCTCTGGCCGTGACCTCCCTGCCAAGCAAAGCTGAGCTGCACGGGCCAAGCATCGTCCCTTACGCAGGGCTCCCGTGCCCCAAAACCCTCCTGGCCGCGAGGCTTTCAGCTTAAGCGGGCACCATCTGTGCCGCAGACCTCCCGCCTGCCCCAACCCCACTGCCCCCAGCCCTCTGCCCCACTGCTGCCGGGGCAGGGTGAGCCCAGCCTGGACACAGGAGCTCGGACCCTGGCCCCAGCCCCCGAGCCACCCTGCAGTCCGCGGGTGGGAGTGGCGGGCGGCAGTGCTTTTTGTGCTGCACACTGTCTGTCTGTCCAGGGTCTTGCACCCCGGTGACAAAACCTCTGGGGGCTGCAAACGGGCCGGGCCGGGCAGGGCAGCTGAGCCCAGCAGCCGTATTGGGGCTTCCTCGGTTCTCCCACCGTTTCTGAGAGGGAAGGCTCTCCTTCAGCATCCTTGGACAGCCCCACTCGTGGGGAAGCTGCACCGCAGGCAGGGAGGGTGAGTGAAGCCCTCTCTGACCAGCCTGCAGAGCACTTTGGGGTCCATAAGTGCCCCATGCAAAGCACGAGCTCCGTGTGCCTCTGGGCTGAGACAGGCTTCAGCGAGGGCTGCCACCCACCAGGCTGTGGGTGCCACCGGGGCACGTTCTGCTAGATGCTGCAGAGATGATGGGTGGCATAAAAGGGGTGAGTTTTGGAAGTGAGGAGACTTAGGCTGGACTCTAAAGGACTATGCTAATTTGGATCAGATACTAAATCTAACTTTGAAGGGGAACAAATGGCCCAGCCTTCCTAATCTTTTGCTCCTGCGTCTTCTTGAAACCTCAGAATAATGAGATTAGAAGAGGAAGGGTGAGATGGGTGCTACAGAGTCTCATCTCATTGCTCTTTCCCATCTGTGCTGTGCTAGTGCTGCCAGAGGGTTTTTATTTGACCAAAAAAAAAAAAAGCTGGAAATAAAACCCACACACAGTATATTCCCTCTGCAAGTGCCCCACTCCTAGAACTGCAGTCTGCTGCTCTCAGTGCCTCTAATTAGCTAAGCAAGGCAAGCACTCATTAGCCCCACCTGGGTCACTCTGCAACTGGGAAAGAGGAGCATTAACCCCCACATGGCTCCAGAATAAATAGGTGAGAGGCAGATTCCTTCCCTGTGGCTGCCTGTCCCAGCAGCAAGGCCCCAGGCAGCCTGGCCCTGGAGCAGGGCGCCTTTGGGTAGCAGCAGCACCGGGAAGGATGTTGGTGCGAGGAGGCTGGGTGTGCTGACAGTGCTCCTTCTGCAGCGTCCGATCTCCCTGCAAGGTACTATTAGCTGCAGATTTGGAGGGGAACATTGGGAGGTGGAAAGGTTTGTAACAGCACTGCAAAGTACAGTGCTGGATTTTTAGCTGGTTTTGTGCCATAAGCGCTTTGCTGGTAGTGTCTCCTGGAGTATGTCTGCGTGGGAATAGAGGGAGGCTCTGGCACGATGGGTACAACTGCAGTGACAGAGTTCGGCTTGGCACTGATGTGATGTTTCACAGCCATAACTTCAGAGAGCTAAGCAAAGCCAGCTGCCAGCTTAATAAAAAAAAAAATCTTAGATGTGTTTTTTGTTAAACTTAGGGCACAAGGGGTAAGTGAACACCAAAACTATTCCCTGTGCTATCATACAAATATTTCTCTCCTATGTCAAGGCTTCTCTCAGATCAGGTATTTCTTCCAGCTGTGGTAGTGCATCAGGCCCCAGGCTAGAGCCCAGGGTGTTGGGCACAGCACATACATGTGGGACAAATCAGTCACTGCCTCAGGTTGCTTGTAGCCTTTAAGTAAAAGCACTTATACGCTGGATTCAACCAAAATGGGCAGGCAGAGTAAGTCGGAGAATAGAAACAAGTGTGTTGTTCCTTGTTCAGTAAAGTTCATTATTATTTTTAGGAAATTGGTGCTAAACTATAGAAGGCATCTGTCTGGGAGAGGACAAGAGAGGAATAGGAGCAACTGCGCTGCCTACAGATAGGAGATGAAGAACACTGAGCTGCAGTAAGTGCTGAAAAGAAAATATGTCTCTGTCCTTCTCTCTCTGGTACAAAGAAACAGCATGGGGCACAGCAGCTGCAGCAGCCAGCAGCAGGAAAAGGATGGAGAGCGTTTAAAATATTTCATGACTCTGACTGAATCTTGGGGCTGCAGAGAGGTTCTACCTTCCTCTGTGTTCCCCACCCTGCAGGTGGAAGGAAATTTGGGGCAGAGAAGGCCAGCAGTGGAGCCTGGCATGGAAGACACCCCTTCCAGGATTGGAAATTGTACTAGGTATAACAAAAATATGCTATCCTGCCTCTCATTTCTGCTTTGCAATCAGGGCAGAACAGTTAGGGAGACCCCCCCGAGTTCCCCAGGGCAGGCTACACAAATGATAGTACAGCAATGAGCCACTAAATCAGCAAGTGATCAGTGACTTCAAGTCACCCCCCAGCTACTGCTCACGGACTTTTCTTTTTCTGAGGACCATTTCTCACCAGGCATTGATCACTGACGTGGAGAAATCAGGAACAGATGGAACAGGCTGACAGCCATGGACCTGAGCTACCTTCTGGTTATAGCCAGCAAGTAAAACATTCCTCCCCAAACCCTGCCCTCACCCTGCTTCAGATGAAGGGCCAAGCAGTTGGTCTGAGCTGCTAGATAGCTCCTCACTCAGCAGCTTTGAGATTTCCGTGCAATTTCCTAAGCAGAAAGATTAAAAAGGGATAGCCTGTATAGGCTACGCGTGTACGTACACACACATGTGCTCCTGCACGCACAGGCATCCTCATGTTAATAACCCTGTAGGAATTTCTTGCCTATCCTAACCACGCAAGCTATCAACACAGGCAATAAAGCCATAGCATGGCTATTAGTGGTGTGGAGTCTGTAACACACAGTTAAGCAGATCTTGTAGCGAACGGTGACATAGTTGGCAGTTCATTACAGCATTTGTTGCCTCCCTCTATGGTCGTCCACCTATAGTATCTAAGGGTGTTCAGCAAAGACCTGTTAATAAAATTGCATATAGCTACAACTATATGTTAACATCTTCATTTCACAGACAAGGATCTCGAGGCATAGTGATCGTTTGTACTACCAGCAGTTTGGAATACTAAAACTGATAGCATATAAAAAAAGGTTACTATTTATGCTAGATATTTCCCTCCTGTATTTTTTCTCAGCTGAATCAAAGGAATTAGTTTGGCTGTTTTCTTTTATTTCAAGTCATCTTTACTTTTCTTTCTGTTTGTTAATCTTCCCCAGCATGATCTTCAAAGTTGGGATTGGGAAGACTGCAGTGGAATTTTGACTGTCGGTTTGGATTATATTTAATATCACTGTTGTAATGGTATCTGAATGTTTTGCTAAATGAATTTTTGCTTGGTTTTGCTTTCAACTTGACTCCTATGATGGTACTTCAGAACAATGGTACTCCTCTCTCATGGGAAGGAAAAACCAGTTGAGAAAAGCACTTGCTTTGGAAGGATGAGGGTGGAGTTGCGATGGGTATTTAGAGATGCTAGATACATCAGAGAGAGGGGAGGGAAAGAAAAGCAAAAGTGGTGAAGTTTTGCCTCTCTAAGCGAAGAGACTTCCCAGAAAACAGTGGTCTTATGCGGGGCCCCTCTCTGAGGCCTTAAAAAGCTGGGCACACAGAACTAGAAATCATTTAGGTCGTTGCCTCAGCCCAGAACTCATGGGCAACCTGGTACTTGTGGCCACAGGGCTGACAAGAGAGCGCAAGCTAAAGTTGAATATTACATGCCGATGGACCTGGGGAGGAAATGAGCTGGGAAGAGGGCTCACTCCTGCAAGATGTGGTGGCTCCTTAGGAGCTTAAATTAGAGAACAACCCAAAGGTTGTACATTGTCATCCCAACCAAAAAGCTCATTGAATGGGTCCCACAAAAAATCAGCTCTTCAGGTGTTTACAGTGAGCAATGCTTTATCCTCCGTTGGCATCGTTTGTGCTTCCAACAAAGGTAGAGAAGCACAGCATTGCCCGCAGTACCTTACTGCTTGGGCCCTTGGGCCAGCGAAGACTGGAGACCACTGACGTCAAGTGTTGCCCACGCAGTAAAATAAGAGTGACTCTGGCAAGGGCAGGCACACCCACACGAGCCACCAGCTCACCAGCCGAGTAATAACAGGAGTGAGGATACTTGTCACTGATAAACCGAATTCATACTCGGGTGGGCTGGTCCAGTTCGTGCTGAAGCCTACACTGCTGCCTCTTCACCACTGCTCTACACGTGCTGGCTTGGAGATACACTCCCCATGCTGCTTCATTCTGAATACCAGGAGGTGGCTGAGCTGGGTGCAGCTCAATATGTGTACCCAAAAAACACCTGCCCAGCTCCTGCCTCTTCACAACCCCCAGATCAAAGAGCAGTGGACTTAAACATGAAGTATGACTGGCAGCTAGGCAATGCTTCTTGACAGATGATACTCTGCAAAAGGAAGGGTGGCTTTTGTTTCTCTGCTCTTTGCAGAGTCTCACCCAGAGGAGCAGCAGGATGGGCATGATCTTGTGCTGTGTGAACTGCATGCCATAAATCTACCGGTCACAGTGGGTGAGAGAGCTCTTCTCTGCCACATCTCTCTCATGCTGGCAAGGGTTTTCACCCAACTAATTGCTTCACAGAGAACACATGTGCCCAAGCAGTGCATTTGGGGAAGAGCAGGCATTGGAAGCCAAGTGGGCCAGGATGAGGTGGCCTGCTCCATCTACACATCCCAGGGCATCAGAGCTGGGTGCTGATACTTCCCTGAATGGGGGCTTGCAGGACCTGCCTCGTCTCAGGAGATGTTCCCCTGTCCACTCTGACCGCTGATCAAAAGTGCAAAACATGTTCCATCCAGAAGCATGTCCGCAGTATGTACTAACAAGCCGTTTCTCCTCCTCCCAGCAGTCCAACTGCCTCTAGCGTAGACTGTACACAGCAGGGCACATTTCACCAGGGAAGGGGAAGATTAATTTTTTCTCCAGCCAAAGCTGTCTGGAATTGCTTTAAGACCAGCAAAATGCAATCGCTCAGGTTGCAATGCGCCCAGAGCACATGTGCCCAAACACTGCCAGGGGATTTTTAACGACCACGACTGGCTAGGACCTATATACAATATTACGTTCTAAAGGATAGGATCTGTGGAAACTCTGTCCCCCTTTGCTCCCCAAATGCACACCTACCCCCAGCACTGTGCCGCACTTGGCTCAGCAGTGATCCAGAGGGAAGATTGCTGACCCTGGACAGGCTTCCCATGCTCTCCTGGGTCTCCCTCGGAGGCCTCCCATCCCATACGGAGCCAGCCCACTTTACAAGAGCTCTCACGAACCGAGTTTTCACGCCATGGAGTCCACATGAGGTAGCACGCTTCATGTCGCTGATGGGGACGGTCCTAGCTGGGTGCTCGGGGTGACAGGAGGCAGTGGGAGGATTTGCTATTTGCCTGACGTGCTGGCTCTCTGATTTAAGTTCCTTAACCCCCTCAGACTCAGCTGTGACTCACTGCCAGTATTTGATCATATTTTCAGAGCAGGATTAATTACACTTTATTGCTTCTTCACATAACGGACCGGTATCATCTTCAAAGGCCCATTCTTTGGAGGAGGAAGGAGACATGTCCCGTAATTAGTGACCATTGCTTCTAAATGAGAAGGTTAATAGCTTGACCACTTCATATTTTAACCCCTAAGCCTTTTTCCCCTCTGTAATTGTAAAGCATAATGTTTTTTATTTCCATACAGCAGTTCCCTGTGGGACGTTGTCTAGATGTATAAATCAAAGCTTTGCTGCTGCCTTTTGGGGTGTGGGGGCAGATTCTGCCCTCACCCAGAGCATAAAGTGGGGTTACCCCCACAGCTGCCAGAAAAGTTACCCCATTTTGTCTGCATATTTCTGGGAGTGGCCACTGGGAACAGGCAGGGGAAAGATGGCCACTCAGATAACTAGCAGTTTGGTTGGGTGCCGAGTACTTTTGCAAATCAGACTGTTTATCTAGGTGACTGCATGCAGCATTAACTTCGAGTGGTTTATTTTTTTGATGCCGTGGTCTGGCAGGGCAGACAGCATCTTGGGGGCTGAGGCAGACAGACAGATCTGCCAGCATACACCCCTCTCTTCCCAGCAGGAAAATGAGACTTAGACATGAGGGTGAACCAGGAAGGCTGGATGTGGGAAACCCAAAACTTGAAAGCTATTAAGTGCAGAAGAAAGAATACACCAGCTGGCCCTTCTCCCTGCCAATGAAGGCCTTTCTCCATTATATATTTACTTGTATTTTCATCATCACGGGTTTAAAACAATTCAGGTGCTTCCACAGGAGCAACCATTCCACCACATCCGGGTCATTTGCGGCAGGATCCTCATCTTGAATTCAGGGGAAAGTGGAGGTGCATTGGCAGAGCTGTTTGGGGACCTGGGAACCGAAGCCTAGGGGTTCCTCTGGCCAAGACTGATATCCATTTATCAGATCTCTGTTCAGGAGCCTGCGGCATTCCTCCTGCCTAATGCCTGAACTGCAAGGAGCGCTAGCAGCTTGTATTGACATCCTATTAGCATGGGAAACCCTGGAGCTGAGCCTGAAGTGTTTGATGAGAGGTAATAAATGAAAACCAGCTGGAGGAGTCAATGGCTGACGGTGTCTCTAATGGTGCAAGCAGGTCTTTTCTTTCCACTTCTACACTGCTGATTTAAACTGGACTAGTGACCAAGAGAGGTGACCAGCCACTGTCATTGTGTGGCCTGTCTTAAATACATTGCATGGCCTAAGTCCACACCTCTGAAAGCGTCTGAGCAGTAGAGTTGCCATGGAGGACACAAGGGCCTCATCAGCCAGGCAGGGTTACTTCCCAGCAGACAGCTATTTCATCAGTAAGGAGACCACTGCCATACAAATCACGTCCAGGAAGCAATCCTTTGGGCAGCTTCAGAACATTGATTTTCATGTTGATTGGAGCCAAAACCTTGCACAAGCACATGCAAAACCATACCAGTGGCCCAAGTTTCCTGGATTTAGTGTTAGATGGGTGTACAAAGCAGTATGCTGAGAGGAAGGGAGAGCCAGGGGTGCTAAGGAGATGGCAGCACCCCGCATTGCTACTCGTACTGCTCAGTGCACCCTGTGCACTGCAGCACGCGTAATGGAAACAGCCACGCTGCCTTGCAGCCCCCCCACCCCCGTTCACAGCGTGGCGCTCAGGCTGCGTCAGACCCAGGGGAGGACCATTTCTGGGCTGGGTACCAGGCTGAGGTACGGGGATGTGCTGCTGGTGCCTTGGAAGAATGAAGCTGGTGTCCACAAAATGCAGTGTAAAACGACTTCCCAGCCCCCGTGGAAATGTAGTAGGAAGAGCAGCCTGCCTTTTCTGGGCTGTCGTCCCTTGGCTAGCCAGGCACCCCCCCACACACCCCCCAGCTCGGTAGGCACAGCTGCTGGAGGGACTGGGGCGAGAAGGGGTGAAGGCAGGCTCCTCGGCCCCACCGCCAGCATCTCAGGTCTGTTCTAATGCACATTTGGCACTAATAGAAATAGCCCCTAAGGTCAAGACTGTGCTCCTGTGGAGAGTCAGGCTTTCCCTTAACTGGTTGACAGCAAAAGCTGAGTGTCTTAAAACTCCCTAGTTACAAGCAGGACTGTTCTGGGAAAGGTCTGGAGATGACTAACTGGATTAGTCACTAGCTCTTTCCCTTTGAGGCTGGGCACTTAAAATCCCTTCACTCCATGAATCTGCCAGCCATCCCCCACTTCAAGCTGCCTACAATCACTTTTCTCTGAGCATCTTGACATCCAAACAGGTTTTGAAAGTCTTTCACGGACCTTGCTCTGATTGAGACCTGCCTGGATTATTTATGCCAGAGGAAGCGATCCTAGCTGTTTTCCTTGCACTGTAACCAAAGATGTGTCTAAACCAGTTTAAATTGTGTTTATGCTGGGTGAGTTTAATTATACATACTGAATTAAGTAAACCAGTCAAAGTGCAGCTTAAACTGGTTCAAGAGCAGCTACATTAGGGATCTGGAAATAAATAAATTTTGTTATGTGTCAGGGAAACTTTTCTCCAAGCAGACCAGACCTCAATACTGAAGCCATTACCAGGAATGTCAAGTCCCTGCCTTTGGTATTTACAGAGAAACTGGATTAAGTCTCTCCATCTCACCTAGAATAATAATGTTCAGCATGTACATAGCATTTTACAATTTCAAAGCAATAAACACTGAGATACCATGGTAATGAGAGCTGACAAGGCACTAGCGTTAACTAATTAAGCCTCGCAACTTCCCCGAGGTATCTAAATATGACCGTTCCCATTTTATAGATGAGCAAAATATATATGAATTGATTTACTCAAAGGCACAGAGCAATTCAGTGAAAGAGCTGGAACCACAACTCAGTCCTGCTAATGTTTGGATGGCTGCTCAGCCCTCTGTGAGGCTCTGCCTTATTTCTAGACCTGTGCATCAGTGTAACCTAATATCTCATTTTTAGCAGGATTTAGAAATAAATTACATTTAATTTCTGTTGACTGCTGTGGAAGGAATGGGATTTGAGTATCTCCCTAGCTAAATGCAGCAGCAACAAGCCGGGGTATGGTGATGTTGAAAATGGATGCTGCTGAAGTTGCAACAAGTTGCATTCAGGAGTTGCATTCACCGCAGAAGTAGCACAGCAGGAAAAGCAACTAACGGGTGGGTGTCAAATGAAGCGCTGGAAAGGACTGCGTTAGCTTAAACCATCCCAAGTCTTGCCTTTCCAACCCTCGCCACGGCTGCAGTAATTGGTATGCACAAAACCATACCATTTTTTAATCTGTATGGATTTAGTGGTTTATATCAACCCTGAATCTGGCCCAGAAACCTCCGTGGGGAGCACAGCTTCGGCACCAGTTCTGAACGGGAACCCTCTTGCTCCACACAGGTAGGTAGGTAGGTACCCAGCAAAACCTCTCGTAGCTGTATGAGATCAGCAGCTTTAGACAAGAAATCAAGCTTTCCCTCATATCACATCTTTAGGTCCAGTCTACGGAAGGTTGGTTACAACAAAGAAAATTTCTGCCGCGTTGCCAGAGCTGCTTTGGTACCTCTAATCCCCGTCTAAGGAGGTGTTGAACAGAGAAGCGAATCGTTATGGCTTGTAAGCAAAATGGTCTTTTAATTCCCCTGAAGGAGAATAGTTTTTCTCTCCTGGAGTGACTGATGGGGAGATCCTCTACACGTGGAGCACCGCCCTGCTGTGAAGCGTCCTCTGCATCTCATCTGGGGCTGTTCTCTTTGCTGGTGAGTGCCTTGCCCCCACAGCGTGCTGCACCTGAGCCGAACAAGCTCAGGCTGCAGCAGTGAATCCCAATGAGCCTCTCGCGGGGTGTTCGTAGGCAGTCTATAGGAACCAGTACTGGAGCGCACAGTATGCGTATCAGCACCATTGCTAACCACTGGTCTGGAAACAATTAAAATATCTCTTTGTTTATGCTGTAGCACTGCTGCCTGTGGAATAGCTGCAGACGGCAGAAGTAGAGACAACAGACCTGGAGAGACATTAAAGCGTTTGGGTTTGCATGTGTCTCCACTCCGCTTCCCGCCAAGGTTTCCAGGGCAGATCGCTAGCTCCCCATCTTGTTTTGCGGCCGTTCAAGCCAACCCACGTCTGACTCGTCTCTCTGCCAGATGTACAGAGCAGTGCTCGGCAGCAGCTGTCAGCGTGGCTGACCACAAACGAACGCGTACGCGGTGGGCCCCTCTCAGTGCTACTCTTTGGGGAAGATTTGGAAAGATTCAGATTCCCCAGCTTTAAATCCATTGCCACAAATTATCATTTGCCTGTTGATTGCTCTCTAGGGGACAAAACATCAAGTTACAACCTGTGGTTTTCAGCCCCAATGGATTAAGAGCAGAAAATCGGTTGAGACCTAAGGCGCAGATCTGTTGGTTTGATATGTAGTTCAGTAAAGCACACAGGAGAGGAGCCATGATGGAGGATGCTTTGCCACATCGGTGCTAGCCAAATTCCCAGTAGGTAGATGCTTTTCAACTAAGAGAGCCAATGCAAGCTAAAAATGGCATGATGTTGCTAATTTTCAGCCTAAATCGATGGTGATGTGTGGGACTGCTGTTATGCTTCATGGAAAGAGTGGCTATACTTCAGTAACATAAAATTACTCCTACTTTCCAATGGTTTGCTCACCTGAAAATAGTGTTGTGAAATAAATATCTGGGAAATTACAAAGAGCATCTCTCCTGGTTTTTGGCTGGGATAGAGTTAATTTTCACAAGAAGCTGGGAGGGAACACAGCCAGGACAGGTGACCCAAACTAGCCAAAGGGATATTCCATACCATGACATCGTGCACAGCATATAAGAGGGGAGCTGGCCGGGAAGGAGGAGTCACTGCTCAGGGTTGGCTGGACATCATTTTCTGGGTGGTGAGCAAATTGCATTGTGTATCACCCGCTTTGTATATTCTAAGTACTGTTGTTGTTATTTTTCTCTTCCTTTGCTGTCCCAGTAAACTGTTCTTATCCCAATCCAAGAGTTTTACCTTTTTTCTCCCCATTCTCCTCCCCATCCCACTGGAGGGAGAGGTGAGTGAGCAGCCATGTGGTGCTCAGCTGCTGGCTGGGGCCAAACCATGACAGTCCTTTTTGCTGCCCAATGTGGGGCCCGAAGGGTTGAGATAACGAGAGATCTGACCAGAGCGTGTTGAGACAAATTTGTTATATGCATATATTATATTAGTTAAACAGTCACTGGTCACAGTGGTGTTTTGTTTCTTCACATGGCTGTGCTATGTAAACCCTTACTTGCTGTATGTATTCCCTGCAGCGCTGTTTATCACCTCTGGGAGAGGGATCAGGATTCTCATTTTTCTGTACTGTGTAATATTGACTTATATGATAACATCAATGATCATGAGATTAAGCAGATATTTGTACGTGGCATTGCTGTCATGCCCGTACTTCAGATGACATCTCTCCGAATTGATTAATAATCACACCCAATCTATGGGGAAGACAGAGGGGGAGACTTTCTCCTGCTCTTCCACCTCCCCTTTTCCCTTCAGGCTAGTTACAACAGCTTTTGAGAATTTTGAATACCCTTGGGATGTTCAAACCAGCATGCTCCTATTGCTATGTCTCCTCAATGTGTTCCAGGTCTTGTTTGGGTTACAAAAAATTGTTCTAAGAATACCACCCAGAGATGTGCCCTGAGACTGGATAGTCATGGCATGGCATATGGGAGAGTATGGGCAGGTACCTAGAGAACTTCTCACCTCCAACGGTTTGGAACTTCACTCCCAAACAACTACAGGACCCTGATGAAGTGATAGAATATTTAAAAGGAAAATACTGTGGCTGTTCCAAAGAGACACAACTTACCGTACTGTGCTGTGCCCTGGCCAGTATCAAACATTGCTCGATATCAGGCAGCACCCTCGGGGGAAGAGAGGGAAAACAGACCGACAGGCACTGCGGCTACTCAAACCCCGGTGACAGGCACTGCAGCTGAACTAAAAAGCAATAACCCATGCTGATATCTGTCACCCCTATATAGGAGAAGTAGTCCACAAAAAAATCAATTTGCTTAGTAAGGGATGATGATGAACCAGAACCATCGCAAGAACAGGAGGAAGAGGCAGAACCAGAGATCAACTGATCCCTGTCCCTGAGTGAGCTGTGAGATATACAAAAAGATTTCAGTCGCCATCCAGGTGAGCACTTCGTTACCTGGCTGCTCCGATGCTGGGATAACGGGGCCAGTAGCCTGGAATTAAAGGGTAGGCAAGCCAAGCAGCTAGGATCTCTGTCTAGGGAAGGATACATTGACAAGGTAATTGGGGAAAAAGACCCAAGCCCTCAGCCTCTGGAGGTGACTTCTGTCAGGCATGAGGGAAAGGTATCCCTTCAGTGAAGATGTTGTATGTCATCCAGGCAAGTGGACCACCGTGGAGAGAGGTATCCAGTACCTGCGGGAATTAGCTGTGCAGGAGGTGGTTTATTATGACCTTGTAACGCACAGTTACCCACAGATCCTGATGAAGTCCAGTGTACCCAACACATTTGGCAGAAGTTTGTACGGAGCGCACCATCATCATACACCAACTGATTGGCAGTAATGGACTGCAAAGGCGAAGAGGCACCAACAGTGGATGAAGCGGCTGGCTGACTCCAGCAATACAAAGAAAGTCTCTCTTCCTCTCTCATCTCAGCTGTGAAGAAACTGTCCCAGAAGGTCCAGCAACTCGAAGAAAATATGTCCTATTCCCCACCTGTACAGACCAGTATATCAGCTATTAGGACTAAGTGTTCCTCAGCTCAAGAGAGAGGAAATTGAGGGTACACACCACGAGGCACCCTGTGGTTTTACCTATGTGACCATGGAGAGGACATGAGGAAGTGGGATGGAAAACCTACCTCGACCCCACAGGCACGAGTACGTGAGTTGCAAGGAAAAACAATCACAAAAGGGGATCCTTCCAGGAAAAATGCTGCTCCAGTTTCCAGTGGGCAGTTCCCCAGACCAAGTGGAAGGCCCAGTCACACTTATGATCCTCTTGAAGGGACTTCTAAGTCATTTTTACAAGAAGTGAGTAACAAATATGATGACCAGGATTAGAAGGACCCTGCCTCCAGCCAGGCGGAGGAAAGGGACAACTGGATTTATTGGACTGTGTGGATCTGGTGGCCTGGCACATCAGACCCACAAGAGTATAAGGCTCTAGTAGACACCGGTGTACAGTGTACCATAATGCCATCGAGCTATAAAGGGGCAGAACCCATCTGTATTTCTGGAGTGACAGGGGGATCCCAGCAGTTGACTCTACTGGAGGCTGAAGTGAGTCTAACTGGGAATGAGTAGGAAAAGCACCCCATTGTGACTGGCCCAGAGGCTCCATACAGACTACCTGAGGAGAGGGTATCTCAAGGACCCAAAAGGGTACCAGTGGGCTTTTGGCATAGCTGCCTTGAATCACGTAGATGCCCACGTACCCAAGAGTTGGGCCACTGAGGAACATCAAAACAACTGGCAGGTGGATCAGGCTGCTAAGATTGAAGTGGCTCAGGTGAATTTGGACTGGCAACATAAGGGTGAATTATTTATAGCTCGCTGGGCCCATGACACCTCAGGCCATGAAGGAAGAAATGCAACATATAGATGGGCTTGTGATCAAGGGGTGGACTTGACCATGGACAACCTATTGCACAGGTTATCCATGAATGTGAAACATGCGCTGCAATCAAGCAAGCCAAGCAGTTAAAGTCTCTCTGGTATGGAGAATGATGGCTGAAATACAAATACAGGGAGGTCTGACAGATTGATTACATCACACTGCCACAAACCCATGTGTAAGCAACATGTGCTTACAAGGGTGGAAGCAACCACTGGATGGCTGGAAACATATCCCATGCCACCGCCCTGAACACTACCCTGGGCCTTGAAAAGCAAGTCCTGTGGTGACATGGCACCCTGGAAAGAATCGAGTCATACAACGGGACTCATTTCCAAAACAACCTTATAGACACCTGGGCCATTGAGCATGGCATTGAGTGGGTGTATCACATCCCCTGTCATGCACCAGCCTCCGGGAAAATCGAACAATACAATGGACTGCTAAAGACTACACTGAGAGCAATGGGTGGTGGGACCCTCAAACACTGGGATACACATTTAGCAAAGGCCGCCTGGTTAGTCAACACTAGGGGGTCCGCTAATCGAGCTGGCCCTACCCAATCAAAACTTCCACGTACTGTAGAAAAGGATAAAGTCCCCGTAGTGTGCATGAAGAATATGTTGGGGAAGACAGCCTGGGTTAGCCCTGTTTCAGGCAAAGGAAAACCAATCCATGGGATTACTTTTGCTTAAGGACCTGGGTGCGCTTGGTGGATGATGCAGAAGGATGGGGAATTCCAATGTGCACCTCAAAGGGATTTGATTTTGGGTAAGAATAGCCAATAAATTAAATTGTATGATGTCAATTGCTAAATAACCCTGCCATTGTATGTCATAATTGCTACAATTGCTATGTGCTGTATCAATGGCATTACACTAAGCACCACCTAATTTAATGAACGATGAACTTTGATGAAACGAAGCAAAGTGCAGTGATGATTGAACTAGAATTGGCTTCAGCAACCAGCGCCCAGTAACTTCCTCAAAATCAACATCTTCAACCTGCAGACTGCAAGCATGGGTCGCACTAGATAACACCAGCCATGAGCTCCGGATGCAGCATGCAACAATCTCACATCATCTCTCCTGCCCTGAGAGACTGTTATGACAGATGGAGCCCAAAGTCATGGATTAAATGAACTCAATGGATGTTTTAGAGAGATGGCTCATAGACTAAGGGAATGATATTTATATGTGTGTATATATATACACATATATATATCTCAAAAGACAGAAAAAGTGATTATGATTAATTGGACAGAGTAGGATCTGTGCATGATGTAAATGGTATTGAATAAGGAATGGATGATGTCCTGGTTTTCAGCTGGGGTAGAGTTAATTTTCACAAGAAGCTGGGAGGGGACACAGCCAGGACAGGTGACCCAAACTAGCCAAAAGGATATTCCATACCATATGACGTCATGCTCAACATATAAGAGGGGAGCTGGCCAAGGAGGAGGAGTCACTGCTCAAGGATGGGCTGGGCATTGGCTTCTGGATGGTGAGCAAATTCCAATGTGTATCACCTACTTTGTATATTCTTTTATAAGTACTGTTGTTATTTTTCTCTTCCTTTGCTGTCCCAGTAAACTGTCCTTACCCCAACGCATGAGTTTTACCTTTTTTCTTCTGCTCTTCCTCCCCATCCCACCGGGGAGGGAAGGGGAGGGGGAAGTGAGGAAGTGGCCACCGTGGTGCTTAGCTGCCAGTTGAGGCTAAACCACAGCAGCATCGATCAGTTTTTCGGATGCTAGGTCAGGTTCGCAGGAGTGACTGCTTTCACATTAACTTGTACAGTGAGCAAATGGAATGTGTATGTCCAGGAGACAAAAAAAATAGTGCACCGCACTTTTGCAATTGCACCCTCTGTGGCATAACAGCTTGGGGCTGCATGTAAGAAGTTGGAGGATATGTTATGACCTATCAATGGGTTCTTGAGCAGATGAGCCTCAAATCAACGTTGCCCATGACACAGGCTGCAGTAATCATGGAAAACCTCCTGGTTACTCAAAGCTAAAGAGCAATGTTTGTGTGCCAGCTAAATCTGCAGCCCTGTTTATGTTAGCTGAAGTTTAAATGTAGCTGTATCAATACCATATACCCAACTTCAGCAACAGACCATGTGCAAGCTGGTTCACTGCAGCACAGTGCCAAATAAGTGAGAATGGCAGTTTTTTCTTCTGCTGCTCCTGTTCCAAACTCCTGTCTCCCATGTTTTCAAGCATTGTCCAGGCAGACCTTGTTCTCTCTCATGCCTCCACTCAGCAGCTGTTGTCTGTGCCCACTGATCTCTTCCCCATTCTCTGCCTTTAACATCTGGCTCTCCTTTTTATTGACTCCCTCATCTTTTCTCTTGATAACTTAAATTTTCACATTGTTAGGCTGCTCAGACCTCATATTTTGTACCTTCCTCATCTCACCTTCTTATTCAACCCTGCGGCACCCCACCCACCACCACTCACCAGCAGAGCCTCCTGCTTGGCTTTGTCTTCACTATGCATTTCTTCCTTTATCTCTATTCAGCTTCTCCCTCCCTGACTTTACCATTTCTTTCAGCTGCTCCCCACTCTTTCCCTTTCTTCCTCACAGCATTCCTGCTCCTTCCAAGTGTTTGTAACTACAGACTTTTCCATACTCCCTCCTAATTCGGAAGCGGATGTATAGACTCCTCCACTTCCCACCTCTCACAGCATTTACCAGTTTCTCTCATCCCCTGCTTCCCTTGTGTCTCCCTCATCCTACACAGTCTCTTGACTACACCCATGTCCTCTATTCCAAATCTGTTTTCCTCTCCTTCAGCACTTTCTTGTTGAAGAAACAGTTTTCCTGTTGTTCCACTGCTGTTGGCTTTCATGCACCTTATTTCAACCCCTTGTGCACCACTGCTGTCCCTACTTACAAAATCACAACTAGTGGCTCAGAATAAGTAATTATCAGAACCCAACATGGCTTTCTTCTCTCGACTCCCCTAGTTTAGTTACAGGAAGCAAAGTTTCTTACCCTCTTTTGCACCTCTTCTGTGATCCCCCCAGCTGCCTCCATGACCCCAGCCCCACCACTACCCAGAAAAAACCTATGCCCTCATTTTCACCATATGTGCCTTACTTTCCTTGACTTGCCTGAGTCAGAAAGGCAGATCGAGAATTAAAGCAAGACCCCCTGATGCTAAGTACTCCACTTCAGTCTTTGCTCTGTTCAGGAAGGCTTTTCAACCGTGCTATGTAAACCACAAAATCTCTTCACTCAGGAGGCCTTGAAAAGGGAACAAGGAACTTGAAGATGGATCAAAATACAAGAGTCCTAGAAGGTAGAAGTGGCTTGGGGTGAAAGTAGGAGGCTAAATCACAACTATCGTCTATTTCATAACTCAGAGAGCAGAGAGAAGCAAAGGCAGTGAGATTTGCTGGTGCTAGACTATTGAGGGAGGTCAACACAAACAAAGGAGCAATAAAATTCAGATGCACTAGAAAAGGGAGCTGAAGCAATTCACACAGCAAAATGCAAAAGTTCTGTTTTGACGAAATGTTGGGTTTAATCTATTCTTAATTTTTTTCCCCTGAATTAGGAAAACTTGAACCTCCCCAAACTCCATGCTTCTCAGAATGTGCTGCCAGTGAGAACCGAGTCTGAGGTTTGCCTGGTCCTTCTGCAAGAGCTTTTGAGTCCTTACAAGGGAAAACTGCAGGTCTTCCTGTACTTTACAGAAACTGAATCAGCAGGGCTTTAGCTTAAAGCTATGAAGTGGAAATGCAAGAAATTAGGATTTGTTTGAAAGAGATCCTTATTAATGATAATATCACTTCAGCTGGCGAGGAACTGACCTGTACCTGTCAGAAATCCATTCTGGTTTTTGTTTCCAGGTGAAATGATTTGTCATACAGGTATGGGGACATTCAGTCGCTGCATCTCCTAAAACCTTTTCATTTGCTTTTGTCACTCTTAATTTGGCATTTTTTCCTCAAGGAAATGAGCTCAGGAATCTAGAGATGACCTCAAACAACAAAAACATGAGGCTTTGATTTGGTCCATCAGCCTCAGAGTTCTTTCTTAGTGTGGTTCTACATGGTACAAGCACTCAACTTACAGCCAGTTTGGGAAGAAATGAAGAGAAAAAGCACAGAAGATAGAGGAGGAATGTAAGTATGGAGGGCAGTGAGCAGCCAAGAGTGGATATTGAGTTGAAAAATCAGTAGGTAGGTGAAGTCTTACCAATAGCCTAGGGGAAAAAAAAAGATTGAGAGGAATAATATAGCATACTGGGAAAGGACACTGGTCAGAGCAGGCTTTGGTTTTGTTAGTTATAAACAGGAAACCCATAACCAAAGGTGACTTGGAAGGGGAGAAGCACACGTATTTGTGAACGGAGCTATTTATTAAAGAATAGGAAATGGTGTATTGTACTCACCAAGTCTTTGCCTACTGTTGAACAGCAGTGGGAGAGCAGAGATTTTTGTGCTTGAATAATAAATCTAAAGAAGTGATTTAAGAATAGTGTAAGAATCTGGAAAAGTGAAGCAACCTTAAGTGATCGTGGGCAGCCCCCAGCATCCTTGTGTAAAAAGAACAATATAAGAGAAAACACAGTCCAAAAAAAAAAAATAATGGGGACGATAGAGGGAGCCAAATTAATTCAAAAAAATGTTAGGCAAAATTGGGACCATAGCTCTTCTGACAAAAAGAGAGATTAGGAGTCTTCATTAAGGTTCACAAAATTCTTAGTGGGACAGAGAGTAAGGATAGTACAAAGCTATTTGACCTAGTGTCAAGAACAAGTAAAGATGCAGCAGTAAGATAAGCCATGGCTGGACAATACAGGAATTCAGGGAGGAATGTCAGGATAGAGCAAGACAGAAATGCAACATAAACTCCCCTTACATGGCCAGAGGATGAAAAGTTTGCTCCATGGAAGAATCGGGCATTGAGTAATACTGTAGAGTTCTGTAACTGGCCCAAAGGAAACTGTGTCTGAGAATTTGTTGCTCCAAAATTTCTCAGGCTGAGCTATTGGTATTTTATGGTGATCCCATATGTTGACAAAGTACTGTAAGTTAGCCTGCACTCTCCTCTTCGGCAGTTACTGTACTGTAGCTGGAGCTGGTCTAATCCAGTGCAGGCAGATGATACAATACACGAGAGATTAGATACTGCCTTGCTCCAGATCAAGGCTTGGAGTCATTGTGCCTTGAAACAGAGTCAGGGTTTCAGTACAACATATTGGTCTCCTGCAAACAAATTCACTAAGTCAAAAGGTTTTTGGGGAAAACAGACGCAAAGACTGTACTTAGAAAGGTAACTAATAAACCAATTAAACAGTGCACATTTTGGCAAAAAAACCTTGGTGGGGAAGGTCTAGGAAATCTATGCTGTGGGTGTGAAATTTATAGCGGAGGAGAGTGAGGTCTGCGTCTGAGGAATGATACGAAGCCTGACGCTACCTCTTGTATCTTACCCTCTTTGCCATTCCATTTCCCAAGCGACCCTCACTGCCCCCCAAAGAGCGCAGCAGCTGCCATACCAGATCAGCCCAGCAGCCCTCCTAATCCAGTCTTCTCACTGCAACAGTTGCTACTCTCTGATACTTCAAAGAAAGGTGCAAGAAACCCCGTAGTGGACAATTATAGAATAACCTGCCCACAAGGGAAGTTTCTCCCTAATCCCTCGCCATCAGCTAGTGGTTACATTGTGCCTTGAAGCCTGATGGTTTACATCCCTTCTAAAATTTATTTATATCCTGTCTAATGTGACCATGAATGTTCTCAGTATCCATACAAATGTCTAATCCTTTTCTGAATCCTGCTAATCTCCTGGCCTCAATGAAACCTCATGGTAACAAATGCCATGTGTTAATTACACAGGGTACAGATATTTCCTTGTACCATCTTAAATTTGCTTCCTTCCAATTTCACTGGGTATCCCTTGATCTTGCAATATGAAAAAGGGCAATGAAATTAGAACTTAGTCATTCTTGACGAGCCGCACTGCTGTCTCTTCAATTGTTTCTTCTCTAAACTAGCTGTTCCCACCCTCAGCCAAAGTTTTCCCGGGTCAGGCTGTTAGGCAGTGGCCTAGGGCACAGCACAGAGCTCATGCCTTCACCTTATTCTCTATTGCCAAGTTCATTTTGAAGGGAAATGGAGAGGAAACTGAAAGTCTCAAAAGTACATGCTTGAGATTGCAGACTCTGAAATCAAGACTGCTCTACGTCAGCTGGTGTTAGCTCAGTAGCAATACGATGATGCTGACTGATGCCACTGGCCTTTCCCTCTCTGGTGCCTCCAAGTCAGAGACAGCGCAGGACATCTGCAGTATGGTTTCCTCCACCTGCTCTTCAGGCTGCCCCTGGAAGGGGACATCCCACTCCCCCTCCAACCTCATCTCAGGCATTTCACTGCTTCCTTGCATCCATGCTGGTGATCACCATGCCGTGGGATTTGTCCAGTCACTTCTGGTCTAATCGCCCTCGGCCCCAGGCCGAGCTGTGCGTGTCTCCGCTCTGCCGTCCTGCGCTGAGCCCAACAACAAGGGAATGTAAGGTGTGAAGGCGAGAGGCTGAAGGTGAGAAAGTTAACTGAATAAGGAAAGGAAAAGCTAGGAAAAGTGGGACTGGTATAAAAATGGCCCCGGCCAGATGAAGATAGGAAGGAGCAGAAGGAAGGAAGTCCTAAACTGTGGTTAAACACCGGCTTGCAATGGAGGTAAGACCTTAGACTGGCGCAGCTGTGCACAGCGATACTTTGCAATTATTTTGAACCTGGACAACAGAGGCAAACTGAGAGGTTGTAAGGTGATGCACTGCCAGCATGCAAAGCTCTAACAGTTTGGTGTTTCACTGGAGCTCTATGTCTCATTACAGCAGTCCCGCAAAAAAAAAAAAAACCCAAACAACAAAACCCACCCAATCCTCACTGTGGCTGGATGTTTTTCTGTAATAGATTTCAGAATAGGGCAGTGTTACTCGCCAGGAGAAACGGAGGTACTGGGTGTACAGGTGAGACACTAAAGCGCCTTAGGACAGAGAAGGGTGTATGGCTCCTCGCGGCAGCAGCAGCACGTGGAGAACAAGAAGTGCTGCTTGGGCTCCCTCACTCAAAAATACCCAGTGAGAAGTCCTCGCGGGTTCCCCCTTCGCTGCACCCAGGAGCCACCCCAGCAGCTCTCTGCCCCGCTAAGCAGCCACGGCCAGCCCTGGTGACCTGCCCGAAGGCCCGGGCTGGGGACACAGGTCTGGCACTGGGCCTGAACCACTGTCCCGGGCAGCCTGAAGACGAGCCCCAGCGCCCTGGGGACCGGGGCAAGCGATCTACCCGGGCTGAGGGCGGACACCAACGAGGCCCGAGGCGAGGGGCTGAGGCGGGGTGGAGGGCTCAGGCCAGGGGCAGAGGCGGATGACCCCTGAGGCGAGGGGCAGGCCGCAGGCGGGGGGCGGAGGCTCCCTGGTCGGCGGGGACGCGCCCTGAGACGTCCCCGAGGGGCTCAGCCCAGAGCGGCGCTTCGTCCCGTCGCCTCACTCCGGCGGGGGAGCGGGCGGGTACCGCCCAGGCGAGGCCGGGGCGCCCCTTCCCTCCGCCGCGCAAGGAGGGGGACACGGGAACGGCCGCGTAAGGACACAACGGCCGCCGCCGTCACCCCCGCCCACTGCCCGGCCGCGCCCATCCCCCGGTGACCCCGCCCCGGTAGGCGTGGCCGGGCGGGCGCGGGGGGCCTGTTGTTGTGATGAGCGCCGGCTCCACCCCCTCCTCGTGCACGGCCGCGCAGCCCCCCCCCCCATCCGCCTGGGCCCCGCCCACCCCGCCCTCACGCCTTTTGTCCACTCCCCGCGCCCCTCCCCGCCGGGCCCGTCGCGCCCCGCCCCCGCCCGACTTCACCTTCCCATTCGCCCTCCCGCCCCGAGCCCCGCCCTCCCCGCGCGGGACCCCGCCCCTCCCCTCCCGGGTCGTCGTCGTCGTGTCCCGTCCCCCCCCCCCGTCACGGCCCGGGCCCATCTGTTCCCGTCGGCGCGGCGGTTGCACTGCAGGGCGCGGGCGGCGGCGCGGGGAGGCGGAGGAGGATGGGCCCGCGCAGCGGCGGCCGCCCGCGGCAGGGGCAGCAGCGGCAGCAGCAGCAGCGCCCCCGCCGGCCCTAGCGCCCCCGCGCCGGCGCCGAGCCGCCCCATGCGCGGGCGGCAGCGAGGGGGCAGCGCGGGGCCGCCGGGGGGCGGCCGCTGAGCGGCGTGGCGCCGGGGGGCGGGCGGAGCCGGAGCGCCGAGCGGCGGCGGCACGCAGCCGCCCGCGGAGTGAGGGAGCGAGCGAGCGGGCGGGCGGCAGCCAGGCAGGCAGCCGGCGGCCGCGGGAGATGTGCCCGGAGGAGGACGGCGGCTGCGGCGGCGGCGGCGGCGTGGCCGGCACCGGCGGTCCCGAGGCTGCGGTGGCGCTGGACGAGCTCCGCTCCTGGTGGGAAGTCCCGGCCATCGCGCACTTCTGCTCCCTCTTCCGTACCGCCTTCCGCCTGCCCGACTTCGAGATCGAGGTGAGAGACCCACGGCCACCGTCTCCCGCCCGGTGCGCGCCCCGCCGGGCAGCCGCCGGCCGGTCTCGCCCCAGCCCGTGGGCTGTTTTCGTGCCGCGGCGCCGTCCCCGCTGCGCTCCCGCTGCCCGGCGGGTTCCGCACGCCGCTCCCCGTGCCCCGCGCCGGCGGGCGGTGGGGCGAGGGGCGCACCCCCACCCCCGGTGAGCCGCTGAATCCCGGCGCGATGCACCGCGGGCTCTCCCCTCCGCTTGCGGCAGATGCAGCAACTTCCCCGTCCTTACCGGGCGCGCTCGCAAACTTTCGGCGCGCCCGTCCCGGGGCGCTGGCGGGCGGCGGCGGGCACGACCCCCCGGCTCCGGACCCGGCGGGGCGCACGGCGGGGGCAGCCGCGGGCGGAGCGGGGCCGGGCGCCGCCGGGCCGCATTGTTCCGCCGGGCCGGTGTCCGCACACAAAGGGGGGGGGGGGGCTCGGCACGGAGCCGGCGGTGGGTCCCCCGTGCCCAAAATGGTGGCGGCGAGAGGCGGGCCCGGCCCGGTAACCCCCACCTCCCCCGGGGTTACCCGCGGCTGTTGTTGGGGGGTGTGTGGGGGGGTGTCCCCACCCCGCTCAGCCTGTGCTCAAGTTGGTCCCTTTTGTTGGGGGGAGGGGGGAGAGAGGAGATCCCCACCTGGCCGGTGCCACTGCGGGGAGGGGGGGCGCGAAGGGTCGCCACCGAGCCGTGCCGAGCCGGGCGGCGGGAGGTGCAGCCTTTTTCCCGCATCCCGGCAAGCCCGGGCTGCACCGCAGGGCACCGCGCCGCTCATTGTGCGGCTCCGCGGAGGCTCCGGGGGAGCGACGGTGCCTTCACCACCGCCTCAGTCCCCCGCGTAAGGAAAACTCTCGGCTTTCGTACCTTTTTACCCATTTTCCTCTGTAACTTTATTGTGCCTTTTTTTTTTTTTAATTCTTATTTTCGTGTGCGTGGCTAATGTTCCGTAAATATTTTGTGCTCCGGCTACAAATGTTACAAACAAAGTGTGTCCTGGTAGGAAATCTTTTGTGCTTGCTGTGAAAAGCTATTCTTGCCAGCGCGTTGGCAATAAACCGGGTGAATAACGTGGTGGCGTGTGTTTTTTAAAGACAGTAATTGCCCCGTGAATGCGAATTCCAAAGATGCTTAAAAGTTCAATGGGATGCGCGAAGCCCTAAAGAGCAAAACTCCTCGAGCAGGATGTGAATTTCTGAAGAGGGGGAATCCCTTATGCGGTGCGAAATCTTGAAAGGGGATAAGGTCTCTCAATGATGCAACTTCTTGCGAAAGGGAACTCCCCTCCCCCTCCTATTGATGCCAAACCATTAAAGGGGGAGGCTCTCGGGCCCAGCAGCGCAAAGTCTTGAAGGAACCTGAATTTACAATGATAAAAGGGCCAAGGCACTAGCCTTTCACCTTTGGAGGCAATTAGCATCTGGCTTGCTTCACAAATGAAGTAAATGTGGGCTCCCCTTTGGTTCCCGGAGCACGCTTAGGGTGGGGGAGTTAACATCACTGGGAACAAATTAACTTGCTTTTTTGGGGGGTTGCCTGGGGTGTGCGTGTGGGTCGGTGCTGGGGGTGTTAGAGAGCAGGAGCAGCCCACTGTAAATGTCGCCAGAAACCTCTGTGCGTGTGGATGGCCTTGCAGCGTTTGGCAGAAACGGGTTTTAAAGGATTGCGTTCGTCTGAGGGATGGTATAAATCGCGGTTCAAATCGGGATGCTGCAAGAGGACGGATGCAGCTGTCAGAACTCTGTCTTCAGGCATGCAGAGTAAATCTCCTTCCCCGGCACAGTGTGAGCAGCCCAGTGCAGGAGGTTTCAAAACTTGCTGTTCCATGAAGCTCACCATCTTGTTACCCCTTGCCTGGCATAGTCGTTCCAATCTCGTCACCGGTTTCAGGGATATCTGGTAATGGCACTTTGCACAAAGAGCTTGCCCAAGCAGTTCATGGTGTGAAACTGATGGCCAGCGAAGGAACTTATACTTTTTTTCAGAGAGTACTGTTCTGTGTGATTTTTTTGTTTTGTTTTGTTTTGCTTGTACTTTATTCAAGTGCATAAAGAAAGCTCCTCCCTTGGTTCTGGACCTGGGAATGCTGGCGTCCATTCTGGCTGTCTCACTGCTGCCTCTGAGATGGGCTTTGAGCTTCAGGGGTGTCTGAATAAAATGGAGGTGGCCGTTCTTTTAGGGGTTTGGGGAAATGCTAGGACTTGAGGCAAATATCGGGGAGGGGGGGGAACCCCAAGCCAGCCATCAGAAATTTAAACTCTGCTCATCTACAAATGACGTTTTCTTGCTTTAGCTTTGGTTATTGTGTGGAGGTGCGCTTGTGGCTGAATGCGAGTGGTTTGAGAAGTTACTGCCCCTTCCCTCAAAAGTTACTGTCCCTGTCGGGTAACGCAGGGGTGAGTGCCCCCGGTCCATTTGGATGCAAAGTAGAACAGGTGTTTTTGGGTGAACCTGTTTTCTTGTGTGTGGAAGCAGAAATGGAGAGCTGGGGCAGCTCACCGGGGGGGGGGGGGGGGAAGCGGGGAGGGGTTTCAGCTGGAGGGTGGTCACGCTCAAACCCCTTGAGCTTCATGGCAAATGTCTGTCCGACTGTGTCCGTATCTGTAAAGGATGGCCTTACTCTGGATGCAGTCAGCTTTGGAGGAGATTCTCCTTTTCCTGGGAGGGCTGAGCTCCTCCCAAGTTAAAACCTGGTTGGTGGCTTTTTTTTTCTTTTTCTGATACTAGTGTATCTCCAGCCAGCAGTTTGGTGCTAAACTTTTACAACATTGTTACAAAAAGAAAAAGTTTTAAACAGTAATTCTGCATGTAACAATCTCTGCTCTCTCCCTCCCCACAATTTTAGAGGAGGGTGAGGTCAGAGTTTCACTGCTGCAGTCTCTGCAGTCCCCAAACCAGACAAAACCTGATCTTTCAATAAGTTTTTAACAAGAAAAAAAAAGCTGTAGCTATCTTTTGGGTTTATTTTTGTGGGTTTTTTCTTTTTTCCTTTTCTCCCCCTCACTGCCTGATCTTTTTTTTTTTTTTTTTTCTTCTGGTGGGTCTGCCCACAGCTATCTGGAAGGCTCTGTAATGATAGGCCATCTGGACCCATCCCTCCCGTGCAGAGCAGATTTGTTGATGGTATTTGAGAAGTTTGAGGGCTTTAGTACAGGGAGGCAGCACGGAGCCCTTTTAATTTTTATTTTTTTTCCTCTTTAAATGCAAACCTTTTGCCCTCTACTTATTGGCCCAAAAGAAAGCAAAGCTTCCAGATGCAGGGCTGCCATCAGCAGCTGGATGTCAGAAACCTGGGAAGCAGATGTTTTGTTTTTCTTTTTGCTGGACCAGTGCATAGCCAGAGACTGGGAAAGGGGTGTCCAAAACTGAAAGAAAGAAGCGCATCCATCAGGCCGGGCGCTGGGCATTGTTCGGGAAGGGGGTGGGCACAGCCAGCCCCCATGCTGGCTCCGGCAGATGCAGGCGCCTGACGAGGCGCAGGGCTCCTCTTTTCAAATCTCCGCCACAGCATCGCCCGGCGATGGACTCAGGAGGGGTTCAGCTACTGCCAGCGGGTCAAAAGTTCAGTGGGCCAGAAGCGGGTGCACCAGGATGTGTTCGGCTTCACGCCGTGTTTTTACGTGGATCTCTGAGGATGGCAGAGAGCAATTCTGCCTTCTGGGGTGGGTCTGTTTCCCCCCCCCCCCCTTTAAATGGCTGTCTTGTCAGCCATCTGCTGTACAAAACTTTCATGCCACTTCAAAAATTGGGCTTTGTCGTGCCTTTTTTCTCAGTGGTTTATAAAATCTGCATCGAGTGGGTTTGTCCTTACCTACTCTAACACTGCTCCAGTGGGAGAAGGTCTGTCTCTACAGGACACGTTATTTTTTGGTAGGCCTTCCCTCAACGGACAAAAAGGATGCTTTCCACAGTCAGGTTAGTGCAGGCGATGATAGGAAGTTATTTGTTTCCCTCTTCAAGACTGGACTGTAATGTGGGACACCTCTCCTGACAAAGTGTCTCCTGGCCGTGTGCCCTCCCCTCTGCAACCGAAATATTCTCCTGGGAGCTGTAGGGATTGTTTGCGTTGAAAATATTAGGAGAATATTTAACATTTTCAACTGTGTTTCAGTGCAACTTGAAAACAGAAGCCAGCGTGGCGTGGCCACCCAGCTCTTTGGCATGTGCTCCCAGGAGCTGTGAACTAAAACATTTGGGAACTTCTGCCTGGGTAGGTCCAAGGGAGGTGACTTTCCAGAACGTGCTTGAAAATAGTCAAAACATTGTTGTTAACTTGGTTTATTTGGAAAAGGGGGAAAAGCCACATTACACAGGGAAAACATAAATCTTTTCCTGTGGTTTTTAAAAGCGCCTTTGGGCAAATTACCTCTGCTGTTAACTTCACTATGGCTTTAAGATGCTTTTCCTCCCCTCTTGCCCCTTCCTACCACTTTGGGCTCTGGCTCTACCTTTAGGTATGTTCCTCCCACCCACAGACAGGACACCGCTGCTCTTGCCCACCTTTTTCCTCCTGTAGTGCGGTATCTGCCATGTCGGTTCCTGAACAGGCTCTTTCTGTCAGGAATATTATGTGGCTGTTACAAACCGGCGGCTGCTACTGCTCCGTGGGTCCCCTGGGAGGAGGAAGAGTGTGGAGAGAGGGAGAGCTGTGCTGCGGCTGTGCGAAGGAGAGAGCAAAGAACAGGGTTTCTTCTATCTGTGCAAACCAGCTACAGCTTTAAAAGCAAATAACATTTTTTAACATGTTAAACTCTAAATGTGTTAGAATTTTAATACTTTGAAAAAATTATTTTTCCTAGTGAGGACAGGATGGCTGAATGCGCTTTGACCTCCGCTGTCCTGTCATGTTAGGTCCTGCTGAAATTTCTCTGTGGAGCCCCTTGGTCTGTGCCCTCTGGGTGCATCCATTGTGATCCATGACACCAAAATGGCACAGCCTTCCTGTTCTGTCACTGGTTTGTATGGGTTGATTGCACAGGCAGTGTGATACGGTACCTCAGTACAAAGCCTTCATCTCTCTATAGCTATTCTGGGCTGGTACTGCAATATTATTTGTATTACAGTAGCATGTACAGCATCTACTGATGCCTCATCGTGCTGTACGATAGCTGAGATGACCAGGTATTTTCTGATCAGAAGATTTTAGAATCTAATTAAGATCAATGTGACGAGTAAGTGCAGCAAGCTGATGCAAATGTCAGTGAATTCATGTAGGTCAGCTCCACTCATAGAGGGTAAGCCTGAGTTGGTTTAAATGCTTTTTCGGTAGAATAGTTCAGGCATTAGAATGTCCATCCCTCGTGCCATTTTCCTGTTGGTGGTAGGCAACGTTAAAGTGGAAGGGAGTGGGCATTGACTGTCTGAAATGAGAGCGAACAATAGATCTGCTCACTAAAACTCACTGTAGCGCAAAGCAACTGGCTTTAGAAAAAGCAAATTGTCTGAGGAAAGGTAGAGTTAATTGGCGGTGCAGGGAGAGGCGCTGTACGACAAGTAGACAGGGTTGGAAAAAATGATGGACTTCAAACATACTGAAAAGAAAAAGTGTCAGTCACATCGTGTGGAGATACCCATTTATGGACAGCTCTGTGAATTCAGGTTATATACCACAGTCACTCCACGGTGGCTCTACTTCCCCCAGGCAGCATCGGCTTCATCAGAGTAGAGGGTGGGAGCTGGGTACTTGTTGTTTGAAAACGAAGTTTAAAAACCAAAATGAAATGCATGGTTAGTACTGCATTTATTGTTCTTTCTACCTCTGCCATCCTCTGTTTGGTTTAGTTGCTTTGGCAGTGCCGCATCCCTTTCCCCGTGTCTGTCCCAGCAGCAGTTCTTACTTTGCTGGTCTTCACTTTTGCTGCCTTAGTTATTCTGTTCATAATAGAATCATTAACACTCTACATGTCAGTATTGGGCTCTAGAGTTCATTGAGATTAATGGAGGGGGAGGCAGAGAGAGATACTTCTCAGAGCTGTTGTTTCAAGTGGTCTGCAAATTGGGAAGCATTATATCGGTTTCCATTTCAAATGCAAGTCACATCTTTCCCAACTGTAGATCTTAAACTTTTTAACAAGTGTTTACATTTTATATAATGAGACTCTAGTGTAATTGGATACAAAAAGAAGGAATAGGTAGTTCAGGAGGCTGATATGTGAGTTAAAACATTATCTTAAGCCTATGAAAAGAAACAAGAAGTGACTGCACGCAGCCAAAGGGTGTCTGAACAATAGATAAGGAAGGTTATTTTGACAGCAACATTTTGAATGGATCTGAGTTAGGTGACAGGGGAGTTGGGGAATGACTGTAGCAGTCAAAGGCAGAAGAGAGAGAGAAACGCGATAAGACTTTTGGAGATTTGGATGCAATACGTGGGGGTTGATACTACATATTTTCTGTGGTGTTAGTAGTTGGAGGCAATTACCACTTCTGGTGCTGCTGACTCTGAAAATCATGTCTGGTGTTAGTTGATGTGGTTTAAGCTGAACTTGTTTAAAAACCAATTGAAGATAATCTGGTGCAAGTCTTTCCCTGCTAGGAAAACCAAATGTTTTGTGTAGTAGCTTAAATATGACTTTGCAGTTTGCTTTGTTTATAAAGACTCGACTACCACAAACCTGTCCCAATTCGGTGCAGCTGATGTAAACCTCTGCACAGTGCATCTAAATTAGGCCTCAAGTTTGTTCCTTTTGGAATTTGCTCTAACCAAACCAGCTAAAAGTAACACCTTTAAAGTGTTGCAGCTTTATGTGTAGACCTGCTTAACTGCTGTCTTTCTCTCCCTGCGAATAATGCCGGCAGAGCCGTGCCATTCTGCCCCTGGCATCTGTTAAGTGCCTGCATGAAGGGTGAAGAATTAACTTTTGTAATGGCAATGGATGCTTTCATAGACTTCTTTCAGGCAAAAATCTCCTCAAGAAAAGGGCTATAGGCAGAGATGACAACAGCCAGGCAGTTAAAAGTTTCCGAATTAAAAGTTTATCGTGTAAACCTTATTGTAGGTAGCTATGAAAATTATTATTTTTTTTCTCCCCCTCGTTACCAGAAGCAACAGCATCTGCTGTGGTGGTGGGAACAATGCAGCCTAGTGATTCCTCCTTCCTTACAGTAGAGAATCCTGTTAAACACACAAGGCTGTGCCTCAGAGTGTATCCTTTCAGCAGGCTTGTTCCTTTTAATGGGTGCCCATTCCTGGGGTCTCCATTGTTTCACCAACAATAGCACTAGGGGCAGCTGATTTGGTTGACAGAAAATGTGTTAATTTAACAGATCTATTCCCTTTAGCCGGTCTCCTTCCTATTGTGCCCCAGTTCTCCCCCAGTTCCTGGGGAGGAGGGCCCCGAGAGCAGGGTCTGTTAGGTGGAGGGCTCCTGCAATTAGGAGGGGTTTGTGGCCTTTTGTGTGTGAGGCACAGAAAACAGCTGATGAGGGAAGAGTGGTCCTAGTGTGGTTTGCTTTCTGCCAGAACACATGTTTTTCTGCTTTTTGGGGGGGGGATTTTAAGTCTGCCTTTACCAGGGACGGGGGAATAACTTGACACTACGGGCTGATGGCAGTCAAGGTCTTTGCTTTGCTCCGAGGTGGCCTTGCAGCCCAGTGTGACAGCTGCCTTCAGAGCTGGCTCAACTTCTTCACGAACTCTTTATATCCTGTAAATGCCTAGCTAAAACACCAGCTTTTCACTGAAAAAGCAAAGCTGCTGGTATCATCCAGGATAGGGCTGCTGAGGGCTGGCTGGAGAAAGCAGTATGTGCAGTTAATACCAAAAGATCTGAAACATGAAGGGCATAATGGTCCTCAGGCCACCTCTGCCCTGGGCCAGGCCACCAGTTTAACATAGTTTTGGGACTGATCTGATTTAAACAGTGCAAGCTCTTCACCCTAGATGTACTTACACTGGTTCGGCTCTTCCCTATATTACGTAGCTTAGTTCAGCAACAGGGTGGTGGGGGTGTCTCTTGGTTTTCACATCGATGTGGTTGAGCTGGCGTGTTCAGCCCGGTGGGAAGGAGAGCACACGCGCTGCTGAGGGAGCAGTGAAACCCGAATCTTTGGTTTAAGGGGCTGCCAGCTGCCAGAAGGACAATCTCGGTCCCTTTCAAGCTCTTGCCTTGGCTGTGCTTCTGACTTTGTGGTCTGCCCCTTCCCCGGCGCCAGCCCAGCTGCTTAGCTTGAGTCCTGCCTGGGTTTTGGGGGGTTGCAGTCCTGCTGTGCTGTGGTGGGAGCGGGACCTCATGCTTTTGGTGGCCGCGAGCTGCCGGGTCGATCCACTGTGGCTCTTGAAACTCTAGCCTTAGTTTAGTTCTGGTTGCTGGGGCTGGTGATGTAAAAGGAGCTCTGGAGGGTCTTTTTCCTCCTTGTTTGTAAAGCCGTTAATTCTCTGGCTCATTCTCTCCAGCTAAGCCTGCCATAAAGGGGCTGGAGCTTTGCATGGCCAAAGGGTTGGAAGGCAGAGCTAACTTTCTCATTTCTGGTGAGCCCTGTACACAGGGAGTTGCGTGGCAGCGAAAATATTTATATATCCATAACACAAGGCAAAGAGGGTTGTGGTTGGGTTTTTTTCCCTTGCTTGTTTTTGTTTGTTTTAGGAGGCAAAGGGTGAGAGTTCACTTAAAGAGCTTGACTCTTAATAGAGCTTGTCATTGTTGCTAATATAAAACAAATGATGAGCATGGGAGAGGAGTCAAAGGCTCCCTCTTCTGGTGTGCTGGGAAGGTTCAAACGCTGAAAAATAAACAAGGAAAAAAAAGCTCAGCAAGCAAGACCCCTACCGTGCTTTCCTGTGGTACTTCAAGACCTCACTGAAGCCTAACTCTTACTGCCCCAACACATAGGATGCTTCATGGCACCTGAATAAGTAATGTTAAGGGCGCTCTGTAAAAGTGAAATATGTTTTCAAATGCAAGCTACGTTGCACTTGCAAGTAAAAGTGAGTCCCGGTTTCAGAAGGGTTCCCCAGTCTGAATGTGGAGGATGGCAGCCCTTCACATCCCCATGTCAGATGTTTCTCAGTGCTTCTCTTCTCCTCTTTTCTGCGTGCTCCTCTTGCAAGCATCATCTCTTGTCCCATGCAGCTCCCAGGCCACACGTGTGCATTGGCATGTAAACGTGTTTGGGATGATTGCAGGGGCCAAGTCTGGTGAGCACTCTCTATAGAAACTCTGTGTCCAAGTCTCCAACACTCCTGTTGCTTTTGGTTGAGTCAGCTAAGAATTCAAAACTTATTAATGGCTGATTGATGGAGAAATATGCACAAGGAATAACACTTTGTTGGGATTTTTAGATGAGTTTTCTAAAAATCCGTGTATAAAGTGCAGTTGTGAGTACCTCTGAAATTAATAGGATTTCAGGGCATGAGAGAAGTGACTCTTCTTTTTCTTTCCTATTTTTTTACTCTTCACCGGAGGGTTTGACATCATGTGGCCATTTTCCCTGTGTTGTTATTGCGGACTCATAAACGATGTCTGGTGGAACCAGAGGACATCAATTCTCAAGCTGCCTTCCCACGGCAGCTCCTGCCACCCATCACGGATGGCAGTAAAACTGCTCACCCGGATTAAAAACCGCAACACTTCCCCCCCCCCCCCCCCCCAAGTGAGCTATGTCTAACCAGGAGCGGTTCCCCCAGCCGGCTCCATCCGCAGCCCTGCAAAAGGGTTGTACCAGCATGACTGAAGCAGCGGCACGGGAATGGAAACAGGCAGCAGGGAGGGGAAGGGCTTTTTATAGCTGACCCTTCTGCTGAAAGAAACGCTTATCGCACTGCAGCGCCGGGTAGCAGGTGGAGTGAGACTGCACAGGTAACAAGAGGTCATGCAGCAGGGGGGGCACCTGGGGAAGAACTCTTATCAGCCTCCGTAAAACGGTTTTGGGGTTTGTTTTTTTGGTACTATATCAAGGCTTGTTATATTTCTTTTTTTTAAGTTAACATTCTAGTTAGAAGTTTAAATTAAAGTTGATGGTGGTCAACTTTAAATTGTCCTTTAAATTGTTCCTTCCAAAGTCAGACCTGAGTATGCAGCAGAAATCAGTTAAATCTCACTGTAGCTGACACTTATGCATCAAAACCAAAAGACGGAAAAAAATGATTCTTTCTTAGAAATTCAGGCTTTTATTTAAAAAAAAAAAAAAAACCAAACCGTTTTTTCCCCCAGAAAAGTTTCTCTTAGGCTCTGGTCACCCAGCAATGCAGGTATGTACCCATCAGGATTTGCTTGCCTGTGCTGAAGAGGCCAGAGCGGCTTGCCTTGTCAGACAGGGCAGCCATGTAGAATAAACAGGGAATAGCAGTCTCGATTTCCTTTCTTTCAGCCCGATACAAGGTGCCTCGGCACAGAAGACTATTTTGCCCTTAAGATAATAGTGTGTTGGAGAGGATCAAAGGGCTTGAGGTTTTTTTTTTGTTGTTGTTGAAAGGGGATTTTCTCCATGGACAGCTGCAATAGTGCATTAGTAGTGCAATGGATTATCTTTCCATGATCTGTAGGATCTCAACCAGCTATCGGGGGGCCCCACTGAAGGCTGCTGCTTGGGGGAGGCAGAGTGAAAGTCTCCTGTAACAGGGAGACCTGTAATGCCTGGGAGCTCGGACCACTTGACTCCCCCTGCCCCAGCTGGGCGGGTGGTGCTGGATATTCTTAGGCTGGAGATAGTGCCGTGGAGCATGGGGAGAGGGAGCCCAGCTCTCGGGTATGATTAACTGCAGCTGATGCCCTGCATCCACCCTGCTCTCCAATGGAAGTGCTTATTAAGGAATGTGAGAAGGGAGCCGATTCCAGCTGCTGCGGCATCCCGTAAAGGGCAATGTGTAATTTGGGAGGGTGTTACGAGTCCCTCGGCGGAACAAACTACTCACTGTAGTAAGCGCCTGACCTGCCAAACGCCCGGACTTTCTCATTTGGGGAAGTTTTGGATGGTGGTTGATCCGCAAATAGCCATGGCATTGAGAGGGAGTCCCTTCGCCTGTGTGGATGGGTATCTGTATCCTTGCTCCGTGCAGGGGGGGAGGCGGCGCATGTGGCCTGACTGTGGCAAGGGTGGCAAGAGGGGATGGGACAGGGCTTGGTGCTATCAGAGGTGGAGATCAGGTCACGCTGTGCCTCCCTGACCTGGTTTCAGGGCTGGGGGATGAGGGGGCTGGAATGTGCATGGCGGAGCTGTCAAGGAATGCAGGTCCCCAGGTGGCAGCTTCAGTCAGGCTCAAATTGCATCTGCATGCTGGTTAATAAGTGGTGGGGCAGCTCTGCCTCGGCAGGTTCTCCTGTGTGCGTTTCCTGAGGTAGCGGGATGCCAGACATACGGGGCTGACAGTAGTATCTTGGTAGCCAATAAACTCCCCCTCTCAGCATTTTTAGAATTTTCTGCTAACTTTAATGACACAAGTTTTATCTCTTTTGGGTGAGGGTTTGTTTTTGTGACTCGCAAAGCACAAGCCAGGAGGAACCCAGCTTTGGATTTCAGGCTGGGTTTTTTTTTTTTCCAGGATGGGCAGTTAGAAAGACTTGTCTCTTTTTTTGTAAGCAGGACTGGTTTCAGAATTAAAGGATGAACATGGACCGCCATATGATGTTGTGTTGTTTTTCCTTGGAGAAGTAACTACAATTTATAATCATTGCCTAGTCCGTAGCCAATTGGCAGGAAGGCTGCTGTGAAGGGATTGATTATTAGTGGATGCTTCATTGTGCTGTCCAAGCCTGAATTTCTTGATCTAACCGGTTTCCTTCCTTCGTTTGGAATGGCTATAGTCAGCAGAGAGAAGAGAGGGAGATATGTCTTCCCTCTCGGCAGCACTGTTTCTTGTTCATGGGATACGCTCAGGGAAAAAGAAGGTCAACAAAAAGTGTTAACAATTCAGCGTTCTCATAGAAAGCCGGCTGGCTGGCTGGGGACTGCTCGCAATTTTTCTGCTTCCTCTTGGGATTCTCTCTGTATTTGTTTTCAGCGTGGTGACTTAAACAAAACTAGTGCTGTTTGGTGAGAGCACCCTGGAGGCTCCACTCTTCTCCTAGGAAATGTGCTGGAGGAGAGGAAGCATCACCGGGAAGGTGATCTAGTGCTCAGAAATGGCAATGCCCGCCCTGCGGTGCAAAGGCATGCTGGCAGCTGCGGCAATTGGAGCTGAGTTAGCATTTAAACCAGCAGCAGAGGACACACAGAAGTACAGATGCAGCAGCACAGGCTTGAGCGTGGACAGCAACATCTGTCGGGCTCCTCGGATAAACACTGGGATGGTTCAGTCGTGCTGAACCACATCCTGCTGCAGGTCCTCTGATAAACCTGGGCTAGCTAATTAAAAGTTAAAATGTGCATGGCTAGGCAAAAAGCAGCCGGTGCTGCTCTTTGGGAAAGGGAGTTTCTGCGCTGGGTCTGAGCAGGGGCAATCGTGTGAATAAGGGGCTGATGGAGGAGATGGTGTGGGGTGGGCTTGGGCTGGGCTACACATCTCGGCTTGGCTGCCTCGCTGTGCTTAGGCTGAGTGGTAGCAGTTGGAAGAGGACAGCTGAGCTAATACTTAAAAAGCAGAGGGGTGGGAGACTCCATGCCAGGTCTTGGAAGTACGACGCTAACCCTCTGCTTGTCTTCTCCTTTCCTCCCCCACTCCTGAAACCCTTCTCTGGGCTGTGTGGAAGTGTCCCAGTTCTTGCAGCTGTGTTAATTGTAATGGGTCATTTAGTCCTGAAATCCCTGTTCAAAAGGGGCAAGTCCTTGCCTCGTGTGACAGCTGCCGCCTTGCACTTTTCCCCAGGCTGGAAATAACTGCATATGACACAAGAGCAGAGTGCGGCATGGGGGAGGGAAGAGGGTTTCTGGCTTCCTCTTAGTGCTATAATGGCTTTGCTGTGTGACTCTTCTCCCATGTGGACCATAGCAGAGTCATGCCCCACATATTTAGCAGATCTCTCAGTTGGCAGTGCCTAGGCGGTACGCGAACGGCCTGGCGCTCTCCGGCTCTGGTCGACTGGAGTTGTCTCGGGCGTCTGGGAGCGTGAGAGAAGGGACGCGCGGTGGTGGTGACGCAGGACGCTCGCCTGGAGCATCAGGGAGCCTCTCTGGAGCCAAGGTGCCTGCCCATCTGGAAGGGGGAGCCACACTGTTCTGTGCAGAGAACAGAGACGATGAGAGGGAAGGCAGAAAGGCTTTCCACTCCCTGCTCCCATCCCCTCTCCAAAATCCAAAGACTTGAGCCCATGGAAACCTGGCCAGCTTTTCCTTCTAGCTGAAGGGCTGTCTCTTGATTGGAATGACAGCTTTGAACTGGAAGACATTATTTCATTAGCGTGCTAATCAGATACAGAGATTACCTGATTGGCTACTTAATAATTAAATGAAGTTGCCTGTAATTCTTTGAGCACACACAGAACTAATTAAATTAACCCTTCACTGCCCTGTGTGCCTGGGGTGCACTTGTGTGAAATGGAGAGGGCAGCTTCCCCAACGTGGGGACTGTGAGCAGAAGGGGGTGATGGTTGCAAAGTGGCCAGTGCTGGACTGCCAAAGTGGTCCTTTCTTATCCAGAGCCTGGAGAGAAGAAGATGACACACTGTTATACCTTCCAGTTTAGTTGGTGTTTGACCTACCTGGTAGGCGATCAGTATGTCTGGCAATGCTCTAACAACAAATCTTGTGCCCAAATAGCCAGGAAAATGCACTGGGCTTATGGAAATTGGTGCCCAGGCATGTGTTGTAAACCAGACAATGGCTTCGCATCATCTAATGAAGAGCAAAGCATTATAAAGAAAGATATGCACTTCATAGTTCTTCAGGAGGAAGAGTCAAGTGGAGAGCAGAAGATGTGCTTATGTACCTTCGAAGCATTCTTCTTCCCCATCCTCACTGGCACGTAGCCCCAAACAAGCCAGGACATCTCCATGCATTTGAGAGGATTCCACTAAGTAAACTTGTTGACCTCCTATTCCTCTCTACTGCTTCACTGGCTGCTTGAGGAACTGCATTTGCACATGCTCACAGGAATACAAATGTATTTCCTATAGTTTGAGGAGGACACAGAAGTCCTATCAATGCCATAACTGTCCTTTATTACAGATTAAAAAAAAATGTGAAAAGAATAATAGGAAAAAGTTTCCCTGTTTTCCAGCCTCACATTTTCCAGTGCTGCGTCCAAGCTTTCAGCTTTTGTAATGCCATAGAGGAGTTTGAAATTTGAAATTTATAGTGAAAGACTAATTTTCATAACTTGTGAGAATATAGTTACCGTGTTGAAGACACTGTGTTCGATTATTTCATTGCTAGGGTGAAGAGTCAGCATCTATAATTTTTTGTATCCATTTTTAGTACTGAGCACTGGATTGAGGCAACAGGAAAGCTATCTTATAATGATCCAACTCTGCTCCCTTGCTGCTGCCTTCTCCTTCTAGACTTTGCCCACACATGTTAAAATGAAACTGTCAAATTAAGCACATTTCACTGTCATCCAAGACTAAACTTGGCAGAGAAGAGCCTCGGACCTTCTGGCCTAAGTTAACCACAGCTGGTTTCAGCTACCCCAGTAAGAAATTGCCGCTCCTTCATTCATGGCATGCAGAATGGCTTTTCCCTTACCCGTGGTCCGTGTTGCTGGAATCTGTCCTCTTCCTCTGCCCTGAAGATGAGCGGTAGCAGCAGTGCCCTCGGAGTAAGGTGATCCTCAGTGGAGGGATAAATATCGGAGCTGCTGCTTTGTCTTTAAAATCTGGCTTCCACATGACGGGCAGCCCGAAATGCCTGCAAAAACAGGTCAGGAGACAGAAGAAAACAGGGAGGGTGGGAAACAAAAGGGCAGCTTTCAGGGTAATTAGATGGTTGCCTGCTCCCTCTGGTAGGCACCATTCACTGGTGAGAAATGATCCCCTGTGTTGGCTCTCTACAGATGTGGGTATGCTGACAGGGCTCGAAAGACGAGCGGAGTAAGCAGAGGGAAGGGCCAGCGAGCCTTGGGATCGTGTGTCCCTATCGATCCCTGAGATTTAGCGTCTCTGCTTCCAGCGAAAGCCATTGGACCTGTTCTCCTCACCAGCTGACCTACATGCCCCGTGTCAACCTGTGGCAGACCCAGAGCTATGGTACCCACCTCAGGCTCCTAGCCGGGGTCTCCGGGAAGGTGCTGCCCCCATTTTGTGAGCGAGCAGACAGGCATAGGTCTTAAAAGTGTGGGTTTGTGGGGAGACAAGGAAAATGTGTGTTCAGCACATGCAGGGTCAAGATTAAGCCCAGCTGCAGAAGCCAGTTAGGTTTTAGTATTATTAATATTTGATGGTGTCCTGTTGTAAAAGGGCAATAAGTAAGGCTAGCAGGTCTGTGCCTGGTGTGTTGTTGCAGTAAAAAGCTATTTTCTGAGGAGATTTCTGAAACAAAGGATATTCTAGCATGTGGTGGAAGTGGCCATTTAAATGCATCTGACCATAAAGATGCTGCCTGCCAGCAGTTTTGATATCGGAGCTTGTGGGACTCACTGTGTGGGTAAAATCATGCTCCATGAGACAGAGCCTGAATGCGGAGATTCCGTTTGGGGATGGAGTTCGGGGAGGCTTTGTACCTCTTGTGTCCTCCTCTTTGTTTTTGTTTATGAGTTGACAAAGATTAGCATTTCAATGCTGGAGGCGAAGGCCCTTGGGGTGTGGTGGAAGGCGGCCTGGCTTAGCCGGTTTGGGATTGCTGCTGCTTTCCCAGCAGCCATCCTGCCCGCGCCCTGGTGAGGAGCAAAGCCGGAGGCTTCTTCCCGTTGGGAACGTGCCCAAGCTGCAGCTATCCCTCCAGCTGAATCTTAAGGTAGATGGGCAGTGTCGTCATGAAGGGTAATTAGCCTTCTTTTCAGGCAAGGATAATTTTTTTTATTATTATTATTGTTTTAAATGGTAGCACAAGTGCTGGGGAGAAAACTCCAGCTCTGAATCCAGCAGCTGTTCACTTTTTCCTGCTGTAGTTGCTGGTCGAATAGAAGATGTTGCCTCTCCACAAATTTGGCTTTGCTTTAAATCCTGGGAATCTCACATCCATGGTCCTATTACTTTAATAAAATAGTATATTGAATAAAATAGGAGCCTTTGCCCCTTTCCTTCTCCCTGTCAGGCATGATGCTGTATTCGGTCACAGCAGTGTAAATTTGGAGCAAGTCTAGTGGGTTCAAGCTGATGTACTACAGATTTATGCTGTAATCGCAGAAAGCAGCATCTCAGCTGAAACCAAAGTTTTATCTTTGGGATATCACTTGTTTGTTAACTAGAGCTGACTGCTGCTCCGTGTGGTACGCAATCTGTACGCCGAATATGGAGTGCTATAGAAACAGTCTTACATGCTCCTGTAATGCAAGACTGTTTCATGTGGTTGAGCTTGCAAACTTAAGTTTACACAAGAGGTAACAAGCATAAGAACTTATTTGTCTTTACTGTTTCTTTATTCTGAAGAAAATGTGAAGATTTTTTAAAATCTTCCCCCACTTTGATTAAATCGCTCATATGGCTTTTTCCCCCCCCGTGCGCAGAGGCCACTGTATTTTTTCATGAAAGGTCAGTCTTAAAAAAAATTTAAAAAAATCTTCTCAGCTTGTAGCTATTAACAAAAAGTGTTTTAACTCTGAATCAAAAATATTTCTCTAGACCGGTTTCTCCTCCTTGTCTGTCTCAGGTCAACTCCTGATTTTTTATTCTAATATAAGATTTTATAACTGCTAGTACTATGGGCTTGCCCCCCTTCTCATGCTAGGGCACGGTGTACTCCTCGCTCCCCTCCATATTCCTGTTTGTCTGCTGTCTGGGAGAGAAGCCATTCAGGGTGCCAATATGCTAAGCTGTTGAGAGAATGGGGAGAGCTGAGATGAAGGTATTGTTATGCTGGAAGGTGTTAATTGGTGCTATCAACCACTTGTTTGATTTCTAGACAATTACAGCAGTGCTTGAAGTTGTGTCTGAGCTAAACAAATGGCAGGGGCTCTGCAAGTTCCCCATCGTCTCTTTTTTTTTTTTGAGTCCTTATTTCCTCACTGGCTACCCCAAAAAATTAGCAAGGCTGTATAGGGTTGAGCCAAGATGTTGTTAGCTGGGTGTACTGCACAAAAGTTATCACACTGTATGTGAGCCCTGGCCTAGACTGGTGGCTTGGCAGGGGCAGGATGAGGAGCAGGGGATGGGTAGGAGATGCTGAACTACATGGAGATTTTTCTGGGTTCCTCAGAAGCAGAGGAACAAATGTACTTGGCTGATGTTTTCTTCATGGTTAACAGGCAGATGCTTGACATTATCTAGGCCAGAGCTCTCTTGTGGGACAAATACTCAGCTGCCAAGTCTCATATTTGTAGTCTGGGACTCCTGCCCAGAGGAAGAGGGCAAGAGTCTCTATTCCTGCCCCTGTATGAGGGGTGTACAAGGTCTGACCTGCAGCATCAGAAGAATGACTTGCTCCTCTGCAGCCAAAGAAGAGGAATCCTCTCCCCTGCTGCCTTTTCTCCTATAGCTGGGAAGTAAGGAACCATCCTGATTTATTTTTCTACTTCTTCCCAGATGCAATAAGAAGCAGGATGGGGAGTGGCATCTACTGCAGCTTGGAGATAGCTTCATTTTAGCCTGGGTACATTAATGTCTCCTTCTTCCATCAAAAGGTCCAAGGTGTGTTGAACATTACTCAATCATACCATTGTGTGGACCTCAGCATTCATATAGACACATGCATCCAGCCCCAAATGCTTGTTCATTGCATTCCTTTGGTCATGATTGATGGAGTATTGCCACACTGGTGTCCTGCCCTGGGTGTAATGGCTTCACTTGTTGCTTTTTCTGACCATTCATGGTGTGCACCTGGTTTCGTGCTATGTCACATGTGGAGAACAGAGCAAAAGAGGACATCTGAACAGAGACAGGTGATGCTAAATGGAGGCTGAGACCTTGAAGGTGTAAATGATCTATGAAGACCATTATGAAGGGAAAGCCAGTCAAGACTTGATTTCAGGGAAGACTCATAAGGAAACCCCAATATAGAATCACAAAATTATAAAGTCAGAAGGAACCTCTGGAAGTCTCTAGTCCAACCTCTTGCTTGGATTGAGGCTGCTGCCAACAGTGGATCAGGTTAACCATGATCTGAAGACCGCAGAATATTTTTCTCGGTTCTTTTCCCACCCCCCAAAAAAAGAGAGCAGAATTGTCACAAGAGTTGTTTTAAGAGAATACTTAACAATGCATGGTCTAAAACTTTGCTGAAATTCAGCTTGGGCAGAGTGGGAGCTGGGAAGCAAGGGTGTTTAGTTCTGAGGCAGGGATACACCTTTTGCTGGTGTTTTTTTTGAACTCCACTCAAACTGTGTCTGGTAATAAGTCAGGGTTGGAAACTGCCAGTTCTGTTTCTCATTCTGTAGGGAATAGTTTGCCTTTGAGGGATGGTTGCTGCTTGTGCACTGATACCTGACTTCAGGAGTCATTACGCAAGCACTCCAAATGGGACCTGTGGGTAAGGAACACACAAAATAGCAGCTGTTGCCTTGACAGAAATGCCGTAGACCAAACAGGAAGATTTTTTTATTATTATTATTGAGAACAGATAGCCCAAGAGTTCTGGCCTTTGGTTTTTTACGATCTAGCTCATTTCATCTACTTTTACGTGCCCAAAAACTAGGTGACTATCTGGTCCCTGCATCCCTAGCAGCACTTTCTCAGGTGTGCCAGCACAACTCTTTGTGGGGCCACACTGAAAGAGGTTAGGGAGCTGATCTGGCCAGTGGATTAAAAAAAGCAAAACACCTCAACTCCCCTTCCTTCCAGTTATTTTTTTGCCTGGATTAGTTTTATGAGCTGGCTTATAGAATGGCCCGGCAAACAGGTGTGCCAGCCATACCGTGGTGTAGGAGTTGGAATAAGTGGTGGGGATGAGAAAAGGGGCAAGAATAATTTAGTGTTCAAAGTGGACTGTCATGTCAGACTCATCATGCAGGGGTTCATCACTGTCAGTGGAAAGAAATTGATCTTTGAGAGATGAGGAGTCTATTTTAGACTGGAATGAATCACTCTGAAGGTGTTCTCTTTCTCCATGGATGATAGAAAGGAACTGAGTGCACCAGCTCAGACAAGACATCACACTTAAACCTCATTTTTTGACTCTAATATTTTAATAATGAAAATATTGGCATGCCTAATTAATGTTCATAACGCTTCACCTTCGGTGCTGTTGTAAATATAGAAAATGTCATCAGCTAGAAGCAAAATCCCAAACTTGTAACAGGGCAGGTGAGAGCAATAGCGATACCATGAAAATCCAACTGCTAACCGTACTGTAACTGGTTGAAGAGCTAACTGTTAGCTCTGGGCGGGGGGGAACCCTAAAACAAAACAGTTTTAACTGCTTGCCTTTGGGTAGGCTGCCCGTAAAAGAAGGCTGTTCCTGCATGCTTTTCAGTGTTTCTGACCTGCAGCGAGGGCTTCGAAGAGCGATATTCTCTGCTCGTCTGCTAATGTAATTTGTACTTGAGCTCAAGTGGTAGCAGTGGTGGTGAAGGTGTCTGCTTCAAACCACTGCCGTGACATGGTAGTGAGGGGTTTATTGTACGTTATTGTTTTCTGTGTTGAAACTGATGCTAAATGATTACAAATTCAATTACTTGACAGGAAACGATAGATTTAGAGTTGTCTGTGCAACCTTTAATGCATTGCCTTGCACCTGCAGATGATGATTGTTTTTAATTACAGGGTCACATGCTTTTGTCATGGGAGACTGGCAGTGCTTGCTATGTAGGGCAGATGGTGCTGAGAGTATAAATCAAGGCTGTGCACTGAACGAAGCTGTTAGCTATGTGGTTCTCACCTTGTTTGCTGAAGAAGCTTGAAGGTGGGCAGGACATGAGAAATGGAAAAGAAAGGTTGTCTTTTGGCTAAGTGAGGGTGTAGTGCCATGTCGGTCTAGCCAGTGGCAACGCAGATGTGAGGTCCTTGGCTCTCTACTATTCTATCCTAAGAGATCACAGCCCCTTTTCATCCACCAGCTCAACTTTGTGGGGCCATGCTTATGAAGAGGGAGGGGAGGAATGATCCAGGTTTCAGAAGCTAAATTTAGGACTTTTTGTGGGGTTTTTTTAAGTGAAATTATTTTGGTTGTCTGGCTTACAATGAAGCCCTCAAATGAGTGGAAGAGGTGTAGGAATAGAGGAATAAGGACAGGTTTTTCCAACAGAAACATACTGATATAGAGTTGCGTGTTCAGTCTCAGCACTCATCTCTGTTGCAGAGACCCAGACTGACTTATGGCTCTGGGTGAGTTGCTTATGCCCCATTTCTCATAAGAAATCTTCATTTACCCAGCTTGGTGGCAGTGCTGTCATCCGAAGCAGCTTGGGACACGTGCTTCCCCCAAGCTGTGTCAACACAACTGTTTACGAGCTATTGTAGGAGCTGGGAGAGAGCATAGGTGAAGCCAAGGGAGACTGGCATGAGGTCCCAAATCATGTCATAGGCAGCCCCACAAGTTACTGCGTTGGCTGAAGCACAGAGAGCAAAGGTGCCTTCACCCCATGTTTGCACTGCAGAACTCCAGCTTGGGGCCCTGGTTTCTTCCATGTGCCTCCATCCCCAGCTGCTGGTCATCCAGATGATCCAGATCAGGGTGTGTTTTTCATTCACTGAATTAGCCAGCTGAGGAATGGCCGTGGGTGCTAGCCAGTACGGAGCTAAACTGGGGAGATGTGTTAAAAATGGCAGAGTTGAGTTTATGCTCGGTAGTGCTCTGTTGCACTTCTGGTTCAGTACTGAACCTTCTGAAGCTCTCTTAACTGTATTGCTGAACTGTGGCTTTAGGAAGTGCCGAGAGCTGGGTGCTGAAGTTGAAATTGGTAATGGTGCTGCGGGGAAGAGCCTGCCTCTGCCACAGGTTCTCTGAGCGGCTTTGGTCAAGGCACCTTTATCTCCCTTGCTTTCCCTGCCTCTGGGGTGTATTGCTACCTACCCACTTTCTCATAGTCGTGGGAAAAATGACAATTAAAACTCTGTTGTGTTTTAAATGCTGCCATAAAAATGCCAAGCATGGGGTTTATGGGGTTCTTTTGGGGGTTAGGAAGTAATCTCAAATAGAGATGCAGCTACTGGATTCCTAAATGGAGTGGTGAATTTTGCTAGTGTTGGTCATTATTTTATCCCTGATTTCTCATTTGCCAAATCAAATTAGAAATCATTAACTTGTAAATAGGTTGAGAAAAGAATTAAGGCTTATTGGATTGAGATACTACGTAGAGGCCACCACAGAAAAAGGTCTGTGAAACAATTAATAGCTTATTTGGTGGCCAGGCTTAGAAGTGATGTAGCAAATTAGGCATAGGGATACATTAAGAATAAGAGGGATAAAAATCAATATTGAGCAGCTGTCTTTACTTCCTAGTCTCACATTCCCATGTACTGAATGAAGTGTAATGGAGATGTATGTGATTACTCATTTAATAACTATTATAAAGGGTTTGAATAATGGGACAGACCTCAGGTTGTTTTTACAGTCTTAAATGTAGCATTTCTTTCTTCATACGCTGTCACCTGAACTGTTAGGGAGGTCAAACAGTCTGCACGGGTGATCTGAAAGAACTAGTAATAAGTGAGGCCATGCAGCAGTGTAAAAACCAAAATACTCCAGTTAACAACGAGTGAAGAGTGAAATGAAGCTTTGGGTGTCCTCATTTGGGTGAGGACAGGAGGGAACAGGGGAAAAAAAATAATGAGCGCTGGTAGAGAATGTGAACAGAGGGAACTGTGTGGATCAGAGATGTGCAGAGTATCGTACTGGTTATAGGTGTGAGCTGCCCTGGCATCAGATGGTTTTCTGACTGTGATTATCAACAGACTCAAAATTGTAGGATGTGCAGCTCTGACTCAGATGATTTTTCTGATAGGCATCTGTAAGATCTGACTTTTTCCTTTTAATAACCTAACTATTGTAGTCTCAACAGATCCGTGGTTTGCAAAAATGCAAATTTCTGTATGTCTGATGAGGTAGGCTGTATGGAGTGGATGTTGTCAACAAGCTGACTGGTGCTGGTGCTGCTCCGTCTCTTCGGGGATAATAGAATCTGGGAACAATTAAGAGGCAGTGTAATCAGTTCCTGGGGGCAGGAGCGTACCCTCTTGCTTTTCAGCATTCCCTTGGCTGACTCATGAACTCTGTTGATTGACTTGGGAAGCAAATGAATCCAGCTCTCCTCCACAAGGAAGAGTTATGGAGGGAAGGTGGTGAGAGGAATACATCAGATCTCAGGCAGCTCCTGCCCTCTCTGCTGTGAAATGTGTGGAATTTACAATGGCTACTTGGCTGCTAAGCAAGTAGGATTTCTTTTTTTTTTTTTTTTTTTTGGCCTTTAAGTTCTGTCCATCCTTTAAATTAAGGACTACAAGAAGCTATAGCTGGGAAATGCTCACACATAAACACAGAGGACAGTCTTGGCAGCTTGCTAGAAAACAAACTGTAACTAACTATAGTTGTCCAAAAATAAACGCAGCCATAAGATTTGCAAGCATTTCATATGCGCTTTGGTAAATGAAGGAAATGGTGTGTTTGGATTCACAGCTCCTTTGGCTACGCTGTCGTTACTCAGCTGTTCCCAAGCAGGTAACTAAGAACTTTGCTTTGGGGTGCAGGTAGACATCCCTGCTTTAACGTACTCTGTATTTCCACGTTTCCTTCCACCCAGGAATCCTAAGGGCATTAGTGGGTGGTTAATGAGCGCAGGCAGGATCCCCAGGAGCTGCTGGGCAGCATCCTGGTCTCGCAGGTGAGGCACGGTGCGGTGCAGAGGGGTTAGGTGACCTGGCACGAGCTTCCTGCATGAGCATAGGCAGTCTGCAATACAAACCAGATCGTCTGTCTTCCAGTCCTACATGTGGAAAACACAAGAGCACTTAAAGCACGAGAGCGCTCAAAAGGTTTTTTTTTTTTCTTTGGTATTACTCAGTTCTTTTGCCAAAAAGTATCCTTTTTTTTTTTTTCTAAAATACTGTATTTTGATGGTGGTATGCTCTAGGTAGTTATTCATCTCCCAGGCACACAGAGAGGGGGGATAAAAGCTTGCAATACACCAAAGCGCGTGCAAGGAAGAGATGGGCTGCACGAGCAGGACTTGCCTTTAACCAAATTCGGTTTATGATATCTTACATTCAAGGATGAGAAAAAGGCCAGTGGTAAAAAAACCTCCCAGAGGCTGAGTGGGATGGTGACAGGAGAAACTGCTGAGGGGGGGGCGAGAAGAGACAAGCGCATGGAAAATAAGCTCCTGCTCCCTCAAAAACATGCATGCAGAATGATTCCGGGGTGGGTGTGGGGGCGTGTAAGCAAGTAACATCCCAGAAGCTGGAAGAATAAAATGAAAAGGCAGCAGGATCAGCCTGCGGATGAAAGGCAGCCCCTTTAACATTTGCTCTCGGACTCCGGCAACTCTCAGCAGTTGGCTGGAGACGAAGCTGGACGGTCCTGTGGAGCTCCAACAAAGGGACGAAACAAATCCCCGTCCCCCGGGGCCCCCCTCCCCGACAACGCGTGAAACAACTTGATAAATGATTGCTCTGTCAGGGGACGAGGGGATGGAGACGTCTGGGAGCGCAGGGGGAATGTGTCTAATTCAGGCGGAGGGGAGCTTGGGGTGGGAGAGGGGAGCAGGCAGAGGAGCGGTGGGATGGGGGTACGGTGGTCCCCTGCCTTGGCAGCCAAATTAATAAGTATGGAGAAGTGGGAAGGGGCGGGCGGCTCTCCGGAGGGGTTTCTCGGGAGCAGGCTGGCGTGCTCCCCCCGTGCCAGCCTTTTGGGGGACTGGGGGGGGGGTCCCCCTGGCTGTGCCCTGCCTCCAGCCCCCCAAGCCGCCCGGCCCCGCGCTCGCATTACCTCATTTAATGGGGATGGCAGGAAATACAAACCTCCCCCCGCCGCTCCCAGCCCAGTCCAATAAGGGCTGCTGATAGCGCTGAAAGCTGCAGAAACAGGAGCCCATGCCCTGGCTCTATTCAAGGGAACATTAATTACCCTAAAACAAAAACAAGAGGAGTTCACAGCTGGGGCCCAACACTTCAGATCCCCCTCTCTCCCTCCCCTGCTGCTCCTCCGGAGCATGTGCACGGCAGCTATTTATACAGTCTCCCCTCCCAAATGACTGATATTGGGCCTGGAGCACCCTCGATGCCCAACCCTCTGCCACTGAGATTTATAGGGATGGCGTTGTGCAGGCATCTCAGAGGCAGAGACGGTCCAAAGGCTGGATTTGTGCTGCAAGAGAAGCCGCATGCCACCGCCACCAACCAAAAAAAGGCTACATAGTTTGTGAAAAGCCGTGGCAGCTGGAATAGCGAGCGGGTCCTGCATAGTCCAGAGGGCTGCCAACGAAAACTGGGGCTTGGGCAGTTTATCTCAGCAAGGATAGGAGGGAGCAGCGGGGAAACTTCAGTGAGTCCTACTGGAAGCACACAGGGATTCGGTGGCGGTGTATTTTTCTCCCTCCCCCTCTGTGGGAATGGAGCAGAGAACTTAATTTAGAGCCCTCCCGAACTGCTGGTTAATAAACGCTTGATCCAGGAGGCAGCTGCTGCCACCGCTTACAAGGTGACCCAGAGCCCTGTTCCAGCGTGTCCCAGGCCACTATGTCATGAGCACCAGTTGCCAGGAATAGAGAGCGCGGTAACGTGTATAAATAAATAAAACGGGGTTTGAGCGCACCTCTATGTTTGACTGATGAAGAGGAAGGGCCTGGCTTCAGGAGAACTAAATGCTGAGTTTTGTTGTTGTTTTGGTTATCTGGTTGCTGTCACCTATCCAAAGAGAAGCCTCGCTCTTGGGGCGCATTGGCAATAAATATTAACAAAAATAGGTAAAATGTGGAGGCTGCCCGTGAGGAGGAGTGCTCTGAAACATGTGGAAGGCAGTGTTTGCCAGCTGTCAGCTCTGAGCACGTCTTCACTGGAGATTTTGATCTCCCATGGGTATTGCCCTTCCGCTTCCCTGTGCCCCTGCCCAAGGTCTGCGATGAGCTTAGCAAGTGCTTTGGCACAGGGTAAGGTGACTCACCTGCAGCGGAAGCATTGCGTTTGCTTAGGCTGCTAACCCTCTGACCGCGCAGTAAAGATAGAGGCTAAAGCGCCTGAGTGCTCAAAGCCCTCCCTGAATTCCCTGTCTCCAGAAGATTAACAAATTCCCCCACGGTTTACAGGAAAATAATTTTGGAACAGCTACACGTACGGCATGACAGCCCCTGGAAGTGCTGATGTGAGCAGCCCCTGCAAGAATCCAGCAACTGGTGTGTAACTGCAGGGTAGCCAGCCACTTGTACTCATTTTGGGTTAAGTGAAATGATGTTCAGCTGAGTTAAGTAGACCTATTTATAATGTAGAGTGGCCTGGTTCGAGCACTGTTGCAGATTAGGAGGACAAGAGATAGGGAATTAGTCAACCCTTTTAATGCCCTACCTAGCAGTAAGGAGGAACTGCTGCTGGCCATGCCCACTCTCCTCTTGGTCCTGCAAGGACCATCAGTGCTTTGGTTTGTTACAGATATAGCTGTCAGACCTGATAACTAGCTCCCTTGGACTTCACTTTTGGAAAGAGGGTTTGCCAAAGTTGCCCTGTATTAGAAAAGCCCAACGTATAGGAAGACTCTTTGTGCTATTTGGTTTGGATTATTGAGAAAGGAAGGGAGAGTAGAAAGAGGTTTCATATAGCATTATCTCTACGTTCTGTACTTCAATTTATTTCTTATGGACCTGAAACAAAAAATAATAATAGTATAAGGAAGGCAAAGAATTATGTTCTTTGTGATTATTTCAACTGGGTTGCAGCACCTAAGTTATAAAAGTGTAGCATGGGAAACTTTTTAGAACGCAGACCTTTTCTCACAGTCTAGCAGGGAACAAATCTTGTCTTCTAATGATGGATTTTTGCTAGTGCATACAACAGTCAGGAATGTAGGCAACCCCTTTGTTTTTCATTTATTGCAAGTTCCCAACTCATATAGGACCATCATCCACCACCATCATGTAGCATTTCACCTTTTTCAACAGCAGCCCTGCTTAGTACTCCAGGCAGTAGTCTTCTGCAAAAGGCCAGAGAGGACAACTGAACACAGTGATTTCTTTTAAAGCCCCTGCAATACTTTTGCAGAACTTGTAGTCTTACATAGTGGGAGTTGTTCGTTGTATTTTGTTTTATTTTGTTGGTTTTTTTTTTAAGGAAGTAATTTCCTACACAAAAGGGAAGTATTTTTTCATGCAAGACATAATTAAACTGGAATTCATTGCCACAGGATGTTGTGGATGCCAGAAGTCGAGATAGGTTCAAAAAGCAATTAAACAAATTCATGGAAGAGAAGTTCATCGAGGGCAATTAAGCACAAAGATACAATCTCTGGCACAGGAAGTCTTAAGCCACAACTTGCTGGAAGCTGGTAGGGGGGAAGCCTTATGGTATGCTTGCGCCATTCTTATGCACCCACCAAGTATTTGCTGCTAGTCGCTGTCTCTGGGAGGAATATTGGGCTCTGTGGACCTTTGGTCTGACCCAGTCTGACGATTATATACATCTGCTGCGCTTTAGACAAAATGTATGGCGTCCCAGTTTTGCTAAGGAAATGCTAAGTGCATGTAGAGTTGCATGTGACCCTTTGGAGTCCCTTTCCTGTGTCCCCTTTTTGTAAGCAGAATCAAGACTAGGTCTTCTGGTGGCAGAGGACAGAACTGGGCTGACAAGGGAGGGAGGGGGGCAGCGGGGCAGGAAAGGAAACCAGGCTGCTCAACCACTGCCCTGCTGGCGCGTGACGTGGTCTGCAGAGCGCACGGCGTGGTGTTCGTGGACGAGCTCCAGACGCTTCATGTGCTTCCAGAAAATTTGTGTCTGCGTGACTCCCGTCTTCCAGTAACCTGCCCTCATCTGCCAACTGCTTTCTCTGGCACATCCAAAACACGGTGCCTTTTAAAATGGACTTAAAATGAGACTTCATCTTGACTAATAGCATGTAGATACATAAAGTAATTCTTCAGATGGAAAAAACCCTTGACTTTTAGCCTTTTCTTTAGTTTTATGCTTCCTGCAGTTTCCTTTGGTTCAGAAATTTAAGTGAAGCTCTGTTAATATGACATTGTATTCAGTGCTGTCATTCAAGGTAGATAACATGTGGTTATAACTTTGTTATTAGAAAACACTTGATTTATGTCAATAATGCTGCTTAATTTATATTGAGAACTGTAAAAGCAATAACCAAAAAACCTCAGGTCCTTGCTCCCTACCTTGGCCAAGCCTGGAACTGTAAACTGCTGTGTGAGAGGATATGTATCGGGGGGCCACAGGGATCAGAAGTCATTTCTGTTTCAAATTCACTGATGGTTCAGAGAAGGAAATAGGCAGTGTATTAATTAAATTCATGGATGTTAAAAATGCTAAAGGAGTACTACTCAAAAGTGCCAGAGAGAGATTAAAAGTAGAGATAAAGAAATTGAAGTTGGAAAGCGTGTGCTATCATATCTGGATGTAAATAATGTAAACCAGAGCTAGTTGGTGGGAACGTTTGAGATGTGAGAAGTGTGTCATGTCTTGTGACTTTTGGCCAAAATCAGTATTTCGTATTTTACTTGAACTGTCAGTTCTTGAAGATACTTTGAAAATATGATCCAAGTATATGCCCAATTTAGAGAACCAAAGTGAGCCCAGTGTTTATTATAATTTTTAAAATGTTGTGAATCCAATAGGTCATGTTTGTTGTGGGCCCGACACCTTGTGCTGAATGTTTTAGGGGGTAAAGCAGACCGTTAGTTCAAGACAGGCCGTAAGAGAATAATGTTGTATGATGTTTTCTTCTTAAATGTGTGTTAATACAAAGGAAAGCTACTGACTGCATATAAAGGAACGTTATACTGGAAAATATATTAAGACTGGTGGTAGCTCATACTCTTTTGTGTAACCTTGTTTCCAAACACCTTAATACCAAAAAGATTTAAAAATTGTGTTGGAAGTAATGGAGTATCAACCAGAGTAACAGCAGGAGAATGATCCTATTGTAAAGAAGGATTGAAAGGCCTGACTGTATTGGATGTTTACCTGTATCTAAAGGACACAGACACCAAGGGAGACAAGGAAATTGAGTGATAGAAATAACAGGGGAAAGGAGGAGGAGACAATGGGTTCTGAGCACAAGGAAGGGCTCCTCAGCAGGAATAGGAATCTCTGCTCTTGAAAAACTTATACTAGACAAATACTTTGGACGGTGGCAGAGAATATCCTCTGAATAGTCCAGGGTTAGAAACAGGATCTCCTATGCCTTTTGTGTCTCTGAGTTTTATCCTCAGTAAAATGAATTGGAAAGCAGGGGATGGTTAGTATCATGAATCAGTACAGGGTTCATCTCAGTAATCAGTATTGGAATTATTTGACAAAGTAGGAGAGTGGGGACACTTCAGACATGCATTCCTTTGGCAGACTTGGTCTAAATAGTAAACAAGTGACTCAATTTACTGGAAGGTATAAGAAGGAATTAGATGGCAAATATACAATGATCTTGCTATGTGAGTCAGTGCTCTGGAGGCTAGCTGACTGTGCTCAGTTTTAGATGGAGATGTTTTCCCTCACCGATAGGGAGAAAACATTGGCATCTCCTCCAATACTGTTTTTTTCCTCCAGTGGTGGATGGCCATCAGGTTGGTAATCTCACACCTACCTTTCTCTTTGCCTAAAATGATGTGATGTGAGCCGTGTTATGGAATCTGCAGGGCAGATGTGCAGCCCTCCTGCCCTCTAGCATCGCAACAACGTCCACTCCCAAGTTTTGTCTGTGCATGTTACAATTCGGAAACAGGTATTCTACTTTTAAGTCCTCACTCTAATCTGAATGGATATGCAGGTGTGGGCAAGACCTAGGCAAAAAAGCCTCCTGTTTGGTTTGGGTGGAAGAGTCGGTGTTAGTAACTGTAGAGTTGATATTGTCTCCTACCACTTTTCAGAGAAGGCTGAAGGTTTTAGACATGAAAAGCTCTGTTTCTCAGCATTTTTTTCACCTATTCTTGTGGTGACTTAAACCATCTTTTCCTTGAATGCAACTCACACAATGAAGTTAAAATAATTTCTTCTCCATTTCCTTCCTCTTTCATTTTGAGCTACTTTCATCTCCAGGACTTGTCCACCTCCTTGCATTGAAACTTCTGAGCAGGTTCTAGATAGGCCACTGGCCCGGCTTGCTCTCATTTCTCGTTCTGAGTCATGCCTAATATTAGATACCTTGGAAGAAAGAGTAAAATCCTGCAAAGACAAGTGGGAAAACTGCGGAATTCTCTTGACTCCAGTTGCTGACATTGTTGATGTTTTGTGGTTTTTAATCTTATTAGGATTATTGCTTCAATAAATACCTTGCAGAGCAGAGTTCTGTTGGTTAGTTCTGTCTTTATGGGTGCAGCAATATTTTCTTTCATCACTTCTAAATCTATTGTCTTTTATTTAGTTGGACAACTCCTTGCTCCTGTCTTATTGGGAGAAAAAGAGGGTGGGAATGGAGAATAAGTGCATCCAGATGGCTTTATCTGCCTGCTTTATGTATCATATGCTTGGACCGTTTCACGTCTTACTTATCATCCCTTGAATATAGCCCAGAAATTTGAAAATCATTAGAGTTCTTATTCAGCAAACTTTTTTATGGACTGTAGGCTGTCCAAAGTCATGTTACTAGGGTTCAATGAGTCTGAGTTTTGTAATGTGTGTGTTTTGTAACTGAGCTCTTAGATGAGCATCTTTCTGGAGCTCTAATTCTTTTCAACTCTTTCCGGACCTTTAAGTCCGTATTTTGTTTTGTTACAAAGACAAATGGGTTGAACACAATGTTCAAGACTGAAATTCTGTTTTCTGTATTATTCTTTATCTCTCTCTAATACAAAGCCACACATCTGGTTTGTGGTTTTGACAATGACTGGACACTAAGCAGATGTCTTCCCTGCGCTATCCACAAGGGCGCTTAGATCTTTCTCCAAAGGGCCACAATTAATGTGGAGCCCAGCCATGTCTACAATTAGTTAAACTCTCCTTGCCAGTTTGCATAACCTTGCATTCATGTGTACTAAAATTTATTTACTGTAACTTGGGTAGATCCTTCAGATTTATTCTTTTAATTCTTGCTGGTTTTAACTAACCTATAGAGCAGTATCATCAACCTTGTGGGTTTTTTTTTTCCTATTTCACATTGTATGTGCCCCTTTCCAGATCATTTAATATATTAAATGTTGATCATAGTATCCACCCCTGAGACTTCCCCCATTAACCCTCTTGAAAACTGGCCATTTATTCATGCTGTTCGTTTTTTCTAAATTAGCTTTAATCTATTGACAGATGTTTACCTCTCACCCCATGACTAGTTTCCCTAATAGGTTGCAGTGATTAATATTACCAAAGGCTGTTTGAAAATTCAAATTAATTATATCTACCAGTTTTTCTTTAACCACTGTCTTGACTCTACTTATAGAAAATATAATTTTTCTTAGGGAAATACCATACTAATCTGTGCCTCCTGTATGGCATTAATCGAACTTACGTAACTACCCAGTTGAGCCATTTTACCAGGTACTAAAGTAAGGTTTACAAGTGTCTGTAATTCCCAAGCTCGCCGTTGTTTTTTATACACGAATGCACGGTATCGCCTGCCCTGCAGCTTTGCCACTTCCTATTTAATTTTAATGATTGAGCTGCCAGCAAAATACGTAATATGCCGCTTCACTCTTAACATTGTTTGAAACTCGGGCAAGTGCTACCCGGGCCAGTTTGTTTCCAATTTAAATTAATTTTATGTGACTCCAGGCATCAGTGGCAGGCTGCCCTGGGTTTTTACAGCGCCTGCTCTTGAACTGCTCGTTACCGGCACCCGTCAAGGGCTCCTGCAGGGTTCGGCTCTCTGCGGCTGCGATGCCCTCCTATACCGATCTGTTTGGTGTAGCCAGCGCAGCCTCTCGCTCTGGAGATATGCTCTGAAAAGGTCTTTCGAGTATCTTGACAACCCCTTGCCCTCAAACTTTTGGGGAAGCTTAGATAGGTTTGTTAAAATTGGAGATTTTCACCTTTTAATTCAAACAAGCAACAAACAAATCATCATTTTAATATTTTTTGCTTTTTATGTTGGTAAAAGTTGGATTGTCTCTGGATCTTCCTAAGGTATGGAGATTTATAGCCAAAGTCATTCTTTACATTCAATTCAGTATTTTTTTCTGTACTGGTTTAACCCCAGCCAGCAACTAAGCACCACACAGCCGCTCGCTCACCCCCCCTCAGTGGGATGGGGGGGGAGAGAATCAGAAGGGTTAAAAGTGAGAAGACAACCACCATCACTCCGAACATCTCCCACTTCTTTCTTCTTTCCTCAGCTTTATATGCTGAGCATGACGTCACATGGTATGGAATATCCCTTTGGTCAGCTGTCCCGGCTGTGTCCCCTCCCAGCTCCTTGTGCACCCCCAGCTGCTCACTGGTGGGGTGGGGTGAGGAGCAGAAAAGGCCTCGGCTCTGTGTGAGCACTGCTCAGCAGTAACTAAAATATCTGTGTTATCAACGCTGTTTTCAGCACAAATGCAAAACATAGCCCCTTACCAGCTACTGTGAAGAAAATTCGCTCTATGCCAGCCAAAACCAACACATTTAAGCAATTTATGGCTTTAAAGTTCAGTTACTTGGATTTGTTTTAATGTTTTATGTTACAAAATCATAACTGTTTCTTCCTCTTTACAGAATAAACTATTTGATATGACCTGTATTAAAGTGCTTTTGGTTAAAAAATTGAATTAAAAAAAGCATTAAATTTTTTAAAATCAGTTTGATGATGCAGTTTAGTATTAAATTGTGTTAAATGAGATGCTTTGCACCTAAAATTGATTTACTGTAGTTAACCAACTGACCTGGTTGGTTTCTGGTCCTCAGGTCCTTTGGGGCTCTATGAAGTCTACATCTCAGCATCTCACATAAAGGCTTTTATTCAGAAATTGGAAGAAGAAAGTAACTTTTTGGTTTGCAACTCAGTGCTCCCCGGTGCACTAAGGGTTGTGCTCAGGTCGTAGGTAGGTGCTTGGTAGCAGCCACATCCTCCCATGTGCTGTGCTGCATTGCCTGAGTGACTGCAGGTTGGACAGAGAAAGGCTGTAAAATAACACAGCAAAGAAAACTCAACCGGCTGATTGGTTTTAGGATCAAAAAATCCTAAAAACTCCCCGGGGCTGGTCATCAATGATGCCCAGGAGCTGTGAGCACATGGAGGGGGGAGTGAAGGTAAGGGAGTGGGGCACCAGCTTGGCAGTGTTGCTATAAAGTTACCCATGAAATTTCATCTACAGTGAAGGGAATAAACAGAAATGAAGCACGTACTCTTCACTACTCGCAGATGGGCTCCACACATGTCAAGGCTCAATTTATCCTATCAGTAAGGTCTATTCTGGGCTCTTCTGTGTTTTCTGCCAGTTCAGCCTGGGAGTCATTTTACAGCTCTTGGCAAATATTTGGTTTGGGTGTTTTTATGTATAATTTAAAGGATTGATTAAAAGTCAGAGAAAGCTTCAGCTCTTAGTGATTACAGTAATTTCAAATTTAGCTTTAGATAAGTTTTAGAGGTATTAGTGTATCTCAAGTATTTGAGTGTAATGTTTCAGTGGATCGAAACAGCCCATATTGCAGTTCTTTTAGACTTTGCACTGGTGCTGGTATCCCAAGGCAGAGCCTGTTTATATCTCCTTAGTGATACAGTTAATATTCAAATGATTTAAGGTTTAAATTCCTGATCACGGAGGGGGGAAGTTTCAGTAGAAAACGTTAGGCTAAGCATTGTTTCTTTATAAGTACTCAAGTGCATCTTGGATGTAGACTCAGACATTGCAGTACTTGACACATTATACCCATTCATCCTATTTATCTCCCACCCTTGTAGTGTCATGCTGATTCCTTCCTATAGTTTGTGGCGTTGTTCTTCAGAGGCATTGCAAACTTTTCAGCTCTTTAAACCCACTTTCCATGTCTTATATTTTGACTGGCTTCGAAACCTCTTCCCCTCACACCTTATTGGGTTTAATTTCCCTGAGCTGTTTTCTTGTGATGGAATTATTTCCCCTGTCCCTGCTGCTGTGGTTACGTCCCACGCTGCGTCTGGTCCCAGCAGCCTGCGAAACGCGGTCCTTGGCACACGAGTGCTTGGCGTTTGCTATCCTAACTCCACTTCTTCAGACACTACGGTGCATCTCAGATGTTTAAAGAATTCAGCCTCGCAGCTTTCCTGTGCATTAAGAAAATATTTTCTCAGTTTTGTGGAACAACAAAGTGAAATGCCCAACATCGTGAAGGAAGTCTGTGGCGCAGCTGGGAAATGAACTCTGATCTCCCCGTGTCTGTCCAGTACCTTAATTACGTGATCATCTCCACTGCCTCATCTCAAATTCATCTCTTGAAGTTGAAGGAGCATGTCATGCTGCATTTTTCATCTCTTTTGCCTCTGCTTATAGCTTGAGGCATTGGAGGAGAGTGGAGTTTTTACATGTTGGGAGTCTTCTTCAATACTGTTCTTTTATCTTGGAAGTCTTTTTCAATACTGTTCTTTTATCCCCTCTTTTTTTTGCCTCCCTTCTTACGTCCAAAGTCATGTGAAATCAAGTCTCTATTCCCTTCTACATCTGAAATGCTGTTTTCTGTATTCATACACATACTTGCCATCAAAAGTTTCATCTCTGTCCTCTGTTTTAATGCTGTAACAAGATTTTTATTTTTTTTTAGGACCCTCACATTTCCCCCCCCCTCACTGACGTTCAACTCTAGGCAACCAGTGCTTTCTGCATTTGCCATCTAAATCACGTTCTTTCCTGTTCCAATTTTACTATCCCCAGCCTGATTCAGCGTGGAATACAAACCCTTTTCTGCCTTGTACACAAAAATGGACGTACAGGGTCAGATCAAAGGTCCGTCTAGCCCAGCATCCTGTCTCTTGTTGTACAGCGGATACCCAGGGAAGAGTGTCAGAACGGGGCAATTGAGCAATGATACTTCCCCAGACTGTGCTCCCAGCCTCTGGCTCATATTTGCAGCCCAGAAACTTCCTTTTGTATTTAACAGCGCTTGATAGATATTTCCCCCCACCCCTTCTGTTAATTTGCCCGTTTTTTCTGTGAACTCATGTACACTTTTAGCATCCATAATATTCCATGGCAAAGAGACAGGCGGATGAATTATTGCTTGTGCAAGGAAGTGTCTCCTTTTGTGTGTTTTTATCCTGATAATTTCATTTGATGTCTGTCCATTCTTTTTTCAGAAGGGACTATGAGAACTCATTCTCTATGCCATTTCTGGTTTTATAGTCATTTATTGTTTTGCATAATCGTTTTTCCTGCAGAAGCTGTTTCATGTGTTTGATCACTGTTGTTGCCCTGCTCTGGCTTTTCAGTTCTTCTGTCTTTTTTTCTTTTTTTTTACCAAACGTGGGGACCAGAACTGCATGTAGTGTTCAAGGTGTAGATACACTCTGCATTTATACAGAAGCATTATGATGTTTTACGTGCCTTTCCACAAGGTGTCTAGTATTATTAATTAATTTTTGACAGCTTCCACTATATTGCTTCTACTTTCAGGCTTCTGCATGCTCCTGCCCAAGCTGCATCTCTGCTGAGCATTTCTCTTGCACTTTTGCTTATGATCTGGACCCTGACAGTTACTCTTGCTTCACCAGAATTTCCTTTTTCCTCTTGCTTCTCCCTTTTTATACTTCCACCGTATCTGAAAGAGCTTCCTTCCTCCAGTGCTCCTGCCCACCTTGATCTCTAAATTCCTGCCAAAGATTCATACTACAAAGCCCTTCAAAAGCATCTGCTCTTTTTTCCCCTTATCTAGCGTACCAGCACTGTTAGGCAACTTTCTATTACGCTGGAAATAAAAAACTGCCTCTAAGATTTGTGCCAAACTCACAGAATGTAATTCCACATATGTATATCCAATCCACTCTTCTTTTTTCTCCTTTCCTCTTCACCATCTGTCTTCTAATCTGGTTTCTGTGTCTATTAAGGTATAATTTTACACCAGTCCAGTTAATTCCAAGCTTAGTTCCAGTTTGCACTGTTTAAAAGTGTCTTACGTTAATAGAGCTTAATCTGCTCACACTGTGCGTGGCATCTCAAGGAAAGCAGCATTGCAAGTTTGAAGAAGCAATCCAGGGAAGTCTGGGGCCTCCTCTGTTCCTGTCTGGGAGCTTTTGGATAGAAATCACTCGGATGATCTGCGTAACTCCTGCATAATAAGCCTGATGTTCCTTCTCTGTGTTGGACCCGCCGCACCACTGATGTGCAGATGTACAGCCTGTTTGCTTTCCAGACGCGGTGGATTGTACACAGACGGACTCTGTGAGCGTCGAACGCGCGCGAGAGAGGTTGGAGACGTACCCAGCGCATCAGGTTTGCGGCTGACGCTGTACCCTGGGTCAGCACGTAAGCGTTTGTCCAGAGTTGTCCTGGATGAGTGGTCCTGGCTGGATCTGTAAGAGAGGAATCTGCCATCGGGTGCCTTCCTGTGCAAGTCCTAGTATTGCTGTGTGTTTTAACCACAACCAAGGTAATACGGGACAACTCTCGTGTTCACAGCAGTATGACCTATAGCTGCTGTATCCCCATTACAAATGATTAAATTGCCCTGATTCCCTCTCCTCTAAAAGTGAAAGTCCCATACGGTTTCAACAAAAGGGGGTTGTTACACGCTCCGAGCATTTGAAAAAATGGCTGTTGTGTTCAGGTGCTCCCATATGGACTTTGGACCTCGGTTAGCGCTGGGAATATGTATCGTTCTGCGGGTACGGTGAGGCAGGATCAGCGTCCTTCTTTGCCCGTCCTCTGCAACTGGAGAGTTTAGCTGCAGTGCAGTTTTGAAGGTCAGCAACGTTTCAGGCCCCCCAGTTGCGGAGGTGCCGAGGGATGACTCTCTCCTTAAGGCTGCATCATTACATTTACACGTAGAGATGTGATTCACAGAGAAGACTGAATCTCTTCCTCTTAACACATAGCTCCACACCATGTAATAGTGGGTTGGAATAAATCTGTTCGCTGAGTGTTAAGTTCAATTAAACTAAATTAGAAATGGATTAATGCTGGAATGGTCAGAGGTCTAGTCTGAGAGTTGTTAGGCTCGGTTTTACTGCTCTGCATTTGGCTTCCTGTGTGATCTTGGGCAAGTCGCTTAGCTTATCTGTGAGAAGCCCACATGGTTGTTGTGAGGTTAAATGCCATAAAGATGCATTAAGTCCTCTTGTGTATATGTTACTGGCCTTATACAGAGGTTGAAGATAAAGTTAACAAAACTGGTCCCTCTTTGTCAGCCCTTTCTGTGTCCCAAGTGATCTCTATGGTTGGAAAAACCCCCACGCTTAAAAGTTCCCGTATAACCGAATATACCTGCATAGGCTATACCCGAATAAAGGATGTTGCACTTAAATGATTAGGCTGTTGAATCTATAATGTTTATGATTATTTGGCAGTGTGATCCGCTTCTGTAGCAAGCGTGGCTCTGAGCCATTCTGATGTTAAAAAAGGGACAGAAACAATCAGTAACCCCTGCTGCCAGGCGAAGGAAGGATGAGGGCTGGGGCAGGGGCGGACAAAAGCTTAATCTTTCTCTGTTTTTCTAAGAGTTTGAGCTAATCGGCAATAACCAACACTAAAACATCTGAATCATAAATCTATTCAGCTACTGCGTGACTCCCAACAAACAGAGTGTGAACTGATTGTGCCTTAGCTATTCCCTTCCCTGCTGAGCCATGCTTCGCATTTATCTCGCATATGACCCTTTCTCGTAGTCTTTGCAGATTTAAAACAAAATTCCCGTCATGCTTCTTACATTTAAGTCATCAGGACACCCTTTCCTTTTAAGATAGCTTTCGGCAGAAGATGAAATCATGGCAAGGAAGCCCAAAGACCGGGGATGCAGCCTACACGCTCATCCTTCTCCCTTCTTCCCCCACTCACCCCCCCCCCCCCCAAGAGTCAGGACTCCTGCTTCCCGCTATTGTGAGAATTAATCCTTCCGTGTTCCTCGCTGCTCTACCTTCTATATAGCCAATAAGCACAGAGTGACTGAAGGGTTAGATGCGTGCTCGAAGGAATGAACAGCAATGGATCAAACTGCTCTAGCTCTTTTGCAAGTGCTGTTAGGAAAATACAATCAATTGGTTTCTATTTGAAAAATAATTCTGGTACCTCAGTTTACATGAAAATGAAGTATTTTGGGATTTTTCTTCTTCCTTCTCAGATTAATGGGCAAAAAAGGGAAATTCCTAACTTTGCACCCCAGCTAGAAATCAATACAGAGATAGTCCTGAACGTGGTTCCTTGATTGCCGGCTGTGGGTCTGCTCCTGTGTTGACTAAGGCTGCCCACAGCAGACGCATAGGTGGAATTTTCTCAACACCAAAATTTATTTCAGAGGAAAAGGAAGTGACATTACATTGTTGTGGTTTGATAACTTTCTTCTGTGCGAGTAACCTTGGTTTTGTAGTTTGCAGAGTAGGATGTGATTTTTTGGGGGTTTTTTGTTTGTTTGTTTGCTTTTTCTTTTTCTGTTTCAACTGTGTGGAAGTGGCATGGAGGTTATTTAGTTAAAATGACTTCCTGAGATTTCTGCATGCTAGGAGTCTTTGGATCTCCTCTCGCTAAAGCTTTATTAGTGAGGCTGAGTTACAGGAGATGTTACAGCCCATCAATACGCTAGGATTGAGTCCTCTGGGAGTGACCAGGTCAGAGTCACCTGTGCTCATGGGCAAGTAGGTGTTTTGAAATGTAGCAGCCATATGAATGCATCGATCAAAATGTTGGGTTGTGCAAAAAACACCTGTGCTCAGTCTTGAAAGATGGGAGTCTTTGAAATGTTGTAGTGCATAGCACAAGTAAGGGTCCATGTGTCCTCCTTTAAAGAGCTTTGGAAATCATCGGATTGTTTTATGCCCAAATGTTTTATACTTATTTTAAAGTTTGAAGGAGACTAATATATGGAAACTGTAATATGAAGAGTACGTAACTGTGACAGTTTGGGGGGAATGGCATGTACCTTCTGAGAGGAGACTCTAAGCCAGTATTGGTTTTCACAGTGGAGATGTCTAGGATGAATTTATTCTCAGAAGTAGCGATCGTTGTTCCCAGTGCTGAACATTCTGCGTCATCTCGCACTTTTGGTGGTCTTCTGTATTTTACCTTTGACTTGCTTAATTTAAAAAAAAATAATAATAATAAATTTTGTTGTCTTTAAGTTGTTTTTAGCATTCTTGCAATGAAATCAGATCCTGTAGAGGAAGGCTGCTCTTTGAGAGTTGCCTAGCCAGCACGGCTTTCCCTAAACTAGAATTTTTCGTAGTTCCTCAGTTTTGTTCATTTTGAGCACCTCTTTTAGACAGAAATGCTGGGCAGGATGAGACATTTCCTTCACTGCTGAAAAAAATGTAATTGGTAATGTTGTAATTCAGGATTCTTGCCTGTATGAAGTAGATGGTGCAGGTGTCCGTGCTGCTATCTGTGGGACTTACTGTTTGGAGAGGTTTGAGCAAGGCTGCGTAGAAAAGGGCCTGCCATCCTCTTCTGCTTTGAGGGATCTGTGAATAGTTAAGCTAGTTCTCGTTGTCCTACAAATATTAAGCCTCATGGGAGATTTAGGTATTCGTCTCTATTTTGTGCGTATTGAAAAAGAGAATAGTCAAGTGGGTTGCCTGAAGTCACCCAGCCTGACAGTGCTGGGAATAGGTTTCCTGGCTCCCAGTACTGTACTTTAAAACACAAGATTAGTCTTTTTTGAAAAGGATAATCTGTATGTTCAAAGAAGGCTTTATAAAGCTCCCATTAACCCTGGTGCCGTACCTAGTGAGGAATCTAATTTATGTTCTGGCAAATGAAAGCAGTTTCGAAGACCTCAGTGCTGCAGGTCACTGTCAGACCTTCAAGGTCCACTGCCACCAGTTTAATTTTTCTCCTGCTTGGATTCGCCTCTGTCGTTCCTGAGAAAGAAGGAGCAAAACTGTACTCCTGAGGAAAGATTTCCAGAGACATCCAGTTGCAATAACTGAGAACAAGGTCCACGTGTGGTTTTTTGCTATGCTTAGTTAATGTACGGAATGGCTAATGTTCCCATTCTTTCCTTGAAAGAAGGAGATACCTTCTGGTAAAGCTCTTTTTTTTTATCGCATTTTATCACTTAGTGAGGATCTGAAGATCTGAATTCCAGTAGCCAGTGGCTGGAAATGTCCTTTCAAACTAAAATGTTGAACTTTAGAGTTTACCCCTGAGTCCTCGAGCTACCTTATCTGAACGGCAGAGGAAATTTTTTTCCAGTTTTCTTCTGTTATCAAGGTAGAACACAGTGCCTGCATGTTAGAGAAGTAGCAGTACATTAACCTCAGCCTTGCTTTTACTCAAAGATTGCAAGTGTTTTACAGGGTTGGCTAAAGATTATCTAACTTTGGGGAGGGGGGTGGGGAGGAGAGAGAGAGAGACGGGCAGAGATTTAGCTCTCATCACTGAATGCATGAAGTGAGAATAAAAGCCAGGGCTTTCCTGATCCCATGCTCTACTAATAACACTTTTACAAGCTGGTTATATAATTATCTGTTACCGTATTTTTTTTTTTCCCCACTTCAGGCAGATCAGCTATTTCATCCAACCAAAGCGTTTTGTGCGGATCTTTGGATAATCCAGTGTCATCACTTCTGCATTGAATTGCAGAAACAAAGCTGGCTATTCCAGTTTACAAGACGTAACAGACCTTTGTTTCATTTTTTAAAATGTAATGAAACAAATCTGGTTGGTTTTTTTTTTTTTCTTTTTTCCTTATTCTGCATGGGAGGAAAGAATTGAGGAGAAAAAGGTACTCCGAATAATGTCTGTGGAATAAGTGTTACAGCAATAGACCTGGTTTCCTCTGTGTCTAGGCAATCGTTTACTGCCCTTCTCTCAAATTACGATGCTGTTTATAATATATGTTTTAAGAGCGTAGTTAGCATTAACATTTATGAACATCATAATAATTAACTATTTGGCCATTTCTGGCAGATATAACTATTATTGCATGAAGAGCCAAGTGTTTGTAGCAATCTGCGAATTTATTGGCTCTAAAGATGACATTATTTTAAGCTAGAGAAGAATTCCTGTATGGCATGTGTGTTGAAGAAGAAACTCACGCTGTGCTCTGGAAGGAGAGCTACAAGCACTCCATCACCTTTTTTATGGAGCAGCATTGCCAGATGTGGAGTAAAACACGGAGCGTCTGTCTCCATAGCACACGAAGGGCTCTGTATCATTTCCCTTGGCAAACACACCCGTGAGCTGAGCTCTGTCCGGACGTGGGCAGAGGTGGCGGTTCGTGGCCACCCCTGCCTGAGGGGCCTTAGCCAGGACAGTTGCACCGGTGACACTTGTGCGAACGCCGAGTTACTCATAGTACCTAGCAAGAAGCAGCTCCTGAGATTTTACGCTTTACTTGACAGCCTAAAAACGCTGGGAGTGCCAGCCTTTTGTGTTGTTTTTCTGAGCTGACCCTTCTCCCCTCTGCCTTTGCCCAGCCGCAGGGAAGGGTACGGGAATTCCCGTGGGGCTCCTGGCTCATCTCCCTGCCGCTCCCAGCCCCGAGAGCAGCCACCTCCGTCACCAGGCAACCTTCCTGGGTTTGGGTTTTTACTAGCATCCTGTGGAAGATGAGGGCTCAGCGGAGCAGGGCAGGTCTGCATCTCCCAGCAGGACAGCCGAGGAAGAGCGGGATTCCCGGGGGAGCTGGGAGGCCGGCTGGGGAAGGCGTGCTAGATAGCTGTCGCTGGGGTGGAGGCTCTGAGCCCCGACCAGGCTTTAAAAGCTCTGGGGGGCTTTTCCACATATCCGATGAAATACGGATTTATTTGGACAGGGCTGAAGGTAGACCGTAAGTGCTGGAAGAAGTAACTTCTTTTATTTACTTTGACATTGGATCCTGCGGTGATGTGTATTACGAAGCCAGGGCTGTGTAAGGAACTGTGACTTACATTACAATATTCGACAGGCTCAAAACACCATTTCATATGACAAGCCTATCCCATAGTACATATATCTCTCATTAAGGTGGTAGGTAGCATCTGTATTTCTTACAATAATAAAAGAAAAAAAATGTATGAAAGTCATGAATTTCTGTATTGAAGTATGTCTGGACTGTATAAGCTTGGAATAAGCTCAGAGAGTCTGACAGATAAGCAAAGTGATGCTTTTGGCTATCCAGAGTAGTGCAAACAGTTATCTGAGAGTACAAAAGAGACCTATGGTTCCACAAACTGTTATGCCATGCAATAGATGTGTGTTTTTAAAACTTAGGCTTGAGACTAAGCCTGTTGCAAACAGGCAGTTCACGCATCTGAGTAGCTGGCTGGCTGGCTGGCTGCATCAGGGTTGATACCAGTAGGCAGCTATTTCATACATATTCTTTTTTACTACATTAATAGAAAAAATTGCTGGAACTTGGATTTCAGCGTAGCACTGTGGTGGAATTCACCCACCATTCATCTTGGCCACGCGCTGTAGTAGAAACCCGTGGGGTACCTGTGTGTAGCTGCAGGCTCTCTCAGCTTTTCTTTTGTCTGACCCAGACCCGGGAGGAAGAGTTTTTAGTGCCGATAGCACTTTAAGGCTGATCTCCCCGCTGAGCGGCCAGCCAGGGTTTGTTTGTGGTGGGTACAGTGTGGGCTGTGCTCCGTGGCATCCGAAGGGGAGGCAGAAGAATGGCTGGCCAGGGAGATCAGATTAAAGGGAAAAAGTGAGGCTTTACAGCCTTTTTTTTTATCTTAATGCATTTTACCGTTTCATCCCACTTCTTCAGGCAAGGGCGAGCGGGGACCTTTTCCCCCTGTTCAAAAGCCAGGCCATCATTTTCCTTAGAGGGGCAGAAGGGATGTAAAGGAATCACCTGAGCTCTTGAGGGTTGATCTTGGCTTTCTGTTTATTTCAACACCCATGAAGATAGCTTTTTCATGACTGACTTATCTATTGGCAGCTAAGAACATCCTGGAGGGGGGGAGCAATGTAAGTGCCAAGGCACCACTCGTTGTTGTTACAGGAGAAGTTTTGTGGCGGGAGAGCAAACCAGCTGCACAGCTTGCATGCCATGTTGCATCAGCAGTGCATGATGGCAGGGAGTAAATCCTCCGGGAGTTTTGGCCAGTGCATGAGCTAGAAGAGTGGAGGTTGGCTTAGATTGGCCAGTCTGGCTGTGTCAAAAGCGGCAAAAATCCTCTTTAAAAAATTATTTTCCCAGTAAGTCTTGAAATCTTTGCAGAAACTTTAGCCAAGCAATCCATTCCAGATTTTGGCGCTCATCCTTTCCCTTCCCTGTGCTCATGCTGAGCAGATGAGCGCAATGGCCAGACCTAAAATGAAGAGCATCTACAGTCTGATCTCATCCTCCCTTGCTGCCTTTGGCTGGAGAGGAGGAGGAGCTTTGAAATCGGATTATTACTTCAAGCCTCTTGGCTTTGGAGCTACAGACTGTTCCCTACGTTGCCAATGGGCTTAAAAGCTTAGCAGAACTCCCACTAGGTGCCCAGGAAGCCTCTTACTGCAGGAGATGGTGACACGGCAGGATCAGCTGTTCTTTATTTATCGTGCGGCAGAATCGTCTGGGGAGGGACCATAGCTAACCCGGTGATGTTGTTTCCAGAAACAACGTCAAGAACAGGTAGAGCCGTGCTGATGTTGTTCCCCGCCGAGGTGGCTGCGCTCACCCAGGGCGCTATGTAAAACTGTTGCTGAAATTCTTAGTCTTTAGCTGCCGGTAGTACGTAGCCAGTAAATGGGAATGCTAAATCCAGTATTTGTGGAGAGAAGGAGTTTGGGGTTGTTTTTACCAACAAGGTACTACTGGCATGGGACTGTGAGAGCTTAAAAATGTGTAAGGTAGGTAGTATTATGGGTTGGCTTCAGAATGGTCCCAATCTCTAGCTGTCTGCTCGCTATGTTTCTCAGCCTGTCTTCCTGGTAAAAAAAAAACCAAAAACCTAAACCAGCGCAATCTATGAGTAGTTTTAACAATTGATACTCCATATAAGCGTGGCTACTGGGAGAGATCCTTTCTAGGTGATAACAAATTACATCTTTCTGAGGGCGAAGTGAACAGGATGCAATTCAAGCAGACTGCGTTTCCTCTCATGCTGGTGTGTTTGGAGGTTATTTTCACCTAGAGGACTTGAACTTGTGGCTTGGGCAATAGTGGTCAGCCACTTTGTGAGGGTGTTTCAGTTTGGGGGTTTTTAAGGACGCAATCCCGGTACTTTTCCCATAAAGGCACAGACCCCCGATTAGAAATTTAGGCAGACTGGTGTTTAGCTTGCTTTTCTTAATTGCCCTTTGCAGGCCTCTTGGAAGTCTTCCACGGGGTCTGCAAACCACAGGCTGGAGACCATCAGTTCTGCTGAGCCTGAAATGTCTCTCTCTCTCCCATGTAAAGCCAGCACAGTGCCCAGTGTGATGCTTGCCCCTCAGCCAGCATAACTGGTTTACGGTAAATGGTGTAGATTATCTGCTCTGAAGGAAGAGGAGATTATTTTGAAAGGGAGAAATGATCCTTTGGAGGGAAATAGCACGATCACCAAATGCTTTGGCTGCTAATAAAACTGCTGAAAAAGAAAGATGATGGCAGTGGCATCGAGTGTCAAGCCTTATGGGTTCTCTTCTCAGCCTCGCCACTGAGTGAAGCGTGCCCCTAGGAAGGATGCTGAGGCTTGAGTTAGTTTCTCCATCTGTAAAATTGCTCTGCATGTGGGTGTGTGCTTCCCCTTCCTTCGCAGGTGCTGCAAGGCTTTACTGAATGTTCTTGAAATGCTTTGATGCTCTAGGATGAAAGCTGCTCTAGAGGCATAAAGTACTAATGTCTAACTATTAAACAGAAACTAATTGCTTGTTACTTCAGAGCTTCAGATGTAGCCCGTCCATCTGAAAAGGTACTTTGCAGGGGGAAGAAACAGAATGAGCAGCAGTTTTACATCTTTTAGGTGCTGACAATGCATAAGCTTCATAACAAATGTAGGGTTTTTTCCCAAATAGCTAGGAGGAGAGGAAAGCTTTATTAGCACCGGTACGCTGCTATGGGGCATGAGGGAGACTGGATTGATCAGTCTGAAATCTCTTTTCAGTACAGTTTAGCCACCCAGCGTGAGCTGCTCGTATTTGTTTGTATTACACAGCAGTGAAAAATTCCAGTTGGAGAACAAGCGGCAGCGTGCTGTGCAAACAGGGGAGGGACCCTGTCCCAAAGGAGAGATCAGGCAGCAGGTTAACATGGATGGAGAACAAGAAGCCACAACTGTTCTGGCCAGTGGGATAGAGGGTAAATACTGTGGCGGTCTCAGATCACCAGCAGCCTTGTGCCCATCCCAGATTTTTAAGCATCCTGATAGAGAGACTAAAGGAGGACAAAACCAGAGTATGCTTATAAACCAAACCTAGAAAATTCCAGCCTGACCAAAAATGTCCATCAGCATTGGACACAGTTTGCGTTTTCAAACCTACTTGGGCTAAACTGAGCAGAATTCAACATTTGTGCATCCCCTTTTTGTAGCTGAAAGGAGCTGCTGGAGGAGAGGACAGCTGAGGTTACCCATTGCGCTGATGGCACTGAGGGGGGGAGCATGTGGGATTTGTGCTTTGCAAACAGCCGTAACATGGAGGCAGTACAACAAATTCTCCCTGGCTTTCTGTTTATAACCATCTCCCTCATACAAAGCTGTCATCTCACACCTCTGCTGAGCCCTGGAGTAACATTATGCCCCTATTTACAATGTGCTTGAAATATCCTTCACAGTCTGCTCACAGAAAGTTGAGTGAAGTAGAGATCTCAGAAGGCACTGAGAGACATTAAGGGGGGGACCTGAAGAAACAGGAAAAGGGAAGACCTTTGCTGCTCCTGCTTTTTCCCCCTCCCCAAGTGATAGTCCTCTTCCGACAGGGTAGCTTTTCTCCTCCCTCCGATGTTTGTTGTTCATCCCTTGCCCTCGCACACACCAGTCTGGTGGCTCAGATAAGAGCTGGGACTGCTGTGGTGCTGAGTGTCATTAAAACACTTTGCCTCACCCTCCCAAAGCTACAGTAGAAGGCCAGCTTGGCTCCCCCTGGTCCCCAGGGGGTGAGGTGAAGATGATGGTGTTTCCTTGAGGACAGCTGCTGACTTGGTCCCTGCTGTCAAGAATGCAGGGAGGACGTTCAGCATCCACTCTCCCTGCGATGCGAAGGCAGAGCAGAGAAGACGGGGGGTCTGTTGGGTCAGGAAGCTGTAAATCCATGAGGCATCTTACAGAGAGAGGGTGCAGGCTCCTGCAGAGGACTGTGGGGAAGCTGGGAGAGATGCATCTGGCTGTAGATTTAGGTAATGGGTGATGTCTCCAACTAGGCACTAAAATTAATATCCACGTGGCTGGGAGATTTGATCAGGATCCAAAAGCATAACTTCTTTCTGTCTTAAAGGCAGCCATCTAAACCCACTGCTGTTTGCCCTTTTAGGGTATCCTGGCCCTAGGAATACTCCTAATTCCCTGCAATGCCCTCCCAGCTTGTCATGCCAAGACGGGCAGTCTCCGTAGGTTTCCTGTTTTGAAAACTATTTCCAGTTGATGGCAGCGATCGCAAGCCGAGAGAGCATGGCACTGGGCTGCAGAAGGCACTCTGGCTGCTGGGCGGGGGCCTGGTTTTTGCAGGTGTGCTGAGTACATCCCAGGGACTGAACACACCGACAGACCAAAAAGCTGAGAGTGGGGTTTGGCACCACCGGCCCATGGTGTAGTTGGATCCTGTCACCTCGGCTTTGGGACCACATCCAGCTTTTCATTGCATTGACCTTCTGCTGCTGCTTCGGGTGAATCGGCTGGGTGTGCTGTGTGGCTCAAAGGAAGGTACTGCACTTTTCTCTCTGGGACATGTTGGGGTGAGCAGTGGTCCTGCACCAAGTCTCTGTGTCCTCCCCAAAGCCAGGGGATGGCTGGCTCTTCAGTAGGGTAGGCAGCAGGAGCTCCTAGCCGGAGATGTGAAGCACGCACTCTGGCTTCAGGCAACGCAGGGGTAAATGACGCTCATTGGAAGCTTTTCAGACCTGCAGTTGACTTCAAATCTTCCTGCCCAGTCCAGGTAAACTGTACTCTTTTGCATGAATTCACCTAACTCTTGCCCAAGTACCTGTTGTCATTAATTATCTGCGAGGGGAAAAGAATGTCCTGACTCTATTCAGTGACTACGTTGAAATTTCAGCACAGGGGTTGGGGCTTTCGGTGATCTCCTAAAGCCTCTGCAAAAGCCTGTTGAGTCACTTGTGAGCATTGCAATGGAAAGCTGATAACAGCAGCGGTATGGAAATAGAGCTGAAGGGATTGAGGTTTTTAAACTGATGGCTAACTTGGACAAGGCTTAGCTGTGCTTAAACTGGTTATGTCCATCAGATTCGGTTATAGATGATTCAGCTCCAGCACAGAGGAGGCCTTTGAACCGCAGTCCTGTACCTTAGCACACAGCCTGCTCACGCCAGGCTCTCACATGTGCTGGCCTTCCCTGCAGCTTTGGAGCAGCCTGTCTTCTGAAACAAGGACCTCAAACTTTGCGACACCACCCTCCAAGTGGACAGTTTGTGAGGAGCTGAAATCTGACCAGCATAGTGCAGGAAGCCAGCGTCTGCAGCAGCCCTGCCATTACCTTTGCACTGGTGTTGGTGACTGCATGTCACTGCTGTCACGGTTGCGGACTCATTCGTTTACTTTTATCCAGGAAGTCAATCATCTTTCCTCTCAAAAGTCTGGGCAGATACTGAAAAAGGAGTATACTTTGGGCAAGGTTGAGCTTGGGTCACCACACGTACAGAGGCCACAGCACTTGGGTGCTGTCAAGAGCAGCACAAAACAGCAGTTGCAACAGCACGCAGGCGATACCGGGGTTTAATACACGCTCAGAGCAGCTCTGGAGGAGCAGCGTTTTGTTGCAGACTCAAACCTTGGCCAGCAGCACACCAGAGAGGTTACCCGTACCTGCCAGAGTGCCTGGCGTGGGGCAGGCAGGTATGGGGCTGCCGGCCCTTCCCTGCCAGCTGTTTTCCCAGGGAGCGGGGAGGGACGGGTTGGTGCCCTCTCGCCCGCCCCGGCTAACCCTGCTTCGGGCCAGCGCTCCTCTCGGGCGAGCTGGTCACCCTTGCTCCGGCGGCCGCCTCTTCCCGACAGCCCTTGCCTGACTCAGGGGGGATTTAGTCCCGGGCTGGGGGGAGGGAAAGACGTTAAACAGGCTTTTCCCTAATGAGGTGTGACGCCAGCTGGAGAGGGGGAGAATCCTGCTTTTCTCGTGTCTGTTGCTCTCTCCAGTTAGAGGAGGAGGAGATGTCGTCCCCCCTCCTTCCTCTGCTGATTTGCTGCCTCTTCTGTTTCCTTTCTGTGCCGTCCCCAAAGCGTTTTGGCAAGGTTCAGATTTCTGCGCTCACAGCTCAGTGCTCAAAGAGAAAAGGGGAAAAACAAAAGGGTTGGAGGCGTGGGGGGGATGGTGGCGGGGAGGAAGCCCAGCCGCTCGCCCTGGCCAGGCCGGAGGAGCGTGGGGATGGGCACCCCAGGCAGGGTTTGCCCTCAAGACCAGGGGTTTTTTGGTGTCCTCATTCTTCTGGGAGTCCCTTGGGTGGCTTCGGCCACCTCTGCTCAGATGTGCTGCTTGAGCACCCTGCTGCTTTTCTGGCCATCCCTTGTTGAACAGAGGGTCGGAAAAACAAGGTTTATTTGTTCTGCAAAATCTGGGTCAAAACATTAGGTGAAAACCCGAGGGGATCCCAACTCTTCATTTGCGGTCCTGAGATGTTAAGATTTGCATTGCATCCTCCTGGTCCCTGGCATTCCCACAGCACCCCGGGCATGTGGTCCAGGATTTAGATGTTTTGGGGCAGAAAGCTGGAGAATCCAGCAGGATAGAAAATTGTGACATTCAGTTAAACAGGGCCAATGGACTCAGCCCTGGGAAATTAAAGCACCTCTTAATGCTCTTGCCCTGTTGCAAGCAGTGACAGAAAAAAAGAAAACTAGACAAAAAGTTTACAGAACAATATCGGCATCTTTTTCCAAGACAAATAACCATGGTAATAGTTGGACTGTGTCTTTACTGAACCTGCTGGCACCAGATTGCGACTTTCGGTAGGGACCACAGGCCTGGAGTGGGCCACAGGCAGCACCCGCAGCATTGGGGAGTGCGGTGCGAGCACCTTTCTACAGAGACGCTGACAGCCCCGTGCCTGCTAACGACGGACTTTCGTTAGTCTCGTGCTACGTGTGTGCTGATTAAGCCTGACTTGTGCCAGAGCCCCTTAACCCAGCGTGGCGCCGGGACTCCGCACCCAGCCACGTGTCGCTCTGCGTGCCCAGTGCACCTGTTAGCCAGTGGCTGTGAGATCCGTCTGCGGCCGGGTCGGGTTCCCAGATCTGCTCTGCGCCCACCATGAAGGCAGGGACAAAGGAGCACCCGTCTGGGAAAGAGGGAGGCAGCGAGAGAGGGGGGAAGCTCCCTGGGCAGGTGTTTTGGGGAAGATGGGCAGGTCCCTGCCCAGGAGACGGGGGGTCCTGGGGCAACTGGGCACTTGCCCAGTGCCCGAGGAATGTCCCCCAGCTCCCAGGGTGACCCACTGGCTCCAAAAATGTAAAGGTCACTCCCGGGCCTGGAAGACAATGGCTGCAGATAGGGGCTATCTGAGCTGGTTGTGGCCAGTGCTTAGGGAGTGTTAGTCAAACAGCAGGCTGAAAAGGCTCACGGGAAGCAATTTAAATATTCCTTCATACAAAAGGCTGTCGCATCCCAGCAGAGGCGGGCTGCTGCCTGACATTTAGTGCACAAGTGTACGCGCACAAGGGAGAGGCTGAATGGGGGGAATATCCTGGAGACCCCCTTGTCCTTTATTCTGGGTCCTAACGTTTTTGACAAGCTGTAAGTGTATTGTGGTAACACACCTGGGATGTTTTAGCACATTGCATACTTTATTTTTCCCCCCCTCCTTCTCAGGTATATTTTGTTTGAAGGCAGCTGTCCACTAAAGTAATTTACAAATAAAATAAGTCAACACCTCCAAAACACTAACCACTTACCAAGTGAATTCACTTGGTAATTGCTATTTATATAGTGTGATTACTATTTGTACAACAATAATATCACTTTCTCTGAGGCATGGCAAGCAGCAACTGCAGTTTTTGTGTTAACTTGTCATTAAGCAGGGTAGTCGTCCAGAAGCCAGAACAGAGATTCTTGGGACTTTTCCTAGCTCTGTGGCAGGGACGCTATGTCAGGCTTTGGCTGCCCGCTGCCCTTTCCATGCCTCGAGTTTCCTCATATAATAGATGCGTTTAATACGTTCTTCGCAGGGCAGGTGTCTGGCTTCCACTTGTGAAGCACTTTAGATGTTGCACAAGAGGTAAATAACAGTGGTGTTGATAATGAAAATATGCCATTAATACATTTCCAATAAAAAACTACAAGCAGCATTTAATCTGCAATCTGTTATCAATAATTTTATTACCGCAGTTACTGCGGTCTAATAAAAAAGCACTTTCTCTTCTTTATTGGGTAAGTGCCAAAACGTTTATCCTTTATTCTCTGGCCATTAACCTTTATTCCGTAGCCATTAGCTTAGCCATTTGTGTAACAGTCTGTTGAGTAACATTCAAGTAGGAATTTGTATTCAATCCATTGTTTACTCTGAAACCCCAAAATAATAACTTCTTATGCCTATGTTGTTTATCCATATTAAATCTTGTTAAGTGCTGTATACTACTGATGATAACTCCTATAGGAAGTGGCTTTTTCTTACTGTGAATGATTTGCTGGCATATAAATAAAACTGTAGTTAACCTAGTAATATTTTGAAAACAAGGCTTGAAATTGCTGGCTGAAAAACAGATATTTCTCACAACATGTGTGAAATTCGTAAGAACTACAGTTCAGAAGTTTATCCTTTTTATGGAGCAGTTCCTGCATCTCGCCTTTATGTGAACTCCATTGTGCTGAAATAAGCTATAATAAATACTCTCCACCCCTCCCATCAAGGCTTGAGGTTTTGGGTCATGAGGTGTCCGACATCCCTCCATCCTTTCTTTCTCTCTTACTGGAGGGGAAAAAAAACAACAAAGAGAAGTAAGTTAAATAATCAAAATGCCTGCTTTACTTTGGGGCATTTGCTTGCTAGCTTTCAGCCATTTCTGGCTATTCATCTGAAACTGCTACTTCTCTGTGTAAGTGGCTTTTAGGGCCACACTTTCTGAGCACATCTTTTAAATGAGCTCTCACCAGCCTTAGCAAGTGGAAAGCAAAGGAGGAGAATGAAACTGTTGATTCCTGCCCATCAGCTGAACATGGGAGAAATCATGGCTTTCTTATTAGGCTGTAGTATCTCAACCTCACTGAACCCTATTTTTCTATTTCCAGACAAAAGCATTAGTCTTCTGGCTGGAGAGTGACATTCAGTAAAAGCCTTTCAAGGTCTTCCCATAAACTCTTGCAATGAAGAGGTAGTAGTAGCAGTATTTTTAATGATGGGAAAGGTCGGCTTACCCAGTGTACGCTCTGCCGCTGTACTCGTACTTGAAGCTGCTTGTGTCTTTTTGGTCCTGATCAGCTAGCAGTAAATTTTAAGGAATTAGTTTGATGGTTGGAATTTTTTTTCTCTCCTTTCTGCTCATTAGGAACTGGAAGCTGCTCTTCACAGGGATGATGTGGAGTTTATCAGCGACCTGATCGCCTGCCTTCTTCAAGGTTGCTATCAGCGCAGAGACATCACGTGAGTAACCTCACTCTGTGGCTTAAGCGCTTTGCAAGGGGAGCTAATTAACACGGTTGTGGGGATGTGGGGATGTTTCATGGCTTTAGATTGATGACATGGCAGTGATGGGCAGCCACCAGCAATCAGGCCAGATGCTTTACTGAGTGGAAGGGAATTCCAGCTCTTCTTGTGTTGAGTTGCAGGTTTTTAATTTTGCAGACCTGTTGTTAAGTGAACTTCTTTGTTCGGATCCCATGCAAATGTGTCGGATACTCTGCTGTAGCACTAGCGCGTACAGCGAACATTCACATCTGCTGTTATGCTCTGCACTCTATTTGGTCAAATTAGCGATATCACACTAAGTCTTTAAATCATCACATATGTTTTCAACATTTTATATGTATTGCACAGAATAAAACTTGTTGCTCTGCAGCCACCTCACTTGCATGGAAGATCCCATTGCTTTACAGAAGGACAATTGTAATTTTCTCAGAAGTAAGAGGAGTATTGAAATCGGTTCAGTTGCAGGATGTTAGAAAGTGATTTTACACATTGTCTTGATGTTTCGACATCCAGAGACACTTTGTTAGTGTCCACGAAAGTAGCGTCCCAAATTGAGACATCTGTAGAACATCATTCTTTAGAGGATCACTGCTCAGCAGTGAAACGTGCTCCCAGTGATAACAAAGACTTGTTGCAGTGTGTTTTATTTGTCCTTCTGCGAATCATGTTAATAGCAAAGCATAACTGTGGAGACGAAGACAGCTTGGCAACACTTGCAGTTGCTTAGAAGAGGTGTTAAGCAATCCTGCTCCCTAGGATTCCCCTGTTGTGCAGAGGCTTAGGCTGGTGCATAGGCATATAGCCATAGGTGCTTGCATTGAAAGCTCTATTTCTAATTAACCGATTATGTTCAACAAAATTTATATAGTTTATTTTTTATATATATATCTGCCACTTAAGTAAGTTCTCTTGCTTTGCTGTGTTGACATTCATCGTAAGCGGGTATCGGGACCTGAACCAGGCAGCTGCACTACGTTTACTGTCTCTGAATGAAACTGATGCGATGAGAGGCTTGATCATAAAGGGACTGCAATCGTGTATACCTCCTTCATCAAAACAGCCACAGAGCACTATAATCTTGCTTATAAACATGCAGCAAGTTTACTTCTTCATACCAGAAACACCAGAAAGTAGTGGCTTAAGTGTTTTGCCCATCTTAACCAGCTCACTCTTGTAGAAGCAGCGGAAGATTTGTCTTTGATAAATTTTATAAATTTCACATTGTGAGGTTCTGCTAAACTCTCCAGATCTAAGAGTGTCCACTTAGCAATTGCACTGTTTAATTGCCTTCCCTTTCTCAGCTGTTTTAACTAACAAAATTCAGGGATGAATCATGGGTGAGTCATTAGGCATTGGCAAATTGTCTGTCTGGGGAAGGTTACACATGTAGACACGGGTATACACTCACGTACAGTTACACGATGCACCTGGCAGCTCAGCGATGTGTAGTTTATTCAGTATTGCACGTAGGTCCCAGTTTGTGCCTGTGCAGATACAGCTTTGGTTAACTCCGAGATGCAAAAGCTGCAAGGAGGTACCTACATAGCTGTTGGTGTGTGTCTGTCCAGGTACCGGAGGTGCCGTAGGAAATGGAGGAGCGCGAAGTCACGTAGTGAAGTTGTGAGAACTTACACCTCACCCGAACGGTTGTGCTAGGGAAAGCACGAGGTGCCTGCAGGAGAAACCAGCTGCACCATTTCTATAGCACCTCCCGTCGAAGGGGACGACCTCGCGGGCAGGGGACTAACGAGAAAAGTCTCTTCTGCAGAGGAGGTGGGGAAAAGAGCACAGCAGGAGCGGTGCAGTGGAAATGGCTGAAGGAATATATCAGGAAAACTGCCCGGAGCCACTGGGATGTTAGGGAGGTAGGCTCTGAAACTCTGCAGAGGAAGCAATGGGGGAGGCTACCTGGAAACAGAGGGAAAAGTGCTGAATGCAGAGGGATGTCATGAAGGAAGAAGCATTAAGATTTAGTCTAAATATGGAAATCTGTAGATAAAAGAGAATAAAAATGATGGCTTGGATACACTTATCAGAAACAAGCTTGCCCCACTGTTTGTTTCTTGCTTACAAACCAGCCATGGAATATTTATCCAAAATGAATGTGTGTTTTTACAGCCTAAAATTCTCCTTGTTCCTTACACAATTATTTGCAACATCTTTGTTCCCTCTAACCCGAGTTCAAGAGGCATAGGCCTTGGCTGATGCACAGCTTCCCCACTGTTCCTAGTTTGTCCCCAGTTAACAGTATGGAGTTGAGCCTCTAATTGATTTTTTGAGTGCCCAGCGGACAAAGATGTGCGAACGTAAGAGGCAGAATTTGCGTGTTTAGATTCGGCTTTTCGCAATGGGACAGGATTCCACGTTTTTCTGTTGCAGACAGATAGGAGGTGTCTGTCTTGCGTGGGAAAAATCCACAGTTTCACAGACCGTCACGGTGGCGTTACAGCAGCGATTTCTTCAGTCATTTGTGCTCTGCATCCTCGTGCCGAGGCCATGAGCTGTTAATCTTTAGGCTGTGGGCTTTACCCACTGTTGCACCTCGGATGGGAAGGTTGGAGCTTGTTCTTATCCTTGTTCTTGGGCTGGAGCACTGCAGCTCAAGCACAAGATGCTTCATATAACTTCATATAAAACATAGTTTACCTACCTCTCCAAGGGGTTTTGAGGTTTAATTAGTTTTGTATCGTGTCTTACCTCTTTGATGGCCAAAATGTTATCTGTCTATGCTTTCTCACAGTCTGTCTGGGAACAGCTTGTAGTTCTTGTCACATCTGTTTTGACGGCGTGCAGAACTGGGCTGCCTGGCTTTAATCATGCATCATAGAGGGGTATAAAACTGTCACATACCTTTGCTAATTATAATGTGCTCTCAAGTAATTTTGGAAGTGGAACCTAGCTGAGAGCCCTTCTAATGCACAGTTTAACATGCTGTAGTTTGATTTGCTTTTTATTCTTTGAAAAAAGAAAGAGATTAATACTTTTGGAGGGTTTTGGTTTTTTGGTTTTGAAGCAGAGCAACTTTGCCTTGGTTTTGATATTCTTTATGACAGACTTTTTAAAAAAAAAAAAAATTGCGTGCAAGAGAGAGGCTGGTTTTTACCCTGCTTGATGGTTAAGGAGTGTTGAATGTCTGGAAACTTAATATTTTCTTTGAGTTATGGATATCTGTTTAACTACAGAGACTACTTAATGGGATGCCACATGATCTTCTACAAATTCTTATTTATCATAACCTATCATAGCTGTCAGGAACACTCTTCATTGACCTGGTTCTTGCCGTGTTAAGCACTGTAGAAGTACGGACTAAAGGTAGTCTGCATTTCTGGCTTCTAGCATCTTTAGTGATGACCCTGTAACTGTCCTTGCCTGGCACCGGGTGGTTTGAGACTTGGCCAGGACGGTTCCCCTGTTCCTCTCGTCTTTTTGCTCTGACTCCAAGTACTTATGTGCCATGATCTGCAGCTTTTGTTGTTTTATAAATACCCTTTGCAGCATTCATATACCATCCATACCATTGAACTACTAGCGATGCAATAACTAATATCCTTGAAGCTTTTTGTTTGACCTCTTGGCTCAGTTTTATGCTATAGGCACGCTTCGATTTGATGCCAGTGAGTTTACCCGTATGTTTTTTCCTGCTTCTAGCTTTTGTGCACAGGCCTTGAAATGTCTATGTTTTCTTTTAATTGTTTCAAAATGCAGCTGCCTGGAAAGTGGGGAGTGACAAGGGAGAAAACTCTTGATAGAATTTGGGGTTTATAAAAAAAATAAATAAATGAAAATTAAGCAGTTTGAAAAAATACCGGTGCTTGCTTCAGATTCTCTCTGATATAAATTGGGCAGCTGCATAGTCCCTAGGGGCTGCCACTTTAATTCCAGCAGGAAATGTGACTTGATGACTTGTATCAAGACAGGAAGATCAGAGCTTCAGCTAACGGCAACAGCCGCAGCAGGAGCCTTCTGCAGCTGTTTTTAAGTAAGAAGTGATGGTGTGACATGGATGTGTACACTCAACTAAAATAATCCAGAAAAGCTCCTGCTGTTCAGCATTTCTTTGGGTGAAACTCATTCTTCACTGCTCTGTTATTGCTTTTTTGCTGTTTTTCTAATGTGATGGCATAAAAAGTTTCAATGACTTTTATCATATTTCTCATTGGGAGACATTTTGTATGCTGCTATTTTCTCTTGAAAAACATTTTAATTGCTTTTTCTTATAACATGGGTTTTTGGGGGTTTTTTCAACATGAACAAAGGTGCCAGAATGTGAGGAGGGACAAAACCAATATCTCTGCTCTTGCCTATGCCCCATGAGATTTTTATTTTTTTTCTTATACCCCAGGAGATTGCTCCATCTCTGTAGGTGAAAACTGTCTTAATTGACTTTTGTGGCACCACAGACAGCATTTGCTTCCTTAGGAACCTCAATTATTATTTTTTTCTTGTTATTTCTTCCCTTAATGCTTTGGAATTTTTTTTCCTAAGCGAATCGTCTGTTTTGCACCCACCTTAAGTTCTTTCTGGATCTGTAAACTAACCTTGGAGTCTTTGGCTTGTAGTTTGCACCTGGTTTGTTCTAATATGGATAATAAGAGGATATTCCTTAACTCCTCTTCCCTTCCCTGTAATTGTCTTAATTATTTCTTTCATACCGCTAGTGGTGGCACTGAGAAATATTCCTAGTACGGCATCTGAAGAGCTATATTCCCTACTTGTTGAATTGCCAATCAAGAGTACTACCTCTCTTCTGCTTATTTTCTAATGCTTGTTCTGTAATCACTTATTTGAGCTTTCATCAGGAAGAGATAAGGGATAATCTGAAATCTTCTAACCCATCAGGGCAGAATGCCCGTTTCTGAGGACTGTGTTTAATAGCTCTAAGTATTTCACTTCTTGCTTCTGCTTTGTCATTTCAGTCCACCCTTGTCTTTTATTCTGTGCGGAGTGTGTCTTTACAGGCTACTTTGGGGGTTACCCCAGGTCTCATGTTTTGGTAAAAGTGCCTTCAGTAAAATGCTTAACGTCTTGAAACTGCCCTTCTGCATGTGGCTACGTGAGCTGTGTCCTTTAAGAACTCCTGTATGTTGGTCTGGTCTAGGGGATAAAGTTGCAGGTTGACTGGGATAGCTGGCAAACCAGTGCCAAGTTTTCGGTCTCGTGGATACTGTGGAGAACTGGGCTGCAGGAATAGCTAAGCCAAGGGACTATGACAATCTGAATGAATTCAGCACTTCAGTCCATGCCATAACACCTGGGGCAGCCAGCCTAAGCTCGGTCGCAGCAGACCTGGGGACCACCACATTTCGGAAAGAGTATTAACAGCCGGCTCTTGCAGTTGTGCCAGTGACCTTGATTATAACAACTGTTTCAATGGCCCGGCCACAAAGCACCTCACTAACTCGGAATCATATTCATGAATGCCAAGTGAATATCAACAAGATCAGCATTATTTACAGTCTGACTTTTAACAAGTGCTGCCGTGCATACATCATGGAGATTGGGGGATGGCCTCTGGAATCGACCCAGTATCATCGGCGCAGGAGATACCATGAGGGGGCAAGGGGGATGAAGTGGCTACATTGCTCATCTTGAATCTAATATTAATATTTATTATAATAATAGCCAAGCTATGCAAGGTGAGCCTTTTAAAGGGTAAAAAGTGAAAATGAGGCAGCTGGCAGGTGTTGGGAAAGGAAGGATGAGATTACAGCAGTAAAATAACGCAGTCATTCAGAGATTAATGAGAAGCACAGTGGAATAAAATTATAGAGTTCAAGTATAAATAAAGCTAAGTAAATGTCTTTGATTCTCAGATGGATAAAATTAATCTTTAAAGAAGAATTTGAAGAAAAGTTGGTAGCACGTTCTGGAAGTGCTATTCCATAGATTTGGTGGAGAATAAGGACTGAAAATGGTGGGAGAAAAAGACCATGAAAGCTGTGCTGTTATTGTCAGGGCAGATGGATGAAAGACAAATAGAGTGGATAGCTGGGGGGGAGGGAGTTATGCAAAACATTGACAGGGAGGAATAGGTGGCTAAACTTAAAAGGATGAACAGAGAACAGTCAGTGAAGGGTCTTGGAGACTGCAATGATGTCATCATGCCAATGTCAGAGTTTGAAATATGAAATGGACAGCTGTATTTTTAAGTTCTTGATGTTGCAAGCCGATTACTCTGGAGAGGAGGAAGAAAGCAATGATGAAGAAAGAAATTGAGAAGGCAAGTGAAAACGTCTTCTCCTTTGAAGGAAGAAGACAAAGAATGATGGAGAGAGAGGGAGAGGATGTGGAAGTTCTCTCCATGTGAAACCTTTGCCCTCACTTTTGAGACTCACATTTCAAGACAGTGATGCTTCAAACCACCAGTGCAGGATTTTTACTCCAGCACGGTTGGTTTTGCAGACCACCTCCCAGCACCTCAGCCAGGTTCAGAAACCAATCTTTAGTCCAAGGGTGAATATTGGAGAAGTTCTGAAATTAATTTCTTGGAGCCTTTTAGCGCCAGTGATCTTGATGAACAGCTGGGGAGGCTGCTGGCCAGCTGCTAAGCCACTACGATAATTTGGTGTGTCATGTCAGTCTCTGTTGTAAGTCACCTATACTTTTAATTTTTCTCTCATTTTATCTTCCATCCTTCCTCAGTTTCTTTCTCGCTCAACCAGCATAGTGGTTTAAGCTTTAGAGAAGAGGAAAGACCTGTTCTGAAACGAATCCCAAAAGGGACTTCTTTAGGACCCATTTATTTATCTGTAAAAACTTGTTTTTATCCATTGTCCCAGAAACTTGTAATACATGGGGCTGGTTCTAAGTAGTGTATTTGCTAAGCTTGTTTGCTTCAAGGCAACCCCACACTAGGTATTTTTTGCCTCAGAAGGGACTCTCTTCTCCCGCATTAAGCATATTTTTCTATGAGCAGCAAGGCACATAAGGGCTTGTTTCATATGAATTTGTGCCATAATACACGCATGTGTCCTATTTCCCCATCATCATCAAGACAATAACTCTAGCTTCTTCCCCACAGTGCTCATCATCACTGTAATACCCTAAGGTCCTCTCTACAGCCCCTAAACAATCGGAAGAGCTTATGGCACAGCAATACTGTTGTGTTTCCTTATGGCTATGAATTGGGAGCATGCTTTCCGTTGATGGGCAGTAGGAATGAACAATGCAGCATTAAGCTGGCTTCACTTGTTCTTCAAGGATCCAGGAATGAATAGTAAGTAATGATCCTCTCCCAGTCTGAATGTGGAGCACAGTGAGCCTCATTCCTATTTGCTTTTTCAGAATATAGGAGATGTATTTGGGTCTTTCATAAGTTATTCGGCTCCAACTCCCAAGGGCTGATCTGCTTCTCTTCAGAAAGAGCATCACAATCAAATAACTGTAGTAGAAAGAAAGAGGCATGTGGATAAAAATTGGCAAGCACATATTAAGTCTGGTTAGATGCTGGTGAAGGTAATTGATGGGAGAAGTGAAATGCTATCACAGATCAACCAAAGCCCTTGCTGTCTTACCAGGTCAGTTCACAAGGTGAAAATTGGGCTCTAGGTACATTCCTTTGTTCTGGACCATCCAGAAGGCTGTGTTCATCCCTCCTGAGATAGAAACTACTATGGCTTCATCTTCATTTCATCACATCCGGAGTGGCTTGTTGTTGGGCACACACTGTGTGGTTGTTTGTCAAGGTCACACAGAATAAGACACAAAACAAGGGAGGAAAAAATCCATGCCTTAAGGGTCAAAGTGTGCACATGGAGGCAGCGTGTGGCAAGAGCAGAGAGTGCTGCAGTGATTCTCACACTTCAGTTTGTCTGTGTGGCCATCAGCATCCCTCCCTGCACATCTTTTCCAGGTCAGATCAGTATGCACTGGCTATGCACCCAATGTGCATGAACCAAAGTCTCCCTTAGCAGAACCCTTCAAAGCGGTAGCTGGCAGCCTGCATCTTACCAGGTCTCTCACCCCACACCAGCGTTGCCCAAATCCCCCACACTGATTGACAGAGTTGGCTTCCCCCAAGGTACCTCTTTCCTTCTTGAGCACGCAGATCCTTCTCTCTCCCTTTTTATTGTATCTAACAACCTTGGTTAGTTATCTAACAAGTTCTTGGGTTAGTTAATAAATAGTTCTAACTCTGGTTCTTTTTGTTTTCCTTTTTGATCCTTCAAGAGATTGCCTTTTGTTATTCAAAGCTGAAGGTACTTGACACAGAAGCAATGCAGAAGCCCCCAGGCTTCAAACGCTGTCCTGGCTGCCGGATCGTTATTGCTATAAGTGATTCCCATCCTCAGTGTTTGATAAGCCTTGGGGAAGAACTGGGCAGAGAAGAATGCAGCACTCCAAATTCCTGAGGGGTGCTAGGAGGCATCCATCCATGCAGGGACTGGAGGAGTTTCACCTGCTGATCAGAGCCTTTCAGGATCAGCGTTTCACTTCACTTAGGGACCCTCCTGCCTTTGTCTGACTTCCTTTACAAGGCTGACAAAAATCTGGCCTCCTGTGTGTCGGGGGGAGAAAGGTACCTTGCTTTGTTAAGTTGTGCTTAGAAATGTCTGGGTCAGATGGTTTTGTTTTGAGGCTCAGGAACTTCTCCTTGAGCCCTAAAACTGACCCCGGGAACTGCTGTGTCTTGGATTTACTGCTTCATGACCACATGCTTTGAGGAGAACCTAGGCTCTTCGCTTTTCCACTGCATCCAAAAAGTGATGTAATTTACTGATACCATTAAGTCTGTCATTGCCATAAAGCCTGCTGCCTGCTGATGTGCCTGTAAAATGTCCAGTTTGGCATCAATATTGCTTAATCTTCTCCTGGTGATCTTATGCTTCACCAGGGGACCAGCTGTGCCCTGCAGATCAGTGCATTCTTCCTTCAGCTGGCCTTCCTACTCTGCACCTCAGTTTTGTGCACCAGTACCACCAACTTCAGTACTGATTGTCATGACACCTCGTCACCATCACCTTCTTGTCCTTTAGTACCAACCATACACTCCAGTGCCTTCAGTACGCACCCCGGTGTTGGCTCTGAGACACAGGACCTCTCTTCTGCCTCTTGCCTTTCTGCCTTTGCCAGTCGTGTCTGTCACTCATTTTCTGATTTTGAGCCTGACAGAAAACTCTGCACTTCAAGGTCTCAGGAGATCCTTACCACTTGATCTGAGCATACTGTCAGGGAAAAATTCATGCTCCTAGTCTAGCTGCAGTGATAGATCTCATTGGACAGGGAAGCGTTGGGCTCTGACTCTCCTCAGCTTTCTGACCCTATTCACTAGCATGCCAGGGAATTCATTGTTTAATGAAAGACACTTTCCCTGGCCCTTCCCCAGCCAAGATCAATGTCATCACATGGCAAGAGGTGACATACACTTAGACATCTCCCTTGTATCCTCCCACAGTATCACATACCAGCTTGACAACAAAATTTCTTTAGGAGTGATAGACATTTTCAGTTCTATCAGTAGTTTATCATAGGCGCTTGGGGTGAGATGACTTTTCCTTGGTCCTTTCCACCTGGACGTATAATGTGTGATGGCATCAGCACTGGTACCACCCAGTTCTAGTACCAACTCTGTGTCCCTTTCTGGGTAAAGGTTCAGTAACTGATATTGCCTCTTTCTTGGGCTCCCTTGGCTCAACAGATTGATTCCTCAAGGCAGAAAAAGAGCAGCTTACGCTGCTGGGGACACGCATCTTGTCTCCTCTATGGCTGATGGACTGTTCAGTGCAACCCCCAATAAAGAAGCAGGAACCACTTACTGCTTGATGGCACTCAACTCTTCTTCCCATTCAGACAGGCAGGATATCCGATAGACTGTCTTACCAGCATTTTTCTGGAGATTCCTATATATTTCCTTCCAGATGCACAGTATTTTACAATTTCAGCTATATCTCAAGGAATTGAGGTCTATTTTTAAGCAAGACGAGAAAAAGTAGCTGCAATATCATCTGCTTTCCTCCATGCTGGAGCCATGGTGCATGTTTCAATATGATGGTAGGTAGGAAAATGCATGTTAGTGGCTGATTATGTAGCTGGTTTCCTCTTGGAGTTTAAACCTCTCCTTGCTGCTCTCATGGGTTGTACATCACACTGAAGGCAACTGATTTGTTATAGCACCGTTTGAGTAGTGGTTTCAGGGTAGTATCTTAAAGGTAAAAATGAATAAACGGTGAAGTACAGAGTATGTTGGCAAAGCTGGGCAGGTGTGTTTAAACACACCTTTGGTGTGAGCATGGTCATCTTGAGTCAAACCCAACAATGCCCATGGAAAATAGCATAATCATAATTAATCGTATTTATGCCATTACAATTCAGGAAAAAGTTAATTTTTAAAACTTTCTCAAATCATATCTTCTTTGTATTCATTCAAGGTAAATAATCCTTTCGGTTCATCTATTGCTACCTTAATTCATGTTTTCACAAATATATATAGCAATACTGTTTGCTCACCACAGTGAAGTTTCAGGATCTTTTAGCAGAATTATTTCCCCCCCCCCCCCCTTTTTAATCCAGTTATGCAACCCATTGATTTGTCATTATCAGTTTTCACAAAACCCTGCATGCACCGAGAGCACAAATCTTCCCCTCATGGAGACTGTGCAGAGACTCACTGAGTTTGAAGGAAGAGTTGAGTTAGCATTGTAAAACAAACAGGTAGTAATCATGTTTTAAGTTTTGTTTTAATCCCATTAATATTCTCTGAATCTGTCTGGACAGCGTACGCATCCTCCTGCTCATCCCCTTTACCTTTCTCTTCCTTTGGTACAATATACCTTCAGCTGTTGTTTGGGATGTTTCTCTGGTTTTATTGCTGTTCATATTCCTATTTCCTCCTTTCCTTAATCAAACAACAAAAACATGCAAGCAGTCCTTGCTCCTAACTAAAAATCAAACACAGGCCCCCACACCCAGTGTGCATCTAGCTAACCATATGCGTCTTCCTCATCCTCCAAGTACTGCATAATCCACCAGGCTTGGCAAATCCAACCCCTTTTTCCTCCAGTGCTTCACATCTTCACACCAATTGCTTTTTTTCTCTGGCTTACTTGGCCAAATATGCTTCTGGTCTCTTGAGATGGGGAGATGGATGCTGGGCATCTGCTCGCTGCTTCTTGGTATTGTGGTGGGGAGGGAGAGGGGGAGCAACAGAGAGGCAGATAAGGGCAGTGAGGAGCAGCTGGGCGTAGGTGGAAGAAGGGCCATCAGTGCCTTCAGATTGTGTTTCCTTCACCAAAAATCACTTTCACCTTCTCACATGGAAGGAGAAGCAACAATGTGCCTCTTTGTTGCCTCCCTGTACCTTGAGGTGTTAAAGGTAGGACAACCACACGAAACACTTGTGGCCCCTCCTGCTGATCCTGGGGATGGATGGTGACAAAAATAGAGCAGCCCTGGCTCACAGAAAGGTGCTTGGAGCTCCTGTGAGCAGGGAGATGGAAAATGACAGGACAGTTCAAAGTAACAGGTATGTGTGATTTCTCCTGCCGGTGCTGCCTTTCTCTCACACAGCCCAATTAACAGGGGTCACAGAGCACTGATTAGCTGCCTTGGCGTTTTGTGAACATAAACCAGTGAAAAATCCAGGGTGAATGGGGGAGAGAAGATCAAATAGACACTTATCTCAGCACTCCTGCCTGTCCCCGGCATTTGCCAGCCTAAGGGAAGAGCCTTTTCAGAACAGGCCAATGCAGGACTGTGCTATATCTGCGCTGATATCTCTGCTGCTTTTCTGCCTTCTCTCAGCAAAATAACAAACAAGTCACCCCCAGCGGCTGTGTCATGCATAGGGTGGTTGCTAGATAAAAGCCAAATCACAGAAGCGTGGACCATAGGCAGCTGGGGAGGATCAGAGCGTGCCCTTTTGCCACGCTGGCGTGTGAGACGAGTTCAGTTCCTACAGCTGGCGTCTGCTTTTGGAGGGGTGGACTTGCTGCCTCCTGTCCCTTGTGTGAGGGAACAGGGGTGGAAGGCAGCACATGCCATCTCACGGCAAGTAAAAGGGCACCTCTGTCTAATTCAAGAGTTGGTGAGTGTGGCCTAGTAGTGCTAAAGGGCCCAAGCTGGAAACTTCCTTGGTTGCTCAGTTTTTCTGCCGTGACTGGGGGGAGACGTCTGCCTGAGCAGACCTGGAACCTCCCTGAAGGGTGGGCAGCTGTGGTGACCTTGTGGCTTCCCCTTCTTCCTTCGTGCTCCCCTTTTTTGGGGGTAGCAAAGCAACACTCCCACTTCAGCTGTCATACCCAGGTTAAGTGGCTGCACTTGCTTCTGTCAAGCCAGCACATGCTCCTGTGGTGTGATCCCTTATTAGACTAGACAGCCCACATCAGCTCTCCATTCTCTCTGCCTCCCTGGAGACACTGCCTCGCTCCATAGCTGTTCCTATTCTGCTTCTCTGTGGGATACAGCATATCTGCCAGCTCCCCTCCCAGCTTCCCCAGTTTCTATTGTATGGAAGATCGCTTGAGGTAAGATGGAGGAAGACAAGGAGCACAGGAGTGGAGTATTCTTTGCTGATAGCCATGGTTTTTCTTAGCTATTTTTGTCCTCTCCTAAACATGAACACTTTAGGAGTTCAGCTGGGAAGGCAGTGGATTCCCTGGCATCCAACCATGTAAACTAGATTTCCTTAGCAAGATCGAGCAGCCCTTCTGCTGGAGAAGCTTCTGTCCTAACTTTGCGTTATCATGTTGGAGGAAAGGTCCAGGTCCCTGATGTCTTCTCTAAGCATCTCTTCAGCATATTCTTGGGGGTGGTCTCAGTGCCACATTTGTGCTCTGGAAGCAAGTTATAGGGTGGACAAGTGAGGGGCAGGGAACAGGAATTGCTAGGGTGCTGAATTTACTCTGCTGTCCTCTACTTGTGTGGAAAATTTGGGTATATCTTTCATGGATGTGGAAACTTCTGATCACTCATGTTTCAGACTGCCAAATCCAGGAGTTAGACGAGACTACTTTAGGGAAGAGCTGCTGCTACTTAACATTTGCTAACCAGCTATTTTTTTTGTCCTCATGGTTTGACACAAAACCATGTTTGTAATGTAGAAAGTTCAGCAAGGGTGAAGACAAAGGTCATTGTGCGCAGAGCTCAGTGCAATCCACACTGATTCTTCAAGGGTCTTTCTCCTCTCCTTCACTGCCAAACTCCTGAATGGCCACACAGGTAATCCTCAGAATTACTGGAGGCTTGGGCAGTGTCTGCATTTAGAAAACTAGTTCTAGCTAGAAGTGGAGGACAAAAGGCAGGCCTGTACATGCCTTGTGATGGTCTTTTATTCCAGCAATCTCTGCTGTCTTTCCAACTCTGGGAGGAGAAACTTCACTCTGGAGCTTTGATCAGCCCGGTCTGATTTTTATTTTATTTTAAAATTTTTTTGTGGTCTCATTCAGGGTCTGTTAATGTCAGCTGTCCTCCTTTTGTTCACAGCCACTTGTAGACCAGCTGGTTTTCTCCAGGCATGAATCAAAAGAGTGCACTGAAAGGCAGGATGAGCCTGTGTGTGTTTCCTCCATCACAAGGGCTCTACCAGGGTTTGACCTTGCTGAGGTATGTCACCAGTTTGGTGTGGCTGGGAGTTACTGCTTCCCTCAAGACTGTCCATGGCTAGGATTTGTGAAGCCTGTCCCCACCCACGGTGCAGGACAGTGGTTCAGCTAGTGGTGCTCCTAGTTGAATTGGAAACAAAACGTGGATGTTAAAGCTAAAGGTCATGATTCCCGGATCTCCAGCTTTTTGGTCATTTTGCTCTGCTGCAGTGAAGTGTTTTGAGGAGAGACCCTTCAAGGTGCTTGTTGCCTCTGCCAGTCTAATGACAAGTTGATCCATGGTCTGAGGAACACATGTTTTCTGTTGACTTGCGTGCCTTCTGAGTGAGCTGCACACAGAGGGCATGGAAGGAAATGAGGAATATACCTATCCAATCCTTTCCTCCCCCAGATGGATGGGGTTGTATCTTTTTTGCCCTGCATCATGCCTGACTTAGTTTCTCAGCAGGGCAAATTGTTTGAAGGTAAAGTGCAAGCTGGTCCATAAGGCTTCCTCCCCCACCTCAGATAAGAAAGCTCATTAATACAGTAAAAAAAAAAAGAAAGTCTCCATTGTTACATGAGAGCTCAAGGTCAGGCTGGTAGTAGTAACTCATATTGCTTCTAAGGTCAGCCTAAGCTTTCTCTTTCTGACAAGCCACGATAGATTGATCATGGGGGCCCTTACATTATTTTTTTCTTCTGAAATAGGCTTTGCTTCTCCTGACCCTGTTAATGATGTTTGACTGAGGTCATCCCAGCAAACCCTGAATCCTTCCCATTACCTTCTAGAGGGCTTGCCTTTGTGCCAAAGCATTGTACGCTTGTTAAGAATTAAGCTTTCCTGATCTCTGCTGTAGCAAAGAAGCTGTCTTCGTTGGAGAGGGGAGAAATATCTTGAATGCTGTCTTCGCTGGAGAGGGGAGAAATATCTTGAATGCCATCTGTCAGTTAATGCTCTCATTAACACCTGAGTGACTCCCAACACCAAGCTGGTGCCTTTTTGTCAATTCAGAACTTAAAAGGTGCCAGCCCATAAGGTGAAATATCTTCAGTCCATAAAATTAATTCCATGATAAAACGTCTGTTCTGATAAGACCTTGATTTTTTTGTTGTTGTTGTTTCTTTTAACTAGAGAGATCACAGAGGCAAACCCAGTTCTCTTGTGTGCTGTGAATTAGATGCCCAAGAAGCCTTTTTTCATTTATTACTGAGAAGCTTGTAAAACCACTGCTTGTGCTGGGTGGCTAAGGGAATCCAAGTTTTTTCAGCTTGTAAAGCTTTTTCCAGACAGAAGCATCACCTCTATTATTTTTCTTACTGGCTAACTCTGTAAAAGAAACTATGAGAGTAATTATATTCCTGTTTAAATAGTATTTGAGGGAAAGGCTGAGCTCTTCCAGTCTTGTTTTCCATGTTCCTCCCACATACTACTCTTGAGCAGAAGATGGAGGAGATCTATTGTTGTTCCTGCTCTCTGTCATCCTCTGGTTTTGTCAGGGTTCTTGGTTTTAATCTCGAATACTGAGCAATATACTGTCTGGGATTAGACATAAGTCAGGCTTGCCATTTTTCCAGCAGTTTTAGCTCAAAAGCATTCCAGTATTTACTCTTCCATTGCATTTTGTAAATTAAATGAAACAAGAGGCTTAAAACATTGTCAACATGATAGATATTCTAGCTAGTGGATCCAGGCAATTATTTGGCATCTGAACTTTCAGAAGGCTTATTTGTGTGTGCCAGCAGTATCTGAGCATCGTTGAGAGATTTTTGTCTCCAGTATTTCCAACTCCTTACCCTAATGTTTCTTTTAATCCAATATTTACTCCCACAGGGTTGGGGGTTTTGTGTGGGGTTTTTTAGGGGTTTTTTTTTGAGGGGAGTGGAGAGGGAGGGGCTTGTAACAAAATTGGCAACAACAGAGCAGACAGGGAAGTGTGCTGTGACAGTAGTTCCACACTCAGGCCATGGCACCCTGCCTGCGGGAAGTGCAGATTGACACAGGGACTCTCTTACTGAATCAGTGTTTGTTTTTGCTTTTGTTTTTTTGGCTTGATTTTGTTTACAGTTTCGCAGCCAAGATTTGATTTACTTTGGAGACTTTAAAACTAAAAGCACAAGTGGCTCTGCTTCCTTTGGGCATTAGGATAAAAAAAAAAAAGAAGTGTGTGTGTGTACACGTAATTCCAGCCCCGACTGTGCTGGGTTCGCTCAGAAGGAATTTCACATTGAGTTTGCCCTACACGGTGCCTGTGAGGCTGGGGTCTCCAGGTGCAGCTGTCCCCTCCCAAGCATGCTCACCAGAAGCTCCAACCAAATTTTTCTGTATATCCCATCAACCGTCTGAAATTTTCACCCTCACTTCTAGAGGTCTCCAAAGGAGCGCCTCTGGGAAGCTGGGCACGGTGACGAGCATGCTGGCCAAGCTTCTTTTTCTGACAGTGGAGCACGGCCCCGTGTGTTAAAAGCCCAGGCGATGGGAAGGGCGCCTCTTCTGCGAGCAGGGGAAGGCATGGCAGAGGCAGACCTCCGAATTGGGATTGCCAGGTGGGGGGAGGAGGCCTGGGATCCTCTCTCCTGGAGCACAGAGAAACATCCCTCTTCGGGAGGCAGCCGGGTGGCAGATGGCCGGGCTGCGGCGCTGAGCTCTTGGGGGGTGTATCGTTTCTCTGACTGTTCTGGACGCTGATATCCGTGTTAGGGAGGAGCCCCTCCTTCAATTCGCTCACATCTTCTTTATGCCCTGATTTTTCTGCAGCTGCTAGTAAAGATCATAGGGAACTTGAGCTGCACCTCACTGGTACTCGTGTGGATTGTCTGCCACTATTCCTCCCGTTTGACATTGATGTGCTGGGTTGCATCCTTCCCTGTGCCCCAGATTTAATTTTGTATATGTAGAGTTCCTCAAGGTATGATTAAAACTTTCAACCACAGGTGTGATTCAGCTTTGGCCCCTTTTCTATTCATTGCAAAAAATGTAGGGACCTCTGACAACGACCCTGTGTTTTCAGAGCATAGCCAGGGACGGGACTAAGAATTGCTTTGGGCTCACGAGAAATCACCCGCATCCACCTGGGATGTATCACAGATAGGCGCGTACTATTCCATAACTTCCCCACTACAGCTATCTAAATTGCTTTGCAACTGCAAAGTAAGGAATGCTGTGACAAGTGAGGGAAACTTTGTCTCAGTTTTCTGAAATATTAATGGTGCTGGGATGGGGACAAAGATGGTGGGAAGGATGAAGTTTTAGTTACAGAGTATGCTAAAGTGACTTTTTTGACCTTTTGTAGGTGATTTCTGTAATACTTTTCCTTGGTTAATGAGCTGTATGGAAGACGTTTTTGCTGTACGGCATGGGGAGGTAGAAATGATTGAGATACGGTGACAAGCACTGGGGCCCATGGTGTCACACTTCTAAAAAAATTGTTTCTAGGAGCCTCAATTTACTTTCAAGAAGAGTTGATTTTCCTTTGGATATGTGCTCTGAAAGAGAATGTGTCCGTGTATCAGTCCATCCTCCCTGGGAATGCTCTGATTTGTAGAGAAAGGACATTGCTGACTTAACGTTGCCTCTGCTGGTCAAATGTTGTTACAAGTCTCGGTGATGCTGAGAACCTCTAGAGAAGAGCCACATCTGTCTCCTCATCTTAGTGGTCTCCTCCTTGCCTTCTTCCCGCCTACAAAATAGTTTTCAGAGGTCCTCAACTGCAGCAGAGACTCTGTAGGACTTGCCACACCTGCAGGTGTATTACTGTCCTATTTGTGAGCTTGAAAAAAGAGTGTATGACAGACTGCATCTGGGTCATTCCACTCCTGGACCCTGTCTGTCTGATTCCTGGTTTTGAATTTTATGGATCATGCTAAACAGTTAGTCCCGAGCATTTCTGCTTTGCACAGGGAAGAACCCCGAGGGCAGGGTTCTCGCAGGTTGCTGTGGTCCCTGCAGATTTTCTTCTCCAAACCAAGACGACTGTTACAGAAACCTTTTTCAAAGGAAATTTAATTCAGACAAGCTAAGTGAGACTAACTGTAGGTGTAGCAGACAGGTTGAAGATGAGCACTCCACATTTGTCTGGAGAAAAGAGGCTGGCCCCCATGAAAAGGGAAAATATAAATTGGGTAAGATTGAGAGTGATTTGGAATGCCTTGAGACATCTGGTTCCCATCTCTGGTTCTCTTTTCTATCCTTATTCAAAGCGACAAATGCACAGTAGCTGTCTTTGAAAATTGATGGGGGTAGGAACTCAAAGTACTCTTGAGTACAGAGCTTGTAATGTATCGGACACTGGGTGGATGGCAGAAATTTCTAGTGTTAGCCACTTATGTGAAAGTCAAACTCAAACCAAATTGGTTAAGTCAACAGAGCCAGTCCCCAGGGAGAATGAGAGTTACATAGGCAAAGATTTCAGATGATCTTTTGGAATTGAGGAGCTTCATGGATCAGTTTTCTTTGAGAACAGCCAAAATGGTAGAGCAAGATAAGTGAACTCATGCAAGCAGTAAAATTATCTGTCTGATCCATGCCTTTCATTTTTTTTTGGTAGAAAAAGATTTAGCCAGAAAAATAGGAGCAGATAAAGCCCTGTTACTTTTGTTGCTTCTTCCTGGTATCCCCTGTCACCCACTAGTTTTTCAGGATCCTAGGGAAACTGTTTTTTCAGTCAATTTTATTGGAAACAGCCAAAGCCTCTGTATCAGAGCTGATGAAGTAATGTTCTGCCTTGAGCTCTGACAGAGTTGAACAACCGAACTTGTGGGGCTGAAATTTGAATGCTCTCTGAGAGTCATTCCCCTTCCACAACGGGCTGAGCTTCCGAATACAGGTGTTGCTTTCATGCTTTCAGGAAAAGATATTCTCATCACTGTTTCTATTCTTGAAAGCTAAAGTCAGATCTGTCCTTTTTTGTTTGTTTGTTTTGTTTTAATCTAATAACTTCAGTAAATATTTAATATCTAAGCTGTGTGTGATCAAATAGCACTCTTAAAGATTAAAAGTCTACAAACAGAATCTAGTATCACGCTTTTTACCAAGTTGAAGTCCTTGTTGCAAGTTGGATTGGGTCTTGAAATATATGAGGAAGGCACTGTGGGAATGCACAGCTACTTCAGGTAAGTGTACTGGGCACTGAATATCTCATTTTAAAAAAGGATAGTTGCTGTGTTTTTTTCCCTAAAATTAGTACTCGAGACAGCACAGAAATCGTTTAAGGAAACAGTCCTCCTTTATTGTGTTGATTGAACTTTCTGAGTGTAGGGGACTATTTGAAGTTGCATTTGTTTGATTGATGATGTTACGGGGGCAAAACAATGACACTTGGAAATACCAGTGCTTTGCTTGTGTTATGCAGAAAAGAGCAAACTCCAGGCTGCAGAAAGCACTAGATCCAGGTACATTCAAGCATCTGTTGTTAAATACAACCAGAGGGCTGGTAACAGTCATGTGGTGAGAGGAGTTATCTCGGGGAGGTCAGCTTGCGTTTGGCGTCAGAAAGACTGCTGATGGGGAGTGATCTTGCAGGGTGGTAGTATCAACTTCTCTCCACTCGAGGAGGAAAGGGAATGCTGCCAGGTGGACATGGCTTGAGGAATCATGTGGCATCTGTTCCTTCGTTCTTGTAGTGGTCCTTGCAAAGATGTCCAGTCTTTACCAAACGTGTGAAGCCCCCTGTCTGATAGCTAACTTGTTGACTTTTAACAATCTTCCTCCAGTTGGATCACGGTCCTCTATCTCTTTGTTCAAAAATAATAGCTTTTGTAGTAGTTAGCAATTTCTCAGGCAAATGCAATTCTGTAGTGTTGGCATGGTTCCATTAATCATATAGAGTAAGCCGTTTGTGCCAAAAACCTATCAAGTTGAGCTGCCTTTTTGAGAGCTGGTGGGAATGTGTACCCAGTGGTGTTCTTGCCGGCATATGGACTTCCCGTGTGTGCAAGAATGGCTGGGGCATGGGGGGGTCCCCCTTTGCTGTGCTCAGCGTACGCAACTCCAGCAGGCTGAGAGAGCATGACAAGTCTCAGGACTCAAAGCGGTATGTCCAGATCTTGAGAAAGTTTTGCTTTTAGGGATACACGGCATCACCAGCCCTTTTTCAGCCAGAATAAGGACTTAGGTCTCCTTAAAATATAGACAAGAATTCTTTTAGCCTTAAGCTCCATCAGCAGTCTAATGTGTGTCAGAGGGGGATATTTACCCTCAACACCAGATGAGGGTAAGAAATGTGGCCTTCCTTGGATTGTATGGTGAACCCCTGTCAATGAAAGTGGGGCTTAATGTGGCCCAGAGAGCAAATGAGAAAGATTGTTTTAGTAGCAGTGTTTATGAAGAGCTTGAGTGCTCATCTTGATCATCTGGGAGACCAGAGAGGAGAGAGTCCTCTGGGTTGAACCTTGTTTGGGACGTATGCTCATGTTGGGAATGAGCCTTGCTGTGTGGCAGCATGCATTAATCGGGCAGTGTAGACGTCCCTCCAGAGCCACTGGTGGAGGAACAGGCAGAAAGTGGCAGCACCTTTGAGAATGGAGGGAGAGGAAAATAGAGGCCACAACAGGAGTATGGGAAGCATACAGCAGCAAAGCGGGGAGGAGACAATCAGCTATGGAAAGTTTCAAGGCACTGAACCAGGGCATGGAAAAATATGTAAGAGCAGGGGCTCTTAATGGCAGATGCGAGGAGCAAATGGAAAGCTGAAGAATAGGGTCTCTGTGAAAGGGGGAGAAGCGGAAGGGGATCAGGTTTGACTGCTTTGTTGTATCCTATAAAGGGTCGATGTTGGTACTAGCACAAAGCACTGCCCATTGGGATAGAAAGGGGATGGGGCTGAGTTGGCGTCATATTTAGCTTGTTCTTTCAGCTTGGAAAGAAATAACAGCAATGCAGAGTCCCGTAAGCTGTATCTGTATAACGTGAAATCCCATGGGTGTTGCAATGAGATTGCTGTGTTTTGGGAATCTGAGTTACAGAGCTGCACCTAACCATAGCTGTCATGGGGCACAGTTTTCCTTCAAGTGTTAGCTGTCTCCGTGTTGTGTTTGTTCAAGTTGCTTCATTGCACCAGGTGTTTCTGGCATGGTGAACTACAGTGAGCGTGTGGGACTTTGTTTCCTTGCTTAGATCCCAGACGTTTCACAGCTACCTGGAGGACATCATCAACTACCGCTGGGAGCTGGAGGAAGGGAAACCCAACCCGCTGCGGGAGTCCACCTTCCAGGAGCTGCCCCTGCGCACACGGGTGGAGATCCTGCACCGCCTCTGTGACTACCGCCTCGATGCAGATGACGTCTTCGACCTCCTCAAGGTGCTTTGGGCAGCAGGGAAGGGGGAAACAATGCGGTCAAAGGAGGTGGGCCAGATCAGTCAATCTTCCTGGGAAGAGAAGGGTTGATGCTATTAAGTGTATTTTAAGGCCAGGTACTCAGTGGGTTGGCAGTTCCCTATCTCCTCTCCTGCCTTGCAGAAGGCCCAAAGCAAGTGCGCAGGATTCTCTTGGGGCCCTTGTCCTGCGCGGATGTGTTCGTAACACGGGAGTCACTAAGTAAATTGGCTTCATTGGCCACTCTTCCTGCAAAGAGGGAATCTGGAGATGCTCCAACTGTAATGGCAGGGCGGTGAGAGCCGAGACTGCCTTGCTTGAGGGATGGTGTGAGATGAAAGGATGGGGCTGAAGTGTACTGGGGGAGCTGGGGGAAGGGTGGTGGCAGGGAAGGGGGGAGGGAGCTTCTCAGGACTGTGCGTGACTGTCGCCAGCACTAATTAGACCTTCCCTGTCAGGAGCACCAGAGATGAAATGTTAAAACGAGAGAGGCCATTCAAATTAGAGATGCCAATCTAAATCCCTCCCTGGACAGAGAGCGAACGGTCACCTTCCCCCTGGAGTAACATTTTCCCAGCTCGGTCTGGAGGAGCAGCTGTACTGCTGCTGTGGCATGGTGCGAGGGGAGGAGGGAGGGAGGTGTTTGCGGAGGGGTGTCATCATGTTTTGTGTGACAATGTGGCTGCTTTTCAACTTGTCACCGTCTGGCGGGGGGCTCCCGGTGGGCGCAGGGTTTGGACGCCGACAGCCTCCGCGTGGAGCCGCTGGGCGAGGACAGCAGTGGTGCCCTGTACTGGTACTTCTATGGCACGCGGATGTACAAGGAGGACCCGGTGCAGGGGAAAACCAACGGAGAGCTGGCTCCAGACAGGTAACGGCCCCTTCCATGTCCCCCTGTGTCTGGGTGCAAGGGGTGGCAGGGGGGGCAGCACAGCCAGCCCGGCTGGAGGGGACTCCGCCTGACTGCTGTTGTGTCGGGGGGCAGCGGGGGTGTCCTGGGAGAGGGCTGAAGCAATGCGGGGAGAGATTGGAGTTGCCAAGCAGACTGTGAGCTGCCCCGCGTTGCGCATTGTGTCGGAGCCAGCCTGCAGCCTTTGTGGCACCAGGAGAGCCTGCTGTGGGAGCGATGCTGCCTGCCCCACCGCATTCCTCCCCGTCTGCCCCGCACCATGCCGGCGGCTCCCAGATCAGGCTCCCAGTGAGTGGGAATCCCTCCTCTCCTCCCCTCCCCATCCCATCGCTGCTCTGATTTAATCCCTCCTTTGGTTGGGTTCCTAGCAGCTGTTCTGATTTCCCTGCCCTTCTCCCATCCTGCCAGCCGCTGTTCCTTCGCTCAGCAGATATTTCATGGTGATTTTGTTGTTTTGCAGGGGATGTGGGGGGCAGACAAACACCCCAAGTGTTCCTGGGAAAACGGGCAAGAGACGAGGGCGACCCCCAAAGCGGAAAAAACTACTGGAAGAAAATTTGCTGAGGTATGGAAAGGTTGTTCCTGCAATCGACGTAAAATGCATATGTTCCCAGGGGGAAGTATAATGTACTTCTGGGGTTCCCCCAATAAGTATGTATATACCATGCAGCCGTAATTTCAATGGATCTCTGAAGTGAAGCAAGCTCAGACTTGGTGGATGCTTTGATCACTCTCCAAAGAAAATTCTGACTGAGCTGGAAGCCAAGTTTGGTGAAACAGTGGGTATCATGCTTCCAACTGCCTCACTTCGAGTGCATTTCCCCCGTGCAGTGCTAAGGGATATGGTCCTGATAAAGATGAATTTCACGGCATAGTGCTTGAAGCCAAAAATCCTGGCCGCTTGAGTCAGTATAGATTTTGGGATGCTTCCTGTAAGAATTTAAATACTGTCCTTGACAAACTCTAGCCCGTGCCCTTCACTTCTTAAAATTTTATAAGGCTATGATAAATATATACGTGAATATATATATTGACCATGTGTTTTGCACGCTGGTTTTTTTCATAGTTTTGCTGTGCATTGAATAATTGCTGCATCCCCCATTTTTCTCATAAGCACCTGCATTTTGGTGATGTGAAGTCATGTATTTATTGTATCACTCCTTCTCTTTCTTTTCGGTAGGGAGAAGGCAGAAGAAAACTTGCTAATCCGCGAGACTCAGATAAGAAATGGTAAAGAGATTTTGTGGGGTCAGGGTTGATGCAATCAGCTAACACGGCTCTTAAATTATCAAAGCCCGGAGAGATGCCTTTCTCAGGAAAGGGAGAGTCTTTCTGCTGGTGGCTGGGGCTGAGTTTGGAAGGAGGGGTTGGTGTTACAGACTGCCTTGCAGCTGGGAGCCTGGGCACCTGTGGGCTTCCTATCTTATTGTGGATTAGTTTGGGATGAAGAAATGTAACGTATTGGGTTACACTAGGCCTTGGGGGCCCACCTACTCACTGAAGTTGATGGAAATGGGCTGTGAATGGCACTTGCTCCTCCACGGATGAGGTGAACACAAGCCCCTGTTAGTAGCTGGTGCATTTTTCTGGACTGGCAAGAGAGTGGGGTTAGTGATGCCAAGATAGGGAAGAAGAACCTTGTTGATTGTCCTCGCCTCTCCTTCCTGATGGCCATTGGGTGGCTGAACTCAGTACCGCGTAAATGAAGGCTTGGGGATACCCACCTAAGGGTTAACGAGGCAAGCAGAAAAAGCAAGTTGGTAACATAATGTGAAACTGAGTCCGAGGGGGTTGGGACTCATTTGTCATCCATTGGCTTCCACATAACCCAGGGCCTCAGCCTGCCTGTTGCCCCACAATAAAAGGCAAGGATGGCATTGTCTTTGCTGTGCCTCCTTCCCTTCACCCTTTGTCTTCAGATTTCCTGGCGGCTGCTCCAGAGCTGGGTGGCAGAGCCGGAGCGAAGCGCATGAGGCACTGAGGGTTTTATCAGATCATTGTCTTACAGCAAATTGTGTCACTTCAGCTGCGGAGCAATCTTCTGGTGGCACAAAGCAGTGCCTCGGTCCTGGCTGCTTTTGAAACAAGTAGCCCCTAGGCAGCTGGCAAGGGAAGGGGAGAGGAGGGGGCAGGCTCTAGGGGCAGTGTGCAGGTAAGCTCCTCACTGCAGGTGGGCAGGGGACAGCTTTGCCCGGGCCACAGAAACCAGTACATGGTTGGTCCTTCACCATCACAGTTCCCAGTTTCCAGTGCATTAACTTGAGCTGAAGCCATGGGCGGGTTAAGCTATAGGCTGACCCGGAGCTAGCACACGCTTGCTCTGTGCCGCTACCGTGGCAGGGAGGTTTCCAACAGAGGGCAGGTGGCTGGAGGGAGGCTGCAGCTCTCCAGTCTTACTGGGGCAACCTGATAGCTCATGTGCCGGAGCCACTGGCAACTCAAATCCACAAAGGGCCCAGGGTCAAGTTCAGAGAGAAAAGGGCTCTGTTTTTTGCTTCTTTATATTTTTCACAGTTAATTTGCTTGAAAATGCGGTGAGAAGTTGTGTGACATCTGCCAGTGGGGGGTGGTGACTATTGCTTTCTTTCCAGTAGCCTGTGGTTAGCTCTAGAAAAGTCTAGAGGGAGCTGATAATCCCTCAGTCTGAAGGGGTTTTGAACCAATGTCTTCCCCCTCCCCAAAACCTGGCCACAACGTTTTTTGCTTAGAGAGCATCCTGGGGCAAAAGCGTGCAAGTTGCAACCCATGAGGCTTCTCTGCTCTGTGTAAACATTTGTGGAGCAGGAACCATATTCCCCTTCTCCAGGTGGGTGTTCCAACCACCACGCAAGAGTCTCTTTCCTTCGCATTTAATATTCAAATGTTTCACACAAGGTGGAACAGCTCAGAGTGTCTTGGTAGTTGAGACATGCTTCAGAGCAGTGGGAGATCTGCTTCAGATCCCACTCTGGATTGAGCAGGGATGGGATGTGAACTTTTGGAACTTCCCCCTCATCTGGCAGCCCGATGAAGCCCATCCTTCACTTCCTCTTCTGTTCTTTCAAGTGCCTGCAAACAAAATGTTTCATTTGGGGAAAATGGGAGGTTTTATTCACCGCAGCAAAGGTTTGCAGTGCTAAAAAAAAAATAATTGTCTTATTTCAAATAACATTAATTTTCAATGTTTTTATTCTGCTGCCAGACTAAATCAGACATTTGCATTACCCTGTGTCCTGCTCTGGCTGACAGCCTCCATTACAAGAAACAAATCCTTTTCTTTGCTCTATCATAACTGGAATGGAGGCTTGCTACGGGGACGTCACACTACCCATGTGTTGCAAAGTGCCACCATTACTTCTTCACCTGTGTACTTCTCCATGTCTTTGCATCACTTTCGGTGTCGCTAGGGGAGGTAGCAGGGCTTCTGGTGGCTCAGGAGAGCTTTGGCTCTATAGCAAAGAGCATGTTTCTCACAACAGTGATCACTGGCAGTATCTTTTGCTCTTCCTGAGCCCTGAGGAGAGGGGATAAAGTTGTTAGTCATAACTGCTGTGGAGATAACATCCTTTCATGTTGTTGAAGGGTCCCAAGGGCCTGGCCGTGGGACATGGTGGCTGCTGTGTCAGACGGAAGAGGAGTGGAGGCAGGTCACAGAGAGCTTCAGAGAGAGGACTTCCCTTAGAGAGCGGCAGCTCTACAAACTCTTGAGTGAAGACTTCCTGCCGGAGATCTGCAACATGATTGCACAGAAGGTGAGGAGACATGGCATCCTGTTTACCTCTCTATGACTGCTTCCAAGAGCATGGATGTTCGCTGATTGAAGGAGAGCTAAATCCAAGCAGCCTGTCATCCCGTCCTGCTCCCCTCTACTCCAGCCTGCAAGTGTTGTTGATGTGAGGGCTGTTTAGCTTGTTATGGGGAGAAAGACTCTCCCCCATGGAGTGGTAGGGCTAGAGTTCATAATTAAGGATCTTGTTCGCAATTGCATGGCAATGTAGGTAGGGTGGCTGAAGGGGTTACTGTCTTCAGCCATCTTCTCTGTCCCTTTTCTGCTAGCAGGGAATCTCTGTCTGCTTTTGAACTGCTGCGATTTACAGCCTAGCTTTTCTATGCAAACTGCCTCTGATTTCACTTTTACTGCTGTTTCTTAGCTGGCTCTGCTGAAGGGGCAGTGGCTGCTTTAGCTGTCCTAGCTAAGTCCGCTTGAGCTGGTATGTCAGAGCCCCGAAACTCTGAAGGATATTGTCCGTCAAGTGAATGTTTTCAGGTGGGACAGATTTGGAACAGGATCCTTCGGCTAGATGGCTTTGTAGAATGGGCTCTGCAGTCAGCGCGATGTTCTTGGATGGAGTTCAGTTTGCTTGTTTGCTACCCTTGTAAAGCTAATAGGGATTTCATGGTCACTACTAGCCCCCAGAGTTTCTCCTGCCAGTATCACCAATGTGCCCTAATTTCCTCCACTCTCTTTTTCCTTCCCTCAATTCTCAACCCTGTTTCAGGAGAAGCGTCTACAGCGGACAGAGTTTTCTCCCAGGTGGATGTCTGACCATCAGCCCATCAAACCAATCAAGCAGGAGGTGAGGGGGGGTGCGAGGGGGAGGACGACGGAGGGAGGCAAGAGCAGATGCCTCCTGGGGGAAAAAATAAACCGCAGCATCGCTATTCAGTGGGAAGGAGTCATTTGAAAGTGCTTGTGCTGAAAGAGAGATGGGTGGTAATGCCCGTCAAAGGCAGGCTGACACTCGGGGTTTCTATGGCAAGCAGGGAGGTGCTGCCCTCTGGATCGCAGAGGTAACCGGCCTCGCCGCAGACTCCGGTGCAGCTGCATATGGAAATCTGCGCTCAGTCTGGGGAATTCCACTTCAATGAAAGTGCTGGCACATTCGAGGCAGTTCAAAGAAAAGTTGAAGAAGGATGAGAGGGCTAGAAGAACCGGCTTACAAAGGGAAATGACAGAAATTCAGCCAAGGGGAAAACGTGAGGCTGCAAACACATGAGGGTGTAGATAGTGCAGAGGGAGAGAAGAATGACTGATGCAGTACAGAGCTGAGCTAGGCAGACGGTCAGCTGGAAATGGAAGTCACAATTTTGGCTGCTTAAAGAAATGCTTATCAAACGGCAGCCTTGTCGGCCGAAACGGCTATTTCCGTGCCTCTTCACCCTCGTCTCCTCTCCACCCCATCAGTGTAACAGCGCTGCTGCTTGCGGGTCTGTGCAGTGAACCAGACCCAGGAAAATGACTGGAGTTAAATATAACCTTTTTCTTTGGTCGAGGTTATTTTTAACATAGATCAGCTTTCCGATCCAGTTCACCACACAGCCCCCAACAGTCACGTTGGCACAGCCAGAGGCATGGTACGGTGGAGATGGGAGGTCTTTGAACTGGCAACTGCTACCCAAAGCAGTCGGTCAGGCAACACAGGATTAGCTTTGGAGGAAAAGATTGGCTTGATTCTATCAGGCCGTGGCATAATCTCTCGCTGTAGAGGTAATAAAAACGTAGTTACCTGGTGTTTTGTCAAACCCTGGGAAATGAAGCTGCAGAGAATATTCCATGTGAGCCAGGGTCAGGGGTTCCCACAGAACAAAAGAGAAAGTACAGTTCTCTGCAATAAATATAATTACTTAGAATAGATAAATAAAAGGAAGGAAGAACCTCTCATCATGCTGCAGATAAAAGCCTGCCGAGAGGAAAATAAGACCCCAGCAATGGTCAGTTTGGGGCCAGAATTGCTCTCTGCAAAGCCCACCATGCAGGAAGCACAGGGACACGTGTTTGTTCACAGGCAGCAGAAATCCCAGAGGAGAAGGGGAGTGGGAAACACATGGAGCCTGAATGATGCTAATCAGTACCGCAGGTGCTCCAGGTCTGCAGTGGCAGAGAGCTGTTAATTGCTGCCTGTGGGCCAGTGAAACATTTCCAGTGAGCAGGGGGCCCTCCAGCACCCGCGCGCAGGGAGCCAGCCAGCGCGAGGGTGGGGACACTTGCCCTGGCTCCCCAGCAGGACGCGGCAGTCATCCCTGCCATAGGGGAGCCAGGGAAGGTGCCAGCATGTCTGATGGCTTGTTTGCCAAGCGAGTGATGGGCAGCAGGCAAGTCAGAGGGAGAAAATTTCAGCCTGGTGCAGGGGTGACCCCTTCCTCCCGACTCCACGAGCTGGATGCCGCTTTGGTTCAAGATATAAAGCTCCGTAGGCTCCTAATCCTGCAGGGGATTTCTCAACAGGTGGTTCAGATTAGCTCCTCATTAAAGAGCCGCCTGAGCAGCACCCTCATTAGGGCAACGCTGCGGAAACTGGAGCAGGGAAGGTTTGGAGGGCGAGGGGCAGGGGCATGTGGCTGGAGGGGGCCGGGGTGCCCGGGGCACCCGCACCTCCTGGCCTTCTGCCCCTGAAGTCTGATACCCGCTGTCTGGAGAGCAAAGCATAAAGGCAGAAGTTTGGCCCTTTTGGGGTCCCAGGGGGAGGAGGCAGCGATGTTGTGTCCTGGAGTGCTCTCTGGCGGAGGGAAGGAGGTGGTGATGCCGTGGTCGCAGATGCGTGGGGTGTTTTACATCCTCCAAGTGGGGAGGAAGCTGGAGAAACGTCCCTTTGCCACCTCTTTGTTCAGGAAGGAAGTTTAACTTGTCTTGGATTCTTGCTTTTATCGTTCTAATAGGCGTCTGCTTCCATCCTATCCAGTAGTTTACTTGGGTTTGTTTGCTTATATTTTAACACTGAGTTGAGCCCCCTCAGCTCCCATGTGCTTAAGTGGAACACCAGGCAGTAGGTCCCTCTGAAAATCAGGCTACTTCTGTCTCTGAAGTGTCTTGAAGACCCCATGCCAGCATTGTCACTGCCCTGCAAGTGCTGCAGGGAGCAAGCGGAGTTGTCACGGCTGTCTGCTGCAGTCCTTGGTGCTCACTATGCCGCGTTTGGGGTTTCGGCTTTTCCCTTTTCTTCTCTTCCTAGATCTGCTACGATGACGTTCTCTCCTTTGCTTAAAATTGTCCCGTTGCTTTGTGGATGCCGTATTTGTGGTGGGTTGATCTGGAATGTGCTATGGATTCTGTGTCGTGCCATTACAGTATAGGGTGCTGAAGGCACCCTGCAGGCTTGGAGAGGTCCTAGTGTGAGCCCTGCAGCTTGGATGTTGTGTTCACGTTTCCATAGGACATGAATGGTGGAGGCTGTATGAATCCAGGGAAAGGGAAGGTCTGACCTGTACAGCAACAGTTGAAGAAATTAGTGTGACACGCCAGGCTGGCTTAGATCTATCGGCTGGAGAATCTAAAGACTGGTGGTCACATCCTCAGTAGAATACCTTGGTGTACTAACTTCTGGTGGCTGGTTCCTGCTCACCTCTTGCTAATTGTTGCAGAACCTGACACTTTTGGTTCCTATTGCAATTTAAAGATTGGTCAAAAAAGTTAGGGGAAAACGGGTTGATCGTGGTCAGGATCAGGCCTGAAAGGAAGATGTTTGCAGTGCATGAGTAGAAAATAAAATGGTAGAGTGATTGATAAAGGGATATTTCCACTTTTGAGTGGAAATGTAGTACCTCGTTCTATACGTTCTTGACCTCTTTTACTTGACATAGCTGTTTCAGTCCTGCGCATCCTGGTATTTGGATACTGATCAGTTGGAGGAAAGACCCAAGGCAGGCTACTGGAATGAATGATCAAGGAGTTGGAAGGATTGCTTTATTAGGAAACATTTAACCTAATTACTGAAACACAGGATTTTTGTGTGTCTGAGGAAGCCCATAAAGACTGGAATGTGGCTGAAGAAGAGGAGAATTTATGCTTGCCCAGAAGAGTGTAACTAGGAATAATTGGATGGAATGAGGGGATGAAAAATTAACTTTAGACTGAATGTGAAGAGAACCTGGCTAACATAAAGGCGTGTGACCTCACAGAATGGTTTCCCTAGGAAAGTGATAGAACAGTGAAGTACTAATATTTGGCAAAGATCTAAAAAAGGAAAAGAACATGGGGTGAGTTCCCTTGTGAGATTGTGCTGTGGGGTTTGCCTAAAAAGGATCAGCACAAAATAGGTGGTTTTGCTGTCCAGTCTATCCCCAGATGCAGGGTATGGTCCTAATGTCATCAAGAGTCCCATCACCCTCTCTTGGATATTTCTCCATGGCTGTTGGTGGTTGAAGCATGATTCTCTTAGTATATTGTTAATTTTCTTAATATATTGTTGGTGCTGGTGACAGGGAGATAATACATGATGCTCATCCACAGAGAGATACAGGGGGAGATTTTAGGGCAGTGCTGTGTAGGGGAAGTGGAGGCAGAGGGGGAATGAATATACGGTGAAACCAGACAATATTTCTAGGCATTTATCAAAACACCCTGAGGTTCCACTTCTAGGCAATGAAACAAGGACAAAATAGTAATCATGGTGCCAGATTTTTTTCTGGGGATTAATAATAGGCCTGGAGAAGTCGATGGTCTGAGCAGCAGCCAAGGGACCCCAGCTGATTGCTAATCCTCAGGAAATGCCTTCTGCCTAAGTGGTGGTTGCTGGTTATTCCCTGAAAATGAAGGTGGAGAAAACTGTATACACATTGTTCTTTTCCGGTTGATATTCCCTGCTGATAAGGCACACATACCTTGGTCTTGCAGAAGTCAAAAGAGGTGGGAGTGTCTGGTGGATGAAAGATTCATTTGTCTTATAATTAAATTAAGCTAATAAAGGTAATTCCATGCTGCCATACACATACCTCGCACTTTGTTGGAGAAATAGGAGCAGGCGATCCCTGGTCTGGGAAGCAGGCAGCCTAAGCAGGATTGAGCAGAGCCTTGCAGTCTGCTGGCAGTGGGGAGGTGAGGAAGTGAGGCAATAAAGAGCCAGGCGTCCTCGAATGAGAAAACCGGTCAGGAGACCCAGCAGGTAAACCATCCAAACAAACAAGTGAGAGCTAGTTCAGGGGAGATTAGCTCACAGAAATGAGGTGGGCCTTATTTTGAACAAGAAAGGAAAACACTCCAAACAATACCTTGATGCAAGGCTGTACCAGTCTCTTTTTCTATCCTAAGTACTCTGTGTTTTACAGCAGAGCCAGTTTCAGCAGAGTTTTCATTTATGCTCACACTCGAAACTCAGGACTCCACTAGCTGGAAGGGGTAGAGATGTTGTGTGGGGGTGTCAACAGCCCGAATCCTTTTCACAGAAGGGAAATACACGTGGTGTGTCCCTGGTGGAGTGACAGCTTGTCTAACCCATCGCTTCTCCTTCCTTTGTCCCTGCATCAGTAGGGTTTCATTTTCATTGCTTGACAAATAACTTTCCTTTACATGTTGCTTTTCATCTGAGAATTCATATGTACAAATCCTTTTCTTTCCTTTTTTTTTTTTTTTTTTTTTAACCCCCAGCCATTCATTGTAGGTATGCTTTAATACTTGCTCAGAGTAAACCTGCCTCTGCTCAGACTTCAATAAGCCAACGCATTACAGTTTTTGGTGCCTCGTTTTGTCACAGGTAAACCCGAATGTGCTGAGTTCGATGGAGAAGCAGAGGCGCAGGGAGGAAGAGGAGGAGCGTCAAATCCTTATAGCAGTGCAGAAGCGGGAGCAGGAGCAGCTGCTAAAGGAGGAGAGGAAAAGAGAGATGGAGGAGAAAGTCAAAGCAGTGGAAGGTACGTGCGGCCAGTGTGAAGCAGGGGCAGAAGCTTTCAAAACGGAGATTGAGATATTGAATGAAGCATTTGCTTTCCTCCCCTGCCAGACATGTGAATGGGAATATCTTTTCTTGTGCTTACCTCAAATAAATTGGCTTGACTGTAGTTTCTTGGTGTTGGTGACTGTTCTCTGGTGCACCTTGTAGTTGTGTCTTCTTCCTCAAATCACAGTTATTTTCTCCCTTGCCCCAGCTGTATTTTTCTCCTGCTGTTTGTGTTGTTCCTCAGTTCTCTTCATCTGTCTCCCCACTTGGGTCCTCATGAATTTCCCCGTGTGCAGGATTACCTGGCTTTGCTCCTGCTGAATAGCATTTGGTCCTTTTGGCCTTTTTCTTTGAGGAGAAAGGGAAGGGGACAACATGAGAGTAGCAAGAGTAGTATTTTTATTTTGCTACTGGCCTCATCAATTGGAGAACTAAATATATAGGGACTAGGCTAAATAGAGCACTGGCAGGTGGCAGCTTCAGGTGTTGGTCTTGTTTTTCCGTGGTTTTGAATTAAATACTGATTTAAGCTGTTCTGCAAGAAACAACTGTGTTGTGTTTAGTAAGTCAGATCGAAGTACAGACAGCAGGTGTTCTGCCAGTACGTGCCGGCACTAGTGTCTAAGAGCAGGCTCATTTCTGACCACCTTCTCTCTGTCAGCCTCCCTTACAGAGATTCCTTTATCTGCTGCTTTTGCCGCAGTGGCTGGCTGGGCTGTTGCGGTTCCAGGGAAATGCTGAACATCTTCAGAAAACTGTGGCAGTATCAGTATCATGAATCCTTAAGTAGATAAAAGAATCAGAAAAGGAAGAAAGATTAAGTTCATGCAAACCTTGTAAACTTTCCAAGATGAAACAGTCTGCTACCAGATGTTTGGTAGCAGACCAGATATTATCTAAGAATAGTTTCTTTTACCTGCTTTTTCTAACCTTCAGAAAATCCAATTACTTGCTCGGCCTTCATGTATTCCTGGTTGCCAGTCCCGGCTAATCCAGTGCTTTAAACTCAGAATCATCCAGCTTCCGTATCTGCCACAGATATCTGTTTCACCTTGGCAAACTGCAAATTCTCTGTGCTTTAATTCTCCATCTGTATAGCCAAAATTAATCCTGAAGTTCTGGAAGAGCTGCAAAGATAAATGTACCTGTAGTTTTGGTATGAGCCATGTCCTTTTCTGGGTAAATGCAATCACTCCATCATCTGATGCAAAGGCACCAGAGACACTCAAAAGAAACTGGCATGGGTTTGGCCAGTAAACTGTTTTAAGCAAGTTTAGCATATGTTCGTGCTTTTCTTGGCAGAGATGTTTTTATTTTGGTTTGTGCAATTTCTTTCAGTTTAAATTAAACTTGTCCCTGGTCAGTTTAGTCTAAGTCAGGAGAAGTCTCCTTTTAAGCTGGTGCAAAAGCTGTTTAGAAAGGTTATTTAAATGGCTGACTTGTTCAGTTAAATCACTGCAGTATTTTTCATGCCTGGAAACGGCAGCTACCCAGGTAACACTTTGGCTTCTTAACCATCTTTCTGTATTGCCAAGCACACCTTCCATTAATATTTACTTTCATGACAGTTCTTATGATGGAGAGAAACGGATTTGAAAATGAAGTCATTTGCTTTGCTTGGTTCAGACTTGTTAAAACTGGACATCCATCGACAGAGATTTTAGGGCAACAAAGATTTTCTTGTATTTTGCAGTTCTTTTGGGATTTCACATTAATTTTGTAAGATTGTCTGTAGAGGAGTGATGTGAAACACAGGATGAAATATTTGCTCTGTGATGAACTTCATCAGCACTTCACCTGCTTCTCAGTTTTGGACTGTATGCCTGTTTTTAGATCACGTTCCTGTTTCCAGTCTGGGATTTCACTTCCCCCAACGCCAACACACACGCGCCCCAGGTAGTGAGCCTCCTGCTAGGCCCATCTGTACTTTTCTGAATTTATGAGTTAAAGCAGCTTTCTAGATTTCTACCATGACAGCAGGTTAAAGTTTCCCAGTACTCTTTCCAGATGCTGCTCCAATATTACCTCTCACACATATGACTTTCTAGCTGTTTGAGGTACTTTTCAGGGCATGGGTTAGCTTTTGATAGCTGGTGGGTGGGACTCCACCCATGTCAACAGCATGACAACAAGCTCTGCCAGTGATCTTTAACATGCTATGTTAATCACTTGCTGTGGTAGAGGGACCTGCCATTGATCCTGACTGAGCTGCAGTCTGGTACCAGGGTAGCTGTCCCCAGTTACTGTCAGTTTACCAGGTCAGAGCCTCAGCAGGCATTGATGGATTTCTAAAATCTACATCACCTTACCTCTTGGTTGCTGTTGCCATAAGGTTTTCCTTTTGCTGCCCAAATCATTGCCACATGTTTTCCTTGGCTTTCTCACTTAGATGACGTTATTATGGCTGTCTAATTGATGCAAATTTTACAAAAGAAGCATGCAATAATGAACTGTGCTTGGACAGACTGCTAACTGCAGTTCGATATTGGACTTATCATTAAATGTTATAATAGATGCTGATAGATTCTGTAGGACATCTCAGATGCAAGTCCAGTCCTCCCAGCTTCAGTGCTACCCAGAGTCTTCTAATGGGAAATTTAGACTTTCCTTTACCAGTCTTTGACATACCTGGCCATGGACCTCCCTGAAAATACCCACCCTGTAGTAGAAAACTATTCCTAGTTTTCTTGTCCCCTCAACGCCTACCCCAAGTTTGTTTTTGACTGACAGAGGAAAACAGTAAATTAATACTCTTCCACCAGAGCTGGTGCTTCTTGAGTCTTTGGCATTGTCCAGAGATGGAGCCTCTGCTAGAGGGTATTCTTTCACTCTGGGTCTTCCCTGATGTGGCCTGTTTTCTGGGGTCTTACTCCTATGACATCTCTCCTTGAACACTACTTTCACAGAATTCTGCTCCAACAGAAAGTTGGTACAACTGCAGGTGTTTAGCAAGTCAAATGAATTCAGATTTCCTATAAGAAAAAGGAAATTAAGTTCATAAAAGCCCATAAACTTTCTATTATGAAGCAATCTGTTAGCCAGCTGTCTGGTTGCAAACCACAGGTTATATTACCAGCGTTGCTTCTTCCTGTCTCTCACCTCTTAAACCAAAGCTGTCCCAGTGGCCCTCCTATGTGGCAGCTTGCTTGCTCTGGCTGCTGGCTGTGAAGGTCTACCTGAGCAATATTCCCAAAGCTAGCCATGGTGGTGGAGGATGTTAATGACCCCAGTTACTTATGGCCACCCAGCTGGTAGAACTTCACGCTTCCCTCAGTACTGCTCTTCATCTGCTTCAATGCAAAACCAGCTGCCTTCAGTTCACCTGGCTGAGTGAAGCATCTGAAGCATGGTAACTTAACAAGCCAGCTCTTTCCATAGTGCTGATCTATGTCTAGATCTGCGCGTTCAACTTCTTTCTTTGTACCACACCATGGTCAGGAATTTGTCTGGAAGCTGCCTAGGGGAGCATCTGTGTCACAGTAATACTTCAAAATCAATGATTGTAAAGTCAAGGAAAAATGAAGAAGCATGTTGACGGTGTGCTGTATTCTCACCTCCTCTGCTCCTGTGCTGTTGCTGCTTTTTCTGAAAGAACAAGAACATTTCGCTGGAGTTCTTGAGAGCTGTAGGACCTCACTTCGTTTTCCCTGAAAGGTGTTGTTGACAAGCAGTACTGAATGGTTTTTCACCTCTCTCCCCTCCCCACTGCAGAACGGGCTAGGAGGAGGAAGCTTCGTGAAGAGCGGGCCTGGCTGCTGGCGCAGGGGAAGGAGCTCCCCCCTGAGCTTTCCCACTTGGATCCCAGTTCCCCTACCAGGGAAGAGCGAAGGACCAAGGATCTGTGAGTATGCAGCTGGGCATGCAGCATGCGAGTGCGTTGAAGTAGTGAGTACGGGAAGGAGAGGAGTGTGATCATTCACAGGAATGAGGAGGGAGAAGTGAGGTTGGAGAATAGCAAGGAGTAAGCTGAGAAACATCCAGATTTGCTCCACACTAGAGAAGTGTTTCTGATGAGGCCTGTTTGTCAGCATTATGACACTGTGCATGGGATGGAAGGGAAGATGAAGTACAAGAGCATGTCTTATATGTCCTCAGTCTGAGTATTCACTGTTGCACTTCCCATTACAGCTTTGAACTGGACGATGAGTTCACGGCCATGTACAAAGGTTAGTCCTGCCCCAGCTTTCCCCTTTGCATGACTTGCTCAAAGTGAAATACTGCCCTGGGTGTGTGTATGTAACCATTCACCTTTTTTTTGCTACTGCCAGTTCTAGATGTGGTAAAGGCTCACAAGGACTCTTGGCCCTTCTTGGAGCCTGTTGATGAATCGTATGCTCCCAACTACTACCAGATCATTAAGGTATGGAAAGTGGTCCAGCCATCTTGACTGATGCACTTTGTTGATCGGGATGCAGTTTTTTGGAAGTGTTTTGAAGTTTTGTGGGGTGCGTTACCCTCGCAGTCAAACTGCATGACTCCAGTAGTCCCTTCTAGCTTTACAAGGCAAGGAAACCAAAGATGAGAGGCTGCCTTGCAGGAAACCAGCCTCCGTTCCCCAACCTCTCGCTGTGAGGAAGCTAGCTATGCAACTTTGTAAGCCCCACTACACTTGCTGTAACTGAAGAGAGGTTTTGTTGCGTTTCAGGCCCCCATGGACATCTCTAGCATGGAGAAGAAGTTGAATGGAGGTCAGTACTGCACCAAGGAAGAATTTGTGGGCGATATGAAGACCATGTTCAGGAACTGTCTTAAGTACAATGGTGAAGGCAGTGGTAAGAGCAGCAAGATGCTAAGTTCATCTATTTGCAGTGCTCAGTCAAAGCAAGCAGTGATCTCTTCCTACTCACCAGTACTTGATATGTGCTTATTCTCTTTCAGGGTATTTTTGGAGGTCAGATGAAAGAGTAGGAGCTCCTGAGCCATAAGGCCTGGGATTTTAGCGAGGTTTTTAGCTCAATTTGGTCATGCTGAATAGGGGCATGGCATACTAAGGGACTCCCATGTTGGTAGATGGTGAAGGCAGAACGTACAAAGAGAAGACAGCCTGTTTCTTTCTGACCTCGTTCCTTCATGTGCTTGTGTGTCTCTGTGTGCTCCTTTGTCTCATAATATCTAACACAGACTTTGAAAAGCATTGGAGTCTGGTGAGCTCCCAGTGTTTGTTCAATACTACAGAAAAGTGAGGAATGAACCGAGCTTTTAGTCCTTTGGATGAAAAACATAGTTTTTAGGTTCCTTGGCTATTGAATGAACAACATGACTCTGCCAATGGGAAACCCTGGCTTTAATTGCCATGCCAATTAAAATTCTGCCTGTTGCTTAGGTAAGAAGTCAGTTCCCATATGGTGGGTCATCACTGCAGACTGTGTCTCACCAGCACCGCCTTGAAAGGGAAAATAGTTAGAGCTACCCGGCTTGTCACTGTGGGCCCCAAGTAAAAGCATTCCTGCACTACCACTGGGAGAGCTCTGTTTCCCGAGGAACTTCTGGGTTAGTTTAGTAGTAACAACTGGAAAGTCATTTACTTCAAGCCCTTGTCATTAACACCTCTCACATGTCTTTTCCTTCCTATCCACTCTAACAAAAAGTAGGAGCCCCTCTAAGCAGAACTGTCCTGTGGAAATGACGCAATGGGGACACTGGTGCTGGCAATAGCTTTCGTGGCAAGGTCAGCAAGTGCTTTAGAAACTGCACATGGATAAATACGTTTGCTGATTTTCCTCTGTCTTGTAGCATACAGCAGAGATTTGAATGAGTCCAGGAAAAGCCTCTGAATGTAATCAAATAGCATTGCTGGAAGTTCACATTTCTTCTCTCAGCACTCTGCTGGCTAACTGTGCAGGTCATGCATCTCTGCGAGAAGAGGTGGTGCTTCTCCTAATGTAATTTTTGGCACTATGCTGGAACACTGGGTTAATGCTGACTCTGCAAGCCATGCTGCTACTGGTACTTTGTAATGCCTATGTGTCTGTCCTCTAGTGGCATTACTGAACAAATTTGATGCTGCATGGCTTATCAAGTTTAAGAACATAAACCAAAGTCAACTAGTTAGAAACAAAAGTCTTCCTCAAAGAAACTTTGTGGAGGGGAGATGATTTATCTGATGGGGAAAGTCTGATGTTGCTTAATAGTTTCTCTCTATAAGGCTCTGTCCTTGATGTTGGGTTCTTTTGACTGCAGAATATACCAAGATGGCTTACAACTTAGAGAGGTGTTTCCACCGAGCAATGATGAAGCACTTCCCTGGGGAAGATGGAGACACAGATGAGGAGTTTTGGATCAGAGAAGACGGGAGAAGAGAGAAGAGGAGCCGGCGGACTGGCCGCTCCAGCACAGGCAGTGTTTGGACTCGGTCGCGAGACCCAGATGGACCAGGCAAGAGGCAGCAACGCCTGGAAAATGGAGGAAAACCTCCACCATATCGAGCTACTTCCAGGGCTCCTGCTTCTTCCTCTTCTTCCTCTTCCTCCTCCTTCTCCTCGTCCTCTGCAGAGGATCCAAGTGGCAACCCAATGCAACCTCCTCGAGAAGTTGGCCCTTCCAACGGACGAGGTTTCCCTCGCTCTCTGCAGTACGGCGGCATGCCCAGCCCTGTGCCACATCCTGGCCAGATGGTAAGGAGCAGTTTCTGCTGTTCTTCACCCATCAGGCCTGCAGAGGGAAGGGAGGTAAAGGGGATTGAAGCTCTTTACTGTGAAATCCCTACTGCGTGGCAAGAACCTTTTCCCAGAGATTAAGTGTCAGGGCTGTGGTTTCTACAACTGAAACTTTTCAGCCCTTAAAATTAAAATGGTACAGTTTCAGTCTTTACCACACTAGCTAGGAACAGTCTCCTAACGTTTCCCATGGCCAGCCCTGGCTCCCCCAGTTTTCTTTCCTTGGAGAGTTACGTTGTTGTACATGGAAGGCAGTCACATTTCCTCTCTTGACCTCCAGTTTATGATGCTGAGCAAGCCGGTCTTCTTCTGACTCAATCATTTACAGATGCCTTGTAACTTTGTGCCATCTGTGTACTACTGCATTTCATGCCTTGAGTATTCATAAAAGCAGTAAACAAAATTAAACATAAGGTCACCCTGGACTGCAACAGTGACCTGCCTTTAGCCCAACATTTCTTCTCTAAATGCCACCTGTTCTGCTTCCCCTCTGGGCTGTTCCTCACCCATCCTTCGCTGCCTTTTCCATTTTAACCAGTGATGTCTTGTGCTGTGGTGTATCAGCTGCTCCTCTGAGATCCATGCTACCCCTCGCCCTTTTAGCTAGAGATCAAACAAAATTTTTAGAGCATTTCTTGTGATGCAAATAGAGAGGGGCAGTAGGAGAGCTGGAGGCAACAAATATTTTGAAGGAAATCCAGCACATTCCCCCATCACTCGTGCTCTTGTGGTCTGCTCCTCTCCTTGGAGCGAACCACTGCCCCCTCCAATCTTCTTGCTTGCTCCCAAGTAGTTGGGTGGCAGGTGAGTGTATCATACCCTGAGCATGGGGACACATGGCTAGGTTGTGAGAGAGTGGCTTTGGCAGGGAAGCTGTGTCACCTCCTAGGAAAGAGACTACAGGTTTTTCATGGTATCTCCAAAAAGCCCATCTGGTCATCTGTGTGGTTCCTCCAGCCTTGGCTTCCCCTCACCTGCAGCAGTTCTGCTGCTTTTCTGCACTTCATAAATCATTTTATTTCTCCCTCCCGCACCCCTCCCTGTCCCCCAGAGACCAGCCGTGCCAGGTACATTTGGCCCTCTGCGTGGATCGGATCCCACGAAACTGTACGGCTCGCCACGAGTGCCTGAACCACATCCCGGAGACCCAGTCCAGCAGCACCAGCACTTTGCCATGCAGGTAAGAAATGCTGCAGCCAAAGGAACCTGCAGCCCGGGACCCACAGGTCCCCTCATCTCCTCAGTGCGATGGCTCTCACTGAGACCCCCCTAATCTCTCTCTCCCTCCTCCCAGCCGGCCGTGGGACTGAGCGAGCACCGTGGGCACAGGCTTGCTGCCCCGGAAAAGCAGGCCTGCGGTGGACCGACCCACGTCACCGGCCTCGGCCCCCGGCCAGGTGCCTTGCAGCTGGGGCGCGTGAGCGGCCCCCCGCCTGACGCTGTCTACCCACCGGCCCAATTCCAGCAGGGCTTCCTCCCCCCGAGGCACAACGGGCCCCCCATGAGGCCGCCGGAAGGCTCAGAGGTGCCCCCCGGGCACATGTACCGGCCCTACAAGTACCTGAACCGCACGCACCCGGCCCTGTGGAACGGCAGCCACGGCCCTGCCGGCCAGGGCGCCATGGGGCCGGAGGAGAAGGCACCCATGGGGCCAGGGCCCTCGCTCCAGCCCCGCGCCCTGGGTCATATGATGGACCCCCGGGCCATGAGGCCGCCGCTGCCTCCCAGCCAGTGGACCGAGCAATCAAATTTCCTACCTCACGGGGTGCCTCCCTCAGGCTATATCAGACCGCCTGGGAAAACCGCTGGCCAGAGGATGCCACAGCCACCGGCCGCTCTGTTTGGGGGACCCTCTCAGGTTCAAAGAGGGTGCCAGGGTGGGGACTCCATGATGGACAGCCCGGAGATGATTGCCATGCAGCAGCTGTCCTCCCGCGTGTGCCCGCCGGGTGTGCCTTACCACCCTCGCCAGCCACCCCCCCCGCACCTCCCCGGACCCTTTCCCCAGCTGGCTCACGCCGCCTCCGCCGCTGGCGTGCAGCCTCCGAAACCCGTCGTGGGGAACGGGAGCTCACAGGATCCCACCGGTCAGACCATGGAGCCGGAGAGCAACCAAGGTAACACCTCGAGCACCCACTTGCCAACGTGGCAGCCCCTGCCTGTAACGTTTGAGCTTCCCTGCCTGCTCCTTTGCTCGCTGCCAGGCATCTCTCCTGCCCGCTGTACAGCATCACCATTTCCCATGCCGGGGCAGACCCTCTACCTGCCGGTGTGTGCTTGCAAGGAGGATGAGGGAGCACCCCCCAGGCCAGCTTTGTTGCTCTTAGGGTCCCAAACTCAACTGTCTTGCAGATGTACAAAACCTGTATCTGCAAATGGTGGCTTTATTTGGATTTGCACCACTAGAGAAGCAGAAAATATGCTCTGACATTCAGGCTTACCAGAGTCAATTTTAAGCAGTGACTGAGGCTCAGGAACAAAAGCAGGATTTTTTTCTAGAAAATAATTAAATTCTTGATTAAATAGGTGTAAGAGACACATTTTTTATGCACATCTTTTTATGTTTTAAATCTAAATTGGAATATATTTTCTGCTCCAGCCATCGCTTAGATTTTTCTAAGATTGTTTTGTTTCACTGTAGCCTGCCAGGGGTCCCCTTTGTCCCAACTATACCCGCAAGCTATCCATTTGCCACTGGGTGCAAATGCAAAGCATAGTCTGTGATGCTTCTAGAGATCACTTGGAGTTAATATAAAAATGGGATCTGCAGCGAGTTAGGTAAGGAAAGAAGATGTTATGTGAATAAATGGTTTAAATACACTCCTTTGAGTACATGTCAGTATGGCTTCTCCTCTGAAATGCACATGTGCCTCATGAGCGCATCTCAAAAATCTTCACACAACAGAACTGCCAGAAAGCCACTGAGCAGCTGTGTCAGTTCAGGTGGGAGGGCAGCATGTTGTGTGCCATCACAAGTTTCTTTCTAGTTGAATTTCATTCATTCTAGCTGGTAAACTAGAGATCAAAAAAACCCAAAAACCCTTAAAAATAAAACAAACTTAAAGTAAAGATCAAAAAAACCCAGAGATCAAAACAAAAAATGTTTTTTCATTAATTCTAGCTGGTAAACTAGAGATCAAAACCCTTGCATCTTTTATCGATCCCTCGTGTGCCTTGCACTAAGAGGAAACTCTTTCCTTGTGTGGCATTGCTTAAAAGTCATTATCATTTAACTGTGCTGGATATAGAACAGAGACTGGGGGAGGATGTTGAGCGATTGCAGGGCAGAGTAGCTGCATCTTCAAATCACAGTTGGTTAAAATATGGCTGCGATTGGTTCTGCAGCATCTTGGTGTGTGGTAGCGCTTCTGCCCAAGCGTGGGCAAGTGGGGTTTGTGGACTGGAAGGGACGATGCAGCCTGAAATAAAGCTGCCATTACCCCGACTTCTTATCTTGCTGTCATGTGGACCCCACTGCAGTATTTCCCAACTCTGCCTCTCCATTAGGCAGCCTCTGTAGACCCATGTGTCAGACCAAACCCATGTGTGCAGTTACTCCAGTGGAGGTGTGACTTATCGGTGGCTTGCAAACTACAAGTGTACCTGTATCTTGAAGGTTCAGTCCACATGTGCCATCTTTCCAAGGGAGGTGCAACCTCATGAGTAGTTTTTAAAAGAGCATCTACTAAAGGTCACCCAAGTTTGCAAAAATGCTCTTCAGAATTGCTAAAGGTCTCCGAAGACAAGACTGCGCAATGGGTATGGGAGGGAGGCTGCAGCCTCGCAGAAGAGCGTTTGTCCTGGTGCCATACTCCAAGAGTCCTGTAGAGAGGTTTGAGTAGAGGACAGGATATTGTAGGTTTTGGAGTATGTACTTTGAAGCCTTCAATGGCAGGACCTTCATGGCTTTAGAAAGTCACTCTTTTTTTTTTTTCTTCCAGTTGCACAGTTCAGAAAGCGGGGTGCTTTCTCCATCCAGATGTTAGGGCTGCCCAGCAACTTTGGGTCAGCAGCCAAAGAGGATGCTGAGAGACTACTTTGGTAAACCTAGTTAAGCTGGCAGGAATTAATCTTTGGCATGTGTGCCTTGGGTGAGCACGAGTAGGCGTGTGTTTGTGTTGGGCGGGGAGGGACAATCCAAAATTAGAAGACGTGTGACTTTTTCCTCCTCTCTTTCCAGTGGAGCCACCGGCAGGCATGGACGAGAAGGCTCAGTGCATCGGCATTCCCGACGGGGCCTACGCCAAACTCCTACCTCATCCCAAGCCCCCACTGCCCATGGAGTGCACCAGGCACGCCTTGCCCCCAGATGGCGAGGGGGACGGCTCTGGTGTGAAGGGTGACCTGAAGGCAGGGCAGGGCAAGGGCACGTGGCCAGCGGAGAGCGGCTACGCCAGCAGCCCGGGCTGCGTGAGGGACCTGGTGCCCACCTCCGAGAGAGGGGGTCCCCTGCCTGAGAACGGGGCAGCAGGCGAGGGGCCAGCGGGCAGCGCCGAGGGGAAAGGGCTAGCCGCCAACCTGCTGGAGAAGCCCCTTTGTGGCGGGGGGAAGGCTCTGCCCGAAGCGGCCGTGCCTTGCATGGGGCAGGGCACCGGCCTCCCTGGCATGGATGCCAGCTCCATGGGGGCCACCCCCAACCAGTTCCACCCTCTCTACATGCCCAGTCTGGAATACCCGAATTCGGCCGGGCGGTACCACATCAACCCGGGCCTGCAAGGGTTCGGCCCCGTGATGGGAGGGAAGCCTCCTCCTCCCACCTCGCACCCCCAGCATTTTCCCCCACGGGGCTTCCAGCCGAGCAGTGCCCACCCCGGCGTCTTCCCCCGGTATCGCCCCCCCCAGGGCATGCCCTACCCCTACCAGCCACAGCCTCAGCCTTCCTACCACCACTACCAGCGACCGCCCTACTATGCCTGTCCGCAGGGCTACTCGGACTGGCAGAGGCCTCTCCACCCCCAGGCCGGCCCCAGCGGGCACCCCACTGCCCACCCGCCCCTGGCCAGACCCCCTTTCCCAGACCGGGGGTCCGCCAGCAGCTTGCAGGGCTGTGAGGCACTGAGTGCCGCCCTGGCCTCTCCCAACCGCATGGACGTAGCGAGTGCCAAAGAGGTTTCTCCGAGCGACGGGCAGGATCTGGGGCCTGAAGATGAGAAGTCCGAGGAGTCCCAGGAAAGGCCGGAGAGTCCCAAAGAGTTCCTTGATTTGGACAACCACAATGCGGCCACGAAGAGGCAAAGCTCGGTGGCAGCCGGGGAATTCCTCTACGGAGCCCCCCCACCGCACCTAGGTTCAGGGATGGGATTCGGCCCGTCAGCTTTCCCTCCGCACGGGGTAATGCTACAGACTGGGTCTCCTTATGCATCCCGGCATCCCGCCAGTCATTTCCAGCCCAGGACGTATGGATCACCCATGAATGCTCACCTGTCTCATCATCCAGCCTCTGGCCAGGCTAACGGCCTCTCTCAGGAGGGACCCCTGTACCGCTGCCGGGAGGAGAACGTAGGTCACTTTCAGGCCTTGCTGATGGAGCAGAGAGGCAGTGGAGGTGGCATGGGGGGAACACCCCAGGACTTGTATAGACCCTCGGGGTAAGATTGTGTTTTCTGTGAGAAGGCAAGGTGGGAGGGGGGTGATGCCTGGGTGATGAGAAGTGTTGGATATCCTTGAAAGGACATGACTTGAAGTCAGAGGGGATGGCAAGTGCTGTTGAGAGGCTAACAGGTGACTTGTAGACCCTTGGATTACGAGGTCTTTTAAGTTGGAGAGAGGGTCTCATTGCAGCTCCTTAAAACAAGTAGCAATTGCTATAATGGAGACCTGTTAGCCTGTCCCATCCATCCCCCCACCCGTGCTTTGTTTTATATGATAGTGTTTTGTTAACGTGTCATCCAGGGTTGTGCATCTCTTAATCAAATGGGCTCTTGCCATTTTCTTTGCAAGAATTTTATTGCATCTTTCTCATAGTGGGGCAGAGTAGCTAACTAAAGTGGAAGTTAGCTTCTTGTTATTAACTCCTTTAATGTTGTCCCCTTTTTCCCCTCCTCTTCCTTTGCGCTTCCTCTCTGTCTCATTTCCCTCACAGAAAATTACTTCTCACTGAGACTGCATATCACATTTTATTGCTGAGTGGAAAATTCTGCTACTCCAACAATTCCCTGTTCAGATTTTTTAAATGTGCTTTGACTGTTACTGTTTTGTCATAGTCCCAGCGTGACAGTCCTTCTTCTAGTATTCAGGGAGCTTGGCTTACAACTAAGTCATTGGGGCATGGATTAACGGTTGTGTTTTGTGGGGGGGTGGCCAGAAAGAAGAATACCCGAGATGTGTGCTTGTATGTGAATGTTGTATGTATGCATTCAACCAAGTAGATGGGATTTGCTCTTGATGTTCACGTGCTAAAACTCTCTCCATTCAACCTGGCTCCAGAATGCAAATGCATCAGGCTCAAGTTCCCTTCCCGAAGATGCCTACAGCAACCATGTCCCGGGAAGATTTGACGTCACAAAAACCATCAGCGTTGCCTCTGGATCAAGTAAGGGCTGCTAGAGAGAGCAGTGTTGAAATGCGAGTCTTTCTTTTCCCGCTGGTTAAAGGAGTGAAGTGTTTCATGAGAGTGGGAAGCACTGGAAGAAGGTGGGAAGTGAACTACTGCTCTGCAGAGGAGCTGGGGATGTCTCTATAGTCTTAGCTGACTGTAAAACGTAACCTAGGCGAACCGATAGTGCTAGCTTTGAACTGGTTGCATGCAATCATGAGGTTATTCCTTTCTAGAGCTGCCAGTTAAGGCCTCCAACTCTTGTTCTTCCTCTTCCAGAGCTAGTCCGAGGAAGGAAGGACCTCATGAAGATGAAAGCCACACGTGATTTGGACAAGGGGGAGGAGGGGCAGGCCTTCCTCCCACCCTCCCCTCACCCAAGCAGCATGTAGCTTCCTGGGTCCGTGGAACATGGTGCCGCAACGGCTTTTGTGTTGGAAACCTGGAGCGGTGCTGGGCCCCAGCCAGCTGAGCAGCTGGCTCACCGCCGCAGGGCAAGCATCGCAAACTAGTGGCTTTCCATGACCGGAGACTGCGTCTCGTTCAGGGTTTGAGGGGTTTTTTTGGGTGGGGAGGGTGGGGGTGGGGCAGAAACTTTCATTGACTGCTAAACTCAGGTATATTTTTCAGGGTGGAAGAGGATGATGATGGAATTTTACTTGTAGTATTAACGTGTGTGTTTTGGAGCTGGATCCAGTTTACAGAATTTAACCTGTTGCCTTTTTAAATAAATTTCTGTTGTTGGTGAATGTATTGTACATAATGGGGGAGGGGGTGGGCCCAGCTTGTAGTGGGCTTAGCACTGGAGGAATCCTTAACTGTTTACAATCATATCACACTGAAATCTTTCAGGATAAGGGTGAGGGTTTGAGGGGAGTGGGGAGAGGTGAGGGAACATGTGATGGATGACTTGCTGTCCTCCTTCCTGTTCCCTGCAACCAAGACACAACCCAACGGTTGGTTGACTGAATAGCAGGAATTGCTCAGGAGCATAATGTGTCCTCCTCTTTCTCTTGTCTTCTTCCTCCTTCCCCCTCTCACCCCCACCTCCACCCTTCTGGATCCAGGGCCTGAGTGCACTTCCAGCTCCTGTCATCATGGGGGAACAAGGAAACCAGGACCAGGAATTTAAACCAGGACAGGACACTCATGGCATTGTCCCTTCTGCTAGTATAGCACCCTTCTCCCTGCCTTTCTGATAGGAGAAATGTATGCTCTAGAAAACAGAAAATGGCATAACTGGTCATTTTAGACTTCTTCCGGTGAAACCGGTGCAGCTGGGGTGGAGCAGCACCTATCCAGTAGAACAAATTTTGTGCAAATCTGTACTGCCCTGCTGTCCGAGGAGAGGAGCCGGGTCCTTTCTTTCTTTCTTTCTTTGTCCCTTGGCTATATTCACTTCTTAGCAGCAGTGAAGCAGAAAGTACCCTGGGGTTCCTGACTGCTCTTGGTTGCCTGTGAAGGAGAAGCATGAGGCTGCTTTGGGGGAGTGGTTGATTTGCTGCAGCATGAGCCATTTGTTGTCCTATGGAGTTGGATTTGGCATTTGCAAGTTGCAGGTGAATCAGAAAGCACTGATTCCAAATCAAACGTTAAGGTGGCGTGGCTGGGGGGGGAGGAGCAATGAGAAAGCTGCGTGCGCAAGTTGACTTGGTTCACCTTTGTCATCATTGATGACATAGCAGTAAGTCCTACAGGGCTAGTGGCACCTTCCCTCAGAGGCTGTGCATGGTCAGCTAGAGCTTTCCTCACCAGTTGCAGTACTGCACTGGGGAAGCCTGCGCGCCAGTGCTTTGCCAGGCACTGATGTTCAAATGTAGGTTTGACAAATGAATTTGGTAGGAATCTCATCTGCAAATGTTTCTTCACGTCTTAAACCTAACAAGGAAATACAGCTGACCATTCCTTGGGGAGCTGGAGTAAAACAAGGTGGAGTTGCTACATGACAAGATTGGTCAGCAAGATCTGCTGGGACCACAGCCCTAGTGCAGGCCACTGGTTGCACTGAGGGGATAGTGGTATGGTTAAAAGGAGGATGTGCCAATGTGTTGGGCAACTTGTGCTAGCAAAAGCACAAGTGGCAGGAGAAGTGAGGACACAGCGGCATGCCCTTTAGTCTGTGGTACCAGTTAGGGGAGGGTCTTTGTGTCCAGGTTTCTGGAGAATTTTTCTGGCTGCTTTGTTGTCTTGAATGGTGCCATCACACGTATCTTTAGCTGGATTGCACTAGCATGCGTGACTGCACCGCCTTTGTCCTGCTGTGTAGATCTACCATGTGCTGGCAAAGCTGTTTGAGCAAATGGCAGGTGGCATCTCACTGAGCCATTACTCCTTCCATCCCAAGATTTTGGAAGCACAAAAAGCCTAAACCATGAGAAATATTTCTTTCTTGAAATAGTTAGAACAAGGAAGGACTGCCATATTAGTGCCCTCTTACCAATGAGTCTCACTGCTCTGTTGCTACAGTACTTTTGCCTCTGATGAACTGTGTAAAACCAAGGCATTTTCCAAGCCTAACAAAAGTTAAACTTCTTCATGCTATTCCCATAAGCGTGTTTATAAACACAGTTGTTCTTACTGCTGCAGCTAGCCTGTGAGCTATAGCTGCTGTCTGCTTAGTCCAGTGAGTTGCCTGGAACAGCTGGCTCCTCCACAATGGAAGATTTCAATATAATGGGAGTTACTGACTTACAATATCTAGCTATAGATGCCATTACATTACAAAAGGGAGATTTTTTTTTTGGTATTTTGTTCATTTGGGTTTTTTTATTTGTGTTCATCTGTCAGGGAGCAATTGTCACTGTTGGACTGGTATAAACCGGAATAGAATATCCTGAAGGTTGTCCTTTGAGAAGCAGTTAACTGTTCTCCCCAGCCAAGAACATTATGCTATGGCTCATCCAAATTTGTCCCAGATCTGAGGGTCTGCTGCTGGCTCGTCAGCTGGCAGTGGGTTTTCAGAGTTGCCCTAGCTGCTCGGAAATGCACGTCTGGATCCTTCCCTGAGTGGAGGTGCTGAAGCAGTAGTAGGTGTTTATGAAAAACTGTGCAAGTATAACTGCTCTTTCAGACAATAAATCTGGGACAAATGAAAAAGGTTGCTTCTCCTTGTAAAACAGTCTTTAGTTCATTGTAGATACAAAAATAATTTGAAATAGCACATTTAGAAATAAAGGAACTGTAAAATATAACTTGTGGCAAAGTATGCGAAATTCTGGAAATGTGAATGTAGATTCTGCAAACAATCCCTGCTGTACTTCAGCCTGTGTCTTCTGTATCACAGACAGTTACCTGAATATTTGAAGTGCCTTTCATTCAGCTCATTGTGAACTTTGTGGAACAGGAGGTTTTTAGAAGCCATAAAAAACCCCCAAAACTAACCAAGCTGAAGCACTCTTGGCTTTCAGCTGGAACTGGCACTGAAAACATGGTTCTAGCGGTCATGGTATCTGGATGAGTACCAAGCCCAGATCAAAACAGAGGACAAAGAATAAGAAAGGCAAGAATTGCTTGTGGGCTGCCTGGAGAGCTTAGTGGAGTGTTAGACAGTGATAGATTCCCTGAGGATCCTATATGGAGTGTACAACATAAAGATATTACCCCTTATCTGACATCATGGAAATCTGGGAGAAGGGTTTGACTTGCAGATGGTAGACAAAACAGAGTAGTGAAGCTGACCGCTTCTCCAAGGGTTTCTAGGTAAATGGCTTTTGATGTAGTCAGTAATTCTTATTAAAGTGACTAGCAAGCTGCTCTTGCAAGGACATATGGTTTATATAAGAAAAGTACTAATTGAGTGTAGGGGGAACTATGGCTGGGCTACAGGGATAGGGCTATCCTGGGGACAGGGCATGCTGAGACAGAGAGCTGCTTGTGGAATCTTAGCTCGGAGTTTCCAGACTTTCAAATGCTTTGTTCATAAGTGTCTGGGTTTGGGCTTTGGTTTTTTGTTTGGTGTTTTTTTTGTTTGGTTTGGTTTGGTTTTTTATGATGACATCTAAGGATGCCCCAAAAATCAGAGCTCTATCTTGCTAGGTACAATTTGAGCAAATCACAGAAAATTGGTACCCCTCAGAGGGCATGGGGCTGGAAACAGATTGCTGGGGTGGAACAGCAGTGGAAATGCACAAGGAGAAGCAGAAAATGTGAATTTTTATAGTTTATGGTTTCCCAACCCATGCTGCACAGGGCTGTTTTGTAGATATTGTGAAAGAGATGAGTTTAAGGAGGGATTTAGAAAAGAGTAAAACGGCAGGTCTTTATGCACAGAGTGGTACTTTTTGCCATGGGTTGACATACAGTGCAGGAGACGTGTAGCTGCATTCTACAATATCCTGGCTTTTGAGTGCCATACTTGTGTCACTATCTTACAATACAGAGAAGTTCTGGACTCTAGTTGGAAGCCCTCTTTCTCATCCCCCAGCGTTGTTGCAGTATAGTATATCACATTACCAGTTGGTCCTTCTTCAGCAAGCATCTTGAGCTAGTGACTTTGCAAAGTTTCCTTTAGCTTTTACTTTTCCCATATGGAGGATGTGTTTTGCTGTAATTACAGATTTCATGTTAAATGAGACTATATAATACGTAGAACAAATATGATGTTGACCATGCTTGAGCATGCCAAAAATTTCCAATATTCTCAGAAGAGCTTTGTACGCTACTTGGGCTTTTTAGCATCTTGTTCCCCCCACCGCCTCACCCTTTGCAAGTGGTATGTGGTGTTCCCAAGATGTTCAATTGCCATTATAAATGCCATTGTATAAACTTCCCCTGGGACTCTGGAAGCTTCAGGCATCTTAAGCACTACAGGACCTGGCAATTCAACTTAAGTATTTTAAGAAGGCCAGTCACTGAGGCTTCACAGTGATTTTTAGCTGTGTCCAGCAGAAGTTTGCAGTCTATAAATTCCATGGTGTGACCCACCAAACCACTCAGTAGCAATCCAAGGCACCAGCCTGCAATGAGGAGGACAAAAGAGGAAAGCAAATTTGAAGCTTCAAGGCCCAACTGGTTTGATTTGTGACTTTAAAGTACAAGGAGACACTTTTCTTGGAAGAGCTTCTGATCCTTTCTCGTCTGCCAAATGCCTTTCCCATGCAGACTTTCCGAAACAAATCTCCTGTGTATATTTTTGTAAGTGTGGTTTCTCGGGGTCTTGGAGAGCTATCAGCTTCTTGATGTCTTATCTGAAAGCTAGTCACAGAGGCTGTCTTTCATTCTGCTGATAGAGGCAGTTCTGCAGCTTCTCACCCCATCACTTCTCCATTTAAAATGAAAGTATAATTAGAAAACAACCTTCTTTTTTTTTTTTTTTTTTTTTTTATTCTACTGATCTCTGTCAGTCTTCCGTGCATCTGTGTTCAGGCAGGGCTGTTGCTTTGCTCTCAAAGGCTTTGTTCTGCTTTCCTTTTCCAAGGAGACAATGTTGCCATGTGCATTGTGGAGTTTTGGAGAAGGTGCTAAACTAAGTGATGGGGAAGCATCATCCTGAGGGGTGGCTTGGAGAAGACAGGCAAGGGAATTGGTGATGGTGTGGTTGCTTCTGGTTCCCCTCACTGCAGAGGAACCGTGCAACTGGGTCTACACTTAATCGGAGCAACCCTGTAGAAAGTTTTTACTGCAGTGCATCGGTGGTAGAGGGGTTTGCTCTTGCAGAATTCCTGTTCAGCTTTAAGTACAGTGCTGGTGGTTGAAGAGCAGGTGTGTGAGTGCCATATCCCTTCTGTAAGGCCGAGATTGAGATAGCAGGCCGTGAAAGTAACGTTGCAGCTGCAGGCCATGTGACAAGCTTTAAGTGCATGTGCTTATTGTAACCAAGAAAGCATCTCAAACGTTGACCTTCCAGCCTTTCCCCATCTGTACCTGTTTAACATACAGATGGGGGTAAAGCACATTTGGGCTTGGCGGGACCCCTGCCGCCCATGCGGAAGGAAAACGCTTTTAACCAGCACATAATGAACTATGCGTTCCGATTTCCACTCTCCACTTTGAAAAAGAGCTGGGGGTAGACCCATTTCCAGCTGTCTCTGAATAGCAGCTCCTGGGATGAGCAGGCTCGATCCACCCCTAGGCAAGGAAATTCTGGACAGGGTTGTATGTATTTAAAACTAAGTAGTAACATCCAAGTGTACCTTTGAAGCGCAGGTGTAGTGAGCTGTGCGATGCCGTACCCTTTTTGATTACTCTCCTGCCTCGGCTTACATGCGGTATTTGAAAGACTGGAGTGTTTTGTAGTTTTAACGCTGCTGGCCTTGCATCGACTGAGAGGTTTTTTTTCCTCAATCTGCGGCAGTGGCCTAGATTTCTTTTGGCAAAGGTCTTCCTCTTTTTGAAACATGGATGTCAAAGTGGACAGTGCATCCAGGAGAGAGCAAGACCTATATCCACCAGAGGAAGAGGGTATGAAGGATTAATTGGGATTGTCACCAGCTCTAGCAAGTCCCTCTGTCCTTTGCCCTTTTTATTTGGAAACACATGGCTCGCTAGCAGAAGTGTAGTAAATGGAATATCTGCTAAATAAAAGTGGAACTGATTTTATATGGGCAAAATACCCTTGCTGTGGACAAAGTTAGACCAGACGGCCATTAGGGACTCCTTTGGCCTTCAAATCGGTTAGAGGCAAGCAGACACCTAGTGCATTCAAACACTGTTGAGTACATCAGAGGACCGATCTCCCTTTCTGAAGCCAGTCAGGCAGCTACAGGAGCTTGGACCTCAACTTTTAGTCCAGAAAGTCCTCTGATCCCCTTTTGGTCATGCACCAACATTTCCCCTGTCCTTGCTTCCTAGCTTTCAAGTTTCTCTCCCTCTGCTCACTTTGCTGCCATTGGTCGCTGTCAAGTGCGGAGATGAAAGCTCACTGCCCACACAAGTAGAAAGGCAGAAGGTTGAACTTGCCAGCTGTCTCCTCTGCACATGCAAATAGAAAAGCAGGTGAGGAGTCCACATTTACTCTCCTCATGAAATTAGGGTGTCCTCAGTGGCTCACTAGTGTTCTCCCACGTGGTCCCGGGGTTTGCCACCCTGGCATGGCAACGTCTGTCCCTCTGACAGCACAAGGATTTGCTCCTGGCCCTTGTGCAGGGTTCCCACACATGATCCTGGTGTGTCTGCCTCTAAGGGGGCTTAGGTTAAATATATATACTGTGTACAACCATGAAAGATGTTGTCTCTCTTCCTTGATAGATCAGTGAACACTGCTGCCTGATTTTTTCTCTGAGCAATAATAATGTGCAGCAGTGCAAATTTGACCTTCCCATATTGTTTCAGGGAGCGAGCGGCTGTGAAACACTGGTGGGCTTCACGGTTTGAGTGGGAAGCAAGGTGCTTTCTGTGGCCCTGCATTTTGCCTATGCCACGTTCCTGCTTTTCCGGTGACTGGTGGATTGATTTAGGTAGCCAGGAGAGAGCTGGTTGCTTTCCTCGGTGTTCAGGAAGGTAGAAAGGGAAGGGAGCAAGATGGTAAAGGTGAGCCTCGTCCGCAAAGCAGAGCACATAGAAGAGGGGTGCCTGTTGCTGTGCAGAGCAAGGGGTGGGTGCACTGCTGATTTAACGCTTCTGGGGGAGGAGAGCAACCCGCTGCTGCTTCACTTGGCATTGATGGGGGAGGTAGTAAGAGAGTCTATGCCACTACGTCCATTTTTCTGAAGTTGGGTGATGTTGGGATTTTTTTTTTTTTTGTATTATTGTAAGTTTGTAAAGAATGTAATCTGTCTGTTGGGGGCACAAGGAGAAAACAGGGGCCTTTCTCTTTTTGGGTGAGGCTGTTTTTATGTTGCTGTGTTTTCTGTTGTTGGGGGGCAGGAGGTCTAGAGGCCATGGAGGCAAAAGCCTGGCCCTTGTCAACTGATTGCAACTGTCCCAGGGCAACGGGAGGATGAGCTGATGCTGCGGTAGAGACCTCCCACATGAAGCTGTGAAAACAATCCCTGCCTGCATCCTTCAGTGGGGGAATCTGACCTGCGTGGGGCTTGGGACTGGGGTGTTTTGCTGGGCGGTGGGACCTAATGCTCATCTTTGGCTTGGTTAGAAACTGAGCTGGCCAGCTGCCCGTGCTGTTTAGGAAAGGTTGGATTTGATAACCCGAATTTCTCAGTGGAAGGAGTTGATGCTGGAGTTGCTCTCCCCAGTGGGGGCTCAGATCCTACACCTCTCCATCATGCCCAGGAGCCCCGGCTCTGGCCCCTGCCTCCCTCCCCATCCTGTAGAGCACAGTGTCAGGGATCCTCTTCTCTCTCCTGCTGCTGCAAAGTTGTGTGAACTTTCCTGGTCAATACTGGAAAGGGGAATGCTATTTATTTTTATATTGTGTATATTTTGTCTTGGTCTGCTGATTACCTTTGTTCCCCAAGAGCGACAGTTACCTCAATAGTTAGTTTAATACTGTATGTTGGGTAATTTTTTTAAAGAACTTTTTTAAAAGCTTGATCCTTGGAGGTCTGTAGATTTTATTTCCATATGAATTGGTTATTTTGTATAAAGTACGTTCTTAAAATAGCAATTACCCATGCTGTATGTGTGTTTTTCTTGTCTCCTGGATGGTCTCCCTCTTCCTTTGTAAGGGGGGAGCGGATGGGGGTGGGAGGGGAACACAGAGGGCTTTTTTTCAGAGAGACAATGCCCTGGACTGCAGTCAGACCCGGTTGTACCACCTGAAAGCCATTTAAAAGAGAGCACCTGGAAAGCTAATTGGGATCGTTTCCCCTTCCGAAACACAGCTGTCTGCCTACGAACAACCCAGTTGTGGAAATGAGCTGGTGTCGCCGCTTTCCCCCTGGGTCCCTGGTGGGCCCAGGTGTGCTAGAAAGCCTGCCTTCCTCCCCAAAACACGGCGCGGTCTTGGGTTGCAGGTAGTCCATTCCTGCAAACTTCTGCGAAATGTCTCTTTGCTTTAAAAAGGGTGACTGCCCTTGGGTAAAGCCCGAGGTGTGATGCTGCTAGGAAGGAGAAACCAATTTAGCCTACATGTTTCCCTTTTGTGCTGCTTTAACGCTAAGCTTCATGGGGTATGACGGCCCTCAGGGGCCGTTAGAGGAACGGGAAGCCTTTTGAGCTCATGTGCAGTGGTCCGAATCCATACTGGACCCAAAACAGCGCCTGCTGTTTGCTGTTTATTAAATCTCCCACATGAGATGGGGCAGTGGTTGCAGCCCTCCCAGCAGAGAGGTGTTGAAAGACGTTCTCATGAGGGTTTCAGCACCAAAACTGGGAACTGGCTGTACTGTTTCATGTGGGAAGGCGCCTGCTGTAGGTGCATGAGGGCAGCTTGCACTTGGCCCTTGCACAGCTGGTCCCTGAATAAATAACTTGCTCAATTTTGCTGATTTAGCAGCTTTTCATCAAGACAAAATCAAAGCGATTTTCCTTAAAAGTTGGTGCCAGCAAAAGGAGGCACGGGGGACAAATGGCAGAAGGCCAGGGGCACGAAGGCTCCCAGGCGCACGCTGCACGCCCTTCCCTTTCCTCCCTGGCTCTAGCTGGTGAAAGCTCCCTCTGTTTCCTCCAGGGCTGGTAACAGATGCTCTTGCTCCCATCTTCTCCTGGCAAAACAGCTTCGCAGAGTAGCCTGCTTACGCCATGGGGTCTGTCTGACCCTCCTGTGGGAGCCTCGCTGTGGGGGGGCTGCCCCCGAGCCCAGCATGCACTCGTCTGGCTCACAGCACCGAAGCTGCCTCTGCAAAGAGATGCTCACGAAAGATTTGTCGGTGACACAGGACCCCACGCTTACTGGCCAGACCAGGGGCCTCATCCTGCCCCTCTGTGCACCCTAAGCAGCGAGCTCATCCCCTGAGGTCACCAGCATTTTACAAAGATGGGCAAATGAGCCCAAGGGAGTGAATTGTTCAAGAGCATCCCCACTCCTGGGGCCCTTCAGGGACTTACTTCACCCTCCATGGCTTGGTCTGAATGACTTATCCCACCACATACTTGCATATTTTATGCACAAAGAAGCCCACAGGAGCGCATGTCGGCACCTTCCCGCCCCTGGGCATTTGGAGAAGCCTGGGATGCGATCTGCTGCACCTTTACATCTCAAGCACCCCAAAACCACCAGCCGGGTGCGGGAGCTGCCCCTGCTGCCTGGGCCAGGTGGGTGAAGCCAAGCATCCCAGCAGGCACTTCCCAGCATGGTCGCAGCTCCGGGCCCTGCAAAGGCTCCTTCGAGCCAGGGTGAGGTAAATTGGTCCTGGGGGTGGGCGAAGGGCTGCTCTCTGTCATGTATCCCCCTTCCCCCTCTCCCCCCCCCCCCCGTGGAGGCCAGAGTTCGGGGTGACGAGAGCAAGCTGTCCAATTTAGGAAGGGGAGGAATTCGGTCGCCCCATCAGTCCCAGGAAGCATTTGGGTCAGAGGGGATTGGCAGGAGGAGATTTCTAATCCTGAGGCTAAGCCGGCACTGAGCGGAGCTGGCGCTAATTGGAACCAGTCCTGGGGAAGGGGTGGAAAGCCGCTGCTTTTAGAGCTGCCTTGCAGCCCAGGCAAAGACAAAGCTTATCTGTGCTGTAGGAAATGCCACATCCTAACCTTGACAAGATGCTAGCGTGAATGTAACAGGCGGTATCAAGCTAGGCCACGTGTCCCCCTAATTCTTTACCTTTCTTCCTTCTTTCAGCAGTCCACAATTCTCATTTCCTCTCCTCCTTCCTTCCCTACGTGGGTTAGCAAAGCTCCCCCCTTGTATTGAAAGCAAGCTTCCCTGAACTCTTAGGCTGAGGCTTTAAACTCTTGACTTCCTTTCTAGACTCCTTCTCCCTGAGAACTGGGATACTTCCCACCTCCAGCTTTCTGTCCAGCCATCTCAGAGCAACTCGCTAATCCGTGCAGGCTTGAGTCAGGGATGGGTGGACCAATTGGTTTCAACAGGGATCAGTTTAGTGCCCAGTTTGGGTGTGGAAATAACTGGCAGCCCCTCACCCCCATCATGGCGCAACCATGGGGAGAGCTCCCACTCCAAGAAGGTTTCGCTAGAGCTGATGGACGGTGCATCTTTGGGGGTGCCTAATGGCAAGGGAAGAACCAGAGTGCCCTTGGTACCCACCAGTGTTTTGGGAAGGGTTTAGTTGTTCTGTTTTGTGTATTTCCCTAAAATTAAAGAATTCTGCAGGTAAAGTTACTGTCTTGACTTTTCCTATTAGTCACCACACTTTAGCATGGGAGACACCACCTCGCACAGAGAGGCAGGACGAAGGCATTTAAGGTAGCTCAGGAGGACTCAGATTGAGGCTAAAATGAATGGTTCCTATTCACAGAAATGTTTATAGTTATTAGAAAAAATATATCCATAATTTCAAGATTTCTATTTTTGTCCCATGCTGAGATGTAAAATGCAACTTCTCCAAGCACCTGGGGATCTCTTGAGGGGTGGGATCCCCCTATATCTCCTGCAGCCCTCAAAGCTGCAATTTTTGTTTTGTGGAGAAGGCACAGGCACAGAAAGCCGAAGCAAAGCCGCTTGCCCGGCAGGGCAGCCCACATCCCTGGCAGGCAGGAATGGACCCGAATGCCTTGATCTCGGTCACAAGCTCAGTTTGAGGGAGCAGTGATGGTGTGTGTGTATTTATACATACACTTAAGAAATGTTAGGGTGTCCCAAGCGCTAACAAAAAATGCAAACTTGTTCTCGACCATAACAAGAGCCCTAAAGGCTGGCCCCCAAAAGTGGAGTCCCAAGGGCCCTGTGCTTGCCCAGCAGAGAGGAGACAGAGCAGCTTTGCTGGAGGAGGAGGAGAAGAAGGTGGGAAGGGGCAGGGGCTCGCCATGGGCCTGGAGCAGCGTCTCAGGGCTGCCCCCTCCTCCTCTGTCGGCACCGGGAGGCCACATGTTCCCTGCCCGCTTTTTTAAATTCCGTTCCCAAAGAGGCTGCCAGGGTGGAAGGATTGTAAAAAGTTCACCCCCTTGTCACCACTGCACCCATTCTTCCGGGGCCAGTGGGCAAAAGTTGTTTGCAATTTCCTCAGGCCGTGACCTTTGTTTTGACCATGGCAGAGAATTGCAATCCATCAAACCCTCGCCTGGCCCACGCCGGGGGCGGGGGAGAGGGCTGCCTTTGGCTGGCGGAGGGGAGTGTCTGTCCAAGGGGCACAAGGACACCCTTTTGCCCCTTGGGTTTGGTCAAGAGGCGGGGGGGGGATGCCTCGCTGCTCGCTCAGCTGGTGGTTCAAGCTTCCCGATGGAGGATTCAGTGAGGGAAACCACCGTGTGTACCACACGATGTGCTCCTGCCAAAGAGATTTGAGAGAGTTTGCTTTAATTTTCTTTCCCGAGAGAGACGCTGGATCGTGATTTGCTGTATCAGCAGAGTGGGGAAAAGATGTCTTGCAGGGCTTGTGCCTAGAGCCAGCCCTGGAGAGCAGTCGGCTGCATCTCGACCGTCCTTTTAGCAGAAAATTGGACAAAATGGGAGATGCCAGCAGATTTACAGCCTCCAAAGCCCTATTTGCTAATGGTCCCTGACATTTCCAGGCTGCATGGGCTTTTTGAAGATCCTGCACCACTACGTTTTGTTAGGAAAATCAGTGGCAAAGTAGACCCATCCCCTGGGAAATGGCTCCCGTAGGCATCTGCCTCTCCACTCAAGTTCCCAGGGGGGCGATTCATCCCAGGAGCACGTGATGTTCCCCTGCACCGGGTGTCTCTTTTGAAGACATACCTGCATATGAAATGAATCACCCCTGAGGAAATGCAGCTTGTGCATACCAGTCTACCTCGCTTCCCTTGGCCGCCTGCCCTGTCTCCCCTCCTTCTGATCTCCGCTTCCCTAGGGAAACACATCCTACCGCACTTCCCTGCTGCTAAATACAGATTGCCTTGGGAAGTTACTGTGTCACGACCCCCCACCCCCCTTGGTCAAGCCCTTGGAGATCCCCTATGGTTTGGGGTCAGAAGGGAGGGTTGCAATATTTATTTCACCTGGGCCCTTGTGTAACACCAAGCATGGCCTTGCAACACCCAGACCATCCTTTCCAGCCCAACCGCTTGCATAGGAACCAGGCTACTTTTTTTTTTTTTCTGTAGGAAGGAGCTGTGTGCTGATTTCCAGTCCCAGCAGACCATGATGTGAAGAAATGTGCTGCTCGTTTCCTTCTTTGATGAGGATCTGTTGAGCTCAGGGAGGAGGAGGAGGGACAGACTTTTTACATCTTGCACTGAAAACCTTTGTGCTGGAGAGGGAGGCAGCTCTTCAAACTAGGAGGAGGAAGAGGGAGCCACATATGAGCTTCCCAGAAAGCCTGTAGGAGACAAACCAGACCTTTTTGTAAGCATCACCCTCCTCTCCCACATCAATCACTGTCACACTTTGTAGCCTGCATGCCTGGATGCTGATAATGCTTCTCCTCTGCAGCTCTCTTCTCCCTCTCTCATTTCCCCCCTCTGCACCTGTGTACACACTGCCCGATTTGCACCAAACCCAAACCTCTTCTCTGCCCTTGTCTGCAGACACGTCCCCAACACCCAGGTCAGCACCCAGCTCCCTGAGAGCCAGCCCTGCTGCCAAACCCCAGATCCCCTGGCTGACCTGCCTCTCACCCTTCTCCCTGTGGGTCCCAGTGGTACCTGGTGGAGAGAGAGCCCCAGATGTGAGACAGCTTCAAGAGCATCCAACATGTCATTGCTTTCCTCCAGCTGCTGGGAGGCTGTTATGGACCAAGTACAGCAGTGGCATGCCCTGAGGGAGCTAAGTCCCTCGCCGTCACCAGTCTGTCCCCCTGAGAGGACGTCCTGGGCAGGACCAGGGGCAGCTTCTTCTCCAGGTGGAGAGGAATGAAGCCTATCACTGACACAGCCTTTTCATAGGGGTCAGACCAGCGCCTGCTTTGCTGGTGCGACCCACCATGAGCCAGATGTCGGGTCTGGAGGAGGAGAAGGTGGTGATCATTGCATGGACGCACATGCTAGCTGCCATCCCATGTGTGCGACTGGCAGGCACATCTGTGGGTGTTGTGCAATGGGGACATTGGCAATTTGGCGATTTAGTGGGGGGGGATCACAGAGGGGCACGCTCTGTTGCAGCAGTTCAGGGAAAGCTGCCCTGGGTTGGGGGCCGTGTAGAGACAGGGCTGCTCCTCTCAGCAGGGACAGAAGTACCCCAGATCAGCTCCCTGAAAGGCCAGAAACCTGCCAGCAGTGCTCTTTGCCAAAGCCTGTGATTCTGGCACGAGTCCGGGCAGGGCTGGTTTCTCTGCCAAGCTGCAGGTGATGTTACTTGACAGCCATCTTTCATTTAAAAATGTTGCCTGTAAAGAAAAGCTTGAACGCCCTCCCTGCTCACACGGCAAGGGGAAACAAACTCTTTTCCCTTGTAAGAAAATTTCTCAGGGTTTTTTCTTTTTTTTTTTTTTAAAGTGCTTGAGTCAGCAGTGCTGGGGCTCAGCGTCTTTGACGTCCCACAACGCAGCGACCACCACTGCAGCTGAACAGGGCCAGCAGCTGCAGGCTGGGGCTGCTGTGCAGGAGATTTTGTACCCTGGGTGCTGGCCTTGGGCCTGCTGGCATTTAGGGTCCAAAACACCAAACACAGCCCCCCTCTTGCCACCTTGCCCAGCACCCCATGCCCATCCTGGGGAGTACGTCATGCCATTTGGGGTCAGAGTGCCCATTTTCAGCCCTCACTGAAATTAAACCCAGGGCACACACCCCAAAGGTCACTCTCCTTTCCCCAGGCCCTGCTTTAGCCGATGCCCCTCCAGCCCAGGAGCCCCTCCATGCCATGCCGCGGCTGCAGCTCCCGTGTTGCTCAGAGTGGTTTGGGGGGGGGGGCCTGGGGCCGGGCACCGCAGCGCTCGCCCCAGGGCATTGGCAGGCATGGGAACAGCGGGGAGCCAAGGCTGGATGCCACTTGGCTCCGCCACCGCCTGCCTTTTCTCCAGGGCTGATGCCGCCTGCCTGCTTTGAAGGAGAGGTTGCACGGAGCATGGGAAACAGTAATCATCTTGCTTTGGGTTTTCTTCTCCCTCTCCCAGTCACGCATGTCTCTGGGCCTGCCCTATAGGCAGATGTATGGCGGATGCCCACATGCCAGATGTCCTGGGAGATCAAAGTTGCTGCTCACTGCACCCTCCATTCACGCATGTGCACACACACACCCCTGCGCCTCCCAAGAGACTTATAACTTATGCTCTCTATCTTCTCTCCAAGATATTTTCCTTCCCTCCCTTTGTTTGCTTTCCAAACCCCCTTTTGTCTTTGGCACTCCCCGCAGCCTGGGCCTCGCCAGCGGGGAAAGTCTCCCTTTGCTCCCACTAACAGCATCCAGTGGTGGGGTGGTGAGCTCGGGGTGCCTTGCAGGTTCCCCATCCTGCTTCCCTCCCTCTGAGATTTGCTGCTTCTTGGGATGGGAGGTGAAGGGACTAGTCACTGGGGGGAGCAGGTACCCCTGCACCTCCCACCTCACCCCAGGCAGCTGAGAGGAGCTGAGGGATGTTACATCTCCACAATGCAACTGGGACACCCCCCCCCCACCCACCCCCACCCCACCCCGGACACCTGCCTTTGCCCCTGTAAATTTCTGCAGCCCTCTTATCCTCTCATAGTCCTGTGGGGGTTTCTCAGTTTCAGCCTCTGGGGAAGCCCTGAGACCCCTGGCGATGCACCGGGGACCGAAGGCAATGCAACACCTCTGGCACAGGGGCTGCTATGCCTGCCGGCACGGGAAGCCTTTTTGGCACATCAGCAATCTGCAAAGTGAGGTGCATACAGAAGAAAACAACATTGGGGTGCAGAAAGAAAATACTGTTTGTACTATTAATAAATAAAATAAAGTAATATTTGTTTCATCTTCATCTCATCCTTTATTAATTTCTGGTTTTGTGTATGTTTTATAATGTACCTGTTAGTACAGTAGTACATGTATATAATTTATAAGTAAATATATGTATATTGGGGGCATGCATGCCCCCTAATATATTTACTTTTATTGCTGGAGGTGCACAATCAAAAAAGTTTGGAGCCCACTAGCCTAACTCATCGGCCAAAGGTAAAAATCAAAGCAAAGGTGGATGCCTGAATGCCAGCACCTCAGCAGCGTGGAGACCTTTACAGAAATAAAGCAGCTGAGCTTCAGTCAGCTCCGAGGGTTTGCCTCTCTCCTCTTTTCCCCCTGTTGTTGCCTAATGAGTGGTCAGGAGGCTGATGAGGACTTCGGACACAGAGCCAAGGCAAGCGCAAACCTCCCTGCTACGTGCTGCAGATGGGGGGTGGGGGGTGGGGGGGTGTCCCATTTGGGCTTGTGTGGAGGGGGGGGAACATGCACTTTCCCCATCTTCCTACAGTGTCAGGTATTCCCTCTGCGTGAGCCAACCAATAATTCATAAGTTGAATGGCCTCCTGCCCAGCTCTCCTTGCAGAAAAGTCACGGGCTATATCTTTTTCTGCCTGTATTTCAGAAAATGCTGTGTGCCAGCGCCCAGTGCAGCAGAGCTGCCTCCTGCCCAGGTTGGAAAAGCACCATCTCCCTACCTGCAGCACGTGCTGGTTAGCTATAGATAACCTACAGCTATAGCTGCCAGGAGGCAAACAGATTGAGGAGTGTGTCTCCCCCGCGCCCCAGCCTGCTTTAGATGAAAGCAAAGCAGTAGTGGGTACAGCTGAGCTGTGGCTGCTACCAGGCACAGCAATGCCCCTCTGGTCTCCTCAGTGGCTTGGGGCAATGGTGATGCCTGGGGTGCCCTGGCGAGTGACCAGCCTGTCTCCGTGGGGAGCATGAGGAGCTCTGGCCCAGGAGATGGACACCAGCCCGCTGCCAGCCTGCCATTGCAGCAAGGTCAGAGCCATCTCCAGCCCAGCTACCCCACCAGTGCATGCAGCCGTCACTTCCAGTCGTGCGCAGCTGGGGCTTCATGAAAAAGGGAAACACAAAATGAGAAAGGAATGATTAGTACAGAGCAATAAAACCAATCAGATGCAGGGAGATATGGTAGCAATATATTAAATAAGGAACGGAAAAAAAAGCGAGATGGTTGCTGCGATTTGCTTTGCAACGCCAGATGACTTCGCAAGAGGTCACTTAGTGGAACTGAAAGGCAAATGCTTCAGCTTGGATGAAAGTGTTTCATGCCTGTAGACGTAATGTGCACGAGGCCGAGCAATGTCCTGCTGCAGAATGGCATTGACATAACTGGAGTAATAACATTTGTAATTGCTTTTAATAGGTTAGCAACTTTGACCTGCATTGCAGCAGTGATCTGGGATGAAAATTTCAAAATGCAAAGATTTTAGAGCATGAGCGATAAAGTGCTCATGCTTAGTCAAGAATGGTTCCCCCTGGACACAGCATGGCAGAACTTCCTCCCTGTGGTTTATTCCCACAGGTGGGACATGGACATCCTCAGCATTAACAATTCTTGTGTGCCTGTTCCTAAAGTCCAGCAATGCTGCGGGCTCAGGAGACCTTGTTGCTCCACCAGCATTTTTTTCTCCTAAGGACCATTTATGTGCAAGGACTTCTACCCCAACCAGCATTCATCAGTAGCTGAGGGTGCCACAGCAGATGTTGCGGGAGCCCTTGCCATCAACCCAAACTTCTCATTGCTTTGCCCTCCCACCATGTCATTCCGCTGACCGTCCAGGAGGGCTGCAAGAGCTGCTGCCGCCCTGGAGCAGCACCTGCTTAGCAAAGGGTACAGTGAACGCGCTAGTTTTACACACACAAATGCGGTGCACGGCTTTGGGGGGGGACAGGTATTTGTACGTGGTTGCCCACATGCATTTTTAACCGCATCTGTGCCTTTGCGCCAGCAGCGTGCCATAGTGAGTAGATGTAAATATGCCTGTACAGCCATGGGGACAGCTGTGTATACTTTTATGTGTTGTGCAGATAGCGTATAGGTATCTCGGGGGTCTCGTCTCTGGCATTTGTGGATCCAACAGTATCGCCCCTCCAGGGTGTTTGATTCACACCAATGAAAAGATGAATGCGCAGGGAGCGCGTGGGGCTGCTGGTTATACCTACAAGGTGTGTGGAGTCTTGCCTGTCTGGACAACATTTAGACCTAAGTAAAGAGGATAACCAGCAGAGGGTAAATAATTAAATAGTTGCTTTAATAAACCAAGTTTAGCCTAGCATCAAAAAATTAAGTGATCTCAACAGACATATCTATTATAAAGCCTTTCTAACCCATACATAAATAATCTGTGGAGCTCATTGCAGGATACCTGAGAAGCCACTTGTTATTTTTTATTTTTTAACAAGGCAATACCTCTGTGTTTAAAAGCAGTGTGAAATAGTACCCCAGTTCTAAGTGCTAAAAAACCCTTCTGGAGATATCTTGAGCCCTACAACTTAAAGCTGATCACCAGCAGATTATTTGAATTCTCTACAGAATTTTTGGCTTCTTTTGCCTTGAGACCAGAAACGCGGCTGCTGCTGAGCAGCCTGGGGCCAGTGCAGGTAGAGGAGTGTATTTTGGGAGCAGGGAACTGGGGAGGAGACCTGTGAGCCAGCATGGCTGGGCAAGCAGTGTCTCTGCAGTCAGTGTGCCAGTGCACACACGCGTGTGTCCGTGTCCCCATGGTGCAGTCGTGCCTGGGCTGTCCTCTGCAGAATGTCGAGATGGCAGTGCTTGGGAGAGGAGCCAGGACTCACTGACTGGGATTTGTTTGTCCCCTGAAGATGCTGGAAATTCAGCTTCAGGATCCTGAGGGTGGGGTGAGACCTGCTTTGGACTGGGGAGGTGCAAAGAGACATCCAGGCTGTTGCTTAGTGCTGAACCCCTGTGGTGTGGGGAAGCACTGTCCCCAATAAGCCCTTTGTGTCCCAGTGAGGGCTCTGCAGTCCTACCCACAGAGCCCACGGGTGGTCGCAGAGATGCCTTTCACCCAAAGGTGAAAGGAGCCTCCCAATTCCTGCTGTCCCAGCCCTGGCTAGTGACACTACCGTCTTCCTTCAAAGTGTTTGGAGCTGAGAGCAGAAGTGTCGAACAAGTGGCTGTGCTTAAACTGCTCAACATCATGTGCGTAGAAGGAAAAATACTCATAATTTCATTTTTAGACAGATTAATAATTTTCTTGTGCTCTCACTCAAGAATTGCTTTGGGATGAACTTCTAGCATCTTGCTGCTGATAGTAAGGGTCTCCTCTCCTTCTGGAGCCCTCTGAGGGGAAAGCACCAGCCTTTCTCCAGAAGATGTTCCAAGAAGGTTTTGTCTGTGGTGGGTCTCCACAACCGGGCTGCTGTGATCATCTGGGTAAAAGTGACCTTTGCTGTTACACTCACACTGCAGGCAATGGTCCCAATGAAGCCAGGGGGTGCCTGTGCATCTGCAGATGAAAGAAGAGTTCTGCAAAAGATAACTGCCCCTCCAAATACCAGGAATACTTCAATGTGTCCCTCTTTCCCTTATTTGTTTTCAGGTCACCAGCTAGGGCAAGCTAAGACAGTTGTTCCCTCCTCCTCCTGTCCACTTCCAGCTAGACATCAAGATGCTGCCTCCATATTTCATACCGTGCAGCCATGGAGAGCATTGTGGAGCTGTATATACTCAGGTGTGGCAGCTCTATACCAGCAGCTACCTGCTAAGGGGAGAAGGCCAGCAGGTGGGGAGAGAAATGGCCCTGCTATTATACACAGGGCTGAAGAACCTGTATGGGCAGCCAGCATCCAGGAGACAGGAAGGAGGAGAAAGAGTGGACTTCCTGCACACCCTGCAGCTGGTTTGGGAGGCAACAAGTCTTTTAGACCTTAGAGGTTCATGCTACAAAGTCAAAACCACTCAGAAACCAATGATCTTCCAATGCGTCTATTAGAAGGCTTCTAACAAACGGCTTCATGTGAAAAATAAGGATGCTTCTGCCAGTTGCAGGTGGCAGGATGAAATCCAGGGTCCTGAACAGCCCCAGGGTTGCATTCAGTGCTAGGTTGGGTCTGTGCAGTCACTTGGTGTTTAGGTAGGGGATGTGGGTGCCAGGGACGGTCTGGAAAAAGGAGCTGACCTCATGCAAACACTCAGACACAGGATGGGAAAGGGCACTGGGACAGACAACCCTTAATAGTTTCCCTATGCAGTCTCTCACAACGCATCAGCCTTGAACTGCCTAAAATAATGTAGTAGCCTTGATTTCCACAGCTTTTGCTTTCCATCATGTACCATCGGCTGGGAAATGACATTTTTTTGGCACATTGTCAGTATGATTCGTAACCTGGGAATGCTCTTGTACAGATGTTTTTCTTGCTTTCTCTACAGCAAAGCCAAAGAAGTGGTATGGGATGCTCTGAAAGAGATGTCTAGGAAGAGAGATTTGGGGTTTCCCAGCCAGCTCTACCTAGGCCGAGAGTGGCAGGAACTTCCCAGCCCTGGAAGGAACCTCTTGCCACGGCCTGTTCCTTAAAAACACGTTTGAGAGGCAGGATGGGGGCCCCCACCTGCCTCTCCGGGCTGCCTGTATCAAGCGGCAAACGTAGCCAAACCACGCTGCAGTCTGTCTGGGCTTTTGCCAAGTTGCTTTACTCATAGTCTCAGGTCTTTGCTCCCCAGAATAGCAGCTCAGAGTTCACTTAACCAAGGAAAAATATCCCTCTGGGGAAAGGGGTAGTTTGCTTTTATTTCCAATTTTTTCTGTTCCTCATTTACTGCAATTTCTTTGGAATATATGGCTAATTTTCTCTTAATCTCCCAGACTATTCTAGGCACAGGCTGTGGGTCTATGGAGACAGCTCCAGCCTCATTGTACTGCATATGCTATCGGTCTGTGTAAAGTACTATCTAACACTTTTCAATTGTCCAACAAGGATGCATATTCTTCTGCTACTTATTTCCCACTGCTTGCTAACATCAGCAGATCAGGCCAGGGGCACACGACAAGCTGCCAGCTTGTCTCCCAACTGCACACTGGGAGCTGTGACCTCTCTGGCCAGCAAGCACCCAAAGGCCTGTAGCCTGGCCTTCGTGCCAGGATTCACCCAAAAGGCTGATTCTCACTGCTAGTTTTCAAACTAGGCTTTGTTATGGAAAACATGGCCGTGCTTTCCTCCAAGACTGGCTCTCAGAAGGGAGCTGGGCAGTTAAACAGCCTCCCTGCAGCACACTCACCCTGTCACTACCAGTTTTCTGATGGGTAGCACTCATCCCCCGACAGCCAGCTCAGAGCTTCCTTTCAGAAGTTATAGCTCTATCAACTGTTACTGGCTTAATAAAGACATCGAGGCCTCAGTTCTTGGTACTTTCTGGTTGTTTTCTTCAAGTCTTTCTCTCACCTTGACACTTGCGCGCACCTCCAGGGATCATTCATACAGCATGTGTCTCTCTGATTAACGTTAATACCTCTCGGTGTGAAACCTGAGTACTAAAAAAAGGGGTCGTGACTCAGATGTGCAGTAACATTTTAAGTCCTCTGCTGATCACTTAGTGTCAAACACGCTCTTAAATTTTCCATTGCCAACTGTGCAGAACAACTGCAACACTATCTATTTCCCCAACTCCTTTTCCAGCACTAGATAGAACCAGCTCTGCGCCCTCCATTAATCTGCAATGCTCGCCTCTCCCATCACAACTTAATTCTTCTACCTGAAGCCTGATTTAATGTCTCCTTTGTTCCCTGTATTTGTCCAACTTCTTAATGTGCTGATCTGGCTTAGGGCTTGTTTACTATACCCAACTGGAATATTTTGCATGCTTATACAAAGATGAATAAAGATCAATATCCTCATTGATTTGCCCTAGGTCATCAGGTAAATCAGTAAGAAAAAAAAATTGTGCATCCTACTTCAATTGCTTAAATCAGCAGTACAGTTCAAATAATAAACAGTGCTGCAACAACACTCCAGTAGGAACTCTGAAATGCACCTGAAATGTTGCCTTTGGTTCACATATTACTTGTAAAAACCTGCGTCCAAATGCAGAAAAGAAGCTTGAACGAAGACACAACAGGATTGCTAACTACACTAGGTAAACCTGGATAGGATAATCCCATTTTTCTCTGCATATCTAAAGTAATAAAATTTGGTAACAACCCCTATTACATGGGACAAATGACAAGAATGTTCCAGGTAACGCAGGCACCATTTTTTTTAGAATTAAATTATCTCATGTAGTTGTCCCAAGATTAAAATTAACCAGTGCTTCTTGTAACCCATTTGCAGGGAACTGCTGGTGCAGGAAGAAGTTCCTGTCACAGCTGGCATGGCTCAAGCTACAAGTGCCTGCAATTCTGCTAATAGATTCAGTAAGCATAAGAGCTTCAGTTAGCTTGTGGTGGGGCAGGGGGCGCTAAACCACTAGTCTCACACTTCAGAAGCCATATACACAAGGTGTTCGGACCATTTCTTAAGAACCTGTTTTGAATCACTGCTGCCCAAGTGACTGACTAACACTAAAAACATTCTTGAGGACACTAATTTTTTTATGTGTGACAGAGCTTATTTCTTCCTCTCTCCTGCCCAGGAAGACACAAACTAACAAAACTAACAGAAGAAAGTAAACAGTAAATAACAACTCCAATATCTTCCACCATAAGCTCCAGAGTCAGACACTTAATTAGTTATTATTTTGCTTTTCAAAAATTTACAAGATCTGAATTTATGAAGATCTTGCTACTTTCATAAAAGCAGCAGACCATCGGGCTCTGTACAAAGAATCCCTTTTTGTCACAGCTGAGCATGTTTATGTTATTGGTATCAGAGAAAGTCCCGGTAACTTCTAATACTTTTTTTTTTTTTTACTGAATAAAACCTACCTGAAGATAATGTTGTAATATGTCCCATCTACACAGAGCCACCTGTCTCTTCTGTGTCTGGTCTTTTATTCTATCTGTGACTTTATCTATATGCATTACAGCATTCCCTGGATCAGTTTTCCAAGGGAAGTAGTAGCACTAGGACAACAAAGAAGCTACACTGTCGAACGACGATGGCCAGATCTAGGCCATTCACTTCTATAGAAGTGATCTTACGATCCATTTGAAGTCTTTTATTGAGCAATGGAGCAAATATTCATAGTGCACATCACCTAGCAAAGACTAGTAACCTCCTCTTGCCTCACCCCTCAGTATTTTATTTCTATACGTGGCACTCTATTTCAACATGTAGAGTTTCTGTTCCTGACCCTAGCTGTAGAGAAAATAAGGACTCAAATAAGTTCAACTGCATTTCCAAAGCACTGGCAGATAGCCTACTGATGAGTTGGATGAAACCATCAGAAAGGATCGAAACAGATCTGTTCCAAAAAGTACTATTTGAACCAAGAAATACCACGGTTAAGTATGCATGTGTAAAGGCTTTTCCTTTTCTACAGGTGTGTCACAAAACCAGAGCCCAGTGCTTAGTCAGAAAGTTGCAAAGATGAAAGTTGTAATGGTTATCCAAAACCTAGAAAGAGTAGGACTTTAGTCCACATACATGATTCTATGATTGGGCAGTAAGTGTATTGAAAAGCAAAGCACTAAAAGAATAAATACCATAACCATCTACCTGGAAAACAAGAACTGGTACCTAAATGCAACAGCGAGGAGCAGTACAACAACAAAAAAAACCTTGCTAAAGATTCTTATTTTGCAAGAGGAAATGAAAAGATTAAATAAGTTTGGATTCAGGATTTTCTTAGCAGTCAATCTCCATTTTAGAGAAATGAGGCAGTGAAAGGGTTATCTAGCACTTAAGAGTCTTTATTTTACATGAGGGCATGCACCTCAGCTTGAGAAGAAAGGGCCTCAGGTTAAAAACACTGCATAAAGCAGTGTTGCTGCAGCTTGGCAGGTATTCCTCATGGCACAGTGTAAAATTCCTACCATTCCTGAATCACTGCAGTACTTGGAGAAGACGATTTCAAAATATATTCAAGCAGTAATTCATTTGAGCAGTTTCATATTTCCATGAAACAAGTTTCAGAATTGAGCACTAGGTGAAGAGTCAGGTATTTTGGCAGAGGCATAAAGTCACCTCAAGAATTTTTCTGTCCTACACCATCAAAGGTGGAGGTAATACTAGTCATTGCTGCAGAAGCAAAGGAGAAGTAAAGGTTAGTAAAACTTAACAGTTAGAGTACTGTTATTTAGTTTAAGTTACTAACAATAGAGAGAATAGTTCTAACAGTCAGCTGTTCCTCAAGTCCCGAAACACAATTACTAAAGGAGTACGGTTTGGATCTCCCGCACAGAAATAAACTCGTAACTGGAAATGGATTGTATTTGTTATATCTAAATAGCGCAGTTACGTTACTCTAGTTCTCTCTTGTGGAAAAGGATTGAGGGAGCAAAACTACTGACCCATTTTTTAGGAAGAATGAAGCTCATCCTAGAGTCCTATTCAAAAGGCTTGCCTACAGTCCAAGCAAATAACTTGACATTACTTCACACACTCAAATTCTAGCTTCTCGGAAGAGTTATTACACACAGCCCTCAAGTAGTAAGTCCTTACACACACAAGCTCACTTTTCAAAGGTAGCTGCCAATCACCCAGAGAGAAGCTTCAAAGAACTCCATACACACACATATTTTTATTTTAATAAATAAAGTTTTACAGGCTCAGGCTTTTTTTTTTTTATATAATCACATATACAGAACAGAAAAACGCCTGACCGAGTAACTGGAATTAAACTACTAACCCTGGGAAGGAATGCATGCCCTCTATAACACTGAAGACCTTAACTGAAAAGGGATTTCCCATCGGCAGCACAGTAATTTACTTCACAGATTAGACAACTTGAAAGAGATGTGGCCAAAGCAAAGAGAGTGACCCTAAATGGATCACTTGTCTCTATAGAGCCACAAGAGTGCAAGGAAAGCCAAGAGCCCAAACGCCTCCATTTTCTAGTGTCACTGCTGGATGAATATGTATGTCTTCACATCCTTCAAGCAATACATTCTAACCACAAGTAGAGAGGCTAAGCACAGCAGGTATGCAAAATTATTCCATTGAAGAACAGATATTGGATGACAAGGTAATGTTATATTTCAAGATTTTAAATCAGCAGATGCTTTTGCATCCCCTTCAGTATGGCAGTGGAACGGATCCCACCTTCTCTCATAGAGGTTTAGTCCAAAAACTTCCTGTTGGCATTAGCACCAAAGAGAGCCACTCTGATTTCTGGCATCATCTGTTGAGAAAGAGTACATCAGTTATATGCAATGGGCAATACAATTGCTGTACATTCCTCATTGTAGGCACTGTGTGATAGCTAGGCTAGGCTTCAAAATTAAAAAGTCAATTCATTTGAGTTTTCTGAAGCCTTTACCTGATCACGTATTGCCAGCTACTCTATAAAGGATTGCCTATACTGCAGCACAAGAGATGCCAGAGCTAGTTTTTTCCACCAGGGTATAATAGGCCTCAGCAAAAGTTTCAAGTACTCAAGCTAGCTTCAGTAATTCAAGATACCCTCAGCATTTCAACATCTTGACTGCAGTGTAGTCATAGAAAGTCTTTCAGTATCACAATTTCTAGTTTTACGCTCATGCTTAATTCAAAAGGCATCATTCTGGGAAAAGCCATGTTTGTCAGAGAGAAGCACAAACAGTAGGTAATTTGCTTCTTTCCATTAAAAAATAACTTCTTGTCATCCATGTTGAAATCTGATCCCGCACACTGTTGTGACAGTTAACACATTGGAAACACTAGGATTTAATTACAAGACAAAACTAGTCAATTATATCTTGTTCACCTTGGCTGTTAGAGAAACTCACCTGCTGGGCTACAAGGTCCAGTCGACTTTCCAGGGTATTGGAAACCTTAATTTTACCATCACTGCTATAGATTTCAACACCTCCAGCACTAGAAAGGGGAAAAAATAATCCATGAAATCCGTGGCACATGTCAAAGTCAGAATATGACAAGAGAGATTATCCCAAATCAGTGCTTATAGGCAAGTCAGATATATAGATAAGATTTTCATTTTTTTAAAAACAAACTTTTTTTGATCATGTCTTAATAGGAATCAGCACAAAGTGATCCAGTGAAGCAGCAGTGCAAAGCATCTTTGGAGTTATCAGAGACCACAGCTACATACAAGGGTCCTTGTTAGCATGATCTAAATGCAAGTGGAGCTATGGAATTTGTCACCTCAAAGTAACTTCAGATTCCATATTTTATTATTAATAATAGAGAGCTTTCAGATTTTGGGAAGTGAGGAAGAGTGCTAAAAGTGTTATTTGCTGGCCCATACATAAAGGTTGCTGACAATCAGAATATACAACTTTGTGCCACATTCTTTATTATACTATATGGAAATAGAGCCTTGCAGACACAGCAGACACAAACCCCATCAAGTGATTATCCTGCAGCACCTTATGACTCAGTTTGCTTCATCTTGAGATAGAAAGCATGGCTACGTCCATATTCTCTATCTTTAAAAGACCAATAGTTAAGTTTCTACCTGCAGTTATTCTCTACTTCGGTACTGTGAATCAGGCTGGAGGCTGCACAGAACTTTTATTAACATTTTTAATTGAGACAGTGCTCGTCTGGAGGAAACTGCAGAGTCTGTGCTTGATTAACACAAAGAAGTGCCAAATTCCACTAGAAAAGCAGCAGACACAGTGTGAGGATATTCCATACACAATTTTATGACACTGCTCTAGTAGGAGCTGTGGCTTGAAAAGTTGCATTAAGTTAGTGCTCTGTATAAAAGATTTCCATTTTCCTTACATTTCCTCTGGCAGGAAGTTGTCTTGGTCAATGTGAACATCCACATCCCTTTTTGTGGCATTTTTGTAGACAGGAATGCTCTTCTGTACAGCAGTCTAGGATACAAGACAAACCTCTAATTAGCATTGACAAATGCTAGCGCAGCACTTGGGTTTGGTCACTCAATCATTTGTAGTAATAAAATGAAGGGATTGAGGCCTCTTTTTTTTTTTTTAATTAAGCAAATGTATTTCAGTATGGCTTTTGAGCCAAAACCAATTTTTATGCTTAATATTGTAGCAATGTCTAAAGTTTCCTAGGTAATATCCAAGCAAGCAAATGATCCTCAACTTGAAAAGCATACTTGTTCTCCTGTATTGCATCTGCAGCAGAAGTGCAGCAACCAAAGCTTGTTTTCATGTCACACAGATGGGATCTGAGCAGCAAATATCTGCAGTCAGGCCCCAGCCTTCATGAGCAGGGTACTGTCGAACTATTCTAGGTGTCTTACCTTAACCATAGGGAGATCCTGTTTCCTGCATCGAACAACTATTCTGGGCTCAAGCAACTGGTAGAATCCCTGCACAAGATAACCATTACAGTATCAGAAAGTCAACATTTTAATTGTCTTAGAATTATTAGACCCCAAGAAAGGAAAGGAACTGATCAATTTGAAAACAAAAACCTGACAATATTAGCCTCTTTTATTTAGTTCTTCCTTGCAAGTTCACCTCATGCAGACATTCTGGAGGACAGCATCAACATCTGGGAAAGAGCCTACAACTATAGATAATGTGTTTCTTTGTTAGCTTCAAGTCTGGAACTCAAGTGCAACTAAATGTATGAATCATAGGATTGAGGTGCCCAGACAACGTACATGTATACATAAGGATCACTTCTGTCTAAGTTGACTGAGCTTGCAGCCAAGCTGACATTCTCCTATGCAGCTCTTGGAGAAGATGTGCAGTAGTTTCAGATGCCTGTTCTAGTAACTCCTCCCTTGCAGTTCCTGTAGTAATACATTAGATTAGATTACATTACATTATATTAGAATAGAATAGGTTTAGTTCCAGTTGGAAGGGACCCACAACAATCATCTAGTCCAACTGTGAGTACTGATGAATACAGATCCCTCACTGGGTCAAATATAATGAGCCCAGACAGACGTGGCCAGCTTGCAAGAGAGAGACAGGTTTGTTTGACGTACAGCAATACCAGATGTAGGTGTGACAAAGAAACAACACTGAATTGGAATCACAAGCTGGTAGGAAACGCTATTAAAGAAAACTCTGCCATCAAACTGCAGCAGGAGAGGTCGTGGCAGGCTTCTGAGAGTTTGTAGCAACAGGACCAGTTATACCAGAAGGTGGCACTAGTGGTCGCACGACTGACCCCAGCCAAAGTTCATTACATTTTTAGCCCCTGATTTCTGGGGCTTGAGGATGGTATTCTAGCGAAGCAAAGCTTTGATTTACGCTTTGTATGTCTGTCACAGACGCATGCCATACTACAGTAAATTTGTCAAAGCCAGGACATATAAGTCTCAAATGCTGAAAAGATTTTGAATGTGGCTATCTATCAGCTTACAGGTTTTGAGAAACAGCTTTTGCCAAAGGTGCATTTGATCCAACTAATTACTACAGAAGCTTAAAGTGTGCATCCTAAACGTGCATGTTGCAATGTATGTGCACACATCTGCAATTATTCTTATAATGGAACTGCTGCTTGGTATACCAGGTTTTACACTTCAAAATAAGCTGCAGCCTGATCTGTTCAGAACCCAAGATTTAAAGATAGAGCAGAAGTGATGTTTAAAACTCAAAGATCACCCAGCAAGATTTGATCTATACTCCAATACAACTGTAACCTCCAGCAGGTTATGTTTGAAGACAGACACTTGGAGAATGGGGCTGTGATCATCTTTTTTGTTAGAACTGAAACATTTACCTGTAGAACTAGTCCATCGAGCAGTGTCTGGTACCTGGCAGTATCCTTCACCACCTTGGCAAGTCTCTGCTTGGCCTCATTCAGCAAATCCTACATCCAGAAGAAATCAGATCAGCAGAGCCCATCTGTTTGGCATTTGGTTTCATGCCTACCAACTTTCTGTACTCCTATTATAGCTATCACACCCTGCCAACACGTAAATGTACACTCCAGCTGGTGTTCATCCAAGCTAGACCTTCATCTCTGTGCATGGCACAATATCCTTTCCAAACAGTTCCCTTCTCCTTGCCCTGATCTGAACCCATTGTAACCTGACAATGTTTCTTTTTTCATGAAAAAGGGAGACCTCAGTAGTAAAAGGATAGTATGTATAATATTAATTTCAGACAGCTAAACTAAAATATTTTGTAAATCATTGCCTAATGTAAAGTGATAAAGTTGTCCAAATAACTATTTTTTTCAGCTTTCTGGTCAAGCAAAGAAATGTAATCTATCTTTTTATCAAACAATATTCAAGTTAAGTATTTTTTCATTGCAAGTAAATGCAAGTCTAAATTTAAAAGTGAGAGCTAATTTTTAATTTGAAGTAGCTGGGTTTGATTATCTTTATTCAGCAAATCACTATCAGATGAGATTGAATTTTTAAGAAATTTCAGTCAATTCAAACACAGCTCATAATTACTTCAAATAAAGAAATTGTATGATTTAGAATAAACCTTTCTTTAGTGTCCTGCCTCAGTGTTTAAAAGAAAAGTGCATGGTACTAGGATATAAGACTATCACAATTTAACATCGCAGTCAAACCTAGTTATACCGTCTACCCCAGGGTAACATAGTATTTCTGGAACTGGTCATCTTTCTTGTTCATGAAAGAGGCCAAAGATCTGATAAGGGAAGAAAGAGCTACCAGCATGTGATTTTAAATGGTTTAAAATGAGGAAGAATGTTATGCATTACTCAGAAGCATGAGGTTGTCAGCTGATAAATGAGGAAGAGATTACCCAGCAGAGACTATCACAATACAGTTAGCTCTTTAGCCACTCACCTTCCTCCTCTCTGTGAATACAATACAAAGTTTGAAACTAGGTTTAAAGAATCAACAAACTGGTGATTTTCTTCTGCTAACTCCCCTTTTTCATGGTAACATCAACTTGATCAACATTACCCCATTTTTTATTTTTTAATTCTACAGGTCTCACACGTTTCCCAATAGCTCAACAGCACCATCTAGCAGAATATGGACAACTCAAGCTGTTTCCAAGACCGGATAAGAGAGAATAGAAAACTTGCAAGCTGTATAATGAGTAGAATGAGAATACACTACATGTGGTGTAAGATAAACATAGTAAGTCTGAACTGAGACTAAATGTAGCCTGGTCTGATAAATGATCACTCAGCCTATACATCACCATACAGACTGGTCACCTACTAGAACAAGCAGCAAGCCTTTTCATATACTAGGGGCCACTAAAGGAGACAGACAAACCCCGTTAGCGGAGTTTTAAGCCATGACACATTTAAATGCATAAATGTTGTTTCAGGCAAACAGAACTTCAAAGTTCTACCATCCGTGCAAGAGAGAGTTCCTGCTCTTTAAAGAAATAAGCTATCGTCCAAATGATAAATAAAACTGCTGCCTGCAATGTTCCTGGCAGAGAAACTGTATTTCCCTAAAAGAGCAGGTAATAGAAACTGTGCAAATAAGCTCAAGCAGACTACTGAAGCTGGACTAAATCCTCAATGACTTTTCAGAGCAGCTGGGAAAGCCATTTTTGTATGTTGAAGCAAATGTCACTCAATCACAAATCCTATTTTTCTTTAAAGAACCATTAAGAACATTTCCTAACCAACGGTAAGAATAGAACCTCTGTGTCTTTTCTACAGATACTCACTGCAATAAGGTCATCCCTTGCCTTGAGGACCTTCAGTCTTGCCTGATTCATCAGGTTGGACATCTGACTGCAAGTTGCATGATAAAACTGAATCAATCCATCGTAGTTTGACAGAACTGCAACATTTAACTGCATACTTTACATTTAAGGATAACAATACTACAACATTTAATAACAAAGCCTGTTCACCTGTTTGAATCTGTTTCTGAACTGGCACAAATGGTTAAAATGCAGAACCCTGTCCTTCAGTAAAGACCCACCAAAACTAAACCTGACATGAATATTTGTCCCAGAGTAACAGACCAGGGTAGAGTTCTAGACATTAACTACATAAAGAAATATGAAAGATTCTTTCACCACACTTACTAACAGTTATATTATTGCAGCTCACCTTTGATAATTTCTCCCCAGGAAAAACTAGAAACTCATAATTAGAGCTAAATACATTGGCTACAATTCGCCTATTTTCCAGGGAAAAACAGTTTTGTATAAAATTAGCAATAAAATGAGCACTCAGGCTCTAAAGCCAGCCATCTAATCTAACCAACTTACATTTTCTTTTGCTGTTCAATTTGTTTCTCCTTCTTTTCATAATACTCCATGATTTTCAGCCTCTGTGTCTGAACAAGGCGACCCTTCTCAATGTTGAATTCTTCTTCTGCCTATAGTAAAAATTAAATAACTGAAGTGGAAATTGATTCCATGGGCTGAAAAAAACAGAATCAAAATGAAACAGCCATGCTTTCAGACCACATTCATAGATAAGCTAGGATGATGCAATTTTTGTTCCCATACAAATAAAACATTTCAACCAGCACTCAAGTCAAAGGGAGTTCAGGATGTGTTCTGCTGAACTAGAACCTTGCTAACTAAGATACAGCTTATTTTATCAATTGACTGACACGTGTTTCCTTGCAGTATTTATTCCTCAGGCACAAAATTACCAAATTTATATATTACATACTGCTAAGCAGAACTCATTTTATCTAAGCTTTGGGCCTGATTTGTTTTTGTAGAATCAGTCTCTTTTCTGGCTATGAGAGATTCTACCTAAAGTAAGCTACCCAGTCCTCAGTGTCCACAAACTTCATTACTTTAAGCAATTCTTACACAAGGAGAATGACAGTATAGCTACTACTTTTTATAAAGCCTAGCCAGATAGCATGTGAAAACACATGGCAAATTCTCCTATTTATACCTGAGAATCCAATCTCAACTTCTGCCTTCTGTTTGCAGATCATCAGGAATACCTGCTTTAGTATTGATTAAATATTTGTGTAGATCTAAGCATTTAAGGGAGGTTAAATATTATTAATAATACATATGCTGAGTCCAATACCAACAAGATATTTCCGTAATGGTATCATGCAGATTGTTAGGGTTGTAAGGCACCATTAATCCTTCTTTAGTAAACATCTATATTCTATCAGTCTCTTGTGGCATAACCTAAGTGAAGAATTTGCAAGTAATTCAATTCATACCTTAAATATAAATTTATGTTTTAGTTCCCCAGCATACCTACTAAATCACATCCAGAATTAAGTTTGCAGGTGGCTACACAGGTTTAGGTACAGTTATGAACCTTCTTACAAACAAACTTTCATCAACATAATTCTACCAGTTTAAACTTTCATTTTTTCTCATTTTGGTACATGTATGAATGCTTGTGCAAGATTACTAGTATTATTGCTTTAATTTACTACTACTGTCTCTGCTTGATATGCTATGGAAGTAAAGCAAAAATTAAAATTAAACCTTCCAGTAATAGCTCGTTATGACAAACCCTAGCAGAATTCATAATTATGCAGAGAACTCCTTTAATCCTCAGTGATGTCAAGTTTTATATAGGAGGTGGGGGAAGGTGTTCCACTTAATCCAGTCTATTCACATTACCACTCAGGTCTCCTGATTGCTTAAAAAAAAAAAAAAAAAGGACTGAACCTGCATATGAATATATTTAAGAACCGCTAAGAAAACTTTGACCAAAAAATAGCTCCGACTTGTTTTGATTTATCAAAAGCTAACAAATACTTAATTTGGCAGCATCATTTTTTGCTATGTAATAACTAAACGTGAAGTAAGCTGTAGTTTACAAAAGTGTTCTAGGACTGCTCTGACTGCAACTATCAAAACAGGATCTCAGATGCAGTTTTCCTTTTGCACTTACTAACACTGAACTTCCATTTTTACCTTTGCATCTATTTCTTCAGCCTTTTCATTGGCTTCCTGCTCAATGAAAGCCATCATATGCTTGATCTGTAACAAGAGAGAGAAAAGAAAATACTTTCTGTTGGAAAGGACTCTGATAAGAGGAAGTATGCATATATTCCTCATTTGTACAATAGACCCCTCCATATCCATTTACTAATTCATATAATGTTGTTTTTCAAGGAAATTGAGTATACAGATCAAAGAGTCAATTCACGTTAACACAGATTACAATAAATATTTTTTTTCAAATAATTCTATGTAATGCTGTTTCACTGGCTGTCATTAGAAGAATGTACTTTAGATATGTGACTATACAAAAAAAAATAAAATCCTCACACAGTAAATTAGTCTGTTTGTTATGACATTTACATGAAACATAGAAGATTAACATAGAGACCCTGCTCTATATCAGGCATAGATGGCATTTGAATGAACCTGGACTTTCCACACCAGATGACTGGTGAAGCAAAGCAAAGGGCTGACCACTCTGGTCAGATCTGTACAACCAGAAGTTCCTTTACACACCTGAGAAATCTTTCTTGAAAAGAAACGTAATAAATTCTGTAAAGATTTACAAGGTCATTAAAAAATGCCACTATATGGTTCAACTCAAAAGGACTTTACAAAGTAGTTGCGTATTAGTTTGGAGGAGCTCGGGAAGGAGACAGATAGCAGCACTAGTTGATCAAGACCACATCAACTATATCACATGCTGCTTTAGAGCCTGGTACGCACTAATATAGTCTACTTGAAGAAGCTTTTTGAAACCACCTAAAACAGTATAAAGCACAGGTCCAACAGCTTAAAGACAAGGAAAGCAATTATACTGAGTTCTGCTTATTTATCACGTGCCTTTCTGTGACCAGGCCTAAGTTTAGGTTCATGTTTGGGGCAGACCCTAAGGACCCATGCCCAATCAGACTGCAGTCATTTCCAAGGGCAGATGGAATGGACCATATACTTGAGCAGACCATAAAAACCTAGTGATTTTTGCTTCCACTTAGTGATGAGACACATTTTGCAAACAACCTGGTCTGAATAAACTTGCACAAAATATTCTATTTATATAATCTCAGGTTAAAATGAAGTATTTTAAAGAGATAAAGGTGCCAACATGAAAACTGAGCCACCATGCAGAATAGCACTATATCCATATAGATGAAAAAAACAGAAGTGAACAGACAAATGGAAGATTTTAAGCACATGCAGTGGAAGAAGTGAACAATAATATCTACATCCTCAAAATCAAATCAGCAATTTTTCTTTTAATTCCAGTTTGCAATGCTTCCAAGTGCATGTCCACCTAAAGCGTCAATTTCCTGATTAGATGACTGGTTAAACCAAGCTTTAGATCTACCTGCATCTCAGAAAGGACAAGAGAGGTATATAAAGTAAGGAAATAGTTTTGCTGAATAGCCTATTATCAAAGGAGACTAAGAACTTTATAGCAGTAGTAACCCTTACATTACTGAGTCACTTCTTCCAGTTTGGTTTGGTTTCTGAATTTTGGAAAAATAAAGAGTTCCAGGTGTTCATGAAATGTTCTCTGCATAACAAAGAAGAATAAGATGGAAGCAAGCTGATATGGCATCCATTTCCCCATGTCTCATAAGACTGAACAGCGTTATTTCCTTCAAAATCTCTTGTACCAAAATCCCTTTTTGCTTGTCATAGAAATGAAAAAGAGATCCTAAGTGAGACTTTCACATCTATAAATAGGATTAGTTTTAATAACACTGACAAAAATATGTATTTTAAAAGGAGAGATTAATTTTAAATTAAGTTAATAATTTTAGCATAGCAGTATTTCCTACAGAAAGGAAGAGATGGTTTTTCCCATCAGTAGTAGCGTGATTATCCTTTCCATGGGAAGTTCTAGATGTTAGACTGGCTTTAGCTAGAAGTGACTAGCCAGATTAGATGGAACAATCTATCAAACACCTTTGACAGAATAAAACAAGTCTATCAATGGGAAAAAAATCTTAATTAGAGATGATTTGCAAAGTGAAATTACTGAAAGCACCATGGCAAGTCGTTAAGAGTTCAGAGGACCAGTTAGCAAGTTCATAATGGATTTAGACACATGCAGAACTGTCATGCCATCAGCAGCATTCTCTTTTCCAGTTAAAAGGATTAGCCTAGGCTTAAGAGTGTAAAACAATGACAGGGAAGTTGCAGATGTGAAATGCTATCAGCATTATACGTTTAGTATATCAACAGATCCTGAACTAACCTTTGAAGTTCAGGTTCATGGTGGCTGAGCAAGACCACCCCAATGTCGGGTTTATTTTTATTTTCTTCATGGAAGAGACAGGAAAAAGCAAACAAACTTTGCAGATAAAAGGCAAGAGAATGTAATGTTACAATTCCCTTTTTGCAGAAAGGTAACCTACTGATTTTACTTTCAATGTGATGCTTCCTTGCCAAGAGACTATGTTTACTGAATGAGAAAGTGAGACATGAAGCACTTGCGATGCAAAGGACAAAGGGAACTTGGCTGATCTGCCCATTGCCTGTAGGAAACTCCACGGACCAGCACTAACTGGATCCGTGCAGTCTCTAACATGACACACCATTTTCAACCCAGCTCAAAGCAGCTTTTTTAGGCAAGGGTAGTGTTTACTGTCAATAAGGACAAAGTGTCCTGCCTCAAGAGGAAGTGTCCACGGTCAGACTTCAGGGTTGTAAGTTTCCATTGCAAGAGAAGCCCAGGTTGCACTACTCTGCTTAGGATATAGAAGTGAAAGAGGCATTCAAGAATGCTGAATAGCCTACCCAAATGCTAAGTAACAGCTAATTAGATGTACTATAGCTGTAAGAAAATAAAAAAGAGATGGAAAGTCCTTACAAAGCAACATCTAAAATACATAGCCCTAGGTGAGTACTGTCTTTTATCTGCCTTAAAGTGCAATGAAACACTGTAGATAGCATAAAGGCTACTCATGATCCCTTTCATTATAATCTGGCGTTATATGTCATCAAAATGCTTCAACAAAGTTCCCCAATGGGTGGCCAAACAATCCTGCCAGGGATCCAGTCTTCAGAGACTTCTCTTTCTCACTATGATTCCCAGAGAAGATCTTTCCTCTTCACCAACACTTGCTTTCATAGGAGAGCACCACTGTTCCACCCACGGAGTGAGAGACTCTGCTCCACAACTAGAACGTGATTGAGCCACAGCTGGCTGCAGCTGCTTCTGCTGTTGCGGGGTTCAGAGCTGTCACTATCCCTCCTGCTCTGACTGGCCTCTCACTAGCCAGACGGCTCTTCGGCTCAGGCACACCTGAACCCCACACCTAGCACGGTTTCAGGCCAAGGAAGCTGCCTGAAAGTTGCCTCCGCTGTCCCGGCTCAGCCCTCAGTGCCTCTCTCCTCACGCTGGGTCCGTCCTGTCAGCTCCCCACCGGGCCCCAGGCCGAACCGCGGCCGGGCCGAGCGCAGCGTGGAGGCGGCAGACCTAGCAGCGGCCCCAGGGCCGCCGCGCTGCCCGCTCCCGGGGCCATAGGCTCGCGTTCGGGCTGGGGCCCGCGGCCTTACCTGCTTCTGGACGTCGGCATCGCTGAGCGCCATGGCGGCGGCGTTGGCGGCGGAGCTCCAGAGAAGGTGGCTAGGGCCGTTGGCGACCGCGAGTGGAATCAAATCCGGTTCGGGTCACAGCTGGTGCTGCTGCCGCTGTGTCACGCCGCCCCGCCCACCTGCTCCTCCGGGCCAATAGAAACCTGAACGCTGGCTGGCGTCATGAGGGTTGGTGCTTGCATGCAGCAGACTGCCATCTTGTGGTTGGGGAGATGTGTTGTCTTTCGCCCCCTTCATGACGGGTGAAGGGGGCTGTGCCGCGCCGCGCCGCCTTTCCTGTCGGGGGAAAGCTTCCTTCCTTCGCCCTCCCGCCGGTTGCAGAGGCTGCAGCTGCCCTGACGCCGAGCCGGAGTGAGGCAGCCGGGTCAGCCCGGCGCTCCCCGCCATGGTGGTGAGCCTTGAGGGGACAGGCTCGGACGTCAGAGTTCAGCCTAAGAGTTCAGGGACAGTGAAGGGAAGAAGTAATTTTTCCCTTGTATGTAGTGTTTTTAAGGCTTTGGCTGGAATACTGCATCCCAAGAAATGTCATGATGTGTTTAACTTGTAGCAGAGAGAAATTAAACATGAAGAGAAACTTGCTTCTAAGGTCCTCAAGTAGATTTCTTTTGGCAATGCCTTGGGCTCCCCGTCACAGGATGCTTTGGTATCTCAAGGTCACTTTCAGCTGTCAGTCATATAAAGCTGTGAAACGCTGTTTACAAAATGTTTTTCCAGGTTTGGACTCACAGAGAGAGATCAAACTAGCTTTTAAACCCACACCTGAGGGGTGTGTGGGTAGCACTAAGGAGCACAAAGAGAAAAGCAGAAAGATGCAGGGAGCAGCTGGCTGAGCAGAGGGGAAGGACAGCCATGCAGCTGGCGGTGGGAGGCCATGGCCTTCAGGTGGAGGTGGCTGCAGGAAGTCTTGTGATGGTTCCCTCAGTTCTGTTCTGCTTTGATGATTAACAGCCATGGCACCAGCATTTCATTGTAGGAATATGTGGTGGGGGTTCAAAGCATTATCATTGTCATCATTATTTTCTGTCATTTTGTGATGCAGAAATGTACAGGACCATTTTCAAATGATGTGTTGATTCTTCAGGAGCTCTGTTACTGCTTCCATTGTTTTCTTTACAGCAAAATGTAAAGCAATCTTCATAACCTGTGATAGTATTTGTTCATTTTAGCTGGCAGGAAGCTTGTGTTTTCATTCTGCAGGTACATTTAGTTGAAAAAATAGAACTGTTCCTTACAAATCAGCGTCAAATGTGCTATTTGTCATATCTGTGCTTCTTCCTGGCTTATTTCAATGTTGTTAATTTTATTGTGCCTTTTTTCTATGTAAAAAAAGTTTATTATAAAAATATGTATGTAACTTTAGTATTTTTTGTATTGCAATTGTTACAACGCAGGGAATCAACTTGTATTTTGGGGCTTGAGAACACTTTAAACTGTAACACTATTACACTTTACTATTATTTCAAGCACAATCTAAATAATATTAAAACAATCAGAAGTATATTCTGTGACACCCCCCCCCCAGCCTTATGGGAAGCTGTTTGGGACTCTGACGCAGCTAACCCACACCTAGAGTCATCCAAACTGGATTAGGGCCGCGGAAACTCAGTTGCCATCCATTCTTTTCCTCAAAATCCGCGAGGAAAACGCGAAGGGGTTAATACGAATCCTCCACTCGCGTTTTTCTTTCCTACGTGTCCCCTTGACCGCGGAAAACCCGTTCAAGCCGGTGCCCGCCCCGGAGAGGGGCTTCCCTCCTCCCCTCCTCGCGCGCCGGCGCCCTCCGCTGAGCCCCAGCTCCGGTGGCCCACCGGGCGAGACAGGGCCGCTCCCGTCCCCCTGACCACCCCCGAGGCGGAACGGCCGGCCGCACCTCTTCCCCCCTCCTCGGGAAGTCACGTGGCGGGAGAGGCGTCCTGCCGCGCCCCGCCCTTCGGCGCGGGCCGTGACGCATGACACAAACTGCTGTGACGTGATGCCCCGTTCACCGTCCCCTCCTCCCCGCCCCTCCATCATGGCGGCGGCGGCGGCAAATTAGGGCAGAGCTCGCATCGCCGCGCGCGCGCGCGCCCACCACCCCCCAGCGGACCGACCCGGAGCAGCGGCCGCTCCTCGCCCGGCCGGCCGGCCTGCCCCCCCTCCCCTCCTCCTCCTTCCCCCGCGGCGCTCGCAGGTGAGGAAGGGGGTGGGAGCGGGCGCGTGATCTATTGATTTATCGATTTATTTTCCCCTCGCGCCCCCGCCGGCCGGGAGTTGGTGGGGGGGTGGGGAGCGGGCACGAGAACGGCGCAGCCGTTAGGCAGCTCGGCGGCCGCGCGCGCCTCCTCTTCTCCCCCCTCTCCCCCCCCGCGCGTTGTCTGCGAGGGGAGGGGGGAGGCGGCCGCTCTCCGCGGGGTCGGTGGCCGGAGAACTTCCCCGCGGGGGCGGGGCGCGGCGTGGCCACGCCCCTCGGTGGCCGTTGGCGCCCCACCCGCCCCCGCTGTGACTGCGGCTGAAGGACGCGTCCCTCCGTCCTGCCGCGCCCGGGGCAGCCCCGAGGGCCGGCGGTGGCAGTGGTGCCCCCAGCGTGTCCCTGGGCTGCGGGACCGGTGCCGCCCTGGAGCGGGTGGCCGGGCCCCGCCCCGCGGTGTGGGAGTAAGGGGCTGCGCCCCCTCCGTCCCCTGACAGTTCCTGAAGGGCGGCGGCAAGGAGAGCCGGCGGCTCCTCCGCTGCGGGGGCTGCGGCCTGCCTGCCCGCACCTGCCGCTGTAGCGCATAGGCTGTGACTCCCGCGCGGACCCCGCCGGCTGACTCATCCCAGCTTTTTTGCTCCTTGCCGTTTCTGCCCAGATATTTATATCTCATTCATCGCCGTAGTAACTGAGTAGCTTACGCTGCACTCTCGCAGGCTGCTCGTCCGCTCCGGCTCTGCGTTTGTCTGGTGCTGTTGAAACTTAGGGTGAGCGCAGGGCTTCTGCCCTACCTATCTGGCCTCTTGTTCACTGTCAAATCCAAATAGCGCTTGGCAAATTAAAAAAGAAAGTGAATGAAAGTTTGTTAATGAAAGCTGGGTTTGTCATAATTTAATATTGTGGTAAGATTGTTTAAAGCTAGAAAATATTAAGAATCTTTCCAGTAGATAATTCATGCAGTTTTTGGTTTTATTCCTAAAAGAAAAATCAAACCGCTTGCCTAGAATGCTCGCTTAATTACATTTCCCTCTAAGGTCAACTAAAACCACTGCCTAGATAAATGACTGTCTTAATTTCCAGTATTTCTATCCATTGAGTGCCACTAGAGGATCAGTAATGGATGCAGTATTGATTAATTTCCAGTAGGAATTGACATATTTGAACTCAGTTCTCAGTTTATTAAAAACAATCTCGTAGTCATACCATCATATATTGTTGGAAAAGTACTCTGAAGAATATATCTTCCATCGTGATCAGGTGCTTTGGAAAGTCTTACCTGTTACATGAAGTGTTTTCAGAGACAAACTGCTGCAAGGTTAAACTAGTCCACACATGCAAGTCTCATCCAAAATCCCCACACAAGCCTTCCGGTAAGGTTGCAGAGCGCTTGAATATTTTCCATTTTGTTGATATAGGGTGTGGTTTTGTAGACCTGCAACTCCTTGAGATTTGGTACATTTGGATAAAGAGCACCATACGGATGTAAGGCTGTAGATTAGAGTGAAGTGAGTGGTTACCTGTTGCAGAGATTGATACCAGGTGGATGACCCAAACCCATGAATATATCAGTGGCACGCTGCCCTAAAAATGATTTGAACTCCAGTGCTACCATTTTGTTTCCTCCCTAAATCTCTCTGTCCGTGCTTGGGTGAGCACTTGCTGACTGAGACCATGTGTGCTTGGAAATCATCCTCCAGCAGCAGGAAGTATTCCGCTAGAGCAGCGGTCTGGGATGATTAAGTTTGTAGCTGGTAAGTGAGGCTTGGTAAACTGGACTGTAGCTGGCATCTGCATCCAGCCCTAGATTGACTCTGTTTTCAAGTGGGACTTAACTACAGTGTTATTTGTAAAAAGAAGGTAGTCTGTGACTGTGCTATTGTTTCTGGACCTGTGTTTTTATTCCATTAGAAATCAGTAGCAATATTGATCACCTACTGTTTTGTTTATAAACATGCAGCAAAATACTTAGTAAGGCTACAGCTCTAAATGCAAAAGGCAAGTCTCTGACCTGCAACAATCAAATAGATACGCAGTAGATCTTGGTGGCAGCTGGTGAACTGTTCTTATGGGCAGCATCATAACGCTGTTGTATTTTGTCTTTTGAATGATGCACGGTAAACGCAGCTTGATGCACGCTAGGACTTTGCAGGTGAGGACTGAAACATAGCAGAGCCTCATCGCGAGGGGATTATATTCACTGTATTCGTTGGTAGACTTGCATTGCCCGTTATCTAATGTATAATTCTTCTGTGGATTACAATGTGACAGATTGCATGAGGAAATGTCAGTCTGGCTGGAACTCCTGTTCTCAGGTCGGTTGAGCAGCTCAGCCCACATGAAACAAGTGACAGCAGGGTTGGAGGAGTAACAAGCGAAGTAAGCTTCAACAGGTGTAGCTTTTTATTCTTCCAACAGTGCAGGAATTGAGAAGGGTGAAATTTTTTTGTAGGGAGTAATTGGTAATAATTTTGATCTCTTTAGCTTTTTAAGACACAGTATGCTTGCAGTGAATCTCTTACACCAGAAGTAACCTTTTTGCCCTTGCTTTGAGGCTTATGTAGTCTGTATCAAATGCCTTGTTTCCTCTGCTCCATTACATCTCCCATACAAGCCTTTGTCTTAGTCTTTTAAAATTCCATTTTGCTTCTGTAGCAGAAAGCTCTCCTTCCTCTGATCTGGTCTCTCAAGCTGCGTGTCCTCTTTCAATCCCACTCATTCCTGAAAAATGGCCTTTTCTGAGATATTTACAGTATCTGAGTCAATATTTCTCTATTTCTTTTTGTAAACAAAAGCAGTAATTCACAATTCAAAATGAGTAATTCAGTTACTGTGTTGTGGGCTTTTCTCAAAGGAAGACCAATGATTCTGAAGTGCTTTTCCAGTCTGACATTCTTCTATGTGGAGCTGAAGATATTTCTTCCATTCAAGTTCTTAAATGTACCTTCTCGTTTCGGTGTAAAACTACCTCTCAGAATATATCAACCAAAATGATGAATTTTTTTCATCCAAAGCTTTTTTCCTTCATTCTTTTCCCAGGGAAACATTAACCACTATTTAAATAAGCTGTGGTCTCATTTTCTTTCTCTTTTTTTTTTTTCCCTCCTCCCTCCAGAGGTGCTGAGCTAAGCATGCTGAAATTTTCGTGGATTAGGCCTCACTGTTGCATATGGATCAACACGCTTGTTTTGCTTGACTGTTTTTTTCTTTCATTTTTTGTGTTGATTTGGAATTATGTTTTGAACAATAATCTTTTTTATATATTCAGACTTGTTCTTTGATCCACAGTGTAGTGTCTGAATGTCTCTGGACGATCTGTCAGACCGATTCTTTTAGGACAGATCAGTTCAGGTTGTCTGGAGGGGCTCCCGTTCACTGTGTAGGCATTGCGAGAAGTATGTTGTTTTCAGGACTGTGGATCTCTACTGAACAAACTGGAACTGAAACATGCTGGGGAGCTTTTGCTTTTTGGTGAATGTCATCTTTCACACCTGGAGTGTGAAGATACGATGTAGTGATGGCATCTAGTGATCTGGTCTGAAGAGTAGATCTATTGTTAAAGGATCCTACAGTCTTCTGAGCAGTTATTTTTTCCCGGTCTCCCTGTGGAAGTGGCTGAAGGGTAACTGTGTGTTGTGCAAAAACTGCGCTTGTCCTCTGCTATAATTCCTTACGTTTCTGAAGCATGGTATGTTGCCTGTAGAACACTGGGCTGGAAGAGACAACTTAAATGTAGGATTTAAGTTGATGTTGATCAAAAGTTTCAACATTGGTTCTTTCCTATATAAATCACTACTTCAAGCCATAGCAAAGACTCAACTGAATCTTTCTAGTAAAGGATTTCAAGCATTTTGAAATACGTGGCAAGAGTGTAGTCTTCATGAAAGAGTCCTCCTCTGCTGTCAATACTGAATGAGTTTCAGAAACTACAGTTGCTAAAGATTAAAGAAGGAACGCTTAGCCAATTTTACACCAGCTCTTTTCCTTTTGCAGCTTTTAGTTTGACAGATAAATTTTTCTTTGCCAAGCTACCTACTCAAACGGTAACCATGCCACAGCACAGTTATAGTTCTGTTTATCCTCAGTAACCAGTTCTACTGCTATTAATCTGAATTCCTTTCCAGGCAGGAGGAGGGTTAGAAATTAGCCCAGACATCTTGCATAGCTAGACAAGTCAATGCTTTTCTTTTGCTTGCTCTGTTTATTATTATTATATTTAATCTTGAGGCTTCATTTGCAGATTGTGCTTTGGTTTGGTTCTCTCTGTTAGTCTCAAGGCATTTCCAGCATAATTGGGAACGCTGTTGAGATGTTCCCACTTCTGTTCCCTGTATATAGCATTTTTCTCATTCTGACTGCTTTAAACTTGGTTTAATTTTTCTTCTAAATGTAACTGGAGTCTCACACTAGTAAATTGTCTAGCTCCTTCAGTATCTGTTAAGTAGCTGTTCTGCATGTTTTTTGCATGCTTTTCATTTAGACATCCATTCTGATGGCTACTACTTGTTTGGGAATGACTCTTTGAAGTGATGGAGAACTCAATTTTGAGACTTTATCTTAAAGCCCTAAATATTATTATTTGATTCATCAAGTTGATAGCACGTTGGAAGTAGTTAGAATGGTCTGTTTTGGAAGGGACATTAAAGATCATCTAGTTCCAACCCCCCTGCCATGGGCAGGGACACCCTCCACTAGACCAGGTTGCCCAAAGCCCCATCCAGCCTGGCCTTGAACACTTCCAGGGATGGGGCATCCACAGCCTCTCTGGGCAACCTGTTCCAGTGCCTCACCACCCTCACAGTGAAGAATTACTTCCTAATAACTAGTCTAAATCCACCCTCTTTTAGCTTAAAGCTGTTAGCCCTTGTCCTATCACTATATGCCCTTGCAAAAAGTCCCTCTCCAGCTTTCCTGTAGGCCCCTTCAGGTACTGGAAGGCTGCTATAAGGTCTCCCCGGAGCCTTCTTTTCTCCAGGCCGAACAATCCCATCTCTCTCAGCCTGTCCTCATAGGAGAGGTGCTCCAGCCCTCTGATCATCTTCATGGCCCTCCTCTGGACTCGCTCCAACAGCTCAATGTCTGTCTTGTACTGGGAACCCCAGAGCTGGATGCAGTGCTCCAGGTGGGGTCTCATGAGAGCGGAGTAGAGGGGCAGGATCACCTCCCTCGACCTGCAGGTCAGACTTCTTTTGATGCACCCCAGGATACAGTTGGCTTTCTGGGCTGCAAGCACGCATTGCCTGCTCATGTTGAGCTTCTTGTCCACCAAGACCCTCAAGTCCTTCTCCTCAGGGCTGCTCTCAATCGATTCTCTGCCCAGCCTGTAGTTGTGCTTGAGATTGCACTGATCCATGTGCAGGACATTACTCTTGGCCTTGTTGAACTTGAGGTTCACATGGGCCCACCTCTCAAACCTGTCCAGGTCCCCCTGGATGGCATCCATTCCCTCCAGTGTGTCGACCACACCACACAGCTTGGTGTCATCGGCAAACTTGCTGAGGGTGCATTCGATCCCATTGTTCGTTATCCAGACTGTTCCTAATATAAAGAGCTAAAACATGTTGATTAATCTGAAACATCCTTTCAATCTGTTCTATGGCTTTTCCCCCACTTCTGTGTTGTTTTCTGACTTTTTTTTTTTTACCTTGTCCTTTATGGCTGTTTTTAATTCCTCTCTACCTTAGTTTTTCTTGCTCTTTTTATTTGGATGTTTGAAAAAAGTGACAAAATGATTAGAGTTTTACAGGGAATTCTTTGGCCAGATGTTGTCGTTAGGTATGGATTTCTGTTTTATAAGTATTAATGTCTGGGTGAGAAATCCAAGACACACAACCATCTGTTCTTCCAATGCCTGCAATGAATGTGGAATTTCCTCTGTTGACCATATGTTTTCCATTGCTGTTGGAATAGTAAAATGAATTTGAGGCACTTGTGGTCAGTTTTTCTGCATTAAAATTTTTTAGAGAATCTGGGAAAGCAAAGAATTGGGAAAGTACTCACTGGAGCTTAGGGGAGGAGTGGCTCCTCAGAACCTGTATTTTTACCTCCAGTTGTAGTTAACTGAGTCTTCAGAATCCCTCAAAAACTCTTTGCATGAATACATGTGTGTTTTTGTGTGTGGTCAAGGTGAGAGGCATTAGGAGGCGGACACATGGTGAGGAACTGTTCAGTTTGCTTTAATGTGACAGTATGTGCACCAAGCAGTAGTGAGAAATGCCACTGCTGGCGGCAGGCAGGCAGGGCCTTGGACTAGGGGGCAGCTGGTTTCGCTCTGCACGTTCTTATTAAAATAAGAATGCATAGGATATCAGGGCAAAACCCTGGATATTACTTTACGATTGTTACATAATTCCTTGTTATGTATGAGTTCATGACCTATTGCAGCAAAACAATCTATTCTTTCCTTACAGTCTTCCTCAGTTACCCAGAGAAAACCCTACGTGCCCCATAAGAGCACTGCCGCATCGCAAGCCAACCCGATGGCGTCCTCTACTGCTGTGCCTGTAGGATTTCACTATGAAACAAAATACGTAGTTCTCAGCTACTTGGGACTTTTATCACAAGAGAAGCCGCAGGAGCATCCTCCTCCTTCAACTCAAGGTAATATTTGCATATTCATCTGTACCCGTTTACATGTGCAACTGTATGCAATTAGTTCTTCAACTCTTTGTGCGTGGATGCAGACTGTTAGCCTGATGTTCAGTGTAATGCATCTCTTATTTTATTCATTTAAAATAATGGGAAGAGATGATGATCAAGTAAAAGCTGTTTGTATTTAGATTACTGTTTTAATTTGAGCTATGCCAGGGCTGATTGGTGTTTATGAAGTAAATAAGTGGTTTTAGTAGCTGTCTAAAGGTTAGGAGGGATGAATGTATATTATCTTCACTGAGCCATCTTGAGAATTTGAGCCTGTGCTTGCTTTTTTTGGGAGGCAGGTGGAAGTAAGCAGGGATGAGGTGGTGTTTACTGGCATAAACTCTAAGCGATGACTTGAGCAATCTGATGTGCTAAATAGTTTTGCCCTATTCTGTTAACGCTTCTGTTGTTGTCAGTCAGTGGTAGTGCGGAGATGTGAGGCTTAGCATGGCCTATGCTGCATTTATTCATTTATTTTTAAGACGTCAAGGACTGCGTGGAGTCAGAGTCTTCCAGAAGACGTTCATGCATATGGGAGGTTAAATAAGTAAATAGGAGGCAGAATAAAAGAAGTTTGATAGATTGTGTTTCACATAAACCTAGGTTATAAAACTTCCTTTATTTTGTGGTAGCGTGCACTTAAACAATGGCATTTGTCAAGATTGTTTTGGTGGCTTGTTAGCTCTTAATGAGTTTCAGTCACTACTAGTTCCTGTGATTCAGAACTTATTTTGATGAAAGCCGTATTAAAAACAAAACAAAACAAAAGACAGACTTCAGAATCTTTTTTTTCTTGAACAAGCACTTAAGAATGCATACTCTGTCATTTACTGAACTCACCTGTCATGAAATGAGAAATTCCTGAAAAGATAGCATCAAACATGACAGAAGTAATTTTATCAGTTTGCCACTAAAGCATATAGCATATGCTGGTTATATATCATTTATAAAATTGAATTTATTTAACATCTTTGTTGGCGACATGGACAGTGGGATCGAGCGCACCCTCAGCAAGTTTGCCGATGACACCAAGCTGTGTGGTGTGATCGACACACTGGAGGGAATGGATGCCATCCAGGGGGACCTGGACAGGTTTGAGAGGTGGGCCCATGCGAACCATGTGAAGTTCAACAAGGCCAAGTGCAAGGTCCTGCACGTGGGTTGGCACAATTTCAAGCACAACTACAGGCTGGGTGAGGAATGGATTGAAATCAGCCCTGAGGAGAAGGACTTGAGGGTCTTGGTGGACAAGAAGCTCAACATGAGCTGGCAATGTGCGCTTGCAGCCCAGAAAGCCAACTGTATCCTGGGGTGCATCAAAAGAAGTCTGACCTGCAGGTTGAGGGAGGTGATCCTGCCCCTCTACTCCGCTCTCATGAGACCCGACCTGGAGTACTGCATCCAGCTCTGGGGTTCCCAGTACAGGAGAGACATGGAGCTGTTGGAGAGAGTCCAGAGGAGGGCCACGAAGCTGATCAGAGGGCTGGAGCACCTCTCCTATGAGGACAGGCTGAGAGAGTTGGGATTGTTCAGCCTGGAGAAGAGAAGGCTCTGGGGAGATCTAATTGTGGCTTACCAGTACCTGAAGGGGCCTACAGGAAAGATGGTGAGGGACTGTTTATCAGGGAGTGTAGTGACAGGACAAGGGGTAATGGCCTTAAGCTGAAGGAGGGTCGATTTAAATTCATAGAATCATAGAATGGTTTGGGTTGGAAGGGAAAATTAGATGTTAGAAAGTTACAACTTTTTAAAAAAAGTTATAACTCTACTGTTAGAGTGGTGAGGCACTGGAACAGGTTGCCCAGAGAGGTTGTGGATGCCCCATCCCTGGAAGTGTTTAAGGCCAGGTTGGATGGGGCTTTGGGCAACCTGGTCTAGTGGAGGGTGTCCCTGCCCATGGCAGGGGGGTTGGAACTAGATGATCTTTGAGGTCCCTTTCAACCCAAACCATTCTATGAATCTATGATTCTATGATTATTACTGAAACCTCTAACAAATATTTGAATTAAAACTGAATAAAGAGGAAGCTACAAATGCTTAAATAAAAATGTAGTCAGTTAAGAGGACTTTCAAGCTCCTGAATAAAGATAACTGTTAAGTCTACTTTTCAGATATTATTTAGATATGTTAGCATGTGTGACAGCAGGGTGTAGTTGGATTTGCTATTAAAATACTCCAAAGCATTAATGTTTTTCAAATCTGTTCTTTCAGCCCTATTGCTCTAAACCTTCCCTTCTAAACAGGAAATTCTCCTGCATTTCCCCAACCCTCCCTCCCAAAACCAGACAGTGAATACAACTTCTCCTTCCCTGGTCATCTTTCACTGAAATTAGATCTCTTTTTCAGTGTTTTTACTGCTTTCTGATCAAAGGTTCTGGATAAAATAATTTTCCCTTACTTCTAATCTGCCATGTTATTTCTCATTCTGTTCTGTAATGCTTTGGATGGACTTCAGGCTCCTACTGAACTAAGGGCAAACACTTCATCCTTCTGGTTCAGGATTTGTTTCATTCTTTCCTAACTCACTTTTCCTGGTGCTTTTCTGCTTTCCGCACTTCCAACAGCTTTCCTTTGTCTGACAGTTACTTTATAAAAATCCTTTCTCCTATTTCTTTATAATTCTTTCTCCTATTTCTCTCGTTGCTTGTAACTGAGCAGTTGTTTCAACTGCACTCCCAGGGTATGTGTGGTAACAGCCCTGTGTTATTTTGAAGTACTGTATGCATCTTCTTTGAATATTAAGTAGGTTATATACGCAGTCTGTGTCTCCTTGTTGTCTAGCATGTGACTGATGCCTGCTTGCGGAGAGCTGTACCAAAGCACTCTGGTCTATAGGCTCTATGTTCTCCCCTAGGGAGGCAGCGAGAGAAGCAGCAGCCTGTAATGGGTATTACCTGCAGCGCCTAATGCACTGCTGGGAGGTAGCTGGGTGTTACAGTAACAAGTGTGGTCTGAGAAACCTGGTTGGAACAAAAGAGATGTGAAAGCCAGTAAATGAAAATGAAGAGTTGTTGTGTAGAATCCCATCACGAAGAGGAAACTTCTGGGTTTTTGTAAGGAAAACATGTGAGAGATAACAGGATGGCATTACATCGTGCTTGTCAGTGTGTTTTTTCAAGCAGCATCACGAACCATTGATACAATATCTTGACTGATCCTAACTTCTTTTCATTGATGGCTTTTGTGGTACTTTAAAATGCTGGTCAGTAGTCTTTCTACCCTCTGTGGTTGAACACCGTTGATTTATGAATTGAGAGGACTCTGATACAAAGTACCTGTCACTTAATCTTATTTTGCTTTAATTTGGTTACTGTGCTGACAGACCTTTCATGGGAAACAATTGAAACAATGAAGTTTGGCTTTTGCCTGTTTCTATTTTAGTTGCAGAACACTTCTCAATTTTATGTGTTTCATTCATATGAGGCATTGACTCTGGTATCTGGTACTTTCTCTTCATATATTTTTCTTAGATCCAAATAAGTCCTTACTCTTTGTCTGATTTCTGTATCATATTACAATATAAGGCGAGTATCCAGAAAGGCTGGCTTTGTCCTCACTGTGTTAACCTCCTTCATCTTCTTCGGTATGGGAGAGTGAGGGACTCCTCTAGAGGGCAGTTCAGAGCAGGACCCTGATTACATTCACCTTCTGTCACCCGCTGGAGGACCTTCTCCCTTTCCATCGCATGTATACAGAACATGGGGAAATAAGGCACGCTAGGTGTAGTTAGTATTTCTGTACTTCCCTTGAGACTCCTTCTACAGCAGTCTCCCATGTTTCAGTGAAGTTTCAACACTCCAGTTAAACCAGAGAATGTATCTGATAGGTCAAAATAACAACCAAAAAAGCCATCTTTCCCAAAAGGAGTTGTACTATTTTATCTCTGCTAGAACTGGTAGGAGAAATTGAATGCTTTTGTCCATTCCCCTCCCTTTCCTCCAGTGGTCATCTCCCCCAAACCTCTGCTTTCCTGCATTTTGTATCAGCAAGTTCTTTTACTCATGTATGTCTTTTTATTCAAAAAGATAAGAGCAAATCTTTAAGATATTTGTTAGATTTCATGTTAAAACATCTCATTTTTTGCAGACATAATATGCTTTACCAGATCGATGGTTTTCAGAGGGATTTTATTTAGTGAAAACTCAGACAAATTACACAGAAAATTACTTCACTGTATTTCCTTTTGGATCTCTTGGTTGGTCTTGATTTTGTTGCAAGAAAGATGGCTTCAATTACAAGAGCTAAAAACACTTCTGGCTTCAAGCAAAGAAGGCCGATCTAAGTCAACATCTGATTACTACTTTGAAAGCTTTATTTAGATAGTTTCTCTTCAGTGCAGGGACTGAAGAGAGGACCATCCGCAGTATTCCAGGCTCTTGAAGAAAAGCCAGTTTTATTGGACAAACCAATCTTTTAACATCACAGCTCTATAGTATTCTCTAGTTGATTTCAGGGTCTCCAGAGGAAAATCCAGCAAACGTAACGTGGCAGTAGTTTGAGAGATTGTTCCTATTACCGTTTTGGCAGAATAGTGATTCTGCATAGCACTCACTTCACTTTAAATAAAGCAAAGTCCTCTAGCAGTAAATTCTGTTAGTTTTGGTTGGTTTTCAGGTAGGTGAATAATACAGATTGCTTGGATAAATCCAATAAAACACACACCATAAGACACAATCTGTGTAAATTCATGTGGTTTGAGGCAACAGATGAGCACAATTATTTAAAATGTGTGGAAGCTCTCAGTTATCTGTTCATTAGATTCTGGAGAGATGCTTTAGTATTTTTTTCGGAACTCTTGTAATATCTATAACTACTGGTTCATACACAGGAAATAAATACCAAGTACTGGAAAACATTTCTACATTTTTCCCCTTGAAGTTCATGCTCATTATAGAAGTTTCCAGGTTGCTGCAGTTATTAGTACTACTTACTTTTTGAGTCAAAGTACTTTGTTTTTGTGATTCAATATATTTGTATTATAAATGCTTCTTTGTGTTTCATCAAAGGGTAACTTTTAGTGTATTTCTGTTTTTTAAATCTACATCCCCACGGTTTGACCCCATCCCATGAGCCTGTGGCTGTAACAAAGATTCTGAAGGAAAGTAGTTCTTCTGTGTTTTCCTTGACAGAATGAGAAATCTGAAATAATCCCTTAGCTCACATAGAGTCTGGAAGATTTATAACCAATGCTGCTACTGCATGGTGGCATAGATTACTCAAGAGGTGAACAAGGTTTTGACAGTTTTACAGGTTCCCTGAGGTGCATGCTATCCACAGTATTTTAATCGAATTATTGTGCACAGTGTTCTTTTGACCATTTATTATCTGGTTTGGGATTGCTGCATGAAGTGTTGTATATAGTCAGTGATCAAGGCATTTTAGTGGTTTCTAGAGAAATGGGGTTTAGAGAGAAATGGGGTTTACGTTTATTTGTTCACTTGCTTCAGTTAGAAGTGAATTCTGTCACATTTCAGGAAATACATGTACGGATAGGCAGAGATGGTCAGGTTTCATACATTGTGGGTAAGCTCAAGGCTCTTTAGTGGCCATCCCAAATCTACCAGTAGTACCTGTTTTATATGGTTTTGACCGTTGTGGGTTGGATACCTGTCATTGCAAGATTTTCTGTAATCAGGTGACACTTGGAGTGGCTGTTGCAGAGTATCTTGGTTTTCTTCATACTGCATCCCCATATCTTCACTTACTCTTCATAGTACCTACTATTGGTCTGTAGGAAATGAAGGAGTTTTTGAGGTGTTTTTTAGCTTAGATGAATAACTCATTCCTTAGAAACTTTTCTCTTAAGGCAAAACATGCCTACTTTGGCTGAAAGATCACAGGCTGAAAAGGTACACCTTGTAAGTCAGACCAATCCAGTTCGTGGTAACGAGGGAGTTATTTCCTGAACTGAGGCAAGGAAAGGGGAGGTTTGGGGGTATGACTTGGAGTAGAAAGAGGTGGTCCCTCCAAGAATGTGAATTCCCACTTAGGCATCCTTGCTGCCCACAAAAAAATTTGACTATTAGTTGGCAATGTCTTGTCTCTCTTTGGTTCTTAATATTTTGAACTTCTTTAGTTTCTTCTAAGCTGAGCCTTCTTATGGTTTATAAAGAGCTGCTTTTAAACATTTCTCAAATCAAGGGCTACATCTACGTATGGCAGTCTGTGTTCTGAAGTTTGCTGGGATAATGGATATACTTTTCATTAAAGGAAACATGAATATGCTTATAAAGAGATTTCTTATATTTTTGTCACTTCTCAGTGCTTGCAGAAATTTTAGATGCTTACTTATTCTCATTGTTTTAAAAAAGTCTGAGATGTTACATACTAGAATCATGCTGAAAGTAAATTTTGAAGTCAATATTGACTCTACAGAAGTAGAACTTGAAAACAGATGTTGTTAGATCAAACTTAGAAGCATGAAAGAAAAAAAAAGGGGGGACAGCAATCTGTGGCATCAAAGGCTTTCATTGACTATGCATTCACTTGAACTGAAGAGGCATAACACATTTTCAGTCTCTCCTTATAGTTGCTGTTGTCTCTTGTTAGCCATAGTTTGACACTAACACTGTAGAATCAGATGTGCAGGCTCTCTAGCTCTGATGAATGACTTCCCATCCCTCCTCCTCCTGGGATCTAACCTGAGAAACAGGTTAGTCTTGTAATGTTACTAAACTTCTGGAATGGCCTTATCGGTGCAGTTTTACTGAAGTATCACATTTGTTTAGTAGTCATAATACTGTCTGATTGTCAGTGATGCGGGGCTTGATGGACTTTTAGAATACATTTTCCCCTACTTTGCAGGTTACCTCCAAATACCTGAAAAACAAAATCTTAACAAGAACACGCACGTGCAAAAGGGAACATTTATTCCATGAATAAAAAGTAGAATACACTAGCTTCTTTGTGTAAGACCGTGTAACGGAGGTGTGTTTTGTCTTTGGGTTGGGAAGAGGCCTTTCAGAGTCAATTTACCAAAAGCCTGTAGTAGGCAAACCCAGGTTTTTTAGCATAGGAAAACATTCAGTGTTTATGGATCTTACAAGTACCACTTCTGATGTGACCATTTGTGTTGTTAAACAGTGAAAATATGTTCTCATCTACTAGAAGCTATTTTTACTGTTTTATTCTACCTATTTGCAACCTGACTTGGAAGTCATCTAAAGAAGGAAAAGATACCACTCTCTTAGGACCTTTGCTATTGGAATATGCTGTTCTCCAACATGGGGTGCAACTTTTGTTGGTAGCGGTCAACATACAGGAGATGCAGAAAGCTGAAGTCCATTGATAATTAGGGGAATAAACAGGGCAAAGTCACTGCTCTGGGAGGGGTAGGGTTTTGATGTTTTGCACAACTGAATAGTCAGGTGCTATTGGAATCAGCAGCTGCTGCAAAGTTGTGGGTGTTGCGAGATGGAAACCATTGACTGCAGCACTGATTATCTAAACAGCTTTTTTGTATGCTGGCAGCAATGGAATTTCTCTTCCTTCTGTTTTCCAGGTGACTTATTATCAAGTATGACAGCTTGTCATGTGTGATCATCATCACATTAGTCTCGTGAGAATGGGTGCTCTTCTGAATACCCTCATCCCTTCCATATACAGGGTGAAGCACAGGTTAAAAGAAGAGTTTGTACTTGCATATACTTGTTGCGCTTGACTGTGAAGCAGCGGTTTGGTCGTTCAAAGAGGCAACCTTGAAGGGACTGACAAGGCATTAGTGAGTGTCTGTTCATTAACCAAAAGGAGGAACGGTTTGCTCCTCTCTGGAATTTATTGTTCAAAGTGGCAAAGCGAGACTGTTTGAGAAGGGATTTAAGAAGCTAAATAAAGTTATTCTCAACATAGTGATGATGATCTGTGTGGTTAAGTAAAATGGAATTAAAGTGACTATCCGTTCCTTTAAACTGCTCACATAAATAAATGTAAACGTTTTACACTGACTTGTACATTGGTTTAGAAGGATTTTGTCTCACAGATATCTATTGAGTGCTGAGGTTTTTAAGCATTAGCACACATTCAGTGGGTTGATTCTGTGGATTTTTAAATTAACTTTTCAAATATAGGAAACCTTGCAAGCTTATTTCCTAGTGTTTTTTTAAATACAGAAAAAGCACAGTGTACTTTACTACACATCTGTGTGTGTGTTAACTAGTATTGTTGCTTTTATGGTTTTCACACACTCTGATATGAAACCTACTGATACTATGTGTCGATTATGAAGGAAAGAGGAAGGCAATACAACACTTAAAGTGAGTTCAAGGAGATTTAAATAGAGATGAACCAAAGAAAATAGGCAGTTGTTCATAAGGCCAGCAAATTATGATTTAGTGTCATCAAAACAAGAATGAAGACATGCTAGAAAGCTACACTGGGTGTTGCAGGACTTACCTGAAGATTTCGCTATGAAATAGAAGTGATGCGGAAGAAATGGTCAGGTGATACCAATGTTACAGATGTAAATCTTTTCCCTTTTTATTTTCTTCTACTGAGTGAAGAACATTTGTAGAGCAGAACAATGTCTAGATGCCAAGGTAGTGCTGTAGGCAGTCAGTGTAGGTGCAGAAAGGGTGAGATAGGTTGGAGAGTCATCAGTATTTGGGTGCATGAGTAAGAAACAGTGGACATGGGCAACGTAATCAGAAGGTTGGCCAGGAGGTGGTCTTTAAATCATGGGCATGAGAGAACGTGAAGTCCCAAAAAAGAATTCTAAGGAATATTCAGAAGTAAGAGAGCTAAGAAAATGTGTTTTGGGTAGCCCCCTCGCTGATACTGTTGAAAGTAGCAGCGTGCAGGGCTAATGAGGAGTGATAATTCACCCATAACTTATGGAAGAAAATGGCTGGAAGGGGCATTGCTTAGCAAAGGGAAGTTTTGTGGTCAATTTTATTTGTTTTTTTTTTTTTTATTCAAGAGTAAGTTGATACAAAATTCACTTTTATATTTGTGTGGATATAACAGAGGTCCATTTTATCTCTAAGTAGGACATTTTGAGAAACTGAAAGAAAGAAGAAAATTTCAGTGGTAGGCTGTTGATTCACTGATGTTTGGTGAAAATAAAGCAGCAGTTAATGGAACAGTTTTTGTAGTGTGCTTTAAGAATGGGATTTGAAGACATGCTTGAAAGCTGATGGAAGGAATAAAGATGAGCAAACCCAAAGAAAAAGCAGATACATAGCAAGAGTTTTGAGTTGGAACTCTGTCCCAGACATCTAGTCTTTCCATTAGTACCCATCCCATAAACCAGTTACTTGAGTTGTTACCTTGCCGTACAGCCTTATATTGGAAAGGTTGACATTCAGCAGGCAGTTCCTTAAATATTCAAATGTTTTAAATAACTTGGCTTGCTTGGAAACAGTTTTGTGTCTCTGTTTTGCTGTAGCAAAACAAATTAAGACGATTGCGAGTCTATGTAATCTGGAATGATCTGGCTGAAACAATTTCTTGTTACCAAATATCTAGAGTCAGCACACGGAATATGTATTCGTCATCTCAAACCATGGCATGTGTATTTCTAGGGATATGCAGCCATTTCAGATTCCTAAATGACTTGATGAGAATTGACAATTGACTGACAATTGTGGGGTCCTTTGTCTATTGTTACTTGTGAAGCCAGTCTTAAATTATTTCATTGTGGCCTGTAGACTCCTCATGAACAGTGAAGTGATGCACAGTTAATAGATTTCGGGACTCTTCACTGATGTCATTACATAGTTGCTCTGAGTATTTTCGTAGATTTTGCAGGCATCAATATCAATTTTATATTTTGCTACTCAAACCCAAGCTTATGCCTACGTCTGCTTTGTTTTGGTGTAGTTTGATAATGAGTATATTAGTTTTAATGGCTGCTTGTTTATGTGCCTTGGTTTGATTTTGGTCTTAAATTTAAGATGTTTGTTTTTAAAGCTGTTATATGTATTCTGTTTGTGGCTTTACAGTTCTAATTTTTTTAATATATTCATATTTCAAGCACCTATTCTATCTTCAATAGGACTGGAAGTTTATGTGTTTCTGGGTTCATATAATAAAACTTTTGTAATAAGTGCCCTTAACGGATCATACTTTTTATGTTGCTGTCTGAAATAAAACTTTCACCCTGAATTCCTTTATAGTTAATATTTCAATATCATGGTCCATTATCTACCTTATTTGAAATACCATATTTGAATAATTTCTCTGGTTTCTTTTAGGGACTCAACAACAGCTTACAGCACAACATGCTTTGGAGAAAGAGGCTTTGGAGAAGATTAAAATAGAAATAGAAGAGGAGCTAAAACATCTTGATGAAGAAATCTTGGAAGGTGCTCTTCAGATTTTCCCATTTCAATCGATAATCTCTATGCACTATAATGGTGGTTAATTTGTAACAGGCACTCTAGTTAAAGAGATTTTTGGACGCATTGAAGCTCTTTACCGTCCTCCCCCCACAAGATTTCTACACATTGTCACGTGAAGTCAAATAGTTAAATGTTACCGTTTGGAGTGGTGGAGTCTAGCCAAAGCAAACAATTGAATGACATTTAATAGGCTACTATAAATAATGAAATGTAAGCAGCTCTTGAGCTGCTCCAGTTGATGACAGAAGTGAAGTCATTCCTCAGCAGCTAACATTCAGAGGAGTGTGGACTTAAACCATCAGATTTCTCACTTCCACCAGGTTTATTTTTTTTTTACATGCTTTGACCTGTAGATGGGGCTTTTATAAGACTCCCAGTAAGGGATGGTTTGGAATCAACATTTGCTTTGCATGTATGTTGCAAATTGGATATCTGAAGTAGAAAGGCTCTAGATCTGTTTACATTCATCCATATAGATCTTTCTTAGAAGTTTTTAACTGAGAAGGAACAGGTTAGATGAACAAAATATTATTTTAAAAAATGATACTCTAATACTGCTGCAGATATGTCCACATGCAGGCAAATTTTACCATGGAAAAGTGGCTGTCTTGCTGCTCCATCAGGGTTGGCATCGCCTTAAAATGGAGACTAGCTGCACATTCAGCTAACTTGCTGGTTAGGATGCTGGTTAGTTGTGAAATAAGAGCTGGAGGGGAGGTGTAGCTCAAAGTCATCTATGGCTTGTAAGTACCGCTTCCAGAATATATTTGGACTATACTTATTTTACTACAATTTGTTCATAGCATGCTTTGACTATAGAGTTGTGATTTCTTCATCCCTCATGTAAACTGTGTTAGCTGGTGGGATAAGAAATCTAAGACTGTTGATTCTTATATGAATCTATTTTATTTTGTATACTTTTTTCTCTCAGCATTTACCACTACGGGATTTGACTGCCACACTTCCCCAGTGTTCAGTCCTGCCAATCCAGAGAGCTCAATAGAAGACTGCCTGGCTCATTTGGGGGAGAAAGTGTCCCAGGAATTGAAAGAACATCTGCACAAAGCACTGCAGAGTTTGCTTAGCAAGTGAGTTTCCATTTGCTTTCTCAAAGGAGAAGGTATTTACTTTTGCATTGTGACTGCTGCTGAAATGCTAAAGATGGGACTACATTTTGTATTGCATTTCTTTCTTTTTCAGTGTTCCTTTATCTGGCTGTTTTTTTGTTTTGTGTTGTAATGTGCAAATACTTCTTTGTGGTATTTGCTCTTTACAGTAATATAAGTTCTAAATTTTTTTCTAAGCTTTTGTCATTGAACTTCTGAGACTAATTTGAGTTGCTGGTGAAACTAGCAGCTGGCAGCTGCCAATTGCCATTGCCAATTTCATGAGTTCTGGGCTGTAGCCAGATTAACTTATTTTACCTTATAGTTAAGAGTGGAGCTGAAGGTTTGTTGGTAGTCTGGCTCAAGATGAGTAGGAGAGTTTCCTTGGAAGGACGGTACTTAGATGTCTACCATTCAGGTACACATCTGAAGCACATGTGGGCCGCTGGGCTAACCTTGGTGCCTTAAGAGCTGTCCTGCCTGTTTAAGCTTATTGTTTAAATAGCACATTGTACGTGGGATGCTAGTATCTTGATTAATGTCTTTTGCAAATTGGTAAAATTGTTGTGGTTGCTTGGTTTTCTATTACAAATTACGAGCCTGATTTTAATGGATCCACATGAACTACTTCTGGCTGTTCTGAGTGACCTCCAAAATGTATTTGTAGTTGGAAGGTGCTACTTTAGGGACAGTTACATAAATGCAGCATTAGCAAATAGCTATCTGAGTCTGTTTTGTGGATTGATTTAAATAGCATGGCTCAAAAGAAACCGAAAATTTCTAGTGCTACTCTTTCAGAGTTTGCATAGCTGTTCACAAACTGTTTGAACAACAAGGTACTGGAAGACTAGAAATCAGTACCTAAAACTTTCTGATGCATGGGACTTAAGCCTTCCATCCAAGCATTGGAGAGGGATCTCATGCCCTCGTGAAGGTAATACCCTTTATGGCAGACTTCTGGAAGATTATGAATTTGGAAGTCATTCCATCTGAGCATCAGGAAACATGTTTTTACTGTGAGGGTGACTGAGCACTGGCACAGGTTGCCCAGAGGGGTTGTAGAGTCTCCATCCTTGGAGATATTCAAAGCTGTCTAGGCAGCCTGGTGTAGGAGACCCTACTTGAGCCAGGGAGGTTGGTCAGGATGTTCTCCAGCAGTGCCTTTCAACCTCAACCATTCTGTGATTCCTTAACTAGCCCATCTATTCCTTAACTAGTTCCCTAGTCAACAACTAAGGCTTGACTCTTTATGACCAATAAAATTTAAAAATGGCTGTTGAAGGTCAGGTAGGTCAGGGCTTTGGGCAACCTGATGTAGTGAAAGATATCCCTGCCCATGGTCTTCAAAGGTCCCTTCTAACCCAAACCATCCTATGATTCTATGACTGACTTGGATTTCACAGCAAAGGTGCCAAGTAACATCTGACCAGACAGATGAATGTGGTTATCTCATTTTCCATCCAAGGGAAAAGTACACTCTGTTAACTTGGCATTTAACTTTCAGAAACTAATATATATACTGTCTGCTTCTATATGGAGTTTCTATAGGGTCAAAAATTAAGTTCAGTATTGTGTAAACTAATAATTATTTACCCACAGAAAAGAGTATGTGGGGTACACGTTTCTCCTTAAGTGGCAGAAGATATGCTAGTGTGTTCCTCCAGAAATAGCAGAAGCTTATCTGTCTTTACAAGCCAGGCATTTGTGTCATGTGGCCTTAAAAACTTGTACTTGGTATCTTCTAAAGAGCTGAAGTTTTGATAAATACCTCACTACACTAAAAATACTAAAAAACCAGACTGGCAACAAGTTGGAAAATTAACAGTAAGCTTTGCAACCCATCTTTTTTGTGTGTCTAAAATGGTAAATTGAAATAATAGCATTTTAAGTTTAAATGTCTTAAAGGTTGTAGATAATTGTTTTTGGAAAGTTCCTCAGATGAAGTCTTTGAAAATTAAGTGGTTTTAGCTTGTTAGTAGCCTGATGTTCTAGGCTTCTTGTGTTTTCTGTAGGGAAATATTTGCATTCTAAGTTTGGTTTTTTATTTATATATGTATGTACATACATACATATAAAGTCTGAAATGCTTGTGAAAACATGTTGACACACATGCCTTTTTATAAGGCAAACTAGAGCTACTGTTTAATCTCTTGATAATATCCTTTCTGCAGCTGTTGTTGCTTTTCTCATCCCACTGATTGATTTGGGTTTGTGTTTTAAAGGAACTAACGTGCCAAAGAAGAGAATGCACTTAAAATGACAAATCCAAATTATGTTTTCCCCAGTGTGCTTTAACTCTGTTCTTTTACCCATGTTTGCTACAGTAGTGCTATCTGATGCAATACTTACTTTGCTTATATTTTCCTGTCCTCTTATATGCATATAAACAAGTATGTTGTGGTACAGTAGGCTGTTAGACCAAGACAGATTTTTGGAGTTCAATAAGCAGTCTTCTGTCCAATAGCAGTTACCACTATTTCCATTTAAACTAAAGTCTGAACTTGCCTTTTGCCATGATCTGGCTCAGGACAAACACTTTTGAAGCAGTACATCTTCTGCTGTCAGTTGGCAGAAAGTCGTTATTGTTACTGACTCTAAGATACTATATCATCATGGAGGAAGGAGTATGGAAGAGAGGAATTTCATCATCCCCATTCAGAGACGTAGAGATGTGATCAATCTAAAACAGTTATCTGCAGAAATATGAAGGTTTTTTTGTGATCAAAAGTGCTATTTCTTGCAAATAAAGGCTTCAACTCTAACACAGTGTTAATGTGGTCAAGCAGTCTGTGTTGGTTCATAGCCTACATTGTTTATAAAAATTTTACTCTGCATTGGCCTCTATCTCACAGATTAATTTCTTAGTAGAATTTTTTTATCTCTAAAGTCTTAGATTATAAAAAATTATATGCAAGAACTTAGAATTTTTGGTAGCATATCAGAGAACCTACTTATTTAATGTCCATTAAGTTGTAGAGCATCAAATTATTATGAAATTCACATAACCAATTATATGAAATTGTGAAACTGGGAGAAGGTGATGCCTTCCTGACCCTGTCTGGTGCTGGTGTTTTATGTCCGGAAATGTGAGACCTGTTAGCTCTTGAAAATTATTTGCTGTAATACATGTGAAAATATTTTGTTCTCTGGAAACTGAGAATTTTATTTTATTCTTGTTCTTTTGTTTCCTTTTATAACTTTCAGTGTTGGTTTAACTTCTGCAGGCCGGTGACATATCAAGAATATCGAGAGCGCACACAAGAGACAGCTGCTCATGCCAGTGGGTGGAACAAGGTACCAAATAAGTGACTTTCACTTTGATATCTTTCGCATCTATTTGATGTCCATAGTGTTTTTACTAGGTACAGTTATGATTCGTAGAGGACCAAGAATAAAAAGAGCCCAGTTGTTTTTAGTATGAAGTAACTTTCACTCTCAAAATGGTAGCTGTGGACATAATATGTAGTTTTTAGATAATTTAGCCAGACGTTATCTAATGGAATTGTTAGGTCAATCTTCCTTTATTATGGTAAAACGAAAAGTTAGAGTTGTTGTTTGACATTTTTTAAAAAAAAAAATCATTGAACTTTTTTGAATTCCCAAGAGAGAATTATTTCTTTAGCAGTTCTGTAATGAAATCTGAGACAGATGTTTTCATACTATTTCTCTACTGTTTCTTTGCTCCCATCTTAGGTTCAAAATATACGTAAAAAAAAGTGCTGAACATGGTGAAAATAAAAATTGATAGTATCTTCACAATATGTTCAGAAAACATAAGGATGGTGTGCCTACCTGGTTTCAGGAGTAGTTATCTCAAATTAGATGAAGCTTCTTTTTAAAATAAAATGCAAATCTGTAAGTGAACTCTCTTATAATAGTTTTAATGTAGAATGAGTAGAATTACTGTTCACAGATTTATCTTTCATTAATCATTCAAATTCATCATCTTAATTATTCTCTGATGGATTCAGTGGGCATCCGAAAAAGAATGAAGTAAGTATCTGCAAATTTAATCACAAATTGAGTGTTAAAATTTAGTCTTAAATTTAAAATAGAACAAGATTTTTTTCCCCCTCTTTACATTGTTTTTTCCAGAAATACTTTTCCTTAACTAAATTCCCCTGCTTACTTCAGAAACTGATCTTCTAACCAAGGGTGTGGGCACTTTTAAAGCAGTTTATTAAACATCACTTGACAAGTTACTGCCCAGGGCACCAGCTGTTATAATTGGTGTGTGCATGCTTTCAGTTTATCATCTTGTGATTCAGAGCATTTTAATTTAAACAACCATGAAATCTGATTATCAAGAAGGTGGCTTAAATGAGCACATTTTACTTTTCAGTTGGTGAAAACTAAAAACAAGCATAAAACCAGTCATTGTGGCTCAGCTGGCAAGGGAGGGGGTGGATGGAGCTTGTGAGTTGCCTATTATGTCTCCAAATGCTATTGGTACACCCCTCTTGAAGATTCAGCCCTGGGTAGATGGATCAGCCGTGTTTGGGGGTTTGTGATTCAGCCTTTATTGCTGCTACATTTGTGCAGCCCCTGTGGCTAGTGGCTTTTGGTCCCCGTCAGCTTGTGATTGAGAATATCATCCAGAAGATGTCTTTGTCATCACGTTTGTTTACCAGTAGCATTTGTTGCTACAAAACTTATAGCCCACAAGCAAACCAGAATGGAAATTTTGTAGAATAATGCAGCATCTGTTTGTATCATTTTCGTGGTAGCTTGATGCTTCAGGAATGCCTGGCAGTTCCTCTAATAATACTTGTTTTGAGGAGATGGAATACATTTGTGTAGGTTTCATTTCCTTTTAAATTCTTTCGTGATCTTAATCAGAATCGTATTTTATAACAGAAGAGATCTAGATATATTTACTCCAACCTCAACCGAGCTTAATTTTCACTCTAAAGAAGCTGCTGTTGGAAAAATAATTTTAAAAAGTGGCTATAAATAGACACAGTGTTAGTTCTAATTAGCAGGCATACAGCAGCGAAATGAGGCTGTACTGGCCTCAAGTTTGTGAAAATCTGAAGGAGGTATACTTAAATTGACTCTGTCAGGAGAACTGAAGCTTACTCCCTTTTATGACTAAATAATAAGAAAACATACAACTAGCTGAGCTAGCCAAACAGAATAATAAATCACTCCCCGTTACATGCTCACGGCTGTTACACATCCTATAGTTTCTTGGGTGGAGCAGAAATTGAAGAAGCGCAGTAGCTGTGGCAGATGTCAGAGGATTAAAAATGTGGAAATACCTTCCCATAGACAGAATTCCATGTGATCAAGGCTTGTGGTTTGATCCAGACTAGAAGAAATAAAACAACTGAAGCTAGTAGATAAAATGTGTCTTCAGTTACATGTAAGCTGTATTTGTTGTGCTCAGTAGTGGCATCTTGCACAGCAAGATACTTTTTTTGCTTTCAGTCAGTAGGAACTAGTATATAAAATCTCACTTTAAATTTCTGAGCCCTTGCTGCTGTAGGTATGTATTATTATACATATGTATGTATAAAAGCCCCACCTATTTAATATATTAAAAGTGATGCACTCAGAGAGCCACGCTGATCACTTAAAGGCCGGTGGCACAAAGCAGACTTAAAGTAGTCTTTGCAAATCTTCCTTGATGTCATGTGTATGAAACACGGCATACAGGTAAGCATATACTTCTGGGAGGTACTGGATTACCTAGCTGGCTAGCTGGTTGGAGGTTGAATGTGGCCAAAGGCTTGATCTGTCTGGTTTACAATTGGGAAGGTGTCCTTTTTAGTCATGCCATTTTTGAAAGAGCTTGTTCATTATACAAACATGAGCAGAAAGAATACAACTATTATTTTTTTCCATTTAACAATATGGATCTTTTCCAGAGCGCAATGATATGTTTGAACTGCTGAAGAGGTTTGGTTAACTGACTAACACATGGGATGTAAAGGAATATTTTCAGTTACTAAAACATGAATATTGATCTGAATGAGGAAATACCGCAGGGTGAACTAATACATAGGAACATCAGTTCTTCCATTAACATCCCACAGAAGCAAAGTTTACCCACAGGTATTAGAAGTGCTGTTTCTCAATTAAAAAAAAATTGGGAAAAAAAATTATTTCATGTATTTCTCAGAAATTGCAATGTGAAAATAATAGGCATGATGTTGAATCCTGTAAAGAAAAGGAGTCTTCACCTTGTATTTGAAATAAGAGTCTCATTAAAACAAAACCCAAACCACCTCAAACTTAGGGGAAATTATGTTTCTGTGATAAGATAAATGTAATAAAAAATTGAAATACTCCACCGTTGAGTTTTTATGCTCTTTGCTTAAAATTAAATATTATATACATACTCCAAAATACATAATCCTACTATTGTGCATCAGATAAAATGATAACAAATACTGATATTGAGAGTCAACTGAACTGGTAAGTAGGTTAGCAGTCATCTTAATGTCCCATTTTTACTGATTAATGGAGCCAAAGAATAATACAACAAAAATGTAAGAATAAAATCATGTAAAGAATTAGATGAATTTCATGTTGAATTAGGCAAAAGGCACACAAAAGTGGCCATTACTTTGGATATAGCTTCTTCAAAGGCTCTGAACTTTCTTTGCAATTTTTTTTTTTTTGCATATATTTAAGTTTGTAATATTGTACTATGGGATTGCAATAGTATAATTGACAGAAATCTTTCATTTACAATATTCATCAGAAATCTTCTGATAGTAAATTTTTTTTTCTCTTAAAAGATTCCCTAGAAGTTTTCTTCAGACAACTATTTTCTGGCGTGCTATGCTTGATATTGTGTATGTTTTTCTTCACTTAAAATACAAATAGCCCCTAGCATTTCTTCCCAGGTGTACTGGTGGAGGGAATTGCAGTTGCTTTGAATTGCTAAGGCTATATTTTTACTTTGGTCAGTTAAATCTCATCACCATTCCCATAGTTATTCTGATGTACTGAAAGCTATTGTTAACCTTTATGAAGTACTGTGAAGGTAGTTCCTTTCATAAATTTAGGGACAGTGTCATGCAAACCTGTTCCTGTTCCTGCTGGTCTCAAAGGTAGTGTCAATAATTTCAGCGGGAAAGGAAAACCAGGTGGTGTTTGTTGGTATACATGGGACTGGATATTAGGGTTTGAATTTGGTCCCTTGCTCCTGAGACCTTCAGAGGCTTGCTGAATTTGGGAGGAGTGGATGGATTAGATATTTAAGTTGGCAAAGGAAGATGGCAGCAGCGATGTTCAGTATGCCAACATTTGAGCTCCGTTCATTTCCTAAGCAGCCTCTTCTGCTGTTGTTTCTTTTGCCATCATCTTAAAGTAAATGTCAAATATTTTGAGATCTCAGTGTTCATGCTGTTGTAGAGTTATGTGGGTGCGCCCAAAGCCTCTGAAAGATGCCTACTCTTGACAGCATGGTTTTTTTTTTCTTTGATCCAAAAAGACTGAAGTTTCTTCCGACACTTAACTTCGCTTTGACCTGCTCCTTATGTTTGTGCACTGTAAGCTTCCACCCCTTCTGCCTCTGAGTTGAGATTAATTATGAGAAACTCAAAGAACCTCAAAGCTTTTAAAATTCAAGCACCATCTCGTTCCTAGTTAAGTGACTACACTGATTAACTGTTTTTCCCAGAAGAACAGTACTATAACCTGTCTGTCATAGTATTGGACTCTCTCACTTGTTAATCAACTGGAACATCTTAAATTTATCAGATTACAAGCATTTTTACAGCCCCATCTGTTTCCAGTCGTCCATCTCAGTGTGACTCCCACCATTAATTTAGTACAAATCTCAAACCCAGCCTACTTTTCCTAGTAATCTTCCTCCAGCTTTGCATCCTAAGGTGTGATTTCTGGGAACAGTAATGGAGGATATTTACAGAAAAGAAAGTCAGGCTGAAGGAGGAGGAGACTGGGAAAGGAAGGAGGCATTTGGAGTTGAGTCTGAAGCGATAGAATTAGCCTGCATCGACCTTGCGCAGCTGGGAAGCAACGTTCTTATTTGCACAGTGAATAGATACGCAATGCACTTGTCACAAACTAGGTGCAGTAAAACTTACAAATATTTTTCTCTTGTATCATAATAGCGCTTTTTCAGATGGTAATGACTTAAATTCATACCAGTTTCCTGAACTTGACAAAGTGCTGCATATAAACTTTGCCCAGAGGGCCACTTGCGTGCTCTGAGAGAATAAAGTTAGAGTTTAAAAGTTCAACTGCATGTCGTTTAGGCAAACAAAAACATAATTTCATAAGGAAGTGTCTAGAACTCTGTAATATGAAGGAGGTGGGTTCACAGAGTGCTACATCTTCCAGAGCAATTCACATTTGGGTTAAGGCTGAACGTTCAGTTAAAAGACAAAAGGTTTGGAAGGAGGAATGGATGTGTTAAATTTGGTGTAGGAGAGAGAGTTTAACATGGAGAGTGGTTTGTGTTTGTCATTTTAAACGTGTCTGTAATGTGCTGCTGGCAGGAGTTGTTTGTTTCTGTCCCGTCTGAAAGCCAAGTGTGAATTTCTAAAGAGACTGTCCAGTGCAGTGCATCTATTCGAGAATGTGTATGAGTTTGCTGTTTAAATACAATGTGGGTGCATAACCCTTCAAACTATATATAATGTTGCATCTTTCCACCTCTGGGGTAGCAAGTTCTCAACCTGTTCTGCTTCTTTACCTGAATCTTGTGCTGGAAAAAAATGGGGCTGAAGAAAGCGCTGCAGTCCCATTTGTGAAACTCTCAAGTTCAGCTGTGGTGTTTGGCTTAGCAGATTACGTGCTTCTTTTTTACTGAATTGTATTGTGTTTCTGCCTTGTGTCTTCACAAAAATGAAGTGTATAGTCCGTGATATCTTTGGACTTGTAGATTCAGGCCTTTTCTGTGGAGCACATGAATTCTTCTGTTTTACCTACACAGTAGTAATGCTTTCTGTATTTATTCACAATTCTTGTTTTTTGAAGGTCTTGGTACCCCTGGTTCTGCTACAGCAATTTCTGATGGAATTAACCAGACGAGGCCAGGAACCACTGAGCGCGCTTGTGAACTTTGGGGTGACATATCTAGAAGACTATTCTGCAGACTATATCATTCAACAAGGAGGATGGGTAAGAAGACAATGTTTAATTTTCATACTTTATTCAAAGCTTATTTCTAAGTGTGATACTCATAGGAGTGAAAGGTAAGAGGGGTTGCTAGGAGGAAAGGAATGCCCCAAAAAAAGCAGGAGGTCAGGACCATATAGTTGGAAAGGGATCTTGAGCAGTCATCTACGTCACCCCTCTGTCCTGAGGCAGAACTGACTTTTACCCATTCATTTCGGATGTTGACATTAAAGACCTATGTGATTGGACTCCACGGTTTCCCCAGGCAGTCTGTTCCAGTTCTTTGCCTGTCTCGTTTGTTGGATTGCCATTGAAATTGGAAGAGGTCCTCAGATGTCAAATTATAACAGGTTTTCGTACACTGTGTGTTAAGATGCTAATATGTTGCTATATGGTGAGGTTTTGTTTGTATGTTCTTTCCTGTTAACGTACGTACAGAATTGCATTTAGAAGCAAACACTCGTAACAAGAAATACTGTGCCTGAGAGGCTCATCTTTTTAATGTTATCTTCATACTCTAGTGACTGCTGGAAATGGTATACGTTTTTTTCCTCTTAAATTTCAGAGGGTTATTTAGCAGATAAGTCATTGGGGAGCACTTCATACTGAAACGTCAGTAGATACTAATTTATTTTTATAAAATAGCTAATGCATATTGGATTTTGTAGCTATATAGGAACATGGATAGAATGAGCAATCAAGATTTCTTTGTGCTGCATTTCCGTGTGGAAATCTTCAATTCATGGTACCCAATGTTCCTGAGTCATGGCAAGCTGAGAGAGTTTCGTTTAAAAATACATCACAGAGGCAGCTCACAGCCGATGAGCTGGGTCTTGAAGGTAGAACTATGCTAAAGGTGGCTGAGCTTTAGATTACTGGGTTTGGGAAGGATGCCAGATTTGAATGGAATTAATCTCAGATTAGTGAAGTGGCTCCAGCAAGTTGATTTATTCTAAAGAGAAAAGCCGTTTAGGAAAACCCAGTGATTAAAAAGTGCTAGTAGGAAAAATCTCATTCAGACAGTTTCTCATATTTCAGGACTTTACCTGAAGTGTTTTTTAAGAGTAGTTGTTCCAGAATTTCTGCACATCTGCACCTTCCTATATCCTTTCCCTTCCTGGCAATCGTGGATAATGGTTTTCAAAGCCTTCGGGAGGGTTTGTTTGTCTTTAATGGATGGAAACACTAACAGCATGCAGCTACATGACCTTAGGTCAGTTGATATGCACTCACATTTCAAAGTATTCTCATCACAGGGAAGGTCCTTACTTGCACCTTTAAGACAGATGGATGTTAGTGCTATTTTGCTTTTCTGCCCTTTTTTTTTTTTTTACCCTCAGAAAAGGCTGTGGTCTAGCCCCCATTTAAGGCCTGCTATAAACATACTTAATACAGTGCAAAGCCGCTGAAAACAAGCAGCTTTCCAGCATGGCCTCCAAGGGAGGGGGCTGGGCTTTGTGTTTGTGTGCCTGTGCATGTATGTACAGATCTGGGTAGTCGGTGTTTAATGGGCTATGAGCTTGTCTGTATACATCCAGTCAGGCATAAAATCAGACTGACATAAGCGGTACAGCAAACAAGCCAGAGCTATTTTTGAAACAGCAGAAGAGGCGAGGGAAGAGACAAGGTGATGAAAATCCATTCCAGCCGAATTAATGTAGCTGCATTAACCCTTTGTGAGTTGCTCTGAGGATGGGGTTGGGGACCCACTGGGCTTGTGGCTTTATGTGGAAGAAGGGAATATATGGTTTTATTGTATTTTTTTTTCCTATAAGGAAAATGTTCATTTTTACTGAGTGGCATGCTTCTCAGTTTGTTCCGAGTCCGTGGGATGGTGTTCTGGGGATGGCAGTGCTGGGAGCAGGGCGTGGGGTGAGAGTGGGAGAGTGCGTGTGTGTTTCTGAGAAGGGCTGGGGGAGAGCCACCTGGCAGGCTGTCAGCCATCAGGCAAATGGTTTGCATTTTTTTAAGATAAGCATCTGCCACAGGGGCTCTGTGTGCCGGATCAAGTTGTCAGTAATACTTTGCGAGAGACATGAGGGCATTGTATAAACCTGGGAGTCTCCAGTGAGTTATGTTGCTGTGACAGTAGGAGGTTCATTTTTTGTGTTATTCCTGAGCGGTGTGAAGATGGGTCTTTCCTACAGCTGCTAAGAGCTTACTTAAAACTAAAAAGCTACCAGAACAGCCTGTCTGGGGTTTTTTTGTGGACCAGAAGCAGAGGAGAGCTTCACAGGAGTCAGCTTTTCAGGGGCAGACCTGAAAAACTCTGTAGTGTCTCTGGTGCTGTCTCTTCCCTTGGCACCTTGTAATTTGGGATCTTCCTTGATTTTTGGATTGGAGTCAACCTTTGCCAAGAGGGAAGTAGCCAGTTGAAGGTAAGGGGTCAGCTGAGCCCTTCCTGTGCCCCACTGTGGATGTGTGAAGTCAGAGTTTTACAGAGCTGTGTCATCCAGTGGGACCACTTGCTGCGTCATGCTGTGCAGCCACGATGCAGCTGGAAGAATTGCCCAGGTTCTGCATGTGTGCAAGACTTCAGGTTGTTTTGTGGGCTCGGGAGGCTTGTAGGTCCAGTAAAGCATATGAGTAAGGATGGTGGACAACAATTAAATAGAAGCAAAATTGCTAGCTCAAGGGAATAAAGGTTGATAAATTGGATAGCTATGCAGTAGATTTCGAGAAATCAGCGTGGCTTGTGAGAAATGGGAAATTTGGGATACTAGAGATAGAGCCTCTGAGATGTGAAGTCGCTTTTTGATTTTGCATCCCAGTCCTGCAGAGACATGGTGATGGGATGGTGTGTTGAAACAATGAATGTTCCCCTCCCATTCTCCCTGCAGGCACTAAAATTGTAATTCAGCTAACTTTTAATGGTAGTGTCGGACTAGGATGTAATGGTTGGTTGGCAAGAGAACAGCTGGCACATTTTTTTGTTCATGTGCACACAATATTTTGATACTATGATTCTGGCCGTTGTGTATGCTGTTCTCCTTCTCCTTGGTCTCTTTTACTGATTTAGGGTGAAAGTCTTCCAAGTAGGAATGTCTGCAGTGTGCTGCATGTTGTGTTTGGAAGCAGCTGGCAACGTAAATGTGAATGAAGACGTGAAATGACTACTCCATCTAGTTTACAGTCTCTTAGATTTGCAGGTTGAGTTTGGAGGATTGTAGGAAAGCAAGGAAATCTTCCTTTCTTCTGGATAGCCTCCCTCTTGCACTTTTTTCACTGTCATTGCAGTGACAGGTTGGGCTGCAGCTCTTACATTTACCCTGCTTGACTCTAAGTGTTGGTATGATCTCTTTTTTGGAGTAAAAAGCATGTTTGGTATTTCAGATTCTCTAAGTAGACACACGTGAGGACACACATTTCTTCCTGGTCATACTAAGATCTCATTCCCTTACCATCTTCAGCCATCGCAAACCAATTCCCAGCCTCATTTAGCAGTAGCTTCGTTCTTCTCTTTTCCCAAAAGCAATATTAGGGCTCAACAAACTGACGTGCAGTGTACATGCTCTCCCCTCCCCTTTCCTCCTCTTCCCTCCCTTCTCCTCCCCTCCCCTCCCTTCCCTTCTCGTACCTCCCCTCCCTTTTTGCTGTCTGACTTCTCCAGGGCTGAGTGCTGCTGCATCAGAAGCAATTCTTGGTCTCCTGGAAAAGTGCACAGTAAGGCCAGTCAGTTGGTAAGGATTTTTTTCCTTTTCCTTTCCCACCCCTCCTCCCAAATAATGTATTTCTTCTCAAGCTCTGCAGATCCTGTTTTCCATGGTTAGATTTCCTCTATGTTGAAATAGTCTGGGAATGTCTATAAGGAGGAAAAAGTATAAGATTACTTGGAAGCTAGCTGCTTTTTCCCCCCCTCAGATTCATGCTACAAGCCCATCTGCTTTTCACTTGTCTGAAAGAGGTGATATAAGTGCATGCAATCGGTGTTTATCAGTATTCAGTTAATAACCTTTCTTCTTTCTGCAAGAGGCTGGTGTTTGTATTTGTGACCTGTAGCTGAAATTGTCTCTGCTTTCCCAGGGTTCTTGTCTCATCATGTTCAGATCTGGATTTGAATCTAACTGGTTATTTGCCCATGTTGAAGACAGTAAAAGTAAATTTGCTTGAAATACGCATAGTGTTTACAGTTTCACATCTCAGCCTTGGAAAAGCTGTTCTCTGTTTCCAGTGTTTTGTCTTGGGCTTTTCTGCTGGTTTTGACATTTTCTTTGCTGCTGCTGATTGAGTAATCTAGTACTAGAGTCTGCTAACAATCTGGAGGAGAAAAAGAGTAAAGAGATACTTGTCATCCTAGGGAAACGAAGCGATCAGTTTGCGCTACTGGAGATTAAAATCTCCTTCTGCAGCAGTCCAGGTGTCTGCCTTGAGAATGACAATGCAGAAATAGAGAGACATGCTCCACTGGAGGAGAGAGAAGTCAAGTTTAATATGGTAGAGATGCAAGAAAGGGCAATCTAATTAGAAAAGTCCTAGAAAGGAGTTTTCCTTTCATAATAATTATACTTTACACTTTTATCATGGACTGCAGCAGTGAAACATCCACTTTTATTTGTAACTTCTTTGGTACAGTAATAGATTTTTTTATTTTTTAGGCACTGTGGCTGAAGGAGAAGGAACTTAAGTGGTCCAGGAGCAACTAGATCTCCTTTCTTTTCTCCCTTCCAACAACTTCAAATCAGTCTATCTGAAGAAGCGGTCTCTAAATAACTGAATTTACTTCAATTTAAACTGCTAAGACTGAAACCTTAAAGGGTGTTGCTTTGGTGCTGACTCTCTGCAGGTACTAGAGGTTATGTTGGAGGGCAGGGGAAGGAATAGGATCATTTCTGCAGGCTGTTCTAGCCAAAGCATTCCTTGAAGGGGATGAGAGCAGTGGCTGTGATATCAGCGTGCTTTGATTTGGTTCACATGACTTTTTTTTCCTTTTTTAAAAATTTTTTATTTTTTCCTTAATAAAAAGTACAGTCCTATTTTTGGACTCTGTTCTGTTTTTCTTGGCTCCATCTATCTTGACAGTTTAACAAAGATGAATACTACAATAAATGCCTGAGGGATTTTTGTGACTTTTTTAATGTACTGTTCTAGATCTGGGTGTTGTCAGCTGCCCCTTTTATAATCCATTTCTCTGAAGGATTAGCAGGGTAATGCTGTCAGATCTGACTTCAGCGAGGGTCTGAAGAGGCACGGTGTAGCGGGGCTGCGGGCGGAGGCACAGAGCGGACAGAACCGCAGCCTGGTTGGCGCGGGCGGGAGTGAAGCCGTCCCGATCCCAGCAGCCATCGGTGGGCACAGCCTTTGCCTGCTCAGCCTTTGGCCCAGGCAGCACTTGACCGGCACACGGCTGCTCCTCTATTACAGCTAGGAATCATACGACAAGCGCATTCCCAGCTCTGGGGAAATTTCTTATTGTGGGAAATTTGCTTGTTTCCCGCCACAGACCAGTTCATCACTCATTGCCTTTCATTTCTCAGACACTAGATTTTAAGCGCAAATGCTTAGTACTTGTACTGTTGTCATGATGCTGTTGGTGCAAGGAAAGTAATGACTGAACCTTATTTCTCTCTGTGGTACATTGTGTTACAAGATGAAGTCAGTACTCTCGCGTAAAAAAACTTCCTAGCTGTGTTGAGCATTCTGAATTTTTTATCATGGTAAAGATAGCTCTCCTGGAACGTTTGCATTCTGCCAGCGTTGCCTCCTGTACTTCAAGCCACTCTTTTTCTTGGGGATTTTATATGGGTCTATTTTGTTGGGGGGGGAGTTCAGGGAACATAGATACTTCTTCCCGCAAGGTGGCACTCCTCTCTGACCTGTATACAGAATTTTTGCTTCTACTGGACAAAATCAAGATCTGGGATGTATGGGTGGCTTGCTGGGCTGTATAGCTTTTCTGGAGGCTTTTTAGGGTCTTTGAAGATGAGTTTTGTATGAGTTGCCTATCCACATCATTCCTTTCATGAACAGACTTAACTGTAACCTGCCTGTTTATACTTCTCTAAGAACCGAACCAGAGAGACCAGTCGAGCTTTTCAGAACACTTAAAACTAAACCAAACCCTAGAAGAATACACACAGTGTCCACAGTAATCAGACGTAGTCGTGTTACATCCACCTGGACTTCTGAGCTGACAGGGCTTTCAAAGTCTTCTCTAAGATGCAGTAAATGCTCTGTTGGACACCTTAATGGCGATCCCTGTCCATCCATTATCTAATAACATCTCCACTACAAATTCAGTATGTTCTACTATTCCTACTATTTTTGTAGGAAAAAAAAGTTGCTTTTATCTTTGAGACATTCAGAATTTTGATTTGAATATCTGTTTCCACCAGAAGCAGCTCTACATAAATAAGGCTGAAATTATTATTGTGGTAAATAAGGATTATTTTTCTTATGTGTAGTTAAAGTTTTTGCTGTTTAGGAAAAATAACTACTATAGTTAGTAAGTCAGCTTGTTTCTATACACTTAATAACAGACCTATTAGAAAACTCTGAAAAATAGCATAGTCATCATGAGAGTCAGTTTCCAAGCCTTCTTTTTTGTTTGTTTGCTTTGGTTTTGTTATGTTTGCTGTTTTTAAATCATAATTGAAACTTGACAGGTGTTTTTAAATAGCAGTTTCCCACTATTATGTTAAAGGTTATTAGTGTTCTGAATCCACTGCTGAGAGTGATTTTCAGCAAAGTTCAGATTACTGACACTGGCAGGACTACAGCTGAATCCAAGCTGATGGGTTCTGCTTATTGGAAGACCTTTCAGATATTTTTTTCATTATTTTGTTACCAGTTTACAGTTGTCTAGTGTAGCTCTACACCCTGCAGCATAATGGCTATAACCTGTCCTGCGGGCTAGTCTAGCACATTTGTTAGAAGTGCTTTCTGTTACTTGTAGAAGTCTTGTGGAAAATTTCTGCAAGTCAAACCGCGTGGCTTGAGGACAGCGATTGACTTCTGGAGCTCCTTTTTTAGGTGTGCATATGCCACCTCGACAGAATTAAGTTGATCTTCTCCTCAAAATTACCTCACGTGCTGTGGACCATCCTTGCTGTGTTCTAGCCAAGAAGGGAACTATCCAGTTCTCCTCCTCATCATATCTTCTGCCAACTCTTCTCTCAAGTGGCAGTGGTTGGGATCAGGAGTGGCAGGGTGCTGTGGTGAAGGACTTGCTCTTGCTTCTCTGGACATAGATGACGTGGTTCTCTAAGTATATGCTGGGTGATGAAAAGCACTCCAAGTTTGCAAGGCTCCCATCCCAAATTTGAAAAAGAGGAACTCTGATGTTCTGGTCTGGAGCAGTAGACTATCCATTTACAATAAATAAAGCAGATAAAGAAATGCTTACATACATTCCTTCTTTGCAATTAAATCCAAAGTGTAGGGTTTATATAAGGCCTCAGGTTATTAAAAATCCTTCCACATGTTCCATCCTCTCCTGAACTAATCTGTCTGTGGGAGCTTTGCTTCTGGGTCACATCTGTAGACGAATCAAGAGAATTGTCCTAAATATCATTCAGTTTTTATTGCAGCTGCTTTAAAAGAAAGAAAAAAAAAACCAACAAAAAAATGCAAACCTCAACCAAATCAGCACAAAAGCCTAGCTTTATCCCCGTGACTTTGTGAATTAACTCTGAATTCAGCTCAAGAAATATTAATCATGTATCCTAAATAATGCCTATTACTGTCTGGCTTTTCAATTAAAACTTTATAAGCTTTTAATGAAAAAGTAGTGAAGTAGCCCATTGACACTCAGTACCTTAGCTTTCCCCCAGGTTTCTCAACCTTGGGCGATCTGTCTCTTCAAGCTTGGGGAGTTGCGTCCCTGAGGCACTGGCATGGAAGTTAAATTGTCTGTAAAGACAGAAAGGAGTCAGCCAGGCTTTATAAGGCTTTGATTTATGGGGAGCCAGCGACTGATAACTCTTTTGAGGTCAGTGCAGTCTGCGTAAGAAGGGGAACAATAAATAAATCAATATATAAAATGCTTGAGCCTCCTAGACCCTCCCTTCTGCTGAAGGCAGGATGGGTGTGCAGCATTGCTACAGGTATTAATGAAGTATTTGAAATGTTGAGGATTGCTCGTGTTCCCCATATTACCATACCTTCATTTCCTTACCCTCTCCAAAGCAGTTTATCCTGCACATTACCCTCAGCATATCCCAGACCTTACCTGTATTTTGTGAGAAGCGTATCTCCAGTGAAAGTGTTCCAGCAAAGCACATGGCCTTTAAAAAATGCCCCGATATGTGAGAATAACTACAATAACTAATGCCTGCTCCTCGTGTGTCAATGTTGCCTCCCCATCTGTTTGTTAACCTACTGAGGATCTAGCATTACATCACATCATACTGAGCTAAGAGATTTTGCTGGGCCTGGGCAGCTACTGGTCCACGTACTAGCTGTGATGGTACTTTGTCTGTGTTACTTGTTCAATTGTGTCAGAGTCAAATCACCTGTGGGTTCCTCCCGAAGAACAACTTCAATTTTCCTTATGAGAGGAGAGGGAAAAGTTAAGAGAGCGGTGGATCAGGAACAGAGCAGAAGCAGGGGCTGGAGGAATATGTACTGAGCAGTATCAGGATGGCTTCACTTTCTCCACAGTCCCTCTACCTGATTGTCCCCATTGACTGTAGGTGGCTCCCCCTCCCTGCTGTGGCCTGCTGAGTCACTGCTCAAAGACACTTGGCTTTCACCACTCTGCGGTACGCCAGTTCAGGGCAATTGAGCCCATCTGCATATGGCCCTAGTTGGTGCTTTTTTTAGTTTATTACTAAAAAGACATTCGCTACAATCGCCAGAGCGCACAAGCCTGTAGAAGCGTAGTGTGGTTTTGGAATATTTTTTTATATGCATCATGTTGAACCAGTCGCAGGAGCACGGGTGCACTTCCAGTGGTGTGTTAAGAGAAGAGCTGTTGTCAATTGTGCATATCCCTGTTCTTTTTGCCAGCATCAGATCACAGATGTAGTCTGGTTTGTTGTGATGTGCTGCAGGTGGGAAAGAAATGGATTCTGATTTGTGGAAGGCTAGAGCTGAGCAGGGAGGGATGTGGTATAAAGCTTCATGAGATTGCAGGTTTTACCTCTAGTTACTTTGTTGTTTAATTGTCCTCGTTCTGAGTCTGTATCGCCTGTGGGGACAAAACATTGCTATGATTGTAGGTGTCTGTTACTTACATTGCAGTGAGAATATTTCCTACTTAATCAACATCCAGAGAAAACCCTGATGATCAAAGGAGCAAATATACAACCTCAGGTGTCTGGGCAGTGGGCTGCCTCTCCGCCCTCAGCACAGGGTGGTGGAAGTTAACCACAGGAACCCGCTCCCTGCGCTGCTGCTCTCGAGTGCCTGCTGGAGCAGGACAGGCCGGGGCTGCGTGTGGAGCCCTGTCCTCACAGGCTGTGCAGCAGCCCTGGCCCACACGGCTCACTAGTTGTTCTTTCTGGATTCGGTAACCTCTGCCATTACTTAAGCTTCTTGGCTCTTCTTTTCCATTGCCCTTACTTTGCGATGCTGGTTGCTTCCTCCTAGGTTGTAGAACTCCATTTTGTTTTAATGGCTTGAGCTGCATTTGAAAAAAAATTTGTTCTTCTAGTGAAATACAACTTTCAAGAGGGTACTGGAGTCTTGAATTCTCAGTCACTGCCCACAGAGCAGAACTTGCTTTGGATTTGTTGGTGTGTGTGTGGTGTCTGAACATTTTCACAAACATAATGCCGTATTAATTTTTATTTCCTTCTGCATCAAGACTTTGTGGAGATCCTTAGGTGCTCAGTGAATGTCTAGATCGCTTCTAACATTCCCCTGAGGAATTCTGTGTGCTGTTTCACTTTAGAGTTTCTGAACGTGTTACTGAGCTAGATGATGCTTCCCATAGCCAAGCAATTTAAAGGCATTTATGAAGAAAAGTTCCTTTTGACGTGTTCTGTGAGATTCCTTCACTCATGCACAAGTATCTTCCAAAACTCCGTGGGCTTAGGAGATGAGATTTAGATCCCACCCTTGCCAAAATACATCACAAAATCTTGACGTTCCGAGTGCTGTCCTGTACCACAGCCTCCACTGTTGTACAAAAGTCTCCAAGAACGAGTCCGTCGAGTTTTGCAAAATGGCAAGGTGTTTTGGGGGAGTGGATAGGGAAATCTCACTCCTGTACTCAACTCCACTGACCCCTTTTCACAAAGTTTATTGATACAGTAATAATTTGCACCGTGAAAGACTGAAGTGTTGCTTCCTGTAAGCTGCGCAGATCTCTCAAGTGCTGGCTCAGCACTTTGGCCAGGGATCCGCTCCTGCTTCAGTTGCTGTCACTGGCAGTGACCAGCAGCGTTCGTGCTGTCTCTCCTGTGCCTGCCAGCTTGCTTTGCGGGTTTTTGTGTGTGTGTGGAGATCCTTCCCCCTTCTAGGGAAGTGAGGAGTTTGCAGTGTGTCTGGTGTCTCTGTGGAGAGTTGGGGCCTCTTGTGTTTCCCTGAGAGAAAGGCACGTTGCTGCTGGCCCGGGCGCTGTGAGCTCTGCTGGTCTGCCTACTCAGACTTGGAAACCAGGGACTTACTTATAGGCCCTGAATTCCTTGCATACTAGGAACTAAGTGATACCTGGGAGTTACCAAAAGCTGAAATGCATTTTCCCTCTGCTCTCTAAGCCAGGCACTGGTATCGATTTGGCTCTTTCTCCTCCTGGCCCTGCTCCAGCCCTGGTCGCACTCGTACACTCGGGCATCTCAGTGGGCCAGGCTGGGCACTGATCAGGGTTAAAAACAACTCAGAAAAATAAAGACTGAGTTTGTTTTTAACTTGGATCGGTTCCTGACACACACCACCGCATGAATCCATAAAAAGTTGTGGAACAATCGAGGAGGTGTCTTGGAATGGGAAACCATCGGTAGGAGACTGGAACAGAACCAAACACCAAATTCACAGGTCTTGGGAAGGGCTTAAAAAGACAGGGACAACTGCTTGGAGTGCTTTAGGAGAACTGTTGTGTGCAGAAGGGGGCAGGGAGAAAGAGAATGAATGGATTTTTAATTACTTCAATTTTTTCATGTTATGATGGGACTGAACAGGAAAGCTTGATGATTGAATGAGGAATTTGCAGGGAAAGAGCTCCCAGCACTGCAGTACTTGATAAAATGTTCACATCATTTTTGTTAGGAGCAAGGGAGTAATTGAATTATTAATGGTTTCAGACTTCTATTATATGGCATAGCAAACTTTCAGGTTCCTCTCTGCCTCTATCTCTTGTTTTTACTTTCTTGGTATCACACCCATCTCAGGTTCTTCATCTGCAGTTAATTTTTTTCCTCTTGTAAATCTCTTCTGTGTTACGTACTCAGCAGTCCATGCACGACTAGGGTCAGCAGTGCTGTTCTTTCTGTAAGGAAGGAATCAGTCGTATTTTACACTTGCAGTTTCACAAACTGGAGCCCACTGTCAAAGTTTTAGGATGTCTATAGATTTTTTTCTAGCTAAATAAAAACAAGCAAACCCTGTCAGCGTCTTTGGATGTCTGTGCTCGGTTGTTCATTTCAACTTGAGTTAAAGTTATGATGCCAGTCTTGGAAAGTGAACTCATTTAAGGTTGTTAGTAAAGTAAATGTTAGTAAATGACTGGAATTACTGTAGACTACAGATTGTTGGTACAAAGTAGAAATACAGGCTTCAGAGAGCACTGAAAATGTAATAAAATTAATGAAGAGAAGCACTGTTAGATGAAAATGGACAAGCAACACAGAGCACTTCCACAAAATGGAAAGGGGAGTGGTATTCAACTGAGCTCATGTGTTTGGTTTCTTTTTTTCTTTGGTTTCAGACTCTGGTTCCTTGTTCTCTGGTTAATAGTGCCTGCATGGTATGTTTTGGTGATGTACTTGACGATGCAGTAGTGTCAGGGAAAGGAGGAGCGCCCAGCAAAGCTCTTATAAGTGGTTCCATTCTTTGGAAACACCAGCTGGAACAGCTGGGTTTTGTAATCTCTTCCGAAATGTAGGTCAAGCAGCTGCTGCTCCTGCAGAGGCCCTCTCCTCTTTCCGCCAGCCCCGCTAGGTTTCCAGGTGTCCTGTTCCCTCCCGTACGGGGGGGTAATGCTGAAGCTATCGCTTACGTGTTGTCTTCTTTTCCTTCGTAGGGGACAGTCTTTACTTTGGAATCTGAAGAGGAAGAATACCCTGGGCTCATCGCGGAGGACAGTAATGACATCTACATCCTGACCAGTGACAACTCGGGACAGGTGAGCCCCCCGGAGTCCCCCACGGTGACCACGTCGTGGCAGTCGGAGAGCCTGCCCGTCTCCCTGTCAGCGAGTCAGAGCTGGCACACAGAGAGCCTGCCAGTCTCCCTGGGACCTGAGTCCTGGCAGCAAGTGGCCATGGATCCTGAAGAAGTCAAAAGCCTGGACAGCAACGGAGGGGGTGAAGAGAGGAGTGAGAACAACTCTTCCAACTCAGATATTGTTCATGTGGAGAAGGAAGAGATCCAGGAGGGGATTGAGGAAGCAGTGGTGTCAGCCGTTGCTGCAGAGACCATACAGGCAGCATTTCCAGAAACCCCTGCTTCTTTACAGGAAGCAAAACCTCAAGCTGAAATTGCTGCTGTTGAAAAAGCACATCCCTCCATGCTTCTGCGTACAAAACAGGAAGAAAAGGGAAAAGTGGCCGAAGAGCTTGTTGAACCTGAAATCCCCGTATTAAGTAAACCTGTCCCAAAGTTAGCCCCATCAGAAGAAAAGGCTGCACCAGAACCTGAGAAAATACTGCTTCCAGGGGAAAAAAAAGTGGGGAAAGAGGGCCGCTTGGAAGAAATAGAAGAGAAATCCTCCGCTGCAGAGGAGAAGCCTATCTTATTGCCGGAAGGGAAATCTATATTGCTGTACGGTGGGGCTGCTGCAGTAGCTATATTAGCTGTAGCAGTCGGAGTAGCGCTGGCGCTTAGAAAAAAGTAACAAACAGAGCTCTCTTGAGGAGGAGGGGGGAGAGAGAAGAGAGCACGATCCAATTTTTTAGTTGTGTTACCTAAAGGTTGAGCTGCCTGCTGTTTAATTGGACGTTTGAGTAACTTAATGGTGATGGGGTGAGGTCGTTCAATAAGCCTCCAGCTATGGACAATCATGTTTTTAGTAGAATTGGGGCGGGGACTGGTTTTTCGTGATTAAAGTACAGGGGTATTTTTAAAAAAAAAAAAATTACAATAAATTCTGCAAATTTAAGAACTTAAGTGCAGGTGCTGAAGAAAGGGGTGCTCGTACTCTAGGACTGGAACAGAGAATCCCTAGGGGAAGGGGAGCGCCAGCTGCTGCCAGCCCCTGGAGTTTTTGGCTTCTCCAACTGACCGCTATTGCAGCTGTGCCGTCTTGTCACTTCCCGTCGCCCCCCCCCCCCCCCGCCCCCCCCGAGCTCCCCCTAACAAACATTAGCCAACCCACGTCCCATAGCGAGAGGCTGGTCTCCCTTTTGTCTCGGCTTCCTCTCAGGTACAGCACTGCTCCTCGTAACCTCGCAGGTTCCTCCTAAGCCCCAGTGGGAGAGTGCTTATTCTTACCTCTTTGCTCACACTGGTTTTGGCCCCTGACATTTACCGGAGCCCTATCCTGTAAAGATGCTGCCTCTCTATAGCTGTATTATCTCTGAGCATCCTGGCATTCCTGGGGGAGAGGTGCAGCTTCCGCAGCCCAGGAGGGTGGGAGGGACATGCTATTTGCTGGTTTTTGAGAATCCATTTGCTCTGTTCCTGCCCAGCCCACTTTACTGCCACCCTCGTTACCAGAGATGCAAAATCCATGCTGGACACAGTGCCATTCTGATCAGTACTCTGATACCAGGGTATATTCAGCAAAGATATGGCAAAACTACATGGAAGTGAGGCCGATGCCTCCTGTGCGATTCAAAGGTTAAATGCTACGCTGTCCTGTATCACGCTGCAGTTTGTATCGTCTCTCCCAGAGTATATTTAGTCCTAACTTGGTCTTGGCTGTGACAGAATCCCAGATACATAAGGCAATGGATTCTAGTAACTGAGCAAAACAGCATTAAACATCTCTATCTGCCTGTTCCTGACCCAACCCAGCATGTTGTTCAGTGCGATTTCTTTTGCGACGCTGAATCTGTAATTAGCTAAACTTACAGATTCACAAATGATGAGAAAGTTACCGCAGCAAAAAAGCAAAGCCCTCTTCCTGCAATCGCAACATTTCAAATGTGTGTGAAGAGAACCCTTTTAAGTATTACCATAGGCATTATGGCAGATCCTGGCGCAAGTGTTCCTCTTCCAGTGCGCTTTTCTGTGTCTGTCCTTGTCCGTGCGGCAGCTCTGTGGGCAAGACCTTAGGCTTTCCAGGCAGAACTACTGATGCTTCTGTGAGGGTTTGTGCTGGCACTGTGGCTTAGGCCAGGTGGAGGTAGGTGAGAGGGGATGATGGAAAAATTGAGACGTGAGCTTATGGGAAGCTTACTCTTCATAAAGCACAAACACAAGGTACTTTATTTCTAAATAACCTGATCTAGAGTATGTCTCCTAATGAGCCTGTTCTTAAGCAATATGAGAATGAAGAGGTTTTTTTTTTTTTTTTTTTCCTTTAGCACATTCTCTATTTTAGCATATTCTTGCTATGTTATCCTAGCCCACCCATAGCCCAGGATACTGGGAAGTCAGTAAGACCCTGGCAGATTCTGAGGAATTTTGTTTAAGCTTTTTCTGAGAGTGGATTTTTTTTTTTTTTTTTTTTAAGAAACCACCTTGGATTTTGAACTCTTTGTGTGTGAAGTTGAATACTGAGAGGAAGGATTGTTACATATGTACTGCTGCTGTGGACTGAACTCAGGAGCGCTGGCATTCTGGACTTTACTTTTGATCATTGATTGCTCTTTTTCTGTGTACAAAAGCTAGCAAGTTGGCCTTAACAGAAAACAAACAAACACACACCCACCCCCCAAAACCCAACAAACCACAGCACACCGTTACCATGTTGCAAAAGGGAATTGGGTTTTTTTTCCATTTCCTGGTGCCCTGCCAGTACTCTCATTGCTGTGCTGTGTGCCTGGAATGGGTCACTGGGACCTCCTCCCACCATGAACTCTCCATTGTCTGCCTGCCCACCACCACGGGTCCCCTTGCGTGGAGGAGAGGTGTCTTGATGATTTTGTTGCGGACATGCACAAATGTTTACAGTTTTGCTTCATTTCACATGTTGCAACAGTGTTTATTGACAAGTGACACAATCTGTGCAGGTACCTGTGTGCCAAGGGCTGCATTACTGCCCGGTAAGCAGGGCTGGTCTGCCCTTCTCCTGCTGCTCTGCTGATGGGTTCCGTTTCTTCTCTGGGCACGTTCTCTGCAGAAGAAGGGCTGTTTGTTCTTAACCTAGCCTCCAGCCTCTCCTTACTTGAAGATGTTGCACCTGTGTTTGGGACATCCTCCACCTGTAGTCACACAGCAGGTTACACAGAAGTACCCACATGCACTCTGAAGCAGAGGTGGATTTTTTTTGGACACTCTGTATAACTTGTGTACAAACCCTGGGGAGGACGAGGGGGGAGATGTGTCAGTTGCCCTTTCAGCTCTTTACCATACATGGTTTTGGTAGTAGTGTGAGAGATGGGTACAGAACAGATGAGAATAAATCCTTGTTGGCAGAAGGAGCCCAGTGGGGCATTAAATAAAAAGTGTCTTGTTTCACATGCAGCAGTGAGAAGAAGGTGGCAGCAGTAGTAAGGAAAACAAATTACTTTGTTTTGTTAAGCATTTCTGTGGTGGGGCAAAACCCTGGAGTACCTGTTGTGTTGCTACGTTTAATGGAGCATTGGCTGCACCATGGGTTTTGGTTGCTTGTCCCTTTATATACTTCTCATTTTAGGGTCTTACAGATTTGACAAGTCAGCAAGAATTTGTACCCTCTTCTTCGCACCACTGACCATGCATTTAGAAAATGTATTGTATGTCTGTGCTCCAGGAACACTCCATTAGCTAAACAGGTCAGTTATGGACTTGAATTCTGCTGAATTTGGAGTCCTGTGGTCAGAGCTGGGACAGGCCCTGTGAAGTCACCAAAAGGCAGGTAAGCTCAGATGACAGCCTTCTTACAGACTTGAGTGCCAGGCTGCTTGCTCTATTATAGGCATGAATTAGCAAATGGAAGGGTTGTTCCCCCCCAAGTAATCCTAAACTGCAGGGTCTAATTACCCCAAACAGTGTGAGGCAACCTCTCCTTAGTGGATCTCTTGCAGCTGGCAGAGGAAGGGCAGTAGCTATATGCTTAGGAACGGGCATACAGAATTACTCTCACTTGTGTTGCTTATCCCCTTCCCAAAAGTGCCTCAATATCTGTCCTCGAGTGGCCTGTACCTTAACAAAATATCTACCTTAAACCCATTCTTTCTTCACTTTATCCTTGTCTGCAGCACACCCTGAAAGCTGAGATGCTAAAACAGCAGAGGACTGGATCTACAATAAAGCGTTAAATACTTAAGGGCCTACAGTGGACAGCATGCTGAATAACAAGCTGTCAAGGAAAAGGCTTTCACAATGCTTTCACAGCTTAACTCTAACCTGTGCTCACTTGGGCATTGTGGCTGGGACCTGGGCAAGGGCTTGCTCCAGCAAGCATCCCTGGAACGACAGGCTGAGAGCAAGGACTGAAACCCAGAACCCTGCTGTTGCATTAAAAGCCCAAACCACAGACAGACCTGTGTTGGCCCATTGCAGCCACACACAGTGCAAAAGCCTGGGGCCTCCTGCCTCCCCAGGGCCTTCACCTCCAGAAGGTCCAGGCTGGAGTTGGCACAGCAGTGCCAAGCTGCCCAGCTATGGCAAAGTCAGAATACAGCTAGGCAGAGAGAGGTGGCTTGAAAACCAGCTTTTGGTTCTCGTCAGGCTAGGTAGATGCTAAGTAGGGGTTCTCAGGGTGCTGCTGAAAAACAGTGAAAATAACTTGGATCTAAAATACAAGATCTGGCCCAATGAAACAAGCCAGAGTACAAGGAAGCAACACTGTTGCAGCCTTCTGTCTGTTCAGAGGTGAGTCAGTCAAGCAGCTGCCTGCTCCAGGTACTTACCTGTCAGTGCAGGAGCTCGCAGCATAGAGCCACAGGCTGCAGCAGCAGCACATTCTCTGCTTAGTATTGCACCAGTCTTGGGCACCAGTTTAACTTCCGGCAGTAAGTGAAGTGCCTGATGTTGTGTTTGCAGTTGGTTGTTTCTTTCCTAACCTGCCTTCTAGAGAGCAAATTACTACTACAAGAATCCATCCTTGCTGTTTGCAAGGGCTTGATTTTCCATCCTGGCTGGGGGCTGTGCTCAGGCATCTGCAGCTCAAGGGACAGTTGAAAGCTGTAGCACTGAGTGTTCTTGCATAGGGCAAGTTCTGATGTCAGAACCCTGTTTCCTTCCTCTTTGGGTAGCTCTGACCACAGCTAGGCTAACACTTTGGGCTGCATTTTTAAACTAATCAATGCTAATAGTCACAAATGAAAACTTTCATTAGTACTAAACAAGCAAAGTTCTAAAGGTTGGTCTTTTTTCATTTTAATGATTGTGGTAGCAACATAATCTGCAGTCATAAGCCTTCCCTACATTTAATTTCACCTACAGTGGTATGGCAGTACTAGCAAAACCATAGTAAGGTAGCTGTTGTTATTCTGGTTTAAAAAAAAAAAGTGCTTCTGGCAGCATAGTCTCTCATTCACTGAACCAGAGCAAGCTCATGCTACAGAATTTGAGAGTGTAATTACTAGATTCTTTTGCTGTGAAATGGGGGGGGGGGGGGGGTGGGGTGGGTGGAAGGGTGAACACAGCCCCAGCTGCCATGCCTAGGTAGAGCCCAGGTCTTCAGTAGAACATCTCATTCCAGGCATAAAACATGCTGAATGTCAACTCATCTGTATGCGTCCACTCCAGTGGGTTACACAACAGGAGAGTGTTTCCCAGTGAAACATGGAGAGGTGAGGCACATTATGTCCTGTACCTATTGAAGGCAGCTGTGCATGACCAATTTGGCTTGGCCTGCTTAATTTCAGCACAAGGAAGGTTACAAGAACAGTATTGCTTTGACTCCATTTATGCATCTGTGCTTCAAAGTGCAAGTGCTGTATTGCCATTAAAAAGGGGGGGGGGGGGGGTGTAAGATTTAAGCCAGGACTACCTGATTGTGGTAGAGCTAGCTCTCAGGTCCATACATAGCAGGGAGAGCAGGGCTAGCTCTAGGCAACAGTACTCGGTTGTGTGTGCTGAAGTGAACTCTCTTGTGTAGTGTACTTGGCTGGGGAATGAGAACTGCACCAGCTTGGAAGGGATCAGCTGTAGTGTTACCAATACATCCAATGCTGCTCAGATCCACCTCCTTAAGTTAAATAACTTTATCACTTTTTTTCCCCCCTACTTAGAGCTGACCCTCTCTCGGTCTCATAGGTAGGCTGACTTGCTTCCTCCTAGCTAGAGGTCTATGGTTATGCTGTAGAAATGGGGGAGCTTCAGTTAGCTTCCAGTGGAAGCTGCTTTTGATCTCCCTGCAGTATCTGCAGGGGAGGGAAGGAACACTATTGATTTGGACAGAACAAGCTGCAGAGGATGCATCTTACTGCTGTACCTTTAGGGGGTCTCTCCCCATTTTTAACTCGCATTATAAGCTTTTATTCAAGTGTAAAGCTAAAACCCACTCAGACCAAAAGAATGCCACTTGGTTTGTTAAGTAGCAAAGACTAATGGGACTGACTCTGAAGTATGCACATTAGGGGTATCTTCTACTAGGCTTCCACGGGGTGTAAGCAGGTAGTGATGGACTTGCAGGGATTTCTGATTCTGTTCCCAAGAGGCCTGCCTGGGGGAAGAGACCCTGACTGTTCCTCAAGTCACCCATTATCCAAGGAACTGATCATATTGTTCCTTTTAATATGCAAGTGCAGCCTTCTTGGGGAAAACTGTCTAAAGCTTCTTGTGCCATTTGGTTAATAAAAGTGTTTCCACCTTTAAAAGAAAGTTCCTTCCAGCTTCATTGTTCTACATTCAGTTGAAGTGAAGGGGTATGTACAATTTTTCCCTCTGCTAATGGGACACTGCTGTAAGACCATGCCCCCAGGTTGCACTTTAATAAATGGTACAGTTTTCAAAAACAATGTGTAGAGTATTTCTGTGCTTTTTTTCCCCCCCTCCCTGTTCTAGTGCAGGCACCAAAAAAAAAATGTGGTTTTACTTACGTAAGATTTGGTTATGCGAGGCATGTCTCTAGTGCTGCCAGCTGCATCATAAGCGGTGGTAAATTAGAGGAGAGCCAGGAGTACTTGCACAAAAAACTGACAACACCAAAAAAAATCCAGGTGGAAATTGAAATTCTTAAGAGCTGTATTGCCATGAGAACTGACAATTTTATTTAACTTAAAAAACCCCACAAAATATTTACATCCTTTCAAAACTTCTGAGGCAGCTGGATCACAAGTGAATTACCTGCAATTACAGGTATGTTTCAAACAACCTGAGTCCAAGTTTGTTTAACCTGAGATGTGAATGCACTACAATCATAAGAGATGCCAGATATTCTTCCTGATGCAAGGCTGATACCTTCTTTCTCTTTATAGCAAGATATTCTAAAGCTAAACACTTTTCCTCAAGCATATCCAGGTTGTAGTATTCCCTGAAAGATTTTTCCTTGTACCTGTCCCCTGCCCTTTTCTTTACAATTTGTCATTCAGTTTTATTTTTCAAGCAAGCAGGGGTTTATGGAAATTGATACTTCAGCTTTCCCTGGCTCCCTGAACATCCCTACCTCCTTTAGGATTGTTTCCTCTTGCTGCCAGCTCCCCTCTAAGAGACCTGATTATTATTTTTTCCCCCTTGATCATCTGTGCTGATCAGCCATCCATTCTACAGCTTGAGGCCTTCCTGGGAACAATTAACACTCTGCATGGCTCAGCTACAGCACCAGAAGCAGGGCTGGGAAGAGCATAACTAAAGCAAAATGCTACAGCTCATCAGAAAAATTACTGAGAAGGTAGGCTCCATGCCCACAGCATTTCCTCTGGAGGCACAGGCTAGGGTGTGCACAGAGTCTGTTACTGCTAAGAACATAAAAAGAAAAAACTATTGTAAAATGAGAGAGGGCAAGCACTACTCCTTACAAGTACTGGCAGAGCTGGCACACAGCTCGCTACCGTTATTGCTGTGCTAGTCTACAAAAGCCTATCTATGTAGCTCTGCCTTCCCTTTCACAGCTGTATCTCAGAAGTTAAGAACAGAAAAAGTGATTTGCATGTATAAAAGTAAAAAGTCTTCGAGAGTCCACATTCTCCACACCGAGGGCTGGAGAGCTCACTCACGCAGCTAGAGGGAGAGAAACAGAACCAGCATTAAACACGGCACGGCCATGCACCTGCCTGGCCACCCTCCCGCCTGAGGAGCACAGCAGCAGCCTCTGCAAGTCCCCAGTGCCTCAAACCCTGTGGCAACTCTGCCACCTGCTGTACTGCACAGCTGCCATCACCCCTCAGCCCCCCCCCGTTCTGCGCTAACAGCAAGGAGGGAGCTGGCACCAGCAGTCCTGGGGGAAGAGTGTGGCACAGCCCCTGGTGCCCAGCTCTAGCCCCCTCTGAATACCACTACATTGGGGGGGGTGAGCAACCAGCAGCCCTTTGCCTGCCCTCCCTGCGCTGTGCTATTAGCCTGGTGTGGCAGCACTCCATGGAGCAATAAGGCAGCATGAGGGCCAGTCTCACACACTAGTGACAGGTTTCTGTGATAGCAGCACCCCTGAGCTAAGCTCGGTGAAGGGGAGGGCAGTGCTGAGAGACACTTCAGTGACACTGTGCCTTGCTGCCTGGGAGAGAACAGGGGTGCTGCACCAGGCAGCTGCCCAGTCTCATGACACAGGGAGAGCTGGGCCCCTCTGCAGGTCACTGCCAGCGCTGTCTACGGCAAGGCTGCAGTGCAGGGGTGTCCCACAGACCTGCAGCACCCACAACCAGATTGCCACTGTTCCATGGGGTGGCAGGACCACAGCCCTGACCACTCCCAAATCTCATTCCTAAGTAACTACTCTTAGTATACACATGTGTGCACACAGAGGAGATTTCTTCCTCTCCCTCCCGACAGGTTAGCTACTGAAGCTGGGGCCAAATGCCCTATAGCCTCTACCCTGGCTTGACTGCTAGCCCCACCTATCCTGCAGCTCCAAGCAGAGAACAAAGATGGAGCTGCCATTTCCCATCTGACCATTTCCCATTGTTCCTCTGCAGGTGCTGTTTCTCGGGCAATTCCTTTCCCCTTTCCAGTTCTGCCAAGCTCTGGGGAGCCCAGGAAGGCAACAGCAAGACCTCAGGCCCAAGACATTTGTGAAATACAGCCATCAGAGCTCAGGTCAGGCTTTCCTTCCTCAAGGGCATGATTAACCTGAGTCTTACTGACACAGCTCCCTGAAGAGGAAAAAAGGAGCAATCATGTCTCTGCCCTACAGTTCACTGGCTGTTTCGAGAGTGGGGCAAGCAGAAGCTGTGACATGTCCCCCTCAAGCCTCCCTCCCTCAGCACATTAACCTGCAGAGTTCTACAGTGACTGGCATTCCCTTCTGGCCAAACCTCCAGAGTACTACAGGGAAACCAGCAGGCAGCTCAGAGCCAGGCCACCCCTCTGGGAATAACCTAGGCCAGCTAAGAGGCTGGCTGTGCCTCACACCAACGACAGTACTCACCATTCTGACAATGTAGTTGTGGAGCTGCTGGCTGATGTAGTTCACAGTAGTGCTGAAGACACGCTGTAGAAGGGAGGGCATTGTATTCGCAATTTTTTTAGTTAGGACCATCGCCAGCACCAACATAGCCTTCTCCTGCTCCATGTCTGAGGGGATGGCTCGTGCAAGCCCTTCCACTGCCTCTGACATGCGCCGGGTTATCTCCTGTATGGAGGAAGGAGAGGGATCTCAGTGCAACAGCTGTGGAAGAAAGGGGTCCCAGCACAGCCTGCTGGCATTCTGCTGGTAACTGATGTGCTTGTTCTAACACCTCACAGGATGCTGCTCCCCTTCCTCCCGGGCATGGCAGCCTGCCTGTTACACACCCTGGACGGCAATAAGGATGACTATCTCTGAGGTCAGCTGCTCACCCAAGACAAAAAGAAAGGGAGACAACACATGTACCACTGGAAAATGCAGATAGCACCTTACACACAAGGGTGCAACAGCCCCCTCCTCCCCAAGGGGTTGCACCTAGCCTGCCAAGTCCTGAAATGGCACAGGAATGCTGGGGCTCCCAGGAAAAGGCAACCCACCTCAAACATAGAAAAGATCAGAGGTACAAGCTTAGGTGGGGACTGGAAAGGCAGCAAAGTGAGTTTCACAGAAAAACATTCACATAGGCAGGAGCTAGGGAAGGTGACCAAGCATGAAACAAAAATTGCCTTGCTCCCAAGATCAGTGGAAGATCAGTTTCCCCAAGAGGGATGATGTGCATATGCACACATTAAGTTACACTAATACTGTGAAAAAGCAAGGTCCACCTAGTCAGAAGTTAGGTTTTTGTCTCAGCCTTATTGAAGGCTGAAAGGTTAGGCAATAAATTCGACGGCCTGAAACTTAACTGGGTTGAGAACAGGACAGCAGGAGTGGGGAATGGTCAGACTTTGCTGAAATCAGTCTATGCAGGTGATAAACTCTAGTAGAAAAAACCCACACCGCAAAAAAATCAAAAAAGATTGCTTGAAGTCATTAAATCCTGCCTTTTTAACAAGAAGGTGGACCCTCAATTCAAAGACAGCATTAGCTTGTAAAGCATAGGAAACTTCATCACAGGCAGAGAAAGCCAAACAAGCCAGAAAGCCACAGTTATCTTGAAGATGTCAGAAAGGCTCTGTGGAAGCAAAACTGTGGCTCTTGATCCAGATTTGGATCCAATCCTTAGAAAGAAAAAAGAGGGATGACTGACACAAGGGACCTCAAGCTCTGCTTCCCTTGCAGAGCAGTGAGGCATGTTAGATACTGGGCCAGGGTCTACATCACACCTATTGGTGGAAGAACAACTGCATCAAAGAGGTGGAGATGCCACCTAGAAAGGCCTTCTCAGCAGGCCACCCATCCAGGCCAAAACCCACTGCCACTCCCAACATTGACAGCCTATGAGCTAAACAGTTATGGCACTAGAAAAGGGTGTCATCACATGCTGTCTCTTCAGCATTCAGTAACAAGCACAAGTCAAGCCTCTGGCACTAACACTGCTCCAGTTTTACCCACATGACGAGCAGCAGACATACAGGACTCAGCACCAAAGTCCAAAGATCTTAAGGACAAATACTAAGCCTTAGCCAGACAGTTGATTTTCAAAGCTAAGCCATTGGGCCAACAAAACAAGGACAAAATGCCTCTGAAAGTCAGTCCTTCTGCACCACTACCTCAACTTCACCATCAGCAGAAAGGAGATGAGTCCAAGGAACCCAATTTGCAGGGCAACAGCTGCCACAGGATACAGCATCACCTCTAACAAATCTTCAAAGGTAAGCATTTGGGCTGAATTTTAAGATTGCAGTAATTAAAGCAGCAAACTAGCAAAGATACAGATGTTGCAAGCTTGCGGCTTCAAAGTCACAGCAGGAAGGATGCACAACATTTCAAAGGGGAACAGCTAGTCAGGTTGCTTTTCACTCACCTCTCCAGACAGATTCTCATTCAGAAAGTGCTGCACTAGATCATTTACTACTCTTGCTTTGATTTCTTTATCAAACTGGTCTCCAATCTCAGCGAGCTGAGCAGCAATGATCCGGACAACTTCTTCATTTACCTCAGGGTCAAACACTGCCAACACATACCGCAGGATTTAGTACACAGGCTGTAGTCAGACTAGGTTTGGTGCAGGTAAGCTGATCCGTAGCATTTCGTCCATCTCCATTAACAACCTCCTTCCCACCGTACCCCCAATCACTGTGCGTTTATGACAGCTATACACACTACAATTCCTTTGTGTGCACTCAACTCATCTATTACAGACAATGTGCAAACAGGTGGTTTTTTATCTGTAGTTTACCTAAAGTGCAGCCTCACCCTGCCCAGAAAAACACTACAGGGGAGGTCAGAACATCTCCAACCAAAATTTGTACAGGACAGCTACAGCCAACACCCTGCCAAGAGAGGGGAAGTGAGAGAGTGTGCATGATTTTTTCAAGTGACCACTGTTCAGGAATACAGCATCTCATAAAATCACAGAATAGTTTGGGTTGGAAGGGACTTTTAAAGGTCATCTGCAATGAACAGGGACATCTTCACCTAGATCAGGTTGCTCAGAGCCCTGTCGAACCTGACCGTGAATGTTTCCAGGGGTGGGGCATCTACCACCTCTCTGGGCAACCTGTTCCAGTGTTTTGCCACCCTCATTGTAAAAAAAATTTCTTCCTTATAGCTAGTCTGAATCTACCCTCCTTTAGTTTAAAACCATTAACCCTTGTCCTATCTCCTTTTGGCAAAGCTCCCCATTGTCACTTGGGGCATGAGACCTATGCAGATTCATATGAGGGAGGGCTATTTACTGTAGCAGTTCCTCCTCACCCTGCTCAGGTCAAGGTCAACGTGCCAGCTGACACATCACGGGCAAGGGACAATAGCCATCCTGCAGACGGCTAGTGAAGCAGGAACAGTACCAGAAACAGCTTCCACCACACTGGCAGAGCAGAAAGGAATTCACTCAGTACCAGAACAAGAGTTGTTCCAAAATCCTAGCCCAAGTACAGATACTCCCTGAGGGGCAATGCGAGGCCTAACTTAACTGGTTAATACCACACTCCTTGAGGACAGCAATCATTAGTACCAGCTTTGTCACCCTTGTCTGATGCGCTGCAGACAAAACCCCTGGATGACAGCTGCTCTAGAAACCCATGGGGACAAAGCGCTCAGCACTAGCTGTCTTATCCCAAGTGTTAAAATCCCAACCAACACAACCACCAGCCACCACACTGTAAAGTTTCTCAATGCAGAAAACATTACTCCTCTGAAACAGACCAGCAGCAAAGATGGGAAAAGGGGAAAGAAAAACACCACCTTCAGAGAGGCACACAAGAAGGAGAAAAGAGCACTCACCTAGCTCACCATTCTGCAAGTGGCCGCTCCGATTGCCATCAGTCTGAAGTTCCACCTCATCATCGTAACAGTAGCAGGGGAAATGTGTTTTTCCCTGGTTTTGGAGGGACTGCAGTTGCTCTCTGAACTTGCAGTCAGAGGATACCTCCAGGAATGTGTACAGCAGTGCACGCTCCATCCGGACAGATCCATTGATCTTACACAAGAAAAAAAAATCACTGTTAAGCCCATGTCTAGGAGGAGTCCCACTCAAAAGCTCTATGCATATGCTGTTTTTCAACCCTAAACACGTTTTTCTGGCCTCCTTTGGGCATCCTGAATAGCATTAGCCAGGGAGTCCACAAGACTAACTCCTGGATGTGTACCCACACAGAACTGTCTGATGGTGAGTGAGGGATGGCTCTGCTCTTATAAACCAGTCGTGGAAGAGTCAGCTCACCTTCTCCTCACATCTCCAGCTGTGGAACTGACAGAAACCTTGATCAGAGCTCCTCTTTTGAAACAGATGTGTACTCAGCACAAACCACTCACTTCCTCTATTCAGACACCTGTGTTTGGAAAGTTTTTACCCCTGTATTAGGGAATTGGGCATTCTACTTCCTGTGCATAATGAAGCCAACAACTCCCCACTTAAATGTAATCAGAGCACAGCAGTAACAAGGTAGGAAACAGAGACAACAGATAGCATAAACCTGCAAAAAAAAGTTCACATTTCTTCTTCTTCAAAGGAATCAGGACTAGCTCCATAATAAAGCTGTTCAGCTCCCTGTAGAGAGCCAAGCAGGTGCTCAGAAGAACAGTGATGGTGAGATGGCAGATCACGGGTGTCGGTATCACCTACACTGGCACATTCACCCCCAATAAACAGACACACGCTGCCTCTATGGCCGCGCACCCTGCTGCCTTCAAGCAAGGCGGCACAGAGTGCCCAGATTAGTTAGGTTGGGGAAGTCCACGAGGCAGGCAGATTGACGTGAGCAAGAGGTCCCACTGGAACGTGGGGCCTCATAACCAACAAAGGCCTCTGTAGAAAACCAGAAGACTGTCCAATAATTTTAGTTAAGCAGCTAAGAGAGCAGGATGTCATGTAAGCACAGAAATAAAGTGAGAAAAAAATCCTTACTCTTCTATGCAGACTGTCTGCCTATAAGAGAAGGAAATGCTTAGGCTTAATTGTAACTAGGGAGAAGAATCAAGGCTAAAGTAGAATGGTTTGTCTTGCCAGCTGCATTGGGAAATCAATATGCAACCAGAATGAAGCTGATAATTGAAATGGAGTTTCAGGTACCTTTTGGTGAGTGGAACCTTGCAAGGCCACCTATATCTACACAGCTGTATCAGTAATATCACACAGGATCCATATTGCCAAGGCAACAGTAGCAAATTTGGGACAAATTTATAAAAAGTAATTAAGGACAGGGTGTTTACTCAAGAGAAGACTGGGCAGAGAAAGGGAGGAATAAAGACAATAAAAAGGAGAATCCAGAAATGGAAACAAATAGAGAATAAGGTATGTGATCAGTCAAAGATCAACAGAAGGCACATCTTTCATGATCTGAGCATGGATGCAGTACAGACAGCAGTGAAGCTCACCTGGTGACCCAAGCTCACTGGGACACCAGTGGCGATCCCCTTGAACAACCCACTGGACTAGTCATCAGGTTTATATTCAAAAGGCTTGTGGGCAGAGCAAAGAGGGTTATAATTGTACCCTAACACTAGGTGGAGTGAGGAGTATGTTAGACATTTCAATAGCAGTTTAATGTAGTTAAGATTTAAGTGTGATGAATAGTAGCTTCATAATTGTGATTAATATTTCACAAAACAATGCAATAAATTGATCACAGTGGTGTGTCTATAAATTTTATTTTTATTAGTTTTACTAAGTTTTAGCTTAATCAATAAACATGGTAGCCTCTTAAATAGCTACATCTCCAACCTGCAGTTTAAAGGGCGAGTGTCACACTGAAGGTAACAAGGAAGCAGCTTGCAAACTAAGTGGTTCCATCTACTTTTCATCTGTATTCATGATGGAGAGGAGCAGTGTCAGGGCCCCTGTAGGAAATCTGATGACAATGAGGAGGACACAAGCCAGCACTTTTTGAGGCTCATCCCCTTTGAGGTATCTTGGAACAAGTGCACAAGAGAACCACTGGTCACTGTGAAACACTGACTTCAGTCACGTTTGAAACTAACCTGTTCCATGACGGATTCAGAGACAGAGCAGCTCGTGGCACCCTCTGCTTCAGACCAGAAGTCCTTGCTCTGCAAAAGAATGAGAAATAAAAGGGTGAAATGAAAAAAAATTCCCATAAACCCACATCTTGCAGCAGCACTCATGGGTCTGGTCACGTCTTGTAGAAAATGACCCTTCTAGTGATGCATACCCATATTTCTGGAGAGGAAAATCACAACTGTCCCAGCAAGAAGGACCATATTCGCTTGAATGAGGGGCATGAAACTCCTTCCTGACAGATGCATGGAAGATAGTGGAGTAACATGACCTATAAACGGGGCTTTAAAGCCAAGAGGTGGAGCCAGGGAAGGGAGGAATGATCCTTCATAGTGCCAGAGGCTGAAATGGAAAGCAGTGTTATCACAGAGGAGTTCCTGAGCACCTACTGAGCACAGGTGAGCTGCTCGGGTCTGTGTGCACAGCAGCATATTCTGAAGTGAAACACCCAGATGACATTGCAACACACCTGCAGGACTCCCAAGTGCACCACCGCCCCCACTCCCATAGAGAGATACATGTGTATACTCAGACTTATTTCAATACTTTCCAGACAAATACCTAGGAATGGGGAAGGTTGGATCAAACGTCAAAGGCTTCTAGTTACATGAGCACAACTCTGCTAAGCCTCCAGGGAGGCCTACTAGGAAGAAGGGAGAAAACAGGACCCAGGTCACAAGCTCCTCTGCTCCCATGGTCCATTCTCAGGGCTGACAACCTTTGGCCTGTCTTGTGGCTGGGCAGTGCTCAAGGGAAGAGGCATGCAGGGAGGGCACAGAGCACGATACAGAGGGTGGCCTCACTCATCCACCAAAAAGGGGAGCTGCCCAAGCAGTCAGACCACCAGCCCAAGCAGTCGCAGCTGGTACAGGAAGTCCCAGAGCAAGAAAGGTGTGAGAGCAGCACAGCAAGCACCAATAACACAAAACCATCTAGCAAACATCAAGGCAGGGAAGATAAGAATCCTGCTTGTGAGCTTTGCATTTGTTGCCTTAGATGCAACAGTCCTACAACTGCACACAGAAGTCTCCGATGCAAGCTGGCTTCAAGGGCAGGGCCTGGCTGAAAGTGGGCACTACCTTCCCACCAGGCCTTCTTCACTGAGGGCAATAACCTGGCTGCTGCACAGGTACCTTCTGACCAAAAATGGGGCAAAAGCACCAAGGAGCCCAAACAGATGGTCTGCTAACCATCAAATACCTGGTAACACAGTACCTGTTTGTACTAACAACCCCTGTTTTTAAAACTGTGTTTTAAATAGCTAAGTGCACTCATCGAAAAGAGGAAGCAGAAATGAATTCAAACTCTGAAGGAAACCACAGTAATAATTTCAAGACACCATGAATCTCCCAACTTTTCAAAGGCTCTTGGAAGTCCCCAAGACCAAAACACAATCTCAAGTATGTCTAAAACACAAGATAGCCCACAGGCAGCCTCTTAACCATGACCTTCTTTTCATTTAGTTGTTACATCACACTAATAGCTTCCTAAAACACAGGCTTAGCCTTTGCTGCTTTGCATTTTTCTCTGTTCCATTCAAATCCCTGTTGCTGCTACTGACCTCTACCCTAAAGAGTGCACTGGCTGGGGACAGTACAGTCCTCTTCTCTGGGACCTGACATGGCTCTGAAACTGGTCAGGGTGACCCTTCTTCTGGGCTTGACCTCGCTGGAGGAGCAACAGATGTTAATTTAGGTTGGACAACTAGAGATTTAGCATTGAGTCTGTGGCAGGACCTTAGCTTTGCACAAACTCCTCAGGAATTGTCCACATCGGCAACATTTCTGTAGGCCAGGCAAAGCCTCAACTTGCACATATTTTGGTTTTATATATAACATTTATTTTCAAATCAAAGTAATTCAGCCCAAAAGCAAGGTTTTCATGTTACAGCTAGTAAACAGTGGATAGGCTCTGATATTAACTCCTGCTGAGTTAAATGCCACTTCCTGAACCATCACAGCTTAGACCACGGGAAGCCTGAAGTAGTATTGAGCCTCTGCTACCCACATCCCATTTGCCTTGAAACCCACATTCATCACAGCCCTTCTTGGGCTCCACCAGTATCGTCACCCCCACTCATCCCTAGCCCATGCCAAAAGCTTCACATGGGACCACAGCATCACTCTACAGCTGATCAGATTAACCCACACTGGCTAATTTGGGCTGGTAATAGCCAGCTGACTTCATAACATGAGTACGAGCTGAACAAATCTCCCAATCTTTCAAGGTGCAAGAAGTCGCACCACCCTCTGTTCACACCACGTTACATACACAGAGGGACAGATGTTCTCCCACAGTTCAGGCAGAAGTGTGATGCAACACAAGCCACTACAGCTGCAAGTTGCGCAGAAGTGGCCAGATGCGCTGGTGAAACTAGCTGAGCAGCACCAAAGAGATTTCTCACTGGCCAAAACTTTACAGCGACACCTCTTCCACCCAAACCTATCCAAACTGTGCTAGGATGACCTGCTTTTTCCCACTGATGAGAATTCCAGTAAATTGCTGGAGGGCAAGCTGAACAGTCAGGTGGCAATAAACAAAGTAAAACATCAGCCTGCAGAGGGACCAATGTAATCTTTCTTATAGCAAGAGGATGGAACAGAAATAGAAGTCAAGACACATCCTTGGCGGGGGCGGGGCGGGGGGGGGAGCGGGTTGCCACCTGCCACATCTTTCCAAGGAAAGCTCAGAGTGTGGCTTTGAAACCCAGACTCCCTACATTTTTTGGTCACACTGTTTCATGGTGCCAGGAAACTCATTTGGTTCAGTCCAAATGCTCATGCAAGAGGCAACCAAAAAGAAATGCACTATTGTTTTTTCCCCACTCCCTGCTTTAAAAGAAGCACTCCATCGCAGGAAGGAAAAGAGGCACACTGCTCTATTCCCAAAGCAGAAAATACAAGTCAAACAAAAAGATCCAGATCTATTCCGGGCATGCCCATAAAGCTAGGCCCAGAATGGCAGGGCATAGCAGCTCTGCACAAGGCTGTGCAAGTGCATCATCCACACCAGCTTACTATGCTGACTAGAAGCTGTAAGAGGAGCTTGAGCCTGTCTGCCTGTGCATGTTCCTCACATTAGTTCCCGGAAACATGCAGGAAAGGTGCCTGGCTATAGCTCTACAGACCCAAATAATGTGTTTTGAAAGCTCTTATACTTTTCCAAAAGAGGCAGAAGCTTATACACTGGTTATGGCAGAAAGGTCCTCCCTGGGTGCCCCACACAGGCAAAACACCTGGACAAGAGCCTCAAAGTAGACAGAAAGGAGCTGAGCAGCCCCTGCTCTGCCAGGGTACCTGCTGCACCCAGAGGTGTTAGTGTGCAGGGGGAAGAGACCTACAATGCATGGGGGTTCTTCCCTTCCCCTCAGGGAATCATCTCATCTCTGTGCAAAGTTAGACACTCCTCAGGGCAGGTCCACAGAAATAGAGACATTAAAAAATAAAAACCACCCATTACAGTTGCAAATTGCAAGTTTGTCCACTCCTGCACACAAGCAGAGATAAGAACTGTCAGAAAGACAAAAAAAAACCCCACTGCACTCCAAAGTACTTACATGGTAAAAAATTAAGACAAGGAGGCTTGAAGATAATCATTTCACAAACTCTTCCCTGAATGAAAGAATCACCACCCAGGCAGTGAAAGTCCCTGAGGGGTTCCAACCCTCAGCTAATAAAATTCTGCTTGGGTGATCAAAAACACACCTGAGAACAGGAAAAAGTATTTCTTTCACACCACAAAATGGTTCCCTACTACTACAATACAGGGCCATTTATTTATTTATTTCAGTTAACTAGCAATTCCAGAAACCTCAAGATTTAGATAATTACTTTGAATCAATGCAAGGGGTTTGGATAGTCACAAAGTTCCTCCTGAGAAGTCAAATTCATTAATGGAATTTCAAAGAAAAAATGGACCCCTAAAGAGCAAACCCCAAAGAATCAAATGTAATCATGCTGATGCCACCTGAAGTTTTTAATCATTAAGACTTTGGAATCCTGGTAGTTTTAAATTCAGATTAAGACATTTTCTGGTGGATGGAAAAAGTTACCTTATATTGGGTGAAAAGAATCTTTAGTTGGAGAATGAGAAGAGATGGAGATAAAGGCTACAAACACCATCTGCATTCAGAGTGAAACTAGATAATTTACTAAAGCTGCTTCAGGGCTGCTGAAAGTCTTGGGAAAAATAAATGGAGTATGATTTTTTTAAAAATTTAAATACCAATTAGTTTTAATACATTATTCCTTTTCACACTTTCAATTCACTGATCAGACAAGTGAGCTTCACGTGTTAACAACTGCCCCTGAGAAACCACTAGGTGCCTTGAACCATTCAACAGATAAGACTACAACCAGGGTTTTCAATCAGTTCTTTCCATTTTTCCAAGGGAAAAAAAAAAATGGAGGGAGTATTTTAACACAAGTTTAGGACCCTTAAATCAGCTCTGAAGAGTCAGTGCGGGGCATGTCCATTCTAACTCAACATTGTGTTAGGATGCAGGGCTGAGAGAGGCATATGTTTAATATACACAATTAGTCAGAGGAGCACATCCACCAGTCGCTTGTCACTGTGAAATTACAAGAATTTATTCTACCCCCATACACACCAGTTTTCACAGGAGAGAATTATGTGGATGCTTCCCCCAAACCAAGTCTCCAAGACTTCCCTCAAGGCAATCACAACTCTTTAGATAGGGCCGAGTACTTCCTGAGTGATGGTACGTACTGCTCTCCTCCAGCAACACAGGTCCTTCAGGTCTGGTGTCCCATCTTCTGTTTCTCCCTCTCATCCCCAAGTTGTATTAGTCCTTAAATCTTACAAGGAACTCACCAGAGCAGCTGTTCTCAGCTGCGGCCCACCGATGAGGGGTGGCACCACTATAGTCAACAGCAGGCAGGGCCAGAATCCCCCCTCTGACTCCGGGCTTTAAGGAGAGACAGCACTGCAAGTTTGCAGGGTGGGAAAGAGGGAGAGGTAGGACCGCAAGACAATTTGCACTCCATGGCTCTCTTTCACACCTGCCTCTCCTCCTGCATCAGTGAACTACCTCTTGCAGTTCTGGGAGGGGTAAGCCAAGGGAAAAGCCTCATCCACCATACAGCACTCTTCTCCCACACCCCTTCTGGTAGTGCCACACCATTTTGGGAAGAGAGGCAGCACTGGCCACAGTTGTGCTGGAGAGACCAAACTAGGTGGTCCCTGCCATACCATTGCCACATACAACATATTTCAAGAGCAAACACTGCAAGCACACGTTTTTATCCTCCCAGGTAGGGAGCTACACATGGAAACAGTACAGCTGCAAAGCATGCAAGGTTTCAGCTGCTCTAAAACCAGCCTGGGGTTCTGCTGTACCTCCAGGCACTGCAAACGTCAGCAGCAGCACCCCACACGGCAGCAAGAATCAGCCAGTAGCATATGGTTACGTGTTAGGGGCAATTCTCAATAGCTCTCAAGGCTGCCATAAACAGGACTAGGTCCCAGAATCCCTAAAGCAACAGTGCTAGGACACCCTATAAATCAGCTTTCATCCCTTCTTCACACTTCTGTTACATCTTCAAGACAGCCCAGAGAAGAATCCAGCCCACGATTAATACCTCTGCTTACCATCACTTTTCCTTCACCACTCCTTACAGCTCAGCCTGTGAGATACTGTTCTCAGTTGCATCAGACACTGTCTGCTTATGAAAACATACTCTTTCCAGCAGCAAAGTCACATGCCTGCAGGACTGCCTTGTTTAACAACTTGTCTGGATTCTGAGACACATCCCATATGGACACCTGGACAGACACACTATCAGTCAATGGACCTGTTGTGTGAGTTGTCAAGATACTTATTGTTATGTCTCACATTTGAGTCAGGAGTGAATTAAAGTCTTCAAAGCAGAAACTGCAATAAAGCATCAGTCACTGACAAGGAAAAAAATTCCAACCTGTGCACTGCTTTCTCTGCCTGGCAGCTGAAAGGTAAGAACTTTATTTTTAGCAGTCAGGATGACATCATTACTGGCAGAAATGAAATGGTGCCTATTTGTCCCTTCCTGGACCTGGAAGGCTCTAACCTGTCTTGTAGGCAAACATTTCATTATTGAGCTGCAGAGCTCTTTACAGAACAATGCATCCTTTTCCAGGTAGGGAAACTGAGGCACTCGATGATGCGACCTGACATTTTAAATCCACATATCAAACCATAAGCACTCAATTTCATTGTTTTCCTGAAAACTTGCCACAGGCACAACTGCTTTACATAACCAGCCATTACTGGAAAGCGAGGGATAGAAAAAGTGCCACAGACTCATGAAGTTCCTTATTTGAGAATATTCTAAGCTGTGACAGACTGCTGTCCATAGCACTTCAAGTAATGACAGTGTAAGCAAATCCCACCTCATACAGCCCAAAGTCCCCAAAGGAATCCCCATCACCCTGCCACACCCAATTTCTAGACTATAAACCCAAGAGGAACTAAACAGCCCAAGTAGCAGCCAATACCAGAGCTTTTCCTCATATTTCTCTAGCTATGGAAGAAGCCTGACTACTCCCATGGCAGCTGCACGTGCACTTCAGACTTTGCAAGGAAGGGCAGGGAGGGGGAGAGAGAACTAACAGCTAAAGGAAAGATAGCTTGTTGATCTGCAAAACAGCACAGAGATAAATAAGTAGGAAGTAGTCATAATCACAGAAAACCTGCCCCCATCACTACTCAGCCTGCAAAGAATATGGCAGCCTGTAACAGTACCCACGATTTTGCCTCATCTGAGACCTACTGTCTGCCTGGCATAGAATTTGATTCTAGGCTTCAGAAAGAAAAGCGGAGTGGTAGGGGAACAGAGACATTGCAATATATTAGCCAGGTGAAGGATGGGCTGAACAAGCCCCTTTGTGCATCTATGGATGTACATACATGTGCTACTGTGAAACCAAAGTGATGGTTTGATACAATCTGCTTAATACCAAAGCTATTGGCTTGGAGTGTCTCAGGACTCTTCCCACCATAGGGAAACACAGCTTCTAAACTACAGGCATTTTCTGTACATTTGCCTCTGAGGGAGGATACAACATCAATAGCTTCATTTCAGAAGTGGCAAAACTGACAAGCCATGGGCAGAATACTTTGAAATGCCAGCAGGTCTGTGGCCCAGTGCCAAACAGATCACATCCCCCACGTACTTGTGATTTATTTGCTAGACTTTTAAGAAAGAGACCCTGCTTGTCAGGAACCACTAGACTGCTTAAATCCACCCTTCCCTGCTCCTCTCAAGCATGACTGCTGATTGCTTGAGGCTGTTAGCTTTTGTTTCTCTTCCTTTCAGCTTTAGATTGCATCCTCTAAGATGTGAATAATGCCACTACCAATCACTACAGCAAAAAAAAAAAGCACTGTTTGCTCATAACATCTTTGATGCAAAAATACATTGAAACATGCTGAATACTTCCTGCTCCTAACAGTTTCAGTGTATATTTACCTTCCAGTGTTACTGAAACTCTAAATGGAACACAAAAGCCCAAGGGATGCTTGTCCGACTACCTCCTTAGCTGGGGCATCTTTACCTTTGCTTCTTTATGCTGCCTTAGTACAGACTGAACATCTCAGCTTGGACATTAAGTACTCTCAGTTGTGTATTTTGACTCAGAAACACACTGCACAGTTTGTTTGATGGAGCTTTATTTTCCTTTTTGAAAGAAAAATTTTATTAGAGACCATTCTAAAAAGAAGGTTCCAATTGGCCTTTTTATCAGAGATTTATTTCAGCTCCCCAAGGTCTGCTGCTGTTTCACATTAGTTTTCATGATGACATGAATTGTAGCAATCTTCTAGTTATCAGGGCAGTACTTTGACTTCTTAAGAGGAAAAACATCCAACTTCCTCATCAACCTTCATTTTCATTTGGCTCAAAATGCTCTGTTGCCCAGCCCCTACACAGCATGCCAATGAATAAGAAGTAACACTGCCATATTACTAATTCTCTAAAAAAAAAAAAAAAGCAGGCAGGAACTTTTGATTACTGTGGTTTCTATATCAGATCTGTGATGGAGGCAGCATGACTGTTCAGTATTCTTCAGAAGCCAGCCTACAGATGCAGCTGGGCTGAAATTGAGCCAGCAGAAAGCCTGCATCTCAAATTGCCCCAAAGCTTGGAGCTGGGATTTGGATTCAGCTAACTAGAGATGGACCCAAATGGAATTTGCACACCTCCATATTTTGGGCATGTCCACATCTAAGCAGAAGGGGCAAGATTTGGATCTTGACTGCCACAGTGCAGATGTTTGTTGGTTTTGTTGTTTTTTGGGTTTTTTTTAATCTGGGACTGAGCTTAGTTTTTCCCCCTCTGGTGTTGAGCAAAGAAACTCCAATCAGGCAAACCCACTCTGCATTTCACCTCCTCATAAATATTAAGAAAATGCTTCTATGTTTTCTAAGGATCTGGCAGGAGGAAGCAGAGCAAATGCCAATGAAAAGGCCCCATCACCCTCACAAAACTGCTGGTCTTTACAAGGTTAGCTTTGTGTTCACAAACCCAACTGTATCAGCCCAGCAGCTGCAATACAACCCTGCAGTAACATCACAGGGCATATTCATGCTGCTTTTACTGTTTGCCTCTTGGAAATGACTGGAAAACAGGAGAGACTGAGGAATCACAGCTCCAGTCTTTGGACATTACAAAGGAAGGAAAAATGGACTGAGAGCAGGGAGCTCCTCAGTAATGTGGGTAAGTGGTGGGTCCTGGAACAAACTCCAGCCATCACTGGTGATGTGCAAGTGACAGTGTCAAGTGAGAAATGCAAGGCTTGCTTCCACATTTAGAAGATGCCCCTGCTGGGGCATCAGCACTGGACACTTGCACTCTGGCATGCTTTTACAGTTGAGCAGCAACAAAGTGCTCAGTCCCTGGACCAGAGAGGACAGTCCCTCTTACCACTTGGCAACAGTGCCTCTGACAGATGCAGGTGCCACTTGGACAGGCTCTGACAAGAGCTGCCAACCAAAAGACCTCAGAAAGTGGGACTGGATACAATAACTGTTGTACCACCTAGAGGACAGGAATATCCTTATTTTAGTTTTAAACACATGTACTACTGTTATCATGTGCCAGCATGAGCACAGATCATCCATCAGAAAATCAGGGATGCCACTTCACATTGCAACTTAGATGCATTTCATAGCTGATATTAGCAGTGAAGAAGAATGTAAGTCTGTCTTATCTTTGCCTGACTGGGTAAGCAAGGAAGGAAATTGATCAAAGAGAATGAAAAAATCAAAAGGATGGCTGTCTGGACACAGGTGGCCACTAAACAGTGGCACTCACTCTGCCTTTGGTTACCTTCAGGCCATATGACTAGACAAGAACTCCTCTTCCAGACTCATAAGTACCAGGAATATCTGCACTGTTATCTGAAAAGAAACCAGAAGCTACAAAGATGCTCACAATGGAAAAGTTTAAATACTGGATCACCACGAGTCATCTGAGAATCCACGTCCAAGGAACAATACATTGTTAAAGAACCTGATCAAGGCTCCCTGCTTAGTTAAAACAAGTATGCTGATGCAACAGCCAGGATAGCACTTGAGAAGCTACTAAGCAACAGCTCAGTGCACAGAACAATTTACTTTCAAGAGGACTTTTACAGCTGGTACACCCCAGAATGATTTACATGGAGCCTGTTCACCTTATCAGACTTGGAACATTCACTATAAAGAAAAGACTTAAGGCACTTCTGGAAGAAAGGGTACAAAACCAAATCTTCACAGCTGCATGCTTATTTGCTCTGAAAGCATACACAACCCTTTCTCAACATTTGACATTTTCATGTTTTGGAGAAGCTGTATTTTAAATGAGCTTCCTTCCTCCTAAACATGAAGTATTTTACAGCTATAACATCTCTTACATTCCTTACTTTTATGAAGCAACCATGTAGCAGTACAGACAGCCAAACAGACAATCCTGAGAAAAGCCTCACAGCAGTCCTTCGATTACACTGAACACACTGGCCCTTAGGAGAGTTCTCTCCCAATGTGTTGCATTGCAACCTCCTACTCCCAGCATGATAATTAAACTGATGAAACCAGTGAAAAAAATCAAAATCATCTTGAAGGAATCTCTTAAGACAGGAGGCCCAGACATCCTGAAGAACCTCAAAGAGGAAGTTGTGCATCAAACCAGGCAGCCAAAAATGATGGTAACTCAAAACAGCATTCATAGCCCTGATCAAAGCCTTCTGACAGAAGCTCCTCATAAGCACCGTGAGCATAAAAGAAAGCATCATCTCTTTTAAACACCTTTAACATGATATACAGCTAAGAAAGTATTTTCTTTCAAAGAAACACGGCAGGAGCCATTTGGAAACTGTGACAGCAGAATTGCAGAACAGTTGCCTCCAGGAACACGCATTTCCTACTGCTGAGGCAAACCTATGCAGTTACACGAGATGCCTCCACATGCTGCATCAGTCTTCCACTCAACACTGCTCCAGGCTCTCTAGCTGTAGGTCTAAAAGCACAGTGAAAAAGTGTCAATTTTGCTAGGAGGAAACACATTTCATGTATGGTCATAATACAAACCATTTCACATTCAGTTTTAGCTTAGGAGGAAACAGATTAATGTTGAATCCCAGGAAGTGAATGTAAAACCAAAATACAGCAACTAGTTGATCTAAGTGAATTTGTTTTTTATGGCTGTTAATCTAAAGGTGTAACAACAATAACCCCAAACTACCAGGAGTTACACTGACTAAGGAACATATTTTCTCCTTTAAAGGACGTGAAAGAAATAGCCCAATACGTCAGAGACCTGGGCATTGCCCATTCACCATAAGTGACAGCAAGAGCATACTAGGAATTGACCAAAGGTCGCAGTGTTTTATCAGGAAATACAGCAGGTTCGTGGACACTTAAACATCCATGTGTGCAATGACTGCACACACAGTTCAAATCCCCTGCTCAAACCTTCAGTGAAGCTACATAAAAGCTCTGATATTTTAAAGGAAAGTGGTGAGCAAAACACTGGGGTAGGAGGAGCTTAAAGCCACAATGACACTGTCCTGTCTTGTGAGACAGGACAGCATTCCAAGCCTGTATTGAGGTGTACAGCCTTTTCCTTATGTTCGCAAGCAAGGACACTCCAACCAAAGCCCACCGTGGCCAGGAAGCACCCTGCACCAATATGGCACCTCATGGAGGTGACAGAGATAGGAAAGCCAGCAGACTGGATCAAGAACAGAAGGTACCAAGTGCCCAAGGCAGTGCTAACAACGCTCTAAGCCATAGGGTTACCGAAGAGGATAGGACTGAAGGATTCTTAGAGCAGCTGTCACAAAGAAGGGTGTGAAAGAGACATCAACACACCACTATGCTCTACACTTCAGCAATTGCTTCAAAAACCATGCAGGAAGCAGTGCATGCTATCTCATCCAGATATAAGGAGGTGTCTAATGCACATCACTGGCAACTACAGGCTCCTGTTCACTTCCCAATATAGTTGGGGGTAACAGCAGGATGTCAGGTTCACTACAGACATCTGGTACAAATCAAGGCAATCACAAAAGCTCAACAGATTGCTTTCAAACCTAAAGAATGAGATTGGACACTCTGCATGATTCATAACATTTCTTTTTACATTTTACCCCTCCTTTCCCTATCCTTCTCTAGTCTGGGTCAAAAAATATAAAAAAATAAAAATCTCAGTGGAAGGGACCAACTATACACATTCTGTAATCATTACTGATGAGTTTTAATTAAACCTGAAACCCAAACCCCTGCAACCCCCTCCAACCCCAAGAGAAGCCATTCAAAACTAACAGAGGATCAGACTACAAGTAGGAGTTTTGCACCTTTGGCCAAGCCACAAGTTGAGCTCCCTAATTAGAAATATTTGCATGTACTTGGCTTTGCACAGTACACGGAGAAGATAATTCCAGCCACAAAAACTTTGTAATCCGCCACAGACAAAAAGCCACAGCATGCTAAGAGAAAACCAGAGGAAGGTGCTTTGCAAAGACATATCAGATTTGCTGGTAAATTCTGCTCTTTCACTAGTTGAGGAACTGCTAACTGGTGGAAATGAAACCTGCTCATCTGCACTCAGTCCCCTTCAACAGAGAAGACCGTACACCAGGCTGATTCCCCTACCCCCTACTGCTTGGTAGTTCATACCCAGCAGCCACGGGAGCTGCTTTATCACAGAGCCACCACCTCACACCTGCTCCTCCACAGTTACACCAGCAGTCTTTGCACCAAGCATATAAACCTGTTATAGTTATTAAGCCCCTACCCCCTCATTTGATGGGGCACAAGTGGTAACTCCTAAACACCAGGCCACTCCAGGAAGGTCTCCAAAGGTGGCAGTTGCTAGATTTATGTGCCTGCCTGCTTCCAGATTAAACATTTTCATTTTATTACAGGAAAAAAAATATCTGTTTGATCTGCCAGCTCCTCAGACTCCTGCCGAGCATGGATGACTCCTGTATTCCTGTTACACAGGAAAAACACAATACACAGAAACAACATGGCATAAGTGACCCCAGGTGAGAGTGCTCAGTGAATACACACATCAGCCTTCCCTAATTATACATCACAGCTCTTAACTGTTTTGGGAGCTAACAGAAATAAAAAGCCACACTGAGCACCTTTACAAGGCTCTCACATTACCCAAAGGTGTGGTGTCCTGGTGCTGGGTACAGGTACACCTAATTCTCAAGAGCAGAGAATCCAGGTTTGCACAGGCAGCACTGGTGGAGTGTAGCACACAGTTCTGCTAACAGTGCATTGCGAGAAACTGAGCTGAACTTGCCCTCTCAGCTGTACTAGTGCCAGCTGGCCTAATCTGGTTGTAAGAAATTGGGAGGGCAGGAACCCAACAAAACCACTTAACCAAAAATCAGTCTTTTTTTTCTTCCTAAATTCAGATGTCACCCAATGCAAACACAAAGGAAAAGCCAAAGAAGAAGTGGAGATGTTCACACCAACCTTTCTTAGTACAGGGCAGCCTATCCAGAAGGCTTACAATCAGGTGTTACACTCTGCTTGTACACAATAGAAGTTTTTTGCCTTGGCTCACCCCTAAACCCTGACAATCAATTACTTTTAATGACAGACAAGAGATCTAGAAGAGAAGACAGGAAAATGGGAAGGGATAGGTTGCAGAAATTCAAGCAAATAATAAAGTGCTAAAATGCTTCTTTTTATACAATGCATTCCCCCAATGTTTTTGTATAACACCATCAGAGAGATCACAAGGAGTAGGTGTTTCAAAGCTTCACCCTAAAGACGACTCTGAACAGCATTAAACTTGTTATGTAAAGAAGTTGCCACAGAAAAAAGCACACACACCCCCCACCCCTTTTAATTAATACATTTTAAAATGTTATACTTCCACAGGCAGGTGAAAACACAGTTTCAGTCTGATTAGTGACAAAAAGTTAAAACAGAACACCAATCAGTCTTCCCCACAAGTGGACTTTTGCAAAAAGTCCTTTACCAAGAAAAGAAAAAAGGCAAGACAGAAGCTTTAAAAATAATTTCCTGTTGGGGAACCACCTCGCTCCTTCTTCCACCAAACATTTTAACCATTTTGAAAAGATAACAAAACAAGTATCCTACAACAAGATTGTGGCTCGGATATCCCAAGAAACACCAAGAAGAATTGCCAAGTTCTGAAATAAACACAGACTTTCTGGACTAAGACTTTAGTGATTTAAATAACTCTCAGACCTTGTACCTTAATTTTTTAGTTAAAGCTATCAAATTTTACACTTTAAAAACCCCTCCCCCAAACCCACCAGTTTCATAGCTGCTGTCATTCCCAGGCACAAAGACCATCACCTGACTACACGCATTAGAGAAAAACCTTTCTAAGGAAGGGGACCTGCTCACTCAGTTCTTTTCCACTTTGCTCACTACCCAGCTTCCTGCTCCAGCCTTAAGACAGTCACCCTGAATTCAGCATTGTCGTGGGGTCACAAGAATGTGAGCACTGCTCACAGGAAACAAAGAGAGAGCCAAGAGGCGCTCAACACCTTAACAGGCAGCAACAGCCACCTACACCTCTGTGGAAGTTAAGGAGACTGGAGGCAAGCACACCCTGAATTGACTCATCTGTACCAATCACCAGGTTTTCCTACAAGTTATAGAACTTATTAGAAACCCTTTCTCGCTGTAGCAGCCACTCCCACATCCTTCTGCTGGTGGAAAGCTGAGGCAAGCATGGGTCCCTCTGGAGTTGCTGCTACAGGATTAACTCTTTACTCTCCCCTGCCCAGCAAATACCTCTCCAATCTGAAAACTCTCACCAGGGACTGAGGGCGAGATGCTGGACTTTACCAAGCAGGACACGGCAAGAGAGAAGTGGTATCTCATAAACCATAAAAAGCTAAACGGAAGGGAGGGCAGTCTGCAACAGAAGCACAGAAGAGGGGCAGAGTGACTCGATTACGGCAGGCGAAGCAGAAGACGGGCCAGAGTAAATAGCAGAGCCGAGGCTCAATCGCTACACAGGCGAGAGCAGCGCGAATCGAAGAGCAGGACAGCGACCAGAGGGGCGCAGGGAGCCCGCAGCGACACAGAGCTATGGACAGCTTGAGAGAGCAGGAAACAAAGTAAAAGACTGCATAACTGAACCGCTGAAGAGCGAGGTCGGATTCAGCGGGCGAAAAGGAAACGGGGGGGACTGCAGGGAGGCAGAACAATTTCCACCGTCAATAAGAGAAAGCAGAAACCCCTCGCAGCCCTCCTCAGGGCCACTGACCGGTCACTTCCCAGCAGACCGAAGGGTTACAGGAAGCAACCGCGAAGTCAGGCCCTGGGGCGATCCGAGGCAGCGGCGCCGCCGGGCGCGAGGTCCCCAGCCGCCCCGGAGCCAGCGGGCCCGCCCCGCCGCGGCAGGCCCAACAGCCGCCCAAGCTCCCCGCTACCGCCGGCACTCCTTCCTGGAGCGGGGGCCGTACGACCTCTCTCCCCCCCCGCCCCATCTCGGATGGCCGAGGTGAGCCCGGACCACCGGGAGACACCGCGATACTCACCCCGCTGGCTTCCCGCCCTGCCCTCCCCCAAGCCCAGGCGGGCTGGCAGCGGCACTCGTAAGCGCCGGGGTCCCTCCCTTCGCTCCGCAGAGAGGAAAGGAAGGGGCAAACGCGGCCACGAAAGGCAGCGGTGACCCCGCAGGGCCCTTCCCGGAGTGCCGCGTCCCCGCCGAGCAGTGGCGCGGGCCGAGCCGCTCCCGCCACCAGGCAGGCGCGGACGATACTCACCTAGGCAGGAGCGAGCCACGGGAGCGGAGCTCTGCAGGCCCGGCAGCGCGGCACCTCCTCGCCTCACGGTATTTGAGCAGCACGAAGCCCCGCCCCGGAGGGAGGGCGGGAAGCAGCGGCACGCGCCGCCAGGCGGGCAAAGGGGCTAGCGGCCGGCGCGGGACAACGGCCGCGCGGCCCGCGCGCGGCGGCTCGGGGTGGGAGGGGAGGGGTGGGGGGAGGGGTGGGGGGAGGGGCGCTGCCCCCCGCGACGTGTTCGGGGTAGAGCGGGGAGGAGGCGGCCGGGCCCGCGGGTGAGTGCGGGGCTTTCCCCAGCGGGGCGGGGCAGCCCCAAGCCGCAGGGGTCATGGCGCGGCGGAGCGCCGGGCGGAGGGGAAGGCGGTGTCGGCTGCCTGCCCGTCCGCCCAGCGCTTCCTTAAAGCCCCCCCGCAGGGCTGCGAAACCGACCCCAAACCGCGGCGGGGAATTTCCCCGAGCGGAGTTCCTCTCCCGCCGGCACAGCCTCCTCGGACATACGTCAGCTCGGGGGGAAAGCAGTGCCGGCCTTCGGCCCCGCTCCTGGCAGGATTGTTCTGGAACTCAGATGGGTTCCGACCTTGTGCTTCTTGGCCTAAATCTCCTCCTGTCCCATTTATAACCACTTACATACTGCAAAATAAATTTAACTTTTCATTTAATATAGTTTTATGGGTTTAATATAGTTTTACTTAAACTAATTTTTATTTAATACAGCCTTACAGTTTTAACATAGTTCTGCTTAAAGCAATGCTTACTTCATGTTTAATACAGTTTCCCTGTCGTGCTTGCTCCTCTTCCTAACGTGCCAAGTCACAGTACCGCCTTCGGCCTTTGTTTTGCTACACAGAGCACATGAAGGATGTTTAATCAGGAAGGAGCTGATCATAGAATGCTTTTTAAAGTTCCTGGGATTCCGCAAAATGAAGACCAAACCAATTCTGATTCATGTTTGAGTCATGTGTTGACCAACGCATCAGGTGGCTTCATGCTGAGAATTATGTAGGGGAAAAAAGGGGCACGCAAGTATCTGCCAACTTTTGTAAATTCCAAGGAACTGGAGAGAAATTTACGTTTTTTTCAAACCGTTCAACTTGATCTTGGAAGGCCAGCACTGCTAGCACCGAGTAGGCAAAACACATACTCTCCCTTCCTTCTCCCCAAAGTATATGTATTTCTCTTGAGAAATCTGTGTATTCTTTTGTTTCTTGTATCTGAGTAATATAGATTATTTTATTATTTATCTGAGTAATATAGATTATTTTATATATTTGTATAGAAAATTTTAAAAATAAAAAAAGAGATGTGATCTTAGCTTACAGGAAGCCATGTCTGAGCCATTCAGAAAAGCACCACATACTCAGCAAGGTTGGAAATACTCGTTTATCCACTCCCTTGCTCTCCACAGGCATTTACACTGTTGCAAAGATGCCAAGGGAAAATGGTACTTTTTCCAGAGCTCAGGTTGGACAGGTTTTTTTTCCTTTCCTTATTTGGAGTGCTGTGTAAGAGAAGGGAGGCTAAGGAAGGAGGCAACTCTTCATCACTGTGTTGGGTTTGCGTGGCAAGGTTTTGGTAGTGGGGGGGCTACAGGGGTGGCTTCTGTGAGAAGCTGCTAGAAGCTTCCCCTGTGTCTGATAGAGCCAAGGCCAGCCGGCTCCAAGATGGACCCGCCGCTGGCCAAGGCCAAGCCAATGTGATAACATATTTAAGAAGGAAAAAAAACACTTAGAGAGAGCTTTTGCAGCCGGAGAGAGGAGTGAGAAGATGTAAGAAACTCTGCAGACACCAAGGTCAGTGCAGATGGAGGGGGAGGAGGTGCTCCAGGCGCAGAAGCAGAGATCCCCCTGCAGCCCGTGGTGAAGGCCATGGTGAAGCAGGCTGTCCCCCTGCAGCCCATGGAGGAAGGATGAGGGGGTGTAGAGATTCCACCTGCAGCCCGTGGAGGACCCCACGCCGGAGCAGGTGGAGGCACCTGAAGGAGGCTGTGGCCCGTGGGAAGCCCACGCTGGAGCAAATTCCTGGCAGGACCGGTGGACCCGTGAAGAGGGGAGCCCACGCCAGGGCAGGTTTGCTGGCAGGACTTGTGACCCCGTGGGGGACCCACGCTGGAGCAGTTTGCTCCTGAAGGTCTGCACCCCGTGAGAGGGACTCCATGCTGGAGCAGGGGAACGATGAGAGGAGTCCTCCCCCTGAGGATGAAGAAGCAGCAGAAACAACATGTGCTGAACTGACCGTAACCCCCATTCCCCGTCCCTCTGTGCCGCTGAGGGGGGGGAAGGTTGAAGCCGGGAGTGAAGTCGAGCCTGGGAAGATGGGAGGGGTGGGGGGAGGTGTTTTAAGATTTGATTTTATTTCTCATTCCTCTACTCTGTTTTGCCTAGTAATAAATTAGATGAATTCCCTCTCTAAGTTTGGTCTGTTTTGCTCGTGATGATAATTAGTGAGTGATCTCTCCCTGTCCTTATCTCGACCCACAAGCTTTTTGTTATACTTTTTTTCTCCCCTGTCTAGTGAATGAGGGGAGTGAGAGAGCGGCTCTGGTGGGCACCTGGCCCCCAGCCAGGGTCAACCCACCACAATCACTTCCCTCAGGTAGTATGAATAAAATGAAGCAGGAGGCCCCCTCCCTCCCTCTGGCTCTCTGGGAGGATAACCCCATGGTGGCAGTGGTGACTCAGTCGAGCAGCCACATGCTGGCACTGTTGCTTTCACCCATTACCACCTGTAGGATCCTTTCTTCTGGTAGCAGCTCCATTGCTGCTAACACTTAGGACTTAAAGGAGGAAGATGCACTCAGGCCCTGCTTGAATTCTTAAAGGGAATCTCCTCCAAGAATGCTTTTCCTGGAGAGATGTGTGGCCAGGTAGCATCCTTACAGGATTAGGTTTGCAGGGTTTAAAAATGCAGCTGTCACAGCACTCATGGTGAGGACTTTTCAAAAATTGGTAAACACAAGGGAAACCACAATGCCCAGATTTTCATGTGGTCTTTGCTCTTAGTGTTGGGCATGACCTCCCCTGTTATTTTTCCTGACAAGTTACACAGTATAGAGAAAATTCATTGTCAGGCCAAGTAGCTGTATAACATGATATATATCTTCTGCTGCCGAAAGGTCTTGGCTTTGCATGTTACTTAATGAATCCATTGACATCCTTCTTCCTGTGCTGCTCCTCAGAGCCGCCAGCACATTCACACTCCCTTTGCAGTAACTGCCGTGCTATTTCTTACCTCAGCGCTGAACCCAAAGATTTGGGGAGGGCTTGCAGTCCTGTGCCAGGGGGAATGATGTAGGGTGGGTGAGGCAGCTTCGAGGGCATGAAATGCAACGTGCAGAAAGGGTCAGAGGCTTCTGAAGGCTACTTTCATTGTCAATGGAAACTGAAAGCAACAGCTGCCCCCATGCTGGGCTCCTGAGGCAGGACTTCTTTGTTCGAGGGCCTTTTTCTGGTGTTATTTCTTGTGCACACTTTGCTTATCTGTGCAGGAAGTGCGACCCTGTGCATCGTGGAGGGCCCTCCATCCAGGGCCAGCGTAGCTCTTTGCCACAGCAAGCAATACAGGAAGGTCTCTCTAGGAGAGCAGTGGTTCCATCCGTAGTTTATAAAGTAGCAAAACCTCTGGGTCCCTAATATGAGATTGAGGCTAAGAAGTTTGCAGTGCAATTAAAAAGCCGTGATGAAGTATCACAAGGCTGGTCTCCTAAGCTATGAACGGGAGCCTATCTCCTGTGTGCTGGTGTCCAGTGGTCACTTTCCATATATACATTTCTCTTTTGGCATCAAGGGAGAAACCCTTGTGGACTGGCCTTTTGACACCAGAGACATCCCTCCCATGTAATCACAGCTTTCTCCTGCTGCTGTTTGAAAGCAAGAGACCAACAGGACAGGAAGAATTGTAGGGTTTGAAACGTCCCCAAAGAACTGCTGACCTACCGAGCTGCACAAATGCAGGAGTCAGCTATGTCACTCCTGCCACCTATAGCACAGCCTGCCATCCCTGGCCTCCCTGCACTGTGCAAGAGGACATCCAAGGCCCATCATCCCCCCCTGTTGCCATAACAGGCCTGCTTTAATCCAACCACCTTACAAACACCAGGGTTTATCCTTTGTTTTGAAAATGGTTGGGCGGGTAGGAAAGTAAGACTCGGTGTTTGGGACTTCCCCAGCTGGGATTTCCCACAACATCTTGTGTGTTTTCTGCCTGTTGAGAAAAAGGCATAGTCCTATGATTTTCCTTACGGTCTACTTACTGACAGCAGTGCTGCTGACTGGATGTCATTCCTCTGGGCTTCAAGCTCCTGATGCTTACTGAACCCAGTACCCACCACTTAGGCCAAACACTCGCCCTTTTCAAACAGGACATAGCCAGACAAGATGCCTCTTCTGACACACGAGCTAGTGAGGTCAAACCTCTGAATCCTTCCAGTCTGTTCAAGGGGCAGAGCTCTGGAGCTGCACTTAGCTTGGCTAACCTTCCTGAGCTGGCACAGTGCAGATTAGACGTGGGCATGGACTGGTGGAAGCTTAAAACAACACAGAAAGTCAGCACAGAGGCGCTGATGTCATTCACTCCTTATTCTACTAAATGCTGCTATACCAGCATCAGATGTTCACGCTAGTAGGCTAAGTGAGCTACAGCAATGAAATTCTGGTTCCTACAATTCAGTTTACATTACCTTCACCCCTTCTTAGCTGTTTATTGTAATTTCTCTTCACAGAGAATCTTAAGAAACAACGTAAGATACGGAGAAAGGAAGACCATGTATTGGGGCTGTATCAACACCGATTTGATTGTATCTCAGATAATTCAGATGGGCTCTGAGTCTTCCCGCAAAAGAGAAATTGAAGTCAGGTCCTTTAACACTTAGCTTTTTATTGCATCTCAAGATCACCTTCCCTCAGCTCCCGGCTTCCTCTTTAATCATCAGCCCTGGGAGTGAACGCAAGGGAAACAAATGGTAACTCCACCAACAAAAAGAAAAAATAATTAATGACTTTATTATTTTTTTTTTTTAGTTCAGTTGGCCATCTGAGGTGCTAAAATCTCAACACCAACAAAGCAAGTGTGCATAAAAACAAACGATAAAACACAACCAAACAGAAGAAAACAGGCTGGAACAGAGTTGGTTTTTTTACAGGTAGGGTATACACTTTTCTGTTAACACTCCATACATGTCAACCGTAAAAGCCTTGAACAATCTGAATATCAGAGTTCGCTTCTTTTTTGGGAAGATGCCAAAGCAGATCCCTTCACCTGCATTAGACTTCACACACACACGCATGCATGCACAGCTACAGAGTATTTAAATGACTGCGATGTCATCAGAACATGGCATCCTCCCCTTCGCATCTGCTTTCAGTGACATCCCCATCTGCCCGGCTACCCTGCCTACAGCAGTACTCTGAGCAATCCAAAAGCAGGAACTTTTGGAACGCTGCTAATCTCTGTTATTTTGCAATGGTCGAGAGCCAGCCATCTCTTTCTCTGTGAACTATATACAGGCTGGTTTTTAGTATGCTTTAGAGTTCTCTTTATTGCAGACAGCAACGACTGAAATTCCCATAAAGCCGTATCGTGGCTTTTCAATTTGTACACAGGAGATTTTATAATGCAACACCTTTCTCATCCACTGGTGTCTGGTGTAAACACTTAATTGAAAACTCATTTTAAAGAATGTTAACCAAACAAGGTGTAGCTGTGAACATTTTAGGAACAGCTGCTAAGAAAATGGATCTGCCAGCTGCTTTAGATCATGCAGTCTAGACCACTTATAATACTTCATAATGTTCAGGATTAGGATGTATAAAAATATTAAAAACCACCAGAGTGCACACAAACGTGGTGACTAGCTCTACGCAAGCACCGTGTTCTAAGAGAGGCCTAGGCATTGCACAAAACTCAAGATTCTTGACCGTGGGGGTAACCCAAGGATCCACTGGTCTTTACATACAAACAAATATTTACATAAAATGCAGAGACGGATAGAGAGAAGGACAGACTTTTAAAACTTGCGATTTGCTCTAAAATTATGTTCAGCAACGCAGTTTGTAACATGCCCTAGCGAGACTGTGGGGTATTGGTTAACTGAAAGAAGGAATATGTCTGGAAGCTGGAGCTGAAACATCTTGTCACCTCCCCACACGTAGTTCTTTGAAGCTCAGGATTTTACAGCCATTTGTGAGTTCTAGTGAAAACGTGGTTAAAAGGAACAGAACAGTAAAAAAAGAAAAAAATTGTACTGTGAAAACAGCAGATTGGTTGTTGTGGCAGTCCTCGCTCCCCCATCCTCATTTGTCTCCTGGGTGTTTCCAGGAGGTGGTATCCTCCTCCCTCTGTTCCCCATAGGGGACTGAAGTCCTTGCCCCATCCTCAGTGTGCCCAGTTCAGAACAAACACAGGTTAGGTTCCAAGCTCGGCTCTCCTCCTACCTACTGCAGGGAGGAAGCAGCCAGCCCCTGGTACAGACCGTGTCACGTGGGGATGGATGCCCTTGTGTGCCCACTTCTCGGAAGCCGAGGGCCTTTTTGCTCCCCTGCCATGTGAAATGGACACGTCATTGAACGCACATGGCCTGAGTCATGTGCTGCTGCCCACCTGGGCAGCACAAAGAGCTAGAACATCCTACTTGGATTCTGATACAAATAAGAGATCTTGTGGTCACAAAAGCCTTCTTCAGCTTTAAAAATATAAAATTTGAATTAAAAATATTCAGATAGTAAAAAAACCCAGTAGCTGATATGCAAGTCATATTCTTAAAGTGCAACTGAACAGCAAATACAAGTTGTGCCTTTTTCAACCATTTTGATATAAAAAGGCTATTAACATTCCCTTTCGTGCATTTTTAATTAATTAGTGTGTGCGATGCTAGCTCTTCATTTTCATTCTCAGTGCTGAAGGCCTTCAGCATAACCTAAAGAGTTCAGGTTTACAGTATGTGGTTTTCCCCTCCAATAGGGCATTACACCCTCAAGTGGTATCATTCTTCAGCATTGCAAAGATTTGGCCAGCATCCCCCAGCATGAAAGGGAAAAGTAGTAATATGGTACTTCTTCAGGATTTCTTTCTGTTCTACAGCTCCCATTCAATGATCTTTTGTTAAAAGTCAGATGTGGTCCATATACCTAGTGCCCTATGAAATGGGCTGAGGCCAATTCTCTCTGCAAGACAGTTTACAATAAACTGTGTCTAGCTTCCCTCTTTCTTCCCTCCTCCTCTCCAGCTTCCACTGGCCCCTCAAACGCAGGCTGTGTAAACTGCCAGTTGGACTTGTGCAGCTGGCCCCTGCCCTGGCACACGGGAGGAATATCCTGTTGGTAAGCCAACAGTCTGTGATGCTGGTATAGCAGGTACCACTTGCTCACATGCACGATAATTAAACAGCACTGCAGCTGCCTGTCTGCTTGGTTTCATGAGCATCTGGATTTAGTTTGTAACATCTTAGCAGAAAACGCTAGGGGGGATAATGGGGGAACACTTGAGGCCAAAAAAAGCACGTTTCCACAGTTAGCAACTAGCACTGCGCAGAGTCCCTGGGAACAGTCCTGCCCATTCTTCCTCAGCCTGAGGTATGCTCCTGAGTCAGAGGTGAATCTAAATATTCAGATCGTAGACCCTGGCTTACAGAATACCTCTCTGAAGGAGGTAGAGAGCCATCAGCAAGAAACCATGCTAACTTCTGTCCTGGGGCAAAAAATTAAAGGATGTTCAGCCCTGGTGGGGTACCTTGCACCAACAGTGCAAGTTCAAGCTGAAGGAGTCGGTAGACTGTATGAATATCCTTGGGAATCGGACACTTTCTCAACGACATTGGGGAGCAGGCTTAGTACTTCTTTAACAAGAAAATAGTCAGCATCCCAAGGGGGAAAAGCCTCTTAACACAGCATGCTAAGGATGGCACGCATACCCAATGCACAGTGCTATTTCAACTCTGCGGGACAAGCGAAGGACGTAGTCTGCTCCGGGAATCTGTCAAACAGTGAATGGTGCTGAATTGCTCAGTGCATGTCCTGCTCATTGCTTAACGTATGATTACAGCGAGTACCCTCCTGGCTGAAAAGCAGCAGCTTCGTTAGCTGAGCCAAAAGGAGCTTCTTCCAACAGATGCAGCAGGAAATGTGCTATTTTTGTTTTCATGGAAGTCCCTCTAGCTGTATCTCAGGAGTGTGAGGGTCCCCTCTTTCAGTGAGAGACACACATATGGGATATTTCTACCTCACAGTTTTGGCTTTCTTGTTATAAAAATGTAAAATTTAAATAAATTATAGGTTTATTAGTCCAACAGAGGGAATCTGGGATGCAGAAGAAAAGTATGCTAGGAACACGAGTAGATTCTTACAACTCCATGACTATGCAGGATTTTGTCATAAAGGAAAACTCCTAGGGCAGGACGCATCAGTGGGTCCATAAAGACTGCCCTTGCTGTGAAGCAGGGACCAATCCACAGTAGTGTTTTTCTCTAAAAGAGTTAAAACATTCCCTCCACAATCAAATATGTGTAACAATCAAATTATTAATAAGAACACTAATAAATAGCCACAGGTAACAACGTCCAGTAATTTAGAAGTGGAAGTTGTAGGATGCAGCAGGCACACACACCCATCACTCGTCCATTTTTTTCCTAAAAGATACAAAAATGAATCTTCTTTCAAGTATTAAAAAAATAAGTTAATTGACATAAAAGGGTCAAAGTGACTGAGGGCCCAGGCAGGTCTTAAGCTTCATTTCCAATGTGCAAAAACAAAATACAGAGGAAAAAATAAAAACACTGAAAAGTCTTAATGGTGGTTCAGTCACTTAAGGGCTTCTCCCTTTTAGGAGCCTAACAGCCAGGGAATGCTGCCTGGTAACACCCCTGCCCCAGCACACACTTACCACTGTCCCACAGTCAGTATTTTCCAGTGTCAAAACAGTCACAACAAAAACAGAACAAAGAAGCCCACCAGCCTCTGAGCTGTGGCCATGAAGACTAAGGCCAGCAGTAGCTATCTCTCCAGTGTGTAGCAAAGCAGGAGGGCATCTTCCCTCTCTCTTCTTCTCCCCTTTTTTCCCCCCACAAGAAGGTTTAGGAGGCTATGATAGGGAGAGAGTCTTCCAATGCCCACATCTCTCTCAAAACCAGGAGGCAGAGAGTTCCATCATGCATACTAGTAGTATTGTCTCTGTCTCGTATTTCTTCATATCCATAATGATCAACTGCAGGTTTCTTTGGTGGGGAGGAAGACTAAAGCAAAGAAGGTGTTGCCCTGGGCTTCTGGAGCTCTCTCAGACAGCTGACTCCACCATACAGGCTGCTACAGGCTGCTGTGGTTTTCCAGAGAGGGTTGCCACTTCCCTCCCTTTTATTAGAACTGGTGTAGTAAAAAGGGGAAAGGAATGGACCGCCATAAATCCAGTTTAGTTAAGGGTACTTCTTCCCTTAACTTCCTTCCCCACACGTGGATTATTCCTCTCCCTCCTACTCCCCACAAAAATACAGTCCGTTGTACAGGACCTCAAGGAGACTCCACAGTCTCAACTCATTATCTTCAACTTGGCTTGCAGACATGTAAAACTTAAGCTTCTGGAACCAACACACTTATCAAAAGGCTTCTGAGTGCTTCAACCCAAATCCCTGCGTGCTGTTGGAGGTTTCCCCTTCAACATCTTCCTATCCATGAAATTCTGGCGAACTCAGGGTAGGCCAACTGGACAACACAGACCAGCAGAGGTAAATGTGTTAAGCTCAGGACCAGTTCAAGCTAAAACCTTTGGAAAGCATGACTGCCTCCAGGTCCTTATCTTCTTCTTTTTCTCGAAGCCGTTGCTCCTCAAGGAGAGCCACAAGAGAATCTCTCTGCTCCACTACTTCTAGCATCTCGTTCAGGATCCTCTTCTCCTCTGAGAGCTCCTCGTCTGTCTTCAAATGATCTACAGAGATATCAAAAACTATCAGCATACACAAGGCTAGAAATATGCACATGTGATCCGTGAAATGTTCCCTTTTGCTCTTACCTTCTACTGCCATCCTCTCCCGGAGTTCCTGCTGTAATCGACTCTGCCTGTCTTCCAGTTCTAGCTCCCGAGCGCTGAAAGGGAAAGATCAGGAATCCAAGTTCTGGGTATATTAAAATTCTCTATACATTGCTTCACATTCATTCTCAATTTCTGCTCCCTCTCTAGATATCTGCTATGCATTTTACCAAACTGTTTTGGAACAACTCTTAAAACACCTAAGATATATAACCATATTTTTTTAAAGATTTAAATGTACTTTTGGCATCTCAGGTTCTTTACCTTCAGAGCTAGGAAGTGCAATACAGAAAGCTGAGTGGATTATGGGTGGGATTAAATCTAAAACAGTGTAAAGGAACAAACAAATCTGCAATCACTGCAAAATTCAGCCAAGATCAGCCCAAGAGACTGCTGACCTCCTGGCATTATAGGGAAGACAGCACTGACAGATATTCCAATTTGTAACATAATCCCCCTTTTGAAGCTTTGCACATTCACTCACAATATCATCAGTTCGGACTCGTAGCGAACCAAGGCATTCTTCTCCTGCACCAGCTTGAACCACTCCTGCATCAGCTTGGGATCATCCTTCTTACCCATGCCTGCCAAAAAGGAAACCTGGTAAGTTTTCAGGTTAACGCCTTGCAATCCTTACAAGCCCAAACTGCAAAAACAACAATGGGGCAAAATGTGCAAAGAAAGCCGAGCAAGATGCTGCCAGAGCACTCCCCAAGCCGGGTCCATTCAGTTTGCCTACAACGCACAGAAGAGTGGAAGTCGCCTCCAAAAGGATTCTCTTCTCTTTGGAGCCTGATTTTATTTCATTTTCATTTTTTTACTTTCTGATTTTTCTTGTGATTGCTTGTTTCTTCCTCACTCTTAATGCAGAAAGCCCAGATTTCTGTACGTATTTCACTTTTCCTTTCATTAGAAGAACTTTATAGATCCTCATGCCAGCTACTTAAGTGTATGCTTATCAGAAACGACTCAAATTGCCACTCCATGTGTTTTACCTTTATTTTCTTCAATTGCATGTCCTCAATCCTTTCTTTTACTGGCCAAAAGTAACATCTTCTCTTTTCTTTTTTCAATAGCTAAATAAATCTTTTCTGACTGCTCCTCCTAGCCACATATATCCATCCATCTTGAAGATCCCCTCTGCACAGTGAACACAGAAACTACTTCTACTGTGTTGCACACATCAGCGCTGGAAAGAAAAAGAATCCCTAGGCACATTTGCTAATATCAAAGCAGAATAAAAATACCTTGGGCCTTGGCCACCTAGTACAGAACTCTTAGTTGGTATTTCATTTATTTTAAAACCAACTCCTAAACTTAGTCAGTAGTCCACTAATGAATCTCATATCTGTCAGGAGTTAGGTGGAATAAATAAATTGCAGAATTCTGTTCCCAAAGCCTTCTGTTGATATTTATCAAATGCAAGAGCTTACCAGGAAGCTCCTCTTAGCAATCACCTGGTCTGGGCCACTGATTCCACACTGAACTACCTGCAGATGAATGCTGTGACTTAGACACCATCAAGGACGCAAGCAATGCGCCTGCCTGCATGCAAGTGGAGGCAGGAGCAAGGCCTTGAATCAAGCTCAACAGTATTTTCGGGTTGCTGCACCCTATCAGCTTGCACTGCATGTAACCTAGGCATCCTAAAGTAACTAGCATCCCTGTCTATGTCTGTTACTATGGATACATGCTATCTACATCAAGAGCAAAAACTCTCAAATCGTCATTTTGATGCTAAAAATAATCAAGCAGCAAGTTTACTATTCAGACTCTGGGAAACACTTCACAAATACCACATTAAGGGCTAGTTAATTCATTCCTGTGCCGTGCCCTGTCTCCACCCTTAGGATCTCAGAGAACTGCTGCACTGGAGCTAAACAAAGGAGAGCCTACAACTCCTATTAAACTGCACCTTAGGCTGAAAATACCTGCCTTTGAAAAACTCCCTTCAGGAACACCAGACCCGGTTGTACCACCCTAAGAGCCTCTGGCTCTGTGGACTTTACACCAGTGTGTTGCTCAGTTCCAAGCATTCCTTTCTGAGCATCTCTGCACAATATGCCCGTGTGGCGACAGGAGAGGGAGACTGTACATGCAGATGTCCAGTGCTGTGGCGCCATGAAAACACTGGGAAGTCTCCCCATCCTTTCCGATGCCAGGATGTATAAAAAACAAATGCCTCTAAGAAAAAGCCAAAAACACAACGCTACTGACCTATGAAATACATAAGTATTTTTAAACAGCCAATGAGCAGAGGAATAATGGGAGGATTGGAGAGGGAGCACTGACAACTGATGTGAGGGAGCACCATGGAAAGCAGAGTAAGTGGTTAGCAAAATTACACCATGAACACACACAGACAACCCCTTCCCCCATGCCTTGGCAATGGAAACTCTACAGCAAACTCCATTTGGGACAGTTAAAGATTGTACTCAGCAAGACAGATGAGGGAAAACTGGTCTAGCTTAAGGTTTGTTGGTTCTTTAAGTTCAAGGATGCTTTTGCAAACCAGTCCTTATAAAGACACAGTATTCCTTTAATACAAATATACTAATTAAAAGGCCACATTTAAGGAAGCAGATTGTCTTCCCTTAACCCACCTTCCAAACATCTTTCAGGAGAAATAAAGAAGTTGAAGCCATCAAATGAAAACAGAAACTTTCAAGTTAACATTACTGCTCCCACCACTGCTGCCCAATGTCCCTCCCAGTTGCTACACCTTCCCTAGCACAGCTGGGACTAGCAAAAGGGATACTGTACCTTTAATAACTTGCCACAGGCTCAGAGAAGCTGGCTACCAGGTTGCCACTGAGAAGGTTGGTTTGGGGACACAGCAAGAAAAGGGCTGGGGGCCTCGTGTTCACTAGCTGACTAGTGCTGCTACGACAACCCAGCTGTGGTCAAGGAGAACGGGGAGCGTGTGAGGTTACGTTACCTTCATGGGCACAGCAAGGGCAGAAGGAGAGAGGTCTACGACGTGGTGTCCCGGCATTGGGCTCAACTTCAATAGGATCAAACGAGGAAGAGGAAGAGGCAGGAGAGGAAGAGGAAGTTGGAAGTGGAACGGAAGAGGAGGAAAGGGGTGAAATAAAAGACAAGCAAAGGACAAAAAGCATAAGAGTGAGAAAGAAAGGAAACACAAGAAGAAAAGAAAAGAAAAAATACAAGAAATGGAGAAGCAGAAACAAGGGATACAGTCTACAGATGAATAGTGTCCCTAATAAGCACAGATAACAGGTAAGAGGTAGACTGAGGTACTGGTGAACTCTTACTGAGCTGTACAAATACCAGGCAGGAGGTTATTGTTACTGTACTTTTTCCTAATGTACATTTTTCAATCACATGGTCTTTAACAGAAAGGTTTGTGAACAAGATGTCAGGATGAGCAGAGATGAATATTTAACTTCTGCTGATAAATGTCAAATTTCAAGCAGGGTTACAAAAAGTCTTGCCTGCATGCATAAGACACCAGCTGTAAGCAGCTGCCCTACCTTAAAGCTTTATCAGGACCATGCTCTTATCACCATGGCACCACCCACTGATGGTAAACGTGTCCTTTTTAATGGAAAATAATTCCTTCAGACAGGGAACATCACAGGGACAATCTGATCAATGTGGAACCAGCCTGCCAGGATCTGCTGTGTCAAGTATGGTGAGTACACGTGTACTCAACTAGGCTGTTGTGCTTAGAGACGAAAAGGCTTTTGCATGGATAAAAAAGTGATTCACATCAGGGTCTGTGGAGGCAATGACCAGCTGAGGGCTTTGCAGAGTTAAAAGAGTAAATTTAAAGCTCTCCCTTGACACTCTCATTTCACAAAGCGTTTTAAAGCTTACATGTCCTGTTAGCATCAGTGCCTTACTGAATCTTTTTCATCTTTTCTGTCACCCAGTGAAGGACAAACATTCCTTATTTCTACAATAGTTCAGCTGTTTCAACACTGAGAATTACTTAACGTTACAAAGACAAACAGTAGGAAATAACCAACATCACTAATAGTTACAGGAGAACATGTGCACCAAGAAGGTGATGAGCCTGAAACATCAGAGCTAGCAGAACCGGACGCTTACTGCTCTCAATGCACAACCGCATTTATAAAGAGGAGGCATTTCTGTGTCAGGAAAAGGCATAAACTCCACAACAATAATATGGTAAGAATAACGCTTATTTTGGAGAAGTCAGCAGAGCTTGATACACATGGTTTGGAGACAGCTTTACAGAACTAGACTACCAGTGAACTGGGAAGGCTTTAGAAGGGACCATCACAGAACTAGACCAGCACACAGAGGACACACTGGAGTGAGGGAGAGCACATCAGCTTCGAAGCCTATGACTGAGCAGCACGGCTTTCTCAGACAGGAAGAAACCTCTGTACTGGGAGCAGGAAGGGGCAACATTAGGAGAGGTGCCACAGTTGGCCATATGACAGTGACAAATAAAGCATCATACCAACATTAGTTGACAGTACCAGAACCTGAGTTACAGTTGTTCTGAATTTTCCAACTTCTTCATTTAAAATGAAAAAATACTAGGGCTTTTTTCTACAACTGCCATTTCACAGATTAGGCTACAAAAGCAAAAACAAACAGAAAACATCCAAACCGCACTGTGAACAATAAGCTTCCACACAAAGCAGAGCATTTAGTGCATGATACCTATTATATTTTTTATTTCACATCCTATCTTATTCAACATTAATTCTTCTGTATAAGCTTTAACACTCTAACTTTGTCTAACCACTATTTTGGGGAGGTCAGGAGATGGACATTTAAAAAATCCACTTCAATTTTTCATAGTTTGAGATTTCATTCAGAATTGTGGTGTGCGGGTGAATGTTGATAACTCAAGTGCAACTATATTTATAAATTTCAAACCATGGACATATAAGACTTGGTGAGGAACTCCAAATTTGCCTACATTTGATCTGAAAATAAATACCTGGTATGTGAAAATGCCATTCATCTCATTGTGACAGGGCCACAAACTACTAAGTTTTGTCATCAGTGAGCAAATGGTCAGATACTAGGAGAAGATACCATCTGTGGTCTCCAGTAAAAAGCCACAGGACTTACATAGCAGAAGACTGTGATACGGAGCTCACTCCTTGCAATTGTGTTTTCCTCCTTTGTTCTTAGTTGTCCTATTTTTTAACAGAAATATTATCCTCCCACTCTTGTCTAAGAAAAATTTGTCCTTGAATCGAGTTACAAAGTTCATGGTATCTATAATAGTCCTGCTATATTGGAAATGTTAACGTTGCTTTTCAGTAAGATAATGAACATAACCTGTACTATTAAGATCCTTTCCAACTACTCCAGCTGTAAGTTATAGTTGCATCAGTGAATACCGGTTATAGGATCATTAAAATTGCTTTGGAAACAACTTCTGTCCAGACGAGGATGCTTAGCAAGGCTTAAAAAAGTGTTCCTCATGTATTGGAGGTCCTGAACAGCAAGGACAAAGGAAAGTGCAACCTGAAAACGTACCTCCTATGGTTCTGTAAAGCTGTGAAAATTAAGTCCAAAAAGTGCCATAATCTAAAGACGCAAGTTTTATAAAACATATCATGCAGTAGAATTTTAAATATATTTTTTTAAAACTTCTCTAAGGTGATAGTCATGAAAACTGCCTCCCCACCCTTGCTAATAGTATTGACACACAATACACACTCTAAGCAGACTGGAATAGGAACTTTCTAATTTTAAGAGAAAAAACTCTTTTATCTTATTTCCTGAAATGGAAAAAGATTTTTCACTGACAGTAACCAATCTTTAAGTGTATTCCATGTCACATATTTCACTGTCCTTTCAGATGAACTCTTTCAAGAAAAGGCCTCTTAACCATTTCGGAAACAGAGAACTGGGAGGGAAAAAAAAGATCACTTGATAAATGGAAACAGCATTCCCTCAGCCAGCTGATAATTTTAGACGGTGAATGTATCATCAGATCATTTACGTTCCTGTCAAGGTTAATTTTTTAAAAATACGACTTCACAGCAAGAGCTCTCACTGTGTTTATGTATGTTGAAAGACAATCCTGGGAAAAGGCTGAACACTCCGTGTCCAGTACTATCAAAAAGGAGAACTATTCAATACCCTGGTTCACAATATGGTGTTAAAAACTGTCTCATCTACCTTGCCCTTATCGCTTGTCCAATTACATTACAGAAATCCTTACGTGTTGTCTTATTTCTCCCAAAGCCATTACTAATCCTACAGTAAATAGTATTATTATTATGTTATTGTTTAGAGAAGAGAAATCACCACCTCGTGGTCTCATTAAATTAAAACCATGATCACCACTGCAAGATAATTTTCCTGGCCATGGAGTCAGGGCCAGATGGGAAACTCTTTTGTCAAGCAAATTAAAAAAAATAAACAACCCTCAGTTCTGTTCAAGTCTCCTCCACCACCAAAAAAACCCAGGCCAGGTCTGGTAATACAGGTCTTCATCCACAGCAGGGAAAGAGTGCTGCTGGCAGCAGCCACACAAGCTACCCACTGCCTGCTGAGGCAGTTCGTTTGGAGGAAGCTGAAGGACAAGAGAAGAACCATCTCTATGACCATTCACCCCATAGGTTCCCTCTGTCAGTAAGTATCTGAGGTGTGACTACAGCTTCTGGACAGAAAATTATCACTTCTTTTCCCCCCCCAGAGAGGCAGATTCGCTAACAGACTGCGTTAATCACAAGTTGTTCCTTTTCAACGCCGCAGGCCAACTTTTCTGAAGGCGTGCAAAGCCTTCAAAGCAGAGGTCAGCAGCCCAAGCTGCTGGCAAGCAGAGGCATTTAGAAGGGCACATGGGGTGATCAGTGCGGGGCCAGGAGCTGCAGCTCATTGAGGAAAGGAGCATGCCCTGGCTCCCGAGCACACTGAATATCCTGGAGAGGTAGAAGCTCTGCCTTGTAGATTAGCCACATCCCATCAATAAAGTGATTGGAATTATCCTGCACCTGTGAAAAGAAGCCTTTCCCAGATCTTTCTGGGAAATCTTTCATGCAGCCATGACAAGAAAGACCTTGTTTGTCACAGAACCCTTGAGGGATTGCAGACTTTGCTACAGTGGTGGAAACCAAGAACCAGGCCAAGAAAAAATACCATAGCTCCAAAGCCTCTTCAAAACAAGGAACAGAAATTGTATAGCCATCATGAAAATATACCTTCCTTTTCATTGTATGTTCTTTCTTACACAGGCTACGCTGGACTGTTGTCTTCTTTTCTACTTTTCATTTTCCTATCGTTTAAGAAGCAATACTTAAGACTGGTTTTGTACTTTTCTGCTGTAGCTATATAACACTTCTTCATAATCTGAAGCACAGTAATAAAAATGATCGATCAGGATGAAGAAAGCACAGCAGAAAGTTTGAGATGGTAGACACCATTATTCCCAAGCTACAGCTCACACTGATCCCCTTCACTATTTGCCCATGCCCTGTGGTAGGAGCACTGTGATGATTTCTGAGAAGTGGTGAGCCACTGCACATCAAAATGACTTGAACAGATGTACCACAGACCAAATAGGATCACATCCTTTGCAAGCTTCACATCCAAAGACTTTGATTTCTATATTGCTGACTAACCAGGACAGTTTGGAAATCAGCACCACTAGGCAGGAAATCCAGCTCTGAGGCTAATCTCACTTCTCATGAACCATTATGCTGGCACTTGACCTCACATGCTAAGAGCATGATACTTTAGAAATTCTTATTCTACTAACAACTTCTGTCACTCACTTTGCAGGCAGAGTAAGAGCTCTAATTTTAACTCAGCGCTTAAAATAAGGATCAGTCCAAAAGAGATCAGTAAGAAACTGAGCACTGATCACAGGAAGTGTATCCTCTTTCCCACCTTTTAAAAATCAGTTATGGTCAGAAACCCAAGTACTGAAAAATAAAGCATTCCAACTTTACTATGTGATGAAGTTGTTCAACAGCAGCATTGTAAAAGAGCAAGAATACAGAAAGCCGTCTCTTGGAGAACAGCATGCATGCAACTGCAGGTATTATAAAGTTGAGGGCAAGGATTCTGACAACTATTGCATAAATGCATCACTCTGTGTGTCTGACAACAGTTTACTAAAACTGTGTCAAAACCAATATCCTCTAAAGTACCATTACTAGAAGAAACCTGGGGAAAACTCAATAGACCACTGAATTGTCATGCAAACTGAACCACACCTTTATTTGTCCAGCAGAGGTGTGGGGGGGGAAGGTGGGGAGGGGAAAGAAAACTAGGGAAAGCAATACTTGGAGCTGAATACACACACAAATGACTGCACAGAGTCTTCTGCTTCCACTAGACCTTAAGGCACTTCAAAATGCAGTCAGAATTAGTACAGTCCTGCACTGGCCCTGCCTCTCAAGACTGTTAGTTTCTGTGTGCAGTTGTGAGAGGTTTGCAGAAAGCAGCAGGTAAACGGCAATTGCTTCCTTCCAGTCCCTAGCAAGTACTCGATTTATACTTAACAAGTTCTGCTTATCAAGCGCTCTTTCCTGCTCCAAATTTACAGCAAAGAAAACATGTTGCCAATTCACTTCAGTGTCAAAAGCAGCTGCAGACTGCGAAAACAATGTTTATCTTACAACTCCACTCCTCTTCCAGGAGAGCTGTGTTTGCCAATCACAAGAAAATAGGACTGTTCTCTCTTGAGTATATCAGACTCCAGCCCTGCAGAGTTAGATCTGTGGGACTTTAAAGGACATAGTCAGCTCCAGTATTTTAAATAAGCTAATAAAAAGTGAAGTTGTTGTAGAGTATGCTTTAAACAATGTACAAAGAATTAAAAAAACCACGATCGTACTTTTTTCCCCCCGTTTACCTGATGTTCATAAGACTCTTGCCAAGAAGGGGGAACATAAGTCTGAAATCAGCACTATCAAACATACCAGCTCTCCTCCTTACATCCTTCTTGCCTGTCTCAGCATACTCCAGCCGAGAGCAAAGCAAGATAGGAGCGTGCGGCTGTTTCCTCAGCGATTCCCTGCTGGGTGCAAGGAAAAGGAACCTGCTCATTGGAAGGCAGAGGGAAGTATGGAGGTACTTTCCACAGGCAGATGAGGAGCAAACTGGGACAAGGAACCAGTGGGTAAGGAGAAACTGAGGCTCAGACTAATTAAGCAAAGAGACTAAGAATGCAAACTACTAAAGGAGAAGAGACAGAGAGGAGAGGGGAAAATGGGGTAAGGGGTAAAAGGAGAAGGCAGATTTGTGGAGAAGATACGACCTACAAATTTCCAGACAAATGATGCTGGGTAGAAGAGGGAGCAGAGCCCAAAAATTCTGGGAGAAGGCCAGAGGCAGGGACTGAGTCAGTGGGAAGACCAGAGCAGGAATGAAAGACTACAACAGCTAGTAGGGAGGAACAGGAGGTCTGAAAGGTAGAATACTAGGATTTCTTTGTCAAGAAGGTAGGATTAAAATTAAATGCCTGAGAAGCAGCAACTGGGACTGAGAAAGAAAATGGAAGTGGGGTAAGGAGATTTGGATGGAAAAAAAAGACAGGATTAGGACAAGGACTGTCTGGAAAGAGGGAATAAAAGGGACAAAGAGTGCGTATCCACCAGACCACTGCATCCTTCCAGTGTCTGGCTCAGAATCCGTGTTTTCAAGTCTCACCACAGCTGCCAGCAAACATCTGTGAAATCCACTGACCGTGTCCCATTTCCTCTCCATGAGGATCTACAGAGACAATCTAGTGTTGCTACCAGTTATTCCATAAGGGTAAGAGAGAGTTCTCTGCAGTGGATCTAAAGGTTATATATCTGTTGATATAACAACATAATACAAAAATCTTAATTTCAGTTGACTTTGCAACCTTCATAATGTTCTTTTAACATAACTGCATATATGATATACACACAGGAATAATTACTCAGAATTGAAATGTGACCATCTGTAGCGTGAAGTGAAACATCTGCTTTACAGCAACAGTACATGACATTTTAGAACCGGAAAAGAGGATTATGGCATCTGAGCAGAGCATTGGGGTAGTTAAGATAGCAATCTGTAATCCTGCAAACTGGAACTTGACCAAAGATGTCAGAAGTTACCACTCCCTTGCAGAAGTTGTTGCGCAATCTGTAACAACTAAATGAAACGCAACTCAAGTAGTGTAAAGAAAACCCAGAATAAATGAATGCCCTAATCATTCAAAATTTATTAGCGACTTACAGATAACTTTTCAAAGTATTTTGCAATTTTGCTTATCATTCTACTGACAGCATGAGTCTAGAGTCATGCCTATGCCTCAGAGATGCAAGTTTCCAGTAGAATGGTTAACTACGCAGCCATCCAAGCTGCTTACAGAGCTCAGCAGGACCCCGCAGCCACACGGTGCTTCAGGGATTTTAATGGCACTCCACCCAGATGCAGCATCCTGCACAGACATGTTAATTTTGAAGCCAAGCTCTAAATCTGCCACTGAATAGTGACAAGTATCATCAGAGCAATGTATCCCTTCTGGCAAAAGTGTTCTGGCAGCCCCAAAAGCAGTATCAAGCAAATTACAGAGGCAACAAAACAATACTATAAAGCCACATACACCAGGCAGGCTATACTGGCTCATTGCATTTAAAGGGATACTGCCCAATAAAGTTTTTTAAAGTTTGATTCAAAAAAGGTATTTTTGAGATGAGCAGAAACTTGATACAGTTTTAAAATATATCAACCATTTTTAGTCAAGAGACAATGTTCATGTTTTTTGTTGGAAGCCCAAGTGACTGAGTCACCGTATAAATAAAACCAGCCTGTTATAGAAGATCAAAAATTACCACTCTGGGGTGACTGTCTGAGTTCAGAGAAATGGAAAAAGCAAACACGCAAGAAAAGATAAATAGTAAATTAAATTTTTGATTAAGATTTTCTGCAACAGTAATTTTTTAAGTGACAGTGTCCCTTTAAGTAAAGATTATTTTGCTTTTCTTAAAGCCACTATTAGTGATTTTGATGGGATCGCTGTCTCTAAAGAGGCATTAGGAGGAGAAGCAGGAGGAGGGACAGGTATAGTGGAAATAGCATTAAACAGGGGTAAGGGGCTGTTAAGTGTAATTCAGCATTAACCCTTTTACAGCTCCTACTCTATGCACATATGAGTATGGGCCAGCCCTGATAGACATAACTGGGAAGAGGGTTTCAAAGTGTCTCTGCAGAAGATACCCCAGGAAAGAGTGCCAGAGGGACTGAACAGTGAATGAAGCACAGGGCTAGCAGAGGAGTATTGCATCAAAATTAGCACGGGGAACTGGGCAACAAATTAGATCTACTAAGGAGAAAAGTCTTCCATTTTGAAATTTGAATTTAGGTGGATATTCTTAACTCAGGTGGATGTGCCAGGACAATTTGGAGTCATTCCCAACAGACAGCTACACACAGATGCTTTGTGGGACAGCCTCCCCCTGGAGCAGGAGAAAAAGTGACGGTTAAAAGCCTGGGCAAGATTAAGTTTGAAGGATCAAATGCAGAACACAATGAAATCAGGGGAAGACTTCTAGTGATGTGTCTTGGATCAGGCCTAGAGTGTGTGGATCTTCCATTCCAGCGGAGCTGACCTGTAATGCACTCCCTCAACAAAAACACAGCTTAGATCAAGCAACTTTATATTCCAAAATAAAAATGAAACGAGACTCTCAGATGACAAGGCAACCAAGCAGACTTTGCTTTCTCTTGGATCCACTGACAGATGTGTTCATTTTATAAGAACAGATTTAGGGTGGTCAAACTAGCACAGGGAATTTTAATTTTCAAGATAGGCAAATGCTAAGCAAATGCCATTTGCAACCCAAAAGTTATTCACCTACTAAGGGATTCTGGAAGTAACATTAATTAAAGAAAAGCAGAACCATGGTGCAGAGTGGTAACCAGATTATAATCGCTTCTGAAAAAAAGAAAGCTAAACACTGTAATGTGCGTGCTTAGCACTAAGTGAAATATTAAAAAAATCAAATCAAAACAAACAAACAAACAAAAAAACCCAACACAAAACAAAACCCCAAATATAGCAAGACACTTATTAGCTTTGTAATGATGCAAACTGGGCTGTCTGGAAACTCTAACAGCAGATTCCAGCAAAAATGACTGGAACTCTTAACAGTAGATTCTCTCCTAACTTACAGTAAGACAAAACAAGAAAGAAGAAGTATCTGTTGTCTATGAGTGTTTCTGAAGTCCCTTGAGGGAGCATTTTGGTTTTGTTAGATCATCGACACACTCTGGCTTTTTTGGAAGAAGCAAATGAGCCACAGGAGGGGAAGAGGGAGGCAATGGCATGACTAATCGTTTACAGCGCTCTTAGCTCTTGGGAGCTGGTCAGTCCTGCTGTCCCCTTCAAGTTAAAATATTTTCCTAAAGAGAATTTTGATGGTAGAGTTGGACTTTGCAAAGGAGAAGAAAAAAAAAACCCAGGATGGCCTTCCACTGCTAGCAGGAAAGGTGGCTGGAGTGAAAACAGCAAGTACGTTTTGAAATAATCAGCACTGTGGAAAATAGAAGAGGGAGCCTTACACATGGTTTGTGCAACATGCCAGGATCTCCTCTTCCTGAGCTGGAAAAGGGGTTCTGCTATTGCCGGTCATGTGCGAGGGCTTTTCTTCTTGTTTGTGAGCCAAGGATGGGAGAATTAGGTGAAGGGAGGAGTGGGGAGGAGTGTCAGCAGGGTTAGTGTCAGCAGGAGGTTCAGCTATACATACCACCCAGATGCAAGTCGATGAGGTCACTGTAATAAGACTCTCCCCAATAGTCTACAACAAGGAATTGGTGAAGACAGAGTTATTGAATCAGATACCCACCCCCAACCCCACACAATCAAAGTAACATATGAGAAAGACAGAAACAAAAAAAAGGCAAACAAGAAATATGCAGCTATACACATGGGCACATATGTATATACACACACATTAAAAAAAGTCTTTCTCTGTATATATACATATATGTACACACACACACACAAATATATCACGAACATATATATTGGGAAAATGAGGAGAAAATTCCCAGCAGGCAGGCAAGGATTTCCAAGGGGAAGAAAAAAATAAAAATCAAGAAGTCTACACAGAGACACTTTCAGTCTGCACCAGTACCTGACAATGATGTCTTTCCTGTTCTTGCTGAAAAAAAGCAGAACTAGTCTTGTTGCTTTCATGCTGAGCAATATGTCAGAACGAAACAGTGTCATTCCTTAGCTCAGCTGCCTGAAAAGCATAAGGATTGAGTTCTTGGAGGTGGCTGAGTGGAGGATGTACGTGTACGGCACACGGATGGAAGGCACTGACACGAACGGCAAACACCTCAGTGTACAAAGACGGGTACGTGCGTTCCTGCTAATGCATTATCTATGCCAGAGAAGAACCTGCACAGAAGTGTGTGCAACAGCGATGTCATGTCCACAGCTGCTAGAGACAGGTACACCGTGAGTCTAGCACCATGTAACGTTTCCTTGGGGAAGAGACAGATGGGAGTACTGAGAGCACTATTTCTCACTGCATATGATTCACTTGATGTAAAGAGGTGACTCTTAAATTTTTCAGTGTTGATCTGACAGTAGGAGACATATCTCAGCTCTTAAAAATTACTATCAAAGTTTATACTAAAGGAGGATAAGGGAGAAAAAAAAGGTTCCAGAAGTTTCTGATTTGACATATTTTTAAGTTAATAATTGAAGAAATGAAAAATCCACACAGGAAATCAAAGTCATAAGCGTGTCCAAACAGGTGAATACACTATAATACAAAGTACTGCTACATTAATAGCAACCCCATTCAAGGTGTCTCTTGGGGCACCGCAGAAAAGTGGAAAAAATTTCTTCATGAATATTATCCTACTTTACCTTTGCAGTGAAATACCACGATGCAAAAGAAAGGGGGAGGGGTGGGAAGGGGAAAAAAAAAGGGATGACAAAAGCTTAGATCACCTGTATATGACAAACTTGCCACCTGAACTAGAGCTTACATTGTCACTTGAAATAGAGTTTATATTCAAATCATTCATTCTTGCTGTGAATGTGACAATCAAAGGCTGAGATTTTCAAAGATAATCACAGAGACCGTATTAAGGCAATTAAATAATCATAGGGTGTGAGATCATTTTCTGAATCAGAAACTAAATGTTAGATTGAGCATTCAGCTTTTAAAAGAATAAAAGACCAACTGTGCCTTGCCCGAGGGGAGCCAATTTAAAAAAGGAAAAGACAAGGAGGTAGCCAAGAAGCTGTAATTATTTTGTCAAAATTAAAGTTAACGATGACCTCCAAAATGTTTCTGAGTCTGACTAGTTGAATAGCTAGTATCATCATATAAATATTCCAACTTGACAACTATCAGATAATAAGTGAAATTTCTGAAAAGACTATTGAGCTGTCTGTACCTATTGCTAGGATCTAAATTAACTGTAATGTCTCAGGAAGACAGTGGGGCATCGCTGTGAAGAAGTTATTGAGAGTCTTCTCAATGTAAGTCACTTGGCAAGAACATTATTAAGGATGGTGCAAAATGGATGGAAAATAGAAGCAAAATTATTCTAAGTAAACAAATTCTTACCTATAGTATTGGGTTTTGTTCTTACCAGTCCAACTGAAAAATATTTTTTGCTAAAAATGGAAAGAGGTCCAGAGGTCAGAGATCTGAACAATTAAAGTTAATGGAATACCTCTACAAAAGCAAAATTTGAAATTCGTCACAGACGGGAAAGATGACTAACAGGCTATATGCTAAAAGATGGTAACTGACACAGAGAAGAGTTCAGATGGTTTTGTGTATCTTTTTCTACAATAGAAAAAGAAAAGAATCATTACAAAATACAGAATTCTGTTTCTTCTGTCAGGATTTTCAAGTATCTAGTAGTAGCAAACTACTGCTAATACTATCTAAACCTTCATATTTAAACGCCCAAGTCAGTGAGTGATTTCTTCTTTCCCTACAGAGAGGGAAGCTGAATAACCCACTTGTTATAGAATAGTTAATGCTGGTTGCTGTCTATGGGGCAGCCATTACTTTGATCCTGTATTGCAATCCGTCTCAATTTATGTGGACAGATTATGTGCACAGGAGGCCTACGTCCCACCCTCCCCCATTTCTTTCCCTTGTACAAGCTTATTGAAAGGAAAGAGATTTTTTAAATGTTTTTTTCAGATGAAAAACACCACTTTATACAATGCCCTTCCCTTTTTTAACCTTTGTTTACACAGTTTCATTAGGAGAGGGACCGATCAGAGATAAGAGCATGACTTCACACCTTTACACAGTAGTACTTGCTGAATGCAGTAGTCACTGTTAGGTCAATATCTTAGGCAATGCAGGTGACAAGAAACTTATACTGCTCTCCTGAATAATTAATGGATATTGGAGGCAGAAATAATTTATACTTACAGAATTTGATGTCTCGGATTTTAAAAAAATAAGAAGAAATTATGTTAATTTATTGCAGATATATGCAAAATTTCCATGCAAGAGTGGCTTCGAGAGGTGAAGGATGAAATTAATTTATAATTTTGTGTTTCAGTCAACACAGGTTAGAACATGCTTCCCCTCCCCCCAAAGGAATGTGTTTCTTGTTAGTCCCCTGAAATAACTGAAAGAGTTGAGGCTGGTGAATTTTTTACGACAGAGTTAAGCTTCTGTAACCATAATGTACGATCTGCTGATAGAAACATGTTGCAAGAGTAAAGTATACCCTAGAGACTTCCTGAAGAAAAGATTCATTTTGCAAAGACTGACCTACAATTTCGTAATTCTGCTAGGAAATTCACAACTATACAAGCTCATCCAAGACTGTTTCTATTTTGGGAGAGTTGGGAGTGATTAGTTAGTTATACAAGGATTTAATTCTGTGGTCTTCCATATAAAATAGCTATTCTTACTGTTGGTCACATTCTGCCCTCTCTGACTGTTTTTTAGGCATTCTTCTATCATTCTTCAATGAGAGAACTTTCTATCATGAGGAATGTTCTCTCAGCTGCTTTCCCACTTGTGCTGACATGTCTTACGTGAAAGTCATTTAGCAGCTAAGTAATCAAGATGAAAAGAGAAAGGAAAAGAACAATTAGAAATAAGAGAGGTGGTTTTAGTACGTGCAGTAACTGGCAGGCCAGAGAACAGAGTGGGGCTACACAGAAATACACAGCATAAGGAAGGAGGCATCACTGCAGAGAAAGAGTTTTTGCACAAGGCTGTTTTTTGAACCCACAGATGAAAAAGCCAGTCAGATCACAAAACTGTCAAAGTCCTCCAGATCATTCTCCGCACTTGTAGCACCAATTTGCTTTGGTCACCACTCCATCCTGCTGCTTTGGCATGCCCTTACAGAGCATCAAACATACCTAATCCTGGCCGAGTAGTAATTGGCAGGAAGTCACGACAGACTTTTCCTCTGGTGAACCTTCACTCCTTAATCAAGTTCCATCTTCACAGGCATAGCGGTCGCTCTTCAATCCAAGCAACAAGCTAAAACATTTTCCAAGCACCTGTTCCACTGTTACCATTTCTGATCTCTGATCCTTGTAATCAGGTACGTAATCCTGGGCCTGTCAGGTATACGTACACTGCATTTGCCTGTTGGATATTTGACTCCTTGCAATCGAGGATTCTTTTTTCCAAATCATTATACTACCATCAGCATTATCTGAACCAAGTACTCCTCCACTCGTATGCTTTGCCAGATCAGCTGGTATTAATTTAATTTATTTTCACGTACACATAACATTCCTCTAACAGCTTGACATGGATACCTTTCAGTACAGGTGTACATTTCTGTTCTGCACAACTTTCTTGGAAGTAGCCAGTGTGCTGGGCTGTGCAGTGAGGAAGATGTTCTGTGATGGTCCCTTGTAAGGACACTACCTTGATAATCCAGCACAATAGAGAAAGCACACACAATTTCACAATTACTTCCTTAACATACAAACAGGGTTCTCTTACTGTGACAGCTTTATGTGAATTGCAGCTAGGAAACCCCTGCAATTTTCTAGCTGTAATATCCAGTGATATGCAGAAACAGTCAGTCAGCCATTATTAATAGTTGGAGGATTACCTCCTAAGCCTCAGGCAAAGACAAGCGAACTGAGTCTCTGCCATAGGGAAGTCCCAGAATTAGAAGAAACACAGGAACAAAAATGCCTCAAAAAGATAGTAGAAAAGGGAGAATGGATTCACATTGGACTCTGCTTCTAGGCTCTAATGGTCCAATTGCCTCTAAAATCCAAGCAGCTATGGACTACTGCACAAGCACTTGATAAGAAAACATTAAAAAGCAAACCAAGTTCTGATGGATACCTGCTTCTCCCCGAAGGGCCTTCTCCACAGCAACTCCCCTCTCTTCAAGTTGCCTCTGCTTCTCTTCCACTTGTTCAAGCTGCCGCTGGATGATCTGTTCCGAGAAGAATGGAGCAGAACCTCACCAAGAGTAACTGTCCTGCTCTGTCTGCAGCACTCATCCAGCACTAAGTGACTTCAGGCAAACTGGCCTTTTCAAAAACAAGTATTTGTATTCTACAATACACTGCTTCAAAAGTTAACTGCTTCAAAAGCTAGCATCACAGTCCCTCCACAACACCCTCCCCACCCCCTTGCATCCTAGCCCTTAATTTAGCAAGCACCTTGATACCCACTTATTTGCTACAACTCCAATCACCTTCCTAAATGCTGAAGTGAAAGGTGATGCTACTCAGTCAGCTGAGCCCCTATCTCAAGCTTTAAACAAATCCCATCATCTATAGATGATGCCAGCAGTTTTCCAACAAATTCTCTGGTAATTAAAGGTTAATTTGGTAACACTTTACCCAGGAGCATAATCTAGCAAAGCAATAACTGCAGCTTCATCAGGTATTATCTGACTATCACTGGTCCATTTGGTGCATGATGCTTCGCTCGTCTCCAGCTAGAAAGGTGTCATGGTCATTACTTTTCTCATTGTAAAACTATCATGATATGTTTCAGCCACTCTTCCCAGGTCTGTGACACAATACCAAATTTGAAAGAGTAAGTAGGAGCAGGGACAATCATGTAGAAATAGAGGAAATGTCTGTCCCTGGATGCTCTTCTGACACAGAGGAATGGCAGATCATGGTACTTTCACATAGAGTTAATTGTCTGCCATGGTAAGAAGATTGTGAGACAACTACCTGAGCTCTATGCAACCTCTTTAGCTCCTCTTGCTTGGCTTGTCTACGGGCAGCTTTCTGTACTCGCCGGGTCAGCTTGGCATTCAGTTCCTCTTCTGTGTAGGCTCTCTGAAGGAAGGAAAAACAGGAGCAGATTTTATTCACATGCTCAGATATATGGGGGAAGGGATGACCATTTTCTCTTCCAAAATCTCAGAAGTGAGGTGTTCTGTCTTTGCCATGGCCGTGTCAAAAGTCAAGCTTCTGTAGGCAAAGGTGTTCACAGTGCAGTGAGCAACGATTTCAGGGTCAAATCAGGAGTGAAGAAGCATATAAGCCAACTGCAAAGCTGTGATTTTATTTAATGTCCCACCTGTCTTCTGCTGCTATACAAAACATCTCCCCAAAGATCAAATCAATTTTTATTCTATTTCTCAATAGATTTAGCCAAATGGATTTCATTCAATCAATGAGTACTATATAGAGGGTTCACCTTGATTTCATTTTAAAAGAGGGTAAAGGCATGTCTACATCAGCAGTTACAGCAGTATAAGCTAAGAATTCATTATAGACTAGTGTAGTTGTATTGCTATTCCCCTCTCCCTGTTTTATTCTGGAACAAGAAAATCCATAGTTGGGAGTTATGCTGGTATAACTGGTAACGACTACCTGTGTAAAATTCTGCAACTTTTCTATGAATTGAGAAGGCAAAAAGACATTTGAAAGCAGAACAGCATTCTGGTGTGAGATGGGAAATCCCATCTCAAGAGCAACCCCACTAAACTGGCTGGTATAAACCACAGCAAATAACCTCTAAAATAAAGCTAGAATAGTACAACACCAGAAGCCATCCAAAAGGAGAAAGGCTATGTTTACAGAAATAGAAAGGTATTTTCTCCCGTTCTTTTCTCTCAGTGAAACTAATTCAAAAATAAATAAGTCTTTTTAACATTACTGAAATGGGGTTTAGTATCTTATCAGGTATACTAGCTGGTTGCGTTGTAGTCTAGGAAGGCTTTCTCTCACAGACTTTTAAGAGTGTCAAAGAAAGGTCACAACTGCATTAAGTGAACTACAGTAAAGAAAAGAACTCTCTTCCCACATACATGTATGTAGCCTTTAAAGGACAGCTGTAAACAGATGTCTTCCAGTTCTGGAAAGAGATCTTCTCCATGGACAGTCAACTTTAAGGACAAAATGTTAAGACAGACCACCCTGAAATTTGCTTTGTCTAGGTACTGTACTGCCCCATTGGTCAGTTTACTTCTGGTTTATTGTTCTCAGTGGAACAGAGTTTAAGGTAGGATCACAGCTCTATTAAAAACCCCTCAGTTAGGTGGTTACCATCGTTAAAACTCCAAGAAGTTAACACTTTACTCTTTCTTTTTTCAAAACCACAAAATCCACAATGATACCCAAATCAGAAAGTAAAGTGACAGAGGGTGAGACTTTCCTATCCCATGTAACACTGTTGTGACTGTGAAGACAGGACAATAAGAATTTCAGAAAGCAGCAGCATTCCTGAAAGATACGTAACTTCTGTCTTGATTTTAGCTTGATACAGAGTTTCACTAAGATTTCAGTGAACTCAACAATTTTGAAGGATGCTGATTAAAGTGTGATGATTCACTTGAACTCATATTCTAAGTATTTAATTGTCTTGAAACCCATTTTGTTCTGAAGCTCAAAAATCATCCACATCACTCTGTACAGCAGTGCACTGCTGTGCACTGATAATTGCATGCATTCTAGCCAGACAAACAATTTGGAGCTTAATACATTTTTGGTAGACAACCTCTACAAAGAATTTGCTGCCCGTGTCTGCTAACATCTCACGCATGCACAGTCAATGGTTTATGATGTTAGTGCACATGTGATGGGTAGCTATGGATTCAATGGGTTAATATAGGGACATGCAATGCAACAATGGCCAGCTAGTGGGAATGGAGACACTACCTTTGACGAATATGATCTCTTGAATGCCAAGGCGTGTGGTACATAAATCGACTTTAAAGGGGGAATGGTAAAGGAAAAAAAAAATAAAAAAACATACAAAATGAAGCAAAATCAGTTCAACATTGAAAACAGATGCACAGTAATAAAACAAAGCTGTTTTTAAATGAAACATAAAAATGTGCAAATGCTGAACATGACCCAGACTGATGAAGCACAATGGAACTTCTGTCCACAAAATCAAGTTTCTAGCACTCTCCTGAAGACAATTAGCTTTAGCAGCCTCTTTGAAGATACAGTCAACTTGGAAATACCTTTTTCTAGAGGAATTATTTGGCCTTTATCTACCTATGGTTTTAATGTCCACTGAGCAAGTACGCATACATACACGTACAAAGTTTTGGCTTAGGATTTGGAATAATGGGTTACGCTGGGACACGTTCAGTCTGAACCAGCTCAGCCAACCATACATTATGCTGTCACACAACTCTCCATTTACAATCTGATTTACAACTTCTCTTAGGAGTTTGGTTTATTTCATGGGTTTAAATTATCTCTACTTCATGGAAACAATCATTTGTATTTAACTAACATCATAAATCTTCCTCACTGCTTTGTGACAGGAGAAACACCAGAAGACCTCAGAGTGGCTTATGTGTCCTACAGTAATGGAATCTTCCTGTCTAAAAAAAGAGTCTCTAGAGAGCCTGAGGAGCTAAAATTATGAGGACGAGGAGGAAAAAGGAGAATAGAATCACTACCTTCTCTATCCAAGGACATTCTACATTACCCTGCACCCGAAAATGAGGAAGTAAACTACTTAGGGTTTCTAAGAGAGGCAAATTTCCCTTGTGTCATGAACTACAGAGGGCATTGTGCCATTCTGGGTGAACAGCCAGCATTTTGCATTTTCACATTCAAGTAACTAAAATCAGTCACAAATGAAAAGCCATAGAACAACTTCAGCATGTATGCAAACTTCAGTAAAAAGCAAGCTACCTGCGGTAGTAAAACGCATGTCTGATCACAATACCACAATTGCACGGGAACAACGACAAACACACTCACAATGACACACACCTATAAACACGACACCCACGGGACATTTACATTAGTAACTCTTTACAAGACACTTCTCTTGAAAGACACTACATTAAACAACACTGAATCAATTCACTGCTGATCACAAAGAACAGGCTAAACGGAGCAAGCTGTCTGGGAAGCAAGCTCACTAAAATTACCAAAAAAGCAGCACAAGCAGAATTTCAGTTTAGAGAAGGGGTTCACATAAAAGTTATGTGGCACACAGGAAGTCAACTCTTACCCATAATAAGTAGCAGGCAGTTTGTAACTTAAAAAAAAAAAAAAAATACAACCCCCACCTCAAATCAGTACAAACCCAGTTTTGTCAGTTTCAAAGTTCAGTTACATTTCTTTTGACAGCAAGGCATTCCAGTGTTTGCATGCACGTTCTACATCCTTGGACAGGATGCAGCAAAACTAGGTAAGTGGAGTGCTCAGCTTCGTTTCCTCTAATAAATTAATTATCAAAACTATTCTTTAGAAAATAGGCAGATGCTGAGCAAAGAAATTCTCAAAGTAATTTCAGCAACAGCAAATGGGAGAAAATGAGATACCACCACCACACCCTTGGCAGAGCTGGTGAGATATTTTCAGTATTAGGATTCCAGGCATCTGCCACTGTCCCCTATCCCTTCCAATGCTTAGTGATGAGATCTTTTTTTCTGCAAAAGCCATTTGAAATTAAAGTAGCTCAGCACAGAGAAAAAAGTGACCATCAAGGCATACTGAAGGCTGAAAAGAAGCACGGCCCTTACTGAAGCCCTGCTTCCTCCTGAAGGAGCTTACAAGGCAGAGCAGCAACTCTGTAACTCTTATCTGAACCCCCTGGATTGCATGTCTGTCCTCTGCTAGCCACAGGTACCTCATTCTTCTGCATCTCTTGGAAAATGCAGAATTTCTCATGAAACACCTTGAGCGCATGCAAGGAGGAATGAAAAGGGGAGAGAAAAAAGGGAATAAAATACAAACAAAATAATCTTCCTCTTAGAAGAGACCTAGATCAACTACGGAGAAAGATTAAAAGACAGGTAAGTAAATACAGAAAATTCCTACTTCCTTCATCAACTCCTTCCACCAGCCTTAAAGTCATTAGTTATTCTAATTCATTCCACTATACAGACCTAGAAAGCCTTTCCTATGACACTTCAATTTGCAGTACTTCCATGCCTTTGCCACCTGAGCCAAGTACCAACTAGCTCCTCCCATTTGAGACTGATTTGTGCACGCTGGATGAGGTTTGAGACAGGAGGCACAGACCACTGCGTGTGTGACACTACCCTCTCAGATGCTCTCTGCTTCTCGAGTTTTTTTAACACGTCAACCAGGCACCACCAGGAAGGGACAGGGGAAACACATTTTTCATTCTTCAGTACTAGAAGGGCCTTAATGTTCTGCAGGGCCAATGACATCTCCACTTATTCCTCCAAATGTTGCAAACTCTGCCTAGCAGAGCTTAGAAGCTCTCAGGAATGAAAGAAGGGCTCTTCCCCATTACTATGACTGAGCGGTTCCTTACATTTTTCACTTATTTTTGCATTCATAGTGCCATCCTAAAATTGAAATAAATAGTTTAAAAGCAACTAACTTTGGCACATGGTTCTCACCATATATTTTCCATATATAAATATCTGTAAATAAACTAAATGTATTTTTACATTTTAAAATATATATTTATAAATATAGAAATATTTTACAATATTTATAATTTTATAATATATACATTGTAAAATATATATTAAAATATATAAAGCTCTTTGGGCTTTTATGGAGACCCACTGGTGTATCCTCTTTCCTCATCAACAACTTCCTTAAAGCATCACTTAAAGTGAAACTATTTTCGCTAGAAAGCTGTTGATACGTCTTTCAATATGACATTATAGTGCTAGCTAGGGAAGGTTGGTCAGGATCAAGAAACAGCGCTCTCAGAAGAAACAGAGTTCATACCAGACCACACTGGAATGAGAACACCAGGCTAAAACCAACCCCTATATACTGGCATTTCATAGGCACTCACTACTACGTATATCAGTTTAACAGTTGTTATCTACATACACAGACATACGGAAATACTCAGCAACTACCAAGAAGTCCTCAAAGAAAACAGGGTCAAAATGGAAGAAACAGCTGATGGCTCTTTTCTCCAAAAAGAGAAGGTACTAATTCAGACCGTACACATTCTCTTCTCCCAGCAAAAATAAGCATGAGCTGCAAAACTGCAGCCTGTAGCTTACCTCTTAGTTGACGATCTGTCTTGACTATGTTCTCGATGTATGTAAAAGTACATTCCTGTCTGTAATTTGCTTTAAAGACATTAAAGGTCTATTTTCTGTAGATCATTGGCATGTGCACAACAAGGACAAAACTCACTATTCTGACTGTGATATTAATTGTAAAGTAATATCAAGGTGAGACAACAGATCCTTCATATAACAACAGTGGGGAAAAGCTTGCACTTGTGAAACCAAGTGAAACCAACTTATTTTAGGCAGAACAGTCAGCCAACTTACAGGAAAGCCTGTTCTACAGAAGGAACAGTAAGAACAAAATGAATCATCCAAGTTTCTGACATGGTTCTCTGAGCCTGTGATCTGAACAATGCTAGATCCATCTAAAATGCATTTCCCATCTGCCTACCTCTCGCTTGGATTTCTGGGAGGAGCGTTCCAGAATGTCATCACTGGAGAGGTCAGAGTCCTCTGAGAAACTCAGGTGTTGACGGAGCTGCAAGTCTGAGAAGCCAGGAATAAAAAGGGCAAGTTAGAGAAGTAGTAACTGTTCTTTCTGCAAACATTTCCAAACTTGGTTGATAAATTGACTGAGCTTCAAAAATACTTAGTCCTTTTATGCCAGTCTCAGTTCCTTTGCCTGGGATTACAGAGTGATCAGAGAAGCACTGCTCCACAAAATGATCAATATTAGAAGCTTCACTCTAAAAGAGCATCACTTTCTGAAAATGCTGTTAAAAATAACGGTCATGATTCTCCCTTTGTACTGTATCAATGCTCTTATGAGAGATACAGCACCTGGATGACAGCAGCTGGCACTATTTTGGATATTTGTACAAGGCTAGAGAAATATAACGTGTTTGCTTTCGATCCCATTTATGGCTAACTTATTTACTGTATCACAAGTTGCCATTAAACATCTCTGCTGGCACCTGATAGCATGTGAGAGATTTACACAAGGCTGCAGAATCCCCACTTCATATATCAGCAGACAGTTTTCCAGATCACAGAGAACACAGGAGTGCACCTCTGCAGTCTTCAGCATCCATGGAGTCAGGTTGAACGACGGAACAGACCACCCAAGGAAAGATGAGGATCAGATTTAAAATAGAGATGAAATGTCACAAATAACTGATTCCAACAAACAACGCTTATTTCTCAAATCAATCTAAGGCAGAAAACAGATGTGCCTAGTACATATCGAGAGTGAAGCTTTTATTAAAGGATCCACTTTTTTCAGTGGTATATCAACTAATCCTGTCAACACGCAAACATATAATTCTAGTGGCTAGCACTTATCTTGATCTGCCCATTTGACACTGGGGAGCAGTGTCATTCAGCACAGTAGCTGAACGACAAAGCCAAACTTACTTTCAAAGATACCTAGCTGTAGGAAAAGTACACGGTGCAGAGGCACGTATCTATTATACCTGCAGCTGTAACGAACGGAGAAGCTTTGTGCTTGCCAGAATCCACAGTGGCACTACTTGAGGGAGTACTTGGGCAGGATTTGTCATCAGTCTTTTTCTTCTTGTCTTTCTTATACCCAGAGAAAACAGACTTCCATAACGACCTAGGCTTTGATGCTTCCTCTGTTCCACCACTAGATTTGTCGGAAAGCCTGCTGTCATTTTTTGATTTCTTCTCCTTTTTGTTTTTACGAGGAGAGAAAAGAGAAGTTCTTTTCTTACTCTTCCCACTGGAGCCTTCTGAAGAAGTAACAGACCCTTCAGGTCCAGCCACATCAGCAGCAGGAGTGGAGAACTTCTCAATAGCAGCATCATGCTTTCGTGTGGATCCCTCTGCTATTTTCAAGGCCAGATGCTTTGGAGAGTCATAAAACAACTCTTTGGTCTTCAAGGGCATAGAAGATGCCTTTCGCGCCCTTGTGGCCCCAGCTGTCTCCATATCTTTCATCTTACACAACTGTTTAGCCATGGCATCACGCAGTGCTTGGCTCTTGACAGACTTCTCTCTGGCTCTCATTCTTTCTTCAGCAAGCTCCTTGGCCTCCACGGAAATTTCAGGCAACACTCTCTTCTTTTGGTTAACCCCTCCTTCCATTGAAGGTGGACCACCATTTTCTTTGACCAAGGGCAAAAGAAGTGGTTTCTCAGGCCTTGGCCTACTGGTAGGAGGTGTAAAGAACTTCTCATGAAGGCTTGAGTCCTCTGTCCTGTCATCATATGTGTCTTCTACATCATCAGCAAATGGAATCTCATCCACACTCTCTGCAAAAGACTTCCGCACGTCATCTTTTTTGGCCTGGGTTGACTCTTTGGCAGCAGAGGTTGGCTCATGGCATCGGGGAGCAGGAGGTGTTGATGCTGGTGTTGGAGGTGACCTGGCTTCAACCTCATTCTGCCAGACTGCTTGATGCCTCTTTCTACGCAAAGTGGCTGGTTCTTCATCCTGAGGTGGTGGTGGTGGTGGACTTGATGGAGGAGTAAGCATGGTGGAGTCAGAAGTGTTGAAGCTCTGGCTAGCCATAGTTCTCATGTTAGATGAGCTCTCCTGAAGGCCAAGTCCGGAACTGCTGGATACATCCCTCCTTACTTCAGTGGAACTCTTTAGCTCTTTTTCTGATGGAGATTTTGGAGTGAGCAGAGAAATCTGCTCATTTTCTAACTTTGACAGTCCTTGTCTTCTTGGGGTAGGCTGGGGTTTCACAAGATGGATCCTTTCATCCCCTGAAATATTCTCACTATTAAAAGTCTTGAGAGGAGTTGTCTCAAGGGCAGATACAGTAAAGTTTGTCTCTGAGCGTTTGTTTCTGTCTACTGGGGTGAGCCCTAAGCTCCTCCGTATTTCAGCACTCTTCATCCAGAACTCTTCTACAAGGTTACTCCGTTTCAGGGCTTCTTCTGCAGTGGTAGGGCTCCCCAGTTTTTCCACCTCACTATCCTGGCCCCTAAGGACCAGTTTGGCTAAAGGAGTAGACGTTAAGGCTGGGACAGGCTGGAAACATACTGGAGGCTCCACTGGGGATGGAATGGATGTTTCAGCAGAAGGCAAAGGCTGGGAACAGATAGGCATTTGAGCAGAGGTTGGGGATGAAGCCACTGTTGGTGCTGCTGGCTGAGACTCTGCTAGTGATGTAGGTACAATGGCTTCTGGTGATGCAGCCGGCTGGGATAACACTGGAGATGGGGGCACCAAAGGACTCTTAACTTTCCTGTCTTTGGGAACTTCATCCTTTGGTCCTTCTTCAAGAATGAAAGGCTCAGGAAAAAAGCGTGCCTCTGGAGATTTTATTGCACGGGATACTTCAGCCAGGGGATCTTTTACATCCTACAAAAAATGAAAAACAGAAATATTAATAGTCACCAGGCACATCAGAATACTGTTCCATTTTTTTGTTTTTAACAAAGTTAGCAATAAGGAAACCATCAAAGTCTCAAAATATGAAAAAACCCACATGTGGCATCCCATTTGCAGGCCTGGAACATCACTTAGGATTTCCCATCTGCCCCATTATATAAACCATACTTTGTAGATGACAACAAGGCAAATTTACTTTTTGGAAGGAAAAAAACCCACTAAACTAAATTCTAGAAATCCATTCCTGTATTTCCTGCTCTCCCTTCAAATCTCCAACACTGTGTATTATGGTGGTTCCTTATCTCAGGCAGATTTGATGCAAGTCTCTCCAGCTCTCATCAATATAGCACTTTCTGCTGGCTAGCATCTGCTGTAATGCTTTCTTAAAGCAAGGAGTGCTTTCTCCGTTAAGAGTAAATTAGGCTGCAATTCCCTTGACCCTTAATGGTCTAGAAGTCTTGGTGTTTGTTTCCTACATCCAGACTGCCATATTACTCGGTAGCACAATTTGTTGTTTTACAATTTAACCCTTTAGCAGTGGACTCCTCTTACTGAGTTCTGGTATTACTCTTTCCAATGACATCTTTTGTACCAGCTTTCTTTTGAATGCAAACCGTTTGGGGTTTAACCGTACATGACCATTAGACCATGAACCTCTCTATCTGCGTGCTTGTATGACACATAGTAAACACCCAGGTCTTGAGTACTGCATTTAGGCACTGTCCTGATATGAACAATAACTATGTCTAACAGAATCATTAGATGGTCCAGAAAAAAAAAACAAACAAAAAAAACCCAAACAAACAAACCACACCTTAATTTTAATAGAAGATGAATGTTGTCAGCAATTGCTGTCGGCAAACTAGCCTTATCCCATAATGTGTCCATTGTAAAAGTAAACTGGTTTATGATGAAACTCTCTAGGATAAAGTCTAATCTTTTAGTAATTCCTTAAAAACAAACACTTGGGAGGAAAAAATTGGAATGGAAATTTTAGGGGTCATGTACTTCCTACTCTTACACACCAGTAGCCGAAAACACCACAGTACTCTTGCATGTGGACTCCAGGGCTGACAACATGACAGTACATCATTGACATGTCTCACTTCTTTAAGCTGAACTATGTTGTTATTCTGGAATAAATAAGCACTACTTTGGTTACTACTAAGTAATACAAATATAATTTAGAACTACAACTGCACAGAATCTGCTTTTGGTACAGAAAAGATAGCCACAGCAGGATAAACAGGAAACACCTTACTTATGCTCCTCTCATGCATTATATCTATCTCTTGGTAATTGCACAGTGAAATTAAAATGTCCTATATAATTCCTTTTTGGGCTTTGTGATGGGAACTTGTCTGACTGTGACAGAGCCATTACACTCTGAAGATAGGTAAGAAAGATGGTACATTATTTTTTAAGTCTAAATGAAGTCAGATTTCAAGAATATCAACATAAATTATAGAGACAGGAAAGCAGGAAAGCCCACTGCTGTCAGTCCTCATTAGTTTTTCCAACTGTTCTGTTGAACTACAGGTAGTAAGTAGAAAACTTCAGAGATTCCCTCTCTTACCTCCGCTTGTTTTGCTTTGGGACTATCAACTGGAGACAGAGGAAGAACACTGTCACTGGATGACTGGATCGGGATGGTTGGCTTGCACGGATCTAGGGAAAGCAAAAATGTTTCCAAAAACATGAGACCACTAATATTCTTTCTTTCTTTCTTTTTGTTTTTCTTCTTTTTTTTTTTTTAATATTACACACAGCAAGTAGTGACAAATTTCTCAGCTTTTTACAAATTCTAGATTGGACATTGGGAACCTAGTAAAAAATTTTTAAACGTCAAAAATGGTACAAGCTTTTTAACATAAAAACTTCTACAAGAAAAGGTAGTTAGATGGGTTCTTGCACTTTAGGAAGCTGTAATTAATGGATTCAGAACATTCTTCTCAAAATGTTAATGCAAGCATGTACCTTGCCACTGAGAGCAGTGAGATGGTTCAAATCCAAAAAACTGTCTTCTCTTAAATCTAAAAAAACATGTAGACTATCTCAAATGCAATTACAGTCATTCAAATACTGATGGGAAAGCTATTACCTTCTGTCACACTGCAAGAAGCACTTTCTTCTTCTTCATCTTCTTCATCTTCAGAGACTTTTACTTCTGGCTCTTCTATGCCACCTTGATGTAAGCGAAACTCTGCTTCTGCATCAGATGGGATGTCATCTGATCACGGATGAGGCAGGGGAAAAAAAACCAAGAGATCTTGGATCCAAGTCCATCAGGACATCGGTTTTTTATTTAAAAATCTTTCATAATCCTTTCTTTCTATTCACATGGTACTAATCATTTTCATGAGCTGAACACCTAAATGTTTCACTCCTTTTTCTGTGTGCTAGAGACATGTAAGCAGTAAATGATGGACTATTAGTAGAAATAACTGAATTAGTAATTGAAGTCATACCTTACCAGTTTTCTGGAAATTTTTCAATGTTTTCTGGCATATGCAGTTCATTTTACACTAGCAAGGGAAGATTACTGGCATAATACTGTGGACTTTTGTCCTGGTTTCAGCTGAGATAGAGTTAATTTTCTTTCTAGTAGCTGGTATAATGCTGTGTTTTGGATTTAGTATGAGAATAATGTTGGTAACACACTGATGTTTTTAGTTGTTGGGAGGCAGTTCTAGTGTCTACACTAAGTCGATGACTTTTCAGCTTCCCAGGCCCTGCCAGGTGCACCAGAAGCTGGGAGAGCACAGCCAGGACAGCTGACCCAGACTGGCCAAAGGGACATTCTGTGCCATAGAACGTCATGCTCTGCATATAGCTGGGGAAGTGAGCTGGCAGGTAGGATCGCTGCTCAGAAATAGACTGGGCATCTGGTTTGGGGGGTTTTTTCCTGCATGTGGTGAGCAATTGCATTTGTGCATTGCTTGTTTTATTATCATTATTACTGTTGTTATTACTATTATTATTGCTGTTATTATTATTATTATCTTCCTTTGTTATCCTATTAAACTGTCTTCATCGCAACCCACGAGGTGTTTTTTTCATTCTCCTCCCCGTCCCCTTGGGGCAGGGAGGGGTGAGCGACCAGCTGCATAGTGCTTAGCCGCCAGCTGGGGCAAAACCACCACAACTTTTCAAAAATTTATTTCCATTTCTCTTATTCAGCAGGATTAGTACTGAATACGGACACAAGACCAAGCCCTCTAATTAGCAGATGGTGAGAGGACACGAGAAATTTATTTTACAACCTATGGCATTGAAGCTTTTCTGTTTCTTTTTGTCCTTCACTCCTGGCTCCCTCTTAACTATTTGAAACAAACTCCTACATCACTAAACATAAGATCAAGTTTAAGTACTCTCACACAAAGTATTCTCTGCCAATACAATTCTGTTAACATAACAGGTTTAAATGATGCATGGTGGTACCCTACCATCATCCAGCTCTGCACCCGTGTCTCCTTCTTCACCAGCCTGCCCTTCTGTGTCTGCAGGCTCTGTGCCCAGCTCGTCCTCCACATCATTATCCTCACATGGAGCTAGAATATATTCAAATATTGAGGGAAAAAAAAAAAAGAAAAAAGAAAAAAGAAAAAACCCAACCCTATACAATTAAAAAGTTCTACATTGAACTGTACCAACAGTTTATAGTGGGCATATTTATTAATTACTGCCAAAACAAGAAATCCTGAAATGTGCCACCCAGAAAGACATTTATGGTGAAACCATACTTCCAGACTCCAATGAATCAAAGAATGCTTGCCCTTGGGGAGTCTCCAAGGTATTTGCAGTGAAAGCAGCCAGGGATTTTCTGAGCAACAGGCATTGTCAAAAATTAAACAAGAAGGGGACTGGGAGGACATCAAACCAGAATAATGTTTACTGTTCTTCCAGGAAGATTGTTTTTTTTTTTTTCCTTTACTACACCAGAACAGTTACCACCATTTTATGGCATACGTGTATTAGGTGAAAACTGAAATCTCACAATGTACCACAACTGTTCATCTTGAAATTGAAACAAGTTTTTAATGGTGTAAGTCAGAGACAGAGTCTAGCTCTGGGGTTGATCATTATTACATTTGGAAACTGTTTAACTCTGTGCATCTACGGTATTCTTTGTTAAAAGGGTCTAAGAGACTTGATATACTGTACATGTAAGTCTCAAATTAATTGAGATATTTTTAAGTAAATAAAAAGATATATCCAAAACTTTCTTTTCTGTTACAGATCATAATTTGGTTTGCTGGGTCAAAGAAAAGATTCTTGAATTCATAACTCTGAAAAGGGCATTTGACGTTACTACTTGCGACAGGATTTAATTACAGGAGGAGAGACAAGACCAAATTGTGGGGTCTAAATTCCTTTACTAAATAATACTTTTTTAAAAAACTTAAATCTTATGACACCTTGTCCCATCTCTAGTGCTATAGGTGATTTTCCTACTTTTTTTTTGTTAAGCATTTTCAAAAAAAAAAATTAAATATATAAAAAGAAGCGAGCACTTCCAGGTGTTTTTTTTTCCACAGTAGAGTCAGTCAACTACATTTTTAGATTTGTGCAGTGAGTCAGCATCAATTCACATTCAACAACATGCAGACATTTAACTCTGTTGTATATCCTATTGCAAATGTGTACACAGTCGGCATGTACTATTATGCATAACGCTTGCTAATTATACACATAGGATATGGTCCTATAACAATGATAACAGATATATTTATAACCTTCTTGGCTGCACCTATACCAGTAAACTAAGTGGTGCAATGCATACAGTGTCATACAGTCATCTTTAGGCGGGCTCCTGGCGTGAGTCCCAGCAGTTAGTTCCCATGGTAGGGCTAGAGGCTGTTTCCAAAAGGCAGTCCAGATGCAGCCCCCTGACTCTGGATGGCAAAAAAGTTCAGCCATATGGGAGTGAATCATGCTGTGCCGGCTTTCTCCTGAGTCAGGGAGTAGGCCCTGATCCTTTTTGTTTACTAGTGACGACGTGGCTTTTGGAACCGTTTATATTCTAGCATTGATAATTAAGACAATCTTGAAACCAAACCAATCCTCCCTCAAATGGAGGTCTTGCAGTCTCTTCTCTCTCTCTAATACAGTTTTTTTGCTTATTTCAAAACACAGCCTTCAGTAGGTGGTTTGTCTTCTTCCTTCAACCTGAGAATTTCTCTTTTCCCATGCTTTTCCCCTCTGTAGTATTAAGACAGACTAACATGGGCTAGTTTACTTTCTGTCAGCTACAGTAAAAAGGCAGTTAACACTTACGTGTGATAAAGCACTGGCCTATTCCCTTACGTCAGAGGCTTATAAAATCCAGAATCTTAGATGTCAAGCGTAGGAGACTGAATCATATGGCAAAGGTTGGACGGCCCACAGGGGCATTTACAAATCTACTGAACAAAACCAAACTGTGTCCCAGTCTGATTGTTGCTTAGGCATGCAGTAGCGTATGTTATTTTGGAAATAATAATGTAATGGGATGGTTTTATGGTAGCAGCAAATGTGACTAATTTTAATCAAAACTTGCAAAAATGTAGCTCTGATGTTAAGAATATCTGACACCACTATGTACACGTGTGTCTTCAGATCCAGAAACCATGAACTGATGTGACACACATAGGGAGTATCGGAGAGAGAGGATAAAATAAATTCTTAAATAGGTTGGTACACAAAACTCAACAGAAGATTACAGATGCATAGATAAGTAACAACTTGGTACAAGGGTGGATCCCATTTTGAGGGACATGAAGAGCTTGCAGGTGGCTGGTTATATTATACATATACTGTGCATATACGTATATGCAGTTAGGATAAGGAGCAAGAGGCCAAAAGCTGTCACACAATAATTCAGAAGCTACACACTATGGCAGCCAGAAACCGGGATCAGCACTTGGTTCATACCAGCTAGCAGCCGTGAGCAGACTGCATTGTGTGCAGACGTCTTGTAAACACTGCTGCCTTGCCAAAGCAGCAGCAGAAGCAAAGTTTTATAGGCAAGCTAGCTATTCTGCTGTGCCAAAGCAACTTAGCTGTAGATCAACTACCTAGTCACAAACTACTGCTGTTCCACTGATTTAGAAACCTTCATCACTTTACACAAATTTACTCCCTTACTCTAATCCCAGAATCTTCATGCTCATTGGTTTTGTAATAGAGCTTAGAGGACTACAGAAAATAAATATTTGAGCTCGACCACCCTTCAACCTTCCTAAATAACGTGAACCCCAAGTCAAAGGAGACACAACAGCCATCACAGTTCCCAAAGATCCCAGCTTCAACCTTCTTCTTTCTTGTGTTCTTCAGCAGATAACTAGAGTTTGCAGTTGCTACAGAGAACTGCAATTGCTTTAAGTACTCTCTGTCACTTCATCATTCAACTGCAAGAAAGCCCCGTGTTCTTTTAGTCAAGGAGCTTGGGGAAGAATAACTGGTCCGGTCTTCAGTTTACAAAGCAAATCGAAGCACTCAACTAGATTCCTCCTACTACTTTATTACACCCAAGACAACCTCTCTGTTTGGCCTGCCTTCAGAAGGGTTACAACGAATGTCGAGTTCATGCAAGAAGGGACTGTCTGAGCAAGGCATGCATGCACACTCCCCCTTCCTCCCTCCCTCCATGTCTAGGCATGCAGTAGCGACAGGGCCGTAAGTTCCAGGGTTAAAGTACCAGCTGAGCTGCTGAAGGCATGGAGAAGAGACGGGCAGGGTTATTGTGCATTGGAATACATAGAACATCACCAAACTACCTCCAGGGACCGTCTCCAGCCACGCCTGTACCGCCTCATGGCGTACGGAAGGAAGGTCGGATGCTGAATTTAAAAAACAATAAATTGTAAGAAATCAAAATTAGACCATTCAGTAAGCGTCTAAAACAGAAGAGTGACGAAGGGAAATTTTTCAGTAGCACACACAGGAATAAAACCTATGAGATGTTAAAGAATCAGTTCCAGGCTTGGGATTTAAATCAAGATCTAATCTTCCTTTAGGATCTGTAATGTTAGAGGAAATACAGATGGCACAGTGAGAAAAACACCGCATCTGACCAGCAGATTGTTGCTGCTGTGCTCCACTTGAAACTCTGCAGAGGAGGGAAACTAAAAGATGAAAGAGCGGAGCAACAAGAGGGGTGGTCACAACAGGCATCCCAGAACCTGTGCTGCCTGGGTGCAAATGCCAGCAGACGAAGAAGAGCACCCAAGGCACAATGAGAGGGGCTTCTGTGTATTCTAACGCTATCCCAGGCTTTCGCATCAAACCCTATCACAGCTGCTACTGATGGGCTCTCCAAACACCTCATATCACAGAACACAGCTCAGCCAGGAACAAATTTGTCTATTGAACTCAAGTTGAAAACTTACAGCGTATCCACAGGTACTTACTGGCAACAGCCCTTTCAAAAAAGAAACTGCTGATGCGCCTGCACCCACCTGTATTGCATGACAAAGTAATTGAAGCAGCTGATCTATTGATCAGGATTGTCCTAGTGTGCCCCAGTTTTAGGGGGCAGAAAGGAAATATTGCCTTCCTTCCCAAAGGAAGTTGGAAAGACCACAAGATCAATTTTGGAAGGATCATCTTTTGCTGGCAGCTGTACCAATACAGCATGGAAAAATGGGAATTATAAAATACAAATGAAAAGAAAAATTTGGAAATGACAGTGATACAGACCCTCAAGCAGAAGGTAAAGTAATCTTAATTGTAGTAAGCTTAAGAAACTGTGTTAACATTTGTAGCATTTTTAAACGCTAAGAGCCCACTCTAGCAATACTGAATGTTAGAGACAATTGAACACAACCTATTTCTGTGGTTACAGTGGAAAGGAAATACCCATCGCTTATTTGTAGGGAGCAGATTTCATACTAGAAAATCCCAGTGCATTCTACAAACTGCAATTATAAGTGTACCCAAACTGATCTGGAACTGTGTATCAGGTTGGACCGCGATTAAAAAAAAACACCAAACATCTAGAACTACAAGGAAAAGTTAATTATCTGGAATGGAATATGATCAGGCAACATAAGGTAAAGACCTAGGCATTTTTAATAGAGATCAGTGTTTAACTTAATTTCACATTTGCTATAAAAGACACTCCTTCCAACAGCGTACTTACTTCCTCTACATTTCTGGCACAATGAAGACACAGAGAAGACTGCTACTCATCAACTGCATGGTTAACTTTTATTAAGCCTAGGCTTCTGTATAGGTAAAGTGCCTATGACATACTTACCTTAAGACACACTGTAATATAGTCTAGAATAAGGTCAGCCGGGACTGCTGGAAGGTGCTTACAGGAGAGCTAGACTATTGGCATTTTCCCCCTCCAAAGTTTTCCTTTAAGTAACTGGCAACTCTCAGAGGTCACACCTCACTTTAAAAAATAGATACACTGTCAAATCTCAAACACAGGGAGTCAAAACCACCACTGATCAGATTTGCAAGTCCTTTGAACCCCGTCATTCCCTACTTATACCAGATGTAGTTACACACTTTGAAAAGCAGCAGCACAGGAGTATGCTCAACAGAGAAGCTGACCCTGTTCAGTCTTTGCTGTAGTAGCCACACAACACAGCCCTTCAGCTTTCCTTAAAGAGGCACAGAGTCCTCACTGTCACAAAAAGTGCGTGACAGGCTCTGTTACTATCCCTAAAGTCAGTTAGCAAGGGCTGGCTGCCAGCTCTATCAAATTATGTGTGTAGTGAGGAAAAATGCTATGGAGTCAAAGCAGGCAGACAAACGGGTCAGAAGAAGTCACACCACCACGGAGCTGAGAAAGCAGTCATTTTAAGTAGACACTGACCTGAAAAGCAAAACATTTAACCAAGTGTAATTTCAGTGTAATTTGAAAGTAGTTCCTTTCAATCTCTGCTGCCCCTGTGGAAGTACACTACTCTTGAAGGGCGCAGAAGCAACAGCATTAAACAGCTGCAACCATGATTCAGGAATTGATGGTGCAGGGCTGGGGGGAGATTACCTCTGGAGGTGGAGGACTTTGAGGTTGGGACCATTTTTTCCTCCTCCTCTTTTTCACGGATGTGTGTCCAGTGCACATCTGCCAGGATCTCCAGAGGATCAACCGGATTTACAATCTGCTGCAGTCTAAGGTTTCCAGCTAGCAGGAGGAGGGCATGGCATACCAGGTTGTAGGCAGGGTGTATGAAGGACAGGGAGGAAAAGATGGGAGAACAGTGGAAAGGAAAGGTAACACATCATAGGAAAGGAAATAAGAAAAGAAGAAAAGAAAATATTACTGGCTAAGATCAGTTTGCAAGACAGACAGAAAAAGCTCAGCATTGTGTGTACACGCATCCATCAATACAGTGCTCCTCACACTTCCAATCGAAGCTGAATAATGCCATTCCAAAGGCAGAGAGATGCTATTAAAAACATCATTGTAGATTATCTCTATTGCAAGCAGCTTCGCTGAAATGAAACACATTCTCTGGGTGTCCAACAGTATGTGGTATGTAAATACCAATTTAGCCAAAATTTCCAGCTCCTTCACCCTATTCATTATGATTATTGCCAAAGACGTCTTAAAGGCAAGGGACAATCTGCATTGTAGTTTGATGCACCAAAACAAAAGGTCTTTCATTCCCTACTATTGGTTAAGCACTCCCTTCTATGCTGGGTACATATTTCTTCATGAATTAAATTACACGATAGATCTCTGAGTTTCATGTGTGTGTATGTGCGTATGCACACATGGGCACATGCTTATTTTAGCACTTAAAACACTACTTTGTTTACTCCTGCTCTTTTGTGTGGACTTGTTTGAAGGGTAGATTTTTTTTCTGAAGAATAACAGCAAGTTCATTATGACTTAACAGCCCCCACACCTCCCCAGAAGGGAATTCCTGTCGCACAAATGAATTTGTTTAAAAGAAATTGCATTACTCCTCAATTACCTGCCTACACTAAGCTCCAGCTCCTTATGGAGTGTCAAAGGGAATAATGGGCACCTAAAGCACCGATAAGCAACTTGTTTAACTTCTGCAGAATACCCAAATTGGGAGCATCTACCCTGAAGTAAGTATTATATTCATAGACCCTATCTCTATTGCTATCTGCTATGTGGCTCTAGCTCAGGTTTTATTTACCCATAATAAAACAACTCATTCTACAGGGGGCAGGTGTTCAGCGTCTGCAGGAGTGGTCTTCAAAAGCAAATGACTCATCCTGAAAGGAAAATGCCCACTTACTTTATAAAGTAGGAAGTCAATTTTCACAACAGCTGGATTACCACTGAGTAAGGCAAAACATTGTTTCAGCAGTTTAGAACCTCAAAAGCAGTTAGATTTTCATATGGTGCACTCGTGTTTGAAGGAAATAAACATTAGCAGCATTGAGAGGTTGCACTCATTATTTCCTGCTGTCTTAACAAAGTTCCTCTCTCCAGGCCATGTTTTCCCCAGACATGACAAAGTGTTTGGGACTTACGTTTCAGGAATGACTATGTGTGAGACATGACATTAAAACTGCAGAAGAAACAGGCAGAAGGAACTGCAGGAAGGACAGAATCACCAGCTGGTTATTAAAGGGGAAAAGGGTTCAGACACAAAAACTCAAATGCAGACTGGGATTTGCAATTTAGCCAAGTATTTAGCAGATTTATGTCTGAGGTGAGACGCCTCATCAGACAGCTTTCGTATCAATTAGCACAACCACATGGTCTACCAGAGGTACCGGACATCCTGCAGGGACAGGAACCCAGGCTTTTCTCACTCCGTACCAAAGCACTCGCATGCAGGCCCCAAGATGAGTAGAGTTAGCATTTGCATTGCCACACAAAATTTTGTGTTAAAAGGTTTAGGTTTGCCAGCAATGGCTGAGAAGTATATAGTCACTCAGCAAGGCTTGCAAAGAGCAGGTCCCACGTGATCTGCATGTTTTAAAATGGATTTCTGTGGGATTTAGACTAGTAAAACGTACACACCTTCAGTTACTCTGCAAGTCTCTAGACAAAGGCCTGAGCCTGTCCTGATTAAGGCATGGGTCCTTCTCACCTTTTCCAGTAAATAAATAGCAGCACAGCCCACCATGAAGGACTGCTGCTTGGGTAACAGGCAAACCTAATGTTTCAAGTCTAAATACTTGAAAATTTAAGACGACACCTGCTTTGCAGGCAGCTGGACATTAACTGCACTTACATTTGGAAAGGTAGCTTTCCCCTCCAGTTCCACTGTAGCACCTACCAGCACTCTATAAGCAGCAGGGCAGTCTCAGTGTTTAACGGAAAGAGAAGCCACCTGCAAATCACCTCCTTAGGAGCCAGGTCTAAAGCACACTAGGCAACTGCAACAGGGGAAACTTCTTCAGTTATGCTCTTCAGCCATCTTACTAATACTTCTCATTCTTACCATCATAAAAGTTAGATTGGAAAAAATCATAACACCTCTTTTTTTTTTTTTTTCTTAAAAAAAAAAAAAAGTCAGAAGCTAAGCTACAGTTGTTACAACCATAAGCTGCAAAATATGCAGTTTGACAACTGCATATGCCCTCTTACCTGCAGGAAGGCACTTGGAATTTCCTCTTATGTATTCTGGCTCTAATGAACCACATTGAGGGAAATAAGGGATTAACAAGCTATTAGGACCAAGTGCTTCAAAAAACCAACCACCAAAAAAAAACCACACGAGAATGCATCATGGAAAATAACACAAGCAGTCAGACTGGAATGTCAGATTAATTTTATGTCCATTATATGAGTGTTTGAAAAATCTTGAGAGATCACCACAGCTTGATTAGCTTCCCCCACAGACTCTCCCCACAGACACACACTCACAAAGGACAACAACAAAAAAAATGCAAGTTTGCTGACACAGGCAATCGAAAGGCAGTACTTCTGATGTGTCCTGTGTGTCTGACATATTGCACAGGTCCAATTACTCTGTGTGTACAGAACAAATCTGAAACTCCTAAATACATGACTCTTCACGCACATTACAGTAGCAAATTGTCCAGGTTTTCTAGGTATCCTGTTTCAAGGTACTTGACAGCTTTATCTTTTTCCTAAAACCAGTGGCAATGTCAGACCTGATATATGGCACTTGGACCAGGAGATAGAAGATAACAACAGCTACCAAATAAGTTTTGAGGGAGCTGGTAAAGCAATTAAATAAAACACAGAAACTTCTCATGTGGGACCTGCTCTTTAAAAACATTCCCCGCTCCTTTGGGGAAATGGAAGTGGAGATGGTATACGGGTACCTTTAAATGTACCCGTGTCCTCTTCATTTGAAAGACGTTGAAGCCAGAGGCCTTGCTGCAGCTCTCTCTCCCAAGGGCAATACTCCCCCTCTACAGCAGAGGGAACCACACATCCATATATAACACCAGACATGCGCGTACACACACAAGCGATGGAGAGAGAGAGACAAAGAGAAAGGACAGAATCAGAAAGAGAGACTGCCTGGAAATCCAGCAACTCCCCGTATTCCCACTCTATTCAAAGTGTCTGACAGGAAAACTGCTCTAATGAAACAATGTCTGTCCAAGAAAACCGTGGTTTATCAGACTAAACACACAACATGCATGTTACCATACTTAAAAAGCAGTCTTGACTTCCACAGACTTCGGTTATGGAGATACAGCTCCTATGTTGAAAAAGTAGCCAAGCAGCCTGCTGAGGTCATCAACAAAACTGCCACTAAGATTCAAAAAACTGGACCTCTGCATTAGGCAGCCAAAGACCTTTACGAAGAAGCTCTGTGGAGTCTACTAGCCTTCACAGAAAGGAAATGTGAGTACAAAGACAAGATCAGTGAGAAATTTGGCATGGTGGCAAAACACTGGAAACATGTCTATTCTTAGCACAAACTTTGCATTTTGGTGACTGAGACAAACACAGGGGAAGGAGTCTTTCCCTAAGATTTTCTACAGAAATCCCTCAGAGCTAAAATGGGAACCACCTGAACTCCCTGATTGCAGCCCTGAGGAGAAGGACTTGGGGGTATTGATTGATGAGAAGCTCAACATGAGCTGGCAGTGTGCCCTTGCAGCCCAGAAAGCCAACCATATCCTGGGCTGCATCAAACAAAGTCTGACCTGCAGGTCGAGGGAGGTGATCCTGCCCCTCTACTCCGCTCTTGTGAGACCCCACCTGGAGCACTGCATCCAGCTCTGGGGGCCCCAGTACAAGAGAGACATGGAGCTGTTGGAGAGAGTCCAGAGGAGGGCCACGAAGCTGATCGGAGGGCTGGAGCACCTCTCCTATGAGGACAGGCTGAGAGAGTTGGGATTGTTCAGCCTGGAGAAGAGAAGGCTTTGGGGAGATCTAATTGTGGCTTACCAGTACCTGAAGGGGCCTACAGGAAAGATGGTGAGGGACTGTTTATCAGGGAGTGTAGTGACAGGACAAGGGGCGATGGCCTTAAGCTGGAGGAGGGTCGATTTAGATTAGATGTTAGAAAGAAACTCTTTACTGTGAGGGTGGTGACGCACTGGAACAGGTTGCCCAGAGAGGCTGCGGATGCCCCATCCCTGGAAGTGTTTAAGACCAGGTTGGATGGGGCTTTGGGCAACCTGGTCTAGTGGAGGGTGTCCCTGCCCATGGCAGGGGGGTTGGAGCTAGATGACCTTTGAGATCCCTTCCAACCAAACTATTCTATGATTCTATGATTTCTCAAGGCAGTCTTTTAACTAAGGATAGCTACGAGCAGCTTCTTCTGGGATGCCCTGATGACAATTACAGGGTACTATGCCTTAGTGAGGCACTCTGCAAAACTGAAAACACTGCCTCCACAATGCTTCCAGCTCTTGCTGCCAAAGAACAAAGGGCACATTCAAATCCAATTCCCAATAATAATAAAAAACAACACTAAAACAATACAGTGTCACAAAGCTGTGAATTGCACATGTTGGCATGGCGTATGGGAAGCATATTGCGTTGGTACTAGTGTCGTAACTGCCCTGTGGGCAAAGATCTTCTGTGTCCAGAATGATCCACCTAAAGCTTTCCTTGACAATAACTCCCTCAAAAATCACAATAAAGAAGTGAAAGAAGAAGAAAACTTTTCCATGGCAAATTTTTCTCATTCTGCATGGCAAATACTCAACTCAGTTTTCCCTGCTGAAAGGAAGGACAAATCAATCTAACCTTCACTTGACTCCTCATCTTCCGACTCTTCGTCTTCCTCCTCCTCCTCCTCCTCATCTTCTTTGTCCTCAAACTCATGATTTTCCTCAGCCTCAATCTCTTCTTCACTCTTTCCCTTCAGGAGGGCATGGATACGTACAGCCTCTTTCCATGGCACACCACCCAAGTCTGAAGGGGGTTGCTGAGGCAGCAGTAGTTCATCTTCTTCCTCTTCATCTTCCTCCTCCATCTCAGACTCTGAACTACTGTAAGAGTTTAGAAAAAAAGATAAAGAAACAATTAGTTAATGTTTCCTAGATCGCTCTTAGATCACTGACAAGTTGTTTCAATACATACAAGCCCAAAATGTACAATGGAAACCATAATACTAATTTTCTGCTTTCAACATTTCATAAGCATTTTAGTGACAGCATTGTGTGGGCTGCAGTATGGTCCTTGCCCTGCTTCTTTTAAAGAAGGTGAAGCAGCAGCAAAATGCTTGTGAAGCCAAGTCCAAATATTTGCGCTGCATTAATTGTTACAGTCCATGACAGCTGAATACAGCAGAAAGAAACTACTTTCTTCATATCACATTGCTTTGGATAAACCGGTGTGAGAGTTCTTAGCAGTGCCAGAATGTAGAAGGTCACGTCTTTTGATAATGGCAGCTACTGCTAGCATTTTGGATGGCTAAGATGCTTTTGGCTTTCTGGGGTGAACCCCAGAAGGCTTTGGGAGTGGAAAGAACGCACAACACAACTATCAGGCCAAAGGATACAGCACGTGAGCTAAGGAGAGCTGAAGAAAAAAAAAATACAAAATTCCTCACTTTTCTACATCACAGACAGAAGTATAATATGTATCCAATTAAGTACACAGTATACATAGTGGCAAGAAACCACAGGAAGCAGTGCAAGGTTAATTACAATAATGAGCTTATTCTTACAGCAAAGTCTAAAACATGCAAACCAGTAAATCATTACTGCTTTTTAGCAGACATCTCCATTTAATTCTAACAGTTCCTAAGTATAAGCAGGAGGAGCAAGAAATGTAACCGCCTATACAATGACATTTAATCTAGCTCACTCTCACATGCTGGACTACCTAGAGGTACTGGGGAGAAAGATGGTCGCATTTGTCACTGGAAAATGAATGCAAACTACAGCGCATTCAGAGAATATATCTGCAGGGTGAAAAGGTCCTCTTCTTTTGTTTTTCCTTAATAGATCATTGTCATAAAAGAACTGCATTTATTAGAGCAACAGTTGGATGCTTCCCGTATAAATCTTAAAAGGCCCAAATTCATCTGGATTAAAGGAGAAAACTGTGAATGGTTAAAGTTTGAGCAAATCACCTGAGAACAGTATTCTACTGCTGCTGCTTCCTTATGACAGCCTCTGGCAAAACCCACTCCATATAGACAACAAGAGGGAAAACTGACAAGTTGAAAATAATGAAGTTTAAATTTCCTGTAGGTCTATAAATTATAACGTGTACAGTTGTTGTAATTCTGTTTCCCATACACAGGTTTTATTACAGTGTGTAACAAACTAGCAGTTTCAAAAAAAATTATATATGGCAGCACTCTTTTGCTTACATTGCAGATAAACATACTCAGGTGCAGAACCTCAAATTACTCGACACCACATGAACATATCATATTTACATAATTTTATTCATCTACTCGTCTGACAGACTATCTTTGATAGCAAAGCTAATAAGGAAAACACCACTTTTTTCATACTCTGATGGTCATGTACTTCTGTCCATGGGCTCTTAAATTCTCCTCACCGTTTTGCATATTTATGACGTTATTTTGGTCAAATTACAACCCACTTTTTCACAGCATAAACTGAACACTTGTTTTTAACAGGTTGCCTGGTTTTCACATGCTAAATACTGAATACAAACACCATTGCATGGCATGGACTCAGAGCATATGCCAGGAGACCGAAGCATATTCCAAAGGCTTTACACAGCTATTGTCACAGAGATAAAAAGTGATGTTCCCCTCCTCCCTGATTAACTTTCCCACCCTTTGGTATGGAAATAAACCTGACAGGTGCTGCATGCTGGGGTTTTGGTGTGCTGTCAATAAGGTTTATGGCTGCTCTAACTGTTGCCATGATTGCTGAATGGGATGAGCTACTGCTCTTCAACCAGCCGGCTTATCGCATGCAATATTGACGACATAAATTCTTTACCACATAGCTCACTTTACCTTCTTTGGCTTTTATTTATAACTTGGGTTTTGTTTGACCTTTGAATGCTGAGAAATGAGAAGCTGAAAGACGGCAGTAAGATGGCCTGGTATAGCAGGCATTCCTTTCAGCATGGCAACTCTGTGCCACAGGAATTAATTCAACAGCTAAAATTTTTTTCTTCTATAAAGCAGAGTGTAGGTTGCTTTATAGAATTTGTGTAAGCAGTTGAATATCTCATTAAAAGGTGTACCTACACAGATTTAGTGCTGAGGAGAAGAACCAAAAACTGAACTGTGGAAATGAAGCTCTTCTCTTCCCTTGCCATACAAACCCATACAGCACAAGCCATCCTGGACACTCCTTCGAAAGGCCACAGGCCTTCGAAAGGCCAAAACTGCAGATGACATACTGCGAGCTATTGCAAGTTAAAGGGGATGAATAAGGTATCCAAAGGGTTTGCCGCCCCTCAAAAGCTACAGACTCAGGGTTTGGTTGCTTAAATTATTTTTTTCTTGTTGAAGCTTACACAAGATTAACTGTCTTTTGAAAAAATACAGTTTGAATACTGTTTTCTGTAAATTTTCTCTGCAGCGCGCATGCTCCTAAGTGTGTGCGTGATGGAAAGCCGCACACCAAAATGCACGGTCTCTGCTTGATTTAGAGTTAACACCTCACTGAACCTTGAAGCCTAATCCAGTGCTCTGTAAGACACAGAGGGAACAAAAAGTTCCCCATCTCCTCTGCCTGCTCCTAACCCTGCAGCACTGCACCAAGACAGTGAAGATGATCAAATCAGGGCTTTGGCTGGCTTGCTGCAGGGGTCAAACTTTTTTCTTTTGTTGCTGAAAAAGTGGTCAGCTTTTTTTTTTTTTTTTTTTTTTTGGTGGGGGGAGCTTTCTGTGACATATCGTGGAGTGGGTAGAGCTGAACAGAGGAGCTACTTGATAGCTACATCGTCTAGAAAATTCTCTCTCTCATATTTGGCCTGCACAGCCTTATCAATGCTCTGAAGAAATTGCTTAGCGTATTTGGATTTGGGACAGAAATTTTTCCAGGTCAAACTGACAGGGAATTTGATGTATTTTCTCCTTCTATCATAGAATATGAGTCGCCATGAAGCATTGCTTTTCACATGCAAAATTATACAATTCAGTCTATTATAGACAGAATTAGTCAGTTGAATACAGGTCAAGGGAAGTATGCAGGACAAAGGGAGCTAAATGTAGCACCCTATGAGAGGAAATCAAAGTCACTAACCTAATATACTACTGTCAGTCTCCATAATCTCACAAAACACCTCTTGGAGATGACCAACAGCTTCATGCCTAAATGGCAACAAAACTCCACTTTTTTTAACTAACTCTTCCTTTGGAAGTCTTCTGCCATTTCCTGAGCGGGCCTATTATATCCTGATTTACTGTAATCAAGACCAATAATAACAATACTCCATACTAAATTTTGGTTTAGAGCTAGAAACATAAAGGACTAAAAACCCCTCAATATCATTAATGTCTATATTGTTGCAATTGATATAATTCCTAGGCCTGAGCAGGGAGCTAAAGGAAGGATGAGTGAAGGAAACAGAGTTTGCATTTCCCACAAACAGTCCCATGATTATTCAACCAGAGCACTAGATAAGATCTCAACTATATAAAATGTCAAAATAGTATCTTCTAAAGAAATTAAGATATTAAGTACTCATCAAGAAGTATTATTTAGGTTTCAGAGAGAACAGCTGTGCAAGATACTAGCAACTGCCAGGCACTTATATGAAAGCCACACCTTCATGAGTCCACATGTACATACTCTCTGTCAACGCTGAGTTCAGGCTACTAAAAGTTACTCCCTTCCAGATGCTGCATCTTCAAACTCATCAGATAAATAAATGACAGATTCTGTACTACATTAATCCTGTAAACATTTTAATGAACATTTTTATTCCTGCATTCTTCGCCACACTAATCCAATTCCATTTCACATGTATAAATGTAGTAAGGAATTTCTCATACGGCCCTACACCTGTAGGTTATGCATACATACAATATGTTTGTAGGATTTAAGTCTCAGGAAACCAGTAACAGTATTTTCTGACTTTATTTCACAAAGGCTACTGGACAGACTGGGAGCTGAAAATGTAAGGGTTGTTATTGCTATGAAGAAAAGTAGATGATTAGAAACCATATTAAGAGATCAAGACTCTGCAAAAAGTGTGTGATTGACTATAAAGTTCACAAGCATTCTTCATCAAGTATTTTCTCTTGATGATTCTTGCAACAACTATATCCAGTAGCTCTACCTACATATATTTGGATCCAGGTGTGCTTATACATCATTTTGCAGATAAAGGGAAATTTGTGAAGGTACAACATGTTTTTCAACATCTGTAACTATTACTTTAAATTAGTATCTCTCAGACATTGCATCAGCGTTCAGTCAGGATTACATGTGTTTCAAGCTCGAATCTTTAAACCAAAAGTGTTTTTAAATTGTAATGCAAAACATACAGAAAAGAAGTTAACTTTGGAACCCCCTCCCATTTGAGTCCATGTTCTGTTTGCTCAAAAGACTTATTCATCTTTGATACAATTTAAAAAAAAAATTAAAAAATCCCTTCCAACTTTGGACTGAATTTCATGGTATTATGGTACTATAGGTGTCTTATAAGATTAGTAGTAATCTATTTAGAAGAACAGAAACTACAAGATAAAATACCTGTGTACGTACACAGAACATTTTCAACAACTTTAGAAAGGGCAACCTGGTAAATAATATGTTTAAAAAAGCTAAGGGAAAAGTAGGCAAGAGTCTGTTGGGATGGGTACAGAAAAGCTTATGGAGAATGCATGCTAACCTGCTTGGCCCATCTTCTTCTGTTCCTTTGTCCAACACACTGCTCAGGTTATGCTCTGCTAGCGTCTCTTCAGGAACCTCTTCCAGTTCTTCTTCCCGCTGCAGTGACAGTCGGTAGTTCTCCAACTCAATCCGCTCAGGTGTGCCACGCAGCCGCTTAGCAAGGCTGGGCTCTTCCAGCCCGTTTACATTAGAACCTAAAGAATAAGCCAGTGAATAAACAATAAATGCAACAGTCAGAACTGTAATTTTTTTTAAGGAAATTGAGCAATTGGGAGAAACAGGGCATGAGGCAGAGGGAGGTAAATAAAGCAAGAGAATACCTGATGTCATTATCCTGTTCGCCACTACTGGCAGAACCTGCTGGGGAGCCAGACTGCAAAAGGGAATCTTAGTGGTTTTGGCTAATGAATGCTAAAAAGAATGTTAAATGTCCTAGTTGAGAGAGGAAATAAGGACATTTTAGCTGCAAAAACTAGAGCTGCAATGAAGCCTATGTAGTAAGTACTGGGGAAGGTCTGACCACAGACTACATATATTCTATGACACAAAAGTAGGAATGCTATGGGGCAATCCTGCTGCATAATGTTAAAATTGTTGCCACTCAAGGTAGGTCTACAGCGTCAGGGAGCAAAATAATATTACTACTACTTTAAGATGGGGAAGGAAGGGAATTAAAAGGGACACTCAGAGCAAGTTTTGAAACTTTTTATAGACTTGAATTAATTTGCTTTTTAATTAGAGTTTGTGATGAAATGAACCACAGGGAAAAATCTAGGTGAGATGTTTGCAAGCACAAATCCCATGAATCCCAGAAAATTGCAAGGACATGTGAACCAGGCAGTTGGAGAAAATTATACAGGAGCTTCATTCACTGTGGCACTCAATGAATTAAATTCTAACCTGCATTCATCCATTTCTTTTTGGAATTCTAGTATTTTAGCTTAAATATCATGCCACTCTTTACTCTCACCCAGCTCACTCTGTAAAGAGCTCAATCTCTCCTAGCTTCTGTTTTGCTTTGCTAAATGAGCCAAGTTGTCTTCTCATGAGATAAGCTCTTCGGTGTGCTGATCATCCCCTAGGTCTCTGCACCTGTCCCAGTCTGGATTAATCTTTCCAGAACCTGCGTGATTAGAATTGAATACAGCTTTCCAGATGAGGCCTTATCAGCGTAACGTACAACCCTGCCAGAAATCTCTCATCTGATACACACTGAGAACACACTTGCCTATTTATACGCCATGTAATACTGGTGGCTTTTCTTTATTGACTGATATTCAGATCTTTCTACTTCTCTGCTTTCAACTGATAAGCACCTTGTTGGTAGCCAAAATTCTCAACACTTTCTTAGTGCATGACCTGGTACTTTCTACTATTACGTTTCTATTTTTAATATTAGTCTGCAACATTTTGCAGTTCTTAAGTGTATGACATGCCTATCCTCCTCTGCATTAATGAGGGTTTGAAATGTTGCCTCAGCAATGAATTTCATTAGCAGATTTTTTTTTCTTTTTTTGCCTGTAACCTCAGTGAAAGTATTACAAAGATCAGTCCTCAGATCATTTTTTGTGAAACTCCACAGTCTATAGGTGACATCGAACCCCATTATTTCCTTTTTCAATATAATCTCTAATCTCTCATTTAGGTCAGCTTCTTAGTTACTTGGACATTTCACATACTACTCCCTCATTTTACCCAGTTCATATAATTATTTCCATGTGGCAGGTGCTTTACTGAAGTCTGGACTCTTCAAATCTCCCTCATGGAGGTAATCAGTTACTTCATCAATTAAAGCTGTCAAGCTAGTTGGCGTAAGTCTTTGGTTAATCCATGTCACATTTTATACCACTTACCTTCATAAGGTGAAAGGACTGCACTTGCAGAATGGGAAGTTTTTAGTTATTCCTTCAAAGAAGGTGTTTTATCTACTGTTTAAATTAACTGATACGCACTTGTTCGGTTCACCTTTTTTTTTTTTTCATACTTCTGTCACCTAGTGGTCACATAGTATTACCCTCAATTAGATAGTCAAGGTACATCAGGATAGCTTGATTTAATCACAGATTATTATCACAAAGCTCACAATTTCATTGTACAACTCTTCCACTCTTCTGAGACAAAGACTATTTGGTCGATTTTTATTTCCACACATTAGAGCATAGTAACATTTAAATATTGCTTCCAGCTTCATTGGGTTAATTTCCACTTCCAAATCTTGCTACACACTGATTTCTTTTGCTCCCATGTCCAATATCATTGTCCCAACTGAAAGTGGAGGCCAAGTATTCATTTGATTGCCTGACTATATGTAAAATTGCATTTTATGTCATTCTTATCTTCACTGTGGACCCACTTCTGCTTTCCCTTATCTTGCTTTTACTCACATGCTTAAGGAATACAGCTGCTTGCTTTCCTTTCCTTTGCAAAGTCGAACCCAGCATGAGCTTTGGTAACATTTACTTTATCCTCACACGTTTTGACTTCCAAGACAGTTTTTGTTTTCTTTCTCCACCCTTTGCAGTTTCTCAGTTTATTCTTAACAGCCTTTTCTTTTTCAGAGCAGTTACTCAGTACCATCTTAGTCTTTCACACAAAACTACATAGGCCTTGCCATAATTAGTGGCATTTATTTCCAACCCCTATCCAGAAAGATAAAATCTCATAAAAACAACTGCCAGGAGTGGTTTTCTCCCTTCCTTAGTATTACTGAACCCTTCTACGATCTGGGCATGTGGCTGCTGTGCCCTTGGCTGGAACCTACAGTGCTTCTTTATGGTATAAACCACAGAAGCTTGCTCAGGTGGGAACATTGCCTCGCATTTCCAGGGATACTGTGGTCTCTACCATTTCCTGCTGCTAAGCCTTATGTTGTGTTAGTATTTTCAAAGTTTAATGGAACTGGACTGCCTTTTCAGCTGGGATTCACGTTTCATTTCATACTCTCTAGATGGTGATACCACCTCCGCCAAATCTATTTTTGTAATCTGTGTTACATTCCCCAACCCTGAATTCACAGTAACAAGGGAACTGATCTGGAACATTACTCGGCCACTTCTGGCTGACAGTGAAAAACCAAAGGACTCTGGGTAACGCAAGAACACCAAGGTGAAGGAGAACAAAGAAGGAATATACTAAATCATCATAAACCAAGAGGTTTTTCTACTTGGAACTCTTTATACACAATAGAGCCATCAGTTAAGCTCAGCTACTTCAACAGAAATATCTTTTCACAAACTTGTTTTTAACTTGTTCTCTTGTGATGCATACTCCAACATAGCTGCAAAGTGCACAAGCACAAAAGGATGACAACAAAAAGAACAAGAACTTTTTATCCATCTGATGTTATTTCACTCCTCTTGTTTTCTAACAATCTTATGGGTTTTTTGTCAGCCTTTTCAAAATAAAACAAAAGAAAAAGAAAATAATTCCCATATAATTAAATGAAATTAAAGTAGTATAAAAAAAAAGATGCTTATTTCAACACTGCGTTATCTGGGGTGGGGAGAAAGACTGGCAGCAATCACTCCAAGGTAAAAGAGGACTGCAAATTCAGCTGATATCTGTTTATATGCATTTCATGAACATATATGATCTTTTAGGTATGTTGTTCAAAATACAAATCATCATCATCACCCTTCTCATCATGAAGACCCAGTATAACTGGTACATAGAAAATCAAACCAATTCTATCACAGCACAAACTCTTAAGTGGGAGTGACTCAATGCAACTGTGTTGAAAAAAAAAAGTGAAGAGACGGGAAATCTGCCCAAACTTTAATGCAAGAGGAGGTGGTGAAGCCAAGATGTCCTGTGAGCTTGACAAGTGCTCTGTGCCTCAAAATCTCAAGGAAGTAGAAAGGACATTCCCAGAATTTGCTTTAATTAATTTATACATCCAGATACTTGGGATGCAGGATTGGTCACATCACATCACTTTGCAAAGAAAACAGTTCTACATTGGAGAACACGATACAGAGGCTCAACTGGTCACCAACTTCGGCAAGGGATTTCTAGGAGTTTGGCCTGTAAGGACCATTTGGTCTACTCGGTCTATTGGTTTTGTTTTTAAAAGGTGCCATGAAGACTTATCTGGCCAGCTGCAAAGCCATTGTCAAACTTGTTACCAAACATGAAACAGGAGAAATGCTATTTGATAGCCAACTTTCTGCACCACGAAGCCAACAGCTATCAGAAGGAAAAGCATTACAGTTCACAAACCTACTTAAGTGTGAGATACAGGTATTGTTAACATGATAAGATGATGAACAATTTGCTCACATTATGTTATAAAGTTCACACCAATTCATTTGAAGCTACAATAAGAAACTCTAAATAGGGACAAGGAAACTTGAAGCTTTCCTACCCTCATTTCCTCCTATCTTTTATATGCACGGGCAAGGTCTGTTCCAATGCTGTTCTTGTAGATGCTAAAGCTTATTCTCTAATGTTCCTCAGGAGGGCAAATGTGCTTCTCTCAAATAATTACGTTGTATTCCCCAGACTGTTTTGTAGCTTGCTGGTGGGAGATAGCTGCAGAGTGCATTCATTACCCATTAGCTGACAGTCTACATTGTCAGTGCATCCGGGCACACAGAGCCAAAAATCTGCAGCTAGTCACAACTGATGAGGCTGCATTTGCCAGAAAAAAGCTACATTACTAGCCAGAGAGGGGAGCTACCTGAAAGCCAAGAGCAGCTTCTCGTGCAATTAACTGATCATTTAAAAATCCAGAAACAACATCCAAAATAGGACACATTCTAAAATCTGACTTTTTACTTCGGAAGAGTCAGGCAGCCATGAACATTACGTAGAACATCTGAAGGGAACTGTTTTTCCTAACAGGACAGGCTGCTTAGCTGTTGCATGAAAGCTGCCAGAGTCCTTTATCTCAGCCTTGACGCAGTGCCTGCCTCCTGTAAAGATAATCGAATGATCAGAGATAACATTCCTACACTGAACCACTCCTTGCCTGTATGAATGTGTCCTATTCCGGTAACTTTGGCAATTACTGGAAGGCTTGAGAAGCTCCTCTTGAGAGAAGATCCCATCTTGATTTTCCCCCAGTACTACCTTGTTCTGTAAAATTGACATTTTTCTCATGAGCTAGATGAAATCACAGAATCATAGAATAGTTTGGGTTGAAAGGGACCTTTAAAGGTCACCTAGTCCAACCTCTGTGCAGTGAACAGGGACATCTTAAACTAGATCAGGTTGCTCAGAGTCCCATCCAACCTGACCTTGAATGTTTCCAGAGATGGGGAATCTACCACTGCTCTGGGCAACCTGTTCCAGTGTTTCACCACCCTCATTGTAAAAATTTTTTCCTTATATCTAGTCTAAATCTACCCTCTTCTCATTTGAAAGCATTACCTCTTGTCCTGTCACTACACTCCCTGATAAACAGTCCGTCTCCATCTTTCCTGTAGGCCCCTTCAGGTACTGGTAAGCCGCAATTAGGTCTCCCCAAAGCCTTCTTTTCTCCAGGCTGAACAATCCCAACTCTTTCAGCCTGTCCTCATAGGAGAGGTGCTCCAGCCCTCCGATCAGCTTCGTGGCCCTCCTCTGGACTCTCTCCAACAGCTCCATGTCTCTCTTGTACTGGGGCCCCCAGAGCTGGATGCAGTGCTCCAGGTGGGGTCTCACAAGAGCGGAGTAGAGGGGCAGGATCACCTCCCTTGACCTGCAGGTCAGACTTCTTTTGATGCAGCCCAGGATACAGTTGGCTTTCTGGGCTGCAAGCGCACATTGCCAGGTCACGTCCAGCTTTTCATCCACCAATCTTGTCAAGGTTACTCCCTGACATAACACTTGCTGAAGATGCAGGAAGAAAACTGGGAATATGAGAACAATTAGTTCTTCCCAAAGGGAAACTATGTAACTAGAATTTATTTTTCATTAATCATGCAGTACCTCTAGACTTTTCTTAGTCAAATCCGTTAAGATTAAAAGCCAGGTTAAATGGCATCTCCTGTGAGATGCCTGTATTTTGCATAGACTCAACTGTAGTCTTGGGGAGTTACAGAAATTCAAATAAATGAGTCAACTGTGAAAAACATGCAAAAGGGGGAAGGAATTAATATATTTCTCAGGGAAATCTTCACTCTGGATTTCTCAAATCTTGTGCTTTTAGGATAATGTGAAACACTGTACCTGTTTGTTTTCACTTGTCTTTTCCAAACTCTTCAATTACTTCTACCTCCACATAATTGTCTGAGAATGCAACTATGTCACATAAAATTCCTATAGAAACAGCAGCATATTGCATATGACAAGGTATAGAGATGGAAGATGGAGACTTTTCTGTGGGAGTTTAAAAGTGATGCAGTGAGTTCTGAGTCAGAAATGCTGAAAGTCCTCTCAAATTGCCATTAATTTCTGAGAAATATCTTTTGGGGTAAGGTTTCTGAAGCGTGCTTGCAGTTCAGCAAACATTATCCCTGAGGTATAGAGAAGGTGGCAAACGAGATCCAGCAGCATTTTTAGGCTTCTCATTTTTCATCTGTGTTAATGTCAGATTGAGTTTCATTTTCTTCCCTAGAAGTTTCACCCTCATCCACTTCAGTTCCATTAACTGCCTCTCTGTATTCCAACTCTGCTTCTCATACGAAGGCCTCCAAATGTTTTACAAGTATTAGCATATTAAAGCAAACCTATTTTGGAAATAGGTAAGTACTTTAGAGGCATTGCACAAATCCAGACACGAAGATTAAATACCAGTCTCAACAGATCAGTGGCAGTGCCAGTAACAGGATCCAGAATGCCCAACTCCAACCCCTTCACTCTCAACTTCATTTAAGTAAGACAAAACACTTTGAAGTAAGAAAGGGACTAAAATACGTTGGATTTTAAGCGTAATGATTACATGGTTTACGTGAGCAGGTTGAGCAATGGCACCTCCTGTGAGATGCTCACTGCACTCAACACAGTATGTACAAAAAAAGAGAAATCTTAGTACCAAGGCCCATTGTTGGATGCTGCACATATTGAAACAGTAAGACAATTAAGACCTCCCATTTAAATAAGTGCAACTGATTTCTTTTGAGAAATGTAGGCAGAAATCCTTTCCTTAATCCTCTGCAAAACTAGTTATCTAGCCACTGTCAACAATTTTTATACTGCTCAGCAAGATATATATAAAACATTGAGATGGCAACTCTAAACAGACCTGCAGAACTGTGCTAAATGGAATGGATTTTTTAAGGATTAGGAAGAAGTTTAAGGTTTTAAATCTAGATTCATCCACCCTTTAAAATTTATCTTCTCTTTTAAGAAATGTCTCCAGGAAACCACTGGAAAGAGCCCAGCAGGTCTGGTGAATTCTTGTCACTGCTTGTTCACACAGCCTCACATCACATACTGCAGAACTGCACACATCCTGGTAGGATCCCCCGAATTTTGATAAGCACATCTGCAGAGCCAAAAGGGATAATATAACACCTGCTCAAATAGAAACAAGAATGCATTTATTGGAATGTAAACACCTAATAGTCATCAAATGCAAAGGTTATTTTGATATAATGACTCAACTTTCTCTCCTACTACCCTAGGCTATTCCCAAGCCCTCAGGAAGCCTGAATTACTCGACTGTATAGAGAAGCCATCAAATCTTCAATTTTCTCATGTCTGCATTTCCAGTTTGATCCATAACATCTTCTGCTAAATATAACATCTCTGAATTCAAAGAGGATCGTATGATAAGAAAAACAAAGTCTATTCATACTCAAGATATCCAGAGTGTCCATGCACGGGATTCAAAATGAGCTCTAACTTCAAGATGGCCCTACTGAAATTCTTCAGTAATGCGCACGTATCTATCATAACAATAAACAGTAACTAACTAGGCTTTCTAGAAGATATGCTCTACTGAGGCAAAGCTCTGGGAGTTTGATATGGGTATTGTACGTACGCAAACTGTATTATGCAGGTTGGACTTGATCAATACAACCATCCTTAAAATGACATTTAAAACTAGGGAACAAAGGAGCAGACACAGAGCAGACCAGCAGCTCTTTCTAGCCTACCAGAAGAAAAAGGGGTTTGCCATGGTGCAACCAACATGCTCGAGACCTCTACTACCATGTCAAGGCTCAGTCCTCAAACTGTCAGTCTAGCAATTCTTCCTAGCAAATCATGGACCTAAACAGAGAAATGGGGCGATTAAGCTGTACAGATAGAAAGGTGTTGTATCTAAATATCCTCTGATGCAGAAGTACCCAGCAGAGAACTATTAAAGAACCAACACTACTTCCAGTGCTGACCAAGAAATTTATAGCATTACTTGATTCAACAGTACACGGCACATGCAATAAAAATCAGTGAGATTCCTGTCAATATCTACCGGTTCCCTAAGCAATGAGTAACAGAGAGGCCCCCCCAAGACCCTCCCCCAAACCATTATAATGTGTATGAGAGTAACTAATAGCTAAAATATTCAAGGGATTCCAAAACAGATACCCCAGAAACAAACATAAGAATATGTCAGTCATCCTCCACACATTCCACAACCTCCAGCTAGAATTAATTTCTTCATATCTCAGACAATGTCAGTAAATGGGGAAGTCCCTTCTCTTCATAATTACGAAAGTAAGTTGGACTGACCACTGAATGAAATTAGTAACTTATGTATTTATCTTATGGGTGTTACAATGTTTCCCCACACATGTTATTTTGGTTAAAGTAGACTTCTAGAATTGTCAAAACAGACACTGACAAAACAGTGCTTCCTGCAACATCAGTAGGGTAAGGCTTAGAAACAGCTGTCAGTTTGATTGATCTCATCTTTCTTTGTTTTTAGTGGAAGCAACCACAAGTGAATATAATTAACCAGTTTTATTTCAAGGTCATCTGTAATTTATACTTATGTCTTGAAAATAAATGAAAATTCATGTGCAACTTTATAGTATAAAGTTATACTTAAGAAATAGTGTTTTTCACATGCAGATGCATGAATTAACAGTATTACATAATGAAAGTTAGAAGTTCAGTATATGGTTTAACAATACAGAAAAGTTGTCTCACTACAGTGGAGGTATAGAATAATCCAGGAATACAACTTTCTGACTCCTGGAAAGAGTCCAGTGTCATAGCTGGTGGGTGGTGAAAAGAAACAGGAGAAAGGAGATATTAGGTCACCTAATACAAGCCGCAGGGAACACTGGTAAGCTTGATTCTCCTTATTGCATCTTGTCTGGCAGAAAATCTTAACGTTTGTACAGATTTCACTTATACTGCTGCCCAAAGAGGTTTCCGATACTAGAGATATAAAATCCCTACATCAATTTATGTTAAGTCTGTCAATTATTGGTGTGTTTATTATTCAGGAGTCTTGTAACAGTAATGTATTACCTATCATTTTCCCTTTTGTTGGTATCATCTAAGAAGTCTGAGCTCTCTCCAGTATTTTGATCAGCTCTACCTTTGTTCCTGGCCTCGTTTCCATTTCCTGAAAGAAGCTGAGTGTGGGAAGGCTGAAGAGCACTAAAGGATAATCTGGCTAAAGATGACATTACTTTGCAGGTGTAAATTTTGTGCTGGAAGCTATTAAAGGTATCTTCCCTCAAATAACCACATCCAAGTACTGGCAGGGAGAAGAAGCAAAGAAGTGAAAGGCCACACTGTATTTTAAAATCATCATTACCTTGGCTCATGAGGTTTTCCTCTTTTTTAAATGAAGTACGCTCTTTGTTTTAAGTAACTTGGAAATTAATATTTAAAAGTGATTGTCAGTTATAATCCAAACAGTAACCCCTTTTATGATGTTAGAAAGAAAGCCTCTGCTATCTTCTCTACTATGTAAGACTTCATATAGTTTATTCATTGTGGCATCTATTTCTTGACCCTTGTACGTAGCAGCCCTCCAGAACCTCTCATTTCACTGGGAGGAATCAGACGGGTGATTCCCACTGTGCAAATAACACAAAGCTGAACCAAGGACATTTCCACCTAAAAGCAGTAGAGGAATCTATCAATACAAATATTGCCTACTTTTTATATAAACTGGTACTCCAGTTCCACTTTGGATACTGGATGATGTTCTGATAATTAAAGAACAACCAATCAGGAACTAGAAATTTTATCACATATGATAAAAGTGTGGAATATCAAATGTTTTCAGCTGCCCACTCAAATTGCAATCAGATTCAAAACATAGCTTTCAAATGGATATCTTTTTTCAACTACCGAGCTATTAACCACTCTCTTCTGTTGCAATTTACTACAGATTTCCATAACTACTGAATCTCAGAATATATTTAGATATTAACCATGTCCTTAATGCCTGTCATTTGTGTCAAGACTATGAAGTGCTGCAAATGGAACAGGCTGAAATCTGAGGCTGGCAGTTACAGGCAAATATATTGGGGAATACTTGCCCTAAGTAAAAGCTCCATTTACTCCACTGACATCTGCTCCTCCATTCTATTGGATACTTATCTGTTATCTACATTTATCCCACATGCTCTTGTATAACTTGGAAAGCAACTGAATATTCCAAGCAATCCAGAGCTTCACACCTTAGTGGGAATTTTTCCGAAACTAAGAAAATGCTTGTATATAGGTGTATAACTAGGTATATTAGAAATCTGCCCCAGTTCCAGAAAGAAACCTTCCAAAAGACACATTACTGATTAAAGATAACTTAGACATCAGTTCTGATGTTTTAAATCACTGAGTTACCCAAGCCAGAAAGTATTTGAAACATCTCTTGAGTAAAAAAGTCCTATTTTTAAACACTTCTATCCACAAGCCATCAGATGAACTTCTATAACAGCAGAAAGGACAGTTATGAAATTTTCCTTAAAAAGAAAACACAGCCTTCTGGGATGACAGCAAACATGAGAAATGTCAGACTAAACATACATTTTTGAGAGAAGATGTAAGCAACTAAACAGAGCATAGAAGTGCCATCTCATCCTTAAAGAGCATCTGCCCAGTTTTGTTTGGAAAGCCTAAGCTAAACTCTACATCACCAGGATCAGCTCAGCAAAAACTGCTCCACCTTCCTCCATAAATAGGCTTTATAGAAGTGGAAGAATAGGTTCAATGTTGACTCTGTGGTATCCATTCCTTCCCTTCAGACCTTTGGGGTTTGTTTTGGTTTTTAAAGTTTGGTTTAAGACTGTATTTTAAGATACATTATCAACTACATACCTTAATATAGTATGCTGCTGATCACAAACAGACAGTAAAAATATCAGTGGCTTGTTTTAATTGGTGTAGAGGTGAGCAGACATATATTCATTCATTTTATTACTTTAAAAGTACCTTACACTTTCCCATCACTGTTACAGAACATTAGAGGAAAAGATCTTTATGGAACAGTTACTCTGCTTTCTACCATACCAGATGAAGAAGTGTAATATGTCTAAAATGTAAAACAATTTGTACACAGCAGGTTTTCTACACCTAATTTATGTAAGATGAAGACAATATTTAATCTATTTACCAAGTTCTACAAGTTCTAAATAATGATAGAGACCCTCAGAAGTGACAGATGAAACAGAAGGACAAGTCTATGTAATTCAGGATCCCAGGATAACATATTCAGAAAAACCAATGTGTTCTCTTTACAGAACTACGGACAAAGAAGCACGTACACTTGGCAAGAACATGGCCCGGCCCAATCATCTACTTTTCTTCCTCATTTTCAGGTCATTTTATTTGCACAGCAAAGGTTAAAAAGAACTATGTTTGACATAGTGTGTTACTTGGGGCTTTATTCACAGAATAAAGTTTCCTCTAGAGTACATTTTAAGGTAAGTATCTTAGGTTGGAATGGGAGCAAAGAGGAAGGGTGGCAGTGAAGGGAAGAATGCTTGAAAACAGTTCAGTTTTGTTTCACAAACAAAACTAGAATGCCTTTAACAAACAGTGGCTTTTGAGTGCCAGGGCCATCGCAGGAGTTTGCTGGCAGCACCTCTCTCCCATCCAGTGGGGCAGGATACAAAGCTCAACTCTTCCCATAGGCATTAGTAAGAGAACACCAGAAGCCATGAGACTAGAGAAGCACCACAGGGACAGAAACAGAAAGCGTGGGGCATCTGTGTAGACTGTGAAGAGAATGAGGTGAGAGGGCCAGGGAGTGCTCCCATCACACAAATACTTGGTTTCTCCAAGTTTTAGCTGAAAACAATGTCTCCTATACTAGTACAGCAAGGAAGTCCAATTTCACCTCTGATGGGGATGAGGTCAGGAAATGGACCTCCCTTCATCCTTCCCCCACCCCCTTTTTTTTTAATTCATAAAGCAAACATTTGATTTCTGAAGAGCACATACGTAGCTGCAAAGTTAACAACTCTCCTGATACAGTACAGTGGAAGCTGTTCTAGTGGTGCATCAAAATGACAGTTCTAGTTCATGCATCGGCACATGAAGTTTTACACTGAACGCTGATGGGTCCTTCTCAGAACTGATTTTGAGGCTAAAATGGGCCCTCAGGACTAGTGATCATAGTAAAGAAAAATAAAATGCAATTTCAAAGGCATAAAGTGATTACTTTCCTCCAAAGGAAGAACTCTTACGTATAACAGCATTGGTTTGCGGTTGCAGTTCTGTGAGCTACCATTTAAAACGTAACTACTCTGGCCACATAAACCCAAAAGAGAAGGCGTACCGTTCACAATTAGACTCTCAAAAGTAATCTGCTATTACAAGTTTTTAGTTGCCAATGGTGCAGTAGGAAGCATGAGAAGCATGTGAGAAAAGACACAGAATGAGTCCCTAATGTAGACTAATCCAATATATCTTTGGGAACAGAAAAATGCAGCTCAAAACTACAATCCAGCTCCATCTGTTTGTCGCAGCAAGAACATTACAGTCTTGAGGAAGGGAGGTCATCTCCTTATGTGCCATTCTCCTGAGAGAGAACAACTGTTCAGCTAGAACCCAAGAGACAGGATGTAGCTACAAGGCTCCGTATTTATTCCCTATTTCTGCCTTTCCATCACACTGAAACATGTCATCATCACAGCTCCTGCTACACCAACAAGAGGCACCAAATCCTGCCAAGACCCTTACCTGTGACACCAGGTGCAAAGGCTATGCCTTCCTGTTCCTGAGCACTGACTTGCACTTGCCCATGTTTCTCCTCTCCCCTCATGCGTGGGTATCACTGCCTTGCTTACAGACTGTGACCAAGACCTCTGACCTGCAGCAACAGGCAACACAAAACCACCTCCCAAATCGACCAGTATCAGTGAAGCTACAACACTGACAATGCATCTATCCAAAGCAAGCTTTGCCAAAGCAGGATAATATTTAGTATGGGGGTCCTTAACAGGTTTTCTACAGCAATATGTCATGCAGTCTGTGAAGTGTATACCCTGCACTCTGAGCAAACCACAACATAACAGCAAAGTTTTAAAAAGCACAATACAGAAGAAGCCTGAAAAGTAGTACTTTGCAGTGAAAGGTGGCACATGCCATGAACTCCCCAAAACATCTTTTGCATTTGAGCTTGCCAGCTCTATTCATTCCACTCTCCCCCAACTCTATATCCCCACAGCATCCCTCACCTGGAACCAGTGGAGGGAGAAGGGGGGTGACAAAGAAAAACTCAGAAACCTGAAGTTTGTTTGGAATTTATTCCCTTGAACATTTCACACAGTTGAACAAATAATGTCTTGATTTCACAGCAACAGGAAAACCACGTGTTACATAATTCAAAGACACACACCCGAAACAAAAACAGATTAAAAACAACTGCACAAATCAAAATCTTCAAAGAGGCAATACAATGGAGACATGAAGCCTTTCTGAGCACTAATCGTCTCACTTGAACATTATCTGTCACCAAGCTTATTTTATGTACACTCCCTTCTTTTCTCTGAGGGAAACAATCTCAAAATGGTCATTTCTCAGATTCCACTTTTCAAAAAACCCAGACATTTCAATTCTGCAATTAAAAAAAAAAATCCAACTCCTTCACACAGACTTGATACTATTTTTCTAAGACACAAAAACATTCAATGAAGCTCTAAAAGTGCCCAGAAAAATTCATATCACCCTTCAGAATATACACATACAAACAATAAACAAATATTCCAGTGGCACAAGTCTACAGGTCTGAAGGCTAGAGAGAAAGATGGAATGGGGAGCCCAGTTACTCCCAAGAAGAAGTGTTCTTAGCAGGATCCAGCCATGAGCACAAACTCAGCACATTGCTATTTCGTATATTATTCCTCAGTCCCCAAAACATTTTTTAGGATTTTTCAGTGAAACTTTATCAGGTCAGCTGCATTTTCACTGTTTAGCACAAATAACCTTTCCATCACGCCTTTGCCTTTCCAGATTTTCTGGGCTTCAAATTGCCGGCCCTTTAGCATTCGCCTTTTTCCTTTACGCCAAAGCCACCCAAATCCTGGTAAGAACACTGACAAGGAACATGATGGACTGGGAACAGTCAAGCACTTATCCTAACAGAGATTCCTGGCTTGCTATTAAGGGATGATTCACTGGGCACTGAACCTTGGTCCTAATTGGGCAACTCACACACTCCCCTCAGCTTCCAAAAATACAGGGTCTGGTTCTTAAGTTTATATTTCAAATGTCCCAGCAGAGAGAAATAAATCTTGCATCACATCTCTTCAGAGTTGTATGAAACCCCATAAAAGGGTTCAGTATCATGTGCCATGTCCTGCAAAACACACCACCACAGCTCCTCCAAACAGAACAGACAACATTCAAGGCACAGTAGTAGAGGAATTATCTTTCCTCCCAATTTGGTGTTGCATCCTGAAATATGGACGTACTTATTTTTTTTTGGGGGGTGGGGGTGGGTGGGATATGGATGCATTTGTAAATGGTAGTTTAAAATGAAGGCACCACAAACAGAACTTGATGTCTAAACAGAATTCGTTTGCTGCTATCTTCTGTAATGTAATGTTTAAAACAGACCAAATTAAACAAAGAACAAAACCTAAATGCGAATAGTAATGAAAATAAGTGACCAAGTGGAGGACTTCATGAAGATATGTTCGTTTGCACAAGCAAACAGTATTGCTTTGAGCTGAATCATTTTCATGAGTAAGGCATGGTCAATGTATGCAGAACCGTAAAGCTTGTTTTTGAACAAGAAGCTTATTTCTATACAGAAATGTATCTAAAACGTATTCATACTTCGCTAGACACAGAAGTAGAATTATGTGCAAATAATACTGGATGCATTCATAAAGATTCATTAAAATTGCACAGATAGTTAAGATCCTTTTGAAAACGTAGCTCAGATAATTTACTTTACAGGGCATGCCATTTAGCGGAAGCAGCCAGCCTTTTCTAGCTCTCCCAAGTCAGCAAAACAACTTCCTCATGTAAAGTCCAGCTTTGCTTGCTATATACAACAGATTACTTGTTTAAGAGTCTACTGTGAAGGGCTTTGCTCAGAACATTGCTCCCTGAAAACACTTAAGGCACATCCATAGGAGGATTTTTAACTTTTCATATTGCATACCTATATCATATACACTATATATTTTTGTCATTTTTAAAGCAGGAAACCTAGTGCCTCTACTTTGTATTGCATTTTTCAGTTTTGCATACTATGGCTTATATGTGGCTTAAATCTTTCACAGGTCAAGTAACTACTGCAAAGATCTCACAACTTGCCTTTTATTCCTGTACATTTTGAAGTATGAGTTTCCCTAGCAGGTTTTTCCTTTACAAACTCCCTATTTCCCATAGGACAGAAATATACTGCTGTGAGAACACAAGCCTGAAATGGGAAGCATCTTACAACAAAACATCACCAGCTAAAGCCACCCCAAGGAGCATTATCATAAAGCTCATGGGGGTAAAGACTGTTCCAAGTCCATCTGTCAAGAAAGAGCTGAAAGTTCAGAAATATGTTCTTACAGACCTTTAGAACAAACAGAAAAACAGCATTTGCATCAAAAGCACATTAAAACCATATAAAGTACTGTAAATAATATTTTTAAAAAATCCAAGACACAGCAGTTACAGATTATCAAAGGGAAAGACAGTTGAAAAGCAAAGTATTTTTCTTTTCTCTTGGCAATAGCAGCAATTTTGGCACAAAGGCAAATGCAGAAGATAGAGAGAAACAGGCAGACAGGATACAGAGAAAGGTTACAGAATCTACAACAAGCATGCCACAGTTCAGCAGGACCAAAAGCACAGTAACAGCCTTCCCCAACTTCCCTTCCCCAGAGAGAATGGCATCCATCACTCAAAAGCTTGTTGCCACTTCCCGAACTGAAGGGTTGATCTAGAGCCAGTTTGACCCTAACCTCCCTGGGAGCATACCTTGTAACCACCACCTAAGACGCCATGCAGGCTTTCTGGCAAACCAGGTGAAACCTTTGCAAGAAGGGTGATTCTTGTTGACTGCTAAAAAACCCTCAACTTGCTTATCACAGATTGTGCCCTGCAACTATCGGCGTTACAATACAAGGGACAGACAAAACACATTAAATGCCAGCTAAGGCTGTGGCCACCCAGTGAGGGACTGACATCTTTAACAAAGTTAATACATGCCAATCAGGTTAGTAACACATCACAAGAAAGTGCTTGTTGTGACCAATCTTACCTCAGCTGACCAAACCTCCTGAACGTTATTTTGTGGTTGAATATATTTTGAGCATTAAGCTGGCTAAAAGTAGAAGGGGCCAGATTTGGTGGCCTAGCAAAGGAGGCAGTGAGTACAGGGGGAGAATCCATACAATTTATATCCATTTGGGATTCCATGGCAACTAAAAAGCAGGTCTTGCACGACTGACCCTAAAGCTCACTGAACAAGCACTTTGCTAACTCAGGGCTGCATTTAACTAAGAGGTATAAAATTTAAGAACAGTGGTTTCTTTGTCTTGTGTATTCTTTAATTGATGTTTCTGCTGTATACCTTCCTTTTGCCTTCTAACCTATCTTTACATCTCCATCAAATATCAAACCTGCACATTTTACATTTTTTTCTTTTTACTTCATCATTTCAGAGGCACCTTATGCTCCACATCAAGATCTACCTCACTACTGAGGACTGGCTCAGACCTCATGGTCTGAAATTGCTATTGCCAAATTTCATTTGGTGGCACTTGCTTTAAGGGAGGTCAAACATTTTCAGACGTATGACCTGTATTAGATGAACCTACCAGATGGGTGAAGTGGAGTTTTGGAAACAGAGCTCTGCCTCTATCTCCATTTCAGACAGGTTTTTGCTTGAGGTATTTGTCTACGCTACAGTGAAAGCAGAATGTCTATAGTCTCTTAAACAGACAATTTAATAAATTGCAAGAAAGCATATATGCAGATAGTTCAAAGTCAGGAGTTATACTGAGATGTAATCTTATAGACTTCTTTTGATTATTCAGGAAAAATATCCTATTGTTCCACTGTATTAGCAAGCTTGGTAATTGAAAAGGGTTTGGTTTGTTTGTTCAAACCATACATAACTGTAAACACATTACAAGTTTCCTGACCTACCTACCCAGCAAGAACAGGAGCTAAAGGTACGTACCTATGGGACATGACTGTTACACTAACAGAGAACTGACCTGCCTTTAATGACACTGTGGCTTGCTTTTAAAGTACGTTGCATTTAGCCTCCTCCCAATTCTTAACCGTTGTTAAGCCAGTAGTTTTTAAGATATTCTTAGAACCTACTTCACAAAGAAAACAAAATCTCAGCTACTAATAGCATTTTTCTAGCAGAAAGGGGGAGAACGGCAGAGGCATCGCTCACTCTTCTACCATTAAATGTACTTCTGTCATGCACACACAAGAATGCACCACAATACATTGCCTAAAGATGACCTAGCTTGACCCAGCTGAGCTGAGTGCGTTCTAATGTCCTTTGGGCACTGCAAGAGGCAAAGCTTTAAAAAGTCCAAAAGCTTTAAAAATGATGCTACAGTTATAGACCACTTTAGAAAAGCAGAAAGCAAACAGGAGGAGCCCTAGATTTCAAGTTTTACCATTTGATAAAATGGTATCTGTTCTGTTTTACGCCTCCGGAAATTAACTACAGTTCTGCTACAGGATTGTGCCACCACTACATATGGAGAGATGGAAACATCGGATTTATATCTGATTTATAGAAGTTTATAGCAAATCATGGCCTACTGTTTGCTCTCCTTACGGATCACTTAGATGCTATTTACTGAATGCTCATTTATAAAAGTGAGTAATTAAATTCAATCAGATGGAAGGACTAAATCAGAGGAAGGAGACTTTCTGCCAGCAATTGCTTTGATAAACTAATTGATACACACAGCTAAACTCTCCTACTTCTCATCACCAATAGCTTCACTCCATAAACCACCTTATTCTCACATCAGATGCCTTATGCTCCAAGAAATCTTTTTTCATTCATCTTAAAGAATATGCTCCAGCTAAAAAAGAAACCCAAACCCAACTCTTCACTTTTAGAGAAAGCAATTTTAAGTCTATCCAGCTGCACAAAAATGCTGTAGTTATCCCATCTGTCCACAGCATTTTGCAAATGTCTTTCTTCCATACCTTTTCCCTTTCCTCCATTTTGCCATATGAAAATTCTACACAAACAAAAGAGGAAACCGTAGAAGTAACTACACTTCAAGAATCAACCGCACACACTAAGAATAAATTTATGTTGGACTGCATTCAATTACAATCTTGTAACGCTTGTAAGAATAGTACATAAAGTCAAAGGCATGTGTTTTATTTGCCTGCATGTTGTTAAGGTCTTTTCTCAACTAGCACTGCAAAAACATTCTTTTGCCAAAGTGTTGCTCTAAGTATGTTCTCTCTATAAAAGCAGCAGATTTAGTTTATCCATAGTGTTCTGGAACAAACACCAGAAATCAAATCTCTTCCTTTTTCTAACATCACTAAATGAGCACTTAGGGGCTAGGCAAACGAGCATTTGTAGCACAGACACTTCTCCCATGTTAGAAGGAATTAGAATTTCAAGTTAAAAGGCAAAACTACTTCACAGTAAGACACACACATTCACCACCCCATTCCCAAAGCCATGGTCAGGAGCAGCACAGATCCTGGCAGTGAGGGAAGAGCACCATGACCTGCCAGCACCACGAAATTCAAGGGGTTTAAGGAATCCAATCCCATTAGCTGTCAGAGACACCCAGAATTCCAAAGGAGACACAATCCAGAGATAATGGGATCTTTCCCATTCAAGTACCAGATTAATGAAGAGAAGCTTGGGAGAACAAGAAATGACACCCAAAATTCAGGCAAACACAGAAATCCAGTTTGAGAGGTAGTCCAGTACATCAGAAGAACTTTTAACTTCACTGAAACTGAAGTGCATATATTACAGACCAGGGCTTTTTAACTGGGCCCAGAGAAGACCCTCAACTGAGCATCTGTGTTTTCCTGAAATTCTGTCAAATAATGTCCTTGAAAGGACAGAAAATATCTAGGCCCCAAAGCCACAGTGCAAAATAATATATTGAGACTTTCACATAATGCACACAATTCACACGGCACCCCAAAATCACAGGAATTATACAGCTCAAAAAGTTGGGTCACATTAATTCTTACTGGTCAGCAGACTGCCCACAGAATTCCCCTAGGATCTGCACAAGAACTTCTGACTGGACATAGAGAAAGGGAACCCCAAAAGCCATCAGCTGACACATGAAAAAGGAGTCCAAAGGGTTCTGGGCTACCTGGTGCCCAATCGAGGAAACTGTGCTTTGCAGGCGCTGGCTTGCCACCCTAACTCTGTCAAAGAGGCCGAGAGAGTACTGCACCACCCTGCTAAAGAAGGAAGCGGAGCTACCTGGGGCCCTCTCTGCTGAGGCGGAGATGGTATTTGCCCGGCCACTTCCATCGCTTGCCATGGCGTCCTGCAGAGCTCCTTTGGTGTCCTGTAAGAGCATGGGGGAAATTAAATTCATATTGAAATTGAAAATGCCTCAGCAATACTCTTTCTTCTTTTTCCTTCATGTGAGGCTATATGTACTGAACACGTTGAACTAGGAAAACATCCTTCTCGCAATTAAGATACCCCTTAATCATCACATAAGGCACTTAGTCTGAACTAAGTACGTTCCTTCTCAATTTATGGCTTTATTAAAACTCTGAAAAATAAGCTGGATATCCAAGAAAATAAAAGAATTAAGATCCCTGAAGTCTGCTCATCTGGGAAATGAAACAAATACCATTTTTAATCTCTATTTTTGGCAGGAAGTATGGCACAAATATTGGGATGGATCCCTAATCCTTCCAAAAAGAAGGAATACAGCTTCAGCTTGTGCTAATAAAACCTGAGAAACAGGCAGAAAGACAAGCACCACTACTACCACAAAGAAAAATATAATTTAAGAGGGAAGGACAGTTTGTAGCATGCAAGCTTAACAGAACTTGTTAAAAGACTACCATACAGTCTGCTCAGAGTATGAAAAAAAAAAAAAAAATAAAAAAAATCTCCTGGTCTAGTGGAGGATGTCCCTGCCTATGGCAGAGGAGTTGGAACTAGATGATCTTTGAGGTCTCTGCCAACCCAAACCGTTCTATGATTCTATGAAAAACACTGAAAAGGGGGTTGAGGAGACAAATTAAATGACTTGGATTGTAATGACAAAAGCTGTAAGACTTTTCTGTACTATACAGTGGGGTTTGATCCTGTATTTAAAGCATAAATGCTTCCATTATGATAGTATGGGAAAAGCGATAGCCTTTCTTTCCACGCAGGTTCTTATTAATACACAGAAAACCTTCAGAAATGAAGGCAGGTCTTCATAGCCCATGCAAGTGGGGTAGAACTTCATGTTTCAAAGGAAATGCAAATAATTTGTTTCATCTTAAGAAAAATAATGGAGAAACAAAGCAAAAGCAAAACCAGCAATATAATTCATTTAGCCTCTGCGTGGACTGAATAAGTATTTCAGCTGACAAGAAAACAAATTGAAATCCTGTTCTGAATGGGACAGTACATTATAAGAACCACGAAAAGTGGTAATTAAAGGAACTGCTTTTAAATAAAATTTGTACAACTGCGAGGTCTCATGACATAAAAAAGCAACTTGATGCACTCTGAATTTTTCTACTCTCTGAAAAAAAATCCGGCATATTTACTTTTTCAATGTCAAGATTCAAAACCTATTAACATGACATGTTAAATTAAAATAATGAGTTACCTTTCCTGACAGAGGACCCACTGCTGGCCTCTTCCTTTGAGCATAACCAGAGAGTCGGTAACAGTAGTGAGGCTTACAGTAGAATTTACCTGCAGATAAAACACAAATGAAGGTCAGCGAAGAGAACAGAGTAGTTTAGCACAATATAAAAGTCCATCTCACTGCAACTTATTTTCTGCTGCCATTCCTGTTGCTCCATCTAGTTTATTCACTATACATGGAAGCAAACACTATCTGAAGTTTTAACTCCAGCCCTCCTCTCTCCCCCTCCTAGCTAGCCTCCTTTCCATTGGGTGCCTGACAGCCATTTAGCTTAAAATCCTATCAAACACCAAAGCAAAGCTGTGAGGCTTGTGTGGTATCACATGCTAACAATGCGGCAGTGTGTGAGGAACAAAGAAATCATCACATGAAAAGCTGGCAGAAGCACTTTTGGAAAAAGCAAGAATGAATACAACCAGCAGAGGAAAGTAGGAGAAGACAGTGTTAACTCCCAAAGAACCATCTCTAAACATGCACAGTGGCTACTTGTGGAAAGGACAATCAACCGATGATTCTTTTTCACAATTAAGACCTTTTGTGATACTACTGGTTTACTAACACCCCAGAAGTCTCCATGGGTTTTCACTGGTATCTGTCAGGAAGCCAAAGCAGCGCTAGTAATACCATAATACAAATAATACTAATAGCAGCAAATGGATAGCACATAGTTATCTTCCCGCGTACTGTTGTCAGTGTATCCTGCTTGGTGTATGCAGCCCATATCATCCCCTGCTGCTATCCTATTCCTACAACTTTGCTAATGCATTTCAAACCTATATTCTGAGCTTTCCCCCTCTCTCTAGTTTCTCTGGGCTGGTATTTGGACAATGCTTTGTTTTATGACGGAAAAGTGACAAACCCTACATTTTGAGAAGTCTCTGCTTAAATAAGTATTTCTTAATATTTACTCTTTCCAAAAACTGCTCTTTCAAATTGTCTGAAGAGAGCAACAACAGAAAAGCTCTTACATAAAAATTCACCGACTTTGAAGCCTAAAACCAGACACTGACTGCAGAATGCTGCAGAATGCTCATCAGTCCAAACAGCTAGATGAATAGCAACAATACATGTACAGTTTTGTTATGTTTTCTCTCAAAGAAAGCCCAGAATGAAATATAAGCTCAATTTTCACAATTATTAGATTAGATGGGATACCACATACTTCTGTTTGGCCATATCTGCTTCATATTACATGCCTAACAGTTGTGTATGTGTATCATTTCAGAATCAATGCTACAAGTGTGCTGAAACTCCAAGCTTTGTGTTTGCTTCATTGAGAACTATCTGGCCATAAATGCATACATAAGCTTGCTGGCAGAGGGAAATCACTAAATCCAGTGGCAAAAATTGTTTCAGCCCATACAACTGACAGGGGAGCTCAGTCTGTTATTGACAATCATATAATCAGATATTCAGTTACTTGTGAATGCCCAAAATAACAGCAGTGCTCAAAAAATGCTTTTGCCCCAACTTTGACTGCTGATGAAGCTTTTACTTTAAGATGTTGATTTCAAAATTATCATTGTCCCCTTTAAACTCGAATGCCAAGTCTGCTGACCTTCCGGCCAAGTAATAATGGGTTTTCTATTCCTTACTGGGAAACGGGTTTGATGACTCTAAGTTTCCTCAACTCTTTGTGATCAAGCAAGTCCGTTACTTAAAGTCATTATATAATGCATCATCAATACATAATTTTGGTTCTTTTTGACCCTTAAGCCTAGACAGTGTTTCCATGGCCATTATTCTACCCAGTATATACAAAAAGATTCTTCCTAGCTACACGTGGTAGACACCTATCAATTTTAGAACATTTCAATCTGCTATAGAATATTCTGGAGTTTCATCCTGTGACATATTAGTTTAGAATTTTTACTTTATCTTTGCCTCAGTGAGTGGGGAAAACTATCAGTACTACCACTTTTTTCCTGTAATTTTGTTTTCTACACCATTGTGTCTGGAGTAGAATCCTTTCCACCTAACCTCTCACTAGTTTTACATAGTTTTGCACATATTTTCCTATTGAGATAGGAGTAAAGACAAATGGAAGCTGTGGGAAAAAATAAAGGAATATCTGCTGATACAAATAAAGGTTTATCTGAGATACTTTCTCATATTTTTTTTCTTCAGAAAACGTGAAACTTCTGTCAATCACTCCTCAAGCAAAGAATGCAACACATTGCTACTCTTAGAAGGAGATTACTTTTCCAAGTGATGTGTGATTTCAAATTATTACTTTCAGTATGCACACTTTGTTAATAAATTGAGTTTCATCTGCTGCCATATTGTCTGGTTTCTCAGATTGGTTACGTATATCTGCAGCTTCCCTTAATTCTTTGCATGTTAGATTCTGGTAACTGAGTCGTCAGCAAGTTTTTTAATTCCTTCCTCATCAGTCTATCAGATACTGAAGATTCAGTAATGACTCTTGTTTTCCTGTAACTACTTCAACAACACTACATATATATATATGTATATTTAAAGCACTGACTTAACCTTTACTCAACTTTGATGCTCTGTTTTTATCTATACAAAAGGAACTTAGTCTGTAATGAGCTATTATCACAGTTCCTGATTATAAAGTTCCTGGTTTAGTACATCTAAAACATATAGTTGGACAGTTGTGATGTCTTCAAGAAGAAAAAGCTGACTGTATTTGTCTCCAACATGTTATTTTCTCTTAAGTGGTATTAAACACTAAGGAGTTTCCTCATTTGACAGTACTGAAATAAGAGTAAAGGGTCTAGCCTTCAAACTCAGCATCCAAACCCTTTTAAAGTCGCCAATTACTATTTGTTTCATTGTGTTCTAGCAGCTGTTATGATGTTAAATTAATTCCTAACAGCTCAGTTATTTTGCTGTCAGCATGACCTGGCCACAGGAAATCCGTATAGTTTCGTTAGTTTGAGAGATGGTGTCTTTGGAATGGAAGTTACTCTCTTCCCTAACTCACCAAATAATTTTTAAATGAAGAAAGAGCTGAAATTACTAGATGGACTTTCAGGACAGTTAAGAGAATTCTGACAGAAAGGCAATTTCTCTTACCATCTTCAATATCATAGGCATAAGATGACAAGCGCAGAGTCGTCGCACAGTATTCACACTTGAAGCAACTGCGGTGGAAGAACTTGCCTTCAGCACTCAGCCTTTCCATCACATAGACTCGCTTGCGACAGAAGTAACAGACATCGCTGCCTCCCAGGTTTTGGGGGAACTCCTTTTTGAGCGAGCCCTAGACAGAAATAGGCATGACTAAATTTGTGTTTGTCCAGCCTCACCAAGATTGCACGGTCATATTTTCTCTTCATTTATGTGGATACAGGAGCATCAGGAAGCTGCAGTTTTTCACACATGGATGCTGCAGTTCTTGGACACAATTCACAGGTTTAACCAGGATGGCAAAAACTAACCTTATTGTCCAGGGAAGAAGGTCCTAGGATGCCATGCCTACACATGTCAGGGGTAAAATAAGCTCTGGATGGAAGAGCAGATACCAGTACTATTAATGATGACCTTGAAATAAATGACTGAAGGAGGCATATGATGGAAAGCCAAAACCATTAGAAATCCCTCAAACACCAATTCTTAGACCTACATTATCAAAATCAGTATCTCCTTCAGAAAACAGTAATGCAGAAGTTGCATCAGTGGATCAAACACATCATCATAAATATGACAAGCAGTTTCTCAAACATTTATGCACAACTCTTGGATTGAGATTAGATTAAAAAATTTTGTGAGGAAAATGAGGACAAGAGGGCAGATGGAGAAAGGGAAATTAAGTCTTTCACAAAACTATGACAGATTCCATCAGTGGTAGTAACAACTGGACACTCACAACACTTCAGATCTACAGTACATCTAATCACAAACACGCATCATCTGCTGTACATTGTCTTACCAGTTCCTTCTTGTCTAGAAGGGTTTTAGGTTGCTCTTTCCTTTGAAGCTGATTGGCTATCTGCTCAGCCAATGAGCTCACTCCGCCTGTGTACATCTTTATATACTTCTACCAGAGGGATGGAACAAAACAATAGGGCAGTGAGAAAAGAAAAAAAAATATCAAATTAAAAAAATGACTAAAATGATAATAGGTTAGGTGGTGAAAAGGTGCAGAGAGGTCAAATCATGCCAAGACAGTGGACAATATGAAGTGAGAAGTAGTAATAGCAAAGCTAGTGTCATCAGAAATCACCATTATAGTCCAGGATCAACTGTAACAACAGAAAAGAAGGCTTGCATTTTGCATTCTCTAAGTATTCTAGAAATACTATGATGATGAAGAAAGCAGATCTTATTTTCATTTGTGGGGTATTGTGTACCTGCAAACCTGAGCATAGACACTTCTCAAAGACGAGGCCAAATATACATTAAGATTTTAGGTTCCAGGTAAAACTGGCATCAGAAACAAAGACCCTTTAGAAGACGTATTAGGCTAATGCAACATGCTGATCACAGCAGCATATTTATATGCTTAGCAACCGGAAAGAATTCATTTACAGAGCATTCATAGAGCCGGGAGATACCCTTAACTAAGGAACTCACAGTGATTCAAAAATATGAATTCTTCCAATGCTAAAAATATATAGAGAGGTTTATATGAAAAAAGATGCAAGAGCCTCATCCAATGCTTTCAAGCCATACCTGCACACATCTGGAACATATACTTGTTCAACTGTGAACACTGCTTCATGACTAGGCTTTTCTCCATCATGGGTATTGACTGACTCCATAACTTTGGGTATCTAAAAACTCTCCAGTATTCTGAGAAATCTCGGCAGGTTTGCTGTTACCTTAAATGGTACAAAATGAGTGTTTGCAAGCCAAGTTCAGTCACTGCAGGAGCGGAGCGGAAGTGTTTTTCACAGGAAATACTTAGAACCGTTGGCAATAACTACATGGTTAAGAAAATTATGTGATCACATCCCTGTTAGTTCAATCACACTGCAAACACCGTGTATTTGACTCAGAGCAGCAAGGAGCACGCCAAGCAATTTTCCTTTTCCAGACTAAGAAGCATTTTGAATGTTTCTAGCTGGAGTTTCCTCAGCAAATGAAGGATCATCAGCAACACACTCCAGCTTCTGGCAAGTGTAAAATACCAAGGATAACAGTATTGTGAACAAAAGGACTAAAGTTGCAACTCAAAACCCCCTTTACTCACAAACTTGTTTGAAGTACACTAGTTATTTCCCACAACTAATAAAACAGCATCAATTTCATACGTGTGGTTATTAGCCTTTTAGCAACGTTTAAGACCTTCACATGTTCAGACATGAGAACAGCAGGAAGCATCACAAAAACTGAAATTCACCACAGAAGGGGTGGTACTTTGGGGAAAAAGATTTTGAAAATGGAGTGCTCTGCCATCAGAGGTTACCACTGCTATCACTGAAGTCCTAATTCCTTAAGCTCTGTGCCACTGCAGTAATGAGGGCTTATTTCTACCCAGAAAGAACTTTCACCTGTCTACTGATTCCACCCCAAAATACAGAGCACTCGCAGTATTTATTTATGCAAGAAATAACATGATGTGTCTTTCAAGATTTTCCAGATTCCATATTCTTCGTCAGCTAACGTGTGCACACACATGCAGAATTGCCTTTCAATGTCATACATCATATCTTGTCAAATATTACATTTAAAATGGTGCCCACTGGAAGAATTTTCTTCCTTTCATTCAACATTGATCTTTAACTGGCAACCATAATAATTTGGCCTACAGTTTTCCACCTTCCTCTAAAAGACCAGAAACCTTCAAGGCTTTTTAAGTTTTCTTAAAAGATAGTTCAAGCTTTTCCATGGGAAAAAATTTCTTTTAGCTGAACCAGGTTTCCACTGAACAAATTTTGATTTGAAACTTTCATCCAACCTTAACTGCAGATGCTTCAGGATCTTTAAATTTCTACCAGCACATATGAAGTTCCATGCTTAAAAAGTGATTACACTAATCTTAACTCACAATACCTTGGACTACTTGGTGTGGGAAATTTAGTTGCTGAATTTTTGATTTGGGGTTCTATATTTCTCATTTGTTTTGCTTTTTTTCCTATACAGCACATCTGGCCTAATACTGGACCTTAAATGAAGCATTTTATCTTTCATCCCATGGGCAAAAGCCTTCAAGACAGACAATGTTCTGCAACATTGTCAAGAGCAAAGAACCCACTTCAGCTTAGGTCAAATCAAGTTCCTGGTGTTTATGTACGACAGCTGCAACTAGTTCAAATTCTTATTGATTTTTCAGAAAGCTAAAGTATTTTTTATTTCACACGATCCATTAAGCATATATGCACAAATTCATTCTGTAGTTTGGCTCAAGATCTCAACAAAAGCAGCAAGCAAAACAAGAAAGCTTTACTGCAAAGCCAGAAGGACTATCAGTGCTCAAAAAGACTGATTTGAGAGTGAGATGTACCACAAGCTTTTCATTCACACCAAATGTTAAATATATTTAGTTTCAAACTGCTTTACGGCTGACAATAACCAAGCTATGCCACAGTTTGCCTCTGGCTTCTCATTTGTGCATGTATATGCACAGACATTGCATTCTGCAGGTGAAGCATTGCAAGCCTAGCCATCTCTTGTGGTGTGTCCTTGGCTGGTGGGACCGGGGCGCAGCAAGCGAACACAGCTGAGTGCACCTTGCAATGCTCAGGCTAATGCTACCTGTCGAAGAGAGTCAGATGAAGGTGAAGAAGGGCGATTAGAAGAACGGAGGCTAAGGGAGAGCTCCCACTGGTCAACAAAGAATCGGCGAGACGGTTCAGTCTCAGGCTAAAAAAATAAAATAAAAATCAAAACAATCATACATGGCTACAGAGGGAAGATAGGAGAAAATAAAATAAAAAACCTCAGACCCTTCTGCCCACCATCAAAAAAATTTTCTTAAAGACTCTTGTAGGAAAGCTTTGAGAAAAATGTCCAGCATATCTTCACTTTCTCCCTAGTGAGACGGACTAAGTTATTCTTAATTTACTCTTTATTAGGTTTTAAGTTATTTAGGACCATTTGGAAGCGGTTACCTACTTCCACAGATGTCCAGCCTCCTGTAACCCAACCAACTAAGCCACTGGCAAAGATCCCAAAACAATCTCCTCTATCTCCCGTTGGTCTATATTACTGGCCCAAGCCACTAAGATTGTATTTCAGGCCATGTGAGAGCTTTTCTATATTTTAACTATATAAACCAAAAGCCCGCTCTCCTTGGGGATGAAAGAGAAAGAAATTAACTTGTATGCATTGCCAGTAATTAGCAGCAAATTTCCAACCTAAAATTTACTGTAAGCAGATTGGAAGAAGAATGAAACAATATAACACAATCTGCTGTTCTTGCTTATTGAATGGCAAACAATAAAACCCAAACTGAGAATCTGCATCCTTCTGAAGCTGGTTCCTCACAGGAGGACCCAAAATTTGGTCTTCCAACATACCCGGCTCATTATGCCTATGTCCCAAGAAATACTCCACATAAATAGGAAAAAAACCAATAGCTGAAAGTATCAAATAGCGCTGGTAGAAAACTGTGCATTCCTAGAAATTATAATCTGGAAAGAAAAATTACACAAATTTCAAATACTTGTCCCTCTTTTACAAGAAAATTATAGTTTCCATTATAAAAAGGAAAAATAGATGTTGTGTAGCTGCATGACCCACAAAAATAGCTATTTCTAGCCACTTAGAATGGCCTAGCCTCAGGATTATATCTACCAGACAAAATGCAAAATAGCTTGGCTTTCACAATTACCCCAATTTAAAGAAATATAACTGTTTACTTTATACACAGAATTTCTGTACTTAAGATCAACATTTAATCAAATTTCTTTTCTGCAAATTACTTCCTTTCTCTTACTACTCTATTTTTCTTGTTTTCTTCCCCTAAATCCCACACTATAATCTATCATTGCCTGCAGTGTTGCAACATCTGTTTCCTCTTTTTCCTCTCTGCCCTACCTACTTTATCTTTTCCTCTACTTTGTGTTCTCCATCTCCCCTATATTTTCTCTCTTCCTATATTTTTCTCTCTTCCTTAATTCTGCACTATACAGAAATTTGATAGTTTCAAAAATAATTTCTAACTTTGCATTGTAATGCTGTTAATCTTTTCCACCCTCAAAATGAGCTTAAAAGTGCTAGAGAGCAACACAAAAGGTAGGACCAAGATGTTTTGGTCTGGTATCATTTCAACTGACTAAGGAAATGTGCATGAGCATGCTGTCCTTGGATCATGCCCAAGACGGTCAGTTGTGTTACCCATTAACAAATGGATGTTAACATGTTTAAACTGCACTTCTTACCCAGTCTTTCATGGTTTCTTCTACATCCCCACATTCTACCTCAAATTCAGCCAAAGGTTCACTCTTCCTTTCACAAAAACAGCTTCACTGACTTTAATTATCAGCAAAGACAGCATCCCCAAAAGAACAGCAATGGAAAGTGACCTAAATGTTATAAATTTCCTTTTGACATGGCTTGGAAAAATTATGCCCACCAGCAAAAGTTCTGGGACTATTTATATTCCAGCCTAAGAAGAGGGCTTGATTTTGGACTGTTAACTCAAAACAATGTTACGAAAAAAATCACTTATGTAGATGGTGTTTTCCAAAAGCCCTCTCCAGTTTGCCAAATGCTGTTGAAGATAACTGAAAACAGAGATAAGGCCAAGCAACTAGAAACTAAAGAAACCACTGTTCAAACTGGCATGCTTGCATATGCCAGAGATGACACACTGGAGAGAAAATTAAGCACAAAAGCAAACCAAAACAAAAGCGTACACTGGAATCAAAGTAAATCTGCACAAGCTGCCAACTCTACCGTTGGAAATAAGTATACAGGAAGTATGGACACAAAAGTAGTACTTCAGAGCCAGGAATTATGCTTGGAAAATGTGAATATTCTTGCTTCCAGAAGCAAGTAAAATTTGTGATCAACTGACTGGTAAACAACCACTGTGAGATGATTTGATCAGGAGTGCAACTGTTTTTCAGCATGTACTCTGAAGCTTGGAGGCTGTTTTTTACCTTATTGCTTATATTGTGTTTTGAGAAACAGAAACGTTGTCATTTATCAAACAAGGAGACAGTAAGATAAAAATACTACACAAAATAGACTTGACCATGTTTTCTTAACCACATGACTGTACAGCAATGGTCATCGTATTTTGGTGACTTTTTCTATCCCTCTGACCCCAGATGTCACCAGTACCCAGAATCCCGCACTGATACAGGACACCAGATAGGCAGGGCTGTAGTCACCTGATGCCTCACAGCAGGTCTGGACTCCAGGAGGGCAGCCAGCTGACATGCCCTTTGCTCAACATTCTCAGGCACTTGGTCATCAGAATATAAACGAGGAGATCTCTGTGAGATGAGGAAGGAGGGAGGAAGTAAACAAACCAGCAAAAAAAGCCCCAAAAGGAATAGACACAGAAATGCCAGACAAGAGGTATGAAATTCACATGCAGAACAGTAAGAGAAGCTCCCATGTAAAGACTGGTTTTATTTCCAGTAAATGGAACTTATTTATTTCCAGTGTCTACTGTACTAATGAAGTGCTAAGTTTTGACCCTCAAGGCCAAGAAAAAACAATTTAATTAGTTGTTATTCACAGCTCTCCTACCTAGAACTGCTGCAGCCAAAACCAAACAAGCGTGGGGCCTCTCTCTCTGGCATTACCATCAAAAGAAAAGGAAAAAAAAAAGTGGCTTTATCATGCACAAAGGAGCTTATCTGCCAACTTATTTCACCATAGTTCTCAATTCTCAAGGATTTCCTTTACATATCTAAACCTGCACATACTTGTGTTTCTCAGATTTTGTGCACAGAAGCATTTTTTTTTTTAGGGTCACGTACTTCAGTTCTCATGAAGAATTAGTTCGTATCCACTGGCATATGACAAGTGAATGCTGTACTTACCAAAGAGAGGACATTTAATGAGACTGGCTGGCTGAAACAAAGCACAGCAAAATCAAACTGTCACAGAAGTTGCCAGTTTTACTTCTGCAACTTCACTGCCCTACTTGTTCTTACCACACTGTCATGTCAACATATCCCAGGCACAATATCTGACACCTCTCCTATTCTGGTCTTTCATATCAATCTTCTTAGACTGTTGTCTGGTGTACTTAGTGACATGGAAAAGAGACCTGGCTTGGGGCCTGCTGTACAGGACAAGAGTATAACTGTAATACCACACAGTCTTCAGCTAATTTGTTTGTAGAGTTCAAAAGTAAATGGACCAGGAACCACAAACATGTGCATGAAGAAACCTCAGGTTTGATCTGTGGAGAATGCCAGGGTGCTGCTACGTACCGCTGTCTGCCAAAGCAGAACAGAAAAGTAGGTTCACACCCAATTTACGAGAAACACTTTTCCCATTCAGATGCATAATAATACTCCCTACTTTCAGCTGCTTTCAGTTCCACCTACTCCTTCCTATTAGATCATTTTCACTAAAACTAGGGCCTATTATAAAGCTGTGGGCTTCTGTGCCACTGCAGACACATGCTTATTCATTTTCTACTGCTTGTCAGAAAACATTTGGTCCGCAAGAGTCTTCTGTTAGAATACATTCTGAAAGTTACAACAGTTTCATAGCTGGCTACCATTTATGACTTCATTCAAAGCCTTTACTGGAATGTCAATTAATTTGTCAATATGAATTCAAATCAACCAATTCTTCTGAGCGCCTATCTTTTCTTTTCCCATGCTTCTACACAATACTGAGCCATTCAGACAGACCATTGAATATTTCGTTGTTAAGAAGGATTCAAAGTCTCTATGCTAAATAATGCCTCATCATTTTTCCTTTTAGTTTGGCCTGTAGGAGGCAGGATGGAATGCCAGTTGTTTAACCATCCAGAAAGCAAGCAGTGGAAACAATGCAACCATGTTTGCACGAATTAGCACAAAACATAACTCTTCTTGCTCTGCTACAGCCACAGCATACTTCAGTAAAGAGGTGTAAGAGAAAAAGAAGAATGGGAAGAGCTTTAGTGCTAGATCTAAAGCAAAAAAAAAAAAAACAAACCATATAGCAAGCTGTTGATGAAGGCTTGTTATGCATTTATGTGGGTATCACACAGAAATAATCACTCCTAATTGGCTCTCAGCAGTTCCAGCGTGTTAACAGCAGCATTAGGATAAGTGTGTTTCACTACCCAGTATATTTGCTCTTCATATTACACATATACACCACAGCCTTGTGTCATCAGCATCCATGCTATTTGTTCATGCTCTTTACCCTTTCCTGTCTGGGACTCTGCTCCCCAGGACAGTCAGCACCAGGCTCCCTGTTTCTCTGCAGGCAAAAATTATGAGCTTAACAACCACCACAGACCAACTTCCCAGTCAAATAACTGGTTTTTCTTACAATGCAGGCAGAAAAGAGGCCATAATGACAGCAGAATAGTTTATTAAGAAGAATATTCTAAAACTGGCAGTAGTAACTTGGATCCTGTAGGGAAAATTTTAAAAAAACAGTCCGTATGTATCCATATTAGGTCAGTAAACCACAATACAGTGCCCCAATGTAATGAAATTAGTACAATAAAGATAGTAAGACACTCAATACAACTCATACTGTGATGTTAGATGAAAGGAACGAAATGGAAAGTTTAAAAGAAGTGGCAAAATGAATGCATTAGAAGCGCAGAAGTACAGGTTTTAAAAGACATCAGAGTAACAAGGACATAGATCCATCTGACTCGCTATGAGGCCTGGGCCAAGACAATTTCAGGAAAAGAAATCCTTCCTAAGGAAAAGAGAATATCTCCAAAAGCAGACACCTCTCAATTGAGTCTAACAGATCAGTTCTGTAGCACAGGAGGTAAAAATTCCTCAGAGTTAAAAGGGGGAAGTCAAAATATTTTTTTTTTTATTATTTATCTGAGCAAAAAGACATGCAAAAAAAGTTTCCTGCAGGACACAATGTAGAAAATGGTCAAAGTACACTTGGACCTACCAGCAGTTGGCTCTCATGGCTGAACTAGGCAACCAAAAGGACAGAGGACAAACACACATACTTGGGAAGCTAGGGAGGGAAAATACACAACTAAGGGGTCCTTAGTAGCTGAAAGCCAATTTCTCTATACGGAAAACGAATCCCATGCCATAGAGTAAAAAGTAAAACTCAGCATTCAACTGCCTTAGTTTCTCTATCTGTGAGCTTGGGGAAAACCTTTCTTCTCTCATAAAATGTATTTGTCAAAATTTTCAAAGGATGTTGACATGAGGAAGGCAGCTAGCTATCACATCATCTGATAATATTACACTCAATTCCGTTTAAATGCAGGTTTTGCTAATGAAAAGGGCTTTGCCAACCCATTCTACCTAGATGTCCATTCCTGTACCCTTTCTTGCACCATGCCAGAAAACTAATCACTTTTTCTTAGGACAAGTTTAAATCAGATCAGTAAGCAGACCTGACCTATCTTGCAGATGCAGACACCAGAAAGGCAGTGGAGAATGTGTGCTCCAGAGGCTGATGATAATTAGACCAGATTAAATGTATTATATAAAAAAACTCTCAGAAATCACAGCAATAAGGCAAGTCAAACTTTATGTCCAAGAATAAGTCTTGTTTACTCTGCTAAAAGGTAACATGCCTTTACAGAGTTTATAGGCCTACAAGTGTTCAGCAAAGAAACATTTTCCACCTATGGGGAAATTTATTTGTACATGGGAGGAAATTTATTTGTTATGGGAGGTCTATGGAACTGCAGCTGCTTTTTTATCACCTCAAGGTTAGCTCAGGATTTATCAGGGAGGAGTGGAATTTATTACTGCAGTAGGAACATGAAACAAATTTAAAAAAGATACAACTGAAGAAGCACGATGACTATGTACAACAAGATACAAATATTAAAGGATTTCAGGTGATGTTTAACTAGAAGGACAACAAACACATGCACAAACACCTGGATGCACATTTATACTCTGTTCAGAGCAGCACACTCTGCTCCAAATTCAAACTCATACAGAATGAACACAAACTCTTGTGAGACAAAGGCTTGGCTGTGGTGGAAACAGAAAAACCACATTGAATGTGTGCGGGCCACTACAACACTCTAAAAAAGCACTTCATACAAGTAATCCTGAAAGATTAATCTAATTCCTGAAAAATGAATACACGGGCAAATATTCATTCACACTTGTTTAAATGAAGAGTAGAGATGGAGAAAAGTTATATTTTCTTTCCCTGCACTACTCCAAACATTTAATTTCTATTTTGCTGCAACTCAAAACTGGAAAAGGCTATTGTGATTACAAATTACCTTACAGTAAAATCTCAGTCTCTCCAGTGCATTAGATAATCATCGTAATCATACTTCTGGTGAGCTAACACCAACCTGTGTTTCTAATCTAAGAGGTTGAAAAAGCCCTATCACCATCTGAAAAAAGAAAATTGGAAATGTATTTGTAAATGGGATATCCAGTAACTGATCTAGTAACTTGTACAAGCAGTAATGAAGAGAGAGGGACAGAGCATGCAGAGGGAATCACCTGCTGCCTGGGATACGGTGGAGAGGAAGGTGGAGTGGAAGAAGAGAGCATGATCACTTTTTTGGGGCAGGTCCGAGAACGTTCCTTACTCCTCAGCTTTTTTTAAAACAGAAAAAGAAAAAAAAAATCATAGTAATGGTAGAAAAGAGATAACATTACCATTGGCTTTGGTGAGACAGGCCAGATCACATGAACTGAGAGACCATGATCCTAAGCTCACACCTCTCATGAATGACCTAAAGCCACATTTTATCTGAAGCTGAAAGACCGAAGTTTTTCACCCATAGCCAAATGATCACGTGTCCATTTGACAGATACTTCTAGGGGCAGCCAACATGTACTTCTGTCAATCATCAGTTGAGTTTCTGACTCAAGGTCTTACAATCAGTGAAATGTACAACTTGGATCTTTCCATAGCACGGCTAGACTGCTCTCTCTGCTTCATGAAAAATTACTTACTGCTGTGCCTTGCAATGTTTAAAGATATCCATCCTGTTGACCTAATTAGTCTTGCTGGCAGTTCATTAGGAATACAACTCAAGTCACAGTGTTCTGTTCTCAGCTTTAGTTCCCTCCTCTTTAACTTACAGATACTAAACCATCTCAAGGAAGTTAAACTGTACTACGCCATTCTACTGGAACAGAAACACAGCTGTTTTATAGCTAAAATGTAGCCATATCTAATAGTCTGAATATTACACAATGCACATATATGTCTCATTTTAATATGCCAGAAAACATGCCTTTCTAATTCTGTACCTCTTTACTATGTAGAGTCTCTTCTCCACCACTTTTTGATTATTAATGCTTCTGTCTAATTTTTCCTTTTGAGTTCTCACCAGAGCATATCTGGAAATTGTTGCACTGCAAAAAACACTGCTGGGTATCCAAAGCCACTGTTAGATAGCCTCCAAAGAAACAGCATGCTGTTTACAGATATTACAGATGTTCCTTACTGCCCTTACAGCTGAGCTGGCACTAACATCTGTTTGGGTGTTCTCTTCCCTTTCGGGGGAGTGGGTGGGAATCAACTCTTCTAATTCAAACAGATGCTACAAGCAGCTTAAACTAAAGCACATGACTCTGCGCTGAAGTGGATGAGGAACATTTACATGCTGTTCCAAAAGGCTCAACTAGGAAGCCACTAATTTCTAGCTGAAAGAGTGATAATGTTTTCAACCATTACAGCTGTTCCTGGACTTTCATCTGACCATGGCCGAGTTTGCCTTCCAAAATTCAACATTTTCACAAACTTGTGTATTTTTCCATGGCAGATCTCAGAATATAACATTGTATGGGTATATGAAGTACGTGTTCAGTCCTCCAGTAGGATGCATTTCTGAGCATGCAAAGATAAAGATGGCTATTGGAAAGAAGAAAGATATATCAACAGATTGAAATAAGAAATTAAGTAAGAAAAACAGTATCTGCAGAAATCATTGGCGTTGTAAGTTCTCTTCTGTTAAGATTTCAGTTCCTACTGACTGTGGTCATCTCAGTGCATCTCATTGTGTATCTTCAAAAACCAACAGAATTACTGAAAAGAGTTTGTACTGCTGCATCTTTATCACACTTCAGGAGACCATCTCAAAAGAACAAGCATCACACCTTCAGAGGCAGAAAAGATTTGCACCAAAAGACATGTGATCTCCATCTTACAAGCATCTTTGCACACATCAGTGATTTAAGCTTATGTATTACACACATACCTTGTTGCTGTTAGGAAACCTATGAAACGATAGCAGAAAACTGCTGAAGGCCATAAGCCAAGAGTCTAGAAAGCCAGGACAAAATTCAGTTTAAAATGCTCGTTTACCATACCATACCCAAACAGTCAGATCCTCTTCAGGACAGACCACATGGCTTTTCAATGGCTTCATGATCCCTGATGAGATGCTTTTTCCCAAAAGCAGATAAAATGGCTTGGAAAGCAATAGAATACACCATGGAAGATGTTTTTGTACAATTAGGTATTCCTTTGAGGAGATTCACCACCAAACCATGAAACACAATCCAGTTTTTTTAGGAGATATTACCATCACATAAAAAATATCCACACATTTCCACTGTGCATGTACACATATCTTTATGCATTACTAGCTGCTGCTGAGGTGCTCATAAAAGCACAAACCCAATTTTGACAACACAGATCAACATTGTCAAAGTGTAGCTCAATAAAGCAAACTTTATGATCCAATTCACCAGGTCACACAGGATGCTGCAAGCAGCAGACTGGTGAGGTTTTTAACCTGCTTGATTTTTTGAAGGTTTTCCCTTTCCAAGAGAGATAGCATTAAAGGTCTTGCAATGAAAGTAAAAACTGCTTCAGAACAGGTTCTGCCAGATTTCACTCTTTCTAGGAATCCTGTCTTAGCAAGCCACCTCTACCCCACTTGTACAACAGAGACAGTCTGCCTTATGAGCTCATGGAAATGTTGGCCTTGTAACTCTTAACAAAGATTAAAATTAAAATCTTGCAAAGCAAGATTCCAGCCTTAAACTGATAAGCAAGTACAGCTAAAGAAGTCCATCTGACAGACACTGGCAGGCAATAGCCCAAGGAAGATGTAAATTTTCCATCAAAACTGGGGGTCCAACCCAGACGACATCCTTTGCAACCATGTGGTTTCTGCCCTACAATCACTCTCATGCTTTTGCAGTATACTTTCCTCTTCCGTGCAGTTTCCAAGATGCAGGACCAAGCCTATCAAACACAAGACATAAAACTTTCCTTCTCCCAAAGACCCCTGAGGACCTCAACTTCATTCTGCATACTGGGGAGAACATTAGACAACTTGTGGTTTCCCTTAATAACACATCACCACTTTGTCCCCTTAGGAACTGCTTTGCTCCTCTTCCAAGGACTCTTCAGTAGAAGTTTTTTGCTATATCATATATCTTATATGCAGTCACTGACAGAAGTTTCTGCTCATAAACTCTGACACTTGAGCCAAACAAGAAACCCTTTCTTCATGAACAGCTCTTTCCAGTAAACATACATCCTTCCTAAAGAGCTTGTCAGGAGCAATACTAATCCTTTGCAGTATTTCCAGTAACATGTACTGGTACCCCACACCAACTCCGCTGTCGGTAACCTGTAGCCCAGGAAATAGTTTTGTAGCTGGAGCGCCCAGAGTGACAGTAGAAAGCCATTTCAGGACTGTAGTAACACACAGTCTCACCGCTATCAGATTCTGCGTACCTAAGCAACCAGAATTGGGAACCCCAGCAGCCAGCTGAAACACTGCTTCAGCAACAGCTTCATGCAGGATGGATTTCTGTCCAAGCTTAGCAAAGCTGGCTGCTTGGCTCAGTGGATGGCTTCCTGCCTCAGCTGATCTCCGATCAGTCGAGAATAAATGATTCTACATACTCCCATGGCTTTTGAATGAAGACAGCTGATGCTCTTCACTTCCCCAGGCAAGTAATAAGGAACCTTTGGAATAGAGACCATATCAACTGTTTCTTTGATCCTATGGTATCCTGTAGATTTTGCATCCTTGAGACCCAGTTTTATTCTTCTCCATTTCAATTGTCAGATGAAAAGCACTGTAAAATCCAGCATGAAACCTGGACCTAAGAACCAACCATCTTCTGTTGATGCAGTAAAGCCTATCAAGGAAAGATCATCACCAGCTATAATCGTGAGAGGGAAGTCATTCACAAAAGGCAATCTATGTCAGTGTTGAATAAAGCAACGTAAGTCCTATGGAAGTACAATTGCTACAGAAAAATGTTTCAAAGATCTGCCCTACATTGCTGCCCATATGGAGATGCTATCAATGTTGAGGGAGACCAGAAGGATTTTTTTTTTTTTTTAAATTGTGTAGTGCGAACAAAACCAACAACAAACTGCTCTCTGATGAGGAGAAATTCCTCATCATAAAAGCAGGAAACGGAAGTTTGTCCTTTTTTTGATCAATTACAAAAGGATGACAACACGAACTTCTGTGTTTGACCATAAAGGCTTAATTATAAAGCCTTCATAAAGTTTCAACAGCAGTTTCAAATACAAATCTCAAGGCTGCAGAGATGTGATCTTCTCCGAGTGCTAAACCACAAATCTTCATCCTTCTGAACTGAGATAAACTGGACTGCATTGGTGTCTTCTTCTTTTTGTGTGGTAACACAAGCAGTGGTCATCAACTGACTTAATATTGTACAGCCATATTATGTTCTTCTGCATCAGTTCTTTGGATTCTCCCCCTTTACCTAGGAAATTTGCTGGGATGATGTGTATCCACCTGAAAGTGCTCATTAGCCTATAAAGATGATTTTGATGAGACAGAACGTAGAAGAAAAAACACTGAGTCAGGAAACCTAAACATAACGTTGACATATTTTTAAGACTCTCTTGACAGTCCTGCTGGCAACAATTCCTCTGGTTTCGGTCTTCTTTCTTGGAGAGAAATTTTCTAGATTATGGCACTGGTCATGACATGCAGCACTAATTGTGTTGAATGCCTTGAACATGAGGTTCATCATGAATCCATAAACACACAGAACAGTGAATTTCCAAACTTCTTGACTCCAACGTATGCTCTGATTAAACTGCAACCAGAAAGAAGCAGATGTTTCTCCAAATTATGGCTACCAGACAAACGTATCTCCGCACTCTCAGAGATACAAGGAGGTTATTTGCACAGGGAAACAGTGGAAGTAGACAAAACCAGTGAGATAAGTATCTCTATGTGCCTGAAAAGATTGTCACAAGCCTGGCTTTTGAAAGTGCACTGCTGAAAGAAAAACACCGGCAATGACACTTGGCCAAAACACACGAGAAAAAATAAAATTTGATACCTACTGATTTTTCTGCTGTTGATCCCTATTCTGATTCCCTCTGTGGAATAAAATCTAAAATTTACTTAATTCACAATAATACAGAAATCTGCAATGCAATGAATGTGACAAGTTGGCAAGGATAGCTAAGTTTGTCATAGAGAAAAGGAAACGACAGTAAAGCCTCCTGTAACTGCAGAACATGTAAGATTTCACATGTGAATAGCAAAACTGACAACCGATTTTACTATTTATACCGAGGAAGAGCTTTAATATCATATATGGCATGACACCTTTAACCTCATTGATTGCAATAATTGCTACGTATTTTCTATTTTTTTCTAACAGAAAAATCTCAAAATACTCAAGATGATAAAATGTCTACACTAGGTTGCATCTGTAGGCAAGGTTTCTGCTAAAACATCCACTGAAATCCTGGGAAGTTGAAACTCGCATAAGAGGGCAGAGAAAATTTGATTAAGTCCTTTTGAAACATTAAACCGTGCATCATTACCAAAGGTAGATGTGGATTTTATTCATTAAAAGTTAAAATATTTAAAATAATGGACTCATACAAGGTGCTAGAAAAGTTTTAAAAACAGGACAGCGATAGCTGGTCTTGGGTGCAGGCAATGCATTGTATTCATAATCAGTTTCTTTACCTGTTTCCACTGGGGTATGGCAGCAAGACGGCCCTGCTCTCGCCTGCTGGATGGTTGGTTGTGAACACGTTCTTGATAAGGCAGGACAGGTTGCTGCATGCAGGTTGTAGGGGAAGTGGGTTGGGACCAAGGAGGAAAGATAAAATAGTAAAGGAAACTCAAAGAAAGCCAAAGGAATGGGATACACAATAAGACAGGCAAACATTTAAGAAAAAAAAAATAGGGTAGGGGAGAATTCATTTAGCAAGTAAAATATAAAAAGGGAAAAACATCCAAAAATTGAAAACTACATAAGTTTTTGGACCTTCCCTTTATGTTCATTGTTCCTTCAAATCAGCCTGGTTATTCCAGCCAATATATAGTGGCTGAGGAAACATTTGATTGGTAACGAGTGGGATAAACCTCACCATTCTGAGATTATGTTATACTATTAACACTGCTGTGCAGTGTAGCATAAACATACTTGACCTAGCTTTAAAGTAGCTAGTAGGTCAGGTCCCACTCACAATCTGGCCATGGCAGCACAGAGCTTGGACACAAGCTATGAAGACAGACTATGCAGCAGAGCAAGAACTCAGGCGCTTAAACCTACTGAGCCTTATACTGCTGACATTGCACTGCTAGCAGTAGCTTGAAGTGACTCAGTCTAACTTCAAAGACAATTACCCTGCAGTTGCAGTAGTTCAGATACCATCCTGAATAATCAGCAGCCATCAGGAAGCCTCACTTGGAATGACACAAATATCCTGATTGCAAAGAAACTCCTGGGCATTTATCTGCTGCTCTTACACACACATAACAAAACTTAATCACAGTTCACAAGAACAAACACATATAACTTGGCATGAAAAAGTTCAAATCAGAAGTTAAATAATAGTTCTTAAATACTAGAAATGGGATATTCCTGGAAGGCTTTTCAACAGCAATAGTAGTTGTGAAAGAAACCTAACTGCTGGTAAGATGGTTTTGAAAGAGATTATATAACATAATATGGGCAATAACAGGGAAATAGACTTCTATTAGGAAGTTCTTCTCTATCCCATACTCCTAAATTTAATTTTTTTTCTCTTTTGAGTAAGCTTCACTCCTCCCCAGGAGACACTTTGAAATAGAAAAGCACCGCTAGCATCCCTTCTCAAGGAATGCATGTTATTATTCACGATTTTCCTCCATGATTCCAAAATAAAGGGATTTATTACCCATTTCCTACCTGTCTTCGTAAGCTTGAGGACTGCACTGGTGCATTCTCCTCAAACTTGGCCAGTAACTGGGTTGCCATAGACTTGACTTTGTTCTGATTCCCAATGGCAGCATCAATTCTTCTCTCTGTCAGGGCGCTCACCAGTGTGGGCCTTTCTTCTCTGTAGCTTCGTGGGATGTCCTCCTAACAATCAGCAACATCAATATTTAACAAGATGCAACCAGATCACCTTTTCCTCTCTACTCCTGTGCTGTGATAAAGTTTTGTAACTCTCTAGAAAACCAATCTATTAGTCTGCACTTGAAAGCTCACATTTTCATCTCCTTTGGCATGTCATCAAAAGTTCTGCTAAACTTTACTTATCTTTTCAATCTTATTTGATACAGTTGCCTACCAAAAAGACCACAGTTGAAACACCCCCATGAATCCACTGACACAACACAAAGGCCTATCTTCAAACCTTCACTGAAAACTCACAGCACTAAATTTTAACTCGCTTGTACCTATTTGGCTATAAACATTTCAACTGAAGAATTGCCTCATAAGGCATACTAGAAAAATGCTTTTTACACTAACCAAGGCTAAAATTTAAAGAGGAATGAAAATTCTGACTATACTGCATGACTTTACAAAATGAAAGTTTTATTCTTGGTAAGTAAATTGCAGTAAAAATAGAGTATGGGGGAACTGCAACATTTCATTTGTTGTGTGCTATTCTTTCATAAGCATCAGTAAAATATTTGCACTACAAATAACTAAGACTACGCGTGACCTCTGAAGAATAATTAATTTTACCTTAAATAATATCTTATATAAACCCTGTCTGGATATAGAAAATGAAAGGACTGAAGCGGAAGCAAGGAACCTACCGTGTTTTCCTCCCTGACACCTTCCTCACTGTAATACTTACATCCTCGGATTGGCTGGTTTTTCTCCTCTTTCCTGCACCATCCAGTTCCTTTTCTTTTTTGTCCTGAAAATTGAAGGAGGAGGGGGAAAAAAAACCCCAAAGATAAGGATTCTCATACTTTTCTGGCCTGAGATAAATGCCATCGGTACACTTAAATAAGCTTTACAACACAATTGATTAATTCTCTGGGGTCATTCTCCATTTAAGAGGATTCTTACCTTCAAATTAGACATTCTGTAACACTTGCAAGTAATTGGGAACTGAGCAACCCGTTATGTTTCAATACAAAGTATATCCCCACATACTACCACAAGGCTAGGATTTTAATACTGAAATATACCACTAATTGAGAGTGCATATTACAGATGTAATTCTGCAGTTATAAATGTCATGTACTGTCCCATGCCAAGAGCTGATGAACACATGGTCTTTTGTAAACACATAGCAGATACACACTTACAGATATATTTTTAGTACTGCTGACTTGGGCAGCTGCCTAACAGACACAAGTGTAATCAAGACTGTGGTTACCTTTGGAGTGCGTTTCCGAGAGATGCTTTGTCCCAGTTTACTGAGAAAAGAGATGGGTGATTTGGTACTGGCAATTAGCGCAGCTTTTTCTTCTGCATTCAGGTCCAGACTATCTGTTAGCAAAAACAGGTAGGACAAGGGAACGCCAAGAAATTATTTCTGTGGTGCTATTTTTAAATACACAAATGAAGGACTCAGTGATTTTTAACATAACACTTTTTTTCTTAAATCCTCTGTACAAAATGATTGCAATGTCCAGAATGAATACCTTTCTCAGCTAATCTGCTTTTTCATTTTGCCAGATCAATTCTGCTTTCAGGGTTTATAACTACCCAGAATAACTACTGTGACTGTTTATTTACTTTCATATTTAAAGAGCATTATGATCATCAGTATTCTTAAGAAGAGTTTAGAGTTTTGGAAATAATACCGGATACACACCATATTTTTAAAAGGCTATTAAACACAAGGGTTTTTTCCCCACCAGAATGATAGACTTGAATTAAGATCATCAATAATAAAGAAACAGCTATAACAACATTATTAATATTTAAAGGTAGGCCATATTGATTTGTGTTAGGCAATTACATCTTTCAGTTCTAATCAAAGATCTTTCATTCCTCATGGGCCTGAAGTTACTCTCACCATTCACAGATGGTAAATAGCTAGAAAACCTGGCCAGTGTTTTGAAATTAGCTACTAAAAAAACTACTAGCAAGGCATCTCACATTAGCCAAGACAAACATTTTGTAATGTATAGTTAGTGAGTGACTGGTATGATCTTATGCAGAAGAAGCATGAAGATAACTGAAGCATTCATCACATTGATTCTGAAGCTGTCTTTAAATCTGACAGACCAGCCCCAAACTCCTTACCACTAGAGGGAATGGTGTCTTTGAACATCTCATAGAACTGTGTGAGGTACATCACCATGGACAGTTTATCTGGCTCTCCAACAGATGCCATTTCCTTTCCAGTCATAATGGGAGATATTCCAAACTCTTTTTCAGCGATGTCAAAGGCCAGTTGGTTATTCTTCTCCACATTGTGCTCATCCAAAGAATCAAAGTCTCTACAAAGGGCAGAAAGACAGCATGCACTGAATCAAGTAGAAACCAGTCCTCTGAAAGAACTCAGGGATCCATCTCCTTTTTTTTTTTTTCATCCCTCCAAAATCTCTCAAATTTATTTGCTAGCAACCTTTACATATTGCAGAGTTGATGCTACATAATTATGGTGAGCCTTGGCTCAAACATATTCTATTTCCATTTTTTGCTCCTCCTCCAAACCCATATTTTTCTTCTTAAAAACTTTATTATCCCCTGAAATATATCTTCACTTCCTCCTTTGCTGGAAGACTACTGTTTCCCCCTACATAAAATCTTCTGTGTGCTTGAAACTAAATTAAGTCTTCATTTTTGTCCTTTTTTATTCACTGATCCATATTTTAGTTCTGCTGGCTTTCTCCAAAACTTGTAGAACTATATAAAAATTATACTAAAAGCTATAGCTTGTAGAGAGTTATATAAACCATTTTATAGCTATTTGAACTCTCCACAAGCTCTATAGCTTTTACACAGAGTAGCTTGGGTTAACCTGAGTACATCAAAAGAGAAGTAATTCAGTGCACATGGAAGGGAATAACTAAGTAATTTTTCAGCATGCTTTACACTGGATTATGGCTTCAAATACAGACCTAGCATTTATTTTTATTAATGTCACTTTTGGAAGTTGAAGCCATTTCAGATTTCAATTAAAGTACCAGAATCTCTGCTCCTCCGACTTCTTCCAGCCACTGTTTTCCCATTCTAGAATCTCGGCACTGTTTTACCCAATACATCGTGTAAGAGGATGCCCCCCTCGCATCCAATCAGCCTGGTAGTGCACAAACAGTAGCAATTTAAACTGTGGGTCACTACTTGTAAAAAGAGCAGCCTAAAAGTCTTTAAAAAGAGTTACTGTTAAACAGGAGATTTATAAAGGGCTGTGTAGAGACTCATTCATGAGAAATTTAACTGAAGCTATGAACTATTCCTGACTAACTTCACAGAGAAAAGACCTGTCAGTCAATAATGCTTTCCCGTCAGTACCAATTTGAACATTAATTCTGTCAAATCATCCAGAAGGGAAAATGACAACACATTTATCTTCATATTCATCAAGCTATTATGACCTTCCACTCTGCTGGTGAATCACCATACGTTAGCTTCTATCAAGTTTAATTGGATTCATTTCAATCCATTTCTCCGTAAGTCACAAATGCATTCCCTCAGTCTCCATGCTATTAGTTCCAAATACCACTAACGTTCTGCTCTTCCCAGTTATTCAAAACAGCCAGTTACTCACATTAAGTCTGGACGGTATCTGTGGATAATGGCACACAAAGCTAGGCCGCTTTTCCATGACATTGTGAGATCTGTCACATTTACACCAGCATATCCATCAGTTTGCCTCTGGCACCAGCTGAGCAATTTACTAGAGCGAGCTACAGACTCTGTAAGAAAACACATTTTTAAGTAGAAATGTACATCATCTCTTTCATGAATTCTAAAACCAACATAAAAACCACGAATCAACAAATAAAACCTTCATGTAAACAACAAGCAAAACACAATGAGCAATACGGAACAGAATTCTTTTTTTTTTTTTAAGAAAATACTATCTATTTTAGATCCAAAAAAGGATTTTTAATTTGCTAAAAAGTAACTAAGTTATAACTTGCCAGGCTTTTCACTTTAGCCCTTGTAAAAGAGCCCCCGGAATTATAAAACAGTCACAAAGACTTGTTTTAAATACGATCAAAAGGATATACAGTAGCACAAATGCTCTCTAAAGCCCAGATATGCTACTTCTAATGGAAGAGCTACAAATGTACTTCTGCAATTTTTTCTTTTCTCTTGAAAGCTTTCTTTTAAAAGCACTGACCTGTTTTGACCTTGCCTTACCGCAAGATCTGATGAGATTACTGCCTAAAAGGACGCGGTTGCAGGCCAAAGAACAAATCAAAAGACTCCATAGCTATTCAGCAGTGAAAGGGAGGCTTAGCAGCAAAATGCCATTCTGAGAGTCCCCAAACACTATCTGGGCATCCAAAGGCAAGGTGTGCAAAAGGAAAAGTTCAACATACCCCTCAGGGTACAGGACAAGTAGACAGATACTGAAATGCTTATCACAAGGCATCTAACTTTGAGAATAATGCAAGCAAAGTGAAGTTTCATTTAGTTAAGTAAAGGAAAGCATGACCATGAAAAGACTGCACAAGAACTACCTTCTGTTATGTTTGTAAGAATTCTGAATTTACTGTTAGAATGAATTCAGGCTAGGATTCTACACTCTAAGTAAGGACATTGTTATAGGATAAAGGAGGTGAAAAAAATGCTTGCATAAGCAAATACACTTAGGAATGTAACAGTATTATAAAGTAAGGGAAATCAGGCAAACAAAAATATATTTAGATGTTAATTGAAACTTGAAAAATTGGAAAATCAGACTATCGATGAAACAATTGCTGGATACTTTTTCTAAACCAAGAGAGACTGGTCAAATAATACTTTAGAGCCTTGCTGCTCTATGTCCTGCACTGATCCAGCTCCAGAATACTGAAAGGAATGAAGCAGTAGCCAGGCCTACCATTCCGAGTCAGCTTTGGTGTCCTAGAGTTTACAAAGTTCTCTATTTCCAGGTGAATGTCTTTCAAGTCTCCTGTATTATACAAGTGGCGTACCTAAAATGACACACACAAAAAAATTACCAACATGCCATGTATCCAAGATCCATACAGAAAGAGCAGGACAAGAAGGAGCCATCCCAATGCACAAAAAGGAAGACAAGTACACTTACGTAGCAGAAATCTCTAGGCCAAGAACCCCAGAACAACAAAGAACAGCTAGTCAGTGCTGAACAGTCTAGCTGACTGCTGCTGCTCAGGGGATATCAAATTGCAATGACAGACTGCTATACTAGATATTACCAAAAAAATGCGCGCGCACACACACATGTACAGATTTCACGTATCATTACAGCAAGGTTGAAACTGTCACATCAGGTCAGTATCTGTTCCTAAAACATTAGCATAACTTCACCTACGGAAAGCCAATGCAGATTGCAAGCATGTAGAAGAACCGTTTGTCCAGTTACCTGCTGTGGCCGCAAGAAGTTGACGTTGATATTGGGATATCGGGTGGCGGGATCAATGCTGTAATGGCTGAAGTTTTTACTCACGTTCTCGGGGGTGGTCTGAGGCAGTAGCCTATAAATGCTTTCCCTTGAAAAAATAAAATTAAAAAGAAAGTTTTGGGGGTTGTTTTGGTTTGTTTTGTGGGTTGGGTTTTTTTTGTTTGGTTTTGTTATTTTCTGTTGTTTGGTTTTTGTGGGTTTTTGTTTGTTTGGGTTTTTTAAAGACATGCATCACTACTAATACTGCTAAGCCAATCCTGGAGAGATAAACATACAGATCAGAAATCTAACCACTTCAGCACTTGCCCTGTGAGGAGAGGCCAAGGGAACTGGGTTTGTCCAGCATGCAGAACAGAAGGCTCAGGAAAGATCTTACTGCTGGAAAGGTGATGGAAGTCTGGCTCCAACTTCAACATTATCATCTTCATCATTTTTTTTTAAATTCATGCAAATGGATTTTTAAATATCCATTGCGCCCTTTTTACAATTTTTAAAATGATACTATGGTTCCTGATGGTCAGAAGCTGCAGTTGCTCAAGTTTAAAATAGGTTCTGTTAAACCTTGCTTTTATTTCCTCCATCTTTTAATTACCCAAGTTCTGATCACTAAGACTTGAGTCACCAAAACAACGCTCAACCAAAGATGATAAAAACATCAAGAACTCAATACTCTAAAGAAACGAACATGTTGTTTGGCTTATATGAAATGAAGTAATCAATTTAGAAGAACATGAAATAAAAGTAGGTCTTAGCTTTCTTAAAAGAAAATCATAAAAGATGTTTACAAGATAACAGGGGATGGCAAGAATTTTTGTCTCTGGTACTTTAAAGGCACCTACACCTTTATCTGCTTTGCTATTGCAAGGCTGGTGACAGTAAGTCAGGCTCATATTCTTCATGTAGTATCATTAAGAACCAAAAAAAGACTTTTCGTGTGTAATCTGCTTTTAAAACTAGGACTAAGAACAGCTGCAACATTTCTTATTCCTCTATAAATATACTTCAGTTTATCAGCTCCTTAGGAAATTTGATTGAATTATATCCACAAGCATCCTCTAAAAACAATAACAATTTGTATCTCCCATTCTGTCTATATATTTGTAGTAGGAGAAATGGGAATTAGTGATGAGACATTGGAGGATTAGATCAGAACTAGAAGTATATTCATTTTCCCCATTACCTCTCTGCAAGAACTTCCAAAGGACTAGCTCCAAGTGACCAGCTTCGTACCATCCAAGCAGAGTCCATTGCAGCCAAAAATCCCCTGGCTATTCCAGTTCCCATTGGCCAAAACGGCTAATATTACAGTTCACAAAAAGAGCAGAGAAAGGAAAAGCATCAATTAGGGAAAAATTTAAACAAATATCAAGAATATATTCAAATGGTAATCTGTTGGGAAATTATAGCTCAGTAATTAGCTTAAAGCTCTACTCCCGCTGGGCTAGAGGAAGCCATATGTATGGTGAATTGCCCATGAGCTCCCCCAAAGCTAATGTTCCTCTGATTACAACAACAATTCATAGCCTGCAGTGCCTTAACAGCTTCTCTTAAAGATTGTACTTTTTAACCAATTACAAAATGCTAATTATTAACAGGCCTACAGTAGGTTCTGTAGAGAGTCTAATTGTCCCAATAAGAAGCAGATGAAACAGACATAACTTCAGAAAAAAATCTCTGCACACATTTTATTAAGCAAGATCATTGCCATCCTAAATATTCTGTTTTCCTGACACACCTACCCTTCCTTTGAACCTTCCACTTTATTATACAATAAACAGCAGCTTTCCTTATAGTAACTATCTTATAGGCAGTGCATGTTTTGGTGATGGAGGCAATGGCTTGTGCTTATGCTTCAGTTCACTGTTTACACATGATAAGTTTAAAACACAAACCTCTAAGAGACTATCCCCAACCAGTGCCACAAGTAACTGGTGGCCATTCTGCTCTCGCACCAGGGCTGCGTTCTCCGATGCATACATGCACGTGAAGTCAAACATGGCCACATCTGGCTGACCATAGTGATTGATGGCAAAGTCCAGGGATGGCAGCTGCTGATTAGTGGAGAAGTCAGCTGCTTCTCTGGCATAGTTTAGCAGAGCCTCCTGGTCCACATTCTCCCGTGAGAGTAATAACTCTGTGTCAGCATAATCCTGCCAAAAAGAAAATTAGAAGTGAAATAGCCTTTATTACCAGTTTATTTTAAGACCGGTATATACAATAGTCGGCATTAAAACTCCTACAAATCCACTGATACAGGTTTGCCCTCTAATTCCTTTCATTCCTATCTGTGTTTATGCTTCCAAGAGAAAATTTTACTGTAAACAGTGATCAGTCCTACCAGCATTTCTGGCTGTGAAAGGGCTAAGAAACTTCTGAGCATTTCTCTTCACACACTTCAGACAAAAGGCACAAGACCTCAATCTGTATTTATTCATTTGTGGCCTACTTTTAAATCAGCTTCTGTGAGAATTAGATATATTTCCAATACTGTCTTCACTCCCTGTTGTTTCATTCCCATAAAATGAGGGAAGCTCAACTAAGGTATCAACGGTTGTTTAAGTATATTTTAGCTTAACATGAAAGAAACCACCAAATCTACAAAGGAATACAAATTTGGAGAGGATAGATCTTGTAACACTCTTCTGATAGCCAAAAATATTTCAGAAGGGCATTAACCACATATATTTGTGGTCTAAAATACACCTATAGAAAAACATTATGTGGTGGAAGAAGAGAGTGTTTCCCTTCTTTCAGCATACTGAAAGCAAATTGTACCAAAATCTTATAGGGAGTATAAGAAAAGTTAATACCCACATGCCGTATCACTCCTTTTTCCAGCAAGCTCTGTTTTTTGGCAGTCATGACAAAGTAGTGTGTATCATCTTTGTAGTAGACAATGTTCTCCAAGTCAATACCTTGCAACAGAACAAAAGACATGGTAGTGAAGGAACAAGTTACATGTTACACGTAACACAAGCTCTATCAGAAGAAAGTAAATTGAAACTATGTGGTTAGAAAGCCTTAGAGACAGAACGCAAGCAGCTTTCTCCCATGCTTTTGATGATTTTATGACTTTAAAATATGAATCTTCAACAAAACCACAAACAGCACATTTCGCCTGCATATAGCTACCTCTTTTAAAAAATATATTTACCATCACTCTAAGGTTTACATTCAGATATGAAGTGCAGGAAACTGAACTCAGGATTCAGACTTTTCCTATTTAGGGCTCAGATTTCCTGAAAACCTACAGGGAAATAAGTTCTCCACTTCTGAACAAAAATGACACATACCTGAATGATACACATTTGCTTTGTACAGCTGTATAGAACAGCTGTAAAAATGGGGAAGTCAGATTTCAAAGAGAGACAGGAATGACTGACTTCCTTGTACATGATGTTCCTTTATTGATTAAACATGATACCCGAGTTACAAAGTTGTAATAATAAAGAGAAATAGTTTTCACTGGAAATCTGGCAATTGCTGGCAAACCTGTGGCTTCTCGTAGATCCTGGAAGAACTTCTGGTTGAATATGAAGGCCACACCGCTGATCTCTTCTACTTTGGCTTCAGCTGTAGTGTTGCGATTGATGAAGTTTGCTGTGATAGCAATTGCTAGTTTACCACGGAATTCTTTTCGGCGAAACCCTAGGGGAAGGATAAAGTAGTAAAACTGAGAAATAGAGCATATCTTCAGAGAACACTCAGCATGCCATAGACAGGTGCCCTCACAAAATAAAGAGAGTGTCCAATGAATTACAAACTCCTCCAGAGAGAAAGCAACAATTGCTTCATCAGAAAAATAAAAGCTCTTGTTTAGGAACAAAGGTCCCCTCTCTTTATTACCTCTTTTCCAAAACTTGCAACTTGCATCAAAAATATTAAGATAGAACTCTCTACTACACAGAAAAATGTTCAACACTTCAATTCCTACTTCCAAAAGTAAGAGCTACAACACTACTCAACCAATGAAAAAATGTAGGAAGAATTATCCTATTTGAAAATGAATTACGGACACACCATTACCTTCTAAGGTGTTCCTCCTGCCATCCCCTCCAATGATTACTTCAAACTCATACTCAGATACTGGATGGGTTTTTGGGTGGACCAATGCACGCCAACCTATTCCTGTTGATAAACTCCAAGTTAATGACAATATAAACAGTGTTCATAATAAAAAAATACATAAAACCACTTCTTACTATCCAGAATCCCTTCCTTACATCGTCGGTAAAGATACACTGCAGGACAGCTATATTGTTGACAGGGCTATTACTGACTTGCACAGTCACTTTGCGTGAATCAGAGGTAGAGACAGCTCCAGTAAAATCCCGTTGACTATTACCTTTAAGGTTCACTACAACCTTTATAGCTTCTCCGCTACCCAATTAATAGGATGCCAAAAAAACAAGTAAGCCATCATCTCCCATGGCAATCAGAGACAGGTTTCACAAAGATATAAAAAGCATAACATTGATCATTCATTGATATAAATATCTTCAGTGAATGCAAGGAAAGGAGTTGTTTTAAAAAGGTATCTTCTAAGTGTAATAGGCTGAAATATTTTAGATCATAAAATATATGATCTACTGTGTCGTGGTCTATTTCTGTGTTGCACTTCTAGTGATTTTGTTTTATATAGTAACTAATTTGGATTTGTCACTAGAAAGAATAAATCCTACTAAAAATTCAACAAAAGTGTATTAATAATTACTCTTGTTAATGGAGCATGAGGAAAGGACTTAAGCAGGGTTAAGGAGCAGGAGTCTCTGTATCCTACCATAACTTCCCCTTTACTACCCATTTCAATGCTACTTGCTTTCATTCTCCTGATCCTCTGGAGGGTAAACAAGCCCCTGAAATTCCACATTGACATGGATCTCTATTCCCAAGATCAAGGCAACCTTCAAAAGGATAAGCTGGAGCTGACGGATACCTGCAAAAAAGCAGATGATAAAGAAATAAAAAAAAAAGAGCACGAGTGTCCACGCATCTCTGTCTGACATTACTGATAAACCGATTTAAAGGCCAGCTGCTACTTTCTTTTTCCCACTGTGTTCCCAACCCTTCATCCAGGCAGCACTGGTGTGTAATATCACGGCATGCCAAGAAATTTCTATATAGCTGCAACCTCAGCCCTGTTCAAAGAATAAAAAGTAAACATTTTTTTTAATGTGTTTCAGTCCTCAAAGCAGCAGCAACAAGGGAAACAACCAGACCAGGCACTGCAGGAGAGGGAAGACAGCACAAGCAGGACTGCACTTGCAATCAACCTAGCTGTAATACTGATCTGCAACTTCATCCTAACACCTTTGGGTTAGTGAGGGCATAGTAAATTCCTCACCTTTGCTCCTCAGTTAATGTAGGTAGCAGGTACGAAAATGACAGTGTGCAAACTATTAATTTGAAAGTAGAAACCTTACTGTCATGTTTCAGATTCTGAAATTAAAAAAACACTCCACCTAAACACTAAATTTCAGCTGTGCTGAGATACAAAAGAAGACAACATGCATAAAGTACTAGAAGAATAAAAAAGACAAGAAATTGGAAGGGAAAAAGCAATCTGCAAGACTGAAATTGCAAAGATCTTCCAGTTTTACCATTTATTGCCCCAAAAAAAAAGCAGTGTTTGTGCCACTCTATACTTCTCACTTATGTCCAGTGGAGAACAGAGCTGGTGGGCAAAACCTGGCTGTGCCATGTTCAGTCAATTTTTGAAGAAGAAGAAGGGGGGGGGGGGGGGGGGGGGGGGCAAAAAAAAAAAAAAAAGCTGGAAAATATTAACTCCTGTTCCACCAACACATTCAGCTTTCAAAGGAGACTGGTTTCTCTGAATTTGAGAATCATCAAAATTTTTCTCAAATATGTAAACCTCTATTTAATCAAAACTTATTCATAGGCTCACAATATTCTTGAAAATATCTTCATCGCTCTTCCAAAAATCAAAGCTAAATTGTTCCTCCTTTTTCCAGATCAACATTCACAAGAATGTTCAAAAGCATTCACAGTAATTTTTCTTTTTTACAAGTCGCTTACAACACTCAAGAGAAACAGAATAATGTGGCAGCTGCAGGACTGTAACAGCAAAAACAGGAAAATTATCCATTAAAAAAAAAGTTTCAACCTTAAATGTACTATTTAGCATAGGAAAAAGATATGCCTCGGAAAGTAAGAAGTGTAACATGATAGATACATATTGCATGTGCGATAATCTCATGGCACAATGTATTTCTTTCATATCAAGGTCCAGCCCAAAATGCGCTATGCAAAGGTGAGACTGAATTGTGCCATAAGGACTTGAGAGCACTGATTGGTGCGGACTGAATTTTAATGAGTTACCCCATGCCCTCACCCACCTTTCCCCTGTGAAGAACCAGTGCTGCTGTGTCTAGCAGCGGCTGTACTTACTGATATGGTCTATGGACCCTGCACAGAATTTGCCGTAAAACTTTTTGGCGCCAAGACCCCTCAAGTCATGTATGGTGAACGGCCACAAATGCAGCACATTATTGCGGGAAAAGGCATCCCTCTTTTCTATGACCACCACCTTGGCTCCCAGGAATGACAGGTCGATGGCTGTACGAAGGCCACAGGGTCCAGCCCCAATTATCAGACACTGCAAAACAACCAGCAGAGTAACTTTACAGTCTCAGGAGTAAATAGATATTTTTACCACAGCTTCCAAGTATCCCACAGCTCTTAGGAGTAAGTGCTTTTTGTGAGCAACATAAGCTGAAAATTCAGATCAGTCTTTCTATTGTTACCTGCCATGCTCCGCCACTGATACGTTAAAGCAGTAACCGCAACCTGAAAATAAAGCATATCACAGAGCAGCGAAAAGTTTAAAGAAGCAGGCAAGTAAACAGCCTGTTTAGAACCCTTGTTTAAGAAGAGCTGCCAATGTGCACTCTCCAAGCTATGTAAGAACCTGGAGAACAGCAATATTTCTGAAGGCTTTTCCTTCCCCCATTCCATCAACTGAATTTTTCCTAAAAAAAATTTAAAAAAATAAAAAAAAATAAAGGTAATGACAAGTTTTCCTTTCATCTACCAAAGCCTGAGGTGGCCCTTCTTGAGAAAATCTTCAGTAACGCTAAAAATTCCTCATCATCAGTGAGTACCATAGCAATGGCTATGGCAGATAAATACATGAGATGCTGGTGTTTTTATGAACATCATCATTTAGAGTAGCACAGATGATAGTCAAGTCAGAGCACTCTTATGCCTATGCTGGTGCTTCTACTATTGCAGCAAAGGAAACTTCAGGAAAGTAAATATAATATAAATACAAACTTTGTGTGACTAGACAACTTTTATCAAAATATGACTTCTCCAACCTAACTTTTGTCATATCAAAGGTCTTACATCTTCTCAGATCTTTTTCCACTCCACTCACAAACACTATCAGAGGCTAATAAACAACTTGAGAATGTAAAATACTTGCATATCTAGTGTTGGAAGTACTTCTGAGAAACAAACGATACAGTAATTTCTTTTAAGATTAAAAAGTCAAGATAATCAGTTGACACTTCTTACACACAGAAACTGAGGTGCACAAAGAAAGCCGGGATGGCTACGTGCATTCACAGGAATATAGTACACAGTCCATTTTGTCATATCATTTTTGTACTTTGATTTCTATTGAGTATAAACCAGAACCACAAAATAAAGACCTTGCTACAGTGGTGACTGCTGCTGCTATGTATTTTCCAGATCCTTACGTACCCTTATAGCTAGACAACAAAGCTCTGAGAAATTCTTAAGTATGCTAAATCTTAACCAGAACCCAACCTTCTGACAAACAGCCTGTTCCAAAGCAAAGCTCTTTGTTGTTTGTCCCCATATGCCAATTTTTACAGGTCACCACATTTTCACCAGTTATTCACTGGGCCATACATTCTGCAAATGTTCTGAAATTGCAAATATAAAGCCTGAATGATGAATGGAACAGTACCGGTTACAGCAGTGACGACATAACAACTGACATGCAAATTTCAAAGTAAAACTACTGTGTAAGATAAGAAGTCACATAAATCTCAGGGCAGAAATCCAAGTCTAGAGGAAAGGGAAGGGGAAGAATAACAGCACTGCTTCTTTAGTAGCTTCAGGAACCTGAAGGCATATGGGAGAAAAGGCAAGCCCAACCACTGAGCTATTAAATTCCAAAATAGACTTGTATATTGAACAGCTGTCCAACTTGTCATTTGTTAAAAGGGATAAACAACTGGGATCTATTACATTTTTCCAATTTAATATTGTTTTCTTTGTGGGCAAGTATAACTCTCAAACACCACTTAATCTTTCTATTTTAAACTTGTAAGAAAATTAGCTGAGCACATAATATTTATTCAGGTAATAATTTTGCTCATCTGACAACTACTATCTTCAAAGAGACTGGGTTCATAGAATTGTTTTGGTTGGAAAAGACCTTTAAGATCATCAAGTCCAACTGTTAACCTAACACTGCCAAGTCCAACCACTAAACCATGTCCCTAAGCACCACATCTACACATCTTTTAAATGCCTCCTTGGGATGGTGACTCAACCACTTCCCTGGGCAGCCTGTTCCAGTGTTTGACAACCCTTTCTGTGAAGGAATTTTTCCTAATATCCAATCTAAACCTCCCCTGGCTAACTTGAGGCCATTTCCTCTCATCCTATTGCTTGTTACTTGGGAGAAGAGACCAACAACCAGCTCGCTACAACCTCCTTTCAGGTAACTATAGAGAGTGATAAGGTCTCCCCCTCAGCTTCCTTTCCTCCAAGCTAAACAGCCCCAGTTTCCTCAGCCACTCCCCATAAGACTTGTGCTCTAGACCCTTTCACCAGCTTCATTGCTCTTCTTTGGACACACTCCAGCACCTCAATGTCTGTCTTGTAGAGAGGGGCCCAAAACTCACAGTGTTCAAGCTGTTTAAGACTCTCTGGATGTAAAATATATGATACTCTGTGAAGCAATTCACGGCCAAAGTTGCCCTTATTTCTTACCATCACAAAAACATTAAATTAAGTTGTTATAAAACACAGTGAGTTGTAAGCACAATTCAAAACAGAAGGAAAGATTCTGCTCCCTTTTCCACCTCTAACACTTCCTTCAGTTTCAGATCTCTCGTAGAAACCTACCTTCTCATACTCTCACAGGCAGCAGTTACTACATGAGGTGCCAAGTAAATAAAGGTAGCTAATGCTGTTCCTTGTTCCCTTTCCCCTCGATGACTCCAGGCAACTGCTGCAACTCCATGCACTAAAGCTGTCTCACCCCTCAGAAACACTTCTTGCTCAAGATCTTTCAGACAGATTATATTAAGTTTTCAGTAACAACACCATGGCAATGGAACATTAAATGGAAACTGAAATCCTGTATTCTCTGTATAACCAATGAAGAGAGAGCATCATTTGTAACTATTTACATCTGAACAACCCATCGCATCCAAGTCTTGCTTCATGAGCGCTGATTATCTGAATTCTGGTTAACCTGGACGCTGGCCATGTGACGCACTAACTGCCTAACTACTGCCCAATTCCAGTCACAGCATTTCACCCCCAACCAATTTTTAAATGGGAAAGTAAGAGCTACGCTACAGAGGATAAAAACTTCAAAACTGGTATATCCTCAAGTGTATAGAAGCTGAGCTTTCTGAAGAAATGACTGACTTCTCTTCTGATAACACGGCTAAAACCCTAATATTTATTTTAAATTCTATCATCTCCACATGCACACTTAAATTTCTGTATTTTTTAATCAGTGGTTTGCAAACTACATGTCACATTAGAGTATAAAACTGAGACAGGAAACATCAGATATGATACAGTTCTCAAAAGGCCTCTACTTTGAATAGCTGATTATCTCTTAGGAATTACATATAAACATTTAATGGCAGATGCTATTAGGATAGGAAACAAGTAATTAACAGAAACATATATGAAAATATAAAAAGAATGCATATATCATTTCTTTACATTAACAATTTCAACAAATTTTATACGTAAAGCCATACAAAGACCATTGATCATCACTTATCATCATTTATTTATCATTTATTCTTTAAGACATTCTAACACAAAAAAAATAACTAAATTTCACTTTCTCTCAGCTACTAATTTCACTACTCCGACTGGCATGAGTCCCAAATCCACAGTCCTGTATATTTCTGTGTGGGGGCAGAGGGGGTGCCACCTTTAATTTATTCACCATCTGCCCTTTTTACTTGTGTTTCCATACAGCATCTCACCAACAGCTTCTTAGAAACACTGACAAATTACTCTCTGGCTTGCCTCCACTCCCCTTCTGCTTTTTCTTTACTCTCTTTTCTCCTTGTCACCCACACAGGAAAGCGGCTACAGAATAAGCCCTCCCTTTCCTCTAGTAGAGGCCAGTCCAGCGTGATGACTGACATGTCCACTGCAATCATTCCCCCTCCCACCCCTCTGGTCCTTCACACCAACACCAGCAAGTTCTGGGGTTTCTCTCTCATCAGTAAACTCTCTCTAGCTTGGCTTTGGTGCACAAAATAGGCTAAGCTTTCGGATTATACAAAATCTCTGGCAGACTAGTGAAACATCACTTGCAGTATACTTTACCCCTTTTACCCACTTTTCAACTGCACTTGAAGAGATGTTTTATAGACAGTTGGCTATACATATTTCTTGAAAGCATGTCCTTTTCTGATTTCTTTTAAGACTCAGTACCCCAGCTTTTCTTTCAGAGCACTGTCTGAAGGACTTCCCTCATTTCTCCCATTCCGCTCACCACCAACTTCCCACAGGACTTCATCTGTCATCTCTACCATCTTATTCTACAATTTGCCTTTGCATCACCTCATTCACAGGCACTGGTTCAATCAGCCTGTCAGTGCTGTAGATTCACAGAACTTTTCTAACTCAGAGTTGACTACTTTTTGTCCAAGCTAAAATCTCTACCTTTCTGACATCTCCTCATGGCTGCCTAGCTGTCAGTTCAAGTCGAACATGGTAAAATGGAGCTCTAACGGCCTTCTAAACTCACCTCACCGCTTCCCTTCTAGACAAGTGTCACAATTCATTTTCTGAATGTCTTTTATAGATGGATGTCAACCTCCACTCATGTCTATTTTTTGATACATCCTCATAATCAAGGACTATCAAAGTCATAAACTTATTCTTCCATTACATCTCTTTTAGTGTTGTATCTCTATTATTGATGCAACCTTTTCTTCAGTGTTAGCAAATACAGTCTTGCCCACCAAGATATATTCAGAGTCCAGATACAAAATCACTCTCTTAGTCTACTACTTCAAATAAGTTAAAATACCTCTACATTCTTCCACAGCTTGCTCAGTCTCTTTCTCATTGAAACATAAGCCACCTGTCTTCATTTCACAGCCTTCAACACCCTATTTCTGTTCTACTCATCATGTTTCATTCAAAATAAGACCAATTCCTGAATCCAGTGAAAGCAAAGTGCAGTCGAGTTTTCAGAAAGACAATTTGGAATTTTTCCTCATGGTGTCCATAATGCTTGGAAGGTTTATTCCCAAATACACACAAAAATCACTACATTTATCTTCCTGTAAGTCCATCCTTTCTTATACTGCCTGAAAAATATAAACCTTAACAGTGGTTGGACTTTTGGAATGTTGAAGCTAGCGCCCAATTGTTCTATTGTTTTCCAAGTTAATCTATATGCACCTGCTATCTATAATCTGATGTACCAAATATAAACTTTGAGGAAAGCATTACCTTTACAAAACCTAGGACAAGTGGACCTTGGTTCATTAGTAATTTTGCCAAGTGTTATTATAGTAATCAATTCTAAATGCCACCATCCATACAAAATGGCCATTGGAAAGTGAAACAGAATAAACAACCAAGAAACTAACGTAACTTTCTAATATCTAGTTGGGAATTAAACTTCAGTCCACAGATCTGAAATGACTGGCACATCCTAAACAGGATATATTTCCCTCTCAGTTGTCTACTGAGGAATTTGTCATTAATTCCTCCTATTAAGATACTTCTTTCTCCCAGAAGGTGAATATTCAAGAGAAGCAGCAGCATCTATGGTCCTCAAAGGAGGAGGACAGAATCCTGTTCTAATTTTATCATATTCTGCACTATCTTCCTTTTTTAAAAAAGGAAGAGTGTGTAATTATTTACAAAAAGTAACCTATTCCATTCACGCTTTGATGAATGATATAAAGAATCCCTTTCAGTAACAACAAAACAAATAAATAAGCTCATACTGTACAGACCAACAAGGGTGCAGCACATAAATACCAGTCCACAATAATTCAGGTTAAAAAATGGTGGGGGTGTGTCTGTGTAAGAGCAGGAATTCCCGCAGTAAATACCACACATACCAACCTTTTAAAAGGAACTGGTATGAATTTCCACAGCATTTTTTTTTTCTGAACATGGAATACAAATGATTACTGTCTAAATAATGGTAAATAGAATATTTTGCCAAATCAGCAAGAAAGTTCACTTTTCTTGAGACACTCTTAAGGATTTTCAAATTAAAATTGGAAATTTCTAAGCATATATTTTTTAATCTAGACTCCAACAGCAAATGTCATGTCCCTGTTATTGTCTAGTAAATAAAAGGTAAAAAAAAAAAAAGCCTACCAAGAGTAAAGGTTTACCAATTAAGATTTTCTAACCCATCTATAGTATTGATGCCACAAAAACATAAAACATAGAATCTTGCAGGCTGCTTCTCCTGAATAAATTACAAATATGCTGGTCATTCCCAATGATTTCCATTTAGCTTCCCCTATTCAGGTGGGCAGTCAAATTTGCTAGTAGCAAACGTAATTTTTGATTGAAAGTAAAATGCTAACAAGTTGTGACTACATTATAAACAGTAAGTATGAGAACATTTCTAAATCTTTCTTGGGCTTATACTGACACCAGGCAAATATCTTTCTACATCAAGACATTTTTATTGTGTATTCAAGAGAAACTGGGTAATAGTTGTCTTGACCACCATGAATAAATTTCTTACCTTCGTGTTGGCGCATGCTTTCCCCTTCTTATAGTCCTTATGGCTGCCTCTTTTATCCAATTTGGCCCACAAGGCTTTGGCTTTCCAATAATTTAGCTTGGACTTGAGTTTGTGATAGAAAGAACGATAGTCCTTGGGCTTTAGTTCTAGGTAGTCACAGAGCTCTTGGAAAGCCTTGAGAGTCCCCTTGCAGGTTGAAGCCTGGACAAATCTGTCAAAGAGAACATGAGCCTGGTTCACCTTCTCATTCTTGCTTTCCTCCATGCTTCACACTTTGCAGCTGCCCTGAGGGGCAGCTGTTCTCTTCCAGTCTGCCAGATTTCCCGATGTTGCTCTGCTGAGCCACTTTCACCTCTGGCTTACAAGCATTATTAACCTATAAAATAAAAAGAAGAAAACGTAACTGAGCTTGTTGTTTTTTCTTTCCAAAATTTTGTCTAAGCCTGCTGAACTGAGAGCCCAGATTCTCAGTAACTAATAAAGCATCGGTCCTACATAAGTCAACTGATCAATACTCCGAGGAGTCCTGCCCAAGTTGACTAAGGAGGAGCCTTCCAAAGCTCACTGAGCCCCACAGCAGACAGTGAGACATCTTGCCTTTGTTAAATCACAAAACACTTTACCTGAGCCAGTCCCTAGAAAGTTTTATCAAAACTCATTTCACACAAACAGCAAAGAAATTACAAGTAAACTGGCAGATGTTATGTGATGTTTGGAAGCTAAGTAGAGGGGTTTTTTTAAAAAAAAAAAAATACTTACTAACAGAGGAGTTACTGTGATAACCAGATCACTGTGGTAACACCACAGCAATGGTTACGTGCTGGTCTTAAAAACACTACTACCACAAAGTACTTTAGGAGCTGGTATTCCACCAGTAAAGTAAGTTTTGGTTCCTTCATTCTAAAAGGACATGTGTCTTTGTTCATGATAAATAGAGAAGAGGAAAGAGGATGGCATAGCACAAGTTGGTATCTCTATCAGAGTCCTTGCAAACACTGCTTTTGTACAGTGACATAACAAACCCAGTGATGGCTACTGCAATCCTAGAAAGAAGTTAAACCTGCTAATAGCAATCAAATACTTAAGAAAAGATGTCAAGACTGGGGAAAAAAAAGCCTGTCTGTGTTGTGTCAAGCAGTATAAACATTTGCCTTACCTAGAGTCTATGCATATATTCCTGTTGGTACGTAAGGAGCATAAGAGTGAAATGTGGCTGATGCATGATCCTCATGAGACACTTCATTCCTCTATTCTGTGGTTTTCAACTTGTTTTGATAGGAAGGTCCCTATAAAATTTTAGGTGGTAGTTGGGGTCCTCAGCAGATTAAATATGCTAACAGGAGGTCTGCTACTCTTGGTTGCTTTTCTGGGATCCCTCAGAAGCAGCCTGCAGACCTACAGCATGCATTGTTTGGATCACAAATAGCAGATTTTGTTTAAAGAACAGATATCTTCTCTCCATCTCTCTCTTTCTGTTATGTATAATCAATCTCTTTCTTCCTTTTATACTTAATACTAAGTTCATACATATAACAGATTGCTCTCTAAGAAAGAATAGTTCTATTTGTCTTCAGATAGGAGGGCAGCATGGGAACATATGCAGGAACTACAGAAGTGAAAGCATTTCTGAGGTGCTTTTTGTCCTTTGTTTTTTTGCAAAGGGAATTAAGGTAAAAAAGGAAATATGTGGACTCGGATAAAACCTTTTAGATTCTCACCAGCTCTTTTCCTGCTTCCAGCAGACAGGAAGCCAAGCTAAACATTACAGCTCATGTCTCTTCCCTTCCCATATGACAATTCTGCAGCAGTTTATTTGGGCACTTCTGCATTTCACCCTAACATAGTATTTATTGTTTATGTTTAGAAATAGGAAAGGAGACCTGGAAACCTTTACATACAGCCACAAACTGGTATTAAAGATAAAGTTTCCTACAGAAGCCACCTTCAACAATGGGTTATACCAGAGAATGATTCTGACTTTATCAGGAAAACTGTCTTAGAGGACTCTACATATGAAGCTGTTTTTCTAACCGGCTGATAGTGATGCCATGTCCGTATCAGTACTGCTCACTAAGCAGGATGAAACTAACTGCTTTCCTGGTTCTTAATCCAACTTCACTGTTGTGAAGCTGGAAAAATGTTCCAGGCTTGCACCTGATTACCTTGCAGGGTAACCACTGCACAACTGCAGACACTGTGCTTTAAGCCTGTCTCTCCTCTTCTGTTCTCAAGAAGAATGTTATAAAAGAACTCCAACAAATCACCTCTTGCGCTGAAGGAGTAATTTCAGCATATTTGTGTAATGCAGATAATACAAAATACCTACAGTCTAAAGCCATATACCTCATTAATCAGCACAATGTTGCAAGTCGAATACTATGTTGTGCCATGTTTCCCCCACTTCTTGCACCTCCACTCTACCACCCAAACACTCACTTTAAACCAGCATTCAGGTGATTGACACTTCCTAAGAAAAAGCAATAGAAGTTATATGACCTAAATGAAGTGGCATGGCAATTTAAGTCTGTTAATCTGCAGTCCATTACTGATATATCCAGATGTAAGGACAATATAGGTTTCATTTCTCACTCGCAAGAGTGCTTCTATTATACTCTTCCACCACAGGAGTGAAGCAGCACTGATTCTGCACTGCTCAGAGAGATCCCAAAGTTAAAAATCCAACCTACTTTCATTCTAGGAACTTACTGCTTTGTGTTCAAGGTTTGCCAAGCCAGGAGACAAACCTGCAAAAGCAAGTCATTTTACACAGTGCAACCCAAGCGACACATTAATATAGCAGTTCTGTCGACATCCCATTTCATGCAGGCTGTGAAGTCAGTTATGCCCACAGGTCAAATACGGAGGCTTCAGTCACTGCAATTAGTCACTCCCAAGAACTCTGCATTCTTGATGTAAACACCCAAAGCCCTTGGAACCCGCGAGCAACACGTCAGAGATCATGGAAATTACAGGAGGCAAAGCAAGGGCAGGCAAGAATTATTTGCCAAGTTTCCAGGGTATTTGTATGCCTTGTTGGCTACTCTGCAAGTTTGCAGTATCCTGCATGTTTTGTCTCGAGGCAGCTGATTGCTGACTCAGAAGCTCTGTAAATTCCTTGGCTGAAGTGTTGGGAGAGAAAGACAAAGCCCGTGAAAAAATGCATGCAAGAACAGCGTTCGTGTTGCTATTTACAATAATAGCATGAGGTTGTCACTGACTCATGACTGCAAGTACGCTCAGGATCTCCAGCGCTTGCCCAGGACAAGAAAAACCAATGAAAAACAGAGACACAGGCAATGAATAATTCCAGGTGGTGGTTCCTTCCCACAGTCACAACGGATGCAGGAATATGAATATTTTACCAAATGCATATACAAGAAACAAAGTCCAGTGCTGTGCTTCTGTCAAATGCAAGAGATAAAAAGAGATTTTGCAAATCATACACAAAACAACTTTGGTTGTACAAATTCAAGTTCCTGCAGAAAGTGTTGCAAATGCAGGGCTCCTACATTCCAAGTAAATAAACCCCCATTATAGTAGTCACCCTCCCTACATTTTCCATCCCAATTTTGTTGAAAGTGCTCATTCAAGTAATGACTTGAGCCTGGAAAAGTAAAATATTATGGGACTGTATTTTCCAGCATTCTTCTCCATTTTTTTTTCCGGTAGAAACTATTGACTTAATTCCATCTAAATTCACAGATTGTTCTGTCTAGCTTAAAACAGCATTCTGAGTGAATAAAACATTTGCCAAAGTAACTGCCCAGCTCCACTTCAGAGTGCTGACTTTCTTTGAGCACAGTGTAAATACTTTCTTATATTTTGGTTATTTCCCAGTCAGCCAAACACCACAGATGTACCCTTGACAGATAAATTTCTGAGAAGTCAGAGATAACAAACTGCAGTACCATATGGAATCTGAAAGCAAGTTGGTCCATCAATCATAAAATTACTGATAGCTCTTCAATAGCCCCAGTTTCCATTGATTTCATCCTTTCCCTAAAATTTCCGGTTCCCCAACAACATTCCCTATGCCCTTGTCTCCCTTTCATGGCCCCTCAGCTTCTGCCTAAGCGAGCCTCAGGAACATGTTCTGGAAACTCTGAGATTACTGCAGTACCTAGGCAGCCAGTACACACTTGCAACTTGGCTAGCAAAAGCCTAAGCACAGATTATTGTTAAGCTTATACTGCAGACAGCGGAGACACCTATTTTTGTCTCTCTCCTCCACCCGGCCTCCACTTTTCTTGTAGGAAATCAATTACCTTTGAGACTTTTATTCCCCGTCAAATCTGGATGAAATTGTTCAAAAGTTATTAAGGATGAGCTGAAAAGCAGATGGACAAACGGCTCAATGCCGTAAGCCTTCCTGCTTTAGGCAACCACACTAAAAAAAAGTCTTTATTCCAACAAATGAAAAAGCTCTGTTTTCATTTCCAGGATTTGATTTATTTTACTTTGAGCTAAAACCAAAGAAATGGACTTTGATATAATATGTTCAAGACTTTCTAAGTGATCACGGGTATCAAAAAGTGCAGGTTTAGGGCAGCAGTAAGACTGTGAAACAGATGGTGAAAAGAGGACAATTTCGAGAAGAAAAGCTAAAGCCAGAACTGGCAATTATTTTAGCTCCATATTATGCAGACAAGAAATGAGAAAGCAGGAGGACAGAGGCGTGGTTGCCATTGTTTGCAGCTTCCCTTTTATACCAGATGGAAAAAAGGAATGTCAGCACTATCCACAGTATGTTTTAAGATGACATTTAGATCTGCTCCTGTTCATAGAATTCAAGACTCAAGCAAATATGCTAGCAAAAAGACGTTTGTGTTTTAATAGAATTATCAAAGCTGATTTAGTGGGCTTCTGCCCACGATATGGGAGTGAGTCTTTTAGGTCTCCACCTCTTTCCTGTCCACCTCCTTCCCAAGCTAGGATGAAAGTGGGAGAAAGATCAAAAATTAACTTGGTTGCGAATACAAGAGCCCATTCTTAAGGAGAAGATCAAAGTACCTATACAAACAGTTCACAGAATTCTCACATCAAGAAAAACTCAATCCAGTAAATGATTTTAAAAGAAATGCGAATTATATCCAAGAACATGGAAATACAAAAATACAGAAGTAGTTACGGATAATATTTTGGTTCCCAAATTCATATCAAGGTACTGAATAAAAATGCGTACATTGTTTGTTACTAAACATTTCTTAAGTGCCACTACATGAGTACTGAAAGCATTAAACCTACAAAATAAAACCTTTTATCTATATGAATTCAACAAACACTATTCTGCTGCTCTCATACACAACTTTGCTGAATGAACAGCAACATAAAGACAGAGGCCAAGAAACAGATCATCTTTCTGCTTTGGAAGAAAACAAAAATAAGTTTAACCATAGAAGAGGTAGTTGCCCCCTTATAAGATGATAAGGGAATAGAAGGCCATCTGGATAGCTGTCATATTCTAAGACAAGTTTCAAGAACCACTACCTTAAATGCCTGACACAGCCACGTACTAGGGAGATCCCTCATAGCACAAATATTCACATCAGGCAATTGGTAACCAATGCAGTGATCTCTTCTCACCTAGCACCAACTCACCAGCTGTGTGCTTGGGACGCTGGAGACATTCTTTACATCTTGGAACTGTCACCAAGCTATATGTAGAGAAGGCACAGCAAAAGAAAATTTATTTCTCAAAGAAGTAAATGTGCTTTTATTCCAATGGCAAAAAATACTGCATCCCACTAGAATCAAAACTCTCACAACAAAACATTTTGGAGTGAGGCCATTAACGCAGCAAGTCATATGAGCAACACTTCCCTTTACAGGCCTCCCAAATTCCAATGAGTGACGACAGCAAAGGCTCCATTTGTTATCTGGGTGGAAATCCATGCATCTCCCACAAATCCTCCCGAGAAAACACGAGTCCTCAAAACTCAAACCTGCCTGTTTCAATATAGGAACCCCTCAGTTTACAAGCATTTCCCATAAAGACCATAACCCATGCCTGTAGGCAGTCAGACCATGGGTATTTTCTGATGAGCAACACATATCCCACTTCTAATCTAAGTGTACAATCACTTCACACTAGCTGAAGGTGACTTCACTACCAGGCTGGAGCACATGGGGGCTTCTCAGTCCACCACTTACCAGGGCATAAAGGTTGAATGTCATTCCCTCATTTGAAGTGCTTTGAAGCTATTCATGATATTACATTTCAACATAGAAACCCACCCTAAAGTTAGTTCTTACCCAGTGTTACAAGCTGGACTTCACGAGACTTTTTCAAACACTATCAATAACCTGAGGAAAGCTCCTATATCAAAAAAAAAAAAAAAAAAAAAGAGGAAGAAAAGCCTCCAAGAAATGACTGAAATGACACTTTCACAAAACTTTACTTCTGTAACTCCAAATGGGGATAAAACAAAATCAGTCGCCTTTGCACAGCAAGACATACCAGCTTTTGACATCATATAGGACATGGATTGATTCACCATTCTGAGCCAATATGCTATGCCACAACAGAAGAAGATTTTCAGAAAAGCTTTACTGAACATTAGAGAACAAGAGCATTGTTCTGACCCAATTAGAAATTTTGAGCAGAACGAAGACTGGAGGCTACAGACACACTGTAACGAACCTCTGCAGCCCAGTGAGCCAAGTTCTCTGAGGCCTTCAGGTTCTACCAGCACACTGATCACCCCAAGCCATTCCACAACACAGTGAGAAAACAAATAGAGCCTATATATATATTAAAAAAAAAAAAAGGAGAGCGAGCACTCATAAAAGAAATTCTCTAACGAAACTCACATGAACACATTTTTTAAAATTTATATAAGTGAAGGCTTCTATCTGTCAGAACCTGGTACCAAAACACAGACTGCAATGATAACAAAAGTTAACTCAGGAAAGATAATCAAGAGGGACAAACAGATAGATACGACCATATGATCTGTAAGTAACAAAAGAAAAAAATTACCATTCTTTAAAGAGCACGTAAAATGGTTCACGAGATCTGAAAAGTGAAAAGGTCTAGCATCTAACGTACTACGTGCTCACCTTGTATTATGTGCACTTGTCTCCACTTATGTGCTTCAGTTCTCCCTTTTATTACCTCATTCTGCCTTACACAGGTCAAAGATTACTAGTCATATAGAATCACAGGGTCCAACTAGGCTGAACTTACCAAAGCCACCTTCATTTAGGTCATTAAGAGAAACATCCTAACACTTCAGAAGCCAACTCAAGGCTGATCATTTGTGCCAGCACTTATTCTAATCAAGGCAGATAGCTGCCTGGACTTTTAACTCCAAGGCTCACTCCTCAGTGGTTTGGTAAATACCAGACTCTCACAAAACAAAGAACAAATATTCCAGTTACAGACATTAAAAATGTACATGGGAAAGCAAGTTTTATTTGTGCTGCTTCCAACTCTCAGCTGTTATGGGTGTGGAAAAGAGACAGGCACTTTCTGGCAGTGGTGGTGAAGGGAGTTAGAAAACAGGATTAAAGATCCATAATTCTACCCTCCACACACACTCAACTAGCTAAGCCATCACAAATTGAGTACACTGCCCAGAGCAGTTCAAACAAATTATTTAATGGATATGTATCCTGTTTCTGTGGAGAAAGATTAAATATGAAAAGCAGAGGGGCTTAGACATTTCGAATTTTTTTTTCCCTAATGCAGATCTTGCAAGACTCTTTCGAGAGCCAAGAAATCTAAGTAAACAGACATTTGAATAAAAGACCCATAAAGATTTCTCCAACCCACAAACCACTTCATCTAGAGGCTGTTGAACTTTAAAAAGAAAACAAAACCCAAGTTTTATTCTAGGAAAAGTCCAGGAAGGGCTGGGACCATGCTACAACCCATGGATGCAACCTCAGCCTTTATAATTGTCAGGTAAAATGCACATGCAGAGCTCAAAAACCACCTAAAAAATTGGACCTTAACCCAGACCTCCAGAACCGAGACCTCCTTTTCCTTAACCAGAACAGTCTAACTAGGAACAGCATCTCGAGGACTCATCTGCAGATGAGGACCAGCACTTTATTCACTACCTGCCACATGCCTTCATTTGTCACTGGTAATATAACCAGCACTCTATAGCCCAGCTATCATACACCCCAATCTGCCACTGCCACCAACCCATGCATGGCCAACAGACCCAAGCTCCACCACAGCAGGCCGACTCCCTCAAGCTTCACTGCTGCCAAAAAAAAACCCATAGCGTGTTTATAACCCCTGATGGGTACACCCTACTCTTTTAGCTCAAATCACTACTCGCCTTCCTTTCTCCTTAAAAGTTCTGCATGAAAATGTATGCTGTGTAGTCTCTCTATATCTAAAACCAGAAATGGCAATGGCAAGGTACTTGATATAGGGTAGATGCAGCAGGCTGTTTCTTGATGCCCCACAGGCCTGTACTGTCCTCCCACATTAGTCAGTAGATTAGACCATAATACACAATTAAGCAATTTCATTTCATTTTGCAACGGCAGAGAATTACACACCTCAGCAAGAGCACTACTGACTGAATGGAGTTTGAACAGGACACAAAGCAGGATGTGAAGGGAACCAGGAAGAGACTGGTTTCCATCACGTTCTGAATTTTCTTTCATTTGGAATGACTGGCAGATTCAGGATGGAGCTACACCTCGTTTTCACGGTAGAACTTATTTGTCTAGGCTCTTAAGGCATGTGGCTTCTACATAACAGAAAAGATACTGAACATGTTCAATGGACACAACGTTAAATCCCAATTCATTAGGTCACAGGAAGAAAACAAACACAATAATCCTATAACTTTTATTTCATAAATTAGATCATTTAATTGAAGTCTATTCCACAGGACCCACAAACCTCTTCTATAACCTGTCTCAGCCTGAATTCCTGTAGACATGTTTTTATTCTCAAGGGCAGGAGGGAGGAGAATCCATCCTCGCCTTTCCTCAAAGCACTCTCTTACTATACTTACATCTTAGAGTTCTTAATTTGACAGTATCTTAAACTTAGCTTAGTATTAACCCTTGATAAATTTACTCACGTAAATTTTTCTTCTTCTAAAGATAAGAATACCCACCCTTTGCACTCTGGTATACTCCACGATCTTTAATAACAATAATAATTTTAAAAAACCAAAGCAAAATCCAACCCTTAGCAACTAAAACTTCACTGTGAGACTGTCAAATGACAACTGATCAAATCTAGCAGCTTAATGAAAATTCTTCTCTATTACACAATCCTGTGTGTCTAATGCTTCCCATCATTCATTTTCCTCATAGGTACAAGGAAAGCTTTTACCAGGAGACAGAAATATATTCTAAGCAAATAACCTGTTTAACATTTTTGCTAAATGACGACAACCAGGTAGAATAAAAAAGTTACATTTTCTCATGCTACAAAATATACCAAAACTTTGAAAAGGAATCCAGATTATAGGTAGGAGTATGCAAAAACAAAACTTGTAACATCGAACTTTCAACTCTGGACATAAGTTAATATCATTTGCACATACTGTTACATAGCTTAAAAATAGTAACCAGGGAGTATGTTCCCCACTTGGCTGGACATCCGACTCTTGGTAAATGCTGAAACATTTTCAATTGGCCAGATAGCTATTCCTCTCCAGCTGCCGAATGCACAGGAGATGCCTCTCTCAGCAAAGACCATGCCAAGCTCAATGCCTTAAGCGAATGAAAATCTGTTAGGAAATCAGTTACAGAGGAAAGAGGTGGAGGCAGTTTTGTGATTTACTCTGCCCTCCCTGAGGCTTTGGCAAGCAGTTTCTGAAATAAAATGGCAGTCATCACTTCCAGAGGCAGACATTACTACTCTGCTCAAATACAGCTGCACTGGTAGGGACATGAAAAGACATGGTACGAATTAGTCAGAGATTTAATCCAATCTAAGTGTAAGGATGCCATTCAGCAGAATTTGTTCCTAGTAGTGAGCACGCATAAAAGCTTCTCTCTTTGCCTTTCATCCTCAAGGACTTTTCTGTCTAGTCTTTTTAATTCCATCCTCCCCTGGATAAAGGCCATTCCTCTGCAAGGATATCTGGGGGTCTGAGGCAGCTATCCTTAGCTGAACCTGCCAGCTATCTGCCAGAGAAAGTTGTTCCATGAGAGGGCAAGAGCACCTCCTTCACTTAATACAGATCTGAAAGTCCCCACCAAGTGACCTACAATCACCTCTTGTGCAAGAGATCTACATGCATCTCTAATAGGTAAAGCTCTGTGAAACAGCTTCTGTCCAGCATGGTTCAACAGCCCCGAGGCACTGCTTTGCCACTATGCTGCTTGCAGGCTGGAATTTATCTCATAGGGCATTCCAAGATTTCCATGGGCAGATTCTAGACCTTGGTCTCAAAGTGAGTAATTTCCATAATCCCTTATTTCATGCCACCTTCCACCTGGTATTCAAGCACTAGCCAGAATGACTTTTTTTCAAAATGCTTTCAATGCAGCAAGAAGGGGCAAGATAGACTAGATATAACTTGTGACTTTCTCAGTGATAATACCAACAGGCTGTTGCTAGCCTATCTGAAGCAGGTAATAACTTCAGAATCAGACTAACAAGCTCTCTTTAAGAAGCAAAATACCAAAATTAAGAAATACTTTCTTCAACTTCATTCAACCACTGCTTTCAGGCTCAGTCAGCCAGCATGGCCTGGTAGCACAGCACAGCTCTGTAAACCAGGGATGACTAACAGCGGTAGCAGAACCATAGCATGACAGTAGTTGCTGTCCTGGAAATCTATATGGTGCTCCTGTGCAACAGGAACTTACGTTAACTGTAAGTTCCTCTCCAGAGAGAGCAACCTGGGGCCTTCAACACGTGGAAACTACCCTCCCTCCAGTTGCTCACTGGATTGAATACAATTTAGCATTCATATATTTACTATTTGTTTATGCTAGTAGAAGCAGATGCTGCTATTAAGAAGGCTTGTTTTTCTCCAATTTGAAGACTGAGAAATGTAAAGAATTTGTTCCTGATTATATTGGAAGCCACCAGTGAAATCCGTACGCCTACTCTCTCCACTCCCTCATTCTTCTCCATGCATACAACCCCAGAAATTCTCACAAGTAGCTTTTTCTCCATGGACCCAAGAAATCTGGCTAACTCTAATGAAAAATTTCCTATTCTGTGGGGTAGACTAGAAAACTCTTTGACATTCGGATTAGCAAATACTTGGAGTGGTCACAATGAAAAAGCAATGTTTGCTTTTAACCTTTAATTTCTGTAACAACTCTGGTTTTCTAGAATAGAATATTTCAGTTGGAAAGGACCTACAATGATCATCTAGTCCAACTGCCTGACAAATTCAGGGCTGACCAAAAGTTAATGGATGTTGTTAAGTCATTCTGAAAGCAAGATGGCTTATTTCCCTTCCCTGGCTGACACCACTGACTGGGTGTGCACCTTCTACGGTAACTGCTCAATTATGTTCTGTAACTATACAGGATAACTGGGGAATGCTCATTTGGAAGACCAAAAGGCCAACCGGAATCTGAGGCTGACAGAAATGGGCAATTTCCTAAGCCATATCATGCTGTGGCAACTGAGACTAGTAATGCTTTTTGTCCCATCCCTGTTATCACCTCAGAAGTTTCTTCCCGAACCCAGATGTTTTTATGATCAATAGCTTGCTTTTAATTTCCAGGCCAAGTTCACACCACCTTGTTTCTGTGATGATACTGACCTACGCATTAGTTTTCCCTCCCTTCCTACATATATTTAGACAGATGCCACATTCCATCTTCATTATACTGAGGTTAAATCAAGCTCTCCTAGTCTAAGATAGGCTCTCCCAATGAGAACTGTGTAGTTGTTGGGTTGGGGGGGGTGGGTGTTGTGTGTATGTAATCTTATGAAGGACTATAGCTGCACGGTACATTTGGCCAAATGAGTTCTCACAAGAGAAAGGCATAATAGGGTGCAAACTGCAGGGTATATATAGGTTGTATACACCCCTCTCCTGACAATTCTGGGATTGCTATGGCCTCTTCCACAACTACAACCCAGCTCTAGTATACATTTCAATGTACTCATTGATCACCAAGACTGCTGTTTCTCCTTTCTTGGTCATTTCCAAGTGAAAGGATGCCAGGCTGTCTCATTCTTGTTTTTACACTATTGAATTTAATTTCATTTGTATCACATAAGTTCTAGTACTTTCTACAGAATATCAATGTAAAGATCAAGTTAGTCTCAAAGGAGTGGCATCACATCCCTCATCCTCAGAGAACAGAAACAGTACCCTTTCCCCAAAAAACTAATTCCTTCCCCTTTTAAACACAATTTGGTATTTTCTGCTCCCAGGGAAAATGCTCTGAAGTGCAGTACTCTTCCCAAATCCAAGCCTCACTCATTTTCCCAACTGAACACCATCAGCTATAAATAGCCTTTCATGTATATGTGATGCAAGCATGATGAAGTAGAATATATGATGTCCCATACAGAGCTATCAATACTTCAAAGCACATCCATTAGCAGAGAAGTGGCTTGTGTTCACATCTCAGCAAGCTTCTTGTGGGTACTGCAGAGGCTTCAGGATATTGTGCTTCCTAGCAGAGAATCAAAATATCATACCTGGGAAACTGACTGACCTCAAGCACTAGAGCAACAGAAGTAGGATGAAACAGGATGCTGGGGCTAGCAGAAATCCATCTGATCAAATTGTGAAAGAAACAAATATGATATTTGGATGCAGTGGTCTCCGGAAAAGAGGTGCAATATTAATGCTGCTGGTCAGGAGATAAAGCTTCACATGGTGTAAGTGTATATGGTTCTGCCTCCCAGGGGCTGTTAGGCTAGTCAAACTAACAAAGAATTTGACATCAGCCCTTCCACTCTCCCCTACTTCTTGACTCATTTCTATCAACATAATAAATAGGGTAGAACACCTCTGATAGTGGCAAGTAGTAAAAATGTGTTAGGTTTTAGATTGAATTTCAGTGTTTGAAACCAGAGAAATCAGGTTCTATAGCACTCTCCCACAAGAAAAGCCCAAGGCAATTAAAGACTTACTCAGTTTATTAATAGAATACAGTTTTCTGAGACAGAAAAGGAACAGACCACATCCTAGGATTTGCCTCCATACTAGCCCAGTGCTTTGATATTACTGTACATATGTAGACATGACAATATATGCACAATTAATATGCCAAGCCAGAATCAAGTGATCTTAACTATGACTGCAAACATGTATGCATAGCAAAAGCGCTGTATTGAAGGTTTATAATGCTGTGCAAAATTATCAGCTTTCAAGGTCTTTAGCTGCACAAAGATGAATTTTCTGTCAAAGTAGCTGATACTGTAGCCATTTCTGTAACCGCCTGTCCTCTTACTGACGCATGTGTTGTTCAGGGTGGGAAAAAGTGCGAGGGAGGTGACCCTAGTCATTCGAAACTCCATTTCCTTGCCAGGATTCTTCCTCTATTTTAAAGAATCACAGCCTTGAAAGCTGAAGGCGGCAACAGACTTCCAGAATTTTGCCTATGTGCGTAGGGCTGAAAGAAACAGTGCTGTTAACAGAATGGCTGTTTAGAAAGACGGGAAAGAGGTTCATACAGTTTCAAGAAAACTCTGCTTTTGGTAGTGCACCAGGATACAGAAGCATTATAGTAAAAACTGCTGGTACACTCCTGCATGTTACTTCGGAAAATAAAATTTGAATGTTGTTTTCCCCCAAAGGCATAGATATGCTATGCCAAGAAATGCTTCAGGCAATTTATGCCACATCTGTGTCCCCACAGCTAATAAAGAAATGTAAGATGACTACAAGCTATGCAAGTACAATCAGTTCACCAAATTACATTAGAGAATTTGAGAGATTAGTATTCTTCTAGTGCTCCAAGCATGTATTATACTGCCCAGGAGTCCATTATCCCCAAAGAAGAAAAATTATTTAATGTGTCTTTGAATTGCTCTTAAAAATACCTAAACTACACCAACAGTGCAGTTGATTCAGGATTGCTCTAATCTGTGTGATCTTGAATTTTGAGTTTGGTTTTCCCTTTTCCATATATGCTATTTAAGAGTGACTTCACTTCCATTAGTCTCCTTGCTAACTCCTCAATCTGACAGTAATATAGCCATTAAGCAGATCAGTAGGGACCCATTTAACAGAAAGATCAGTATTTACAAGTCTATTACTTTCATCCAGAATTGTTGACACATTTATAAATGGCCATAGATTGAGACATCTTAGAGAAATAGAACAAAACAGCAGCGAGTTTACAGTATCTAGCTGTAGATAAATTTGAAGCTATGTCCTTGACAAGCATAATACAGTATTGTTCACTGGACACAAGAGATGGTCCCTTCTGTAGTTTGGATTGCTACCTGTTACAGTGCTTTCGAGTGCTGCTATGCCCATTATACTCACTACCTTTAGAGAAAACAGGCTGCCAGTATATTGTATGGAGGGCTCAAAGCTCATCTCTGTATAGACTGCAGGGTGTAATCCTAAAGTTACTCAACATTTAGGTATTTCAGTAACTCACAAGACACGCTGGAGAGAACACTAGTGGTATCCACACACTTCTCCATGTACTCCACGTAGCACTTACTGCCTCTGTGTGTCTGTACGTAAGCATTAGACTCCCACGTAGGTCCACTCCAGGGACCAAGGCAGTTCACTTTTAGCACAGAACTATTTATTAATTATACATGTTACATTAACATCAGCTTATATAAGCAAATTAATAGCAAGGTAACATCTAATCAAAATGGCCAACAAGATAGGTACCTTGCTATTATACGCTGTTTTCCCTTGAAGAATTTAAAGCAGCATAGGGAACCTGTGAGAAGTTGACAACACTACAACAGCTACTTGTAGCAAGGCAGAGGTGGATGCAATACATCTACAAACTCAACCCATTATCTAAGGTGGGTTTGTTTTTCACCTAATAACTAACCATCACACACCAACCTGTGTCCACAGCTATTTCAATTCTACCTCAGGTCAGCCCAACAAGTTTGGGTATAATTGTCACAGATCATGCTTCAAGGACAAATGACAATATGAAGTGAACAGGATCAGCTTTCCTTCCACAGAAAAGCAAAGATACTCTGTGGCTGGAGTGTCCAGGCAGGATGGCTCACTTGCTCAGCAGTCTTTTCTACAGACAGGATTTAGCATAGAAAAACTTCCAGCCTGCTCCTCTTCTAGCTTCCTTCACTGAACACAGTAAGTTAAAATCCATTCATAGAAAAACAATACATGTGCATGAAAATTAAAACTAGTCTGTCCCAACTAGGCTATGCTCAACAACATGAGTCAGTACTAAGTTGACCCTGACAGTATGATACTGAAGGCCTGCCATGCCATTAGATTTCCTCAGACCAGTATATTTGAGTGCATAAGGAGTAGGATCGTTTCTGGGGGAAAAGCATCCATGTTCCCTTTTCTCTTCTTGGTTAGGGAAGTTGATTTAGCTGTTGATTAGGTAAGCACACTGATGTACCCTGTTTAAAATGCTTATTTGAGGAGTGGGTCAAATTCAGAAATTGTGAATCACAGAACTGCAGAATAATTAAGGTTGGAAAGGACCTCTGGAGATTGCATAATTTGATCCCCCTGCTCAAAGCAGAATCAGCTAGAACAGGTTACCCAGGACTGTCCCCAGTCAGGTTTTGAGTATCTCCAAAGATGGAGTCACAAGGGATGCTTTAAACCTAACATAATATCCCTTGCAGCAGACCTGCATATTTAACCTCCAGGCAGATTAATTTTTATGTAACCAAGCAATACAAGAGAGGATAGATGCTTAAGTCTCAGCACACATCACCCTAAAAGGTAACCTCAAGAGAGCCAAAAGCAGCAAGTCACTTTTTCCCCTATATTCATGAAACTCATAAGGTCCTCAGATTTCCTTCTTACCTCAAAACAAAATGAAGTGTTTATTCCCAGGCCTCATGGAACATTAAACAAAAGAAAGCTTTACCCATGAAGATAACACATGAAACTACTCTCTGGGAGATGGGATTGTAGCTGTGAATCCCATCTCACATTCTACTTCCTAAACAGTGCAATACCCAGTCCAAGGGTTCAACTAAACTGCCTCCTCTCTCCTTGAGGATAGCTCTCAATGGTCAAGTTTGGTGACATCTGAATTTGCAGTAGTAAACAAGCTCTGGAAGAATCAGAAAAATAACACTGAAGAGAACTTCAAGAAATTATAATTTGGTCCAGATGTTGACACAGAACATGCAAGTTTCTTATGAGCTGCAGTATGAAAAAGGTACCTAGTGACATCAAAAAGAATATCCACACCTATTAGCAAAAAAAATAAAAATCCATGCTGCATTTTCCAAGGATAGAGTGTAATTCCTCGCAGTGGGGCCACAGGGAATAGCTATTCAGCTGGCAACTGAACCACGAGGTTTTAAATAGATAGTTCAAAGCCAGAGATTATTCTCTTATCCTGTGCTGTCAGTGTTACAAGGCTGTGAGGAAAGGTAATACTGATGTACAGAGAGGAAGCAAAAAATGTTTCACTTTAAAATTATCTACCTTTGCCTTTACAAAGCCATATTTTGGATTACTTGCAATGTGTCAATACGATTTAAAGCACTGTATATCTGTAGAATCCAAAGACCGACGGTCCAGTTTTAGTGCAATCAAGAGGCTTCAGTTCTTGCAGGGTTGTCATTTTGACATATGAAGAACCTGCTCATTAAAATAAGGTTCACCTCTCGGATGAGAAGTTGTTTCTAGTGTCAGTTCATGGTAGCTACTTACAAGTACTTGGGAAAACAAGTGATTTTGCCAAGGAAAAATGTAATTTATGGGGGAAGACAGGTTAAGAAACCAACAGAGTAGGCTGACCCTACAAATAGCTGATTTAGAAAAAAGTCTTGTTTAGTGGAAATCTATTACACACACGCATGTTGGACTGGAGAACTTCTAGCAGGTCAGCCTTCTTATGCCCAGGGTCCTTCCTCCTTTCCTCATCCCCTAATAGGAGGGTCTGGCAACAGGATTTGAGAAGATTATCAGGTCAAAGCTGGAAGTATGTTCCAGCCAGCAGTCTAAAAGTGAAGTTAATCATCTCAGCACCTTTAAAGGAGTAAGGTCTAGGAAAGACTGAGTGAGACTGCTTCTATTAATTGGCCTGAAACTAATTGCAAGCTAGGTAAATGCCAAGTCTGATCATATGGGCAAACAAGTCCTCAGCAATGGTTATTTGAGGCAACAGATGCTGGGCGATACAGAACATACTTCTTTACACTGTTCCACACACATCATTTCACCAGTCTCATCAGAATACTGAAGTCCTCCAGTCAGAGGTATATACTAAAAAGAACTTTTGCTTTAAAAACCCCCAAAGATAGTTTTCTAAATACACGTGCACAAATTATCTCCGCTCAAATCCTCCGGCAAGCAGGGAAAGCAGCACTAGGCCTTTTACAGGAGGAAAAACTTCAGTCTAGACTGAGAAAAGGTTTAGTCTAGACATGAAGGCCACAAGCACTGAAAAAGTGAAATCTTTTCTAATGTCATCAGTGCACAGGATCTGTGTCTCCCTTCTCACAGCAGGTAGGGGGCACTAGGCTAAATTCAGCTACCATATTACCACACGCTGTCACTGTGAAGACTTGTTCATAAACATATGAATTTATGCTGAAACTTGGAAGAAAATATCCCAAGCAACAACTCTTAGCCAAAACTTGTGTTATGGCACAACAGTTCAAGTCTTCAGCTTAAAGAGGCCAGCTGCTGCTTGTAAAAGTGTTCGCTGAGTTTCTTCTGCACTTGATACGTACATAGCCATCCTCCCCTTCGCATAAAAAGTCAGTCCTACTACAGAGACCCAGTTTTATAAACAAGCTTGTTCTCATTTAAAGAGAGAAATCTGCACATCTACAGTTCTGAAATTATCAAGTATTCCAGATTTTATGTGAAGTTTTTTCTTTATTGACCTGGCTCCTCAAGTAGTAAATAAAAAGCACATCTCAGATACATAATAGAGCTCTGCAAATTATTAAGCCCATTCCTGCTCCTACAATCCTTAAAATTCAACTCTTCAAGGCTCATTTCAACCACAAATCTTTGAATATGGCATGAGGATTTTGGAAGGAATAGAAATGCCTAATTTCAAAACTTGCTTCCTTACCATTGCTAAGATCAAATAAATTAATTACATCATTGCTTCTTTGAGGTCTCCATTTCACTGTTTCATGAAACAAAAAGGAGTGCAGAGTTGTTTAGACTTTATTAAAAAATACTAAAAAATTCATCCAAAGAGTTAAACATCTTGGCATATCTTGTAATACTTTACAGATCACTATAATGTGATGTTCAGTTTTGAGATAAGGTAACAAACATGGTTTTAGTTGTTTTGAAGCTTGAATCTGTCACAAACAGAATGAGCAGGAAAAAACACATGGCTGTTTATTTTTTTCTTTCTTTCTCTGTTTTTAGATCCTGCAGTGAAGTGGAAACCCTCCTAGAAAGGAGAGCAATTCCTTGCAGTACTATCTCTCCATTTCAGATTGCCAAGAACAGCACAGGGAACAGTTTTTAGGATGGGGACAAAGAAACCTTCCAAATTCAGCTGCTAGTTTTGTAAGTTGAAGGACAGTCTTCTCAGACTATTTCCGTCACCAGTAATTGCACTGGAATGGCACTAGAGATTCCAGAGGGAAAGCTCTGCTATCCATCACCAGCAAGTGAGCTACACTGAACTTTGTAAATGTATCTCAGAAGAATCAAATCTTATGCTTTTCCTACATTTATAGTACTGTGAGAAGAGAACAAGGAATACAGTCTATTAAGTATTTTTTAATGTCTTGATATGTTTTCACTCTAAATTTCAAAATTTATTCAGAGCACTGAAGTGTACATTTCTTAAAAATAAGCATTAAAAATCTAATCTCAGTCAAACATGACAAAGAGAAAATTCAGTACCTATATACAAACCAGAAGTGCTAACAGACATTTCTGCCTTCAAAAAAGGCCAGAGACAACATGCTTGCTCATCAAAACCAGTTCCTGAATTTTACAACTTTCTCTTCCAGTCCTGTGGTTTCACTGGGTTTATTAAAACATACACTCAGTATTATTAAGTACTTAACGATACTGCAGAAGAAGAACACCGCTTCTGTGGTCGGAAACCTAGCCACACAACCTTCCTGTTAATGCATGATTAGAAGCAATAACTAGCAGTAGATGCATCTAGGATCTCCATGAACACAGATCCATGCTTTGCTTAAACCTATTTAAGATATTTGTTTCATCCTACCATTGAAAGGTATTTGTTTCCCTTTCCCACTGATTTTGGAAATAAGAATGAGTTTCAACTGAAGACCACACTGCCACTATCCTTCCCTAACCAAAGGAACAAGAACAGCCTCTTCAGTCAGGCCAGGTTTTATCTGACTCCCCATATGACTGCGCAACTATCACAAGAGAAATGGAAGAGGAAAAAAAACCCACAAGGCATGTGGGGAAATGGGACCCATCCCTTGGGCAACAGTGAGATCTTCAGCTGGTTTATGCAAATCATGAGGAGACACCCTATGGATATTGCCTTAGGGAAGAGGCTGTAAAAAATATAATAATCTCCCTCATTTTTCAAAGTCAGTGAAAGTTGAAAAAAATAATTAAAAATCAACAAGGTCTTGGCAGAGAATATTTATGTCATTATTTTTAAAAATTCTGCAGTTCCAATCACCTCAGTATGACAACACGTCTTGAAAAAAGTTTCCTGGAGTTTGTTGGGGGGTGGGGGGGTTGGTTTGTTTTTTGGGTTTTTTTAGGGGTGGGGTTTTTTGTTGCAGTACTGCTAAGTTTAACTAGAAGTTGCATAAGCAAAGCCAAGAACATCCAGTCTGCTTGCTGTCAAAGAAAGAATATAAATGATTTGTCTAGATCTTCCCACTGAGTTTAGACCTTCTGGACACTTTAAAGAAACACATTTCATCTTGCTTACCCCTTTAAGAAAGGTTCCAATTCCTCTTTTAATATCCTCATATTTAACTTCAGTTTTAAGAACCTGTAGATTTATCACTGTCTTTTTCTTGTGCTCACAGCAGCTGCACACTAAGCAGAATTTTGTTCCAGGACTTTTTAGAGCTACAGCTAACTGGCTCCCAAAAAAATCTGAAGGAACATCAGTTAGGGCAATCCAAGGGGCTGCCACTAGGAACTGTGACAAAGCAGTAAAGAAAAGCTCATACCCACATCAGAAGTGCCGTGGAACGGAGTCAAACTGAATGTTTGCTCTATTATCAACTTGGCACACTCAAGGGAAGTTGTGGAAGTCTGTTGTTCAAGTCATTTAAAATTAGACTATTTAAGAAATAACAGGAGGAATAAGCCTTAACTGTCTAGATTATGATAATTATAATTTTGCAAGAAAAATAGACAAATATCCGCAGTTTTATTTTTGTGCAAGGGCAATAAGCTTGTGGGATGTAAATTACCGTAATGTTTGATGCTTAACGGTTTACACAGAACATTTGAACTGCAATATTGTCCACACTACCCATTAATGTTCTCAGAGCTCTAGAGTAGTTGGGTGCCTGACAAAATATATTTGTCACACTGAGTTCACAAGTCAGCACAAATACCTGAGACTTCCCCCAAGTGTCCCAAGTGATTCCCTCTCAAGCCTTTGTACACACAGCTATAGAGCATGACAGAAGACAATCTTTATCTTGTTAATTTGCGAATATTGACACAGGGAACATACAGTATCTGTGCCAACTGTTGGACATGTTTTCATGCACGATTTTCAGGAGAGGTAAGCACAGAAAAAAAGAGCAAGCATACAAAGGAGACTTACTTTCACAGACCATCTCTGGTGGCATACATTAATCAGGTGAAAAGTTCCTGAATGAACAGAATTGCTTTTCTAGCTTACAGTCAGAACTCTAGTAATTGATTATTTTATTTTATTGCAAGAGCTTGTGTCAGCACCACCCTCTGATAAAAAGAATATCTACCAACTGCCAAAATAACAGCTTTTTAAACTTAAAAGACATCAAAGTACATACTGTCAAACAAAATGATTCATAAATGTGTCCACCTACCATGTATTCAGAAGTCAGAAGATGCTGAAATCAAGGCTGTACCATACTACTCATTATGATCTGGTCTAACTGAACTAGCACAAACAGGTGTCCCACCTCTGCCAACACTTCCATCACTCAAAACCAGGAAACACAATCCAATATAGTTGTGGCACCAAGCAGCAATTCTCATGCAATCAACACAAGTTTACCATAGTCACAGTTCTGGGGTTTTTACATTTTATTTCAAGTTGTCTTTTGGCAGCCAAGAGCAGCAGTACGTGAAAATAGCTGTCCTGCCATACCTACCACTAAATCCCAGGAGCTGTCAAGCATTAATACATCTCACCTTAAGTCTATGAGACATGGCCACAGCCATTACTCACTCAAACATAACCACTGACTTTTGCGTACTTTTTGTTGTTGTTGTTCCCCACGTCCCTGCCAAGTTTAACATCCATGTTTTTATTTTATGTGACGACTGTCTGAACAGCTTTTCCAACAGGAACAGGACATTCAGGTACCCATTCAGAAGTTTCCCAAAGGGTCAACCACGTAAAATCTACACACTTCCAATGGGAATGTATTTGTTCTAAGCCAAGAATTAATTTGTCTGTAACAGATAAAGCTAACAATTTAATCAGAATGGTGTAGAGAAAGGTTATCGTAGCTGTTAAGATTTTCAGTGTGATCATTTGTATTCAGTACTAGTCACACAGTACCTAAGCAAAAAGCAAATTAGAGCTACTTATTCTTTTCAAGTGAAATGTAGATGTAATGCCGTATTTTTTTAGTCAGACCAGAAGAGACTTGAGGAATTTAAAAGTCACAGCTAAACAGCTATTTCTAACCACACGTTGAAAGTGGAGCAAGAATCATGAAACAGTTTTCAACAAAACTTGTAACTTTATTCAAGTAAGTGTACGGGTTTACTTGGAAAAGACAGAAGCACCTCCTATCAAGCATTTTTCTCACCTTCTTGTTCTCAGGTTGTACAGTGACTTAACTCTAAGACTTCTATGCAATTTTTGAATGAAGAATAAGCCTAAAGTATTTCTTCAGTGTTCAACATCAACACTTAAAAAAAACAGGTACAGGAATAGTATAATGGAAGTGTTTATAGGACCTTGCTATAGTGAGTTTTCACTAACTTCCAATTATAATTAAGAAAACTTTCAAAAGATCAAGCGTTAGGCTCTGGCTTATGTTCTATTTCAAGTGTGATCATCTGATTCTCTGAGAATTCAGAGCAACGGTCCACAAGCTTACATACTTTTTTCACACTAGAGAGTTTATTTCAACAAAGGAAAAAGTTGTGAGCTACTGATACAGCTTGAAAGGTCAAAAATCTTATCTCCATAAATCACCTTTATTCGGCTTTAAAACCTATCTGATTTACCATCTTCAGCCAGCAAGCTGCTCAAAGAGCGGAGTTCTAGAGCATGCCTACTCTCCTGGAGTATGTTTTGTTCAGGCAAATGTAAACCATCTGTGATGTTCTGTCTTTCATGGGGTGAAGTTGCACCACAAAGCAACTAAAGATAGCACAATGATTATATGTTTGCAAGGAAGCAGCTAATTAAGCTTTGCCTAAGCAGGCAGAAAGCAACCACAGCTTGAACAACTACAATTCCTACAATAGTTTTTAATTTTTTTTTCCAGAGCCAAAACGCATGGCCCAGATCTTCTAAAGGGTTATAACTCAGTTAGACAACACAGGTTAGACCCTATGTTTTTTTTCAAATCAGCAGGGTTTTTCATGTGGCATTATTAAATCTAAGTTACACTGGTAACAAGTGCACTCAAGATCCAGAAGGGAGATGTTTTAGAGAAATAGGAAGACAAGTTCAGTTGGAAACAAGTCTGTGGCCAGGAAAGCATATACTGTCCTAGCTCTAAAATCTATTTACTCACCTTCAAAGCAGCAAGATGAGAGATTACTGAAAAGTGCTGGCCAAGATTAAGCAACAATTAAATTTAATTTGTGTCATTCAGTCAGTGTTCGGCCCCAAGTCTCTACCCATTCCCAGTCCCTGTCTAATCCCCGCATCCTGCCACCTTGCCATCATTTTAAAGAAGAGCTACTGCAGCCTCCACAAAGCCTTCATTATGAAGAGGTCTGATTGCAACACATAATTTGTTCATTTCCAATCACCACTTGAATTCTCAACTGAGGCTGCCATCACTTAGGTGGTACAGTAAAGCAAGCTGCTCCAGCATTTTTGCTCCCTTACTTCACTATTCCTTTAGAACAAGAGTGCATATCCTGCTGGCTAACCTCCTGCTTTTCAGATTTGCACTCCAGGGAAACTGTTGCATTTCAATTATGCACACTTACATCACCACCTACCAATCAAGGCAGAACAGAGTTCAGTTCATCTATTAAACGATGTGCTCTGGCAGATAATGAAAGTAGTGCAGGTGTAAAGCAGGAATCTATCATCTGTGATTTTAAAGGGCAAGGGTAGATCAAGAGAAACAGCATGGAAGTATACGAGAAGTGAGCCACGAGACTCTTAGCTAAAGTTCTTTGAGCATATACAGACATTTTAGTGAACACTGAATACTATCACTTTTTTTTTCTTCCCATCACACACACATGGGGTGGGAGGCAGACAGAACCCTGGTGATGTGGCAGTTCATTTTCTCTTCTCTCCCTAGAGTAGATGATTTCATGTCAGGAGCGTATGTTTCAGAGTACACATTCATTTTAGTCAAAGAACATATCCAGAACTGTCATAAACTTTAAAAAAAGGAGCTCTGACCACAATGTGGCAAGATTGGGGTAGGAAGGGAGAAGAGACAAAGCAAATTTGTTTTGAGACCTATTTTAAATTCACATCTCCAGACAGAATAGCTTTTAGCATTGCTATCCTCAGTAAAAACCTTCAGGGCCAGTAGCTTTGTTGTTTTTTCCCTAAGGAAAAACTGGGTTTGCATGAATAGAGCTGTCTAGCTTGGCTTAGAGCATGCATGTATGGAGAGGTGGAGAAAGAGATGAGTGGGCTGGAGGAGACAAGAAAATTACAGTGCAAATGCCGTTTACAAACGCTGCACCACACTACAACAATCTCCTCAGCTGCTCAGGCAAATTGTTAAATTAAACCCCAAAGAGCAGCAGAGGAAGTGTGGTATCGCCTTCATCCTTCACTCAGAGGGCAGGCAGAACAGCAAGGATGTTCCACGCAAAGCTCTTAAGAGGACAACAGAGGAAGTCTTTCATTTTCCCTGGGAATTAATCACTTGGCCACTGACTACAGTGAAGGAAAATCAGCCTCAATCTCACCACAGCAGAACAGCACCTCTGATGAACAGTGTATACAAGTAAGAGCTAAGCAGGACTCTGAAAAATCTACTGGAACCAACAAAAAGGCAATTTGGTACACAGAAAAAGGTGACTGGAAGTCAAAAGGCACTCAAGGACTGCCTATTCTGACCATGAAAACATAGCTCTACTGGTGCCTAGCCTACCCAGCAACGTTATCATTATGGGTTTCTATTTTTATCTGGACAGTGAAAATGTAGATGATGTAGTTAGAAGCTTCTCACCACTTTACTGACTAGTTTTTCTTATTTGAAGTTCAGGAAGGAATGTATAAACACTCCATTTATCAGCCGTACAAGCATGAGTGCTCAATGCCTGTTACACCCTGTATGCCTACTTCATTTCTTTGGATTATCATTGACACCTGCTTAATTCTTTGACTCCAAGGTTATTTGCAAGTACCATTTATGGTAGTTTTGCAGAAACTCATGCCCTAAGAGCCTGACAGATTGCCAGCTCACTTCATTAAAAAACCTCCCGTGGTAACAGTTTTCTTCCACTGTTAACCAAGGCTGTGTTTGAACTGATGACCCTAAACCGAAGTGCTCCACATGTCAACTATCAGCTATACCAAGTCAGTCCGTAACCCATGAATATGGGGAATTCTTAAAATGGAGCCTTCTCTGTGGCAGTTGTTATTCCCCTAGAAAAATAGAAAAAGCTAGTAAAAGTGCTTTTACAGTCATCTTTAAGCCTCTAGAAGAGACACTCCTTTCTTCCTCTTGAATATTCAGAATTTTCTATTACCCCAGCACATTTTAGAACACATTCCCTAATCCTCTTGTTGACTGACAACTTCTCTTAAGATTTTATCTGCACCCTCTTGGGATTACTTACATGGTCAAACTCTGGTCTTCAAAAAGCTCGTAAAGTGAGGAATGAACAATAAGGAGGGGGGGAAATTAATTCAGCATCAGCCAGACAGAACAATTCTGGCTCTTAGGGTTGGGCAAGTCTTGGAAAGGAATACAAAACATCTTGTCATCATACTGCAGATCACCTGCCAAACAAACAAAAAAAACCCTAAAAAGCCCATGAAAAGACCACTCTCAGTCCCAGTTACCACCCTGACATGCAAAGGAACAGGCAACACCACAGAGCAGATAGCCTCCACCCTTGCTACAGCAACACAGTCTGCCAATGTGCCATTTATCAAGGCTCTGCAGCCATGTGAACTGGAAAGCAGTCCTCTTCAGACTTTTGCCAGCTGTCTCAGGTTAATACCAAACCCCCTGTTTGTTACAGACAGCCTGTGACAAGCTTTGCTACACAGAGAATGTGACTAAAAAGGTGCCATTTGAACACCTCGTCAACTTAATACTTCTGCTAGGTCTAGAGCAGCAGAATATTACAAGTCCGCTAATGGTAACTGCTTTCATTAGCCTTTTAATAATTTTTCCAAACAAGCATCTCTGATTTCTTCCTCACCATCTTCAAGCACAGGAATACACAGCTGCCTCACTGTTTTCTGAAGACTGCTTGGGGAGAAAGAAAAAAAAAATAATCCAAAAGGTTCTGCCAGCATAACACCAAGAGCACCCAAGTCTCAAGATATTTTGTGCACTCTGCTGTTCTCCAGGCTGAGCTTTTAGATACAGTATCTGGTCACAAGCTGAGCTTTACAAATGTATATGGTACATTTAGGCAGTCCTTTCCCTGGGAGTGCCAAACACAATAGGACCTGCGTCCATGATGGGGTTCCTAGAGGTTACCTCAATATACAAAAGCTTTCTCTTCTGCTGGTACCTCTTAGATGCATAGAGATGGTAAGCCTTGGGTGTTATAAAAGGGGGAAGCTACAATTAGCTTCATTCTTCTGTATTAAAGCTCTTAAGATGAATCATATTGCACAAGCACCTTTTTAACTGCTCTGATAAGAGGTCTCTCCAAGCAGTATTCACACGTGGACCTGCTCTTTCCAAAGCTGCTGTGTTACAAACCTTGAATTTGCTCTCTCCAGAGTTGATGTGTTACTAACCTTGACAGAATGAAACAAAGTGACGTAAAGCAAGCCTTTCAAGTCCAATTTCTGAAGCCATTTAGACACTGAAAACAAAACTGTTTGATCAGTGTACAGAAACAAGCAGACAGGAATGGCTTCGTCCTGAAAAGATCCTGAAGGGAGAAGGAAAACACTCACAGCGCAAAGATTTGTTTCACTACTGCTGCCTCAGGGACCTAAAGATGACTAGCACATGAGTACATCGCAATTTGTAGTACCTTACGTGCCCTTTTGAACAATTCTCAACCCGGGGGGGGGAAAAATGGCCTAAGGGGACAGAGGAGAAACTGCATGAATATTTATGCTCTTTAAGAACAATAATCTTCGCACCGAAATATGTTACATGTAAACAGCTTACTAAGAGTCAGATTTTAAGTATTCTATCATTCAGCCAAAATTTCTTGTTTAAAAACTATTACATGAATCACAACCTTAAAAAAACCTGTCAGCCTCCTGCTGAAAATAAGCAAAATATTAGTCCTTGAAATCTCACACAAGCAGTAAAGTATTTTTAGACCAAAGGATACTAAGTGAAGGTTATGAGAAGAGCAATGTTATTTGCAAATAAGCTCTTTGGAGCAGGAAACATCTGAATTTACGTCTGTTGCTGTTCAAAACAGGTTATCTGGCACTTCTAGCCAAAGGCATATTTTACACACACAAAGGTGCTGGTTTCTAGAAATAAAATAATATGCCACTCGGGCACCGGCAATAGGCACTGAGCCTCTAGAATAAAAAGACAATGACAGAAGACAGACTCTCCCCCTACCCAATTTGAAGTTCAGGACAATTTGGATGCTTTGAAGAGAGAAAGGGAAAGGAGGCTACACAGAAAATGAGAGGAAGCAAAAGGAAGGATAGCTCCTTTTCAACAACAGATATAGCCGCAATTTCAATTCACGTAATACAACCATGAAGATCACGTGAGCTCATCGTATATACCCCTCAGGACAGACTGGTGGGGCAGGAGGAAGGTGAAATCATATGGTTATACTGGACATACCTATTCCTCTTCCATCACACAGTCTATCAGGTGACCAGTGCCCTGCTTCTCACTAATGGCAGTACAAGTCAGGCGCACTCAGTATCTTGAATTATCAATTCCTGACATGTAACTCAACAGATGAGACTCAGATTTAAGGATGATGACTAGCCCTGGTGTATTATGGACAATTTGAGATTCAAGGAGTAAATATTATTCTCTTCCAGCTTCCAAATGAAATTTCAGCAGAGGAAAAGAAGCTGGTGTGAAAATGTGGAGTATGCAGGCCAGTCAAGGAAGAACAGGTTAGTACAAGAGCATCATGAAAATACCCTGTCAAAAACTTCCCTGTACAGGTCATATTTCTGGGCTTGTTCTTTTCTCCCTGACAAAAGCTATTCCACATAATTATTTTCACTTCATTGAAACATGTTTTTTGGGGGTGGAGGGGCAGCTATGAATATCAGAAGTACTTTTTTACGGGTAGGTGGATTCTGCCCCCCCCCATATATGCTCATTTTACAGGTTATGAAGCACATAAGCCTTTGAAAAGCAGTTATTTAAAGTTCCAGCCTTTTTTATTATTGTATTGTTCCCCACACATACCTCTTACACTGGCTACTTAAAAGGGATGAATACCAAATGCAGCAGCACTTCCAAGACTCAAGACCTTGCCAGATCAGAGTTCTTCATGCTTTATCACACACACTATGTCCCTCACATAAGCTTTTATGCAAGTTAAAGCCAGCTGCATTATTCTTTTAAACAATTATTATTTAAGAATTAAACATAGCGTTTGATGGTGTGTCTTGAGAAAGACATAACATTTGCAAGCAGTTTGCAGCCATTGTTCATTTGAGACAAATTTAACTTCTTTCAGCGTGTGATGGGATTCAGATTGCCATAGCTGCAGAGTCAAAGACTCAGGCTATCACTAATTATTTTGTATTTAAGCAGAAGTGGGGGTTACCATTTGAAGTCAGCACCCAGCTACCTGATCTAGTCCAGAATACGTCTAATGTATCACTAGCATAGAAATAAATTGGTGTTAGAGTGGACGTTGGTACCTGGTCACCATGAAACTCCTGAAGGGAGAAACTAAGCTGAAAGACAACAGTTCTGCTACATGACTTTCAGAAGCAGCTTAAGACTGTTCCCATCAATCAGGAGTATTTATATTTAAGGCTCAGCATTTTCTGCAGTACATTATCTCCACGCAACAGAAGAGCAGTTCTAGATCAACTACATCAGAGCTGGAACCAAACATTTTAGTCTTACATATACTCTCAAACAACCCAAAGATTAACTAATTTTAGCTTGTTTCTCTCCATTTGAGAACAGCCTGAAGTCGTGACTATGGAAGGCCAAACTTCCGAACCATCTTAAAGTTTCAAAGTTAACACACTTAGAAGAGATTTGTATTTTTTAAACAATTTTTTCAACAAGAGAGTTGACATCTCTTACAAATCTTTGTACCAGTGGTGGCTACCAAGCTCTGCAAGATGGAAAGAACACTGACAAATGTTAAAGTAATACAGCAGAAAAATGCATTATTCCATTTTCTGTTTTAACCTGCTTAAAAAGCCAATGTTTTCACATACAATTTGAGGTCTTTGGACACTGCTTGGCCAAAGAAATCAAGGTATTTCCAACAAAACAAAGCCTCCAGCCAGCCCCCACACTAACACACATGAAATACATCTCCATTAACCTTCTGCTAGCCTACAGGAATTGTGCTTTACTTTTATTTATTTATTTGTTTAAACTAAGTCAGGGATCAGAACAAGGACTTTGCTTGACTAATGGCATTCAATGTATACCTCCCTGAACTAGACAGGAAAGGAAAAGCTAGATCTTCAGCCATTCCCTAGATCAATGTGAGCCCAACTCCAACTGGGAAGGAAAAAAATAAGCCAGTGATCAGCAGACTTACTCAAGTTCTTCTAGAAGATGAGATCTGTTGGTACGCAGCTGCTGTGTGCCTAGCCTATCTTTTTTGGTGATGCTATAAATAAGCTTCTTTGGACAGCACAGCTGCTGTCCTCAGTTCTTCACGAACCAGTACAACTCCCAAACATTCCTCTCAATCAGGAAGCACCACAAGACCTTAATAGAAGGATGAAGCCCCACCTTATCTTAGCAGCCCAAGTAGAAGAGTGTAAAATAGTACAGTCTTTTCCATATTTCTACCTGCTTTAAGTCAAGGGAAGATGAGGGAGGCAATAACTCAGACTCTTCCTATACTTCAACACAGAAGTTATGAAAGATAATCTCCCTCCAGGGCTAAAAAACAACTAATTACAACCTTTAAAGAACTGTTCGCTAAAGATACAACCAGAGGAGGGATGCAACCAGAAGTTGCCTTAGCAATGAATAGATAAGGTGTTTGCAAACTTGCTTCATTATGTATTGAGTCGCTTAGGTAGTTTTACACCAAGAACATAGAGAATTAGCAGCTAGCAGGCCATGTCCAAGGGAAGACTTCAACTTCCATCCTATAAACCTCCATCAAACTGTGGATTAGCAGGCTCCTCTTACATAAGAAAATACTTTCAGTTAACAGTTGGTGAATGGCCTCTACTGTTAATATTTCTTTAAGACCCAAATGCCTGTGCTATGCATCTGCTAAATCTATTTGTGAAGTCTTATCAGAGACCAACCTCAGAGAGAACCATCTCTAGGTTTATTGTGTAAGCAAACAGAATTCAAATATTAGTCTCTGAGTAAAGTGCAAAACTATAAATTTGTTGTCCTAACTCCTGCCCAAACAGAATTGCTCTTCAAAAAGGAATTTCACTGTAGAGTCATCTCTGTGTCTATTCCACATCATCTTTACTTTGAAGAGTTAACAATTTATTCCATCTAACAAAGGCTTATCAAAAAATATTTCATTTCACATAAAACCACAAGTGAGGGCTGCCAAAGCAAAGCAAAGTCTAAGCCTCTGATCTGAAAGAGAATACCTTAAGATTCAAATGTGAACCGCTAGCACCAGTGCTGGAAAAATTAAGGGAGAAAGAACATCAGCACACAGACTATGAGAGGCAGGAGTTAAAAGCAAGAGCTTAAAGCTCTCTCCACCTTCAACCTGAAAGCAACCCTGGAATCCCTGTGACAGGAAAGTGATCTGGGACTTGTAAGCTCAATGTGCAAGACAGGGCTAGAACTATCTCAGCTCAAACAAACTGGAACAATGCAACCACTCTCCTTCCTTCCTCCCTCTCTCCTCAGTAAGCCTTCCCCATCTCCTGAACTGTAAGGAGGATAAGACTGTCAGTTCACTGGCAGCAATTGGCAGGATACCATCCCAGTCAGAGGAAATAGTGTAGAAATGGAACAGGCTGTATGCCTGAATATACCCCCATCAGAGACAGTTACTGCAAGACAGATCATCCAACTCTGCAGAAAGGTCCTCATATTTTTACACTATGAAAATCCCACTAGGAAGTCCAGAGACCTAGATAGATTGGTCAGAAGCATGACCAGCAGGTCAAGGAAGGTGATTCCCTTTACTTTGCTCTCATGAGACCCCACCTGGAGCACTGTATGCAGCTCTGGGGCCCCCAACATAAGAAGGACATGGAGCTGTTGGAGCAAGTCCAGAGGAGGGCCTAGAAGATGATCAGGAGCACAGGAGCACCTCTCCTGTGAAGACAGGCTGAGAGAGTTGGGGTTGTTCAGCCTGGAGAAGAGAAGGCTCCGGAGAGACCTTATTGTGGCGTTTAAATACATAAAGAGGCCTTATAAGTAAGATGGAGAAAGACTTTTTACTGAGGCCTGTTGTGACAGGACACAGGGTAACAGTTTTAAACTAAAAGAGGGTAGATTTAGATTAGATATTAGGAAGAAATTCTTTATTGCGAGGGTGGTGAAACACTGGAACAGGTTGCCCACAGAAGCTGTGGATGCCCCATCCCTGGAAGTGTTCAAGGCCAGGTTGGATGGGGCTTTGGGCAACCTGGTCTAGTTGAAGATGTCCCTGCCCATGACAGGGAGGTTGGAACTAGATTATCTTTAAGGTCCCTTCCAAATCATTCCTTGATTCATTCTATGATTCGATTTTTCCACTAGGTATCATCAGCAATATATTTCACTAACAAAGTGACTCCTAACAAAGCAGTCTGCCCCACAGAGTGTGGGGGACAAGAGCATACAAGAAGGTAGGAAAACTAGTTCCTGATCTTCTGCAGACCTATTCAATGTCTAGTCTGCATCGACAGGAAAGTTTCTCCTTAACAGGTCAGAGCAAGATATCCAAGGCAGCAAGGAAAACAAGCCAAGAATGTACCTGTGTCGGTCATCTTTTCTGTTATGATATTCAAATTATCGCATACACAAAAAACTTTGAGAGACCAATGTAAGCCTTTTACTAATTCAGAGTCCTGTTCTAAAGAGGGCTATGAAAACACTCCCAAGACTAAGTATTTATTTCAGGGCCCAAAATTTTTTCTAGAAATTGAGAAGTTTCTCAATTTACTTTCTAATTAACTAATCTGTCCAGACTCCCAGGTTTTCAAGGATTCAATATGGTTGAACTTCACTTCAAGCTTATCCTTGGATTTACCAACTTATTCCTTGAAAATAATCAGTCATGAGCAAAAAAAGAGTTTACATATCAAATTACACTAATCACATTAGCACAGCCACTGAATAATGTGACAGATGGCTAAAGCTATGACACAAAGGTATCTTTAGTTTTAAAAACTGATACCATGCTTTTGTAATTCTTAAGTAGTTACAATAACCAGTTTTAACTCAGTTTTTCTAAAATGCACATCTCATCTCTAACCATTTGGTTTTTAGATAGGCCTACAAAGCTGGTATTTTCAGAAGAGCCTAAAATATCTGACATCTAAATCCCACCAAGCCTCACCACAATGTCAATCCTGTTTTCCTGTTTTCTTTAGGCCCTCTAGGAAGTATACAAGAGGTATGCTTTGCCACAAAAAGGCAGCTGTTCCTGCTGTCACTGTGCCTAATTCTAGAAAGGCTACCTCAGAGACTGGGGGCACACCTAGAAGACAACCAGAACATCACATCCTCACCATTTAGGATGACACCAGTACACCTGATCTGTGTGAGAACTGGTTCCACCCACACAACCATCCACATTGCCAGAAACCTCCTTCACAGTAAGAATAACAAATTCATAACCAAGAACATTTGCCACAAATCCCAAATTAAATAAACACCCTCAGACAAGTTCTCCCATTTTGCTTATGCCCACCTGCCTCAGTCCATGCCATCAACCTTCCTTTCTTACTCCTATGGATGCCAATACAGATCTTCTCACTAGCAGTATAAATTCACTTGAACAGTTAAATGGCACTCTACTCAAGGGAAGAATACACATGCACAAACATGTTCTACGTGCACAGAACTCTCTGCAGCTAGTCTGTAGCACTTCAACACAGGGACACAAAGATATGGCTTTTCAAGAGCACTATCAGCCCTGTAACAAAGTCCAGGGCAAGCTGACAGCAGCTGGCGATAGAGCCAAGCCCTCTCCTAAAAACATCAACTCTATAGTTATCTTCCTCACACAGAGTGCTTTGCACTCTTCCAAACATGGAGCTTTCTTAACATGAGAGGAAAAAGGCAAAGAGAGCAAGATGCAAAGCAGCTGTTTTGGTTTATGGGCTGTGGCCCAGTATAGCAGATAGCCCTAGCACATAAGGTAACACCACAAATGTTAGAGCATTCCTTGGGGACAGAATGGGAAAAGGTTTGTTACTTGCACAGTCAGTGAGATGTTGCATTTCTACACCTCACTATGAACAACAAAAAGCAGTTGCACCCTTCTCATTTAGGGGGATAGCTGCAGAGAATTAGGCACATAAAAGTTTTCTTTAGGATTCACTTATTCTGTCCCTGCACATTCAAAACAATGCTTTTAATGCATGCTTGAAGCTTATTTCTCTTATTTATAATAAGGCTTGTAAACAAGTTCTATTTAGTCAGGATTTATACCACACATTATTGCTGAAAGTAATACTTAAAATCAGTTTTTAAAAAAGAGACTAGAATAGGGCTAATTTCAACAGGCCTGTCTTCAGCCAAGGGGCACAGTAACCTCACCAAGTCCGATGTGACTATTTGGTACCTCTACTTCTATTTCATAGGAGAACCAAATAGCACTGCAATAACTGCAGATCTGTGAGATGAAGAGTTCTCCTCAGCTATTAAGTCTGAGCTTCATAAGCAGAAGAGAACATAATGTTTCTACAAACCAGACTGCAACAACAGTGTGCAAGAAGCAGCTTCAGAGAATAACTCTGAACTGGCATGCATGCCTTAATACCTATTAAATTTCTTTAAATCCAGTGTGTTCTCTTGTTCTAGTAATGTTTATAAATGTCTTTTCAGCATAAGAGAAAAGCAGCTACACAACAAAAAAGATGAACATGACACATTGTCAAGCTGACAAAAATAAAACTGAAATTTCACTTGCTCTGTTAGCATAGCATACACTTTAGTTGAAACCTGTAAGCAGCAGAGCATTTTCAAGGAAACAAGATACTCAAGATAAATGCATTTGTTAAGTGTGCCAAAATGAATCTCAACTGCTTAACCATAACACAAGTAGTGAGCGTAAGTCTGGAAAAGAGTAAAATAAAGTTCAAACTGTAACTGTTGCTACCCATACACAAACACATGAAAAACAACTCAAAAGTCTTACTAACACAAACCGCAAGCACTGGGTATTGCTGCTCTGGACTCTGCAACAATAGTAGGAAATGGAAGTATCTTGTGTTTTTCAGTCAAAGCATACAAAATATGAACACACTATGAACACTAAGCATCTTTCAAGCAGCCTCCCTTCCACAGAAAGGCACAGGAAATTTTCAACTGTGATAAAACCTCCTGTGCCAAAGCTGTTTCACTAAGGACTAAGTGCAGCCCTCTTCTCTCACTGCCCAGGTCAGAACTTCTCCTTCCCCCCATCACAGAACTGGCACTTACAGGAAAAGCACAAAGTAAATAATTCACTGTCTGATAACCATTCCACAGAAAGGAAGCTGTCTAGTGCTTAAATTATTATGGTGGGGCTTTTCCTTCCCATTAACTAACCTTAGACATTCTCTCTGTATTTTCAAGTCTGACACTTCACTGCGGTCAGAGCCTTGGATTTCAGATCATGAATCTTGTTTTTCTGTGGAATGTACAGAATTCACAGCTCATTGTGGATACCAGAAAGAGAGAAGAAGCACAAAGTGGACATCTGCCCAGGGTACCAAAACAGCTTCAATGGATCATCTGAATCCTGGTTTGTGAGGAAGGCCACTTGGAAAGATACAACTATCAATGTAGTGTAATGAAACTGATCCTCTAGAGGAACCAGGAAGGTACCTTTTGCCCACAGATTCTGGTTGCAGCACTTTCTGGGCTTAGAGACTTCTATATCATTCCTGCATCAGAAAGCCCTAGGGACTACAACAGCAAAGGAACAAGACCCCATCAAATAGTGAGACAGCAGATTCTTGCTGCTTCTACTACACAGAGCAAAAGAGAATTGGGAAAGGTGCCTTTCACTTGTCCTTAACCAGAGATCTACAGTGCACAGGGAGGCTGAAGACGCAGCTCAATCACAAGAACAAATTTCTCCTAGGCCTCCAGTCAAGACACATAGTTCCAGCTTAGATTTGTGGCCTCTCTTCTAACTGCCGAGAAAGGAGGGAATTTCTGTTTTCAGGGGAGACCCTGGAGATAAGAGTCTGGAGAAAGGAAGACTTCCCTTGGGCAAGAAGGATCGGATTAGAGATCGTTTATGCAAACTCAATACCCACAAATCCATGGGCCCTAATGAGATGCACCCATGAGTGCTCAGGGAGCTGGCAGATGTTATTGGTATACCACCCTGCATCATCTTTGAAAGGTCATGGAGAACAGGAGAGGCACCTGAGAACTGGAGGAAAGCCAACATAACTCTGGTCTTCAAAAAAGGGCAAGAAGGAGGACAAAAGAAGCTACAGGCCACTCAGCCTCACCTCCATCCCTGGAAAGGTGATGGCACAGCTCATTCTGGATGTCATCTCTAAGCATGGGGAGGAAAGGAAGGTTATAATGAGTGGTCAACATGGATTCACCAAGGGGAAATCATGCTTGACCAATCTGATAGTCTTCTATGATGGCATGACTGGCTGGGTAAATGAGGGGAGAGCAGTGGATGTTGTCTACCTCAACTTCAGCAAGGCTTTTGACACTGTCTCCCATAACATCTTCATATGTAAGCCTAGAAAGCATGGGTCAGATGAGTGGACAGTGAGGTGGATTGAGAACTGGCTGAATGGCAGAGCTCAGAGGGTTGTGATAGCACAGACTCTAGTTGGAGGCCTGTAGGTAGCAGGGTCCAGTCTCATTCAACATCATATTCATCAACAACCTGGATGAATGGACAGAGAGTACCCTCAGCAAGGTTGCTGATAAACCAGAAGGCTGCACTGCCACTCAGCAAGACCTGGACAGGCTAGAGAGTTGGGCAGAGAGAAACCTAATGAAGTTCAACAAAGACAAGTGTAGGGTCCTCAACCTAGGGAGGAATAACACCATGCACCAGTACAGGTTAGGGGCTGACCTGCTGGAAAGCAGCTCTGCTGAGAAGGACCTGGGAGTCCTGGTGGACAACAAGCTTTCCATGAGCCAGCAGTGTGCACCTGTGGCCAAGAAGGCCCATGGTATCCTGGGGTGCATTAAGAGCATGGCCAGCAGGTCAAGGGACGTTATTCTCCCCCTCTACTCTGCCCTGGTGAGGCCACATCTGGAATATTGTGTCCAGTTCTGGGCTCCCCAGTTCAAGACAGACAGGGAACTACTGGAGAGAGTCCAGCAGAGGGCTACAAGGATGATTAGGGGACTGGAGCATCTCTCGTATGAGGAAAGGCTGAGAGCTGGGTCTGTTTAGCCTGGAGAAGAGAAGACTGAGAGGGGATCTTATGAGTGCTTATAAATATCTAAAGGGTGGATGTCAAGAGGATGGGGCCAGACTCTTCTTTATGGTGCCCAGTGACAGGACGAGGGGCAATGGGCACAAACGGGAACACAGGAAGTTCCATCTGAACATGAGGAAAAACTTCTTTACTCTGAGGATGACCAAGCACTGGAACAGGCTGCCCGGAGAGGTTGTGGAGCCTCCTTCTCTGGAGATACTCAAAACCCGCCTGGATGCGATCCTGTACAACCTGCTCTAGGTGAACCTGCTTTAGCAGGGGGGTTGGACTAGATGATCTCTAGAGGTCCCCTCCAACCCTTACCATTCTGTGATCCAGCAAGTCAGCCATTCAAAAAAACCCTACTCGGAATGTTTGTGAAACGTATCTCAGAAGAGACTGTGAAAGAACTAGCCAGATCAGGAAAAGGAACAAGTCATTTGCTTATGTAAGTGTTTTTAAAAGTCAGAACTGAGCCAAAAAAAGCCATCATACACACTTCCTTCAGCTGGCAAACTGCACATTTTCATATTTACCCCTTATGCTCCTAAGTAAAACAAGAAAACACAGTGATCAGTCTAGGAGTTGTGTCAAATTTTTATGTTTCATCACCAGTGCCGATACTGGAATCATATACTAATTACTCTTCTACAAAACCAGAAGTGAGTGCTTCTACATATACAGAAGAACCTCCCCCTCTCAACTGGAAGTGTTAAAAATAGTTGTAAAAATCTGGAGTCTTTCAAAAGTACAATAAAAATACAAATCAGGTTTACTGAAGTGAATAAGCTGACATTAGAAGACAGAAGCCACACAGAGCTGTTTTGCCTACTTTCTCTTCTGAAGACAGTAGGACCAACTACATTTTTTTCTTGTTACTCTGATGTTTTATCCCTATTAACATGCCAAGCAGAAGCAGGAAGCATTCTGCGAGTTTCTGTACATTAGACCTGGCAAACCGAGCTCCTTCTTTTCTATCCGTTAACTTGAAGCACACAGAGAAAGGTCTCTGAGATACTACCTAACAACTTGTGGAAGTACTTTCCATAAATTAATTTGCAAGCAAATAACTCAGTGTGACCAGAAAAAAAAGGCACACAGGAACAAACAGGAAAGAAAGCATCTGCAGTCATACTGGGTGATATTAAAAGAGTATACCCAAGGGCATAGCGATTTCAAGGGAGGAAATCCACCCATTGGGAAACATCACAGCTAGATGTAGCACACACTGTCTCATACCAGAAGCAGAATGTTACATATTGCAATATGTAGGACAGGATTACTCGCTGCCTTGCAAAAAGGGTGAGCATGTGCATATTGATCCTCAAATACCAACTCCAATTCAGTTAAAGTCTGAAATTCCCATTATTGGATTGCCTATTACTTCACTAGTTTCCACTGTACAAAACTGCTTGAGCACTGATCTTCCCTGCCTCTAGCTTTTTCATCTGTTGTAATAAAGACACCTTAAGAAACTAGCAGGTATAACTGCTAACAGAATTAGTACTGCACCAAAAACCGCTACACTGCGTATGTATTTCAACTGAGGAGACTGGCAAATTTATATGGAATTCAGGCACTGATTATGCATATAGCTAACATCTTAAAAAAAGAAAGTAGTTGGAAGGTTTGCAGGGAAGAATCCCAATATAATCCATACTCAGCACTCAAGATCTGTATGCATTACATTGACAAAGCTACTAAACAGAGTTACTGAAGACAGGAATGTTTCTTCCTTGGTTTTCTGAAAAAGAGCACTTAATGATACAAAATTACAGAAGGGAATAACTAATTAATAACTCAAGGCTGGCCCGAGGAATAGAAGGCTTCAGAGTTAGGTAGAAATATAAGCAACAGAAACTTTCAGACTAAAATGACAGAATAGACACTGAAACAACAGTTTTTAAAAAAGATACTGTGACTGTTAAAATGCAAAATAGGCTGCCTCCACTAAGTCAGTCCTCTGAAAAGGACAAACACCTTTTAAAAACTAAACTACCAAGAAAGAGACAATAAGAAGAGAACACTGTATTCCCGTTTCTCCAATTATCAAGACTCCATAGTAAAATCACAGAATTTACCTGATTCTGTGTTCTGTGCTCCTGTGAATCAGCAGTCTTTCGACATTTAAATCAGAATGATAGTTGCACCAACAAGAGTTATTTCAGAATCAAATACTGAGGCTCTTGCTACAACATAATTTTGCTAAAGGAACAGAAGTGGTTCATGGGAACTATCAGGTGTGATGGAAATTTCAGAAACACTACAGGTATCAAGGAAGGGCTTCAATAACACTGTAGGTAGGCAAATAAAACACACTATTAATTTTGGAAGCATTCTTGTAACTAAACCCCAAGCTTTAGCAGATCAGATTTTGTAATGTAACTATGAATCACCAATCTCTTTAAAAAAGCAAGCACGGAGGAAGGGTCACCTTTGGCACAGAACAGACTCAATGCATACATCCCTGGAAATAACTCCCAACATGCAGTCCAATGAAACTGCCAACTTCACTACCAGCCACTCAAATTCTAAATTGCAGAGTATATTAAAAAGGGTTGTCAGGTTCACTCTAACACCATTCAGTTTCCAGCCTATAATATTACTAGGCTTGCCTACTTGGTGATGTAAACAGTGTCACTCAGTGGTTCCCATTCAAAAAGTCACCAAAGACAGAAAGTAGGAGGTTTTTATTAAGATTTTCAGCAAGTGGTAGTCATGCTTAAAAAAATCCCTAGGGTTCATGACTCTTTTGGGAAGGGAAGAGAAAGTAAAAATTTTTATTTTGCTTTTTAATAGTGTTCTGCAAGTATGCATTTGTACACGCTGTATGTGCCAAGTGGCACAGTTACAAACTATCACAATTTTCCCAGGCCTGCACCTATTCACACCCACTCTGGTATCTTGCAAATCCATACCCATATACATATGTAAAAACAGATGCAGGGCTTCATTAGTATATTCATAAATATTCATTAGTTGCTATTCATGCCCACAAACACGTACATCACATCTGCAAGATAGTGAAAAGTTCCCTCTTACTGTACTGATCCCAGGAACAGGAAGATACCTAGATTCTTACCCTAAGCTTATGAAGGTCAACTACAATATGATAACACTGCATTTTATTTATCTCCCTTCAAAAACTGAAGGGGTACAAACTTTTATCTCTTTTATAAAATGGCCACAACAGCTAGAGATGAAAGAACTTCAGTGTAATGTTAGATCAATAGTATTTTCACCACTTTAAAAGGTAATGCTACTTTCCTAGATAAGAACAGGCTACAGACAGAAATCCTGCAATGCTGCAAATGCCTATCTAAACTGGAGAGCAAAGTACAGGAGAAAGAAAAGCAACTATCAAAATCATTCTCCTGTATACTCCACCCTGGTTCATAAGCAAGTTCTGTGAAACAGGAAAGACAGCTGGGTCCTTCCTTTCCAGTTCTACTTCCTTTCAATTTCTTTTTTAGGCTTTTTATAGCGAAGCAACATTCAGACCCGTCAAGGTTAGGACCTCTGATTTTTCACTAGCATTTATTTTAAGACTACACTGATTACACCTGGTTTACACTCCTCCTTCACAGAGAAGGCAGGGCATCTGCAGAGGTAAGAAACCTCCATCTCTGAAAGTGGCTGCTCATCTTTAAACGGTGAGACAAATCACCTCCTTTCATTCAAGTACAGTGAGGGTTTAAGTCAATTCCACTCAACCACTTCACGAACAAGCCTTGATAGATGGTCTGCCCCTACTTATTTTTATTTGAAAGCACCATCCTGAGGTCACACTACAGTAAAAGGTGCCCATTTGAATTAGCACAAAGCCCTTTGAAAGAATCATACAGAGGAGCTACACAGCTAGAAACATCTCAGTGCAACCCAAATGGGTACCTGGAATATCAAGCTGGAAACTAGCTTTACCCAAACAAAACATACAAAAAACCAAAAACCCACAACATAGTTTTTTTAGTGTTCCAACCATTTTACCAAGCTCCTAATCACCAATTAACAGGAAAATGCAGACATTTTGCCAATTATTAGAAGCCTTGAGTTTTTCCACATATTCAGTAGTAATTAAGAACGAGCAACCAGTATTATTCAGCTAGTACAAATATTATGAGGTCATGTACAGAAAGAGGTATTTTTCTTTATAAAACCAGTTGATAAAGGCAGAAGAAGTGACCATGTTCACAAGCACACCTGAAGAAGTTAGTTCACTGAGCTAAGAAGGAAAGCAGACAGCAGCTAACAGAACAACTTCGTTCTCTCAGAAGTACCACTCCATCTGTGCCTCAGTTGGGGCCCTAGAGATATAGAACATGGTCAGAACACAAGCCTAGGTACCAAAACCCTACACCAGAAAAATAAGAATAATGGTTCAACATAAACAGTGATTTTACGGCACCTCACCTAACCACTAGTTGTATTTTCTCTCCTTTATTAACTTGTGTCTGTTGCCTCTTTCTCTCACAGAAGCAATAGCCTTTTAACACTTCTCTTGAAAATGTTTCTCTCATTTCTCCACAGGTATCAAGTATGTCCTCCCAAACACAAGATCATCAAGCAACAGCTGTTCTTTGTCATTCACTGTGCTTCTTCCTCCCACACCCCAAGAAGCACTGACAGTAGCTCCATCTTCACTTAACCACCAAACCATCCCCACCTGACTAGTAATGCCATTACAACAGCTATGGGACTCCACAGTAAACTTGACCAGGTTCACTATCTTTTATTCCAACAAGGCTATTTTTAAACCCAGATCAGTTTTCTGATCGGACTCTTTATGCACCCCCAGACAGCTGTGCGACAAGAGGACACAGCACCCTAGGACCCCCCAAAAAAAACCAAAAAGCAGCTGGAGGTAGGGGCACTGCCCGAGACACTCCTAAAAATCCCCCCCCTTTGTAATTGTTTTCCTCTTGTATTTAGCTTTAATGATTGCTTCTATTGTTTCAGATCTGAAGAACCTGAAGGCCTTAAAGCCTGTCTATTTACTGAAAAGGGATGCACTTCACTGAACAATGTAGTTGTAAGAAAGCTGTATCTAAAGTCTGTTTAGAGAACAATGAACAGTTGTTTTGATTTAGAATCTTCAGATCTGTAACTTCACGACTGTCAATATTTAAACCAAGGGAAAAAAAACAACTCTCATAGCAAGCACTATATTCACTTTACCCCATTGGCTCTGCAGTAACAGAGCTTAGCTGCGAAAAGTCCTGGTTTTAATAATGCTGCCATACCAGGGAAAGGATCATCATTTTTATAAGTGAAAAGCACAAGTCAAGCAAGAAAGGAATTTTGTTTGTTTGTTTCTAGAGTTGCCTTTTTATTTAAGAAAACACAATGGAAAGCATAAAAAAATCTCAGAAGAATGAAGCAGACAACAGTGCCCTAAGGGAAAGGGAAGGAACACAGAGGCTGCACTCCAACAGCAGGCAAGAATTATTGGACTGTAGATCGTTAAGTGGTGCAGAGCCAAAGCCCCTCCAACCCAAAAGTATATATTTATATTTATACATGGGCTGTCTTCTCAATAGTTGCCATGCTACGGAATGCCTGCTAAGCATCTATTTCATCCTGTCCGTGGGGCTTTTTAAAGTCAATTTAAAACCCACAAAAAGAGATTCGGCACATATTTCAGGAGCCTGGGGACAGCAGCAGTTACAAGATCACATACAAAGGTGACAAGCAGAAGCTATCACACTTTCATTGAAAATGAAAATGGATCTCTGAACAGATGCAGGACATTTAAACTGCTCCCCCTAACAAAAGAGCCTCCCAGAAAATATTTTCCTAAATACCAGTCACACATGGATTTTTTCACTGGAGCAGACATTCAAGGTCACTCAACCCCCAAAATCATACTTTTTCCTCTAGCTGGTTTCTGTGGATCCTTAGACACAGGACCCTTAAAAGCTTTTTTTCTTTTCATAACATCATGTCCAAGCACTAACATCAAAGCCTGCTACATTTTGCAGGCTCTAGGATTTACCAATGCTTCTTCCTGTATTTACCCAAATTCTCAGTAACAGCGCAGCTATTTAACGGATTTCCCCACCAATCTTGGAACAACGCATGCCACGTACCAGATGTTCACTCACCCAGGAGTTCACAGTCTGACATCAGGGGAGAAAAAAGGTGGGCAACAGCTCTTAATTCTTCTGTGTGTGGCTGAACAGCGATCTCCCTCCTGTGTGCTGCATTCTGTATAGCCACTGCAGTGCTCAGAGCAAGGAGACTCGCAGGAGCAGCTGGAAAACAGCCTTGCATCTTTCAGGCTGAACACAGGTGTCCATCCCAGATTGAGGGTGGTTCTTTCACAGTAAACCTATCACCTGCAGCTCCCTTCACCAGAGGATGGGTCACAGTGACAAGTGGCCATTGGGAGGTGATAACTAGGGCAAGAGAGAATAATAAAGCCAGAAAAATTGTGCGCGCGTGTGTGTAGGAAGGGAAAAGAATAAGTGAAGCAAATAATGAGTGAAAGAATGGAGTCAGTATACAAAGAAAATAATTTACTGAACAGACAATTCGTGCTGCTGACCTCAGTTCATTCCTCCCCAAGTTTTAACTCCTTATGGTCAGGGCTTTCACAGCTCATTTCCACCACTAGCCTCCCATTACCATTCTAAAGATATAACAGCTAGATCCTGCAGGTGAGGACACACTCCGGCAATGGGCAGCTGCTCAGTTTCAATGCTCTATTAAGTTGTCACATATTAGAACATGCTTACCAAAAGCCTAGTCAGCCCATCATGTTTCCCCTCCTCCACCTCTAAAGAAAAGCCCCTTTGAACCCAGAGTTGAAGGGGTGAGAGGGGGGAGCTAGGATTCATATCTCCATCATTTTTAAGATATTCACAGAAAGAAGAATTTTTCTGCAGTACCTGAATATTATCAGGTTATAAAAAGTTAATGCCCGCCAAACATTCCTTTCCACAACAAGGACTGCTGTATGCAAGTTAATCTCAGACCCACGATCTTGTTCTTGCCACCTAAAGATTTTGCTGTCATAACTGATACTCCATAGACACTGCATGCATTTGTTGTGCCTAACTGTGGCATAAACTAATATTTCACAGCAATTTGTATTGTGCACAGCAGGAGCTATCCCATCAAATGGGAACACTAATATCTTTTGCGTTTTTACTTGGGGAAACAGAGGAATATATGTTTTTTTTAACTGAAAAAACATATCACATTTTAAGTCATTACTGCATTTGAGAACAGGATCACAGAATCTACTTGCCCCCAGATTCTCTGATCTTATTGCTCAGATTCCCCGATACTTATTAAGGATATTGCCTCCATATTGGAAGCTACACAATGAAGCAAGCAGCAAAACCCAGTAAAATTGTGCAATATGCAGTGTAACTTAACACTAAATGTCATGATTGTGTTACATAGCCTAGCATTTAATTTACAGCACTGAAAGAACCTTCTAGCCCATACACTGTAAAGAAACTTTTCTAAATAGAAGCCAAAGTGTCTAATTTTGTAGACAGGCTGAAGGCTGCTCCCATTCTTACGTCAGGTGTCGAAGGACTCCATTCGGTCAAGTCATAGGAATTAAAACTGAGCATTTGCAATTGCCATTGTAGCAAATGAAGCATAATTCTAGTAAATAAGTCAACCTAGCTCAAGCTAAGACAGCTGTTAGGACTAAGCTCAGCTACCCACTCTTGTGAATCATTTCCTGAATTGCCATAATTAGCACAGCATTGTAAGGCAATTCATCCTCAAATCCAACAGAATAAATTAACACTCATCTTAATTTACTATGTTAATCTCACAGCACTTTATTCCCAGTCCATTTCAGAGTCTTCCCTTCAAGATCCACCTCTGTTGTGACACCAACAGGAAAAGGAACTACTGAGACCAGCTAGCATGCAGGAGGCGCTGGCCTGCTTGGTCAAGTCTGACCTATGTATCTTGAACCTACTCAGCCATTTTGTCCTTTCCTTTCTTTTCACTACCCTTTCAGCTTTGTTGTACTTCATGTTTCTGAAATTCCTTGTTTTCTTAAAAGTCTAGAACCAAAGTACTACACCTGACAGCTGAATTCACCAGCAGACACTGACTGAGAAAGCATCATGCCTGTGAGAAAGCATCATGGTTTGCATGAATGCATAATAAAAAAATTCACCACCGTTGTCCTCTACCATCAAAAAAGCCTTGACTGCCTGGGATGTTTTCCAGTATCTTGGTTGATCCCTATAGCTTTATGAAACCTGTTAGCTTCTCTCACCGTTGGAGACCCAGACTTTCAATATTATAAACCTTGAGCTCATTGAGTTTGATGAAGCATAAAATAAGCAATAGTTTAACAGTCAAATGAACAAAGGGCCCTTTGTGATAGCTGAAGAGTACTGCAATAGAGCAGCAAAGGAATGAGGACTTGGAAAAGACAACCCCTTATATTTGGAGGTGACATTCTGCAACATTTGATTAATCTGATGATTTATCAATGAAATTATATGATTCCAAATGAATACAATAACTTTGTTAAGTGTAATTGTTGTACTGACACAACTCATCTGCAGACTTTAGATTAAGAAAGAAAATGATAAAAAGTAGAACCGCTACAATGCTGCAGGAGTACAACACGATAAGGAAATCTGACCTCTTGAAAAACATTTTCTTTCAAATTTTCTGGCAGAGGGTAAACAGTAAAGTCCCCAGGTTTTTGGCACAAAGAAAGACTTACAAAATGCTTCTCATCAAAAAAGTAAAGTTATTTTGTTTGTGTAATAGCACCTCATTTTGCTCCATGGGAGCTACAGTTCCAAGATGACCACCTCAAGATGCAGCCCATCTTAAGACAGCAGAATTCAAAGGTGAAAGGAAAATAAGTCATCTTTTTATAGCACAGAATGAAGGCTAGTGCACAGCAGTTCCTGAAATAAAACAGTTGTTTTTGACAATATTTCAGTTTGGAAATGTCCACAATTTAAACTAGAGTAAAGGAGTTTTGAGGAAGAAAATTATGAAGTCATCTTCTAGAACACAGTTTCACCAACACTTTCAGCTAGCCTTAGAGAACAGGAGAAACAAATATATTTTTTCAATCTATCCTTTTAGAGGATTGCTAAACATTGTCATTCCTTCTATCTTAACACTGCAGCATTTTAGAAGACTGTTGCTTCAGTAACTATTTAAAAATAAACTCTCCAGAGAGCACACAGCACTAAAAACAAGCCTCTCCAGACTGATGATCTAGACAACTGTCCACAAAAGGGCACATTAGCAGAATTCTCCTATAGAGGAAGCAAACATCTCAAGTGACACTCTCCAAGCAATTTAGCTCTTTTAGATCACAGCTGAAACTATACAATTTCTAAATTAAAATTAACCGATTCCCATCCAAGGAAATAATACAGCAAACTGCACAGCTAATGCAGCCCACGAGACACGCCCTGGATGCATTCTGTGTTCCTACTGTCTCCCCCTGTTAAGAACAGGCTTATGGCTATTGCTAACAACATTCAGTAGTCCTTCTTCCATGCACCAAAGAAGGGTAGGACAGTAGGAGGGACAAAAAGAAAATGCCCGTGGAGAACATGAAACAGAAGAAGAGGGCAGTAGATTAAAAGAAGGAAAACATGTAGGAGGAGGAAACCAGAAGGAACACTGAATAACAAACCTGAACAGCGCACTCTGCTCTCTAAAGACACCCAAAAAGCCAGGCACCATGCCCTGAGATGCAAGGATAAGATACCAGAAACACACTCCACTGTTGCTGGGATGCCAGACTCCCTCCCCAGTGCTACTGAAGTTCAGTCTGACCACGGCCAGAAGAAGGTTCTGCATCTTGGAGAGGCACTGGGTAGGAAGGGTACAAAAAGAGATGGGAGGGAAAAGTACAGTCAAAAACCAAACAAACAGGCCTGGAGGAGATGAGAGAAGGGCTACACGTTGTACACACAGCATATTCATCAACGAAGATGTCCCTCCTGTACAAGAGGGAACATGAATCAGGAGACTCCTTTCTCCCCTCATGAACCACACTGTGGATACAATCCTTCATACAGTTATGGTCATGAGTGCATCAGTAGACTGCGGAACTGGCTCAGCATACAAGCTGGCCACCTGGAATACCTTATCCATCCTCTGATTTTAGTAAGTTCCATCACTTACTGTCTGGGTAGGATATGAGACCGGAGAAACAGGAATAAGTATGGTATGAGAGCAGAGAGGTGTCCGAGTTCAGAAGCCAAATCCACCCAATGTCATGAAGCCTGACCACATTGAATGGAGCTAGAGATGAGGGATGATGTGCCCTGTATGCAAACCGGTTATTCCAAGACAAGAGGTTCCCAGATGACACAAATACATACCTCTCAGACACATACCTCCTCATAAGCCCACAGAGTTTATATTTTGCAGCTTTAGAAGTGTTCCACTGAATGATTTGAAGGTTGGTTCACATCCTGAAATAAATCCACTGTCAAATAATATTCTATTCAATATGCTGAACTCAAAAGTTCCCAGCATTTGCCATTCTAAATGTCAGCAGAAAAATCATATCTGCTTTCTTCCACTCTCATCTGCCTTATTTGAGAAAAAAAAAAAAAATCTTAGAGCAGGGACTTCTTTACTAGGTTTTAATACAATATTTGGCACAGCAGAGTCCTGGGTGGGTCTCCAGGCATGTGTAATGCAACAGGCATTATATGTAATGCAAAAGCAACAAGAAAAGTATAACATACAATGACGGACTCAGCTGTAGCCCATCTGTCTTTTCTCTCTGAGGGAACACTGAATACCATCACTGTGGAGAATTATTAGTGAATATCTGCTACTGATGCTGTCACCTTCTGGATAACTCCTCCATTTTCACATTTACAACCCCCCCTCTTTATGAAGTACTGGAAGCAGACCAGATATCACTGACACTCAGCCTTTTCTTATATTTCCTGGATGTGTAAGCAGTTCTACTCTCCCCGGAAAGTCCGCAGTATGTTTAGACTCTGTTTATAAGTAGCAAGACAAATGACACTTATGAGATCTAGAAGAAACTTGAAATACCAGGTGCGAGACACTGGCCCTTCCTAGGCTCACCAAGGAAACTGTACACAAAGGTTAACTCCAAACCAGTCTTTCTTTACAATCCATGTGGAAAGAGGCACAGCTCTAGAGAATTCTGAATGGGAGCCTCACTTAATTAGTGATTTAGCATGACATCATCAAAAGCATGCCATGCTCCCCAAAACTGTTTACCCTTCCTGACACAGTCTAATCTGGCTTTTCTTTCTCAAAATGAGCAGAACTGTTTATAGCAGATGGAATACCATACACAATGTACACAGACTGTTGTTAAAGAAATACCTTTCTCCTACAAAAAAAAAAAAAAAGATTAGTGAAACATTCTTGGATTTGACTGTTTAAAGCAGAACTCCTAGGCAAACACCTGCCTCCATTCCTCATTTCTGTGAGGATCACCACACAACAGAGGAGATGAGAAAGTCTACTGTCCTCCCCTTCCTTTCTTCAGTCAAATAACCATAATGTTGCAAGTGTTGGAGGGTGCTTCTCAACACGAGATCCAGAGTAGTCTATTACATGGGTATCACTGGCTGGATATCAATTCGGTTTGTGCTCTTTAACTGGTTTTGAGCCAAATCTGGTTTCTTGTTGCCTTGAGATTCATTTCTTTAATGAACTCTGAAAAAACATAAGCAAGTGTTAAATGGTGCAAATCACTACAAGTTGTAGTATCTCACAAAAACGGAGAAGAGTTTATACTATCCTTTTCATGAAACCCAACAAGAAAAGACCCCCTGCCTGTTTTGTTTGTTTTTTTGTTTTTGGGTTTTGGGGGTTTTTTTGTTTGGTTTTGGTTTGTTTTTTTTTTTTTTTTTTTTTTTTTTTTACACTTGTGCAAGTATACACAGCATATTTAGAAAGACTAAGAAGGGCAAGAAGGGCCTCCTAACCATCCCACTAAACCAAGGCAGTTCCACCATGGCCATGAAGAGATAGAAATGTTAGATAGGACTCACATGGCCACAAGCACTTTTACTTGCACGGTAAGATAAGATAAGATACGATCCCACAAAAACGCTGCTGTTCTGCCTACATTTTAACTTCCAGTGAGAAGTCTCCCTACAGCCTCAGGGTAAAGAAATCTTAATAATTTAAACTTATGCTATCCATTAAGTCACTTTAGTTCATAAGTTACTTAAAAGAGTAGAAGATTATACCCTAAGACTTCCTCAGATGTGCCATCCAAAGTTCATTGAAAAGCATCTTGCAGCCATGACGATAAAGGACATAACTAAGTAAAGCTTGAAAGGAAGATATTTATTAAAAGTCTTCAGTGCACTGAAACGTCCTCTTCCCTCAACCACATGAGCTCCCAGCAAGCCTTGCCTCACTTCAAAGCACTGCAGATTCAGAGGAATTATTTCCAAACAGCAGGATGGAAAGCAGTAATACTGAACAATTTTCCTGCTGGCCAAAGAGGAAGTTGATGCAGTAAGTGGGTTATTTCCCAGATTTTAAGCTGTACAACTGGAATCCTAATGCAGGCAAACACAGCAAAATATTCATACCATAAGACAAATATTCCTGGACTGACATTAGAAACTGTCAGCACAGAAAACTGCAAGATTTTACCTTTGTTCTTTATCCTACAATAATGTTTGAGATCACCAGTCTAAACCAGAACTCCAGTACGTAGTCTGCTACATAGCAGCAGAACAAGAGAACATGCCTCTTGCACACAGAGGCTCCAACTCAAGGCATGAGAGGATTGCTGGACAAGTGAATCCAAAGAAAGAAGAGAGCATAAAGGAAAAAACACTCAAAGATAAGCAGTGGCCTCCTCAGTCTACTGCCGGGCTGTTCTGGTTTAGTCAGCTCATGGCAGGGAAGGGCAGAACCTCTCTGAACTTCTGAGGTTCTTAGAACCTCTCTGAACTTCTGAAGGCAGAAGATGAGGTAGCTCTGCACATGTTTATGGGACTTTTCTTCATGATGGGTGAAAAGCATCTGTCTGCCGCTACTTTTTCAGGATGAGCAAGGTAAAGAAAGACTACAAGGCTTTAGTGAATGCCTAAAAGCTAGCAGCATTAACAGGTGGGACTACACGTCAAATTTTCCACGATATACCACTCTAGATGACAGTCAAAAAGGACCAAGAAGAAAATTAGCTTACGTGTGTAGTTGTAGGACCTCACATAGGAATGATTTGCTAACAGTCTTAATGGCAGACACAAAAAGCCACTTTCAGTAAAAATGGTCATTGTTTTGAACAGTTGAGTGTCAAAAAGAAATCCAGACACAAAGCAAGGGCAGCCTAGACTAGTTTTAACCATGTGGCTAGACACAAAAGATCATATCTCAAAGACATTGTGGAGAAAGAATGAAAAAGGTTAACATATAACCCAGATAAAGATCTGGGGAGAAGACAGGCTGAGAGAGACAGGAATGTAGTAAAAAGGTTTTCCTCACAATTGCCATAGCTTTCTTCAGTGCCCCTTCTCAAAAATGAAATGCAGTTTCTCATGTTGTCTACTGCAAAAACTACAGTTGCAGAAGAGTTGATCTCTACTGGAGCAATCAGGTTTCTGTCATCTTCAGCAAGAAGCTATGTTGCTACTGCACACCTTTAGCAGAAAAGTTATGAACTTCGCTTAGGAAGTGTGGGATGAAGAAGGTTTCTCTTTCCTGAAACTGAAAGAATTCTATTGTTAATTTACTGCTGTCTATAAAGAGCAAGAACTTGCATTTCCTTTCCTAGTCTCACTGAATACTTTTGAATTGAGTCAATTTCAAACCTCAGAAGAGAAAGAAAATATCCTTCAGTTTCCTCTTGCTACCAAGCCAAATAACTGCTGCTTGATTAAATTTTAAAAGAAAAAGGGCAGAAGTGGGTGTCAGAAGAGAGGCTGCCCACACAGGTGAGCAGCCTTCCTTTCCTTAAATTGTTTCCTGTATATGGGCACTGAATTTCTATCACAAGCCACTCCATATATGAAGAGCATCATAGTGCCTCTTCAAATCAAGATACAATAGAGGCAGGAGAACAAGAGCAGCTATGATTCATGTCAGTTTACAGTTTATACAAAGAAACCCTATCAACTACCTGCTCCAACCACTTCAAAATTAGGAGACTGCAGGAACAGACAACAAATAATTCAGTGACTGTGTGCCCCACTCAGTTGGAATCCAAACATTTTCACACCATGCACAAATACCGTCAATGTACAGATCTCATTCCTCGGAGTGTGTTCTTGGGTTCTCCCAGATGCACTTTTCCCTTTCTCCCTCTCCCCTGTGTAATTACAACAGAAGATGTCATGCATCTGGGGGAGGGAGGGGGAGAAAAAAGGAAGGAAAGGGTGGTGATTTGATGTGCCTATGCTAGCTTACCTCTTGCTCTGTCTCCACTGTTTTGGGCTCCCCTCCTAGTAAATAAACAGTGCCTGCCTCTTGTATCTTATCACATAATTTCCAAATAGCAGCATGAATCCCAGTCGGTATCATTGCTGCTTTATTTCCACCTATCAAATTACGAACAGCATCTCTGTAGCTGACATCTCAGTTACACCCTGCTAGTTTGCAAGGCTAAGGTCAGTTCTAGGCGCTGGTGCTGCTGGGAGACCTACGAAGATGCAAGCCAGGCTCACCTCATGGAGCTCATGTAAAAAGCCACTTCCTGAATTTACCAGTGGGAACTTCCCCTTACTCCCCTTTTTAAATGAAAGGTGAGATTATCCTTGGCATCCGCTATAGTAAAAGCACTCGCCCAGGAAAACTCTCTCGGACCACATTAGCACTAGGAATATCGCAACAGCATTAGAACAGTTGTATAGTACATTGGCAAACCTGCATTTCACACCCATACATTAACAACAGACCACAGTGTTAAGCCCAAATAGCACACACATGCTTTACTTGTATAACTGAACCTGTGCAAGCACCTTACATACAACAGATCATATCCCTGATCGCCAGCTGCACTGATGGAAGATTTTAGCATAGCCCTAGCCTCAGCCATAAGCAAAAGGATTTTTCCACCCTAGGCTGTTAAGATGTACATCAACTGGCAGAGAACAGATACCTAAAACATCAGGACTGGGCTGGAAGCTGCATGGCAGAAACAAGTCTTGACCAACCTGTTACCACAGCTGCCTAAGCCTTCTCTACAGTAATAGCACAAAAGCCGTAACACCGAAGAAAGTCTGCTGTTGCTCTCACAGGCAATTTCCTGTGACACCATCAAGAGAGAGTGGAAGTTTTCTGTCTCTACCAAAGACAGACAGCAGCAGCACAGACAGTTCTCCCTCTCCCTTCACCTAGGGCTACCCCAAATACTACTCTAAGATTACATTGGTAAGACAGCCCTTGTGTTTGCAAGGGAGGAAAAAAAATCAAACACTAATCCATTCATGGATTACTTAAGTGACTGAGAAGTCATTTGGAAATCCTGCAAGATGAGGGGAACACATCCAACTAAGGACCAATTCTGTCTCAGCTTTCTTCAAAAGAAACATGTCATCAGCTCTCCATTACCATGTGTACAACAAGAATTCAAGTTCTCTCATGGAAAAGTAACAGTGCTGTCATCTTTATCAAAGGAGACCTACACCTGCAAAATAACTAAGATTTCTCATGTGAAGCATGTTTGCAGGATATTTGAAACCCAGAGAGGCAAAAAAACTTAGAATAAAAATGTCATCCCGACCTCAACCAGCTGTGTTTAGGTTTATACCAGGAATATACGGTCACATACTATTTAAAGATCCTTTCTTAACACAGAGGATCATTCAGGAACAAGATTTGCGTTCAAGTTTATTGAAAATTGAAATTCAGACACATGTAATTAATAACCAGCATAACTATTAGTTATTTATTTCTGCACAAATACTTAAGAATAACTATTATAAGAAAATTCTTTATGGCTGTCCTGTAACATTTAAGAGGAGTTCCCCTGTCTGTTAATTTAAGAACTAAAGGATTTCCAACTTCACCAACTAGCTATAAGGTGTACCATCCAACTGTAATTTAAGATATGAATGAATACAAGCCTAGTACATCTAGTTATATCTACCTCTGTTCTTGGACACAAGGACTTCAGCAAACTGCAAGCTAAACACAAACATACCTGGTTTTTTAACTGCAGTGTGACTTTTTAATTTTCAGCTGCAGATTAACGTGTAGTGGACTTTTGGCTGGTTTAAAGGGACACTGCCAACTTCAATCTAACTCTACATCTAGTTTTGTGCAAGTAAGCTTTCACAGAATCTTAAGACCAGTAGAAATATTTCCAAGATTAAAGAAGTTAATTCCCATACAGTGAGTTATTTTTACCAAACACATCTCTGCAGTACAACCAATCCAAACACAAGTGACAGTGAAAAAGAAGTAGAATAAGCACATTCACTAAAAGAAATGCAGAAAGAGGTAGTAGCATAACTATTGGGGAAAGAAGCCTATTTCAAGTAAGTTCTTAATTATACACAGAAAATCCTGTTTACTGAGTTTTTTAAGCTCGGTTAACTCCTAGCTTTCAAAGTTTGTAACTAAAATGGGCCCTAATGGACAGTCATTTTATGTATGTCCAGATTGTCCAGTGAGAGGCTATTTATTTGCTCAGCTTCCCCTAAGTCCCCTAAATGTAGTGGGTTGGTACTGGTGTAAAGTGCAGAATAACTAAGAACTCAAGTTTTAAGCCTTAAGCCTAACAAAGAGATTTTTCCACAGATGCACCAGTTTGTTAACCTTTCAAGGCAGTACAACACAATCAACAAAGGAAGTGGCAATTTTTGTAGTGCCAGACTTGAAAAGTATTCCTCCATCTCAACAAAAGTTATTGTCGATTACTCCACAGCACTAAGCTTAAATGGATGACTGCATTAGGTAAGAGATGACTTCTTCGGAAGATGACTTCTTCGGAATATATAATGCAGCTATTGCAGTGAATGCCTAAGTAGGTTTTTATTATAATAAAAGAAGGAACCCTATGTTTAGAAGCAGTTACCCTTGTTAAGTATTCTAACACCCTAAACACATCATCAAGACAACAGCCTGCAGAGATTAAGTCTGTATCATAACAAAAAAAGCAGAACAGAGGCAAAACTATTAGAAAGCTCGACACCCCTTGTACTGAATATACCTAGAATAATAATAAAAAGGCTAAAGGCTTAGGTGTGCGTGACAAGCGGAAGACTATATAAAACGAAAACTGCTATAAGCAATTTCTCTGGCGGGGGTGTCATAAGGCATGACGAAGAGTACTTTATGACACTGTAATAGTAGTCGCTGTAAAGTTTACCCGCGGCGTAACGCAAGCCGCACAGCGGCTATCAGCGACAAAGCCGACGAGAAGGAGAAGCACGCCATCGAGGCACCCCGACGTGACCGAGCCGGCGGGGCAGAGCGCTGCCGCCCGCCCGGCAGGACGGGGCGCCCCCTCCGCCCTCCCGCAGGTAGCCTGTGCGCATCCCGCACAACCACCGTCGTCTCCCCCTCCTCTTCCTCCTCACAGCCCCAGACGAAGGGACGGAAGTGCCTCGATACCTTTCGCTGAGCCACCCCCCTCCGGCGAGGGTGCGCTCAGGGGTCCCCGGGGCGGACGCCCTGCCGCCACCGCCTCGTTCCTCCCCTGCGCCAAGCCGTGTAATCGGGTCAGGGAGCCGGCAAGGACCAGCCGCCCAGCTGCGGGCCGCCCCGGGGATCGGGTTTCGCGGCTGTACCCTGCCGCCTTGTGCCAGCCCCAGCCGCCGCCGCTCCCTACGGGCCCGCACGGCCCCCGCCCCGGCCCGGCGCCGCGCAGAGACCCCCGGGCCGCTACCAACGCTCGGGGCGCCGCTCCAGGCCGCTCCCCGGGCGATGCCAGGGGATGCAGTGGATACTCCGCCGCCGCCACAGGAGACGCCTCCCCCCGCCCGCGCGGCGGGGCAGCGGCCACCCCACCTGCCGCGCCGCGCAGAAGCCTGCCCTCCCTCCCGGGGGGCGGCAGCGGAGGGACCCCCCCCACCGCACTTGCCTTCGCCTCATGCTGCTCCGGGGGCGGCGGTCGCAGGGCTGGCACCGCCCGAGGTGCCTCTGCCGCGGGGAGCGCCGCACTCCGTCCCTCAGGCTGCCGGCACAGCACGGCCCGACCCTGCCCGCCGCAGGAGGGGCGGGTGAAGCAGCGGCAGCGCGCGCACACCTTGGCAGATACCGCTGCTTCGGCCCGGCCCCGCCCCGCGCGCGGACCGGTTGGCGGGGCGGGAGGAGGAGCGCGTGCAGGCAAGCCCACACCCCCTCCCTTTCCGTTCCCTTAAAGCGATACGCGGGGTCAAGGGGAGGTCGGCGGGAAGCGGAGGCTCCAGCTGCCAGCCCCACGGTACTCTGAAAGAGGGAGGAGAAAGGGAGGAGAGCGGCAGCAACGGGGACGCAACAGGCGCGCCGGCGAACACTAAAAGGACGCGGTTCCCTCGCACAGCCCCTTCACGCTCTCGACGCTCCCCCACTCGCTGGCAATGGTACGCTCCCACCGCTCCAATCGCACAGGCCGGGCGGGGATTGGCCGCCCTGGCGGGGAGGGGCCAGAGCGCGCGCCAAAGGCGACTGGCGGAGCGGAGATCAAAAAAGGGGCGGGGCGAAGCGGCAACCGTTGAAAGCTCCCCGGGCGGGGTTGGGCGTTCGCGTGTGGGGCGGCGCGCGTCAGGGGGGTGGGGGCGCGCGCGCGCCCCCTATGACCCGCGCGCGTTTCCCCCGTGCCCGCTGCTGTCACACCTACCTGGGCGAGCGGTTCCCCCGCTGTTACCCGCCTCCTCGAGGGGGTTCGAAGTAAACCTGCTCTCGATCAGAGCCCCGCGAAGAACTGCCCCCCGACCCTCCCCCCAGGCCGCGGCGACCGCAGCCCCGCCGGGTGAGGCAGGGACACGGGTGGCCCTCTCGCAGGTCGGGCGGCTGAAACGAGAGGTGTCGTCACACAAAGCGCTGCCTGTCAGCGCGGCTGCTGGCACGAGCCCGAGGTGTGTGCTTGGAAGATTTCCACGCACGCTTTGCATGCGAACGTGAAACGCTGATGAAGCTGAGCACAGGAGCGGTGGCGCGTAAGAAACCGGCAGGAGAAAGGTGGCAAATCAGATCTAAAAATGGCCGGAGAGACGCTCATAAAATCATCATGAGAAAGGGCTAAATATATTTTTGGTGCGGGGTTGGCTGAGGAGAAGCTTGGAGCTGTGGTCATAGCAACTCCTCCTGTTTGGATCCTGCTGCGTTCAGAAAATAGCTCATTGCCACTGTGCTCTGCGAGATGTACAAAATTACATCAGATGAATGCCTGCTCCCGTTATCCTTGTCTCCTGCTAATTGAATCAACTTGGAAGACCCAAATATTGATTAATCCATCAGGTTACACTGAGGTAATAGTATAGGTACTAGATGGACGGGGAAATGACAAACCCCTGTTCTTCAGGAAGGTACTGAGAGGAACATAGAAATGCTTTGTGTATGTAGGCTTATATATATGTATGCACATCTGTTTAATTTTTTTAATGCTCTCAGAAGCTGCTGGTTACTGGCTGAATGCTCTGCATCTGAACTAGCAGTCAAGAGCAGCACTGTCAGTTCAGTGTATACATACACCTGCATGTCTGTGTGCATATATATACATTTGTATACTGTTTATATATAAATGCTTCATTCCTATCTGTACACTTTAGTGTGTATAAGTAGTGTATGCTGTCTTTGCCACACTCAGCTGAGTATGCCCTTGAATTCTTCAGCCAAGGGAGCCAGTTGACACGCACCTGAATAAAGCAGGAATGCAAACCAATACAGAAGCACTGTAAGTGACCCAGGGATTAGGAATCAAGTACAAACACAGGATAAATCATAATAGCAATGGTATTATGAAAGTACCCCAGCTTGCCTTTCCAGCAGAGCTAACTCAAACACCTCTCACATCCAGACCTGTGCAGACCCAATGTCCTACCAAAGCCATAGTCTTCCAACCCTAGCTTAAGAGAAGTTCTAATCTCCATAGTCTATTAGGGGTTTTGGCATGAAAAGCAGTCAGGTACTGCAATAACATACGTGATGAAAACCAAAATAGATACTGTTCATAAGAGATGCATAAAATGAGCTCATGACAAGGCTGAGGAAATTCTTACTACAGTGTGGTATGACAAATATCAGCCAGAAGTGCACAATTCCCAAATCACTATCTATATTCCTGTCTGAGAACAGATGGAGGAAAGCCTTCAGCTGATCTAAACTTGGCTCAACCCACCCTGTTTGCTGATGGAGTTTCCATGAGCATAGAAATTAGAGCTACTGGTTGCAATCACTTGAGAGTTGCAGCGTGCTGATTCGGCTTATGTGCTGGAAAATCTGGCAAAGATGCCTGTCCTTACCTGAGCAGATGCGCGTTATCACGCACGTACGAGTGCCAAAGGGCAGTAAGAGCTCCAGTCAATGGATATTTCCACCTTTGAAGCCAATGAAGGTCACTGACATAATAGCTCTTTGTAGGGGAGGCAGCAGCCTGTATTACCTGTTGATAGCCAAAATATCAAGGTGTCCTCCTCTACGAAGACACAGGTTGAGGATGTGTCAGATTATTGACAAACGAAAGCAGACAGAGGAGAGGGTTTACATACAGCAATACAGGAGACATTTTTAAATGCTCTCAAAGGGGCCAATGCGTACAGTGTGTCCACTGATTAATGACTGAGCACTCTGCCTCTGAACAGTCAGCGGGAGGGCTGTCAGTTTAACAGTAATCTTTGTAAAATGCTAATAAGGACTCAAACAATTCCCATTAGGGAATTGAAGAGCCATCTGCACTCTAGCATGAGGCTGCCTATGGCATCCACTGCAAGACTTGCACGTCTTGGCTTGATGTTTTGGAATCCAGCACCAGAGCGCTTAGTCATATGACGGGTTATTTGCATTATTATGCCGTTAGATTCCCAGAGAAGTTTTCACAATGCACTGTAAGAGGAAGGGTTTAAACAAGTAGAACTAAAGCAAAAACAAAGCACTATACTTCCTTTGCATGTCTCTTTTCACTGCATGCACGTGGTGGTCAGAGTGGGAGGAGGGTGGAAGGCAGTACTGTACAGAACTTTAGGCTAATAAAGCTCACACAGAAAAACAAAGGGCTGCAACATCAGTACAAAATGGGCTACTTTGTAAAAGCAAGCTAAACCAGCTGAAATTCTGCATCACAGCCTAGTAGAAGACTGATGTTCCAGGCTGTTGATGTGCAAGGTAAGCTTGTCGCTGTATCTTCCCTGAGGACTTTACAGAGCTGCTGTTTTGCACTTGGCTAGGTAAAAGCCACCTCGCCCCAGCCAAGCAGTGATTTCCTGTGAATGAGTGCCTGCAAGCACTGTAAAACTGGGTGTCTGGCACTCCAGAAGTGACCGCTAGTAAGCAGAGCAGCTGTCAAGGCAGCAGTCCCAAACTAACTTAAGGAAAAATACTGTGTTTCAGGATTCAGCTCTTAAAAGGAGGTGAGCTACTACTGCTCAAAATAAGGTCAGAGTATGATACCATGTCCCCTTTTGAAAAATCAGTATACAAAAATAAGGCCTGACTCTTTTATATATTCTGTTTATAAGAGAAATTATTGAAGGTTCATAAGGGCCAGGTGCTGCTCCCAGTTAGACAAGGAGTATAGCAAGGAAGGCAAGTTACAGAATAAAATCCAAGAAAGTTTTTTGTATCTCTGTGATATCAAAGCTATTTTCACAGTTAAAATGGCCAAGGAATCTTGAATTCTCTTCTGACGACCTTCCAAGGCTCAGAACTTGCCAGGTGCGTGACTGCTCCTGTGGGATTTTCTAATCTCTTTAAAACCCAAGAACAGCAAATTCCACTGGAGGCATACTGTCCCGGAGCAGAGTCCCCACATCTGGAATTAACAACTAACAACACAGCAAGTAGATTTCCAAACAAGGAGGCGATCACCAAATTACAGGGTTGGAAGGGATACTGAGGGGTCATCTAACTCCATCACTGTGAAAGCATCTCTGTCCCATCTGTTTTACCCCTTAAGGACCTCCCCAGTGCTGCAGACACCACCGTCTATCCAGGCAAGGTGTTCTTTTCTCATGATTCACTCTTTTTACCTTTAGAAAGTTTTCCCTAATGATTAACCTGAATCTCCTTTACCATAATTTACATCTACTTCTCATCGTACCCATCACAGACAAAGAAAACGTTTGTTCCTCTCACTCCTGCAACAGCCTTTTAGATGCATGAAGATTTATCATGTCACTTTTTTTACATTCCCCAGACCTAAAACTCCGTTTCTTCTTGCCTGTCCTCCTAGGTTACGTTGTGAGACCTCTGCTGATTCTCAATGTTCACCTTTGGTGGCTCTCACTTTAGCGCATGTCTTTCCTGAATTTCCCTGTGCAGGAACAGCGCACAGCATCTCACCAGTTGAGTCCTTACCAGTATGATGTAGAACGGAAAGAGCACTCAGCATGTTCTGCAAACATCCCTCCTGTTTATACATCTTAGTATGACGTTTACAGTGCCAGAGGATTGCTTTTGCTTTCCACATACGTGGCAGTATTTGTAAAAGTCAAGGCCACAACATGAAACCAAAGCGCCACTGATGCATCTGAGATGCTCTCCGTTAAGCAGAACTCTTATCTCCTGTATGCAAGTGTTTCTGCTAAAAGTCACTGCATTTAAATTGCTACCTGCTCGAGGCAATCTAATTGGGGATCTCCTTGATGGGTTATAGTCTTATTTTCTGATGCTCACATCTAATTGGATAGCTAGAGCAATTTTTTTTTAATGTAAAAGTAATCTTTATACAAATCAGCAGCTGAACTCTTCCAAAAGAAGAAATGTTTGCAGAAGAAACTGAGGGACAGCAGAGAAAGTCTAGTCTACAGAAGTCTAAAAATTTCCTGTCTTCTGCATCAGTTGCAGCTGTTAGCAGGAAGAATTGTCCAGTTCTGGATAAAAGATGAAGAGCTGTCTCCCTAAGCAATAACACAGGTGTTCAACTTGTGTTTGAAATACAAGGCAGAAGTCATCAACTGCCCAGCATTCGCCTGATGCAAGTGGTTATTCACTGCATGAGCATTTGAATAACTGTAATATTTATAAAATGATGCTATTTAATCCCCTTCTGCCACCCCTGAACACACACACACACACACTGATCTGGAGTGTTGTTGTGGGGTAGGAGCTGAGTTCCAAATCAATTGCTGGTGGTGTTTTATTACAAGAAAACAAATATCAGACTAATTCACTTGAAAAAACTACCTGTAGGCTCACTAAGAAAAAGTAGAAGCTTCTCTAGGTAAAAACTTCTCCAGTTCAACAGGGAAATAAAAATATGGCCCATCAGATCCAGTAAACTTTGATCACATAGAAAAATGTTTCTAACCCTTCAGGCTAAGAAAATAAGCTTTCAGATAGGAACTAATATGGAAAGTTTCTCTGGGGCTACATGCAAATCTGATGAGTGTTCAGTGTAGACAAAGCATTTGGGAGCATTTTAGGAATAAGAGAGGCTCCATGACTCTGCATACACACTGTAGATAATTTCACTGCTCACAGATTTTCCAAGCAGTAAAATATAAAATTTCTGCTATGACTCAGGACTGTATGTGGGCATACAGGACGCTAATTAGAAACACACAACTTTCATTTCACTACACTGTATATTTTTAAGTAGAAGTAACCCAAACCAAAGGCTACACAAGGGCAGAAAACTCCCTCCCAAAACTGTACAGGATGCTAAGGGCCAGGAAGAGTAGCCCAGCTGAGTTTGACTTCACACTTCCTTTAAGAACAACAGCAGCTTGGGTGTGTAAAGAGGTCCAAGATCATCTAAAGCAGTAAGACATTTTCAATGAGCAAAATATAGATATGCAAGAAGATGATCATACCCAGATGAAGTACTATTAGACTGTTGCCATACTATATATATTAATATATTAAACAAAAAAATCAGAAGTACAGCATTTCCTTGTACTCCGCTAGTCCCCAAGAAGGACTAAAGGAACAGATTTAAATATACCTCAGTGAAATGTAATAGAGAGAAAGTCCTGCAAGGTCATCATTGAGACACATCATTGGTTCTTCACCTAATTTGAGCTACACAAATTCCGCACAAGAACTGCCTGTGCAGGACTCCCCCCTGGGACTGGTTTACTCCACATAGCATGCATTAAGGTCTAAAAGGCATGCTTACTATTTGGAGCTTGGATTGGGGGAGAGCCTGAGCTATGTTTTATATACATGTTTTTAAAGCAACAGCTTTTTACTCGTTTAACCAAGTGTATAGAGCAGCTCCCTTGTGTTATCTAGGCCCTGAATCTCCAACAGGTCTGGAAGTTTTCTTCTGACTGTTAACTTACCCATGGTTAGGTTCTCTTTAGCAAAAGGTGACCCTAGTTGAGAACCTTATTGCTTTACTAGTACTATTAGATTTGTCCTTTGATAAGCTATAAAAAATACTCTACCTGTGTTCCATCCAAATTCATTATTATTTAGAGAAGTATTAATAAAAGGGGGAAAGTAAATCAATGAAGTCACTTTATTGATCCTGAGAACGTGGAACTACTATTAATAAAACATGTTGATGTTGTTTTATGGATAGGTCAAAGTCCTGGTAAGGGTGTGTTTGTCATTCTAATTTATGTGCAGTTTCATCAACAAAGTATTTGTTATTGCAGTATTGTATTTATTCATCTCCTGTTTTCCTCCCCCACAGCCAGAACATCTGCTAAACGTTTCTGAATCTAAGCTTGTTGGGATAGGGCCCATTACTTTTACATATTTATGAACTGTGTGGTACACTGGCATTCATTCAGCAAAGACTGCTTCCCGAGGCTCATGCGCGAATGACATAAACCGGTATGGGTTTATGTGCAAGAGGTCCACATGTGCAGAGGTCACAGAGGGGGCTGGAAATCCATTTACATCCAGAAGTACTTAAACTCAACTGCTGCAGAGGAACAGAACTATCTGCTAATATTTGAGTGATGCAGAAACACAAAAAAGAAGGACAGGTATTTATGGTGTCCTAAGGAATTGTAATGAAGAGTAATGGGATAAAACTGTATGAAAAGAAGTTCTATCTGACTCCAGAAACACCCTGTATATCAAAATATTTTCAAGCCAAACAGTCCAAAAAAGCAAAAGCTACTATGCGTGTGTTAGTTATAACAGACTGGACAAAGCAGAACACAGGACTGGTTCTGGGGGTGGAAAAATGAACAAATTATTCATTTCTGATTTCTGTTTTTCTTCTGTTGTAGCCCAGCCTCTCATGCCAACACTCACACAGGCACAGCTTTATACTATTTACACACTGAAGGGAGTGTATTCTGCCATTATTGTGCGGAGAACTTACACATGTGACTGCCATTACCACAAACAGAAGCTATGTTCATAAATTGCCCTTGTGTGCCTGGACTGAGCGGACCTATCCCTATTTGCCTTTCCGGCTGGATTACAAACAGTGCCTTTCCCAAATCGAGGTTGTAAGATTTTCAAACCTTGTGAGAAAAAATGTAGCCCAACTCCTCTCAACTGTGAGAGCCATCCATGCTTCAAGGATCATTTGTCTGCCTAAATCCATGCTAGCGACAGACCACAAGCACAATTGCAGCCTAATAGTCTTAATGAGATTACAGCTAGAGATGCCCCAGTGCTGCCGTCTGGCTAAGGATCAGAATGAACACCAAATTCATCTGGAGAAAAAAAAAAAATCTCCTTGGCTTTCATGTGAGCAGGCTGCAGGTTGATGAGGATTTCATATCTATGGTGTACAAGATCCCTTTGATTTCTTTTTCCTTATAATTTTTTTGCAACGCATTATTATTTTTTACAAAGCAGCATACCCTTCTCACAGATCTCTAGATTTAATTAGTATTTTTCAGGTGAGATTTAAAACTGATGATCATACTGCTCTGTAGCACAATTACATTTATAGATGCCTATTGTTAGCCATGCTAGATTGATCTCACCCGTGGCTTTTGTATGTTTGACTACTATCTGTCTGTATGCTTGCCTGTGGTATCCATGTGCTATGGTGGAGTGTGGTGGATCTTTGCCAGTATAATCATTCTTTTTATCAGCAGTTTATCTGATGCATCTGTTTGGCTCGCTGGAATGAAATTGCTTGTAACTCTATCCTACATAGGGCAAATACCCTTTCTGCACCTGTTCCCAGCAGCATTTGCTTTACTTACTGCTGAAATTCTTAATCTCAACAAAACCAACTAAGTTAGCGTGTATAACAAAGGCTGGAATCATGAATTAAATGAGAAAGCTGATCTTTAGGTAGTACTGTATCAGCTGGCGAGAGTACAAAACCTGGGATCAATGCATTAAGGTACAGATTGTGCACTGCTGACTGCAAACTGCAGATACTGCCTGGCAGATTTCATCGAGCTTGCTGCGAGAAATCTGCTGCTAACAGGTAAGTCTGCAGCTCCTGCAGGACTTCATGCCTAGAAAAAAATCCAGTAGTAGTACATTCATGGATTTTGCATGAAGGCTATTGAGAAGAGCTAGCACAAAAGAAAATTCCTCCCCTTAGAAACCAGAAAAAGCAGAATTTTATAGTCAATAACAAACAATAAATAACATTTTCAGCAGAAGGTACGAGAGGCCAGCTGGGTCAGTACTCACAGAGCAAGGCTGCGTAAGTGACCTTCTTCTTGCACAAGTCAGCTCCTCCCTGACAGGTGCTCACGGTTCACTCGCCTCTGCCAGGGCAGGTGTCTAAATTAGAGCCTCCTCACCACTCAGTGTGCCCTGCCTCCGCACAGGTCTCTCTTTGGAGAGCTTGCACAAACAAATTTTGTCTTTCTCTAGGCTGGCAAGGTAAAGCCAAAGTAAAAATGAAATGGGATCTGGGATGCAAATCTTCTGTATGTCTTTCCCAGAGCGTCTCGCAGGGGGTCTCAGGGAGGCTGTGAGATGATGGGTCTGGCTGCCAATTCATCACTGTTGCCGTGGTAACAGAGCAGTGGTCCCCTGTGGCTTGGTAAGGGAGTGGCAATGGGAGCACCAAATGTATGTATTGCCTCCTCCTTTGAGGATTCCTCTGACCTGGGTAATCCACCCATTTCTTTTAAAAAAGGCTGTTTTATACACAAGGTATTTCCCTCACCCCCCCCACCTCCCCCCCCACACTTTGTTTACACCACTCATAGAGCTCTACAGCATCTGTAAATCTTGTATGGTATAGGAAAGCTAGCATAACCCAGAGAGAGCCACTCACTTCCTCTGGGAAATACCATGTCATGCGAAAACAGGAAAAAAGAAACCTTGTTCTGGTAAACATCTGAACATCAGCACACGCTTGCCAGTGTTTGAAGAAGTGCTAGGACGCAGCAATATAATTTTGTCTCTCTGAGCAGGTGAATGAGCAGTTGGGACGGCAATAGGGTATTTTTCTGCCAAGTGTTTCTCTGCCAACACGACAGAGCACAAGTGTGTCTGTGAGGCCCCATTACAGCTACGGGGAAGCTCAGGGCCAGCAGAGTTCCTTTGTTCCTGTCTCCTCAATTGAAAAGTCCTGACTTTATCCTTTCTGAGTCTTAATATGGCTGTTTTCTACTTGTTTGAGATATTTTTATTGTAACATTGACGTAAATATTATTAGTAATGCTAGTCAGGACAGTCCACAGCAGCGGAGATCTACAGACTGGGCTGTAGTTAGAGAAGCAGCCAGGACTGCAGAAACAGGCGTTATTTTGCTGGACAATGAACAATTCAGGCTTGTTTTGGAAAGCAGATCCTTGGATAGTTAAATAATACCACTTGTTTACGAAACAGACTATTTATCTCATCTTCTTAATAAAATGTTGCTAATCGTTCTTTGTTGCTTTCCTTATTATTCTCTCCTAATGGCAAGTGCTTCTTTTAAGGTAATGGATTTCCTCTCTCAGGACACCAGTAACAAACACAGCTCCATGTGCACGTAGGTGGTACGGACGAAAACAAACACACAGAAGTAAACCCCACACATTTGCTTTCTTAACTCATTTTCCTATCCTCACTTTCAACTCCAGTTGTTTGAGCTTTCTCTGACAGTGGCTCATTACAACTTGCTAGGTGGGTACAGGCCTCCAGATGCCAAAATCCAAATATTAAAGATCCCATCATGACAGGGGGTTAAGTACCTTTTTGCCCCTCTGTACTCTGAAGCAGCAGAGATGGGACTAGCTCAGAACAGCAGTATCAGCCAGAAGGGTTAAAAAGACTTGAACCAGATTCAAAAAACTGTGAGTGGGCTAAAAAAATCTCAGACAATTCAAGTCTTTTTACTCATCTTTGCCTTCAGATTGAGTTTTCCAACTTTTCTCCAACACACCACAAGGATTATAATTTAATTTGGTTTAGAAAAAAACCATTTCTCCTATGCTTACATGATTCTAAAACGTGAGACTTGGAGAACATCTCCAGATGCAGTGACGGCCATGACAATGCCATCACTGATGTCAGCGCAGAAGTATCTCTGCAAAGTAGGTAAGCCCATCTAGGCCCAGTCTCAGAAGTCTGGAGCCTTCACGTTAAAGATGCTGGACTCTAACAGCATCCCCCCCACCTCCTTGCACGGCAGCTTAGTGGCTTCTTCGAAATTAGTTATGAGTACACTCAGACTTATAAGCATCTAGTTCCAGACAGGTATCAGGTTACAAAATGTGAAGGCACATTATAAAAATCCATGTTACCATGGGCATTTTATAGCTGCTTCTTCAGTTATCTTAAAGGAGAACGCAATAAGATCAGAAACTGAACTGCACACTTAATCTTACATAGGGAAAATGCTGGTTGGTACTTGTAAGTAAATATATCTGTCCTGCTGACACCCCCAGACATTTTTACACTTGGTTTAGTGGAAGAGACTTGGTGCCTCTGGGTGTGATCACAAGAAGCCATTCAAAATGAAGCTGTCCCCTGAAGAAGACAATCCTGAGAAGGAACAACGCTGGGCTAGCAGGGGGTACGAAAGCAGCAGAGGAGAGGAGGTAGCTGGGCTTGGCCTGCAGCAGCAAAAGGCCTTCTCCATTTGCAGCTTCATCTTCCCGCAGTCAGAGCACTAGCTAGAGCTATTTAACAGGATCACGAGGGCCGCAGTCCCATTACTTACGAAAGAGGGTATAAAAATGACAGCAGCTAATAAGCACCAATTTCTCATCAGTCGCCTCATCAGCCTAATTTCACAAAGAGAAGGTTTCAGAGGCTGAAAGGCTGGAAATGACGTTCCGGCTGCTGGATCCAGGCCAGTACAGAGAGAGTACATCCCTGTGCCTGCATGCTTCACTCTCAACCACGAACAAAAGAGAGCTGCCCTAAATGTACGTCCACAGGAGGACATAGATTTCATAAACTGAGCTGGAAGGCTAAAGCCACAGCACATTCATTCTTCCTAAGGATTAAGAGGCAACAGGAGCGGGAACATGAATGTCCCTTTGTCCATAAATGTCCAGACCACATTCCTGGTTGTGAAGTTCCCTCACAAAAAAGAAGGCTTTGTCTGGAGCTCACGACTGAGGACAGCAAGAAAGCCTAAAAAAAAAAAAGCCAAACCAAACTTGGTGGACCAGGGTGGAAACACATCTTTAATTGAGGAGTTAGTTCAGAGGAGGCATTCATGCATCCGAGGGAGGAGGCTGGCTGATGCGAAGGGCAGAAAGTGGACAGAGATGCGTGTGTGGTCCGAGAGCAGGATAAAGGCAGGGAGTGTGTGTTTATGCGTGCAGGAAGGGAGCGCACTGTTTGTAGTGGGAGTGCAGTCCATGCATGTGAATTATAGATGTCAAAGCTGAAAAAGAGCTTGCTGGCCTTTTCACTTCTTTTCCTTCGTTTAGCCACTGAAGATTTGAAAAGTTGAATGTTCCACTCATTTCACCAAAGGATCTAATGCAGTATATCTGCTCTAGTATCATCAGTCACTAGTTAGGTAATTCTGACAAAAAAAATACGTGATGAGATTGGTTCTTTCAAACATCGAGGTTCATTTTTCCTCTTAGTATCAGTATCCAGGTTTTTTTAAACATGCATTTAATTTTTTTCACTCTGGTCTATAGTTAGCTTTGCTAGGAAGTGTCTATGCTGTTTTTCTATTTTTAAAAGATGGGCCCATATTTGCTCAGTTTTTGCTTGAAATTCTCTGGTGCACTGCTGGTAAAATTAACTCACAACCAGATTTCAAGGCTATTAGAAAGTTATCACCACACTAAAGTATGTTCTGTTCTGAACGATTTGGATATGCTAGGCTTTTTTCACAGTATTTCCACACCTGATTTTCATGGAGATCCTTGCTCCTGCTTGTCTGTACTCCTATTAACTGCTGCCATGGTCATGCATGTTATTGATGGGTTTCTGGAAAGCTCAGCAACTCAGCAATTTTATAACTGCATTATAAACAATTCAATCAACTGTTCTTTCCCACATCTACTTCTCTTTTATTAATGGACTTTCTTTCTAGGCAGTATTTTCTCATCTCTCATCACCATCCAATATATATACTTGGGGGAGGAATGTAATTAGTTTTGCAGTCCTTCTGCCAAAACTTCACTGACTCCAGTCAGAGATTTGCCTGAAGAATGCCTGATTATAGCCTGCAGGAGTTGGTCCTATTTCTGTACACCAGGAACAGGCTGAAGGGAGTGCACACAGGTGGGCAATGGAGTCCCACGGGCGTTTTCACCCACCAGCGTTTTAAGAGAAGCATGAAAGCGTGGGTTTGTATGTACGAGGAAGGTGAAGGATATGGGGGAAACCAGGCAAGGTGAAAGAGGATTCTGTTATACAAGCACAGAGAAAAACTGAAGATTTTATATGATTAACTCATGTTAAACTCTGGTTGGTTGGGGTTTTTTTGTTTTGTTTTAAACTTTTCAAGTTACGGAAGAGTGGATTTTCTCTTTCCCCCCTTTTCTGTCATCAGACAGCTGTGCAAATATTTTAGCATGTGATTGTGGAAGCACAACACTAAAAACTTCTGAATTGTGCCAAGAGGAAAGTACAGGAAAACAAAAGGCAAAAGCCTGGGCTAGATCTAGCTGCCAGGATCTTCTGTCCCCAGGGGAGCTAGACAGAGGAAAAGGGAGAGAAAAAAGGGGAAGTCTGATAGCTTTCATTGCTTACAGTGACAGTATCCCAGGTCAGAAAGAAACACAGACTTTTGTAGTCTTTTTGAAGGAGGGTAGCAAAGGTATCAGAGCAATTAGCAGTCTATTAAATCGGGTCTTTCTTGAAGGTTGTTGGCTTTATCTGCAGCACCAACTGCTTGTATTGTACCTGTGTAAGATACTGAGTTCTCAGGTTGCAGGTAAATTGAAAACCCTACTTACACAGTGCAGTAAGTCAGTCTTTGAATTTAGGAAATCAGAGCTACGTGCTGGTCTGCCGTTACATTGGCCTGGCATGAAACAGGTCTTCTTCCAGCAGTTTAAGGGATTCAGCAAAGCAGTGTTTCAGGGCAGCTGACTAAAAATGCATCTCTTCACAGGTTCTCTCAGGAGTTTATGCTACATAAGTGTGGGCAGCAGGTGATAACACAATCCTAAATATGCCACAGCTAGGAATCAAGTTGCACAGTGATTCTCTGCCAAAGACTCCTATCTTCTTACTGCAGGGGAATGAATTAACCCGTAAAAAAAATTAGCTCTCACTTACAGTATTCTCAGTGGTTTTTGCTTGCCACACTCATTCAGCGATCCCTTTACATCGAATGACAGAACAATTTTGTCTTTCTCTCGTGCTTAAGGTAAAGCAGTAGGTCATGCCGTAACCATGCTCTATCTCCCAGCAATCTCAAGTGCTAGATTTTGCAGAAGAATCGGTACAAATCCATTCTGCTGGTGAGAAGTCAAAGGAATGAGATTTCTTCCTGAAGCTGGTCATCATTTTGTGCCCTGAAACACAGAGCTGGTGATACTTCTCATTTTTGTCAGGCACGTATAACTGCTGAAGTTACCCAAGCAAACAAGAAATCTTTGGCTATGCTGCATGTAATCTCCCATCCCAGGGAATTAAGCAGGTGGTTATTAAAACTGCAATAACACTCACACTGCGAGTACACTGAAACTATAAAGGAAGAAATTCTTCCTTCCATCAAACACAGCAAAATCATTTTATGATTTCAGGAAGCATTCATACTCCAAACTTCCTCTAACCATTTTAATTCTGCTTCCATTTAACTACCTGAATGATTAATTAAGGTTAATCAGCTAATGTTTTGCATAATGCTTTGAATAAGTAAAGCACCACATAAATCCTTGGCATGAACGGTTTATTAGGCTGTTGCTGCTCTCTGTCCGCTTCCTATTCCTTTTCATATTCCCCTTCCTAGGCAGATGCTAGGGTGAGGCCAGTGCTACCATGGCTATTGTTTCTAGCCCAAGTTATGCAGTCAGCAACACCATCCTACTGTGGCAGTTTCAAGACTATAGCTTTTCTGGCATTGTCACATGTACGTTTATGGAACCTGAGTCCGCAGTGAAGACATTGCACCCCGTTATCCACTTCACAGCATCTTCACCTCACCACCAGACTCAGACTCCAGCCTCGCTGCACCTATCCCCTGCCCGCATCTGCACAGCCGTGAGAACAGACGGAGGCTCCCCCCGCTCAGCACGACAGAAGGAACCAAAGGTGGTTGCAGCCCCTCCCAAAAGGAGATCGGTTTCCCAACCGAGTCCTGGAAATATCTGCAATTCTGTCCTTCCTTTAGGAAGCCTCACCAGACCTCTCTTGATGCCACAGGGGTTGAACACAGACTACAGCAGTCATGGTTAATGTGGCCTCCAAGGACAAGGAGGAGGCTTGTCTGCAACAGAAATCTCAACCTCCTAAAAAAGGTTTGAGGGCACCTCCCAGCTTCTCCAGTCTTGTATGAATCTGAGCAGGCCATTTACAAATAGATGTACAAGCATTGATTTTGGGCGTCTCAAGTTGTGGTTGTTTTGAGAGACCAGAGACATGACTTTAAAAACCAGGACGTATCCCTCCAACTGAAATCAGTGGGCTCCTTACTCATTGTCTCTCCAGATCCTGTGAGGTAAACGTACAAAATACTGGGTTTGTTTTGTTTTTCTTGTCTTTAACTGTCAGCCATACAAATTCTGCTTTATAATTGAGAGTCAAGTAAAGTTCTTTCCTTCTTACTCATAAGTAACATTCAACAGGCCAAAACAGGCCACAGGGATGCCAAAAATATAACTCTTTGGAACTTGGTAAACAATTTTGTTGATACTGCTGAAAACAGAGCAGAATCATTTTCTCTTAGTGTGTTGGCTCTTCAGAGGTAATGACAGCTCATTTCTTTGAGTCACTGAACTCAGCAGACCCAACTGTGAGCACAACTGGGGCAGGATGAGCTGGTGAATCTCATGATCCTTCTCTCATGTTCCAGTTTAGTTTAACTCCTTCTAGGGTCTCTGAAGCACAAGACTGTCTCACGCTGAAAGACACGAAAGCAGCAAAGGACAAGTCCAGAAATAAAGTCCCTGTTATGTTCCTTCCTTTCTTCCCTAGGTCACTGCTAGACAAGCATAGGACTATTTCAAAGCAGGAACGTCCATGCAGATAAGGGAAAGAAGAGAGGGAAGCGCGGTAATCATTCTGCTCTCACAATCCCCCTCTACTCTCTTTATCCTCCCTCTCTACTCTGCCCTGGTGAGGCCACATCTGGAATATTGTGTCCAGTTCTGGGCTCCCCAGTTCAAGAAAGACAGGGAACTACTGGAGACAGTCCAGCGAAGGGCTGCAAAGATGATTAGGGGACTGAAGCATCTCTCATATGAGGAAAGGCTGTGAGCTGGGTCTTTTTAGCCTGGAGAAGAGAAGACTGAGAGGGGATCTTATGAGTGCTTATAAATATCTAAAGGGTGGATGTCTAGAGGAAGGGGCCAGACTCTTCTTTATGGTGCCCAGTGACAGGACGAGGGGCAATGGGCAAAAAACGGGAACACAGGAAGCTCCATCTGAACATGAGGAAAAACTTCTTCACTCTGAGGGTGACCGAGCACTGGAACAGGCTGCCCGGAGAGGTTGTGGAGTCTCCTTCTCTGGAGATATTCAATACCCACCTGGACATGATCTTGTGCAACCTGCTCTAAGTGGTCCTGCTTTAGCAGGGGGGTTGGACTAGATGATCTCTAGAGGTCCCTTCCAACACCTACCAATCTGTGAATCCCCCTTCCTTCTGTATCCTCACATTGTAAGCAGCTATGGGCATGGTTTTGGGGGCGTCTGCAGCTCTGCTTTCTTCTAATCCTTCTTGTCTTGGCCCTTGTTAACTCTGGAGGAAGACTGCAAACAGCACAGGTTGCCAGCCAGGGCAGCCATGCAAAGTGTCCATTGCAAGTTCTCCAGGTAAGTCCCACAGTGGTGCCCCAGGGTTGACCCAGCAGAACTGCCAGTCACAGTCCCCAGTGCTGAGAAATGATGGGATTTGCAGACAGCCAGCAACTGAGGAGCAAGGAGCCAGAGAACAAAACTGAGGAAGAAAAGCAAAGGGAAACAAATGGACAGCACAGGCAAGAAACATATAGAAAACAAAAGAGAAATCAGAGACACTTAATGTCGTTTAACTCATTTGTGGCTAGCATCTCTGAATACCAGGAGAGCTAGTAAAGCACCAGAAAGGTGGCACACTTGTCCTGAGACCTGTATGCACATGAAGACATGGAGGCATTATACAAAAATATTCAAATTCTGTGTACTACTGTGCATGTTACAGGTACGGGGTACCAACAGCTCTGAGAGTAGAAAATCATGAGTCAGGCCTTGCATTATAACATGATAGGCTTAAACATCTTAAGAATTTGAGCTTTAAGGCTTAAAAAGTTTAAGAATTCGGGCTTTAAAAAAAACCCAAACAAAACATAGGACTGTGAGCACTTTTTTTTGCTAAAATCACAAAAGTGACAGAAAAAGGCGAAGATGAAGAGAAGTGGTTGCTGAAGTTTGTCTGACTGCCACCCATTGGTACCTGTGCTGGAGAAGGGACCCAAACCTGCTGGTGCCTTCTCTGTCACTGCAGAGGGTACTGCTTTATCTAAAGAAAACTGCAAAGGCAGATCTGCCCTACCTGTCCTGACTGACGGCTTTCTCTGATGGATATAAACAGCAAATTACAAGCTTGGAACAAATTGCAGCACAAGGCTGATGAGATGCTGCCCGCGTGCCAAATACAGAACATAAGGAACTGCCTTGTGGAGAAGACTGGGCAGAAGTAAGAAACAATATATAAGAGTTTTGACCTTTTTCACAGAATCAAGAAGGAAACAATATATGGGTCTTCCTTCTCTTTAGCTACAGTGGCTCTGCGAGAGCAGGGAGATTGGTTTCTGTGGCTCATTAACCCAGGCTACTGCTGTTTCATGGAGATCAATCTATCATTTAATAGGGAGAGGCTTTTCAGCTCTGCGAGATTTTATCTGCTGATGGCTACCATGATATTTATAGGCATATCCATCAGCGTAACAGCAGGAACAAATTCTCCAGGGGTCGAATTGGGTGGATTCCCCCCATTTAAACTCTATTATGGATGCAGCTTTCTGTATAGGGTTAACCACTTAAGTCACTGAATCCCGAACATCATCAGCTATTGTTCACAAGAACTGATGATCTCCACGGCTTAGTTGTGGGATGGTTGACTTGTTTTCAGCCTCAATTATCTTTTCAAAGAACAAGGTCCTTTGTTAACCTCTGACTTGCTGAGCGATGTGTAGGCAGCCTATTAAATACTTCACAGTCCTCTTTTAACCCTATGAAGCGGGCAGCTCTAGAGATTTAGTCCCATCATCGTCCTATTTCTGACCAGTCTGAATCTTCAACTGTCACACAACAGCAAGACCAGAGAACCAGCTTTGATCACAGCAGGCTTAGGAAAACAAACAACAGTGGTTTGGAAGATCAAGGCAGAAACTAGGTACATATTATGCAAAGTGTTTCAATGCTTTCAGCCTAACTTTTACAGAGCAGCTTCCCTGCTGACTATTTTGAGAGTCATCTCCTTCAGGGATTTAGCATGCATTGATTCTATCTCCTAAAATTATCCGAATATCTTTCTAGTATTGAGTTTCTTCTAGTGAACACACCTTTTGGCATGAGACAGCCTAGCAAGGGGAGTTCCGAATAGACCTATTGTTCAGCAGCTCGCAGGGCATAGGGAATATTAACTGCTGCTTAATTTGACACAGAAAGACCGATGTGGAGTCCTGGCATGGACAAATGTTCTTGAATACAAATAACAAATTTGAGCTATTTAAAGTCTTGTTCCAATTGCCAGGGCTATCATCAGTCATGTCGGTCCATCCACTCTCCCTTTCAAGCTTAGCATGACCTCCACGTCCTCCTATTTCTCTTAACCTTCCCCCGTGTTTACAGTGACCTCCACCCTTGTGACTTGGTTGTATTCCTAGTGCCAGCCTGACACACCAGCATGCAGCTCTCATCTTCACCTGTTTAGTACCCCTCTAAGTGCTTCCTCACAAATACGCTTACTGAGAAACACAAGGATAGATGCTAACTATCTCTAAGTGCAAAAATTAAGTTCCCAGTCTCTGGCAGAACCCACCCCATTTTCCATCCTTGAAGGTCTGGTCAAAGTTTATAAATGAATCTCATTCCCATTACTTTGCTCTTGAGTAATTTTATTTTGCTAGTGTGTATGGCCACAGTATACTCTTGCTCCTTTGCTTTACGCTAGTCCATTTCTTTTCATCCAGCTATCTCAGAACACTCCATAAATACAACTTAAACTACGAAACTAATAAGCCTGTTGTCAGGTGGGAAAAACAATGACTTTATAATCTCTATTTTATGAAAAGAAAAGCTGATGTTCAGCGAGAGAAAAATTTTATAGGAAGAAATCTCTAGTCAATAAAGTCTACATCCATGGTGACTTGGGATAATTTAATGCTTGAAATGTACCTATCCAGGCCACTTTTAATTTTTAGCTAAATCAAGACACTTGTGCAAGTCTATTAATTCGTAGAATTGTTTAAAAAAATGACTACATTATATAGTGCTTTAATCATCTTAGCAACACCCGGAACAGGTTAAGAAGTCACCATCAGGTGCCCCTGCACTGGCACTAACAGAACTTGAATGCCCTGACCAGCCTCACTGGAGACTCTCACCCTGCACCTCCCGCCCCGTGGTTCCTGGGGAGGGGATGTGTCTCCATTTAAGCCCCATCCTGAGCACCCAGGCCTGCCCTGAGCTACATTGTAGCTGTGCAAGTCTGCAGCCCTTTATCTCCTGGGTGGATGTTGGACCTATGTCATAGTCCTGCCTGCTGCTGCTCCTGACTGGATCCCTGGGATGGGCCCTGAACCTAATTCATCAGCTCGCCTTGTCTGGCGCGGTTGATGTAACCCGTTAGCAGCACCCAGCACTGCCCACCCTGCTCAGATCCTCAGGTGTGACTGTGGCCCAGTCAGGGAGGACAACTGCTCCTGCCTGCCCTGGGCTCACCCATGGCTTGTCCCCAGCTCTTTCTGCTCCCCGACACCCTTGTCCCCACCACCAGGTCATTCTCATACTGGAAATGCTGGAAAAGATCTTGTGAGCACTTCAGCGCAAAGCCAGCAAGCCACCTTTCTCCAAACCCTTCTCAGTGGTGGTTTAAAAGCAGCCACTGACTTTACAGCCAAGTGGCTGCCAAGCACTAACACCAGCCGTTGCGTTACCGCTCTCCAGACGAGCCAATGTTGATCTGGGGTGAGAGTAAGTTACTGTGGGAATGCCATGCTGAATTCCCCTGGTTACAGCTGCAAAGGATGGCTGCAGTGGGAGACAGGAGCGTTATGGCTTAAAGTTCACTTTAATAAACCAAAAATATTTAAAAATACAATTTGCCCGATTTACGGCTGAGTTCCAAAAGATATTAATTACAGTTTATTAGCTTTTCTGTAATGCTTCAAGCAAGTTCTTTCAGGCTGTCTACACTGAGTCATTTTTTGGAAATAAACATTTTGGATCTAACCCTTAATGAGAAACTATTTCAGATTTGGTAATACATGCTGGGTTTTCAACTTCCTCCGTGAACGAGCAACCTGGAACGAAAATGTGTCTAGAAAATTTTGGCCTGCCTGTTCAGGCAGCTCTCAAAACCTCACTGAAAGACAAGAGCTAGATTCCTCACGGGCTGCCCTTCCCCCAGGACCAAGAAGTAAACATGTATGTCTCTGGCTACATAAACTAATTAGACCCTAATCCTACCTTTGTCTGCATCTGGTATTGCCTCGAAAGATGAGAAGCAGCAGCAAGTAAAGGAGGAACAGAGGGAAAGAGAACATTGGCTTGTCAGAGAAACGAGGGCCAATGCACTGCTCAAGCCACTAATTTTACACAAACTGTAAGCATACCTCTCAAACCAATAAGACTCTAAAACAGCACACAGGTCTTCAAAAGGAGGGGAGAAATCCTCCCCAAAAGAAAGGTGCTGCGCTTTCATTGACTACATAAAAAAAGCACAATAGCTTCCTAATTACTGTATCAAGTTTGCAAGCAAAACGGCAAGCAGGGGAGTCCTGCCCGCTGCAGTCCACCTGCCAGAGGGGCGCACGGGGGTATGCTCACCATGAAACACAAGACACAAAGGTTGCATCAGCAAAGAACTCCTTCCCAGCAGGTCTTCTCCCCAGCCTCAGGCGCCGCTACCACAAAACTCTGTGACACTGCTGACTTTCCTGAAACAATCTCTCATCACAACTTTTGTGAGCATCACAAGACCTGGCCAGGTAAAAGCCATGACCAGCAGCCTGAGATACACGAGAGCTTGTTAACTTCTGTAACGTTTTCTGCAATTTCCAATTCAAGGTCCAGCTCTGGGGTCCCCAGTACAAGACAGACATTGAGCTGTTGGAGCGAGTCCAGAGGAGGGCCACGAAGCTGATCAGAGGGCTGGAGCACCTCTCCTATGAGGACAGGCTGAGAGAGTTGGGATTGTTCAGCCTGGAGAAAATAAGGCTCCAGGGAGACCTTATAGCAGCCTTCCAGTACCTGAAGGGGGCCTGCAAGAAAGCTGGAGAGGGACTGTTTACATGGGCATGTAGTGACAGGATAAGAGGTGAAGGCCCTAAGCTGGAGGAGGGTAGGTTTAGATTAGATATTAGGAAGAAATTCTTCACTGTTAGAGTGGTGAGGCACTGGAACAGGTTGCCCAGAGAGGTTGTGGATGCCCCATCCCTGGAAGTGTTTAAGGCCAGGTTGGATGGGGCTTTGGACAACCTGGTCTAGTGGAGGGTGTCCCTGCCCATGGCAGGTGGGTTGGAACTACATGATCTTTGAGGTCCCTTCCAACCCAAACCATTCTATGATTCTATGAGCATGCATCACCTGCTTGTAGCAATAATTAACAGATCACAGTAAACATGCATTCAAAATCAGGGACAGATGCCTGACAAACACTGAAAAAAAGTACTGAGTTAGGAAGCTAGGTTAAAAATGAAAAGAAATATATTTTCTCAAATTGCCTCACTTGCTTTATGGTACAAATACTTTCAGCATTCATACTATCAAGCACTTCTCCCAACTATGAAAGCACAAGGTTTGCTTTTGAAAAAGAGGAAAGGTGGAGATTAATGGATGACAACTGATTTCAGCAGGTGGGGCTCTGAGAAGAGGTATTAACTATTAGAAGGGCTTGTGACTCTAAATCAATGAGCAAAGAGATGCTGTGCTAGGCAAACAGGATTTAATTGACCTACAGTGATGACAGGCTTTAGTATTTTCTCACAGATAATAACTGGTTGCAGTAAAGAAGATGCCTTAGGCCTTTAACCAAATTGGTCACCTTAAAGCTATGAAATGCCCCACCCAGCACTAATCATTGCTATTATAACAGTAACAATGAAATCAAGAGTAACAGCTGTTATTCTTTGACTGCCGCCTTGCCAAGGCTGGTATTTTGTTTGATATGATGCAAAAAGAGAGGCTTAATCAACTTAAAATCACCCTTTGTTTCAGAAAACTTTTCACATTATCTGAGTAAAACTCAAGTTTTGACAAATTGTGAAAACAACTCTGTGTTTCCCGTTTCCCAGTTTCCAGAGTTAGACCTGGCTTCCTTACAGTGTTTTGTGCATCTGTGATGAAGGTTAAAACAGGGATTTGCTCATACTCTTATGTTACATGATACCTCCCAGTTGGACTGTGGCTGTGACTACCCTTGTAGCTGCTTTTTCTGCCTTCTACTGTCCTCGCCTGTTGTTTATACAGGTTTTCATGCGGCCAAAATAAGAAGCGACTGCTTTTAAATATACTAACTAGGAACATCAGCAGGTGGTCTCAAAATCAGGTGAATCACCTCTTACTAGTTCTATTTTTGAAACAACAAAATAGGTTTGATTCTGTGCCACCACGCTCGGTGAGATAAGAAAGCAGAGCATCACGATCAGCCATCTGTTCAATGCACAGCCAGAAAGTGTTCACCTTCACCCAACCGAGGGCCCTGACGACCGATGGCCAGGAGCTAGGGGAGCTCTGAGCCCGGGCTAATTAAAGGGATCTGCAGCCAGCTATCTTCATATTTAACAGGGATGTACTGCTGATGGAAATTACAAGTGAATTACAGGTTCCGGCATATCATGGTCTAGTCAGACCCAACCAAAAGCACGTGGTGATAAGGACGGAGCACTGCACACTGGGACCTGTGGTCTTCGTGGACCTCGTTGCTTTATTAGACTTGCTGATAAACTACGATGTACTATCAAACTCCACAGCTTTCCCAGAGACTAACCTTTCTTTGGTTGTGTTTATAATGACTTTTATAATTTCCAGCTCTTCTGTTTGTTTTTATATTGGCGTAAGAGGGTTTCTTTCTCTTCAAATCAAATCATAGGGCCCCACTGTTTCTAGCTCAAAGCCTCCCTAATGCTGCTAATCTCATATTAACAGCCTACTGACACAGAAGAGACCACAGAAAAGACTGATTGCCAGCTCTCTGGCCCTGCGACCGTGTGCTGGTCAGATCTGGATTAATACTTGAGGCGATTTACCTCAGGGGGCCTTGTTACAGGTGCCTGTAACTCTAAACTCTCCTTGAACCTCCTGGCAGCAGAGGGAGGAGGGGAACCTGTGAATCCACAGCTGATGCAGGCACAAACAAGGCTGCTCTGAAACTTGCTTTTCTTTTCTTATAGAAAATCAGGATGACAGCACCAAAAAAATCCTTTATTTCAGATAAAAGGTGAGGAGTTGGGTATCAGCATCCTACCCGGCACACAAAATCCACTGTGATGCTCCCTCTTACTACCTGTCACTGACAGCAAGTTGGCTTGACTTTAGCTTTTCTGATTACTAGAAACAGATATCCAGGAACACAGGCAAACACGCTGATTTCTTCCAGTGTTTGTGTAGCGATATAGCCCTGCTGTGTAGGCTAATTCAGGTACAAGAGTGACTCTTTCAGCTTTAAAAACAGTTTAAGCTGCTCACGTTTAAGGAAAGATGGAAAACCAGCATCATTCTTATTTGGCAATGAGTGTCTCTGTGACAGTTTGGTTCACCGGCCTCAGGCTCCTCTCCAGGGCCTGGCTGCACCTCCTACATTCGCAGCACTGTGCCGTGCCGACTGCTGCTCCATGACCCTACATAGTAGGAGGAGGGTGCTGGGATGACGGATCAGGCTGACCAGCTGCACTTGACGTCACCCAGCAGAAGAGAGTCCACTTGCTGCATCTGGGCTGCATGAGGAATATGCCCGACTGCCAGGGGGAGAAACAGAGGCAGGAGCCGATGCTGCCCGTGACCAGGTCAACCTGCAAGGCTTCGTGTGTGCCCGAGTCTGGAGCTAGAGCATCTCTCATTTCCACTAAGATGATTCTATTTCAGAATGATTTCATCTTGCTTGTTAACAAATTGCCAATAAAATGGGTAATTGTTCCTGGCCTGAAGTTAAACAATCTCCTTACTGAATTACTACGATTCGCAGGTCAGAGAGCTGCAAGAGGTTTGGCCTTCAAGGCACCACACTGTCCCCTCTAGGAAGAGGGGTGAAGTACAAAAACATTCTACCATGCCTTACAGAGAAATTAATTTTTCCTATAATTATTGTTATTACAAGGCTGCTTGTTCCACCACGGCTTACTTAAACAACCACACTGCAACTCATACCTCTCCTCAACTCTTCTCTGCCTCTAACATAACTGCATGAGCATTGCAGCTCACATATCTTTCCGTAGGTCTTTATTAATAAGGAGCATCTGCAGGGAAACAGGATCTGACTCACTGTGCAGCAGCTGCTCCTGCTGCTCACTTCCCCACCTGAAACAACAGTCCTCTATTTCAAAAGTCGCCTCCATCACTGCAGCAGCCAACTCCAACATCACCGGTGCAATGCTGTGCTGCCCTTCAAAGGGACAGAATATTCTTGGCTGCTCCCTATGAAAGAAATTCTTGAACGGTAGCTTTGCATATCACGCACTTACCTTGGTTTTGTGCTGTCTCGCTCCTTTTCTGAGCCTTAGTGGGGAGTATCCAGGCAGTGTGAGTCTTTTCAAAAATTGATTCCTTATCCATATTTGGGAATTTGTGCTGGGCACTAGCTGGTACGAGGCATGTTCTTCCCACAGTGCACTTTGGGACTTGTAGTTCCCAAAAAGGAATGTTGTTTTCCAAATTGCAAGTGCCAAGCAACAGTAACATAAGTCCAAAACGCCTTTATCTCCGCCTTTGCTTAGCTGCTGCGCCCTTCCTTTTACAATGTTTCTGTGCTGTGTTTTTGCTTTAACCAGCCTGAATCCTCCTGGAACTTCTCCCACAGTTAACGATGCAGTGTGCAAACAGCTGGGTGTACTGTCGTGCAAAAGCTGCTACTGCAGAGCGCTCCTGCCGCTACCCAGAGGGGCAGGTGCATGGTCTTGCCTCCTGGAAACGGCTACTTACAAAAAAGAGAGTTATGATCAAGTTTTTAATCATACTCTTCATGCTTTCTTCCCTGTTTCCAACACTGGAATGGCATAGAAACTCCCCTTTAAAAGATGTTTCACTTTTTAACCTGTTTTACATTAGCATATTTGATTTAATTAAATAATCATCGTAGGAGGTCAGCATTACAAAATAAATCAAATCAATCCCGCCTCTCCTGTAGAGATTCATTTTCGAAGAGTTTGCACTGACTGCCGTAATTACTTTGTAACCAAGACACCCTGTTGTTTTTAAACAACAACCAAAGAACAATGTGAATCGCTGCCTGTAGGGTACTGATGGAGACGCTGTTCACGAGGTGACCGAGCAAAAGGCCCCGGAGGAAGAAGAGGCCGGGAGAGGAGGGCACCCACCACCCCGCCCAGGAGCCTGCTGCCCAGGCTGCGCCGCTGGAGCAGCGGGGGAGCGCTCTCCCTTTACTACCCGCCCCAAACCCCTTCTCCTGCCGCCTGGCTACGGCGGGGAAAGCCGCAGGACCGCGGCCGTGCCGCCTCATTCCGAAGTGGCCTCCTCCGGGGCCCGTTGCTCGGCAGGGACACGCTTGGGGCTGGGCTGACGCCCGGCGGCTGCGGGGGGAACGGCAGCGGCCTCTGCGGGGCTCCGACCCGCCTCCTAAGGAAGGCGGCCGAGGCGGAGAGCGTTGGGTGGGCCGTTTCTCCATAGCCGCCACGCAAGTGAGAAACTGAAGGGTTTTTTTGACGCGGACCGACGCCGGGTGGGAAGCTGAGCGCCGGCATGGCTGAAAGCGTCGCGATCCCACAGTCTGCGGTCGGAGCTTCTCGGAAGGCTCCCCAGAGACCCCGCTCTTCACCGCTACTCCTCACAGTCAGCTCTGCCGCCGCCCCGATAGCGGGCGGGACGGCCCCCTGGGGAGCCAGCGCGCCGAGAAGCTGTCATTCTTGCGCCTCGTCCCGGCGGGCGTTGATCTCCGCTCCCTCACACTACCGCTAGACTACATGTCCCGCCGGCCCGCGGGGCGGGGAGAAGATGTCCGCCGGGGCGGCCCTTCCGCTGCCGGGAGGCGGTGGCGAGGGGCTTTTCTCACGGCTTTCCGGGGTCGGCTCTGCTACTGCTGCTGCTTGCTCGAGTGGATCTGAGCCCTACGAGGGGCTGTGGCGGCGCTGGAGCCGGAGCCGGGCGGGCGGCGAGCGGTGGGGCGTGGGGAAGGCGGTGGCAGCCCTCCCGCCAGCCCTCCCGCTGCCGCCATGAGGAGCGAGCCTCTGGCCTGGCCTCCGGTCTCGGCCCAGGCGGCCTCGCTGCTGGAGGAAGCGGCGGACCTGCTGGTGCTGCACCGGGACTTCGCTGCCGCCGTGGAGAGGTGCGAGGCGGGCTGCGACAGTCTGGGCACCGGCCCCGGGACCGGCCCCGAGAGGTGCGAGCGGTGCGGGGCGTGCGGATCGGGGACAGGGCGGCGCTGGGAAGCGCCTCGGTGTCGCATCAGCGTCAGGCTGGCTTCTAACTGCAGGCCCTGTCTGCGGTTTTATTTTTTGTAGTAGAGGGCTTTTGGGGTTTAATAAACTGTGGTTTTGTTTGGGGTTTGTTTTTTTTTTTTTTGGTGGGGGGGTTAAGAATCTCTTAGGTTCGAATATAAGTATTATTTGTATGAATGGCAATATCACTGGTAGTCCATGGTGTGGTTTTTGTAGCTTTTTCTTAATTATCTAAATTAATGGAGGGTGGTGTTTGTTGCTAAGAAGTGAGTTTGTAACGGTTTAAAACCCCACTTGGCTTTGGCTGCCATTTGATAACAACCTGTCTGTGTTTATGTGTTTCGTATGCAGGGATCTGTGTGTGTGTGAGGGAAGCGAGGTGTGCCTAGGAGCCTTCCTCGCGTCATCCCAGAGATGCAGGCTCTGTGCATCTTCTCGGGGGGTGGTGTGGTGTGAAATTGCCTTTTTATTGGGGGTGAGAGGTAGGATGAGAGGGAAAGGAAGGGAAGCAGCTGTTGGAGAACCGTAGAGTACCTAGGCTAGGATGCAGCTTACTGGAAGGGATGCAAGGGGAAACATGATTCCAAGAAGCATTTATTTAGAAGGCGTTTATTTATTCTAAGAAGCATCTCTTCATTACCAGTTCTGCAGAAGTGAAATGCTCCCTCTGTGTTGTGGGGATTCAGGCGCTGGCTGAGATGAACCGGTGGAGAGAAGTTCTGTCTTGGGTTCTACAGTATTACCATGTCCCTGAACATCTGCCTCCAAAAGTTCTGGAGCTGTGGTGAGTTTCTGTCTGTAGTTGTCAGGGCTTGCATTAGTCAAGTTTAATAGCAGGTTAGATGTGAGTATTGTGTGATATTTTCACTTTGCGTGGTGTAAGCGAGGATGAAAGTGGAACCTGGGACAGGTCTGTTCTTGACCTGTATATGGTCTAGCATGCCTGCAGCTGGCAGATTGCTTTACAGTGATAAGGTACAAAAGGGGTAATAAGTAGAAAGTAACATTAGTGGCTGCACCTGTTGTCCGCCTCAGAAATCTCTCTGTGATTCAAGTGTAGACCCTGATGCATGCCTTCGTGATAGCTGCTCATGCATAGTAACTGCCAGTGATTTCAACTTATACAAAGAGTTAATATTTTCTAATATTTCTTTCTTTCTGTTTCAGTATCCTGTTATACAGCAAAGTGAGAGAACCCCAGGTGATGCTGGAGGTTGGCAGTAGCTGGCTGAGAGACCAAACCAATAAGAGCCTCCCCGAGTACAGTTCATTGCTGGAGCTCTATCTGCTGCATGTGTTGCTTCCACTTGGCCGGTTTGAGGGAGCAGAAGAGCTTGTACGTGGCTGTGATGTTTTTGACAGCGAGCAGCAGCTAGCATTTCTCGGGACCATTTGTGAAAGCCGATGTCAGTGGGCTCAACGGGAAGAGATGCACTCAGCTGCTGAAGAGCAGCAAGACGCAGCAACAGAGACTGTTTTGGGTAGGCTTTCCCTCTGTTGTTTGTACTCCTTTTTTTATAATTTTATTTCAAGTTACTTGGTCCCTTACTAACAAGCAAGTATTAAATATATATTAAGAATGTTGTCATGACAAACCAGCCACGAGGAAGTCCTGTTGTCTGTCCCAGCCACGAGGAAGTCCTGCTGTGTATTACAGAAGGAAATGGAAGACTTAGTCATCCATTTGCTGACAATTACAAAGCATATTTAGTCTCTGCTGATGTCAAGAGATGAGAATTATTTTTCAGGTTCAAAAGCACTTCAGAATAGATGTATTTTTTTTTTAAAGGTACGAAAGGGAAACTAAAACTACCTAGCAATCCTTTAAGGATACATTTTGTTGGCTGTATGTACTCTCTGCTTCATCTCCATTTACAGTTGAGCCTATGTAGAACAATGCATGTCTGGCATTTAAAGTACTGCTCCTCCTCCAGAACTGTTATCTCTTGATAACTTAGTTTATTATCTATATCTTACTTTTTCATTTTACTTTGTCCTGACAGCCTTACTGTTCTTGTATTCTAGGTAATCTGTCCCAAAAGCTCTTGACCATGTTGACATTGCTACGTAGAGCACTGAGGTCCATGTCAAGCCACTTCTATTTACTTCCTTACAAAAAGATGCTCTTGGCTACTTTTCTGCTGTACCTGGTGGTGGTGAGATTAGACCCAGGTACAGTATTAAGATTTCCAATTTTTAAAATTCCATTATGGTTACAGAGAACAAAATTATTGCTTTTAATAGATTTGGTCTGTGTAAATGCCTTGTCTTCGGGAGACACAAAAACTGGGTAACTAGGAACTTACCATTAGGCTTGTTTTTAATGTTTCCAGTTGCAATCCCTGTAGAAAAATGTAGCTCTACAAAAGACAGTTTTCTGAAAACAGTTATTCGATCCCCAGCTCTTTCCAACAGACAAAGTACAATGTGTGAGAGGCAGGCTGGGCTGTCCTAGACTCAGCCTCTGGCTCAGTCAACTTGAGGTGCTACAAGGTGAATGTTTCCTGGGAGAGTGATTGCCTGACAGGCCATCCTGCCAGGAAAGCAGAGAGTCGCCCAAGGCAGCAATGTAGTCATCCATTTGATCTGCTTATGCTGGAGTTTCCCTAGTGATGGGCTGGTCCTGTGACGTAGAGGTGGCAGCTGGGGCGTGGAGGGGATGGGTGTTTCCCCTTCTGCTGGGTGACAGGTGCTCCATAGCTATTCTGCAAATAGTCCATTGGTAAATACTGAAGGTGGCTTGCTAGGGGTAGGAACGGTGCCATGAGTGAAGTACTGAACCAAACAGAAAGAAGTAAGACAACTAGGTTTCGATTAACTCTAGTTGGGATTAGTTCTTTCTTAATACGTTTAGTGTATTTTAGTTTTACCTTTTATAATGAAAGGCTCTTTTGCTTTTTGTTTTGTTTTGCAGCCTCTCCCACATCACTGCCATTCATTTACAAACTGGTCCAGCTCTTCCGACAGGCTTGGGCAGCTGTATTTTCTCCAATCCATAGGCCTCCAATTCGAGACTAGGTGTCTTCCATCAAGAGAAAGTGTTTTTCTCTGCTGCTGTAAAAGTGTCAGCTTGTCTTGAGGCTGTTATCAGGCTCTTCAAGGACTGTGTCCTAATTGAGATGACCACCTGTGACCTCCTGTGTGGCGATACATTTGTTTCTTCAGACAGGGAATGGTGGTGTATGCATTTTGAAACCACGCCAAGTATTCCTGACATTTTGCTTGGCTCTACAGCACCATTCTGTCCAACTCCAGGGTAAAGCCACTCCTTCCGTAATCCAGAACTGAATAAGAATCCTCCTTTTCAAACACCTTGCTTTGGATGTAGCGCTTGAGTGAGGGTTGCGTAACCAGTTATGCACTATGGGAGAAGGTCTCAACCTTGCAAGTGCTGGCCAGTTCTCTGAACAAGTGCAATAGCATTCCTGGGAGCATGACTGTAAAAGGCAACAGAGTACCAATAATCAGGGGAATGTTCTGGTTTGCCTGAAGACATCCTGCAGCATGGGATTTAGGACAAGCATGTGGAAGAAAAACACTGGAGAAAATGAAGCCTATTGCATTTTGAAGGTTGTGGTTTCTCTTGTGACTGATGCCTCCTTATATGGATGCTCTTGATTTTAGTCTTATTTAAGCCAGAAAGCCAAAATGAGTGGGCCACACAGACTGTTGCGCTGCACCTGCTCTTCTTAAATGCAAATTACAGCACTTCGTGCTTGCCTGATGCATAGTAATTCTTAGGAGCACGTGGTGGTGGTAAGGAAATAGATTTATTTTTTTAAACTATATATTATTGTCTAGCTGAACAACTGAAGTTGCTTTGTTTTAGTCTTTCCCTACCTCTTGCTTTGTTTATGTCGATGTCAAAAAATCTCCCTATGTCTAGAATTGCCCCCACCCCCAACATCTAAAGTCCTGGGTTACACAGGAGCCATTTAGCAATGCTCTGTCATTCAGAAAAAAAGTTCATTAATAGGTAGAAAGATATACTTCTCTGAGATCCCAAAACCTTCCCCAGATCTGTGGTAAGAAAATTACTACCTTTGCAGAAGACCTGTCACCAGACTGACCCCATTTCCAACCACTTGGGGCAGAAATTGGAGGTTCGGATTAAAACATTAATTTCTTCTCCGTCCAACTATCATCAACTGACAAAGGGTAAATTGCAAAGGAGAGATCACTGACCTACTCTAAATATTGCTGTCACTGGAGCAAACTGTTGTGTGTCGGAGAGGACAAGTTAAAGGCAAGGAGCCTTTGTGGCAAACAAATAGCCCGCTATCCCAGCATCTGTGCCAAAAGGATGCAGGCTGACTGATGCCAGCCCAAACTACAAAATGTTGCACAAAGCAGCCTTTTTGGGGGGCAAACCCTATCCAACACACTAAACCTGTGAAAAGTAGCCAACATAGGTCCCAGCGTGGTGGGACTACAACAGTAGTCCCCTTCAGGTTGTTCCTTTGACTCCAGCAGTAGCCGTACACTGATGCGGTGGCTATTTCTGTTTTCTTCACACAGACAGCAGCCTGTTGGTGCCTTCAAACTGTGTGTGATCTGTTGTTTTGCTATCTGCCGGGATACTTTGAAAGCAGTCTGCATCTTCACTGCTAAAAATAGTTCTGTGTCTGTTTCTTCTTGAATTATCCCAATAGGTAAATATTCCCATATTAGTGTCAGATAAACCAGGGCAGTTCATTCATGAATGCAGTAACCTTGCCTAGTTGTCTCAAAGGTAAAAACCAAAACAATCCCATATCCCTCCCCAAAGTTTTTGTCTCTGCTAGGACTTTACACCAGGAGAAGTTGCACATAATGCTTCACCATGTTAAAAAAGTTATTTCTTATATACTCTGCGCACATAGGGAAGAGCTGCTAGATGGTTCTTGTAATCCAACTATTAAGTGTAGTTACAACTCTGCAACCAACGGTTGATGGGAAACGAGGTAGAATAAAACATACAAGCTGGGTCTGGGGTTGAGCTCTTTCAAGAAATGACTAGGTTGTGTCTACTGGCCCCCTACTTTACAAGGCCTCACTGTAAGTCCTGTGTAAGCCAGTTAATGAAATAGTAAACTTCACTCTGAAGTCAGGCCAAATTCTCACCAAATTGACTGTTTAGGTAACAAGCATTTTTTTACTCTAGTTTTCTATTAACATTTTTAGTTAGATGGCAGAGATGCAATTTTGGACATTGGGACCAGTGGTCTAAGCAGGCCATACACTACGTTTAGAATGCCGTTAACCATCATAGCCATTCATTTACCATGACTTTAACGTTCAACTTGATTTTAAGCGTAGGTCAGTAACCTTCACTTTTTTAGAGTACTACTGATTTTGCATTTGTATTGTATTTAATTCATCATGAGAGGGCAAGAAGGCAGAAATGAGCTATCAGAATTTTTTTGCAACTAATACTAAAACTGCAATATTTAATTTTCACAATAAAGTGACTACTGATTTACCTCTTTGTACAGTTGTTATTTGTGCTGTGATTAAGATTATGAAATGCATTTAATGTATTGATACTCTACATTTTTCAAATAATTTCTGGAAGTGTTTTCACTACATGTCCTTGTTGTACAGGCATATTTGAATTAAGTAGGGACTTGTTCAGTGTGAGTCTGACGAGATCTAATCAACTGATGATGTTGGTAGGGTATAAGTCTGCATTTTCATAGGAGTTCAGAGAGTCGTAATTACTTTCTGTGAAAGATCCAGCATATTTTTTTTTTTAAATATATGTCTCTGTGTATCTTGGGATAGCCAAAACCAGTGCTGCCAAGAATAAAGTACCTGGTATTTATCTTTAGCTGTGTTTTTCTCTGCACTCTCATTATATCATGGAGGGAAAAGACATACTCCTGGGGATACTACTGTTTAAGCCTTGTCAGAAAGAATGTGTGCATGTGTGCCCTGTGTGTGTGAACTTTCTGCTCGTGACTCCAGATACAAGAACAAATTATAGTTCTGCTTTTTAGTTTTGCCATCTTCTTGCTAAATGGATGTTGTGGTTTTACCCCAGCCGGCAGCTGAGCACCACAGAGCCACTCACTCACTCACTCCCCCTCATCGGGATGGGGGAGAGAATTGGAAAAGTTAAAGTGAGAAAACTCATGGGTTGAGATAAAGACAGTTTAATAGGTAAAGCAAAAGCCACGCACACAAACAAAGCAAAGCAAGGAATTCATTCCCCACTTCCCATGGGCAGGCAGGTGTTCAGCCATCTCCAGGAAAGCCGGGCTCTGTCACGTGTAATGGTTACTTGGGAAGACAAACGTCATCACTCCGAACACCACCGCACCCCCCCCCTTCCTCCTCCCCCAAGCTCCTTATAAACTGAGCATGACGTCATATGGTATGGAATATCCCTTTGGTCAGTTTGGGTCACCTGTCCTGTCTGTCTCCTCCCAACTTCTTGTGCACTCCCAGCCATCCCGCTGGCAGGGCAGTGCGAGAAGCAGAAAAGGCCTTGGCTCTGCGTAAACATTCAACATCAACAGGTCCATATAACAAAAACATCTCTATATTATCAACACTGTTTCCAGCACAAATCCAAAACATAGCCCCATGCTAGCTACTATGAAGAAAATTAACCTTCTCAGCTGAAACCAGGACAATGGAAAAAAAACTTGTATTGGCCCATATTGTAGGCAGCTGGAAGGCTGAAGAACAGTTGTCCAGAATCAGATGAACAGAGGTCACAAAGATAAGGAATGGCTGGCAGAAAGATGAAGTTTGGTGCCTCAGCACCAGGAGGCAAGATGATAATCCCATGTACCTTGTCCACAGATGATCAAATAGTCAAGTGGAATTCCTTGCACTTCAACCTGTTCCCCAACTCATTTCAATTAGTGGAACTTTGGCAAGTTAACTCTGTGTCCACCATTCATCTATAGTTGCCTTTGTCAGAAAGACACCATTTAAAAATGCCACCTTTTGAAAGTGTAAATGAAGAAATTCTGAAATGGTTAATAATTTTTAAATAAGTTATCAGTAGCATGTTCACCAGTTGTCAAAGTTTTAGAGGGAAACCAGTTATTTGTGAAGATGCTCTGTATGTGTTAAAATTCTGGTTACTGATACCAGTTGTAATTTTTTTTTTTTTTTCCTGCCCAAAACCAAGGTATAGCTTTGAGAATTAACTGGGAGGACTTGCTTAAGAACAGAGTTTAGGGCTGGATTCTGTGCATGGGTGAAAGCAGGCTGCCGGTGTAACCGGCAAGTGGGTGGAATGGGATGGTTGCCTGGGAGAGATTATGACCTCTCCTGCCTACGCTGTGATGCTGCGGGGCCCCTGCCAGGGAGGCGTGGATGCTCTGCCACCTTGCACCAGGCTGCTTATACAACAATAGAAACATCAGTAACCAAAGCTGCTGCTACCAATCAAGAAAGAAAGCACACAGGAGAAGCCATGGTAAGAAAGAATTGGATTATTTTATGAGATAATGAGCAATGAATTTGGCCTCCTGTTTCCCCCTACTCTGGTCAAGATCTGAGTGAAAGTGGGAAAGTTGAGGTGACTTTTTTTGCTTCATTTTGGGGGCAACAAATGTTGCTCACAGTCTACAAATTATTGTATTAGCTTCTTGGTAAATAAATTTAGAGTGCAATACATACAGCTACATTTGTGTTAATAAATTTATTATAAGGGAAGTCATACGCAGAAAAAGGATGGGGTTGGAACTTATTTTTCCTTCTTGTGTAGAAGCTAGTCTGGATGTACTTTGAATACAGTATGTTTAACCTTGTATTAATGGCCTTTTCCTACTAGCTTGTGCATATTAAGAGCAAAAAAATGTGGATGTTTCCCTAGACACTCTGTAAGACTGGATGGGAATCATCTGCCAAAAGATTCATATTCAAATATACCACATCCAACGAGAGTGTCTTTGAGAGAACCCTTTGAATTCACAGTACTTGGGAGTCTGCATAGCAATCTATAGAAGGAGACATGCTTCCTTTTCTTTTAGAACATGATATTTTGTGTTTCAGATTTCTGTTATTAAACTATGTGCATGACACTAATAAACACTTTATAAACTGGTTATTGACTGAACAACTATGATTACAGAATATGTTTGAGAAGGATTTCTCAGGAGATTAATTTAGTGTAACATATAAAGAGTACTGAGTCCTCTTGAGTATCAAGTTAACTCTTCACGTGTTAAATTGAATTAAAAGTACCCAGAGAATGGGCCAAAACAATCAGTGGTTGAAATTAATTGAAGTACTAAAGGCACTTTAGTTCTAGTTCCTTTAATTTCTACAAACCTGTTTTCCACCTGTCCAACACACATGTTCAACAGAAGGTTGAAAGATCAGAAGATACTTCATTCCCTTTGCTTTATCTATACATCAATAAAGCAGCATAGCTGTGTCTTTTCCCAGATTGGCTCATATTCCTTAGCTGGGACCTACTCTTGTTTATTTTGTGTACCTATACACAGTTTTTCTATCTGTATGTGCTTATGTGCACTTATACGTAGATCTCATGTACTGTACACCATGCATAGGCGTGGCTGCAAGTCTCTAGCTGTTGTGATTATTGTTTATTTCTATGCACAGCAAAATATTTTTCTTCCTATTTGTAAATAAGTATCAGAATACTTTCCATTAATTCCAGTCTTGTGGAAAATTTTATAATCATTGGTTGATTTGGTGTTTCAGGTCAGATCAGCTTATAGACTCTTAGGATATTCACTGGTGGTTCTCACCATTTCCCTTGTCCTCCCCTTCCAGCGTGAGTGCATCTCTGTTCACATTGGCCAAGCTGGAGTTCAAATTGGGAATGCATGTTGGGAACTCTTCTGTCTGGAGCACGGCATTCAGCCAAATGGCACCTTCATCGACCAACCCAGCAATGATGATTCTTTTGCCACATTCTTCAGAGAGACAAGTTCTAGAAAATACGTGCCACGGGCTGTTATGGTGGACTTGGAGCAAACTGTAATAGGTCAGTGTAGAACTAATTTTGGAAAATAGAAATTAATTAACTCTGCTGGGTGCCAAAGTTCAGATCACTGAATAGCAGGACAATGCCCTTACCATGATCCCAGCATGCAGGCAAAACGTACAGATTTTAAGTTTTTAATACCAGGTATTGCTAAAAGCTCTGTTATTCTCAATAAAAAGTTGAAAACTGGACTGCACTCTAATAATAATAAAATAAAAAGTTTACTATTGTTTAAACCTCTACTGGTTATGAGTACAATTTAGCACTCTTAAAGAGATTCCTCTCTGGTCGTCTTTTGTGGCGATGTTTTTCCTTTGCTAACTAATGGAAAATGCTTTCCTCACATTCAGATGTAAGAGAGGAGCATGAAGAATCAGACAACACAAATTTCCTGACAGATTTTCAGGGAAACCCACTGTTTTACTCTTGAAAATCTCCTCTTTTTTCCAGTCATTCCCCTGAAGGTTCAGATGGATCTTCATCTGATCGGTATATAGAGCTGAAATTTTACCACAGCATGGCATGGCACAGCCTTAATTTGATAAATGAAGTAATTTGTGTAACACAGCAACTTACACTTGGAGCAGAGTCCACTTACTGTTTTTCAAAACCAAGAACATCTCAGACGATACTCCTCACCTCTGTACTTTGTTTTTCAACATACAGATCTTCTATACCATTTTCTGCCAAAATAAAATGCTCCATTTGTTTTGCAAATGTTATCAACCTGGGTGAATTATCTCTTCCAAGCTTATGCTTTTTCTCTCTCATTCAGATGAAGTGCGGACTGGCACCTACCGGCACCTTTTCCATCCAGAACAGCTGATCACTGGAAAGGAAGATGCAGCAAATAATTATGCACGTGGCCACTACTCTGTTGGCAAAGACAAAATTGACATGGCATTAGATCGTATCCGCAAGATGGTATGCACTATTGCATTGGTAGTAAGACCTTAGAAGGGTGGAAGGGGAAATAAACACCACATAAATTTTTTTTATAATGGCTCTCATTTTGTTTTTACTATTGTCATTGGCTCAGAACAGAGGAATGCAGGTCCTGCATGTCCCATCTTAGTTTTCACATGAATGGAAGGCTTAAATGGAAAACCTCAAATATTGCTAAAGCATTATTATTGTAAGGAAAAAATAATCAGTATCACTCTGTTGATACTCTAGCCTCAGATTTACAGGGGAAAACAGACAATGAGAATTTCCTGGAAAAACTGCTGACTTTTGTGCTTTGCACTGGGTGTGGGTGTTGCTGTCTCTATTTAAGGGTGTAATTTAAAAATATGTTCACTTATTCTTTCACTTTTCCTGTTGGCTTTCAGGCTGATGCCTGTTCTGGGCTGCAAGGATTCCTGATCTTCCACAGCTTTGGTGGGGGTACTGGCTCTGGCTTTACCTCCTTACTCATGGAACGCCTCTCCATTGAATATGGAAAGAAGTCCAAACTAGAATTTGCCATCTACCCAGCCCCTCAGGTCTCCACCGCTGTGGTGGAGCCCTACAATTCCATCCTGACCACGCACACCACCCTGGAGCATTCGGACTGCGCCTTCATGGTGGATAATGAGGCCATCTATGACATCTGCCGCCAAAACCTGGACATCGAGCGCCCTACTTACACTAACCTCAACCGCCTCATCAGCCAAATCGTCTCGTCCATCACCGCCTCACTGCGCTTCGACGGTGCCCTCAATGTGGATCTGACGGAGTTCCAGACAAACCTGGTGCCCTACCCACGCATCCACTTCCCCTTAGTGACCTACGCCCCCATCATCTCCTCTGACAGAGCATATCACGAGCAGCTCTCGGTGGCTGAAATCACCAGCTCCTGCTTTGAGCCCAGCAACCAGATGGTGAAGTGTGACCCAAGACATGGGAAGTACATGGCCTGCTGCATGCTCTACCGTGGTGATGTAGTTCCCAAAGATGTCAACGTAGCAATTGCTGCCATCAAGACCAACAGATCCCTCCAGTTTGTCGACTGGTGTCCAACAGGCTTCAAGGTGTGTAGGGCTGCCATGAACTTCTCTTTAATGTTCAAAGGGCAAGTTCAGTCTAGTGGAAAACTTGTCTTTAAAGTTTTAGACCTTGCCTGTTTTCCACTTGTGAGGAGAAGGAACATAAGAAAGATGCGTGTGTGTAAAATGTGGACAACCCATTAACACAGACTCCTAAATATTTAAATAAATGGAAGCATATACGGTATTTCTATATTCAATAACAGGAGAATGTCAACCCTATAAGACTTTAAACTTAAAGAAATTGCATTTTAGGAGAAAGATCAAGGTAAGGCTTATACTCTGAAGACACTGAGACACTTGAGAGTGTCTTTGATGAGATTTAAAAAAACAAACCAACCAAATGAAAAAAAAAACCCAAAGTTATCAATAATATATTGTTGGCAAGTGAAACATTTCTACATCATCTCCACAAGAGAGATTTTTTCATTGTCCCCTATTTTTCCATGCATACTGACATATTTTTATAATTTTTTCTTCATTTAGAGTCCAGTTCTGGTTGATCTCCTTTTTTTTTCTTTTTCTTTGAGTGAGGGTAAGGAATAGACTTGTGCACAAAAAAGTGGCTTGAATGACATTAGACTTAGCACTGATGTGATTTGGGTTTTTCCCTACCTCTTTTCCTCCCTCCACCAATGGTTTTACAATTTTTTTACCTTGTTTGTTGTCTAATTTTGTCTCTTTTCCTCATAACTCTTTTTATTACTCCATCTTTTCTATTGGTATTTGCAGGTTGGGATCAACTATCAGCCTCCTACAGTTACACCGGGAGGAGACCTAGCCCAGGTTGAACGAGCAGTCTGCATGCTGAGCAACACCACGGCCATTGCAGATGCCTGGGCAAGGCTCGACCACAAGTTTGATCTGATGTACGCCAAGAGAGCTTTTGTGCACTGGTATGTTAGTGAAGGCATGGAGGAAGGAGAATTCGCAGAGGCCCGAGAAGACCTGTCTGCCCTGGAGAAGGACTATGAAGAAGTGGGAACTGACTCATTTGAAGAAGAAAATGAGGGAGAGGAATCTTAAAGTTCACTCTGCCCTTTTCTGTGCATATGATTGTCTCTCTGTCTCTTTTTTCATGGGGCTACATTTCTGCTTGTCTCATGCACACTGAGTCCATTGCCATCTTAGCAGAAGACAAACAGGATGAGTTCTCCACTATGAGATCACAAGACAGTAAAACAGGATATATGACCACCTAATCATTAGTCTTTGCCTCAGAGGGTGACAGGCTTCATATTTTTTGCTAATATATCCTGAAAGTATCTCTGTCATCTATATTGACATTTATTCAATACAAAGATACAGTCACGTACCTGTAATATTATTTGAGGAACTCGTGCTTCAAATTTTCCCACATAATTGCTATGGACACTACATAAGAAGTTACCTACAGTCCTCAGTCTTTATTTCATATGAATTTGAAATGTAATGTTTTTAAAGCTGTAAGATGCAGTGAGAACTCTGTTGGTGCCAACAACATACAGCTTGTCCTAGTGCCCTTGCTTCTACAGAATCCACAGTGTGGAGTGGTTAGAAAATGTGATTTTGCCAGCTGCTGTGGGAACAATTCAGGTATCTTAGCTTCAGCAGGAGTTTAGAGCACACCATGTTTGTGCAGTGACTGTGTAACAATCATAACTGGATTGGTCTGGCGGCGCAAGTATGCTGACAGCTCAGCATCTGTGACAGAGTTAAAGGGCTTAAAATTACCAGCTTGTAGCATGCAGGGCAGAAGCATTACCAGCTCCATCAGACTTACTGAGATCACAATAAATCAGAACCATGATAAAAAATGTGTGTGATGATAGGTATAGGTGGGATGTCTAAGAACACCAGCTACAACTTCACAGTTTAAGTCTTCATAAGGTATATTTATGTATATTCCCATTGTTTCAGGATTTTAGAACAATATATTGTTAAGACATGCAGGCAGGTGGCCTGCCATGGCCTGAGGTTAAACTCATGGGATAACAAGAGAAACTGTTGGATGTTGCAGAAAATGGAACAGGAAAAGTGGCTGGCCAATCCTAGCCTGTGTCTAAAGTCATGAGGTAATGGCAGGAGAAGCTACCAGGTACTATATATAGTGAAAGAGGACCTTTGGGGACCACCCCGCCTTGAGTATCAACAGAAAGTGAAGGGGGTGTTGGCTTACTGGGAGTACTAACTAAAGCTGAAATTACTAAATAAAGATGTAAAATTAAGCAGGACAAGGCCAACGGTGAAAAAGTGGTATGTGTGTATCTATTTAGATAAAGAAAATGGTGTCCATTTGGGGGTACCTGTGGAGCAGCCCTGTGCTTGAACAATGCCAGCAGCAAGACAATAAGCCTCTTGTGCTGACCTTGCCCTGTGTGTCCAACTTGCTTATGTGTTCATGGTTATCTGGAAGGTTTCCCTTAACACTGATGAAGGGTGGACACCTGGAGACTAAATATATACCACTGTTAATGCTGGATTTACTATTGATCTTTCATAAATTTATTTTAAAAAAATACATGTTTTCACTGAAACATATACTTACAACTCCAGCAGGGCTACAGAAATGCATTACGTTTTGCCTAAACTGTTGATGAGTGTTGTCCCCTTTGTGGTAAATCTGTTTGTGTTAGGTTTGCTAAAAAGTCATAAAGAAAAGCAGGCACATTCAGAAACATTGCTGATGTAGTTGGTCTTTTTATCTGCAAAATGAGTGAATGATCTTTATATTAGAAACTATAGTTCTGAACTTGCTATATTAGGGGAGATAATTCTGCAAGTCCAGATCTAATTCTATAATTTTTAATATATGTAGAGAAATTTTGTATATGACAATTCTTACCAAAAAGGAGGTAACTCTTTTGAAACTGTATCCCAACATGTACTTAATTTTTCTTTATTGAAAAATAATTTTAAAAATACATAGCACAGTTCTCTGTTTCAGGGATAATGTGTGAAAGCCAGTATTTTATCAATATAGCAGTTGACTAGACTTTGGGATTTCAGAAATACCTGAAATGAGATGCTGTCAATTCTCCCAGTAGGTGGCAACAGAATGACAGAATGTAGTTCTACAGGGAACACAGGTAAGCATTTATATCTTCATTCGCACAACATAAGAAAGTATTATAATGTGTGGGAAAGACTTTCATACAGCAAATTAAAAGCAAGAGAGGTTTTTGTATGATCACTAAAGAACTTCTTAGGAATGGACTATTTTGTAAGACCGCACATTACTGTTCTAAAATAATCCACAATTCTGCCACTATTGGTGAGTCGCTCAGGTAACCAATCTGTAGGGAGTGATGTACATCTGGTAGAGGAGATAAAGAAGTTAACTCTCCTTCATTTGCCTTTTGACCTATTTTGATCTTAGAAGAGGAGAACTGACAGATCACAGGACTTCGTGGTTCTCTTCGCCTAAACTCTAGATTATTCAAAAATGCTATTTTCAGAGATATGTCTATTTTTAAATAGAGATAAAGTGTTTAGGTTTTGTACGGCCATGTTAAGGTTTTTTTTTAAAATCCCTCTAAGAGGCGATGACAGTATCCCTCTAAGAGGTTATGACAGTATCATAACCAATTGGAGATAACTCACAACTCCTCTGCTCTGTTGCATTGCTCTGGAGGGCACCTGTGGCACAGCACCCAGTCCACGTGCATATGAGAAGCCCTCTGAGAATGTCCAGACCATCCCAGTTGCATGCAGGCTGCGCATCGCCCCGAGGAGCACGGGCTATTCAGAAGCCCTCTGGCAGTACCAGCAAAGCCACTCCAGCACTTATGCAAAATTCACTTATTTGCACACTTCAGGACTTCATGGCAGAGCTTTTTATAATCAACCCTATTTAGCTCTTGTCATCATCTACCAGTGTTGCAAAGTAAAAGCTGAAGTGGACAGGCCTCAACCAGGCCACTGGGCTATCAACCCTGCTGATGCAGGGCATGTCTCAAGCCCGTTCCATGCAGGATGGAGAGGCTGAGTGACTGCCCCTACAAGCTCACCATCTGTACCCACAGGTTGAATGCCAGCATTGAGCAAGATGATTTTCTTTCCAAGAATCCCAGCCCAGGCTGTATCTGCCTCATGTCTCTACAGAGTAGAGCCTAGAGGCCAACTATAGAATCAACAAAACTCACCAGTACCTGGGAGCACAGTCCCACACTGTGCATTCAGGTTACCCTCTAAATCTAGGCTGAGGGTTTTCTGCTTGAGCACTCTGCAACACAGATGGACAGAGCAACATAAGGAAACAGTATGCCCAAGTCATCTTCAGGGCTTTTACGTCTGTGTCTGGCCATCACCCCAGACAATCACACAATTCCAGCACTTGAGTTCGTGGGCTATCTCAAGGCAGAGCAGGTCAAGCACTGTCTTTGGTGTAATGCAGGTCTGCAAAGGCCTTTTTCTTAGCTGTGTGTCTGTGAGAAATGTAAAAACAGTAACCTGGGTCATCCCTAAGCTCTTCAAGCTCAATTGATTCTAGAGAGAAGGAATGTAGCCATGGGACTCCCACTGGCCAGGGACACCACCCAAGACTCCGGTCACTCCCTGCTCCTTGGAAGGTTTTGACTGGTGAGGCAGGACCCAGACTGTTCAGTGTGGCAACCCAACACTGGTGAGTCTATGGGTCCTGGGACAGTTGAGATTGAGCGGGGTGGAGAGAGGAGTGATGAACACTGACTCTGAGAGGTGCTCTCGCTGCCTATTTCAGAAGAGAGGAGCGGGGGCAATGGAAGGGCCAAGAAAATGCAGCAGTGGACTAAGTTGCAAAGAATTTAGTAATTCACAGAGCTCTTTCAGGTTTTGGAGCTGCTAGATCTGACATGTTGACTCAAAGAGTGCCTAAGAGGATTCGGGTGGTGGACTGCTCTAAGTATTTGCTGGGAGACTTTTTTCCTGCAGTGATTCTCTGCACAGAGCTCCACATCTGGTGGAGCCGTGAGCTTTAACATTTGAGATTGTGCATAACACCAGAGCTTGGTTGGAATGTTACCAGTTCCATTGGAAGAACACTGGAACAACCTCAGCCTCAAAGCAATGATCTCAAGGTTTTCTAGAGAAGTGTGAGACTCAGCTTAAACAAAGCAGCAGGCAGAAATTATCATGAGGATTCTTCCTCTGTAAGAAAATATTTGTAGCTTTTCCTAGCCAAAATTGAAGAGTAGTGATTTGCAGGTTTATGTAAAGATCAACGAAATGAAGACTATGCCAAAGTAAATATGAGTTTATAAAAAAAATCCTATGTAAAGCTTTCACACTGTTAAAATCTAGGCATCAGTTGCAGAAGAAGATCCTTAGATGCTGGTTGCCAACAGTGGCAGAACAATCAATATAATCATGTCAAAGTAGACTATCGAAAAATTTAGGAATTGTGTATTTAAGTTTCTACTAATTAAACATCATAATAAACAGTATGTTTCTAAAGTCTGGGGATACATAATACTCAGATTCAAGCAATTAAGTGCATCTTCCTCTTTGTTATGTAGGAGTTGCAAACATGAGGGTTTCTCCGCTGAGAGAAGCTGCCGCTTTCCAATGCTGAGCTAGTGCAGAAGGAGCAAACAATAAAATGGTGGAGGCAACTGCCCTAATTTAACGTGAGAATGTTTGTGTGATGCCTCCAGCTATTTCTTGCAATAAGCACTGCAATGAGAATCAAATGTCTGTGTTTGGACAGACGAGTTATACTCTGTACCGAATACTGCCCCACACTGCCAGCAGCCCAGATGACTGTACACAGAAAGAGAAGCAATAGAAGTAAACTGAAACATTAATAGAGAGGCAGCTGGAGTAAGGACAGAAAGAAGTCAGGCCAGCTTTTAAGAGCCCTGGTAGAGCACACTTCAGAATGGTAATTATATTTACTTTCCAATTCTCTATTTTTGGTTTTTCTTCTATCCTTTTTCATTCATTTGCTTTCTTACACCCTCTTGGTCTTCCGTACTGGAATTTAGCAGTGATTTTTGTCTACACATATACGTGCTGGCAGAACAGAGAATTGGGACGGTATGTGTCTTGTAGGTGATATATATGGATAATACTCAGGTGTTAGAAAGTACAGTGTACAGCGTGTTACATGGCCGCGCTCAGATTTAATAAGCACGCCAAACCAGGCGGGGCTACACTTGAAATCTGGGGTATATCTGAGCCCTGCCTCTCTGGATGAATTTGCATACGTGGGGTGTCGGGGAGGGCAGGAGGCAGTGATGCAGTGGGCAGAACTGCAGAGCCTGTGACCTATTCCCCACGGCACTGTGACACTGAAGCGCAGCAGCAGGTGCCGGGTGCTGGGCCCAGGCTGCCTCCCACCCTGCCGCCTAGAGCCAGGCTCCTCCAAAGACCTGCCGCCACTGATCCGAAAGGGAAGGGAATACTGCTGGAGACACCATGGTAAGGGGTGATGTGGGAACACCAGTCATATGGGGACTAGGAGAACTGTGGGTGAGGGAAGGCAGGGGGATCTGCCGCTGCTGTCAGTGGTTTGTGCCCCAAAACCCTGATCCCGCACCGATTACCATGTAAGAGGATGGGAAAGGAGAGTCGGAAAATCTCACTGGAGCTGTAAGGCATGGTGAACCAAAGTTTTTTTCAAAGGGTCTCTAATTAGTGGAATTATAAGATAAATTAGATTGGGAGTCTTAGCTTTTTAGTAGTCTCTGTTGTGACTATATTTTCTCAACACAGGTTCTTTTTCATATGAGATAATAATTTTTTTTAGAAATAAAACAAAAAAGTTACTTACCTTTGTGTCTGTTTTGAATTAATTTAGCCCCAGTGGCTGTACTGTTCATAGTTATACAGTGTATACATGTATGTTTCTGGAGTGCATGATTTTTATAGGTGTATGTGTTTAAGTAAGTAAAGAAGGCCCTTCATTTTTAAGATTTGGGGGTTTATTATAAATTTGTTGAAATCTCTCAAAACCTCTTAGAATGTGAAATATCGATTTCACCTTGTACGTCAATTTATATCTAGCACTGAGTCTTATTTTGGTGCAGAGAATTATGTTATTTTCTGCCAGTACAGCTGCAGGTCCAAAATGAGAGTGCTTATGTTGCAGGCAAGATATACACTTCCACAGGCTCCCCATGCCTTAAGGGAGACCTAGGACAGTGAGTATGTTTTGGGAATAGCTGGGAATATCTGGAAGACTAAAGTCTGCTTTTGTTCAGTAAATAGTTAAGCAGGTAGTATTCTGGTTTTTTAATAGAATCAAAGCTGTCCCAGGTTTAGTTTCACAAAGGACTTGGCCTTTTTTACTATCTCCTGGTAAATAAAAGGTCAGGTCTATCATTTGTAAGACAGGTCCTGGTACATAAGTGATGGGATGTGAAACATGATTTTGGAGTAAGCTCCAAATTTAAATACCATGTAGAGATCGGTTTACTCTGCCTGTGACTGAAGAAGGCCCACTCTCTTCCTTAATAAAAGTCTGATATCTATTTTAAAGCTGTTTACCATGCAAAATTAGGATTCTCTTTGTTATTGCCTTCTCTCCTTGTCAGAATATTTCCAAATAACTGCTGGGGTAGAAGAAGATGGGAGTTGAAGGCAGGAGTCATGGCAAGAGGCCTGGCTCAAAAGGCAGGGTTGAGATACTGCGTCAAACCAGCACAGCTGAAAGATCAGTCTAAAAGTAAAAGAACCTGTTCTGCAGTCTTCAACTATAGTCCTACACTAAGCTTTACAATATTAACTTTCTAAGGCATCATTCACTTGTTCCGTTTGTGAAAAAACAGATCAATTCCTCTACTGATCTGAGGAACAGAACGAAGCAGCTCTTTAGTATTGCTTGACTTGTAATTGTAGTTTTGCTTTAAAAGATATTCTTTTAAAAAGTCATTTAACATGCTGTGTTAAAAAGAAAAAAAGTTTTTTCTTTCCTTGTTGCCAGGCTTACAGATTCACACTGGGCTTTAAAATAAAAGCAGGAGCCTGTCCTATGCAAAATCAGAATTAATTGAATTCTCTAAGCCCAAATATGCCTTCAGTGTCTGCTGAGTAATCCTCCAGATTGCAATTCCACTGCAACATACCGTCACTCAAGTAACTCAGATACTTTTGCACAACTCGATTGAGAAAAACAGGGTTGTGCAAGTACACCTGAGAGCATGTAACACACACTGCTGCATATGCATTCGCAGAGTTGGCAACTTACAAATGAGTACTGAATAGAAATAATATATGGCATTGAATGAAATCTTTAAATTGGCTTTCCATATTCATTTGAACTTTTGATGACTAACTGGGGCAGTGGTGACTTCTATAATTCCACTTGCTTCTGAAAAATTATCTATGGTTGTGTTTCTAAAATGTAAATATATGTCAATTGTGAAGAAAACGCTGCTCCAGAGATGCTGCTGGTCACACATTCTGCCCAAGGAGTTAGTTTTTGGGGAAAATGCATTTCACTCACAGGTCACAGGATGATTTTGTGGGGTCAGCAATTACAGAATTTTAAAAAAAAAAAAGTTAACTGGCAAAATCTGATATTAAGTCAGTGGATTTCTTTAAATGAGATATTAGAAAATAAAAATGACCTAGGACCAGCCCGTTTTTCAGTGCAGGAAGCATGACCTGCTTCGTGTTTAGGCATCTGAATTCTCTTTCCCTCTCCAAAGCCAAGCAGTGGTCAGTGAGCTTCTCACTGGAAACCATTCTTGACAATGAGTTGTATTGTGGGTGGTGCCCAAGCATTGTCTGGAAAACTATGAACTGGCATAAGCCAAAATTGTGCCAGAGAGCACAGGCAATAACAAGCCAGTGTTCAGTACTATGACCTGACTCTTTCTTACTCTCTAGTATAGACAAGGCTATCGGGATCACAAAGACTGAGCTCAGAAGACTATAATTACAATTGCTCCAAAGCAGAAACTGAAACTGAAAAGCTCCACGTGTCTGAAACTGCTCTCTCCTTACAAACTACCTTTCACTACACCCAGTGTCGTAATCGTCTGAACTAAGAAGTATCTGCTTTATAATTCTATTTATGAACTTATGAAATCCAGCACTAGGTCCTTCATACTCCTGTACTCCAAGTGTAAAGGATTTTTTGAGCAATTGGCACCTGCCTATTTTAACCTGGGGTTACATATGTTGTTTTCTTTTCACTGAAGTCCCTGGCTACCACAGGAACTATGCTCAAAATTATGCAAGTGAACACACTATATTGCAATGACATTGCCTGAATACACAGTGGACCTGCAATGCGAAATTCATAGTCACTCAGGAGCTCGAAGGAACATTCGTTTCAACCAACAGAGTCTGAAATAATTTCCTGAGCTGAATATTGCTTAAAGCAGTTCTTCCAAGTTTCCACTCCAGCCTGCTGTCAGAGGGTAAAAGGATCAAAAGACATCACCTGTCTTGGGTTACATAAGGTTGAAGGGTACCACATGGCTGTGTCAGGTTCCTGCCAGGAGTAAAAATAAACTAAACTGGGATGTGCTCCTCAGCAGAACCAATCCGTAGGAGGAAAGGTGGGTTTTGTGTAACTGAAATGATTTTTTTTTTCCTGCCTGTTTTCATGTACCCATATATTACAGCACAAAGATCTCAATTTTTTAAAGAACTGTCCCGGTATCTGGTGTGTATTTGTACAGTCTCATTGTGGTCATGCGGTGAACAACCAAATGAAATGCTGACAGTGACAATTCACCATTTTTTGGAAAAGCAATACACTGGGGAAAAGTAACCATTAGGCATAAGGAGGACTCATGTGCAGTGTTTTTTCTGACCCTGTCTCTGTTCTCTCTCCTTAGCGTGAGTGCATCTCTATTCATGTTGGTCAGGCTGGCGTTCAGATAGGAAATGCGTGCTGGGAACTCTTCTGCCTGGAGCACGGCATTCAGCCAGATGGCACCTTCAAGGATCTGCATGATAAACTCAACTGTGATGACTCTTTTACCACATTTTTCAGTGAAACTGTCACTGGGAAGCATGTGCCACGGGCTGTAATGGTGGACTTGGAACCAACAGTAGTAGGTCAGTATAGAAATAAACCAGGGAAACGGAGAAGAGCTTACTCTTCCTAGTATTACCATGGTGTGCCACCAGTCTCCACTGGTACAAAGTAGCACATCCTTTGTATCTTGCTCTACCACTAGGTAGGATAAAATTAATTTTCTTGTGGCACAGAATGCCAGATTCTGTCATGACTCAATTATCTCCATAGGTGCTATAAATCTAACAATGACAGGATCCCCAGCAGTTTAATAGCTAGTACACAAGGTTTGTATGAATTCTCTTTACAAAAATATTTAACTTTTGGTTTTATTTATCGTGACATTTTTGCCATTCAAATTCTTCTTTTCTCCAATTCGGATCCCAAGTGGGAGCCTGACAGTTTCCCTCTGGGAACAGAAGGGTTTCTAAAAATTGGGGCACCTGGGGAACCTGATTTTCTTCACACTTTTTTTCTGGTGAGTTGTCCTCCTCTCAGTACAGGCTGTACAACTGACAAGTTCTTGAGACTGTAACAACTTCTGTGTCTAGATACAAGTCACACTATAAATCAGCAGAATGCAACAATTTAAAAACGCTTAGGAAACAGTTTTCCCTTTGCCATCAGCATCTGTTTTTTGCGATCAGGAACTCCAGTGATGAAAAGCTCACATCAACGCCTACAGCAACCAGAAGTTGTTGGCGCTGCAGCACAGCCACACAGCTTCTTACAATTTCTCTTTCTTGTTCAGATGAAGTGCGGGCTGGCACCTTCCGGGAACTTTTTCATCCAGAACAGCTGATTACTGGAAAGGAAGATGCAGCTAATAACTATGCCCGTGGCCACTACACCATTGGCAAAGAAAGCATTGATATGGTGCTTGATCGTGTCCGTAAGCTGGTAAGTCCCAGTAATTTTGAAACAGCAGTTTGGACGCTGCAGAAGAAAGAAGTGCAGAACAGAATCATAGAATCATAGAATCATAGAATAGTTTGGTTGGAAGGGATCTCAAAGGTCATCTAGCTCCAAGCCCCCTGTCATGGGCAGGGACACCCTCCACTAGACCAGGTTGCCCAAAGCCCTACCCAACCTGGCCTTGAACACTTCCAGGGATGGGGCATCCACAACCTCTCTGGGCAACCTGTTCCAGTGCCTCACCACCCTCACAGTAAAGAATTTCTTCCTCAGATCTCATCTCAATCTCCCCTCCTTCAGCTTAAGGCCATTCCCCCTTGTCCTATGACTACATGCCTATGTTAACAGTCCCTCTCCAGTTTTCTTGTAGGCCCCCTTCAGGTACTGGAAGGCTGCTATAAGGTCTCCCCGGAGCCTTCTCCTCTCCAGGCTGAACAATCCCAACTCTCTCAGCCTGTCCTCATAGGAGAGGTGCTCCAGCCCTCTGATCAGCTTCATGGCCCTCCTCTGGACTCTCTCCAACAGCTCCATGTCTCTCCTGTACTGGGAACCCCAGAGCTGGATGCAGTGCTCCAGGTGGGGTCTCATGAGAGCGGAGTAGAGGGGCAGGATCACCTCCCTCGACCTGCTGGTCACACCTATTTTGATGCAGCCCAGGACATGGTTGGTTTTCTGGACTGCACACTCATTGCTGGCTCATGTTGAGCTTCTCATCAATCAATACCCCCAAGTCCTTCTCCTCAGGGCTATTCTGAATCCATTCTCCACCCAGCCTGTAGTTGTGCTTGGGATTGCACTGATCCATGTGCAGGACCTTGCATTTGGCCTTGTTGAACTTCATGTGGTTTGCACGGGCCCACTTCTCAAGCCTGTCGAGGTTCCTCTGGATGGCATCCCTTCCCTCCAGTGTGTCGACCACACCACACAGCTCGGTGTTGTTGGCAAACTTGCTGAGGGTGCACTCGATCCTGCTGTCCATGTCGCCAACAAAGCTGTTAAACAGCGCTGGTCCCAGTACTGACCTCTGAGGAATGCCACTCTTCACTGGTCTCCACTTGGACATTGAGCTGTTGACTGCAACTCTTTGAGTGCAACCATCCAGCCAATTCCTTATCCACCAAATAGCCCAGCTGTCGAATCCATGTCTCTCCAATTTAGAGACAAGGATGTTGCACAGGACAGTGTCAAATGCTTTGCACACATCCACATAGATGATGTTTGTCACTCTTCCCTTATCCACCAATGCTGTAACCCCATCATAGAAGGCCACCAAATTTGTTAGGCATGATTTGCCCTTAGTGAAGCCATATTGGCTGTCACCAATCACCTTATTTTCCATATGCCTGAGCATAGTTTCCAGGAGGATCTGTTCTATGATCTTGCTGGGCACAGGGGTGAGACTGACTCGTCTATAGTTACCTGGGTCTTCCTTTCTTCCCTTCTTAAAAATGGGAGTTATGTTTCTCCTTTTCCAGTTGGTGGGAACTTCACTGGACTGCCCTGACTTCTCAAATATGATGGAGAGTGGCTTAGCCATTTCATCCGCCAGTTCCATCAGGACCCACGGATACATCTCACCAGGTCCCATGGACTTGTGCACCTTCAGGTTCCTTAGATATTCTCGAACCTGATCTTCTCCTACAGTGGGTGGTTCTGCATTCTCCCAGTCCCTGCCTTCTGTGACCTGGGCAGTGTAGCTCAAGCATTTGCCAGTGAAGACTGAGGCAAAGCAGTCGCTGAGTACCTCAGCCTTCTCCATATCCTGGGTAACCAGGTCTCCTGTTTCATTCTGGAGGGGACCCACATTTTCCCTTGTCCTCCTTTTATCACCGACATACCTATAGAAACTTTTTTTGTCCTTGATGTCCCTGGCCAGATTTAATTCTATCAGGGCTTTTGCTTTCCTAATCTTATCCCTGGTTGCTTGGACAGTTTCTCTGTATTCCTCCCAGGCTACCTGCCCTTGCTTCCACCCTCTATAGGCTTCCTTTTTGCATTTGAGTTTCCCCAGGAACTCGTTGTTCATCCATGCAGGCCTCTGGACATTTTTGCCTGACTTCGTCTTTGTGGGGACTTTGTGACTGACTTGTTTTCTTTGCTAACAGGTAGCTTGTTAACTAGAATGATACCACTGGTTCAGAAAAGAGACTGTAAGACATACAGAGGCACCATTACTTCTCCAAGAGAGAACCCCAGTAGTTCACTTCCCAGCTGTATGCCTTCAGATGGTCTTAAAAAATGGTTCTGAATATGTAATTCTTCATTATTAGCACAGCCCTGGAGCATCAAATACTGATACAGAAGGGTGAATTAGGCAGTTCTACATTGCTGGTTTCAGCTAGACTAACTAAATGAAGTGTGAAGTTCAGAGAGAGAAACTCCACACATGAGTCCAATTTTTATGTCACAAGTTGAGCCAGTGAAGGAAGCAAAGGATAGGATTATCACCAACCCCTTCTCAAGAAAACCTGACATAAAAGCTATGCTGTATATTGCTGATTAATGCTCTCTGCTTCAGCTCAGAATAAGCTTACGTAGTAGATGCAGTCTTTCCATTCCTCTTCAGCCCCTATTCTTTCACTTTTTCTTTGGCTTTCTAGACTGATGCCTGTTCTGGGCTGCAAGGATTCCTGATCTTCCACAGCTTTGGTGGGGGTACCGGCTCTGGCTTTACCTCCTTACTCATGGAACGCCTCTCCGTGGATTACGGAAAGAAGTCCAAACTAGAATTTGCCATCTACCCAGCCCCTCAGGTCTCCACCGCTGTGGTGGAGCCCTACAATTCCATCCTGACCACGCACACCACCCTGGAGCATTCGGACTGCGCCTTCATGGTGGATAATGAGGCCATCTATGACATCTGCCGCCGAAACCTGGACATCGAGCGCCCTACTTACACTAACCTCAACCGCCTCATCAGCCAAATCGTCTCGTCCATCACCGCCTCACTGCGCTTCGACGGTGCCCTCAATGTGGATCTGACGGAGTTCCAGACAAACCTGGTGCCCTACCCACGCATCCACTTCCCCTTAGTGACCTACGCCCCCATCATCTCCTCTGACAGAGCATATCACGAGCAGCTCTCGGTGGCTGAAATCACCAGCTCCTGCTTTGAGCCCAGCAACCAGATGGTGAAGTGTGACCCAAGACATGGGAAGTACATGGCCTGCTGCATGCTCTACCGTGGTGATGTAGTTCCCAAAGATGTCAACGTAGCAATTGCTGCCATCAAGACCAAGAGAACTATCCAGTTTGTCGACTGGTGTCCAACAGGCTTCAAGGTGTGTAGGGCTGCCATGAACTTCTCTTTAATGTTCAAAGGGCAAGTTCAGTCTAGTGGAAAACTCGTCTTTAAAGTCTTTTTTTAGTTTTCCACTTGTGAGGAGAAGGAACATCAGAAAGATACGTGTGTGTAAAATGTGCCCTTTTCCTTTGGACAACCCATTGACACAGACTCCTAAATATTTGCGTAAGTGCAAATCTGAAGTACATATGTGTTAAAATCCAAAGAAGTGTTCATTTCAGACCTGAATTTTGAAAAAGCTGGTGAGTGTTCCCTCTGCCAATACAATTAATAAAGGAAATGCTGATATTAGGCAATCTGTCATTTAACACCCTCATCCAGAAATATTATACTGCCTCTCCCCACTGGCTATATAGCAGTGTTGGGAAACATAATTTCAATAATAATATAGACATTAGCATTGGAAAAACATTTGTCATACAAAAAGCTAGTTTAAGAAGGAAAACTTTTAACTGGGAACCAATTTTCTGTTTTAGTTTCTATAGAGTATCTGGGTGAAACTGTATGTTCAGCCTTGAGTAGCTGTTAAGAAAGCTACAAAGATGCCAACGTACATTAAACACAAGAATAATACAGTCATTAAAATGACCATGTTATCATACTCTTTGTGATGTTATTATTTTTTATGGCATTTGCCATCTGGTAGTTTTGATAGTGGCACCACTCTACCCCAGCATCTGTAAGTTTACTTTATATTTCAGCTCTTTGACTGCTTTCTGCTCTTGCCTTTTTAAAACCTTCTCTCATATTCCTGTTTACAGGTTGGGATCAACTATCAGCCTCCTACAGTAGTTCCTGGTGGAGACCTAGCCCAAGTTCAGCGAGCAGTCTGCATGCTGAGCAACACTACGGCCATTGCAGAGGCTTGGGCAAGGCTTGACCACAAGTTTGATCTGATGTACGCCAAGAGAGCTTTTGTGCACTGGTATGTGGGTGAAGGCATGGAGGAAGGAGAATTTGCAGAGGCCCGGGAAGACCTGGCTGCCCTGGAGAAAGACTATGAAGAAGTGGGAACTGACTCATTTGAAGAAGAAAATGATGGGGAGTAATTTTAAAATACATTTTGTTCCTAGTGATCACGGAACTGGCTCTATGACTGCATTGCACGCGTCTACCATTAGGTCACCTCTTTTGTGTGTAATATACAGAAATTTAGGAGAAGTCATATAGAGACATCTTTTATTCCATAAATCACAGGTAAATTGTCCTGTAAGATATGATCAGTTATAGTAACGCCCCATCACTCCCAGCAGTGCAAAAAGACTTGCACTTCTTTATTGCACATTTAATGTAAGCCTCTTCAAGCTCTAATACACATGCTGAAACCACTACAGTTCAATATATGCAACTTAAAATGGAGCACAGTGAATCAAGTCAAGTTTTCAAGATTCTGATTTGACATACCTTCACCTTTTGCTTGTTGGCATGTCAAAAAATAATCACCATGGAAAAACAGGTCCTCTGCTCTGTGCTTTATTATCTTCTCATTGACCTTCAGCTGACTGACCTAAAAGGGACATTTCACTCTTCTCTGAAACACCATTTCTGAGAAAACAAACACTTTATTCAGAAATGTTGAAACAGTGCAATTTTTCCACACTTGGGAGATAAACATCTGTGTTGTGAAAACAAATATCCTTTTTGGTTGGGTACAGCTGCAGTAGGCACAAGAATTTTTTTTCTGTGTCTCTCTGAAGCTGTTTAAATGAGAAAATTCTCTCCTTAAAAAAAAAAAAACACAACAAAACAAAAGCAAAACAACACTTCTTTTTGCATCATCACTATTGAAAACATTTCACTATTCCTTACTCTACCCGAACGGTTCTTCCTCTGCAAGAAGAAACCTCTGCTTTATCCAGCAGACCCCACTATGCCATCTGTAGCAACCTTTATTTAGTGCACCACGTGCAAGTGAGTCTGCAATACAGGCATTTGAATGTTCACTCAAAGATAATTCAAAGTAGTGATCAAAGATCTCAGATTTATAGGATTCACTTCTTCATAGGCAATGACAATTTTTCTTGACTAGGAAACCCCTCAGCAACTTTTTATCTAGGTCTATGTCACTGATGGGATGCACTCATGAGTGCTGAGACAGCTGGCAGGTGTCATCGCAAGGCCACTCTTGACAATCTTTGATTTATCATGGTGATTGGGAGAAGTGCCCAAAGACTAAAGGAAGGCAAATGTCACTCCTGTCTTCAAAAAGGGCAAGGAGGCAGACCCAGGGAACTACGGGCAGGTCAGCCTCACCTCGATCCCTGTGAAGGTGAAGGAAACATTTCCTGGCACATGAACAAGAAGAAAATCATCAGGAGTAGTCAGAATGGATTCACCAATGGGAAGTCATGCTTGACCAACTCGATAACCTTGTATGATGTTCTGGTAGACAAGTGGCCTGGTAGACAAGGGGAGAGCAGTGGATATTGTCTACCTAGACTTGAATAAGGCTTTCAGCACTGTTTCCCATAAGATCCTCATAGAGAAGCTGTTGAAGTATGGGTTGGATGAGCAGACAGTGAGGTGGACTGAAAACTGGCTGAATGGCCCGGCCCAGAGGGTGGCACAAAGTCTAGTTGGAGGCCATTAACTAGCAGTGTACCCCAGAGTCGATACTGGATCCAGTCCTGTTCAACATCTTCATTAATGATCTGGGTGATGGGGCGGAGCATATCCTCAGCAAGTTTGCAGATGACACAAACTAGGAAGAGTGGCTGATACACCAGAGAGTTGTGCTGCCATCCAGAGGGACCTCAACAAGCTGGAGAAATGGGCTGACAGGAACCTCATGAAGTTCAACAAGGGGAAGTGCAAAGTCCTGCACCTGGGGAGGAACAACCCCATACACAGTATATGCTGGGGGCCACCGAGCTGGAAAGCAGCTTTGCAAAAAAGGATGTGGGGGTCCTGGTGGACACCGAGTAGAACATAAGCCAGCAATGTGCCCTTGCTGCAAAGACGGCGAATGGTATTCTGGGCTGCATTAGGCAAAGTAGATCATGGAATCATAGAGTATCTCAAGCTGGAAGGGAGCCATAAGGATTATCGAGTCCAACTTGCTGCTCCTCACAGGACTACCTAAAACTAAATTGTATGACTAAGAGCATCATGCTCCTTGAACTCTGACAGGCTTGGTGCTGTGACCACTTCCCTTGGGAGCCTGTTCCAGTGACCAACCACCCTCTCAGTGAAGAGCCTTTTCCTAATGTCCAACCTGAACTTCCTCTGACACAGCTCCATTCCATTTCCTATAACGAGGTGCCCAAAACTGCAGACAGCACTCACAATGGGGCCACACCAGTGCAGTGTAGAGTGGAACAATCATCTCCCTTGACTGGCTAGCTATGCTGTGCTTAGGGAGGTCGAAGGAGCTGATCCTTCCACTCCACTCAGCACTGGTGAGGCCACACTTGGAGTACTATGTCCAGTTCTGGACTCCTCAGTACAAGAAAGCCATGAATATACTAGATAGAGTTCAGCAAAGGGCCACAAATATGATTAAGGGACTGAAGCATCTCTTCCATGAAGAAAGGCTGAGAGAGCTGGGACTGCTCAGCCTGGAGAAGAGAAGGCTTGGGGGGGAATCATATAAAATATAAATATAAATACCTGAAGGGACGTCTAAAGAAGATAGAGTCAGCCTCTTTTCAGTGATGTCCAGTGACAGGAGAAGAGGCAATGGACACAAAATGAAACAGAGGAGGGTCCATCTGAACATCAGGAAACCCTCTTCTACTGTGATAGTGACAGAGCACTGGCATGGGTTGCTCAGGGAGGTTGTGGAGTCTCCCTCCTCGGAGATATTCAAAAGCCATCTGGACATGGTCCTGGGCGACTGGCTGTAGGTGGCCCTGCTTGAGCAGAGGGGTCGGACCAGATGACCTCTGGAGGTCCCTTCCAACCTCAATCATTCTGTGATTCTGTGATCTTCTCCATGTAGAGATTTCTCTTGGCAGTTACATTTCACAGCACAAGATCACATTGAACTTGCATAGTCTGTATGCACTATGTGCATTTAATTAACCAGATCAGTAAATTACAAAACTATGAAGTTACAGAGTACTAGAAATGTTTCTGTTTAGGAAAACACCCTATTCAGGATATACTTGATTATGTAGCTAAATTGAAGCAACATGAATAAGTATTACCCAGCCTAGTGGGATTTAGACTCTTACATGACTTCCCTCACAGTTCTGTCCTGAATTGGGACCAAAAATTAAACCATGAAATTTCATACATGAAACACATGTATGTGTTCAAACTGAGAAGTGACTCTGGTCTTCCAGTGAGAGAGGAGAAATAGGGGGCAAGTTAAAGACAAAAAAATGTGATAAAAAATGGCAGATGAATTGCTTGCTCTGTTCTTTGAAAACTGCTGAAAGCGATGCAATGAAGAAGTGGAAGTTATTGATCCAGTGTGGAATACTTTATTCATTCTAAAACACTGGGTGTGGAATTCCTAACTTCCTGAAAGCTTTTTAAATCACATCCTAATCATCAATGTTATAGTTTATTTTATTTGCAAGGACACTTAGGAATCAGGATCCCTGTTCCCGCAGTAGTCAATGCACTCTTTGGAATGGTTTGGAGATTACTTTAGAAGCGCTATGGTGGTTATCAGGAGCTAGCAGCTTTTGTCAAAGTGACACTACACCATGACGCTCAGCAGGCAGTATATTTGGAGAACTGAACATTGAATCTTTCCATTTTAGCCATCTGTTCATCTGACCGCACTTTCTAGGCTCAGACTTCTGCCTGCTACCTGTTTTGGAAGTAGGGTGTCACAACTGACTTACATAGGCAAAGCTTAAAATATTCTTAAATAAGACATATGCTTCTCTTACTCAAGCATCCAGGCTCTCACAGGGGTCATTACCAAAAGCCATTTCGGCTGCACACTACTTCACTAGCTTCCACACACCTGTCAGACCTAGTTCCAGTTTAATCTCCAGTGTCGGTTTGCACTTTGCTCAGGTGGTTTAACCGTCTCTAGGCAACTTATGGCTTAGCAGTTCTTCTGTCTCTCTTCCTCCCTTCTGTCAGGCAGGCACCACACAAGCTAGTAATAGAAATCAAATATCACTAAATTTAAACCATTGCCAAGAGGCTCTGCCAGAGTCACAGCAGAGATGGCGAGTCATTTGTACCCTTCTGCTCACAAGCCCCTACAGATAGCCATTCCCATCCATGTGACAATTCAGGAAGCTTTTCACTGCCCCTGCTGCCTTGGCTCAAGAGCTCTGACTGGCAGGCAGCTGCGCTGCCTCCAACATAGCCAGGTTGTATGAGCAGGTTCTCCATAACCTGCCCAGAGGGTATGCAACTGGGACCTCTTCTGTGGGGTCTGCAACAATGACAGCTCTGATGGGCTCCAGACAACCCTCTGAAAGCCTCCTATGTGCTGTCTCCTTCCCATCATTCAGTGAAACAGGGTAGGGGCTGCACAGAGGTATCTGACGCAGGGCTAGGAGCACATGCTGTCCTCACTTGTGTTGACAGAAGAACTAGGGACAGCTTAGCCTCTCTCCCCAATAAATCCACGTTGGCATAACCCTTCCCCTAGAAGGCACACCCAAACTGATCTGTCTTATGTGACAAAAGGAAAGCAGTGAACTTCTTCAAGATTCCATTCATCCTCCTCCTCAGACGTGAAGTCTTTTAGCCACTCCCCCAAAGGGCTGGCTCTTTAGTTCAAGGTGTAACAGGAACAAACAGTATGTTAATAATAAGAACACTTACATTACTTAATGCCTTGTAAAGCATCTTTGCTGCAGAAATTTTATTAGAAAGGACTTCCACATTCAACTCCTAAACTCCCTCTTTAAGTGCTAAACATCTGTATAATACTGGAAGGAGCCTGCAAGTGAGGGCTATGTTAAGCCACGATTTTCCTCCCCACACCTGTTTTTTTCTCTAACATTCCCTGTAATTTAGTGAGACAACAGCTGAAGGCTTCTGCATAACACATGTGAATTCAGTTTGTTAGCAGCTCACAGAAGGAGCTTTTCTGAGGGGCAAAGAGGTGCCCCAAAGATACCAGTGAGCTTCTAGAGAACAAAGAAAGGGAGACAGAAGCCATCAGGAGCTCTGCACAGCCTGTGGAAGGGGGCATTACCCTTCCCCTCACTAACCTCTCATGTCCTGCCAAACCAATCCTACAGGCAGAGAGAGCGGGAAGGTTTAGGGTTTGAACCTGTCCTTCGGGACTGTCTGGTGGCAGCTGCAAGGGAAGAACATGGTGTCTCTGACCCAGCCAGAGTTCCTTGATAAAGAGTAGGTAGGTGTGCCCTGCCAAATCACAGAGGGAGTCTCCCTTCTGGGGTCCCAGAGAGTCAATCTGTTTCACACACATAGCAGGATTCCCTGTGACACCTGTACCATTTCCCTAATCAGCAGAGCTCTTTGGGGCAGCATCACTCACCTCTAAGCTCTCCCACCTCCTCAGGTGGAGCAAAGCTGGGCTGGTGGCCAGCCTCTGACAAGCAAAGGTCCCTTACAAGGTGCTGCTCCCTTCTGTTCCTCCTGCAGACACCCAGGAACAAGATGAAGGGGAAAGCCTGGAAACCCAGCATACACACTGGAGAAGGGGCCATCCAAATGCTTCTGCTTGTCCGGACGTAGGTGACTCATTGAGGCCTGAAATCTCATAGCACTGGTGTATCTGGGTTGGCACTGGGGTATCTGTTTACCATTGTGCTGCCACTCTTATATCCTGGTGCACACCATGGCCCACTGTCAGATGGGAGACTGCCGAGCCTTTCAGTCTGCTGCATGGGTTAAGTTTCTAAGCAAGTTACTTATTTGAGGTCATTTTAAATGAGCAATTTCTTGCTTCTAGGTAGGCTACTGTAGGCCTTGACACGAGTTCACCTTTTCTGTTGCTTTTGTTGGGCTGAAGACATGTCTGCTTTTGAGAGGTAGCAAGTGACCATGCAAAGTCCAGGCCAATCAAGCTCCCTGAGGTATGACCTCCACTGAGGAAGAGGGTATTTTTTCCATTCCTCACCCTTCCCTTTAAAGCTCACTCTTTCTTCTGGCCAGAAGAAACCAGACTGAACCAGGCTGAGGTGTTGGTGTGGGGCAGGGAGGCGGGTGGGGGGAGCCGCTGCCTAGTGGATGGCTGTCGTAGCGCAGTTCACACCGGCCTGCGGCCCCTGAGGCGAGAGGGCGGCCCCTGAGCAAAAACGGGCTATGGCACCTCAGCCCCTTTTCTCCCACCCCGCCGGGCCGCGCTGCCGTGAAGTACCGCCATCTCGCAGCTGCGGGCTGGGGAAGCGTCAGGTGGCAGGTCGCGGTGGAACAGTTTCACTTTCTGTCCCTGCGCTCCGCGATGCGGGAAATGAAAACTAAACGGCGCAGTGGGCGCTGCTGCCTTCTGACGTGTCCGGCGAGAGAAGCGGTGAGGCAGCTCCACTCCTCCCAGCAGCACCGCCGCGGCAGCCGCTCCTCCGCTGCGCTCCGCTCCGCTATCCTGCTTCCCTCCGCTCGTTGCCGGCCGTCCTACCGGGTCGTGGCGGCTGGGCTGGCCCGCCAGACTGAGGTGCTCCTCTGTGCCGCAGGTGATTGCGGGGAGACGTGGTGTCCGAGGGCCCGTCAGCGGGTGCGGTGTGGACGTGAGTGCCTGCCGAGGTTCGAAGCGCTCCCGGTTGCGGGAATCGGTAAGCAATCTTTTTTGCCAGAGCCACAGTGCACCAGGAGAAGAGGAAAACAAGAAGGGAAAAGGGGAGCTGAACAAACGTGTAGTTTGAGAGCAAAGTGGGAAGTCTTGTTTCAGTTGTGCCCAAGAGGTGTGGAGGTGAAGGTCTCGAGTCCTTGCAGCAGCCCTTTAAGGAGCACCCTGGGGACAGCCCTTTGAGGAGTGCCTCGGGGCTGCTGTCTCGTCCCCAGGGCCGCTGCCTCGCAGCCCACCTCCCGCTGCAGTGCCATCCCCCCCGGTGCCTGCTCCCCGAGATACCTGTGAGGGGAAAGGAGCGACGATGGTGGGGAAGAGGCGTCAAGGGAACAGAGGTGGTGGTTCTCCTCAGGTGGAGGGGGTCTTCAGGAGCTGAGGTACAGGGGTGCGAAGGGACCATTGGGGGCTTATCATGAGAGGCTGGTGTCTTGGGAGGCCAGATAGGCTGTGGAGCAGGCCAGGGTGAAAGGGGGGATGCTGGGCCGGCTGAGGGAGGGCGAGAGAGAGGGCTAGCTGATTATGGGATAGAGGTAATGAGGAGGGTATCGCTGCTACTGTTTCTCTGCCTAGTGCTAGCGTGGTCGCTTGGTGTGGCCAAGCCACGTGCATTGAGAGAGTGGTGCTGAGTCCTACCCAAAGGAAACCAAGAAGCAAGCCTGCCTCTCCAGTGAGAGAGGAGAAATCGGGGGCATGAGGGGAGCCTGCTGCTCAATTCCTATGCTCACTCACCAGTTTTTTTAATAGGTTTATACAAGGAAAGGAAGGTCAAGTGCAAATCTTAGGAATGCTGTATTTCTGATAGCCAAAATGAGGCAGTTCTGTGCAAGAGTTGGGGAGTTTACAGATTCACAGATTGGTAGGAGTTGGAAGGGACCTTTGGAGATCACCTAGTCCAACCCCCCTGCTAAAGCAGGATCACCTAGAGCAGGTTGCACAGGATCTCATCCAGGCGGGTTTTGAATATCTCCAGAGAAGGAGACTCCACAACCTCTCTGGGCAGCCTGTTCCAGTGCTCGGTCACCCTCAAAGCGAAGAAGTTTTTCCTCGTGTTCAGATGGAACTTCCCGTGTTCCCATTTGTGCCCCTCGTCCTGTTGCTGGCCACCACAGAGAAGAGTCTGGCCCCATCCTCCAGACATCCACCCTTTAGACATTTATAAGCTTTGATAAGATAAAATATTTATAAACATTGATAAGTTGTGTTTGTATTCCTGCTCCTGCACTGGGGCTCCTGCTAGTAGCGTCTGGAGGGAAGTTTCATCAAACCAGAGACCCAAATCCTCCCATCTTTGTATCCCCATCCCCCTGCACCTTCCTGCCCTAAAATCTTTCTACCTATTTCCCAAGTCACCCAAAGCCTTTTAGCCCTGAGCTTGCTCTTCCATCCCTCTCTTAATCCTACCTCTCCTGCCAAAAGCTGTGTTTTGCAAGTTCGCCTCATCCCCAGTACTTCCCTAGCTGTTGCCCCCTCCTTTCTGACACCTTTGGCATCCTCACTGGCTGATAGTACACCAACTAAACCCACTGGCTTTTCCTGTACAAGCAAATACGGGCTCCCATTCCTTTCAGAAACCTGAATGCCCCATTAAATCATTTCCCAGGGAAGAGACAGTGTGAGTTCATTCTGTTTTGCCAAGGTAGAAATCAAATCCAATTTATCTTCTCCTGCATAGCTGTTCTAATCACTGGGCTTGGATATAAAAAGCAATATTCTTGAATCTATCTTTGAATGTCTGAATTTTTTTTTCCCCCCAAATAAAACTCGTCAGCAAATTCGGCAACATTTAGTGAATCTGAATATATGACACTCTGAACTCAAAAGTAAAGAATCAGAAGTACAGTAGGGAAAAAGTATACTTAAAGGTAAAAATTGGGGAAAAATAATCCATTTCTAGTTTCCCTGCCTGATAAATTCTTTAGAAACTTTGATATGTAACATTATTAGGTACAGTTAACCTGAGCAATAACATGCTTTTAAAGCAAAGATATTCTTTTTGTGAAAGGCAGAACCAGGATTTTTTGTGTATTTCCGTTTCTTGGTAGCTTTTCTTCATCCTTTCAGCACCTGGCCTCAGGTTCATTTTATGTGCTGTTTAATAATTGTAAAATAATAATTGCTGAGCATTTGTTTTGTGGTTCCCCGCCCCCTGTGAATGCTTCCCTAAGCATATCCTTTTTTGTCTGATTCTGCATCCCTGTTGGAGGTGGACTTTTTAAAAGTTTTATTTTTGTGTAATTGCATTCAAACATTTGCCACATTGTTTTGCTTGTGTATTTTTACTTTGCTTTACTTTGGTAATTTTTTAAAACTTTTATTTGAAGAGGCAGTACCTCAGTCATAAGAGACTGTCAGAGCAATGGTCTGTTCAATACTCTCTTGAAAATCAAGGCATTATTATGGTTCTCTTGCTTAAACAGTTACTTTAGCTGTCATCACTTGAAAGATCATAAAAAGAAACTGATTATTTAGGTGCTTAAACGCCTTTAAAAATTACACTCTGAAGTGCCACAGTAGAACTGTGACTAGAATCATAGAATGGTTTGGGTTGGAAGGGACCTTAAAGACCATCTAGTTCCAACCCCCCTGCCATGGGCAGGGACACCCTCCACTAGACCAGGTTGCCCAAAGCCCCATCCAACCTGGTCTTAAACACTTCCAGGGATGGGGCAGCCACAACCTCTCTGGGCAACCTGTTCCAGTGCCTCACCACCCTCACAGTAAAGAATTTCTTTCTAACATCTAATCTAAATCGACCCTCTTTTAGCTTAAGGCCATTACCCCCTGTCCTGTCACTACACTCCCTGATAAACAGTCCCTCACCATCTTTCCTGTAGGCCCCTTCAGGTACTGGTAAGCCGCAATTAGGTCTCCCCAAAGCCTTCTTTTCTCCAGGCTGAACAATCCCAACTCTCTCAGCCTGTCCTCATAGGAGAGGTGCTCCAGCCCTCCGATCAGCTTTGTGGCCCTCCTCTGGACTCTCTCCAACAGCTCCATGTCCTTCTTGTACTGGGGCCCCCAGAGCTGGATGCAGTGCTCCAGGTGGGGTCTCACAAGAGTGGAGTGGAGGGGCAGGATCACCTCCCTCGACCTGCTGGTCTAAGGCGCTTAAAACCAACACAGAGAGCCCAGTACAGAAAATAAACATGCTTATCAGCTCAAAAGGCTAGAGAAGGTGAAACTTGCCCTTTTGAAACCTGGGACGCTTTGGGTGATAAAGCATTACTTTTCCTAAGCAGAGGAGTTTTGTGGCATCTGCTGTTTGGACAATTTTAATCATATTATTTACCAAATCTTCTTGAGCAGAGATAGCTGGAGTTCCCTGGTTAGGTGGAGCTGTTTCTGTGGAACTGCAGATTCGTTATTTCGTTATTTGTTTATCCACAAAAGGAAGACAGGATGTGCAATTGCCATCAAGCTCCACATCTATTACCTTGCCAACAGGCCACACACCTACAATACCCATGTTAATTCAAATATACCAAATGCCATTGCAGTAATCTTACTAATTTTATTGACATTCTAGTAATCTTACTAATTGTATTGACATTCTAGCTTTTTTCTAGCTTTTTCATCATGAAAATATCAAATACAAAGACAAATCCTGTGTTTCTGGGTGCCCTCCCACTTTCTGATCTTTCCGTGTCTTTCTGTAGTCTTTGTACAATATTGTTGATGGGACAAAGAAGTGGACGTCAAGAAAGAAGCAAGAAATTAGAGCGGGCACTAAGCGAGACCGTGATGGCAGAAGCAAATGTACAAAATAGTAAAGAGGAAGCTGAAGAGCCAAAGGCCAAAGACCAGAGGTTAACATCAGTCTTTGGTGTGGCAGACTTAAAAAATGGTAATAATGTTTTGTCTGTTCTTCGCTGTCATATTTTCTGTTTCTAATGCCTGCTGTTCCATTCTCTGTCCTTAGGCTTCATTTCCTCCTATTCTTTACCTCTTTGCTGAGGAATATACAGATGATTCTCATTTTGCCCTGCCAAGTAACCATTTTGGTTTTTTGGGAAGGGATTACATTAGGATCTCAGAGCTTTTTCCCCTTTTAAGCCCTTAAATTTGCCATTGCAGCCAAAAAGGTCCAATGCTAGCCCCGTCTCTTTCCAAACACAGCCAGCATTACTTCTGGATTTCCTAAAGTGTGGGCTAGGCCTTAGTTATTCTGCTGCACCACTAGATTGGCCCCTCAAAAGCTGTCATCAGCATTTCAGGTGTACATATTGTTCTATCCTAACTATAGCCCACCCTTACCATCGACTGTGTGTGTTTCAGAGTTGTTCTGAGTTTCCATTCCATGTCATCTCTCCTTTTTGTGATGACTTCAGAAGAAAAACTTCTAATTTCCAACCACAATTACTTATACACCTTTGGGCCACAGAATATGCCATCTTTTTAGATGCAGAGTGAACAGCTGCGACTTGCTTTCTTTTTCCACTTCTTGCAGGCTAGTTCCTTTCATTGAAACTGAGACAAAGAATACCAGAGGTAGGCTGAAGGGGAAACGTGCTAGCTAGCTAGCACGTGGTCCAACATGTAGCTCTCCATTTTGCTATTAGGTCTGGATGTGTAAAAGGCTGAATAAAAGTCTTCAGAGATGCAGCCTTTGACTTCTGTTTTTTTAATTTTATGTTTAGATGTGTTATGAGAGGACTGAAAATAGAGGAACTGGGAGACATCTGAGTGTCATAATCCAGGTTTACTTGGATTTTTCCTGTCAGTTACCAAACAAAAATAAATGTTATCTCCTTGAGGAACATAAGAATAAGATTGAACACTTCCTCAGATCTGACCAAGATGCTGGGCCTATGCACTGAATGGCTGAATACTTGCAAGAGGAGTTTGCCACTTCCAAACAATTTTCACTTTCTTTTCTTGTACCTATCTCCAGGCATTACTTCCTCTTTTTCTGTGCCTACAGGAGCTATTGGACTGTACAACATTGGACAGAGCTGCTGTCTGAACTCTCTACTCCAAGTGTTCCTCATGAATATACACTTCACTGGGATACTTCGAAGGTACTACCTGTTCAAACTACTTGAGATACTTCCATTGTTGCTCTGTTGTCTCCACTCCCTTTTTATGCGGGATGTACATTTGAAGGCTGGGATCATCAAGGTGCCAGCAAGGTGCTTTCAGCTTACTCAGCAAGGTCTCTACCTTGTCATGTCTGTCATATACAGACTAGGGCCTGCGAAGGTTGCAGAAGGAAGAAGTTGCAGTTTTCTGACTTGTTAGTCATCTCTGATTCATGTGCCGGTTGCACATTGGCAAGGGGCAGTCCTGAACACTGAGTCTTTATGACTTGTATCTCTCTTTTCCATAAGGATATGATTTTATTCCAGTATGCTCATAGCCCATTATAACTAAAGGATATGTCATAGCTAACCATATCCACTATTTATTTTTTTAGTTTTAAGTGTGTAAACATAAACATATTGGTGATACATAGTCTCTGGCCCCCCAGTTGTCCTGGCTAATGCCTGACAGAGAAGAGTAAGTGTTGTTGCAGATAGCAGATACGTAGTGTTATTTTGTTTTGCATGACTGCTGTCTACTTGTTTGTGAGGAGGGTTTGGGTTTCTGCCTCCCTACCAACCACATTAATAACTGGTCTGATTTGTTTTCGGTTTGCTCAGTTTGCTGCAGCTTTAATCGTTTAAGTGGCTCATTCCTATTCAGTCCTCCTTTCTCCAAATTTCTTACACGCTCACCAGTGTGCGGAGGGGAAAGAAGACAAGTTATAGGCATGCAGAGATGAGAAGTGTCATAAATGGGCAAAGCTACGTAATGTAGACGGTAGGTGACCATTGTTAATTGAAGAAAGACTTAGAAAAACCTGCGGACTGCAATAAATTTAGAGAGGATAAAGAGCTTTTCAGTTGGCACATAGTTGAAATACAAGCGTTATATGTGCCCATGGAATTTTGAGAGTATGTTGAGAATGAAGGCATGAACAGGTGGGAGGTAAGAACAGCTCTGAAAGTGGCTGTAACTAATGTTGTTTCTAGAGCCCAGAAACTTCAGGTCCTGATTGGTTTGTTCTTTGTTCAGGAATAGGCCAACTTAAAATTGTGGCCTTTTACTTTAGAACTGTCCGCCTGCACTGTAGGATGGGTTAGTGCAGGTGTCTGCTTCCCCTTTTTCTTTCTTTTGCTAAAAACATGCCTGTCCTGGTTCCTCTTGAGTTGCTATCTGTGCTATCCACCTCTGCTCCTTCAGGTGTCATGTCTAATATTTCTCCATTGTACCGTTTGATTACCATTCATGTTGCTTCTTCTCTTTATAGGATCACAGTGCCACCACATGCTGTGCAGAAGAGGAATAATGTCCCATACCAAATGCTGCTGCTGTTGGAGGAGATGCAGTGCGGCAAGCGGAAAGCTGTTTCTCCCATAGACCTCGCTCACTGTCTTTCAGCATACAAAGTGAAATGTAAGTAGTGCCGCCTCACGCCCACCTCTGTCTGCAGACCAGGGATTTTGATTGTCAAGCACTAACAAGGAGTGCAGACTCTGACATCTCATTCAGAGATTCAGAAATGTGAGGAGTTAGGTACACGATGACATGTTCTTTATAGCTGCCTCCCAGTTGTGAGAGAGATGCTGTCTCTTACTTGTGAAGAGGGGGAAAAAAGCCCCTACCAGCTATCCTTGCTGATGTCCAAAGGGTGGGAGGACTATCAGACTGCCAGAAGACTCAGGTACTAGCCAGAGGGAAAGGGCTGTGCAGAGCAGGGAGAAGACAGCTTATAGCTTGATTTGTCTTGCTGTACTGGCATGATAATAGTGAAACAGCTGCCATTTCTTATTAGAAGGAAGGGATCATGTGGAAAAGATACTGAGTTCACCCAGATCCCCAAGGACTGAAACCATATCCTTCCTGCTCCTTGTTATGAGGGCAGAGAGAAGAATTTGTTGGCTTAACCTCCCACCTGGGCAGGGTCCCAAAAGAGAGAGATTGTTAAATGCACGGGTGACCGGTGACAATGGGATGCTGAGGCTCTGTTTATGTGTAGAAATACACACAGTATATCCAAATGCCCTGATCTTTGTCATATAAAAGCACAGGACAGCACTGAAAGAGACAGATGGTAGCCATCGCAGACCTTTCTTAAGGAGGAACATGACATAACCTGAATACTTCTGTTTGCATAATTTTTCCCCCTGAAACTCAGTGGCTGTGCGTTCTGCCTTCTCTCTTCCAATTAGAGGGAGGTGCCCAAAGAGATTTTGTAAAGCTTGACAGTTTCCCACCTTGTCCTTCTTTAAAATTCAGGTGTGGTTCATAGAGTCCTATATCCCAGCAAGTGATGCTTTACCTGGATTGCAGATGTGCTGTTAGACATGAGGAAAGGTATATTTTCTGAAGCTTCATTTAGTCAGGGATGTCTGTAATCTTACTAGAACCCAGCTGAAGTCAGTACCTGCAGACTTGCAGGGAAGTTGAAAGCACTTCCACCTCAGGGTGTTGGATTATTCCATAAAATTTCTTTCAGCTACGATCAGCACAGAGGTGGTCCAGAACTATCAAGATTTTGCTAAACTATGTGTAGTTTTTGCCCAGTTCTTAAATCTTGAGTTTATCATGGGCTGAGAACATCAGTTCTTTGCCTTCAAGGATGTGGATTTCCCACACACACCCCTCCCAAATTCAATCTCGAAGCAGCTCTCTGCTGAGCCATTCTAAGCAAGCTGTGCATTGAGCTGTATTCCACCACCATAGGTTTCTCAATATGCCAGTTTAGCCGGAGCGGAAAGCCAAAGCATAATGTTACTACATCGTCCTTTGCTTCCTGTGCTGAAACTGCGTGCTTTTTCCCTGGGTAGAGACCAAAGGGTTTATGCCGTTCTGTGGACGAGACATATGGATAGTCCTCCTTATCCTTTTAATCTCGGTACTCAGGAGTGTTATAGCCTTAGAGGGAGGATGGGGGAGACAAGTGTGTGGAGTAACAAAGGTCAAAAAGAGAACAGAATCTTCCTTGTATTGTTTCTAAGAAGGACTCAAATAAATGCAACCCTCAACTCAATGAGCCCTATCCTCCAGTAGGTATTGGGTGTACTCTTGGCTCTGCGTCTGGTGATAAGGACATGACTTTTGTACTGGGTTGTACAATGGGAGACTCAAGCCCTCCCATCTTTTCCCACTGCCTGCTCAGGTCACGTGAGACATTGGAGCTTGTCTCCAGTCTAAGCTCTGTCCCTGGCAGGCAGCGGCAAGGGAACAAGAGACCGGATCTAATGGGGGACAGCAAATCTCCCTTTACCATCTGTGGGAAATCTGTGTTTGGTGCTGTTCATAATACTGATTGAGGCTGTGTTTTCTGTTTGTCCAGTGTTTGTGCAGCATGATGCTGCCCAGCTCTTTCTGACTCTCTGGAACTTGATAAAGAGGCAGATGAAAAATCCAGACCTGGTAAGGATCGTCACTGAAATGAACACCAGGTCCTTTGGTCCTCATCATGTGTGGCTTCCTCTGCTTCTTGAGGAAGAATCCCATTCACTGACAATTGTCCTAAATTAAATTCTTAAAATTATCTCCTACTTGGATATTTCCTCACATCTTTCAAATGGGAGAAGGAATCTTGATTTCATAGGCTTCAACATTTTGAATCTCAGTTAACTTTTGTTCATCCTACTTTTAGGTCATATCAGGGTCTCTGTTCTAATGGGAGAGCTGATTAATAACAAAAAGATTGGTATTTTTGCAACACTGAATTTAGTCACCTTGCATTTCTTTTTTTTTCCCCCCGAATTTCCATAAGCATTTATTGGCATGTCTTGACACAACTCCTCCATTCTTTGAAGTCAGCCATGTGCATTTTGTTATTATTAGTCACTGTTAGTATGTTATTTATATGACATGTATGTTCCTCCAAGGGGGGAGCTGTGCAAGGTAAGAGAAAAGTGACTTTTCCTCAACCCACTGTCATAGTCTTACTCACACAGAAGACAGGCTCCTGTTGAAGTTCCAAACAAAACAGTAAAATTCTGCATCAAAGTAGACATTCAACTGTCTGATCTTGTTATAGGCTGTGTCTTGCCCCTCTGCTAGGGAAAGAGGGGAAGGAGTTCTCCTTTAAATGGTGGGAAGTACCCTGTCCACATAGGTCAATGTCAGATGAGGGTACAAGTCTTAAAGCAGTAACATTGCATGAAGTAACATGTCCACGTGGGCTTTCCCACCCACAGAGGGAAATACCTCAGCTATGTTCTTCATAAACCTTGTTTTGGCCTTTTTTTACCACTCCAGGTTGGAAAGCTGAGTGATTTGTACACTATCTGTGTACAGGAGCACGTGGCCTGTCAGAAATGCCTTTTTGAAACAAAGAGGAACAGCAGCATGTTAACCCTTCCACTCCCAGTGTTGGATTCCAATTCTCACATGCTGAAGACTCTGGTAAGTTCAGTGGCAGCACTGTTTCCTTAGGTAGATTTCCCTCTGTCCACTGTGGGACACTTCTCTTTGTAGCACTGATGTCTCCTGGAACTCATCTAGAATCTCTGCAAGAATCTCTGCAGGGTGTCTGGGACTTTGCGGTGATCTTCTCATTCACATTTCTTCTTCATTTTGAGGGAGGGGTTCTGAATTTCTCAAAGATTTTGTTTGATTTGGGGGATGGAAAGTCCTTGAATCGCCTTTCTAAAAAGGGTGCTGACTAAATACTTTGTAAGATTCAAAGACTCATACTACACAAGGATGTGTACCTGTGAGACTTTAGATATCACAGTGAGGTGCCCTAGATAACTTGTAATCCCAGACCAGACACACCACGCTTGCTCAGTGCAGTGCTTTACTGTTAAATCAGTACCGCTGTTTGGTATCCAGATACAGCAGTGATATGGTGGCTATGTAGGTGCTGCCACAAATAGACAGTGGATTTTTCCGGTGACACTGGACCATTGGACCTTATTTATTCTCTGACCACTTTATACTATTTCAGCATAAAGGAACCTCTTTCAAAACCTCTAAGGCTTTGAAGTAGGTATAAAGTCACTTACACATCAACATCTTTTTTTTGTGGAAGATGTGGTACTCTGTTTTTTTATTTTTATTTTTTTCAACTAATGTAATCACAGCAGCAGCTAGGAAAAATTGAGTACCTTCTTTCAGGTTGCTAGGCAATCTTTTGTCCTTTGAATAAAATATGCCTTCTGTACCTGTGAAACAAAGTAGAAATACAAGTCCAGCTTGAAGGAATTTGGTTGAAAGAAATCTCCTCTGTCTTCTTAGGAGGACTGTCTGCAATGCTTTTTCCATCCAGAAGAGTTGACTGATCAGAACATGTGTTTCTGTGAACAGTGTGGAAGGAAAACACCTTTTCTGCAGGTAGCTGGAGAATTATTTCCTCATGTCTCTTACACCCAGAACTCCCTTTAGGACTGGGAAGGGTAGGGAGAGGACTTAACCATATCAGTGTAAGAGGAGATCAACAACTCAAAGATTTGTCATCACAGCAATGTCAGCTAGGCATAAACCACATGCGTCTTTCCTGTTAGGAAGTTCCTTACTGTAGATGTAGCTCCAGCAACAAAAGAATGCTTTCATGGGTTTTAATGTAAGTCACCAAGGGATGTAGCATTTCTGTACCAGCAGAAAAGCTTCTGTTGGGTTATGCTGTGCTTCCCCTGTGGGGCTTTACACCGTTGTGTAGCTCCAGGGGTAGACAAGACTATGTTACTGGAGCTGTGCATACACATAAAAGTTGGATACTGTAAGGTGATTTCCTTTCTCCCCTGCTCTTCACTGGGCTCCCCATTTTTTTACAGTATGGGTCTCTGCCAGCTGATGAATTAGCTGTTTCACAAAGGGGCAAGTGCATTAAAGAGAGAAGTGTGTGGAGGAGTCTGCCTCAGCTCAAGGCTTGGAGGGGACTTTCCACCACGTTTCACCAGTGGGCTGCCTCTGAGGCCCCAATGCAACCATATGTCTTGGTGGCAGCCATGGCACCAGCAATAATATCAACAAAGACAGTGCTGGAAGGAGTGAGCTGTCAGCTTGGTGTCCTCCACAGAGCTCTAGTGGCCACAGTCACAAGGAAGCTGGCTTGCCTCTCCTCACCAACCTAGTGCTACCAACCTAGGGTTAAGAAAGCAGATGAGAAATGAAGCAGCCCATGAGACACCCAAGGCTGGGTGCTGATCACCCTGAAGTTGAGAAATTTGGTTATTACAGCTCCGTTACACATGAGCTACAAAGGTTTGGCATCTGCTGTGTGGGGGAATTGGCAGTCATTCACTGTAGCACTGACTGCTCTCCATGCTACGTTCGCTCGGTGGCAATGGCTGTTTCCACCCCACCTCCCCAGGGTTTGTTCCTTACTTTCCAATTGCATTATTTATTGCTTTACAGAGCATGAAGCTAGTCCATCTCCCGCAGACTCTGACCATACATCTAAAGCGCTTCTGCTTCGAAAAATCAGCCCACATTCACAAGCTTAGTCACTATCTGCCGTTCCCACAAGAGCTTGATTTCAATGCAGTCTTAACAGAAAATCAGTGCCAAGCAGATGACAATGAGAAGGTGAGATACTCCTAATGCCCTGTTTGAAAAGGGCAGATTTTCTTCTCCACTCTGCTCAAGTCTCATAAAAACTTAAGAGATCACACCAGTACTTGCCTCAGTTCAAAGCGCCTGTCTCAAAAATGTATGTCTCAAGCTTTACCTGTGCCTGGTGTTGCCTCACATCCCATGGCTTTAACTGGTTGTTCAGGCATTGTTCAACTTTTTGTGCTCAGATTAAGTCAACCAAAGGCACCATAACTGGAGCTTTCTGCCATAGGGAGAAAACCCAGGCTTTTAAAAAAAAAAAATCCTTTTTTTTCTGAGAGTGTTTAGTGTAACTTTTTTCTTCCATTTCTAAATATACTAAAGATATACTATATTCTGAGGGTAAGAGTGAAAAAGTCAGGATCCTCAAGGCCAGTCTAATCTTTCTCCTTTTTTCTTAGGAAACACACATTCTTGCTGTCCTGGTTGCTGCTTCTCTTCAGTCAGGGGCAAATGAGAATTGCTGCACTGAAAATTACTCTTTGTGGTTCTTCACAGGCTGCCTGGCAGTATGAGCTTTTTGCTGTTGTTGCTCATTCAGGATCAACTAATTGTGGACATTACTGTGCCTATATTCGAAGTCTCACAGAATGTAAATGGTATTGCTTCAATGATTCAGAGGTTTGTCAGGTGAGGACATAAATCCACGTTTCTTATGTAGCTTCCTGGACACTCCTCCAGATCTCATTTGGTCTAAATGACTGCTGATTAAAGAGAACCAGGAAAGAAAAGTGAAGCTGCAGAGCTTTGTGCACCTTGTTCCTCTGCTACAGCATACTCTGAGCTGAGGGCAAAATGGCTCTAGATCTCTAGAGCTGTTTAATGTATGCGTTCAGAAGAGGCAAAGGAACTGTTTTTCCTCAAAGGGTAAAAGCAATAAACCAAGTTATTAAAAAGTGCTTAGTTCCTGGCAGTACCACTTACACCTATCTTATAAGAATTGCTGTGCTGGTATCACAATGTGTCCATCTCTTACGAGTTTTTACCAGCCTCCCCTTGTGTGTTTTTCCTCTTTAGGTATCATGGGATGATGTTAAATGCACCTATGGACACTCCAACCTCCACTGGTAAGCAAACACACCTCTGTTTTTACCTAATGCTGCTCTGGGGTTTGGAATGAGGGTAGAAAAGAGAGGGAATACAAATGGTTTGAACTGCATATTGCCTGGGATGTGCTGGGGATGCAGGAGTGTAGAAGAGGCATCCATGTATTCTAGTTACTCTGATGTGGCTGTACATGACTATACCGGGAGCCTGCAGGATTACTGACTAGTCACAAACGGGGCTGCAGGAGTGGTCTTGTTACTTATGATTGCCACTTGGACACTGTATCTTGACTAAATTAGATATGTCGGTCAGGAGTCCTCCTTGTTTTTTGCTGCTTTGCATCATAAGAAAAGCCACAGAGATAATCCCTCCTATAAGCTATAGTGGTGCCAGGGGGTCAGCTTTATATGCTGCCTCAGGAACACTGCAGAGTGACCGTTCACTGACCTAAACCTCAAAAAGCTGAGCAGGAGCAAACCTGGGAGGTTACTTGCAACCTAGATCTTCAAACATACATCTTGTTTTGCTTTTTCTTTGATTCCACAGGGGACAAACGGCCTATCTCTTGATTTACATGAAAAAACATCCTCAGTAGCCTTATCAAGGAGTATCAGAATGTCTCAGAAAGCTGTGCGTTGTCCATGGAGCTCAGCACTTCTGTGCCAGTGTTGTCATGTACAAATGTTCCACAAGAAAGACATTCTACACCCAGTCAGCAACCTCTGCCTTTGCATTTATGAAAAAAAGTGTAAGAGAGACTCAGCTAGAGAAAGGATCTAAGAACTGTTGCACCTAGAAACTTTCATATATTTTTGGTATTTATGTGATTCTATATATTAATTTCCTCTTAAAAGATACGAAAGTTAGTTCTTGTGTCTGCTGAATTACTCATTTCTTTAAGGCTGATGCCTAGATTCCAGTACAGGGGAAGCGTTTGGCCTGAAAGCCTGTGTGATGTTCCAGGGAGGCATGTGGTATGGCTGGAGAGCTGTGACAGCCATACTGGGCCAGTAAGAGCCTAAGGGCTTGAGGCTTACTCTACCCTTTTAGCGTCATGTTAGATGATGGCAAGCTGGGCAGGGAGACCCCAAAAGTCTTGAGAAACAGCTGGAAGAAGGACGAGAACCCTTACGACACATGCACCAGTGATGTCTACTCCTTAAAACCTTCCCGAAAATGAATTGCTGCAGGAGTTGAGATGTGTTTGAAAGTTGGTGTCAGCATAAAGAGGTGTTTTTAAATCAGGAGCTGTTGTAGTAGTTCTGATTTACAAGATGAGTTGGTACATGATATCATGCAGATGATTACTGTTTTAGCATGCTTATCAGGCATTTATGTGCATTTTCTTTCCTGTATAGAGGAAAATATTCAGAGCAACAGAGATTCTGAAGCTAGCTAGTGATTTTGCACAATACAGTTCATACACTGTGACAAGTGAAGCGAGATGCCTTGATGTGCTTGAACTTTTGGGATTTTCCTTCAGTACTCTTCAGCAGGTTTCCAGCTGGAATTGTCTTGCTCTCTCCCTTCCTTCTCTGCCCGTGAAATGGAAATGTCCTTCAAGCAGGAAGTGTTCTGGAGAGAACAATTTTAGAAAGAAACTGAGTAATTTTAAAATACCCTGTTGTGTCCTATCACTCGGTGCTGTTGGTTCAGCCTGTGCTCCCATGGCAAGACCACACAACCGGAGGGAAAATAAGGAGAGCTAGAGAGGAAGGTTGGTAACATGACAATCAGAAGAAGAGTGTTCTGAAAGCTCATTGCAAGACTCAGCTGTGAGGAAAGTTAAAAACTTTGCTTGTGATGCTTTTAAAGCACTCACTGTGGTAGACCCTGATGTACCACAGTCTGTGAAAAGATTAGTGATTCCAGTAGTTTGAGATCTAAAAGTACCTTCTAGCCTAGCATATTCTTTGACTGTATCTTTACAACGGTGCTATTTTTGTGGGACTGAGCACATTTTTAAATTACTAATTGTCATGGTTTAACCCCAGCCAGTGATTAGGCACCATGCAGTTGCAAGGGGATGGGGAGGAGAATGGGAAAAAAACCTTATGGGTTGAGATAAAGACAGTTTAATAGGATAACAAAGGAGGAGAATAATAATAGTGATGATATTAAAATACAAGTGATGCACAAATGCAATTGCTCACCACATGCAGAAAAAAAAGCCAAACCAGATGCCCAGTCTCTTTCTGAGCGGGGAATACCCCTTGGGCCAGTTTGGGTCAGCTGTCCTGGCTGTGGTCTCCCAGCTTCTGATGCACCTGGCAGGGTGTAGGAAGCTGGAAAGTCCTTGACTTAGTGTAGACACTACAACTGCCTCCCAACAACTAAAAACATCAGTGTGTTACCAACATTATTCTCATACTAAATCCAAACCATGGTGCTATACTAGCTGCTAGAAACAAAAATTAACTCTCATCTGAAACCAGGCCACTAATTTAGTGATAATAGCAGCTACATATAACCTAATTTTATTTTGATAATGATGATGAATTTCCCAAATCATGTCCATTTTCCGTTGTTATGTGGAAGGTGAGTTGAGAGAGCTTGGAGCATAGCTGTGAGATTATGTTTTCATGAACTAGCAAGTATTTATTTCAGTGTACTAGCAAGGTCCATTATTCTGTTCAACACCTCTGTGTTTGTACTGTTTGTTCTGCATTTAAAAAAAAAAAAAAAAAAAATCCCAGTGTGTTGTTTGTCACCAAGATGAGTTTTCATCCTATTTGCCTTCTGGAATGCATTACAGATTCACAGACTGGTAGGGGTTGGAAGGGACCTCTAGAGATCATCTAGTCCAACCCCCCGCTAAAGCAGGTTCACCTAGAGCAGGTTGCACAGGATTGCATCCAGGCAGGTTTTGAATATCTCCAGAGGAGACAACTCCACAACCTCTCTGGGCAGCCTGTTCCAGTGCTCGGTCACCCTCAAAGCAAAGAAGTTTTTCCTCGTGTTCAGATGGAACTTCCTGTGTTCCTGTTTGTGCCCATTACTCCTCGTCCTGTTGCTGGCCACCACAGAGAAGAGTCTGACCCCTTCCTCCAGACATCCACCCTTTAGACATTTATAAGCATTGATAAGATTCCCCTCTCAGTCTTCTCTTCTCCAGGCTCAACAGACCCAGCTCTCTAAAGCATGCTCTTCCTAAAGCACCTTGGAATGGGTGAGTAAGAAAACCAAGTTTCTGTCTGCTTTATCCAGCACTCTGCATATGAGAAGTAGCTGAAAGATGGTACATTTCCGGAAATTGAGAAATGCTTGGACTGAGAGACTGACAAAACATTTCTAATTTGGTATAACCTGATATTTAAAATTAGCTATATTTATGAAAAATGCCTCAAATATGTCATAACCTTCCAGGTATATCATCCATCAAAGAAGCAATTGCTGACATACTGGCTGAAAAAATTCTTGATGTATCTCAATGAAAAGTAGTCAATGTTTTTTGTTCTTTGAATAAAATAATACGGGATAAATTCCCCAGAAAATAAGCCTTGTGGATTGTTCTCGGTCTTTTTTTCCTAAACACCATAAATTGTCCAGCAAGGGCCATGCAGTTCCTGGTGGTGGTGAGGAGCTTGCCTGACCTCTACTGATAGCACAATTCAATTACTGAGCGTTTCTGTGAGCGTGGTGTTGCGTGCTATGAGTCGGGAGCGGTCAGTGGCCAAAGATGAAGTAGCCAGAAGTGTGCACAGAACCTACACCTTTCATCTTGGGAGCTCCGGTGAGGTTATTTCTAACAATTAGGGCTCTCTTTGGCCATTTTCAGTCTTAGCTGCTGGAATGCTTCGGCATCTGCCTTTAAAGAAGAACAAGGATTGTGCTACATAAAAAACCCCCCACCTTTTCCACCCTTCAGTCTGTGGGGCAGCACAGTGGGGAGCCCAGGTGGGAGGCTACAAGCCACACGCGCAGAGGTTGTACCCTCAGAAGAAGTATTCAGGCTAGAGATAATGCCAGCGTTTAGCTTGAACAACCAAGGAAATGAGGCGAAACCTTCCCAGGGTGTTTCGCCCTCACGCTGGAGACACAGCGGATTTATTGTCAGGTTTGCTGCCACGTGAAAGCTTACATTGCTTCCAGACCCAGGTGGGCCATGGGAAGAGCAGGAGTGTGCCAGCCGCATGGTGTATAGATTTAAACACTCCACCCAACCTGAGCTGCTTTTGCAAAAAGTCACCTTGGCTGCCTCTGCGTCCGCGGCAAAGTTCAGTCGTCTGCTGGATAAACTGCCCAAGGGCGACTTTTAGCTAAGCGCATGGGATTCAGTGCTAACATATTGATATTCTCTACCCTGCAGTGATAACGCGGAGTCTGCCTGGCCCGGGGGCTGGCTACAGAAAAACATCGCTTGGATCTCTGCCCGAAGTCACACCACTGCTGCAGAGCTACCGCGAAGGAGTCAGGGTTATCTACCCTGTGTTTGAGCCACTGTGTGAATGAAGCCTAGCATGGGTAACAAGGACTTTGAAAAAGCAAATTAAGTCAAGAGTACACGTGTGGAGAGATTATTGAAAGGTCCTGGTAACTCTTCCTTTCCTTTTTTTGTTTGTTTTGGGATTACCATGTCTTAAGGGAAAGAGTCTGAGGTAGGAATAGAGCAATAGCAAGATACACAGAGTGTTTGCTTCATCTCTGGTAGACTCATCCTCAGATTCACATATTCCCCACCTTCAAGAAACACATAGAAAAATAGAAAAGAAAAAAAAGGTAAATATATATATTATACATATCACACTCACATATAATCTCTAAAACTTCAATATGCTGTAAATCCTAAAATTATAGAAGAAAATAAGAGAAATTTTTTTTTTATACTTCCAGTACTGTTTTAATTTACAGTGACTATTATTGACAAGCTATCATTGGTATTTACACAAAAATGCTACACACAAGTTCTATGCTTAAAAAAAGATCTTCAAAAAAAGGACCCATCCTAATACTGATTAAAAAACATGGGTTGATAAAACAGGAGTTACTCTAAACTCCAATGAAATGTGTAAATCAAATTAGAACTTAGCATTACTAGTAATTTTAATAATGGCTTTACTGATAATTTCATGGATCACAATAATCTGTTGTGTCTGATAGATTCCAATAATGAATCCTGCGATAATATTCCTGCAGGGGAATGGTGGTGGTTTTAAGTCATCAAAGGCATCTTCTTCCAACGAGTTTAACCTTCGCTAAGCAGGTTGTCTGACGGGCAGTCGCTGCCTTTCTTGCCCCCTGGGGACAGCTTCAGATTTTGGCCTCCTGGAAGCCAGCGCTGGCCCTTTGCTGGCCCCTGGCGTTTCCTACAGCGCTGCCTTTCGGGCAACTTTGTCTTACTGGTTTCCTGTCCTGAAAGCCAAGTTTCTGGTCCTGCCCTGACTGAGGCCATTCTTCTCCCAGGGAAATTTTGGCGATGTCAAGCCGGGGCCGGCTTCGCCAGTAACATCTATGCTGGTATTTCTTCTGATAACCCGGCTTGGGCTTGAAGTGGTGAGCAGAGGGCAGCACTTTCCTAACAAGTGCAAACAGAAACCTCAAACAACCTTTCGAAGGTGTTTTATGAAGCAATTGGTTTTTAGAAGAGAGCTATTTAGCTCTGACTCCGTGCTGTTTCCCACGTGGCTGGCTTATATTTTACCAGCTTCAAGTTGGCAGGCTCAGCACTGTTTGCACCTGCCTGTGGAAACGTGCCTGGGAGTCAGCAACACTTTAGAGCAGTTCATAGATAAGAAAAATTTCTGACATATATGAAGTTAAGAAACTGGAAGAGAAATGCTTCTGAGCTAAATCTACCTGAATTTAAAAAAAACAAACAAACAAAAACAAAACCCACCAAAAAAAGTTGTAAGTGCTGTGAAAAACTGAACAAGGACTTAAAAATAAAGGCAAAGTGAATGAAGACCTTCACCAGGTAGCACACCAGCTCCTTCTGGCAGGACACAGGAGCCTCCAGGCTGGGGTCAAACCCACTCGGCATAAAACCGAAAGGTTTTGGATTTTTCCAGAATAGGCTGCTATTCCTACTCAGCCTTGTAAAACTTCTATCAGTTTATGCAGAAGAAGCTTTTTCAGTTGTGAGCAGTAAAAAACTCTAATGTAGGACAGCATGCAAACCAGAAAGGCCATAAAATAGCAGTAACACAGCGTCAAGGAACAAGACACGTGAAGCTGTTTGGCTTCTGAAAAGCGGGTAAGTACAGAAAACAACACGTGGCTGCCCCAGGAAACACAAATGTGCCATTAGTGATCATCAGTCTTGCAGATTAAGCGGTTTTGATTTTGAAGAGTCACGCAAGGCAAACACAATGACTCTTGAAAAGACAAAGCTTTATTTATTTCTTAGTTCCTCTCTCAAGTGGGGGGAACCCTTCATTAAAAGGACCACGTTGTCCCTGTGTCCTGCAGCTCGTGAGCGCGAGCCATAGGCTGCGATGGAGGGATATATATAATATAGGTGCCCAGTGCTGTGGGGATGAAGCACTATTAGGATTTTTTTTAATGGTGATCCCTCTCGTGGACAGATCTGTGCTTCCTCCTGAGACAAACAGCTTTGTGGCGTCTTCTGGTGATATGTTCAGGAGCGGAAAGGTGAGACCAGAAAGGGTTCTTGGGGTATGCGCAAACTCCTCAAATACCACTTTTCTTGCAGAAAAGCAGAGCCTATGAATTATACAAAAAGCTGCAACCTCAGTCAATGCAATAATATGTGTAACTAGCATGACGAGCTCACTCAACAAATTCATGTGAGGAGCCTACAATCAGTTTTGAAATACTCCAAAGGGTGAGAAAAAGGCATCCCCCCTGCATTCTCTTGCTTACTACAGCACTTCTGCCCATATTTTCCTTGTCCGCAGCCAGTCAGCAGGCAGGAGGGAGGGGCGAAGCCTATTCAAAAAGCTTTGCGAGGGGCCGTGGCCTCTCCTGGCCTGCGGCGACTGGGAGGGGACCACGCATGGCCACCTACCTGGAGCTGCCCACCCGTGCGAGGATGCCCGTCCTGGGACTGGGGACCTGGCAGGTACCTGTTGGAGATGGGGACCTCTCCTTGTTCCTGTGCCTATGGTCACGCGGGTGACACCAGGATATTGCTGAAACTTGCGGTAGACTTTTACAGCAATTTCCTCTTCAGGTCAGGAAAATGTAGCAAATCCTCTATGCCTTTTGAAATAGTTCGGATATTGCAGGAATTTACCCCTGTCCTTCAGGACATTTTTTAAGAGAGCAGGTAGTGCTCACTTAGCAGGTAGTGAGCAGGTAGTAAGAGATTTTTCTTAGCTATGGAAAAAAATTACATACTACAAAAGTAACACTTCTGCCTAGATTGTTTTTGGGGTTTTTTGTGGTTTTTGTGGGTTTTTTTTGTTTTTTCTTTTGTAGCACTGGGCATTAATATCCCAGCGTGTCAACTTTGATGAGTGCATGTAGATTTAGGAACCTAAGTGGCAATGAGTGGATTTGGAAATGGGAATATACATTAACTCCTTAGAGACTGAAAATAACTTACTTGTATGGCAGCAAATGAGTACACAACAACGTGCAGGAAAATTGTTTGGGTAGTTCTTTCCCTGCAAATGTTATCTAATGGACTTTTGGTAAGGGAGAAGATTTAAGGATATATTGAATTATTAATGTTAAAGGAGTCTGGAACTAAGCTGAAAATTTTAAGAAAGCAAGCTTCTTAAAAAAGAAAAAAAAAAAAAAAAGAGCAGATTGTCCCCTGGATTTGAGACTGGAAACTAGATATATTGAGTTGCAAGCTGCCAACTCTATGAAACACTCTCCAGTCAGCATAAAAGTATCTTAAATTATTCTTGTTATATTTTTGGGTCAGCTGCTGCTAGTTATCACATAACTTATGCACAAATGGGCCTGAGTTTGTTTAACCCTTTCAGTCTTTATTGGTCTGATGACAAAAGATACTAAGAAGCCCAAAGTAATGAAGTAGGCTTTAAAAAAGCAACGCGTGCCTTGCGTGGGGCCTCTTAGGGCACTGGCACTGTGATGGATGAGCTCTCCAAAGGAACCTGTTGAGATGCTAACAGGAACTAGTTAGGACTAAACAGAAGGAAAATTTTGGACACGTGATCCCTTCCACCACAAAAATCTCTTGTGTTAATGCAGTGGAAACATGGCCCAAACCCACTGCGATTACTTAATCAAAGCTATTTGATTTCAAGGTTCCCACAGCAAATTCAGCCATGACTCCCTGCATTTCGGTGCGGCAACGGGGCCTCTCCTTTACCCAGTCACTCTGACTCCGGGAACTGGAAGTCTGGTTCAGTGAGCACCATGTAAAATGAAGCAATGGATTATTTTTTCTGAAAAACATCTCACATTACAGAGTTTTGTGTAATCACAGGGTATATTGTCGCCTTTGCTCTCCACCAGCTCCTCCACTCCAAAGCAACACTGATCACTCCTGCACAGCAGCTTTCCCACGCTGCAGCAGCACCCAGAGAGAAGGTATCCTCTACGGTGCCCGGCATTTGGCAAGCGTCGCCGTTAGCCTGATTTCCCATGCCGCCCTAGGAGCTGCAGCGTTCATACGTAGGAAGGGGAAAGGGGCTGCAAAAAGGAAAACTTGTAAATCTTTAAACTGGCTATTTGGTTGTGTGTAGCCCTGTGGAAAAAACCGCTGCGGTTTCTATGTTTTTGGTTTTGGTTTTGTTTTTTTTTTTTAATTTAGGTGAACCAACCAAGCATCCTTTGATTAGAAATATTTGGGGAAGTGAAATCATTAAAAAAAAAAAAAAGATGATGGGTGGGGATGTAATAAAGTTATATGTAGGAGGTGGTCACGGTTTTGAATCATGTTTCTGTTTGTAGTGCCATTTTCCAGAATCTGTAGCCAGTCATCGAACAACTCTTCAGTGTCTCCAAGCCAAGAATCTGAAGTGTTTTACTTTGCTATTAAATACCAGGTTGTCTGTTTTACCCAGGAGGTGGCACTCTAGTGTTTTGCTGTCCTCTCACCTCCCTTGTCCTATGTCAACAACAGCCGGCTTGTTTGTCTGCAGGGCCAGCAAGCTTTCCAGGGGTGATTCATTTCCTCATGTCGCCAGTATCTCACACTAAAATTGCTTTTAATTTCTGGGCAAACTAGAACTTATTCTGAGATAGCTTGCTGTCCGAATGTGAACGTTCAATCGTTAGAAAAGGGCAGATCAGCTCAGGCAGCTCATCAGTGACTCCCCTGGCCGTTTTATTCCAGAAAACTAATTGAAGCACGATCCTTCACACTTCATTATTTGGGCACTTAAAGTATCCAGATTTGGAGAAGCACAAACTTCTTTTTCTGCTCTTTATCAAATTACTGACTTTTCTTCTTGTTTCAGTCTCTCCAAGGAGCAGCGAGAGGTGCAGTGAAGTTTGCCATCGATGTTGGGTATCGCCACTTTGATTGCGCCTACCTGTACCAGAACGAGAGTGAGATTGGGGATGTGCTACGAGAAAAAGTTGAGGAGGGGGTTGTGAAGCGAGAAGACCTCTTTATTGTCAGTAAGGTATGTCCTTGGATAACTTGTCTCACATGAGGCCAGCTCTCGGGAGGAGAGACAAGGTCCCAACCTGCAAAGCGCCAGGGCATGAGGCTGATCTGGGAATTAACTCCTCTCTGTCAGGGCAAAGCGTTTTGTGGATGGAGGGAAGGAAAAGGTCAATTCTTGGGCGGGGGGGGGGAAAGCTTGATTTGAGAGGGATTTTTTTGTAGTCCATATCCATTGTCAGCCATGGAGACAGGAACTGAGGCCGTGCTCTCAGTTGCCTCTGAGATAGGAAGCAGGGCTATTGTATTCGTGGTCCGTCCTGCTGCGCTGCTGGCCTCGGCCTGTTAACTCCTGTATGTTATGTTTTGTTTTGTTTTTTCCCCCAACAACAATGGTAGGAAAAATAAAGTAACTTCTATCTGCTGGAAGCTGGCGGGTTGATTTTCACCAGTTTTGTTTTTTTTTTTTCTTTGTTTTGTTTAATTGTTGTATGAATCGTTGGAATGAGTATCTCATTCTCATTTTACTTAACTGACAGCACTGCAAATAAAATAAGGTGCAAAAAAGTGGCACTTCCTCAAGATGAGAAGACGTGCCATATCACGAGCTGCCTCTGTGTCTGCGCCGTGTGTTTCCCTGCTGGGGATGCTCTGCGGTCGTGAGGCTAGGAGAGCAACTCCCAGGCTTTGCGTTACCCCCGCAGCTGTGGTCCACCTTCCACGAGAGATCCCTGGTGAAGGAGGCATGCCAGAAAACACTTGCTGCCCTCCAACTGGATTATTTGGATCTCCACCTGATGCACTGGCCCATGGGATTCAAGGTACTCAGAGTTTAACTCCCGGGAGCCATCTGTCAGAGCTCTGCCACTTTTTCCTTTGGGACCAGACATGCCCTTAGTCCTCTCTAATGAGGAGTGTTGTTAAACCTCATTAGGACATAATGACGAACCTCCACACAGAGTGCCCAGGAGGAAAGGTAAGGTCATGGCTCCTTAAGCTAGGTCTGGTAGTACAAAAATCACCTTATTTTAACCTGCACAGCATTTCCATGTCATGGATCAAATTGCCATTCAGATCACATTCCTCTTAAAGCCTGGGATTTGGCTGTCATTTGCTTATCCAGGATCAAACAGTTGTGAATTACTTAGTTCCTATTTTTCTCTTCTCTCTCTACCCCCAGGTTAAATAAATCCCTGTTTCCCCATCGTGTCACATCCCTGGCCTTCCCCCCAACCTGACTGAGGCACATAAAAGTGTCTGCCCTTCCTCTGCCTGCAGGACAGATTCAGAAGATGCAGATTTTCTTGAAGATTACTCTGCACAGATTACTGGGTTTGGCCACCTCTCTCCCCAACACAAACATAAGCCAGGATATCCAGAGTGTCTCCAGCTCCGCTTGCTTGTAGAATTTCTAAGTGATTTCTTTAACCACTTACGATTCAGCCTACCTTAAAGTCACTTTTCTTTTGTGATGATAGGCAGGACAAGAGCTATTTCCTGCAGATGGAAATGGCACGATCGTTCCCAGCAAGACAGATTTTCTGGATACGTGGGAGGTACGTTCATTGACAGGCCAAAAAATTCTTGCTAGTTTGAAATAACAGCCTGAAAACTTGAAGGTTTCCACTTTGGGAGTCGTTCTGAGAGAATTTCTGATGTGAAGTATTCTAGATTGCTGATTTCTCTGTGCCCTTGGGCTCCTTCTTGTGTTACTTTGCCAAAATTGAGGTATTTTTATGTCTACTGCTTACTAATCTGGCTGGTTGGGCATGGCAAGAGGGCATCTTTCACTGTGCATGTACCCTGCGGTGGTTTGAGCTGACGTACGCTGTCGCTCCAGCCCCCACGCTGCGCTCTGGGCATTTATCGGTGCCTTTAGCTGTAGCCATGCTCATCCTTAGTTGCACCTGAGCTGTCCAGACAACAGGAAAGCCAACATGCCTGTGCCAATGTACCCAGAGCATCCAAATTTCCCCCCTCTAGAAAGTACTGGAACTTGCCCAAAGTCCTTTGCTAAATCTGTGAGTGCAACGCAAACAGGCGTGAGCACAGGCACAGGCGTGGGAGACAAGACTTGGGGGCAAGTTCAAATTTCTGCTTGGCTGATGGTTTGGGCTTCCTTTCCCCTCCACCCCCACCATGTGCTCAGCATGGCCAAAAAAGAAGACAAAAGACTCACCAGAGTCAGAAGAATTCGCTGATGTTTTCTTTCCTTCTGTCAGGTGAAGAATAAGGCACATTTTTGTTGCTCATTTGAAGGAAAAAAGTGAACATTTCAGGCTGCTGCTTATGATAGCAACTTCAAATAAAAAGGATTTCTGGTTTGGAAGAGATATGTCTTTTGCTCTAAAGGCAAAAAAAGTAGATTATTTTCTCCTGTTTCTTTTCTTCTGGAGGTGCCAATCTAATTAGGGCTGTCTAGTTGTTTTATTGTTTGCTAGCGTGAAAGAAAATAGGTGGTGGTGGGGGAACTCGTCACTGCTTATACTATACTGCCACCGCTAAATGGTACACCTCCCTTGGGAAATTAATTGGTGTTGATAATCAGGCATGCTGCTGTAGCTCTCCCAGAACACCTCCTTGTCGAGCTGCTCTGTTCTGAATGACAAGCTTTTTATTATGGGTAATTGTTAGCTGAGGAGTTATCCTAAAAACCCTCTTATTTATGAGCAGAAGGTCTGCCTGGGGATAATATTTCAAAATAGTTGTATTCTACTGAAATAATAATAGTGTAGTAATTGTTAATCTTGAATAATGCTGTTATTTATTTGCGTGATGATATGTGATGTGAGAGACTGAGTCTTTGACTGGGGTCCCACCGTTCAATGTACTGTGCTAACGCCACATCAGAACTGATCCCAGCCGTGATAATTTTTACAACTGAGGTCTTTGCGCAGGCATTTTTTCCATATAAAAAAAAGATCTTAATTCAATAGCAAGTCTGATTTTGTAGTGTTTCTAGGCTATGGAAGAGCTGGTGGATGCGGGAATGGTGAAGGCCATTGGGGTCTCCAACTTCAACCACAAATAGATAGATCGGCTCCTGAGCAAACCAGGCTTAAGACACAAACCTGCAAATAATCAGGTAAATTGTTCTCAAACTCATCAGTACTGACATCACACCTGTCTGAGGCGTCGCATTTGATGGAACATCTCTGGCAGTAAAATACCTTTTATAGTAAGGCTGTGCTTTTTCTTATCTGTGTGGGAATACAGCTGTATTTGGATAAATCATAAAGTAATGAAAGATGCAGAACGTTCTGTGCCCTTCCTCGCGCAAGAAGCTGCAGTCACACAAGCTCGCGGCACTTCTGGATTGAAAGTGCGACCTTCACCTTTCTTCTGACTGCAGCACTGAGCTCGTGCACGCTGAGAGCTGAGCTCCACAATGGAGAACATGGCGGGGCTTAGTCTTCTCCTTTCCTACAGCCCTTGAGGAAAAAGAGGCTGCGCGAATAGATAGGACCAGAGCCAGGCTACGCTGCTGGGGTCAATAGGTAGCACTGGATGGCATCAGAGTTGGGTGCTTCAGCTGGATGTGCGCACAAATGGACCTTGGAGTCCATTGATACGGGGACTCCGAGAGGTCATGAAAAACGAGGCAGGCAGCTGGACAAAGAAACCGATGTATGAAGACTGGGTCTTGTTGGAGGCAGGGTTGGGAAGAAGGGGAAATGATCTGAAACACTGGCTGACCTTCTGAAAAACCCCATAGCTGCAAAAAGAACAACCTTTTCAAAGCTGATGTGCGGCTTGGTAGGTCACCATAGTGATGCTAAACCTTGAAGTACCTTCTGCTTCTGAAGAACTATTTTTTTTGTAGATTGAGAGCCACCCCTACCTTCCTCAGGAAGAGCTGATTAAGTTTTGCCAATCCAAAGGGATTTCCGTCACTGCGTATTGTCCCCTTGGAGCGCCCAACTGGCCATGGTAAGAATGCTTCGTGAGGCTTCTTTCTTAGACGCAGATTGGAACCAATACAGTAAACCAGTCTTAGGGTGTGGATAAACCCTCACAGAGTAAAACTGATGTAATTAGAAAAATATTTACTAAGTCATTGAAAATAACACTCACACACACACACAAAACTTCCTCACACTTACTGTGATATTCAGCCCACTAATTCACAACTGTGCTGTTACTGGAGTTTCATATTTAGGAGAAAAAAGGATCAACTGGTTGGTGAAAGTAGTGAAGATAGATAATTCTTAATTGAGTTTGGTGAGCATATTAAACACATAAGAGAACTTCTGAACTAAAAAACCCACAAAAACCAAAGCAGCACATGCTTATGAAAACAGCAACTCTGCAGTCCTGCTGAGACAAATGGAGGTTTTTAAATGGATGACTTGATCAAATTTTGTTTTTACTCCAGTCTTCATGGCTTTCTCTGACCCGGGACAGGGTGCTTACCAGAGCAGCTGTGCTTGTGAAGGACGTGACAGCTGCCCATTACGAAGATGAAATTTTTGGGATCTGGACCAAAGAAATTCCCAGCCTGATCCCAGGCTGGACTGGAATGTGTTACAGTGACCTGTTATACTAGAAACTACAGGCCTCCTCTCGTGTGCCAACCTGTGTTAAAGAATGAAGGCAGGGACTGGAGCAACGAGAAGATGGTGAATTACAGTGTGCAAGATGCTGCTTTCCTAACATTTAAATAATAATATTATACTGCAGTGCTTGAGGGAGAAGACAGTGGGCCATTCAACTGCTGAAGCCTGCTTTTTATTTTCACAGGCCCAAGCCTGAGGATATTTCCCTTTGTGATGATCCCCAAATTAAGAAAATTGCACTTAAGTACAACAAAACTCCCGCTCAAGTTAATACTGAGTATCTAGTACATAGTATTTTCCCTTGGTGACATGTATTTTTCCCACTTGTGCTAAAGTAACTATTTACAGAGCTATTATGGAAAGCTGAGTCCCAGCTGCGCTCATACACATTGCAATACTTTAAAAAATGTTATCTCTAATTTTAATGATGGACAGAAGATTATCAATGGCTTTGGGCTTTAATTGGCACGCTAGCCACTTCTACGCACAGTATCCCTGGCCAGTCCTGAACTGTACTCCTATGCTGTTATCTCAGCTTTGGAGACAGATAATAATTAAATGAGCTCATGCAATAATTAGGAAGGGTTTACTATAGTGCTTTTCCTACGTGAGCCATCTCTAATTATCAGCAGAGCTGTTCCATGTAAGCATGTAGGCACGTATGGTTTTCAGCTTTCAGAAGACAGGCAGAACTTCTCAGCTGTAATTCCCTATCTGTTCCTGCAGGTGCTTATCCGGCTCCAGATTCAAAGAAATGTGAGCATAATTCCCAAATCCATCACTCCACACCGTATTGAGGAAAATTTTAAGGTAAGAGTACCTTACAAAATTATTAATGGTGTTAAACTTTACAAAGAAAAATCCACTCCGCCACTGGAACAAAGTAGCCCCTTCATACTTAGAACTGGCAAAACCTTTTGTCCATCAAATACCGTGTAGGTTACTTCTTTATGAATGAAAAAAGTTACTTTAAAAGGAAGAAGCCCAATCTCCTTCATTAAAACACATCAAGTAAGAGAGATTAACTTTTCCACCTTGTGATATAAATATGATGCAATCAGACCCCACCAGGACGGTAACTTTATGACATTTATTCATTGTTCACCACAAACGTGCATCTATTGCAGACTTCTTAGTGCTTCAACAAATAGAACACTTTTCTACTTCTGTTTTTGTTCTTTCTGCAAATGAACTTACACTTGTCTTTTTGCCAACTGAAGTAACCCAGCTGTTTGGGACCTTTATTCAGGTGTTTGACTTTGAATTGGCTAAAGAGGAGAAGGAAACCTTCCTCGCTTTCAAGAAGCAGTATCGCATCTGTGCATTAAGAGAGTGAGTACCTTCTCCTCCATGTATTAGTAAGATTGGATTATCACTGGATATCCTTTCAACAGGCAGTATTAGATCACCCCACTTAAAAATAAGAAAAGAGGGAACCTTAGCCAATACCTGGCCACATCCGTATCTGCTGGAATCCAGCACTAGGGTTTATTAGAGCATTGCCCATCTTGTACGGGTTGGTAGCGTTGGGATTTTTGCGGGTACGGTGTGTGTTAAGATATCTTGTAACAGACGCATAGCAAACTGCTGTCTGAAAATCAACATCGGCTGGAAACTCCAAAATAAATAGGCAGCATTTTATTTTTCTGTTATCTTTGGCTAAACAAACTCCTTTTTAAGAATGAGAGTTGTACATTTTTTTGAAGTGAAAAGCTGTGCCTATATATTTATGCCAACATTATTAAAGCAGCATCTAGATAATAGAATAGTTAGATACAGACTTACATAGATCTGCAATTTATTCTGGTTTCCCAGGTTACCCACTTATCTAATAACATACTGCAGACTTAGGAGTTCACAAGAGAGTGGCTTAATATGGCAGGGAAGTTTGGCAATTTCAGCTAAGCAAAGGACACATTATCTTTTGAGAACAAGGTCACTGGCATATGCGAAGGTTACAAGAGTATTAACTTCCACTGCCCTGTGTAAACTAAGCATATTCATGTCAGGTTTTTTTACTGTAAATCAGAGTTTTAGTTCTGCGGACCTTTGTCAGGGGAAAACACCTTTTTCTTTTTAGCCTTAAGACTGTATCTTTGAAGTGTTTTAATCATACTCTCTTTTTCCAGATGCAAAAAACACAAGGACTATCCTTTTTTGGAAGACTAACAAAGGCATCATCTTCAGATCCTCCAGGGATCAGAACCATGTATCTTTGTTTCAAGCAATTTGTAATACTTCATGTGTACTAAATCACAATATAAGTGGAATATGTATTACAAGATGGGAGAGGGTAACTCATAGACATTCTGAAGAGTAATCTTTGAGCGTGCACGCATTTCCCTTATTATCAACTACAGTTATATCAGTCCTTTATCTGTATCTTTGCTCTACTCTTGCTGTAGCAAAATTCTCAATTGTAGGAAAAATATGTTATAATTTAGTAATGATAGTTAAAGAAGTTTAATAAACCTGAATCTTTGGGATCAGTGAAAAGCAGTCTTTGTCATAAATATAAATCCTGACAAATTTTAAAAAAATTTAGATTCTCCTACTGGTTGTATTTTTGGACAAAAGGTCAAAACGCATGCTATCTTTTAGTTGTTAACATAAGACAATCCATTTAACATCAGAAGATCTTTATGAGATAAGACAATATACTGCTTGAGAGTCTCCGTTCAGTAATTTCAGCATAACAGACTGAAAGCTCTTTAGAAGACACGGCTGAATTATGTTTCAGGAACCATTTTCTTAATGAGGTTTCCTATTTATGAACTGCTGCTAAAAACTAATAAACTGGTAGGAGAGTTGTATGTTTGGTTTATCATATCTACAGGAATATATAAATACTGCCTTTATTAGTAGAATGGCTGCAGTTAAGACTGTGAATCTCTCCCAGCACATCCAAAGTCTGATAAAGGAGAAACAGAGGAATTATTTTGTTTGGCAACTGTCTTATTTAACAAGCAGAAAAGTTGGGCAGCTTCATAGAAGCCAATAGTAGATTTTCACTCTCTTGTACTGCTCCCTAGGTACTGTCTGCTTGTGTTTTGACTCAAAGGATGTCACTGGATGTTGTCTTCTCCGGTTTAAAAAAAAAAAAAAAGTTAGTGCTACCGCAGCCCATGCATCTGCTGGAGTTTTAACGAGGTGTCTGTTAATGAAGACTTCTTGCTCTGGAACTCTAACATGTGACTTAGAACTCCTGCAATTGCTTTAGGCTCTTCCAGCCCAGTAGAAGAACAATGTGGATCAGCACTGCCTGCAGAGAGGAAGGACAATTGTGTAATGAAGGTTCGGGGCTAGGATACACACTTCATGGATATCCTTTTCCAACTGATTTTCTTTGTAGTTGAGGTTTTTAAGTCTATAAAGGAAATGATGACATATCTTTGAGCTACTTTAGACTTTTGCAAGATGTTTGAATAACAGGTGCCCTAGAAATGGCAAAGCAATTCCATCGAATTGGATTTCCTACAGCAACTCTTCTAAAGGAAGAGGTCCGAAAAAGCGTATTGGCAATTGACACCAGTTACAGTGCAGTGGTATGGACAGGAAGGTACTCCTTTTTTTCCTCCCCCTGAACTTGCTAAATTGAAAAGGTCAGTTTGATGATATTATCACAGCCACAGCTGGAAAATGAGGTACATGGAAGGTGCTCTGCCTCCAGACATTCACAGTGGCATCAGGTTGTCAGTCTACAGCAGCAGAGGCAATACCCACTTAAGGCTGTGGCATACAGCCTATCTCAAAATATTCTCAACTTCAGAGGAATTTTCTAACAACATTCCAATTTAATCACAGCTATTGGACTTGAAGTTATTTACAGGATGTTTATAGACTGTGGTAGGCAGGAAGTCAGACTAGATGATCACAGCAGCCATGCAACAGTAAAAAATTCAAAACAAGTTAGAAGCCAGAGATTGTGCGTTTGTTTTAGAGACAATAGATCTTTTTCAGCTGCAGAGACTTTAGAAAAGGAAAAAGGAGAAAAAATTTGGGTGATGTCAGTTACTGGGAAATAAAGTACCTTCTATTTTGCAGCTGAGCTGCAGCCATATGACTTAAAGACAACGTGCCTTTCTAGCAGACCATTGCTGCCTCACAGCAATCACAGCAGTCTAGGATGGCTGCTGCTGCCATAAGCTGCTCAAGAAGCACACTTCCTACCTTCACCACTTTGCCTACCCCTACATGTAGGGCACAAGGGCACTGCTCTAATTGTATCTGCTAGCTGGAGAGAGGAAACTACAACGCACAATCTCCCTTGTATTTGGTTTTGAGGATTCAAAAAAATCTCCCACCCTCTTCTGTGTTTTTTTTTTCTTGAAAGTTCAGACTTTGCTTTATATAGAACCTACTTGTAAGGAAATAAAAATTGCCATGACAGGCTAGGGTAAAGACTGGGGCTTGTTTTACTGGTATTGTAAATTCAGTTGACTAAAGAAGAGCGTTTTGTTGGTCAGATGACTGCAGTAGAAGAGAGGAACGGACAAGCTACAACTGTCTTCTAGTGAGTTTTATTTATTCTATTAGCGCAGGGAGGTGCAGCAGAGGTATTGCCACACACTGACAAGTGCTGGCAGCTTTTAGTCTCCATCTTCAGATTCATCTGAACCCTGTGTTAATAAGCAAGTCATTTAACCCACTCCCTTTTCTGTAGTTGTAACTAATTCAACTGCCTGCTGCTATCTAGGTAGCCTGAAGGTACATGCAGTGACAGTCTGTCTCCACATACCTTGCAGTGGCCCACGGAGCATTTGTTAGTTACTAATCCCCAGGCTGGATCAATGTCTAACACAAGGAGCAGATGTGGAAGAGGCCACAGGTCTAGCACTTCATAGACCTGAAAATACCAAGGCCATCTCAAAGCCAGGAGAGAACAGGCCATGCTACAAAGCGCTTCAGGAAAAGAACATGAGTATTCTCCCACTGTCAGATGCAGCATAAACAGGCTCAAGTCACCATGACCAGCTCTAGGGGAAGGCAAGAACTTGAAGGACTAGCAACTTCTATTCCTGTGTGCCTACTTCCCCAACAACATAATGATCAGCTTCCTGTTGGAACTATAGAAAGAGGTTTGTATTATCCCCAAATAATTTTCAGTTTCCATCAGCTACATAGATAGCAGTGCTCTTAGACCAAACCCACAGATACATCTTTCTTAGTCAGCAGCGAGATTATCTGTGCCACTGGACTGAATCCAGTAAATGGAAAACATCTTAGCTTAGCATTCTGCCTTTGTATCACACCATGGTGTCTCATGACTTGAGCTTTTGTTGCGCAGTTCACCCATTCTGGTATAGTCAATCCTTCATTAAAAGTTCCAAAGGGGCTGGGTGAAAAAAAGAAAGTGTTATGTCCATGTTTCAGAGGGAAAACAGAATAGTGTAGGTAGTGAACACCACATAAAATTAAAAACGCTTTCCTGATCATTGCTGCTCAGGTTTTCCCATGTATTATAATTCTAAGCCCTCTCATCATTGAGCTCAGTATCATTCAAAAGCAAACAGAATGAAAAACAAAAGAACAATAAGATAGACCCATTCCATGAATTTTTTGCCTTGAATCCTGCACAAAGAGTTCTGGGCCTTGCCTTCCTCTATATCTTAGACAAGATTTACAGAAAACTGACTAGGATAATCAGTGGCCTAGGAATAGCTTCTACAGACAGCAATTAAGTAGACTAAGACTTTCCTTAACCTGACAACAGCGCAGGGAGCTATGCCAGAAGTTTACCAGATCTTGGAAAGCATGACTGGCAATAGACCAGTTGCCTTCTCCTCCACTGTAAAAACCAGCATCATCAAATGATTATAGCAGCAGACAAGCCAAGAACAGAGATAGCAATTATTCACAAGTCATGTGGGTGCAAAAAATCGTTCCTTTGAATGCAACAGATTCACAAGGTAACTGAACAAGAAAGAGTTAACTGATGGCTGTTAAACATTAACTGTCTGACAGCAGCTTAAGATCTTTCAAGAACACACTACTGCAATGCTCAACTTACTCATCCTCAACAACTTGTTTTGGCCACAGATGCAGACAGAATGCTGCAGCAGGTAGATACTTACTTTGATTCAGTTCAGCTGTTCTTATGAGCAGCTATCAGCTGGCTAGTCATCAGGCTTATTTCAGTTCAGAAAAGCTAGATTGTATATTCAGTTTTTGTTTAATTTTTTGTTTAAGAATTTGGAAAGAAGTTTTGCAGGTGTTTGTGCTAGTAGTCCTGTATGATGCACTTTAACAAATTAAAGTGCAAGAGCAACATGGCCTATGAAAGTTTTAAGAGTTGCCTTTCAGCTTAAATGAGCAAGGTCCTGCCAGAATAAGGCAGGGCTCTGCACTTTCAGTGATCAAGGACAAGGCAGAGGAAGGAATGAAAAATAGTTACTGACAGAACTATACATGACAAACTAGGGGAATATTAAGTTATTAAAAAGATAAAATTATTTTATCTCAAGTCAACTGTTCTATGCCCCAATTAAGCAAAAGACTCCAGATTTCTAGTCATATCTTCACCGTGAATACAGATTAAAAATCCAAAGACAGGATTTTCTTTTCCTGTTTTGAATAACAGTTTCCTGTGCCCCAGATTTCACAACTCCACACAAATGTTACAGTATACACTTTGCCAGTCTTGTGAGCTCAGCGGGAGATCCTGCCTCCCCTTCCCCAGAAAGGAACAAACACCCAGTTACAGAGCATCGTAAAAAGTGATTCCAGCCAGGCAGGCTTGCGTATTTATGTTCCAATATCAGAAGTCAAGCTGTTTTCTCCCAAAGGAACATCAACACCTTACGCTGAAAAATACTGTGCCTGTCAGACTATTTGTAGTGTCCTATCCCCAACCAGGAAGATGCCAATTCCAGCTGCTTCTTGTATTCTCCTCTGCTACCCAAAAAAATTCTCAAAAACCATCTCTTGCCTTCTCCAATGAGATAACTGCCAATTTTCTCTACTTGTTTACCCTGATAAATTAGTTCATCATTCTCCGCTACTATGGAAAATGGATCTGTTCTGTCAGAGCCATTTTCTTTTAACAGGAAAAAGGCCTGCTAATCTGGTATCATTTAAAGCAGTGAGAGTGCAGCTGGAAGTGAAACAAATTTTAAGTGCAGGTACCGATTCTACCAATCCCAAGAACTTATTTATCTGTCTCCTGCTCCTAATCTTTCCTGTAGGATGGACTATTCCTCCTAGTGTGTGCTACAGTATCACACTAGCTTAACTGCTGCAGCAGTCCTGAGAAAGTCTAGTAAGAGAGGCCAACAAGGTGGAGCTGAACTACAAATTCTTAAATCAAAAACACAAGAAAAATAACCACTTTTCACTGGAAGAGCTACAAGATTGTATTTGTCCTTAAAAATTTCTTTGATCAGAAACCCGGAGATCTGTCAAATCACAATACAAAAACAAATGCTGTGAACAGTTCTAGCAGGAAGAGCCCAGTTAACAGGAACGCTAGGCTCCGGATATCTAATTCTTTGATCTTTCCACTTTACCTTTTAGGAGATGAAAGGAAATCTCTACCCCTGTAGGCAGGGCACGTGGCACAAGTATGGGGGTACAATATTTATTTTGCTGTAACGATCCCCAGATCAGCTTAGATTAAATGAAGACTTGGCTGCAGTCTAGATGACTGGCTCTTCCTCTATCTCAGCCTTATTTAATTATATCTGGCTTTGAAGAAGCAATCCAAAAATCATTACAAGTGACAGGGTTTTCTATCACTCTCCACTCCTCATGCTTTCTGTTCAAGCTTATGCGTCATTGTCCCTTCACTCAGGTGCTTTTCTTTTTTCCTCGTTTCCCACTCTTGTATTTCACCAAGCATCCAAGGCCTCTGCCGGTTAAGTGCTGCACTGTGTCCCAGAACGACCCTTTCCAAATTCTTTCCCACTAAGTCATCCAGCAAAATACAGAGAGCGCCTGTTACAATAACCACTCCACCCCGAGTACTAGCTAGTCTTCCTTCTGCTGTGGAGCAGCCAGTCTGAAAGTTTTCTCCAGTAAAATTCCTACTCAGAATGGAAAATTTCAGGCACAAACTTTCATAAAGTTACAGTGAAACGAAAACAGAGGAAGTTAACAGAACCTGACGTACTATTTTAGAAACCCTGACCATCAATGTAAGTTCTTGCCAGAACACACTTGTCACAAAAATGTTATTTCCAAGCAAGTCAACACTGCCCCAGTCAGTTTTCTGTCACGGCTCAGACTAATCCAAGAACATTAGCTGTTCTGCTTTTTTTAGATGCCTTTGGGCTTTTATTTATCACATTACAGATATACCAAAAAACACTTGCAGAGCTGAAGCTTTTTGTATTTGCTTTTAAGCCCAGAATTTAAAGTGATTATAATCAATTTACGTTAGGAAAAAATCAACATTAGAGGAGACTATTGCTTAGAGTCAGACATTGATTCCCTCCTCCTCGTGTTCCTAGTTAACCCAATCTTGTCTGTTCAACCTATTGTAAATTATTCTGACCAAAAACGTGTTGCATGTAAAGTCTGGCCTCGGTGATAATGGAAAAATTTAAAAGCAGCATATTGAGAAAACACATTTTCTTATTTTCAAATAATGGTTAGTATTCATCAGAAAGAAACATTTTAAGCTAGTATGACTCCTTAGTATCTTTTTATCAGTACCAGCAAACAAACCACTTTGCAAATAATTTGAGAGCAACTGCATTCATGGTACATTTTAACCTGGCTGAGTTCCCTTTAAGGTATGCTAGTCTACACAGTTACAGGTTCAGAATCCTACCTTATGTTTACCATTTAGGGGTGGCTATGCCTTACAGTTCTGGTGTCTCCCTTCTTTCATCTGTTCAGAAAGAACCCCCTTTCTGCCAGGCCTACACAACCTCCTTCAGAGGCCAGTTCACTTTAGGTCTACTCGGACCTTGGAAAAAAATTTACAAGAACATGCAAGAAAAATCACCCCAAACTAGCCACTGTTTTTATAGTTGCCCAAATGCATTTTGTGAATAGTCTTAAGCAGCTCTCAGAAGGCAACAACTGTAAAACCATTATCTGCAAGTATTGTGAAAGCCACAAAAAACCCAAGGGACAAACACACCTCACATGTCAAAATTTGGGTATAAGCCTATTTTTCTGTCCTCCCAGAACAAAGTAGTAAGTTTCTAATCTGCTATTTCATGATGCAAGATTTCCTTGGAAACCCATTTTTACTATATTTGTAAATAGTAACTTGTACAAGCAGAGAATTCTTTCCTGCATCATGTGTTGCCTGCTGGGAAACAGCAAGTTTTCTACTGCTAGAACAATCCTATAGGGTGTTGCACAGGCTTCACATCTTCCATGGAATGACTTTTCTGTTAGCCAAAGTATACTATCACTTCAGTAAAATAAAGACTGATTTAAACATTAGTATATTAGCTGTCAGACATACCCAAACAGCTCTATAAAGAGAGGCTCAAGCAGACTCAATGGCCACAGGTTCACACTCAGGTGTTCTATACGCGCACTAGTATGAGAACAGCAGATAGCTAGCTAGTCATAAAGAACTTAACATTAACAGCAGATTTCTTGGAGGACAATACTTTTCCTTGCTTTTGTGTAATCTCTAGAGACAGCTGATAATACAGCCACTCCAGCATTACTACCATTAGAACATTACCGAAATAACCATCTCATTACACACAGTAAAGAAACTGTATTTTATTGTAAGCAAAACCAGCTTTTATATCACCAAGAAACCAGGACCTATACACTTTTCAAAGAGCTACCCATGTAGAAACTGCTGTACTTCAAAATCAAGTTGTACTTCCAGTTAGAGAAAAAAAAAAGCATGGAGCATTACTAAAAGAAATAAAATCAAACCCAAAAGTAATTAGAAGAAAGCAGACCTCATTAATTATGTAGAATCTGCCAATATCCTGGTCCTTCCAGACTACAACAGTCACTAGCTCCAATTCACAATATTCCAAAATAAGAGTGACTTGTTCAAACTGTCTCAATGTTTTCTGCTTACCAATTCCAGACATTCAGTTTGGCAAAGACAAGCTACTCGTCCACACAGTGTGTTCTTCAGAACCATTTTAGCATTTCCTTCTTCCAAAAAAGGAAAACAACACAAAGTCACCTAGTACATATACTGCATCTTTGTCAGGGGGGAAAAGAAAAAAAGGAGGGGGTGTCTGACACAGTGCGAAAGCTGTGTCGACAACTCATAGGCAACAGCAGAAGCATATCAGAGAAGTCTGGAGAAAGGCAGGAAACTATCTTCAGTATTCTGCATTGAAAGGGTAGTCCTTGTGAGTTTTGCACCTGAAGGAAATCAAAGAGGAAAGATTATGTCCAAAAGATGCAGCTGGAACCACTGCAGAGAGCCACCAAGGGATGAGCTGAACTGTATAAAAGAGTCAGTTTGCTTCTGTTTTCCTTGGTGATATGCTGCATTTGTAAACAGAAAGACTGAGTGCCTTCTGTTGTTTGGGCTCTAAGCATTTCAGGCAATGCAACCTAGATGCTTTGTAGCCAACTAATTCAAGGTTTTGCTGTTTCCTGCCAGGAAGGCCCTTTTTGCAGCCTTCCAACAAAGAATTCGTATCTGGCTTTAGGCTTCCAAGTTGCAAATCCTCATGTTACTTTTTGAACGTTCACCCACTTTCCCAACCACTCCTGAAGAACACACAGTCAGTTTTTATAATATACCTAAGGGTCATGGCAGAAAGACAAAATGCCACAAGCAAAGTTAAATATATTTGAGTCTGTGTCATGCTCATTTCTCCAATATGGACAAAAAAGTTATGAATAAGAAGCCTCCTGTTCCAATTCCAGCTCCAACAAATTCTTGGAGACTGAACTGAAAATGAACATGGTATGTTTTATTCTCATCACGACCTGGTTTATAACATGAATATTTAAAGTCTTCTGCAAAGTTACATTGAGCATGACTCCTTTGGAAATTGAGTACGCATACCCTGAATTTCAACCAAGACTAGTATCTATAACTTCCTATACTAAACTATAACATACTGATAATAGCTTGAAAAAAAACCCCAACACTACCACTTACGTGCTCATCGCGCAGACTCTCCAGTTTCTGTTAAAGCTGAGAATGGTTGCCATCTCCTCTTTAGTCAATTCAAAGTCAAATACCTAACAAGAAAAACAGCTGGAAATCACCTCTTTGAACAAATCAGAGATTGTAAGCAAAAAAAAAAAAGAAGAGCACAAAATTAAAGAACACTTCCACAGTGTAGGGGTGCTTGTTAGAATAAATTACTGCTTTGTGAAGGTGGGGAAGGAAAAAGATGGCTTTCTGGATTTCTAAGACTCCACTAACTGGAGCAGGGATGGAGGTGAGCAGGAACAGGTAGGAATTAAAAAACCTCAGGGTGCAGTTACATGTGCCAGATGTTTTAGGAAGTTTGGAGGCCACTCAGTGTTGCAGAATGCCTCCATCCTCCATTTGGAGGAGATGCATCTTTCTGTCCTGTTCCAAAGGAACATCCTATTCCACCTGATGCTACTGTCTTCCAAAATACTATTGCTTGTTTCAGTCAAGGACTACTGAATAAAGAGCAGCAACATCATTTATGGAGACCAGGACTATTTTCCTAACAGTGCTTGCTCTACATAAGCCTTTTGTGGTGTGCTACTGCACTTGGGTGCTGAGCAAGCTCAGTCAGATGACTCCTTCACATGACATAGAAGAGGAAGCATCGCATAACATGACCGCTAAGATTATCAGCATAATGTTTCCAAAAGCTTTGTTTGCTCTGGCTCTACAACTGTAACCTTAAGTTTATCCCTCAGCAGATTGCAAGTAAACAGAGAGACAGAGCCCAGTTCTCTTGCCTGAGGACTTAGGAAGGGTGAGAAAGGTTCGCTGCTTGCTCTGCAGGGAGAAGCCGTGCCATCCCTGAACACACCATGCACCCCACTCACTCGTCGTCACTCACCTTGAAGTTCTCCACAATGCGCTGTGGTGTGACAGACTTGGGAATCACAATCACATTTCTCTGGATGTGGAACCGAATGAGAACCTGCAACAGCCATATCACTGAGTCAGAGAGAAGACAGCTTTTGTTCTATGGCAAGCAGAGCCTGCTCCAACAGTTTGCTGTAAACTGTATAATTCAGTAGAATTAATCCACTTCTGCAGAGCTGCATTTCAAACCATACCCAAATTTTAAGCAGCACTTTTTGAAATGCAAATAGAAAAGTGGTGGAGCCCGGCATAGATGGCCTCCTTTCTCCTTTTCCATCCGGTTTAGCAATACTCAGTACCTTTCCTTCCCACCTAGGCTTCTGGTAGGCTATACAAGGGTTTACTTCTCTGCAACAGGACTTCAGATGGGAAGACTGAAACATGACAACATCTGAAGACAGGTCAAGAAAATGTTTCTTGTTGATGGTCAGAGAGCCCTTGCAAGCATGCATTGAAGGCCACACAGTAAACACACCTGCGTTGCTACTTAACACCACAGAAGAGCACCACAGGTGACAGGGAATGAAGAGCCAGCCTGTCCTTTACATTGTCATTAGCTGTCCTTTATGCTGCGTTACAAGAAGGGGTACCCACTGTCCAGCACCTACGTACCTGTGCTGGGGTTTTGTTGTGCTTGGCTGCAATCTCTTTGATCTTGGGGTCATCCAGAAGGGAAGGATCCTCTGGCTTAGCCCTGCACCAAGGGAAGACAGCAACAGAAATCTGTATTTAGATGAACGATTGATGGTGCATTTACTGTCTCAGTGCTATAATCATAATCCACACCAGCTCCCTCTCAAATTGCAAGGCAGCCCCTTACCATGGCCTATCAGGAGAGCCAAGGGGACTGTACGCTGTCACAGCAATCCCTTTGCTGTGACAGTACTTGATCAGCTTCTCCTGGGTAAGGTATGGATGACATTCGATCTGCCAACATAAGAGTACAGAGATTGACAGTTATTTACCTGCTTTAACATATTCCAGGGATTAGTTCTTAATCAAATCAAAGCTGATTTTTGTTTTACCCTATAGTCTCTGTGTAATATTACACAGCCTTTGTTTTCTGTATGCCCCCACCCCCTTTCTACTCTTTGTAGTAGTTTGCCTTGCAGTGAAGGGTCCAAGGACTGTAACACCACTCCTTAAAACTTTGCTGATCCACATAGTCTCCAACATATGCAATAACCACCTACAAAATTGCTTATATGTGACACTTTAGTAAAATACATACACAAGAGAACTGTAAAATCATAATAGGATAGCAGACCAGGAAGTACAAAGTTCTCTGTTCATCCCTAATTAAACATGCCATTATGTGGGTGTTTGTTTTTTTTTTTTTAAAAAACTACCACATTAACTTCAATACCAGTATCATTCCACTGGTTTTTATTTGCTTTGTGTCAATACTCATGCTGAATACCTCCAGTCTGCCAACAGTAAGAATGGCTAACTGCTACAGATTTTAGACCTTCAGCTTACCATCCATTACAGACTTTTTATAAACACAAGTGTACTTACCATGAATTTCCGTAAGAGTATCTACGTAACATATTACAGACTCCTTAAAAGTAGATCTGTATTCTGGCAAAATTATGCCCAGATATGCAGTATGAAACAGGAATTATTCATGTGCCAGGAGGCAGTGAATGAACATGAATATTTGATACTTTGCACAGAGGGACTGTCAAGATAGCTACACACCAGGGAGCACTACTTTTCTTTCAGCAGGCAACACCAAGAACCTTTTAACTACACTGTCATTTGAGCCTCCTGCAGCCTGCTGCTGCATTCTGAGGGAAGTCCTTGGAAACTTGGGCCACTGGCAGGTGGAGCAAGAGTGTGCAAAATATGGGATCAGTTTACAGCCTTGAGTGCTTTATTTGTGGTTCTAGCTGCCTGCTGTTATCAGAAGTCTGCACGGCTGTTTCCCTTCTGGGATATGTTGGAATGGCAGACAACAGGACATGCGACTCAGTTTTTGGGACAGATTATACATATTTATTTTGCTTCAGCAGCTCCAGAAGCACAACTACTTGAATAACAGAGCACCTGTTACTTTCTCAACTATTCAACAGGTAGAATTTACATGATATAGTGAGGCAAAGTTATCCTTTCCTGTCCACTGGCACTCAAAAAAAACTTCTGAGCTACATTATCTAGTCTTATGTTTGGACCAGGATGAAAAGCCTAAGATGTACATGTAGCAAGTATCTGAAGTACTTGATCATTATCACAGTGTGGATTGCAATAACTTAAGAGCCAGATTTCCTTACTGAACTAAGTACCAGTTTCATTGCAGTGTAATTACTTCATCACCAAATTAATTTCTCACCACAAATGAAAACAACACGCATATTGACTGCACTCAAATTAAGAATGGAAGTGACACCAAATACAGGTGATTACTGGATTACAACTGAAACATCCACACTGAGAAAGTGTTTTCAGGAAGCACTATCACTATTACAGCAACTGGTAAGTGTTAATAACAGGCAAGCTTTCACACTTGCAAGCATTTCTTCAGAAGCAGTAAATTTTGAAGGACAGGGACCAAAGACCCATTGCTCTGAACTTAACTTGGTTATAGTAATTGGAGAGCTTGAGAACATTTGCAAGTGTGAGAGATATCAAGCTAGTGACTTCTATGCAAGAGACAAGGGTAATCATCAACTGCGGTGATAGTGGCAACGAGGTGTGGCAGATGTTGAAAGATAAGACTTCTACTAAGTATCCTAAAAGTACATTGGGACAGATAACAAAAGTGCACAGTAGAGAATTATGAAGTTCGCACTTGTCAGAATGTTTCAGTTTTATGTTGAACAGACTTCCAGAGAGCAATGCTATTAGCTTTCTGAAGCTACCACAATAAATTAATGAGTTCTTGTAATCAGGTATCAATAACTGAAACTGCAGTCCTTCAAACACCATAGCAGTCAAGAACAAGTCTAGACAGACCCCACAGGAGTCTATCCTGGAACCCATCCTCTTCAACAACTTGTACCAGGCTATAATCTTGTCGAGTTTGCAGGTGATGCCAAACTGAGGGAGGACCAGTCAATACACTCAAGGGTAGGGCTGCCACTTCGACAAACTCACTCAGGCAGGAAGAACAGGCCAACAAAAACCTTATGAAATTCAACAAGGCTGCACACAAAGCCCTGCACCTGGGAAGGAAAAGCCTGACAATAACACAGGCTGGAGCCTGACTACCTGTAAAGCACTTATGCTAGAAGAGACCTGGGGACCATAGTAGGCTGAGCTGAACGTGACCCAGTAGCGAGCCCCAGCAGCAAAAACACAGGCAGTAAGTTGTGGGAAGTGATCACCTCCCTTTACTCAGCACTTGTCAGACCACTTTTATAATAGTGTCCAGTTTTCCCCTTTCCCAGCTCCCTCAGTAGAAGAAAGATTGGCAAACTGGCATGAATTCAGCAGAGGGCCACCAGGATGGCTGGGGAACCTGCTGTATTGGGAGAGGCTGAGGGAGCTGGACTTGTTCAGCTTGGAGAAAGGAAGGCCTCAGGACTCCCACTAGCAGTTTTTCAATACCTAAGAGAAGGTCATCCAAAGACAAGCCAAGCTCTTCAGTGGTGCATGGTGGGAGGACAAGAGGCAACGGGCATAAGTTAAAACTGGATATAAGACAACTCTCTCCTCCACACCCTCAAGGCATGGGTCATGCAATGGAGCACACTGACTAAAGAAGCTGCGCAGTCTCCATCCCCGCAGGTTTTCAAGATGGATAAAGCCCTGGGCAACCTGGTCTGATCTCACAACTGATGTTTCTGAGCTGTAAGTTACAGCAGATTATCTTCTAAGGTCTCCTGCCATCTGAATTTTCCTAAGACTTTATTCAAGGGTTGTCTATATACCTGGATACTTGCAACTGCCTACCTTGCAACTCCATTTCCTCCTTCCTCCCAGCCCTCATTAAGTCTGTAAGCTGTCCATAAAGCATGTTCCTGTTCAGTTCCCTCAGTCATCAGCAATAGAAACTGGCCTCTCCATGGAAGAGTTGCAAAGAGGTCATCCAATTCTCTATTAGATCCTCATATATATACACACTAAGTCTTACTCCAACTCAAGGCAGTTTTAAAGCTTATTTAAGTTTACCCACATCCACTCCCAAAAAGGGATCCTGGAACTGCTCCTTGCCAGATTTCTAAGCAGTAGTGCAGAAAGTCCATAAAAACAGCACCTTGTGAATCCAGTAGTTAAAGGACAGGATTGAGAGAACATGCTGTGTCTACTCCGTTCTCTTTCTATGAGATTATTTCATACTAAGTTCTTAGTAATCCTTGAAAAATAAACAAACAAAAAAACAATCCCAAACATTCACCTGCAGTCACTTTGCAGCTTACCTGGTTATTGGCAGGCTTGTATTTCAGCCCCGGCTTGTTCAGGATTCTTTCAATCTGCTCATGGTTGAAGTTGGAAATACCAATGGCTTTTACCAGACCAGCATCCACCAGCTCTTCCATGGCCTAACACAAAGGGGAACAAAGTCAACATCCAGTGTACATGACAGGGCCTGAAGAACACGTTCTTCTTGATATGGCTTATTTCCTTCATGAGAAGCACAAGGTAAGCATTTAGATTTGCAGAGTTCAAATCTGAGGAAAAAACAGAGCACTAGTATCTTCGTGCCACATCTCCCATTTCACCTAGCTCAAAGACACATTCATTGAGATTGTGCAAATTCACAGCAAGTTAGAAGTGGGAAATAACGATACCCAACAATTCCCTATTGTATCAGTGACTCCTTCCAAGTAGTTCTGCATACATGAGAATTTAGACTGCTGAAGGTAATGAAAATGGAAGAGATTGCTGAAGGCAGAAGACATGATTCTCCCGCTGTGGCTGAACTTACCTCCCATGTATGCAGAATATCTGTGTTGCTGGGTATTGACATGCCTTTGTCATCTGTGGGAAACAGCTCCTCTCCTGCCTGTCAGGGAGACAGAAAATGCTTGAAACTCTCTTTGGTGGGAAGTTAGGTTAACACCAGCTGAAGACCATGATACCATAAACTCCTGGTGCAGGACATACTAACACTTATCTACATTCCTCAATCTTTTCTTTTGCTTTCACATGGGATTATGGCATTTTTGCCAGTCACCATCCCAATAAGGACAGGTACTTCTGCTGGACACAACAATGTCCTCTGGCTCACCAAAATACATATGGGGAAACATAACTCTCCACTTGTAGAATTATAGCCAGTTTAGAAGTTTATTTTCCATATTACAAAAATAGATAGTTCTTATGAGGACGTAACAGAGTGCTTTATTGAAAAGTGTAATAAGAACCCACTTAGGACCTGGAACATGTCCAGTCTATGTTGGACCAGATCTGCTGACAAGTCCTTCACAGGGAGACTCATTGTTTAAGTTGCTGGCATAGGGAATGTTAAAACAGCCTGTAATCAACTTTGTTCAAAACCAGTTGCTTTCTAGTGATACATTATTAGACCACAACACATTTTCACTTTGCTAGTTCCTTCCATATTAAACTAATTTTAAAAATACAGATGCTATGAAAAACAGTTCATCACAGAAGCAGCAAGTAAAAAGATTTTGATCAGGCTCTAACAGAAAGACTAAGCTTAGAAATAGTCAAACAGACATCAGTTCCTTTGCATGCAGTCAGTAAGAGTTAGGAACTAAAAAGTTTCACCTTTTTAAACCCAAGGTCTGTGGAACACTAAGGCTCCTACAGCAAAGGTCAGCTCAATCTGTACTGTATTAAGGACTCACTGATTAAAGACAGAAACGGAAGACAGAAACATTCTCTTGTTCTGTGATTCTGTAACATGCATAGGAAAGAATTTCTGTCAGACAGCAAAGCACAGCCCTCCTTCCCACAAAGGAAGAGCCACATCGTTGTCAGTTGAGCATACTTTGGATTTGTAAAAGACAATGTATAGGCAATAATCAAAAGTAGAGCAATATAACTTAAGCTTGCAGCAGGGAAACCCACCCCTAGTTCAAGGTCTATCTCCTCCATGATCAAAAGGGCAGAGGATGCTGTGTGAGCAGGATCCTCAGAGGCAGGGATCAACAGCCTGGCTCACAGGGCCAGAGTAAAGCTGAGCACCAGAGAAGTGCTGGTACACAACAGACATGATGATCTGTGTCAGTTGAAGCAATTACTGGGCTGTAAAGCCACATAGCTCTTCAAAACTGCCAGTCACAACAGATAAAGCCAAGGGCATTGCCATTACTGTACCTTAAAACCAAGAGGCCAGTGGATGAGGTAGAGATCCAGGTAATCCAGTTTCAGGGCAGCAAGGGTCTTCTGGCAGGCTCCCTTCACTAGAGGCTTCTCATGAAATGTGCACCATAGCTAGAGACAAAAAGCCAAAGCACACTGTGACCTCTTGGGTTAAAGCTCTTGGAACCCTTCTGTCCTGTTGAGGAGAGGGCCTGTCTCCTTTAGAAGGTGATGTGGAACTAGGCCATCCTACTGATTTTCAAACAGAGCTTGCTCTGTGAGCAAGGCAGGCCCGTGATACTGTGGGCAATATGTGCAAGCAGCAGCACACATGACTGTCATGGCAGACAGCAGATATAGTCTGGTTCCATTAATTAAGACTTTGCTTAAAAGCCACCTACTAGAAGGTCAGATACCGCATGGAAGAAGACAGCATAACTTCACACCAGGAACAGTTCAAGGCATCACCCATGTCAGTGGTACATACCCTGCATAATTCTCCATACAGAAGGGGGCAAAGTAGGAAGCTTGTCTCAGGAATGGCCTAAGTGATGTTCTGAGGTATTCCATGCTGCACCACAGAGTGGGAAAGTAAAGAACTGGGGAGTTACTATGAAAAAACATGTGGCTCCTGGGATCCTACACCACCAAATCCATACCTTACTGACAATGAAGAGGTCCTCTCGTTTCACAACGCCTTCCTTTATTTTTTGCTGGATCCCATCCCCAACTTCATTTTCATTTTGGTACACATAGGCACAATCAAAGTGACGGTATCCAGCATCAATAGCAGCCATCACTGCAGCTGTTACTTTCCCTGGTGGGGACTGAAAAAGTAATATCCAAGAAACTCTAATCAATATATATCAAAGATTTTTTTCCTGCCAATATAAAATTAAGGAAGCTACCCTACCCAAAGCAATCCACCAATTAAAATAAAGCAAAAAACCACTACCAGCAACAAAAAGACCCCTAGTTTTCCCTGCAGCACTCTTAAGTCTGTATACATCTCACACACGGGCTCCTGAGCTTAAAGCCAGCCTCCAGCCGTTCCACTGTCACCCCACTCCCAGGCAGGGCTCAGCCCAACAGAGCTGAGGCCCCAACACCAGGGCAGTTCTCCAGGGCCAGACCAAGGCCTCCTCACCTCCCACACCACTTCTGAGAAGCCCCCAACAGCTGCCAGCACAGGGGTTCAGCCCATCCAAGGGCCCAGGCCTCGACGACCCACATCCCCAGACAGAGCCCTGCAGCAGCACAGGAGCTCGGGCTGCTGTGAGGGGGCAGCAAGAGACCCTCGGTGCCAAACCCCACAGTTGGGTTACCGAGAGAGGAACCACAGCAGCGGCCCGGCCAGGGTATCGGTGGCGCTGGCAGCGCTGCACCCGGGCCCGGGATGGCTGCTGGGACGGGCCCCTAGCCGGGCCGAGATCCGATCCCGGCGGCTTCAGCTGCGCCCGCAGAGGCCGGGCCGGGCCGGCCGCATTCCCTTCCTTTCCCAGCGCGGGGCCGGGGAAAGGGTGCCCGTCCCGCACGGGCAGGGCCAGGCCCGGGCAGGGCCAGTCGCAGCCGCCCTCCTACCGCCAGTGAGAGGGAGGAGACCGCCGCAAATTGCGTTACCTTCCATGTGCCCAGCCCCAGGATGGGCACCTTGGCCCCAGTATTCAGCTGCACGTAAGTCGCCATCACTCCACACACCACCAAAAAACACCGCCACAGCAGCTGCCGGCCCAACGCCTTTAATAGCGGCCGGTCCCGCCCCGCCCCGACGCGGCGCGACGCGGAGCGACGCGGAGGGGGGGATGGCGGGGCGGTGCCTGCGCTATACCCCGCAGCTGCGCTCCGGGCTCGGGGCTCGGGCCTTGTGCAGAGAGCGGCAGGGTCCCGGAGTGACCACTGAGGGTGAAGGAGGCCGCGTCTGCGAGCCCCGGTGTCGGGGTGAGCGTCACGCAGTGACCCCAGTTGTGTCAGACGGTGCTCAAACCAGGGCTGCGCTAACTTCATGTGGAAGGCGTTCAGTGTGCGGCTCCCGTGCCTGGCTGGTAGCCCTCCCGCAGCACCTCAGTCCCTTGATGTCACATCTCAGCTGTGCCCAGGATGGGGATGACAGAGGGGACATGAGACGGAGGTGTCTCCCTGCACCCTAAGAGCTGTTTGCAGGTTGTGAGCCTCAAGCCAAAGAAGGGCTGAGCCCTTTGGCTGGAGCAGCGCACCCCATGACAGGGATGGTGGCCTGGGCTGGTCCCTCTTGATGCTGTGTGCTGATACAGTGAGATGGCTAGAGAAACCTCGGTGTGGGCTGGCTTGTGAGGGTGGAGAGAACCTGTTCCCTGCTCTAGATGAGACAAATGCAGCTTCCACTTCAAGAAAAAGTGAGCTGTGGCTTAGGAGTAATTTAGGATAAAGTAAGTAAAAAAAAAAACCAACTACTTTGAATGTTTGGAGAGGGTTTTTTGAAGTGTTTTGAAGGTCACAGAAGAGGAATGGTGACTTTTTAATGAGTGATACAATGATCAAATTGTCCCTCCATCTTTAGGGAGGTGCTGAGGGCATTTTAGAATAAAATACACACTTGTAATCATACGTGGTAGGTGGCCAGTAACCTCACATCAGAAACTGGCTTTGAAATATTTGCAGACAAGCGTATGCTGTTCTGCTGAAGAGGTCACAGCACAGTGGAAAAAACCAGACTTGCCTGGGAGGCTTTGCAGCTTACTCACACGTGGAGAGTTTCTTCAGGTGCAGCATTTGCTCTGGGTGCCTCTCCCACAGCAGAGGCCCCAACTCTCTGCAGCTTTCTGGTTTTTGCTCCATTTAACTAAGGGCGGGCAAGGTAATTGGTTTTCCTCTTTAATGTTCCTCCTGTTTTGTATCAGTGCCATCAGCTGTCCCCGGCAGGATGTGATGTGTTTTCACTTGGATCACGAAACTGTTACATAACTCGGTGCTTATCTCTTACCGTTTGGGTTTGGTTTTCCCTGGCGGTTTCTTGTCGGGGAGGTGTCTCCATCTCATCACAAGAGGCTTCAGGCAGAAGTTCTGTATTTTTGGTTTTTTTGCTGTTGGCTCTTGTGAGTGGGAGACTTTCCCCTCACAGCTGCAAGGCAAGTCAGCTTTGCCCTGTTTACCTCTCCTGAAGGCCCGGCGGGGGCCCTCACATGGCAGCAGGGCCTTGGGGGAAGAAGAAGTGCGGCATGTGTCACCGGGTGACAGCCAGCATGGTAAATCATGCACGCCGTGTCCTTGACAATAACATGGCCAGCTGCTTCTTTACAGTGAGCGCTGGCAATGAGGAACTGTGGTTTTTTTCTTTCTTGATCTGTGAGCAAGGTTTTTGTACTGAAACAGGATGCATAGAATCATGAGTTTTTCATTGTGCTGACTTTGCATTTAGTAACTGTAATTTCACCACAAGTTGTGACTTTGGAGAGAAGCAGCGTTTGGTACGTGAGAAGAAAAGAGCCCAAAATAATGGAAGTGGGTATGTCCTTGTGGAGTCAGTCTTTACTGGCAGAGACCCTGTGCCCTGCTGAAAAAGCACAAAGGAAAAGTAAAGGGGTGACAGACTCACAAGGTGCGATCATCTCGACTCGTAAGGGGGAGAGCTGCGGGGGTCTGCAGCTTTAGGGGCACTGACAGATACAGGCATAGCTAAAGCCAGTGTTCTGAGGTGAGGGCACTCGGGTTTCAAGCTCGAATCCCATGGAAGGGCAGTGGCCTCTTTCTTGCTCTGAGCTCAGATCAAGCAAGGACCATATCTTGGTGGATCTCCTGTTTTCTCAGAGTTAATGAGGCTTTTTGTCTTTGCACTGGTATTTGCCCGTTAATCCCATCTGATTAAAAAACATGCCCTGGGCACAGCCCAGTGCTGAGGAAGCATTCAGTTACTGGGTGGGAAGGGCAGGTTAAGCCTGGCAGGAGAGACCTGGGCAGGAGGAAAATGTGAACTGAGCCAAGCCGGTCAGAACTGGTTCCAACCAGGTCTGAAACTGGTGCTGCTTCCCCAGGGTGATGGAGCTCCAGCCATGGGAAAAGCCCATGTTGCCCCTCAAACCCCCTGCCAGGGGAAGAGAGGGCAGCACCTCACCCTGAAGGGGCCTGCGGCCTGGGCCACCCCCATTGGGCAGTGGCAGCCCTGGGGACAGGAGCCCTCCTGCCTGGGAGCACTAAGACACAGTAAGCAGGTTGGAATGGTAAAGGGAAGTGTCAGGCACCCAGCCCCATCCTCCCAGCTGCCCTTACCTCAGGGAAGGGATTGGGATGGACTGGGTGTAATCTGCGGTGAAAATGGGGGAAGCGGAGATGAGGACGGGAAGGATTGATGGTTGGCTTAGACAGAGTCTGAGGAAGGGGGAAGAAAGGCATTTACTAAAGTTTATTTTTCTGTGTTCTTTTTTCCCCCCTCAGTACCTGAATCAGTGGAATGAAGTTTGTGTTAACTGGCGATGAATCAGCTTGGATTGCCCCCAGATGAGGTTTTGCCTGGGATGGTAGCTGTTGGAGAATGCGTGGGATGCCCAGCCCTGTCATGGCCTGGAACTAGAGTAATGAGAGGGAGTCTGGAAGGAGCCATGATCCTGGTCCTGGGAATATGCAGTGGTGGAAATGGTGCAGCCAGTGTGTGTCCAGAGGTGAGTGCAGACAGTGTGCGAACACCTGGAGAAAGGAGGGACCTGGGGAAATGAATGCTGGTTGGGAACGTGGTTGGGAAGAGGTGGACAGGTGCTTCCTCCAAACCCGTGCCCTAGTGGCCTGGTGCAGTGCTGTCTCCACGTGCGGGATCCAAAAGCACTGGCGAAGGAGCTGCAGAGGGGGTGGCTGTGAAACATAGGAACAGAGGTGTGCTGTTGTGATGCAGCTGTGCGGTGGGGCTTGCCATGTGCTGCAAATGGGGCTTCAGAGAGACCAGGACTGCTTAGCAGAGCAGGGGAGTCAGGCTGATGATCTTTGTTGGAGTAATGTGCATTAACAAGCGCTCAGGATGATCAGAAGTGAGTAATAGTGCTGAATTGGCCAGATGGAAAGCTGTGCACCAGGTAGGCCAGGGTGCAGCTGCAGGAGCAGCAAGTGATCTTAAAGTGATTGGCTTATAGGGGGGCCTTGGCATCTCTGGGAGGAAACTGAGGACTGATGGCAACGTAAAAACAAAGCCCTAAAGGTTAAGCAGACCTGTGGAGATGGGAATGCTGCTCCCCAGAGTGTGAGCACTCTCTCAACAGTCCTTTGTTCAGAGTGAAACTGCAGAAATGCTGAACACTTGCAGCAACTGGTGTCCCTGCAGTGCCTGTCTGTGGTGGTGCTGGGAAGCCAGAGCAAATGGAATATAGTTTTTGTCTTGGAAGAGCAGAGTTCTGGGGAGTTTAGGTTCTATGCTACTTGTAAGCACTCCCCTGCACAAGGGAGGAAGACTTTAGGATCTACTAGTGAAGGGCTGTGTGAGCAATGGCTCAATTCTGCTGATCCCACAGATGGGACACCCCCACAGAGGGACTGGGAAGAAGGAGGTAGTCAACTGCAGTTACTTGGACTGCTGGATTGTGTTTAGAGGCAAGGGGGAAGGGACTCTGAAAAAGAGGTGATGACTGATGCTGTGGCCTGAAAGCTCCAAGGTCTGAGCACAGTTATTGCTGTCCCTCTGGTACCACCTGATAAGCTGGTGGGATGTCAAGGGGGGAGTTAGATGTATTGTACTGGAGAGAGCATGCCAGAAGACAGGCAGGAGATTAGCAACATGGCCAAGGATAATGCTGGGAGCCCAGTAGTGTTGTTGACCTTGGAAAAAGTTTTAGAAGGGGGTTGGAAAGTATATATTAAGATTGTTGCAGTGTTGATCCTGATAATTTTGTCTGCTGGGGAAGGGATGAGTTTGTGATGTGCGTTATGTTCACACTGATGAGATGTTAACTACACTAGGCTGGTCTGCGGGGACAAGGGATGGAGTTTATAATGAATATGCATTAAGATTGTGATGATATTAAAGCGTTTATATAAGGGTGAAACAATTCTTAATATATCTTTCAATGAGGCAAAGGTTGGAATGTAAAGGACGTAAATTGCAGAGGGTATCAGAGGATGGCAGTGGTGACCTGTGTGGAGACCATGAACTGCTCAGTGCCAGCCAGAACCAATTCAATCTAGCTTCAAAACCAATGTAAACACCCTACCTCATGCCAAAATTTAAGCTTACGGTGCTCTGGCTCAGACACGCTGTTGAAAACAGAGGTGCGCTTTTTGAAGGGGAGGTTCACGCTGGAAGGGCTTACTTCTGAGGGGACTGCAGCTGGTGGATGAGCCATGCTGGAACAAGGAAACCCCTGACAGCACTGCAGCCACTGGGTGACCCATGCTGGAGAAGGTACATCACTGAAAAGACACTGGTGTAAGCCTTTGGCTCTCCCTGCACCATAGCAAATATTGTACCTTGATTGTTCAATAAAAATGTGTATCTGGGCTCAGCAGAGCTGTCTCACAGCCTCAGGATTGCTGAGGGTTTTATGAGTTTGCTTCCTTCAGGAAGCTGCAAAATAAATGTTCTTGGATTAAATGTTCATGAATTGAAAGTGGAAATTTTGGAAAGAAAGTCCTAAGGTGCCTCTTTTCTTGAACAAACGTTTTATTATTTTCCATGAAACCTAATGTGCAACTTTATGATTGTGCATTTAGTCATCTGCCCAGTAGGAGGAAACAGAAGGGTGACACAGCCACAAAAGCAAATACGTCTGCATCTCACCTGATGCTGTTAAAGGAACCTTGATTGTTTTGATGGTTTGAGTGTCAGGTGAGAAGGAGGTTTGGGGATTGATACCTCAAGACCTACCCTTGCACATCTCCTGTGTGCCAGGTATGCTTCAGAGTGGGTGTCTGGGCATGTGGGGAAGCTCAGGGGCCTGGCTCTGCTATCACTGGGTTGCTGGGACTTGTGTCTCCACACTGTGCCCTCTGGGACCAGGTGCTGCTGGAGGAGGAAGAGAGGTCAAAGGAGTAGGTGGGCACAGGCTCTGCTGCTCCCTTCTGGGGGTGAGCAAGCCCCCGCTACTGCAGTGGTGTGGGAGGGCTTGGGGCCCCCAGCTGCAGCTCTGGGGCTGTGGGCCACGGCAGTGGTGGGAGGGGGTGGCTGAGTTGAAGGGTGCTGCTGGAGGAGATGGTTGGAGCAGGATGGGCCATCATCCCTGAGCACTTGTCCTGGGCAGACTGCCCTGGGTTCAGAGCATTTGGTGCTGCCTGGGGAATCAGCCCCCAAGGCTGGCAGGGAAGCCAGCAGTTTGGGCACAGCACCAAGGGGCTGAGTCTCCCCTGACTGGGGGGCAGACACCCAGGTTGCATGGTGCCTGAAATGCGCCCCAGGACTGCTGGGGACTGTGGCCAGAGCTCAGGGGCTGGTGGCCAGTGGGGAAGGAGTAACACAGGTCTCCTCTGAAGGCTGGCTGCCCTCTGGTGCCTGCACGGGAAAGTGCTGAGTGGCTTTCTTGGCCCCAAGGTGCAGGTGACTGCAGCCAAAATGCATATATTTCACCTTTGTTCACAGGAGAGAGGGTACATGAGGTCTAGAGAGCCTAAAAAGAGCAAGTTGGGTCTGAACCAAGGGCAGCTCCCACCGTGGGTATAATGGATCCTAATGAATGCTGCTGTCTCATTCAGCCCAAATCTCCCCTGGCTGTGACTGGAGCTTGGAAGTTGCCCCTGAGTTGAGTACCTAAAGTTGGATGATTCCTCAGAAAGACTTCAGCAGCTGCCTGTGACTTAGAAGCAAAGGACAACTGTGCAGAGTGTGTCCGAAAAACAAAGTGCATCTTAAAAATAGGACAGCAAGTAAATTATCATTTCTTTTGTTTGACTGTGATAGGCTAACATCTGTTAGTTCTGTACAGAAGCACTAAAAATGCTGTACTGCATCCCCCGCCACATTTTGTTCCTGGCCCAGGGCGTTGCATATTACCTTCCTTTGGAAGTTTTAGTCTAAGGAAAATTAACAGTTGTATCTACAACAAGCAGAATATCTAACTCAAAAATAGTGGAGCTAGTAAAGAACAACTTAGTTCCTAAAGTCAAATGGTATTTGGGATCCAGCATCCTGTCTTACTTCTAACTATAAGGTCTAGGCAGGAGCATAAACACTCACGTAATCAAAGCAAAAGATTTTTTTGATCAGGCAGGAATCTTCTATTGCATTATTACATTTACAGATTTGTTTTTCCTCAAAGATGAGCATTTGAATGAAATAGCATGTGCAAGTTCTGAGAGGTTTTTTTGCTTGTTAACAGTTTTCCACATAAGGATAGAATTTTACAGCTAGCAATAATATGGAGCACATGTTGAAGTTGTGCTGGATCCAAAACCCACCATGCTGTTGTATTCTGACACATAGGAGAAAGGCTGTGTAAAAATACTGCTGAGCATGTAACCTGTATGTTTTCTGTATATAGATTTTTTTTTTTTTAAGAAATGGATAAGGAGTAAAATCACTTTCTTAGTTAATTCTGGAGTAGTTGTCCCACTCCAACAAGAGAGTGTATAAATGTAAATGTGTATTTCAAAGTGTCTCCTTGTTTTCTCCTTAATAATTCCACATTTTGGCAGAGAATTATTACAGCCCACATTTTGTTCTTAGAACAATTTTACTCTATCCTTTCAAAAAAGAAACAAACAAACAAAAAAAATCACTGAATACATACACTGTGACTTTATTGGCTACAGGAAGAGATATGTGATAAGAAAGCTAGATAAATTGATAGGAGAATATCAGACCAGGCTCCGGAGGAGGGCAGGATATGACCATCTTCAGTATTCTGCATTGAAAGGGTACTCCTTGTGAGTTTTACACCTGAAGGAAACCAAAGACTTAATTTCAGCCATCAATATATCAAGCTCTAGTCAGTGCTTAGAGGAGCCACCCTGGCAGGATCTGAACTATATAGTTGTAGAATGGATTTGTTCCATATTTGTTTTCCTGGATAGTATGTGCTGTTTGTATACTAAGAACAAAGTCACTTTATCATTCAGGCTCTCAACATTCTAGGCAATGTTTAGATGCAAAATCTCTGTGTATATAGTATTCATAACTTAAGGGTTTGGAAAAAACAAATACTGAAAGCTACCACTTACATGCTCATTGTATAGGCTCTCCAGTTTCTGTTGAAGCTGAAAATAGTTGCCATCTCCTCTTTAGTCAATTCGAAGTCAAACACCTAACAAGAGAAACAGCTAGAAATCACCGCTCTGAACAAATCAGAGATTGTAAGCAAAAATAGACTTACTCTTTAACTTTGTGGATAAGGGAGGGAAGCTGGTTAGAAGAAATGACTGCTTCAAGGAGGAGAGAAAGGCATATCTCTATTTCCAAGAATTCACCAGCAGAGGGAATGAAAAAAGAATATCCAAAGTTGCAACTACATATGCCAGCTGTTGCAAGATGCTTGATGAGCATGTAGCATTGCATCGGTCACTTGTGAAGGATGCATCTTTCTGTCCTATTCCAAAGGAACATCTACAAGACTTTCATATTTCACTTAATCGAGCTATGTCTTTTGAAATCCTGATGATGGGTTTCAGTCAAGGACTATTGAACTAACAATGGAGCAACATGGCTTATTGACACCAGGACAGCTTTAACAGTGCTTGCTCTGCGTAAGCCTTTTGTAGTGTGCAACTGCACTTGGCATATGGCACTTGACTGGCACCCAATTCATCTGCAGAATAGGAGACACCATGTAAGGTGACTAAGATTATCAGCATACTGTTTTCAAAAAAAACTTTGTTCACTTCAGCTCTCCAGTTGTAAGCTTAAGCCTAGGCCTCAGTAGAGGGAAGCCCAGTCCTCTTGCCTGAGGAGGACCTGGGCAATGGTGAGAAAGGATTGCTGCGTGCTCTGCAGGGAGAAGCCACGTCATCCCTGCAGGGCAGCACTCAGCTCACTCATAGTCACTCACCTTGAAGTTCTCCACAATGCGCTGTGGTGTGACAGACTTGGGAATTGCAATCACATTTCTCTGGATGTGGAAGCAGAGGAGAACCTGCAAGAACAGACAACAGAATCATTCCTCAAGTTCTGGAGGAAGCAGAGCCTGTTCTAACAGCTGTTTTCCCTAAGCTATACCCACTTCTGCAGAGCTGCATTTCAAATCATTCCCATCCCTGTGGCCTATGTAGTGCTTCCTGGAGAGCAAAGAGGGAAGTGGTGGAGCCTCACATGGAAAGCCTCCTTTCCCATCCAGCTTTGGGACAATCAAGACTTTTCCTTCCCACCTAGACTTTTATCAAGGTTTTATTCTCTGCAATGAGATGGGAAGACTGAAACATGACAACATCTGAAGACAGGTCAAGAAAATGTTTCTTGTTGATGGTCAGAGAGCCCTTGCAAGCATGCATTGAAGGCCACACAGTAAACACACCTGCGTTGCTACTTAACACCACAGAAGAGCACCACAGGTGACAGGGAATGAAGAGCCAGCCTGTCCTTTACATTGTCATTAGCTGTCCTTTATGCTGCGTTACAAGAAGGGGTACCCACTGTCCAGCACCTACGTACCTGTGCTGGGGTTTTGTTGTGCTTGGCTGCAATCTCTTTGATCTTGGGGTCATCCAGAAGGGAAGGATCCTCTGGCTTAGCCCTGCACCAAGGGAAGACAGCAACAGAAATCTGTATTTAGATGAACGATTGATGGTGCATTTACTGTCTCAGTGCTATAATCATAATCCACACCAGCTCCCTCTCAAATTGCAAGGCAGCCCCTTACCATGGCCTATCAGGAGAGCCAAGGGGACTGTACGCTGTCACAGCAATCCCTTTGCTGTGACAGTACTTGATCAGCTTCTCCTGGGTAAGGTATGGATGACATTCGATCTGCCAACACAGGAGTACAGAGATTAATAGCAATACAAGTGCTGTAACTCACTCTAGGGATGATCTCCTAATGCACTTACAGGTCAATTTTTGCCCCAATGTGTCAGTCTTTGCAAAGTATTATTCAGCCTTAGTTTTGTACAGCACTTTTACAGTAAGGCTTCTTGCATCTCTGTCTTTGCCCTGGGAAAGAACATTTCATAATGCTCATCTTTGGTTTCTTTGGTCCCTGAGAAGGCATGTTCTGAGGTGCTTCTCAGATTTCTAACCAGTAGTTTAGCAAATATTGAAAACCCCAGTGCCTTGTATATTCAGTAATAATGTGGAGAAGGATTAGAAGAACACGCTACATCTGCTGTTCTCCCTTTTCTGTTCTTGTCAGAAAAGCCCCACTCTTGTGAGTTTGTATGACAGGGTTCTGTCGATATCTGTAGATGATATAGATGCATTTTTTTTTCTTTTAGCCTGCTCTTTTTTGGTAGCTACATGCAGAGAAAGTGTTAAGGTATCTTTAGGACTTATAAGCTCTGGAGACTAGTACTCTTGGCAAACCTGCAAGAACTACTGAATTCAGAAGTGTAAGAGATGTCTGAATCTGTGCAAGGCCACTGGGAGATAAGCATCTAGAGCAGGTTATGTAGCAACTGCATACAAGAGAGCAGTGGCTGCTATGTGCAAAGACTAGGTAAATCTTTGTATGCATGTATATAAAATAAAGTGTGTGTATAACAAAGTCTTCCAGGCAGATAGCAGGAAGCCACTGGTGCATCAATACATGCTCTGCTTCTCCATATACAGTTAAAATTGACCTCCCATTTCCAGTTGGGTGACTGGATGAATTGTGCATTCATATATGCATGCATGCGTGAGAAGAAATGCATGTATTGTGTGAAGAGTTATCTGCTATTAATGACAGATTGATGCTATTACTGATAACAGAACAAGTAAGGTATTTTAAGAAGTTATGGTTGTAATTTGTGTACCACAACTTCATCCCCTATCAGGATACAGGAGATCTGCAACATCCTCATGTGTACCTAGAAATAATCACAGGGTATTCACATGCTGTTATCTACTTTGTTCTCCCTTTTTCCATCTCCTCGTTCCACTGTAATCAGATCTTTATAATCCCTGAAAACTATTCACCTGCAGTCACTTTGCAGCTTACCTGGTTATTGGCAGGCTTGTATTTTAGTCCTGGTTTGTTCAGGATTCTTTCAATCTGCTCATGGTTGAAGTTGGAGATGCCAATGGCCTTTACCAGACCAGCATCCACCAGCTCTTCCATTGCCTAACACAAAGGGGAACAAAGTCAACATCCAGTGTACAAGACAGGGCCTGGCAATGTTCTTCCTGGTATGGCTTGTTCCCTTTCATGGGAAGGGAAAGACAACTGTTTGGAGTTGCAAAGTTAGTCCCTTGGGGAAAAGGGCACACTGGTGTATTTATGCCATGTCTTCTATCTCACCCAAGCCCAAAGGCTCATTTCTTGAGATGGTAGAAACACCAAGTTAGTTATGTGTGGAAAATAATGATAATCCATAATGTGCTATCAGGTTAGCACTGGAGCGTTGTACTCCAGGCTGTAGGCAAGATCATAACCTAAAATATCTTTATTCCTGCAAAGTGTATTTGAGTAGTTTGAAGAACTGTGGTGAAGACAGTTCTGTGGTTATTACAGTTAAGCAATCAGGTCTGCAGCTCCACTGAAGATCATCAGCTTGACTAGGCATTATGTTTTGAAAAGCCACATTGTATACCATAAGATAAATACACAAGAACTTTGTGACTGCAGGAGGTAATGAAAGCATGGAAAAGAATGCCAAGGTCAGAAGACATGATTCTCCTGCTGTGGCTGAACTTACCTCCCATGTATGCAGAATATCTGTGTTGCTGGGTATTGACATGCCTTTGTCATCTGTGGGAAACAGCTCCTCTCCTGCCTGTCAGGGAGAAAGAAAATGCTTGAAACACTCTTTGGTGGGAAGTTACTACCAAGACAACTGAGGACCACAATAGCTTTAACTTCTACTGCTGAAAATACTAATACTTGTCTACATTGTTCATGCAGGTTGATGGCATTTTGCCAGCAACCATTCCTAGTAGGAGGGACAGGTGTATCTCCTGGACCCAGCAAAGTGCTGACTCACCAAAACACATACAGAAAAACAAGTCACACTACTTGTGGAACAAAGCAGAACAAGCAAGCTTGCTGTACTCCTCTATCATGCCTATTGTAGGAGAACAAGGACTGTTTTCTGAGGATTTGTTTTTTGAAAAGTGAGAGGACCTGTTTAGGTCCAAAGGACATTTAAGTAAGGTCTACAGTGAGCCACATCTGCTGAACAATGTATTATGTAACCACACAGGTCTTCTGTGAGGGGAGCCTCAGTTTAAGTTGGTGGCACAGAGAGAGGTCCCCACATCTCCATATTGCTCTACACCTAGCATGTTGTGCAGATGTCAGAGTATTATGCCATGACACTTTTACTCAAGGGCTTTGTTCCCATAAAACAAACCACGACAGCTCTGAAAGTAGGGCAAACAGTTGATAAGCTGGAAAGCAACAGATAGGATGGAGGTCTTAACCTGTCTGTAGCAGAAAGGAAAAGCTAAGACTAGAAACAGAGTGGGACATCAGGTCCTTTGAAGTACATGAAGAATGAAACTTGATGTCAGAAAGTCTCACCTTTTGAAATCCAAGGTCTGTAGAACAACACTAAGGTTCCCGCAGCAAAGTTCGGCTCAATCTGTACTGTATTAAGGACTCAGTGATTAAAGACAGAAATGGAAAATAGAAGCATATCCTTTTGCTCTGTGATTCTGTAACACGCAGAGGAAAGAATTTATGTCAGGCAGCAAAGCACAGCCTTCCTTCCCACAAAGTAGGAGGCTAAGTCATTGGCAGATGAGTAGATTTTTGATTTGTAGAAGACAACACATAGCCAAAAGTAAAGCAGCACAACTGATACTTGCAGCTGGGAGGCCTGATCTCAGTGCCAGGTCTGTCCCTCCCACTATCAAAAGGGCAGAGGACGCTGTGCAAGCAGCAGTCTCGGGGCAGAGATCAAGAGCCTGGCTCACGTGGCCAGAGTAAAGCTGAATGAGCAGCACTGGAGCAGTGCTGGTACACACAACAGACCCATCCATGGTCTTCCTGGACTGGAGCAGCAGTAGTGCCGCAAGTGTTACTGGCAGTTTTGAGGAGTTCTCCCAGGAGGGAAAGCCAAGGGCATTGCTGTTACTGTACCTTGAACCCAAGAGGCCAGTGCATGAGGTAGAGATCCAGGTAATCCAGTTTCAGGTCAGCAAGGGTCTTCTGGCAGGCTCCCTTCACCAGAGGTTTGTCATGAAATGTGCACCACAGCTAGAGACAAAAAGCCAAGGCACACTGTGACCTCTTGGGTTAAAGCTGTTGGAACCCTTCTGTCCTGTTGAGGAGAGGACCTGTCTCCTTTGGAAGGTGATGTGGAACTGGGCCATCTGATTGCTCTTCAGATGGGGCTTGTTCTGTGAGTAGGACTGGTGTGTGATACCGAGGGCAGTGTGTGATGTGGTGGCTTATGTGATCAAACAGAGTTGTAAGCTAAAAAAAACTAATCCTGTTCCATTAGTCAAGACACATAAAAGCCACTTATTACAACAGGCAGATACTGGTTAAAGAGTTCTTTTAAAGGTAATAATTTCAGTGGTGAGCCAAATATTGGGTTTCCTGCATAAGCTAGGAAAAAACCAGCACGCTTTCTGAGACTGGTTGAGTTAAATCCACATTTTGAACAGTCCTGTGAAAATGGAGAATGTGACGCATATCTTAGAGAACTCTCTACAAGATAAGGTGATAAAAAGAAGCTTCCACCATTATTGGCCTCAACTGTGCTCTGAATTACTCCACACCACAGCACACAGCTTTTCCCTGCCACTCTGAATTTCCTCCTCTGAGGGTGTTCTACACAAAGCAGGCCTTCCCTGGGATCCCACACCACAAGATCCTTACCTTACTGACGATGAAGACGTCCTCTCATTTCACGACACCTTCCTTGATTTTCTGCTGGATCCCTTCTCCAACTTCCTTCTCATTCTGGTACACGTAGGCACAGTCAAAGTGGCGGTACCCAGCGTTGATGGCAGCCATCACTGCAGCTGTTACTTGCCCAGCTGGGGACTGAGAACAAAAAAGAAGGTAAAGATTCCAAATCAAAGTGTACAGGCTATTTCTTAGTTATCTAGAAACTAAAGAAACACATGCAGAGAGGTTTTAAGAAGAGTTCTTCCATGCAGTGTTCTTAAACTTATATTCATCTTACAAATGCCAGCTCCTGGGCTTGAAGCCAGCATCCAGCCCCACTCCCACACACGCTCAGCCCAACAGCCAGGGAGAGCAGAGCCCCCAACAGCAGGACAGTTCTGCAGTGCTGGACCAGGGGAAACAATTTTGTACCAGGGAGCTCTTGCAGTGCCTCTTGCCCAGCACTCCTCACTTCCCAGCACTGTTTGAGAAGAGAAACAGCAACTGCCCAGCTGGGAGAATTTTAATTTGATGGAGAAGGCAGTGATCTACACCTTAGTCATTCACATCACCATGGAATACTGTACTGCTCTACCCCAGCTCCTCCCCTGGGCACATCACACCTGTCATTTGAAGGTTACATCACCTGCTTCCTTCAGAGATGAGAGAGATGTGCATTTCTATGTGTTTCTATATCCTGAAAGGGCACACAAGAGCTGTGCCCAAAGAAATGTTAGTATATCTTGTTCAGGCAAATCCCATAATGCTTGTTTTCAGCTGTTGTATGGATTACTGTTTGATTTTGCAGTCATCGTAACAATGGTGCAAATCTTTGTTGGAACTTGCTTGAAACGCATGAATTGTCTTCTAAAGGCTGTATCTTATTACCAGGTGATTCAAGGCAACCTCCCCCTGGATTTCAGTTACTCAGCACAGAAGCAGCAGGCAAGCTGAGCACCCCACTGCAGCAGCTTTCGCTGCGGGGAGGGATGGGGAGCGGCAGGGAGCGGGGCCCGGGAGGTCGCTGCAGCGGCGGGAGCCTGGCCGGGAGGGGATGCGCTCCCTCCTCCAGGGGGGCGGGAGGGGTTGGAGGAGCCACCTCTCACGTACCGGAGCAGGGGAGAGGGCAAGAAGGACGGAGAGCACGCCAGGGAAAACAGCTGAAAAGCAACGCGGGGCTCCATCTGCGGCCACCGCCGTACCGAGAGGGTAACCCCAGCGGCGGCCCGGACGGGATGCCGGTGGTGGCGGCAGCGCTGCGCCCGGGGCGGCGGCGGGGACGGGTCCCCGAGCCCAGCCCAGCTCGGACCCCGGCAGCATCAGCTGCGCCCGCAGGGGCCAGGCCGCCCCCACCCGCGCTCCCTCCCCACCGCGGGGCTCGCTAGAGCGACCCGGAGCGCTTTAGAACCCCCACGGCCCGGCTGGTGCCAGGCGGAGATGGCACCGAGACTGGCTGCAGACCCCTCTGGGAGCGAGGGGCCGCTGCCCGGCCGAGGGTACTGCCGAGACCCCCATTACCTTCCATGGGCCCAGCCCCAGGAGGGGCATCTTGGCTGTGGTGTTCAGCTCCACATAGGTCACCATGGCCCCACAGAGGAACGCTGCTGAGTAGTGCAGCCAGCCGACCCCCTTTAATAGCGGCCCGCCCTGCCCCGGGACCTGCCCGGGGACAGCCACCGCCTTACCACAGCCAGCCTCGGTTACACCGACTTAGGGTGGTTTAGTGCTGCTTCCTCCAAGGTTGAGAGCCTCAGGCCGAGGGATGTCTCTGAGCCCTTTGGCTAGGAGCAATGTCCTCCCACCACGGGGATGGTGGCTCGGGCTTTTGCAGAGCTCCCATGGTGTGGGTGGCCTATGTGAATTTAGGAGCGGTCAGCCTTCAGTTGCCTTGTGAAGGTGGGATGAATGTAGCCTATACTTGTGATAGTAGGAGAGGAAAAATGAGCTGGTTTGTAGGAGTAATTTAGAAAGCAGTGATTTTAAAGAAGAATGTTATTTTTAATGTTGTGAGAAGTTTTAAGTTGCAGAAGAATAGCAAGTTTTTAATGAGTGTCACGATGATCACATTGCCCCTCTATTTTCAGGGAGGTGCAGATCATATTTCAGAATAAAATATAAAAATGTGGAAATAAATGGTATGTGGTCTGTAATTTCACATTACAAACTAGCTTTGAAATTTTGCAGATATGAGTATGCGGTGCTGTTGAAATGGTCATGGCGTGGTGGGGGAAAAATATACCTGCAGGATCCAGTAGATGATCGAGGATGTGATGTTACCACCACCTGGGAAGCTTTATTGCTTGCTCATGCTTGGAGAATTTATTCAGGTGCAAGCACTGGCTGGGAGTATAATGGTGAATTTTTCTCTGGGTGCTTTTCCCAGAGCAGATGCTTAGCTGCTTCATACTTTTTGCTCTGCTTATCTGAGGGCAGACAAAGTAATTGGTTGTCTCTTTAATCTTCCTCCTGTTTTTGTATCAGCATCATCAGCCATCCTCAGCAGGATGTGATGTTTCAGTTGTATCACAAAACAGTTATATAATGCTGTGTTTGCCTTTTACCTTTTTCTGGATTCCATCTCTGTAAATCTGCTCTGAGTGTACTCAGTCTCTTGGGGTTTGGCTCAGGGGTGAGTGAAATCAATGGAAAGATTGTGATTAGCCTGAGCCGGCTCCTCAGTTCTGTTAACAGTATTAAAAGCAAGTTGTTTGCACAAGAGGCCTCCTGCCATCCCAGCCGAGGGGTTTTCACACTTCCTTTTTTACATTCTACTGTCCTTCCCTCAGTCAAGGGAAACAGACACCGCCATCTGCAGCACTGTAGGAAAGCTCCTTGTGCCTGTTAAGGCATTGTGTCTGGTAAGCATTCTTGCTGGGAGCTGCTGATGGTGGGTGAGGGACCGGAGCTAAGGTTAACGGAAGTGCAGAGCGAGTACTGTTGGGGAGGTGGACTATGTGGTGTTAGCTGGGCTCAAAGAGAACAGTTTTCCATGCCTGACCTCTGTCTTGGTCTTAATTATTGGCAGAAGTCACGTGGAAACTTGTCCTGACAAAGACTTTCACTCTATTTTGAAACATCAAGATATCACCTGCGCTGTTAGTAGGCTGCCCCCTTTTTGCTGATGACTGCTAAATTTTATGGAGCATGCACTTCACAATTTTTTTTTTGCAAAATAACATGTTGAGCCATGCCTGTGATTAGCTCTTTCAGGGCAGCCTGAAGACCAGCTGAAGTACCAGTTTGCCTCTGTTCTCCTTTGTATTTCCTGGATGCTCGAGCTAGCAGTATTGTGCTGACAGTTTATTAGTATCAGCAATGTCGTGATTTGATTCTAGATGTTGTAGGTCTCGGTGTAGGAACTGCCAGAATCAGCCAGGTTTTGTACTGGATTGGTACCAAGGTGAACTGGTGCCATCAGAGAGTCATGCTCTGCGAGTCTGTGGAAGCTTGCAAAGCCTGGCTCTGTGGCCAGTAAGGTGGGATCTCCTGTAAGAAAGGGCAGAAAACCTTGTAGTGCTTGGTCTCATTCTTCTGAGTGCATCCGTCTGGAGAGAGGTTTCAAAGTCTTGTGTTCCTGTGGCAAGGAGCTAGGTAGAGTGTGTGATGACAGATAATGAGACTTGGTGGAGAGCACAGCTGAGAAATGCAATTTGTCCTTCCTCTCATTTTTGAGATTTTTGTGTTGCTTCCTCTGTGGCCTGTTCACATTCTCCTGTGCAGGTGGGTGCTTGGTTTTCCCCAATGGTTTCTTGCATGAGAGATGTCTGTGTCTTTTAACAGAGGATTTTGGGCAGAAGGTTTGTGTTTTGCTTCGCTGTTTACACCTGTTGGTGTGAGACTTTCCCCAGATCATGCCAAGACATGGGAGCTGTCAGTTGCTTCTCTGTCCTCAAGATGTGGCTGGGGTTGTCAGCTGGTGGTAGGGCCTCTGGGAGAGAAGTACTGTGTGCATCAGTGGATGACAGCTAGCCTGGGACATGTTGCAGGCTGTGCACTTGATAAAACCCACAAAGGTTCCTTGCATGAGATGAGGAACTGCGTGTGTGAGGAAGGGTCTAATTTGATCTGTGTGCAAAGTTTTGCACTAAAGCTGGATGTTTATTGTAGCACCTTTCAAGTTTGTCATGTTGACATTCACCAAAAATCCTAGCTTCAAGAGATGAACAGTGTTTGGCATCTCAGAGGAATAAGACACAAAATGATAGAAGGGGTTGGGTCCCAGTGGAACCAATTTTTACCAGCAGAAAGGCTGCTTGGTTTGCTCCTGGCCTGCAATGACAGAGAAATGCAAGTCTCCTCTGAGGGCTGGTTGCCCTCTGCCTGTTGGGAAAAGCACCACCTGGTTTTATTGGTGGGAATTGTCCCAGGGAGGGATCATGTCCATTAAGTGCAGGTGACTGCACCGACTTCACCTCTGTTCACATAAGGAGGAAGAGAGGGCACAAGGTCTGGAGTGCCTAAAGAGCAAGATGGGCCAGAGCCAAGAGCAGCCCTTGCTCTGGGTATAATGAATCACACTGAATGCTGCTGCCTTGTTTTGCCCAAACATCTCTTGGCTGTAACCAGAGCTTAGAGGTTGGCCCTGAGGTGGCTGCTTGCACCCACACTGTGGACACCTGAAGTTGGATGAGATGAATTCCCCCAGAGAGACTGCTGCATATGACCTGGAAGTAAAGGACCAGTATGGCTAGTGCAGTGTTTCAAATATGGAAATGTGTTTAAAAAAACCACAAAAACCACCATGACACAACCCACAAACACACCAAAAAACAAAGGGGCCAGCACTGGCCCTTGTAAGTTTCAATTCTTTTGTTTGCCTATAATAAGTAATATTTAGCATTAAGATGTATACTCCAATTTTTTTTTTTGCCTCATCTTGAGGTTGTATGTTACATTCTTTTGGAAGTTTTGATTGGAAATGTTTAGATGACCTCCATCTGAAAAAGCATATTAGATATGGTCTAGGGACTTGTATATATGTTAGATTATCTTATGTGATCTCAGTATCACTGTACAGAGCAGAATATTGGACATTGTGGTTTTTTTCCCCCCATTGGAAAAAGTGAGACTAAGTACTAACAACACCTAAAGCTGTAATGTATCTAAGGTCTATTGTCCTGTCTCTCTCATAACCACAACACTCAAGTCAAAACCACAAGTTTTGTTCACACTTCATTTGAAAACAAAGGCTGCTTTCTTTTTAGTCACATAAAGAGGCTAAATTCTTTTTCCATTTGTCACGGGGTAAGGGAGCACCAGGCACTGGGAGACTGCTAAGCTGAACATTCCTGTCAGGGAATGTTACAGAGAGTCTTGGTATATATGAGCTATGGATGTGAAGGGAGAAGAATACCTGGAAGTAGTCACAAGGTGTAGTATTATGTATCCCTTATCTACTACTCCAGTGAGTCAGTGTGGTCTCAACTGGGAGAAATACATCACTTGACTCTGACCTGCCTCAGCGTCAGGCTCTGGGCAGTGGCTCAGCACAGGCACATAATACTGCATCTTGTGACTTCATCATTTTGGATGTCTGTGTAGTGATGTTTCCCATAGTCTCTTTTATTATGAGTTTTATAGCTATATGTCAGCACAGGCTGGCAATCAGATCAGTCCACACTATCACCATATAGCTTTCTAGCACTTCCAGGTATTGTTCTCCTGTCACTTCCACATCCATAGCTCCTATGTACCAAGACTCCTCACACAACTCTTGTTTTCACTGGCTAGTCAGCCATGCTTCATTATATCCAGTTATTCTACTCCTGATCAAGGCAAGACCTTGATGCTCCTGTGACATTCCACCTCTCAGCCTCTCCACCTTTGTCATCTGTCAAAGATCTTTCATACATGCACTCATAATTACAAACTAATGATGCACAATGCAAGTAGCTCAAGCTTCTGTAAGCGTATTCACTTGTTGCACACTAAATTACAATAGAGGTTGGTACAGCACAAGCAGTAAGTCAGTCAGCATTTGGTCCTAATACTACTAACCTTTACAAAAAGCAGTTTTTTGTTAACTGTCTTGTTCACAAGGAAGTTCCCAGACCACCCAGTTGCTCAAGATACAACTGAAACTTCATATGCTTGTCAGACCCTACAGCTTGATGTGGTGTGGATCTTATAGATCAGAATGCAGTAGTCGTACTGCAGATGCCCTGTGTCCACCAGCCCAAGGCACATTGCACTCACAGATCCTAGAGTGCCATACTGTTGAAACACCTCCTAGCTATCCTGGCACTGCCCAGTAAGGCTCACCTGCATCCTCCACCACAAGGGATAGGCTTTGTCAGGGCCAAGCTTTACTCATACATACAGTTACAGTTAACAGAGACCTGTCCCACTTACCATTACCAACCAAATCAGTCCACTGATACCACTGTACAGCTTTCCAGCTCTTTCAGGTGTTGGTCTCTTGTTGCTTGTCAATCCACAGTCCATACTAAGGCTTGTCATACTTGACTGCGTCTTGTCAGCAGTGCACAGCTCAGCCAAAGCTTATTATACCAAGTTATGCAACTTTTGATCAAGACGAGTTCTTGATGGTCCTGTGATATCATTTAAAATTGAATATGGATGATGGTTTCCAGTGACATTGTTAATCCAAGTGGCTTGGTTTGTCATTTTTTTCACATTAGACTAGAACTTCCAAACCAATAGTAATCCAAACACTTTTTATTTTGGATAGGAATAAAATTGAACACTAATCTCTGTCCAGTTTCAGCCTGTAAGAACATACAACTGAAATAAGGCCCAGTATGAGTTGGTATGCATGTGTAGTGAATATTTCTCCCATTTACTCTTCTTTCCAAGAAAGCTTTGGGCTGTGCTCTAGAAGTGAAGGTAATTATTGTCTCTTATCTTCAGGCAGTGATTATATAGTTCATTCTTTCAGGGTAGATCTTTCTTCTGTGCTCACATACCCTTACCCTGCAGCCTTAAGTAATGTTGATGCAAGACAGAAGATAAAAATATCAGTTGCTAATTCATTCTTCATGATTTCTGCTTTACTATTTCAGCCATGCAGAGACACTCATTAGATGAGTAGAGAATTATTATAGCCCATGTTTTGTTCTTTAGAACAATTTTACTATTTCCTTCCACCAAAGAAGAAAAACCTAAAGTCACTGAATATGTATACTATGCCTTTGCTGGCAGGAGAGATACAGTGTGCAAGCTACATAGTGGACAACTCTAGGCAGTGGTAGAAGCTCATTAGACCCCAGATGCCTGCAGGAGGACAGGATAAAACTATCTTCAGTATTCTGCATTGAAAGGGTACTCCTTGTGATTTTTGCACCTGAATGAAATCAAAGAGGAAAGATTATTCGCAAGGCTGAAATAAAGGCTGCATAGAACTATACTGGCTGTAGAGAGGAGCCTTCAAGGGAGGCTCTGAATTGTGTAGCTGCAGAATGAAGAGACTTATGGCACACATGACCAACAAGTTCAAGTCTATTCCTATTATTCAGAAACCAAGTAGTGTTGGGACCAATTTACTTTCTAGATAAAGAGTTAAAGTTCACACTACTTGCTGAGAAAACAGTAGTTTCTGCGGCCTTTCAGCCAACACTTCTTGTCTGGCTATAGGATTCCAAGGTCTACATCTGCAAGCAGTCATTCTTCATACTGCACTTCAGATAGTCATTCCTTCCCCCAACCACTTATGTAAGAGCTGACATCAGTTTATAATGGTAATTTTTTTTTGTGAGTTAAGTTTAAAACCACCTAATGCTCATTTCTCTAATATGGACATAGCCAAAGTTATCAACTATAAGACTCCTTTGGGAATTCCAGACAAAGTTCCCTGAAGAAAGGACTCACAATGAGTACATAGTATGACCTGTACTCATTCTTTAGTCAATAAAGTGAAAAATATAACACCAAGATGTTAAGTAACAGATGCTTCATCCCTCAAGTGATTTCAGATTTCAAAACATACCCAATTTAAACAGCTATACTAGTACCTGTGAGATTACAATATTTTTGAAAATACAAGAGTTTGAAGGAAACAAGCTGTCACTTACGTGATCATTTCACAGATCCTCCAGTTTCTGTTTAAGCTGAGAAGTGTTGCCATCTCCTCTTTAGTCAATTCAAAGTCAAACACCTAACAAGAGAAACAGCTAGAAATCACCTCTTTGAACAAATCAAATCAGAAGCAATATTCACAAGATTAAAGAACAAGTTCACATCAGAAAATGCTGGATAGAAATGATGGCTTTGTGAGACAGGGAAAGTAAAATAAATCTCTTTGGATTTTAAAGTCTCTACTGGCAGAGGGAAGAAACAAATAAAAAAAAAATCGCCAGTTGCAGTTACATGTGCCAGCTGCTCTAAGGTGTTTGTGAGCACTTAATGTTACAGAACACCTCTATTTGTGGAAGATTCATTTCTCTCCAGCTCTAAAGAAACATCTAGAAGACTTCCATATTTCAATAAATCCAGCTGTTGCTCCTGAAATCTTGATGTACAATATCAGGCAAAAACCCCTGACTTAAGTGTCAGAGGAGCAATGTGGTTTACTGATACCAGAACTCTTCCCTTAATATTGCTTACTCTCTATTTTGAGGAATGTTACTGCACTTGGGCTCCAAGCAAACCCTGCCTGCCACTTCATCCACAAGTTACAGAACAGGAGGCACTATGTAAGGTGACTGATAAGGTTAGAAACAGGATGTTGGTAAGAGCACTGCCTATCTCTTTTCTCCAAATGTAGTTTTCATTGTAGCCCTAGATTCCAGACAGAGAGAAAAAGCCCAGTCCTCTTGCCTGAGGAGGAACTGGGAAGGGTGAGAAAGGATTGCTGCTTGCTCTGCAGGGAGAAGCCATGTCATCCCTGCAGGGCAGCACTCAGCTCACTCATAGTCACTCACCTTGAAGTTCTCCACAATGCGCTGTGGTGTGACAGACTTGGGAATTGCAATCACATTTCTCTGGATCTGGAAGCGAAGGAGAACCTGCAAGAACAGACCACTGAGTCAGAGAAGACAGCTCCTGCTCTGGAGGAAGCAGAGCCTGTTCCAATGGCTGTTTTCCCTAAGCTATACCCACTTCTGCAGAGCTGCATTTCAAATCATTCCCATCCCTGTGGCCTAGGTAGTGCTTCCTGGAGAGCAAAGAGGGAAGTGGTAGAGGCCCACATGAAAGGCTTCCTTTCCCATACAGCTCTGGAACTGTCAGTTCCTTTTCTTCCCACCTGGACTTCCAGCAGTCTATGCAAAGCTTTCATTCTCTGCAAGAGGATGTGACATCTTAAGATGAGTCAAGAATCTTTTTCTGGCTGAGGACCAAAGGTATTCAAGTATATATTGCAGGTCATATAGTAGACAACCTGCATTGCTACTTAATTCCACAAAAGAGCACCACAGTTCACAGAAAACTCTGACAGAGACTGTACTCTCTCTTCAGGCCTAGTTTCCTTAATGGCTGTGTTACAGGAAGGAGTACCTACTGTCTGGCACCTACATACCTGTGCTGGGGTTTTGTTGTGCTTGGCTGCAATCTCTTTGATCTTGGGGTCATCCAGAAGGGAAGGCTCCTCTGGTTTAGCCCTACACAGAGACAAAAAGGAAGAAATGGCAAAGAATCTCTGCAAACAGATTCTACCTAGTATACATATATTAAAAAGTGTGCACACACACCTGCACCATTACTTACTCAATTAGTCTGAAAGCTTCAAACTTAAACCACACTAACCCACTTGGAAATTACCTGTCAGGGCGCCCAAGGGGACAATATGCTGTCACAGTGATCCCTTTGGATTGGCAATAGTTGATAAGCTTTTCCTGGGAAAGGTATGGATGACACTCGATCTGCCAACACAGGAGTAGAGACTGTAGAACTACTGTAGTGTTTCCATGCTCCAGAGATTTTCTTCTGAATCTTAATTTTTTTTAATTACAGGCTGCCTTAATCCTACCCTGCATGTGGTCTATGTGACAATAGAAGACTAATTCTATAGGGCACCAACTTTTATATTGAGTCCTTATATGCTTCTTGGATTTTGTTCCAAGAGGCTTTATAAAAAGTCACTGATTACAGTCAGAATGATAGCTCATGTCTGGATTCTTTATCCCTCCAGAGAGAATGCTTCATAGGAAATACTCCAGAATTTGTAAACAGCAGTTTAACAAGGTGAGACAAAGGAAATATTCCACCCCTTTTTGTACCAAGAAACATCCACATAGTGGGATTTAAAGCACATGCTGTTATCTACTTTGTTCTCCCTTTTTCCATCTCCTCATTCCACTGTAATCAGATCTTTATAATCCCTGAAAACTATTCACCTGCAGTCACTTTGCAGCTTACCTGGTTATTTGCAGGCTTGTGTTTCAGTCCTGGTTTGTTCAGGATTCTTTCAGTCTGCTCACGGTTAAAGTTGGAGATACCAATGGCTTTTACCAGACCAGCATCCACCAGCTCTTCCATTGCCTAACACAAAGGGGAACAAAGTCAACATCCAGCGTACAAGACAGGGCCTGAACACATTTTTTCCTGAGGTGGCTTGTTTCCCTTCATGGGAAGCACAAAAATAACTGTTTGGACTTGCCAAGTTTTTGATCCTCAAGAGGAAGTGGGGACTGGTAGTATCTATGCCATGTCTTTATCACACCAAAGCCCAAAATCATTGTCGGGACTGAAATTCACTGAGTTACACAAGGAAAAAGACGACTCTAAGTCACTACCATCACAGCACTGGAGGGCTACACCTTGGGAGGATGACAGGATCACAACTTGATTGTCTGTCTCTGCAAAATTGCTTTCAGCAGTTCAAGAACTGCATGAGAACTGTGGTGAAGAAAAGTCACGTAGTTATGATCAAGTAAATAATTTTTTCTAACCTCAGTCTGGTCTGCAGCTCCACTGAAAGTAACTGTGCAGCTCAGTGACTTGAGATGCTACTCCACAGTGAACAGCAATAATAGCTTGAGTAAGCATGCTACATACTGCTGTCACAGCAGCTGCCACATACTTCTGTGAATTCCTTTCAACTAATTCTGCATACATGCATAAGCCATTCTGTGACTGCTGAAGGCAGAAGACATGATTCTCCTGCTGTGGCTGAACTTACCTCCCATGTATGCAGAATATCAGTGTTGCTGGGTATTGACATGCCTTTGTCATCTGTGGGAAACAGCTCCTCTCCTGCCTGTCAGGGGGACAGAAAATGCTTGAAAATCTGTTGAGAAATTCACTTAATACCATGAGAGCTCACAACCATGACAGCTTAAACTTCTCGTGCAGGCCAGAACATTAATTCTTGTCTACATTCTGTCATTCCTTCCTGAGGCGCAGGAGGAATTTAAGGCATTTCTGCCAGTGACCATTCCCATAAAGACAGGTTTTTCTGCTGGACCCCTCAAAGTGATGACTTGCCCAAACATGTACAGGGAAACGCATCACTCAACTATAGCCTCCAGTCTCATACATGTTCACTTCATGTATTGTTCTTTTGTGCCCACTTAGGAAGAACTGTTTTTTTCTTTTTCCAGAAGAGTATCAGGGGACTTAAGTACTGGAAACATGTAGCTTTGTCTATATGCCACCAGATCTGCTAAAAAGACATGTTACATGCAGTGTCAGTTCTTCTATGACAAAGCTCAGGGTAAAGCCGCTAATACTAGGAAAGTTAGAAGACCCTTTACGTACAAGTTATGAAAAGACACCAAGACTGAACTGTGTTTAACAGCTGTTTGCTACTGTCACTATGAGACAGCTTCATTTTCACAGCTTTGTTAATGTGAAGCTGAAAGGGTATGAAATAAGGTGAGCATCTCAAAAGCAACAGGTAGTATGGAGACTGATCAGACTGTAGCACGAAGGAAAGGTTAAGACTAGAAATAGTCAAACTGAGACATCAACTCCTTCACTAATCAGTGAAAAAGTTTAGGCTCCAAGAAGTTTCACCTTTGGAATTCCTGTCTCCCTGGAGCAACACTAAGGCTCTTAGAGACAAGGTCAGCTCAATCCGTACTGTATTAAAGACTTGGGGATTAGAGAGAGACATGGAAAACAGAAGTATTTTCTCTTGCTCTGTGATTCTGTAACACACAGAGCAAGATTTCTGACAGGCAGCAAAGTGCAGCCCACCTTCCAGCAAGGGCTGATTTTCAGTGAGCATACACTGATTCATAGGAGAAAGCAGCCCTATCGTATGCTTGCAGCTAGGAGATCTGCCCCTAGTTTTCAGGCCATCATTCCCAAGATCAAAGGGGTATGCAACCAGCAGTCTCAGAGGCAGAGATCAAGAGCCTGGCTCACAGAGCCAGAGTAAAGCTGAGCACCAGAAGAGTGCTGGTACACACAAGAGACACCAACTGCCTTTCTCAGCCAGAGCAATTGTTGGGCTGTAAAGCCACATAGCTCCCCAAAAGCAGTAGTCACGAGAAACAAAGCCAAGGGCATTGCTGTTACTATACCTTCAAACCAAAAGGCCAGTGCATGAGGTAGAGATCCAGGTAATCCAGTTTCAGGTCAGCAAGGGTCTTCTGGCAGGCTCCCTTCACCAGAGGTTTGTCATAAAATGTGCACCACAGCTAGAGACAAAAAGCAAAGCACACCATGACCTCCTGGGTTAAAGCTCTCCTGTCCAGGACAGGAATGCTCCATCTTCTTTGGAAGGTGATGTGGAATTAGGCCATCCTAATGCTCTTCAGAAGGGACTTGCTCTGTGACAGGACTGGCCTGTGACACTGAAGGCAGTAAGCAGGATCATAACAGACAGAGTCCTCTGGTTCCATTACTTAAAACATCATTCGCGCTATCCCCTTTTACACAGGGTCTGCCTTTGCAGCAGGCAAAGCGAAGAAAATGTAAGACAAGCCACAGAGAAACGGTTGGCTCCAACCTTTACCAAGGCAAGCAGCAACTTCAAAATCCAGCGAAATAGCCCGTTTCTCTTAATAAGCAAGAGGAAGAGAAGCCACCAACCACAGCTTCCTTGGGACAGGTGCTGGGCAGATTACACTGTCCCAAGGTGCCCAGAACCTCATCTTCCTCACACAGCAGAGACACTGCTTTGGCAGGACTGCGAGCCGGGCTGCTGGACCAAGCACCAGGCACTGCCAGGCTCATCTCCTCTGCTGTGCTTTAGCAGTCAGTGAGGTGCCATTGCCAAACTGGCATTGCCTCTGTGTCAGTCCATGACACCAAGTGATGCCAGACCTCTGCATCACAGGTTTCTACCTTGGTTGGTGCTACCTGGCCCACTGCCTTTTTCTGCTTCCTTTCTTCTGCACCAGCTGGTCTGCAGGTATGAGATGGAGGGCCAGGTTCCTCCTCGTCCATCCCCCAGCACTTCTGGGTCTCCTCAGCAGAGTGCCAGACCACAGCAGGGTGCAGATACAGCGTATCCTTCCTAACTCTCCATACAGAACGGGGTGAAGCAGTAAGTTTGCATCAGGAGTGACTCGAATGATGTTATGAATTGCTTTATCCTACAACATAAAGTTTGTTTCCTGTACTTAAGCATCCTACTATGAAAATACTATAGACAAAGCATTCCCCTACCCCTGCTCCAGAGTGAAAGATCGTCAGATCCTTACCTTACTGACAATGAAGAGGTCCTCTCGTTTCACAACACCTTCCTTGATTTTCTGCTGGATCCCTTCCCCAACTTCATTCTCATTCTGGTACACATAGGCACAGTCAAAGTGGCGGTACCCAGCATCGATGGCAGCCATCACGGCAGCTTCCACCTTACCTGGTGGGGACTGAAGGGAAAAGGGTATAACATGTCTCAATTTTGGCATTCCTACAAGCTGCTCCCTAGGTAACCAGAGGGTAGATAAACACACAAAGGGGCTTTAAAAAGAGATTTTCCATAAAGCTTTCTTAGGCCCATACACATCTCACACACGGGCTCCTGAGCTTAAAGCCAGCCTCCAGCCGTTCCTCTGTCACCCCACTCCCAGGCAGGGCTCAGCCCAACAGAGCTGAGGCCCCAACACCAGGGCAGTTCTCCAGGGCCAGACCAAGGCCTCCTCACCTCCCACACCGCTTCTGAGAAGCCCCCGACAGCTGCCAGCACAGGGGTTCAGCCCAGCCGAGGGCCCTCAGCGACCCACGTCCCCGGGCAAGAGCCCCGCAACAGCGCAGGGGCTCGGGCTGCTGCGAGGGGGGAGCGAGAGACCCTCGGTGCCAAGCACGACCGGAGTTCCCCAAACGGTACGGCCGGGCCACATGGCGGCGACCCCGTACGCGCTGCAGGAGGGCTCGCCGCGGTTACCTTCCATGTGCCGAGCCCCAAGAGGGGCATCTTGGCCGCAGCACCCAGCCGTACGTAGGTCGCCATTGCCCCACTCAGGAACGCACCGCCCGCCGTGCGCTTTAACAGCGGCCGGGCCCGCCCCCGAGCTGTCGGTACGGCCCTTCCCCGGGGGTGGTGCCCCCCGCTCGGCCTTCCCCTCCCTAGCAGCCAATCACCACTCACGTCCTGCCCCGATGACATCGCCGCCCAATCAGCAGCAAAGCGGGGCAACCAATAGGGATCCCAGCCGGTTGCTATGGTAAGGTGCGGGGGGAACTACCTGGCTGTGGGGGGTGTCTGGGGGAGCTTCGCAGCGCCTCTAGGCCGCCCCTTGCGCCCTCTCCTTCTCGGCTCGGCTCGACTGCTTTCATATTGCTCCGGAAGTGGCGGTTCCCACCGGAGCCGCCGTCTCATTCAGGCGGGCCCGGCTGCTGAGGCCTGGCGCAAGGCATCCACTGTGCGCGGCGGGTGCCACGGCAGAGCCGGGCGGTAACGGCCGCGCCGGGGCCCAGCGGGCCTCACACCGACCCCTCTAGGGCAGGCCAGCCCCGGCTCGGGCAGGCCTTCTGTGGAGGCTCAGTTCGTGTGGGCTCGTGTGAGAGCTGAAGTCAGTTCAAAATGGCGGAGGTGATGACTGCCCTCGGGTGTGCCCTGTGCACCTTTCATCCCGGTGGTGTTCCTTATCAAAAGATAAGGGCTGAGAGTGGCTCTGTCCCAATCCGGCTTGTGTTTGTGCAGGGTTCAGCTCCTGCAGCACCCTGTCCCCGTGCCACGGGTTGTTCGTGCGTATCTCACTGGTGATACGTGCTGGGATGTTGCAACACGCTGTTGCAGTTTATGCCGTGGGTTACCAGATGGAGAGCCTGTGATGCTTTGGTCCATGATTTGTCATCAGTAAAGTCACGGGGTGTACTAAAATGAGTCAGTCAATAAACAGGAGTCCCCAGGTAGGGCATGAGACACAGGTCTTTTGCTCTCAGTGCATAGAGGTGCTTCCTCGCTGCTGGCTGTGTGGTTGTGGGCCGTGAGCCACGGGCCGAGGAAGGGCTGAGCCCTTTTGGCTGGAGCAGTGTGTCCCCATGACAGGGATGGTGGCCTGGGCTGGTCCCAGGAGCCTTGTGACGCTGTGTGCTGATGAAGTGAGATGGCTAGAGAAACCTTGGTGTGACTGGCTCATGAGAATGGAGAGCACCCTCTTCCCCTCTCCAGATGGGACAAATGCAGCTTTCAATTTGGAGTAAGTGAGCTTATGAGTCATGTAGAAAATAATGAGTATAAACCACTTCCTTTTAAATGTTGGGAGAAAGTATTTTTTAGTATGTTTTCAAAGCTACAGAAGAGCATTGAGTTTTCAGTGAATGTCACAATGATCACATTGTCCCTCTGTCTTTAGGGAAGTGCAGACCACACTTCAGAATAAAATATACAAGTGTAGAAATAAATGGTATGTGACCTTGAATTTCACATTAAAAACTGACTTTGAAATTTTGCAGAGACAAAATATGCTGTACTGATGAGGTGGTCACAGTGCAGTGAAAAAACCCTGATTTATCAGCAGGATCCTATAAGTACTTTTTAATGGTATGTTAGGACTGCTCGGGAGGCTTTGCTCTTTGCTTATACTTGGAGAATTGATTCAGGTACAAGCATAAATTGTAAGTATGTATAATAGTGCATTTTCCTCTGGGTGCCTCTCCCACAGCAGATGCCCAGGTTCTTTTTGCTTCATTTAACTGAAGGCAGACAAGATAATTAGTTTTTCTTTACTCTTCCTCCTGTTCGTGTCAGTGCCATCGGCTACCCTCAGCAGGATGTGGTGTTTCAGTTGAATCACATAACTTATACAACCCAGGGCTTATCTTTCATCCTTTTTTGGGATTCCTTCTCCATGGATCTGGTCTGAGTGTGCTCAGCTTCTTGGGTGCTGGTTTGTTGTTCAGAGAAGTCAGCGAAAATCATAAAATGACACATATTGCCTTTGCTGCGATGAATTTTCTTAAGAGAGCCTAGAGACCAGCTAAAGTACCAGTTTGCCTCTGCTCTCCTTTGTATTCCTGAGGCACTCAGGCTGCTCAGGGGGCTGCGCTGTTGATATATTAGTGTTAGCAGCGTCACATTCAGAAACAATCAATGGTGAGTGGGTTTCAAGTCTTGGTGTAGGAACTGCCAGAATCAGCCAGGTTTTGTACTGGATTGGTACCAAGGTGAACTGGTGCCATCAGAGAGTCATGCTCTGCGAGTCTGTGGAAGCTTGCAAAGCCTGGCTCTGTGGCCAGTAAGGTGGGATCTCCTGTAAGAAAGGGCAGAAAACCTTGTAGTGCTTGGTCTCATTCTTCTGAGTGCATCCGTCTGGAGAGAGGTTTCAAAGTCTTGTGTTCCTGTGGCAAGGAGCTAGGTAGAGTGTGTGATGACAGATAATGAGACTTGGTGGAGAGCACAGCTGAGAAATGCAATTTGTCCTTCCTCTCATTTTTGAGATTTTTGTGTTGCTTCCTCTGTGGCCTGTTCACATTCTCCTGTGCAGGTGGGTGCTTGGTTTTCCCCAATGGTTTCTTGCATGAGAGATGTCTGTGTCTTTTAACAGAGGATTTTGGGCAGAAGGTTTGTGTTTTGCTTCGCTGTTTACACCTGTTGGTGTGAGACTTTCCCCAGATCATGCCAAGACATGGGAGCTGTCAGTTGCTTCTCTGTCCTCAAGATGTGGCTGGGGTTGTCAGCTGGTGGTAGGGCCTTTGGGAAAGAAGTATATTGAAACAGGATGTTTATCTTGCTAACTGGTGTGCATTGATTCAACTTCCAGTTGCTTGTTAAGCATCTGTGCACCCTGACACCTAGGCCTGATTGAGCAAGTTGATGTGGCTAAACCCTTCTGATGTGTCCTTTCAGGAGGTTGTTGTGTGTGCCCTGGGATGAGAGAAGACCCTTCACATGGGAGCAGGAGAGCCCTTCAGTGTGGGTGGGATGGGTCAGTAAGTGCTGCCCTTAGCCAAGGAGCGTCTGGATGAATTTGTGAGACTGTGCCTACAATGGTGGCTCTGCTGTGAATTAGAGCATATGTTTGAGCAGGAGCTTTCCAAGGCAAAGAGGGTGGTTGTGAAGGGTGGTAGCACTTCCCTACATCTTTGGCTCTCATGCCATATTAAATATTGGACCGTTGCCAGGTTCAATAATGGTGTATTTTTTTGCAGGATGGATATCTTACCTCTGCTTGGAGATTGCTGAGGGCTTTATGGGCTGCTTCCTTTGGGAAGCTGAGAAACACATGGTCTTGGATTATATCTTTGTGAATTGAAAGTGGAAATTTTGGGAAGAAGATCCTAAGGTGCCGGGGGTTTAGGCGCAGCACCAAGGCGCTGAGCCTTCCCTGACCATGGGGCAGACGCCTGGGTTGTGTGGCATCTGAAATGCCCCCCAGCACTGGAGGGGGCTGTGGCTGGATCTCGGGGCCTGGTGGCCGGCAGAAGAGGGGTAACACAGGTCTCCTCTGAGGGCTGGCTGCCCTCTGGTGCCCGGAGGGGAAAGTGCTGAGTGGCTTGTCCCCAAAGTGCAAGTGACTGCAGCCATCCTCTCTGGGTAGGAGGGTTTTTGACTTTTCCTCCACTAGACTTTCAGCCAATTATGGTTTTGCATTTCAAAGTTAATTTTATTTAAAATATGGGACACTTCTGATGAAATTGTGCATGCATGGGGTTTTTTTTGGTGGTTTGTCAACATCTTGTTTCTGCTGATACAAGATGGAAGGCAATCACTGAATGGTGGTACAAACTCTCCCTGTCTTCTGCGTAGGACCTCTGCTTAGGCTCTTCAGTAGTAATCCTCTCTTCTAATAAGCAGAAAATTATTACATCCCACATTTTATTCTGTAGAAAATACTCTTTCCTTCTTCCAAAAAAAGAACTCAAATTTCATGGGATAAACATCCCGTGTCTTCACTGGCAGCAGTAAGAAAACTAGATAAATAGACAGCTCAAAGTTAGAGCAGAGGCACATGAGACACCAGAGGTCTAGTGAAGGCCATGTTACAAGCATCTTCAGTATTCTGCATGGAAAGGGTACTCCTTGTGAGTTGTGGACCTGAAAGAAATCAAAGAGGGAATGTTATTTTCATGAGTGACCAAAATATTACATACAGGTGCATGGAGGAGCCACCAAGGGAAGATCTGCATCATGTAATAATTACAGGAAGAATATGTGGAGATAGATGTCCTCATTTCTCTAATACAAACAAAGATGAAATGAACATCCAGAACCCATTTTTTGTAATTCAAGTTACAGAGTTTCCTGGAAACTGAATTCAAAATGAGAATGTAATTTGGTTTTGTTTCTTTTGTTTTGTTTTTAAAATGTAAATACTAAACCCTCTCCTGAAAAAGTATTTTTTGGACAAGCCAGTTGGAATTTGAGTTGGCATGATTTTTAAATAAACTGCATTTCATGCTACCTAGTAGCTGTGACACAAAATTCCTCGTAAAGAATATTCAAAGTTTAAGAGTCAGAAGCAAACAAGCAGTGTCACTTACATGCTCATTGCACAGATCCTCCAGTTTCTGTTAAAGCTGAGAATAGTTGCCATCTCCTCTTTAGTCAATTCAAAGTCAAACACCTAACAAGAGAAACAACTGGAAATCATCTCTTTGAAAAATCAAACCGTGTAAAGAAAGACAAGATTAGAAAGCAGCTCCACCTTGGAGGATCCATTTTCAGTCATGGACCACTGAGTTAACAGATAGAGGAACAACTTGTTTTATGGAGACAGGAACTATTTTATGAACATTGCTTATTCTATATAAGACTTTACTGGCATGTTACTGTGTGTGGGCTCCAAGCAAGCTGTGCCTTCTGATTCATCCACAAGCCACAGGACACGACATACCATATAAGACCTGTTCATCTGTCATCTCCAAAAGTAGGCCTGGCTTAACCCTCAGCAGAGTCTAGGTAAGCATAAAGAAAGAAAAAGCCCAGTTCTCTTGCCTGAGGAGGACCTGGGCAATGGTGAGAAAGGATTGCTGTTTGCTCTGCAGGGAGAAGCCATGTCATCCCTGAAGGGCAGCACTCAGCTCACTCATAATCACTCACCTTGAAGTTCTCCACAATGCGTTGTGGTGTGACAGACTTGGGAATCACAATCACATTTCTCTGGATCTGGAAGCGAAGGAGAACCTGCAGGAACAGACCACTGAGTCAGAGAGAAGACAGTCTCCGCTCTGGAGGAAGCAGAGCCTGTTCCAACATCTGTTTGCCATCAAGTGTATATTTCAGTAGAACTAAACTTTTTCTGTGGAGCTACAGTTCATATCATTCCCATCCCTGTGGCCTAGGTAGCACATCCTGAAGGGCAAAGAGGGAAGTGGTGGAGGCCCACACGGAAGGCCTCCTTTTCCATCCAGTTTTGGGATGGTCAGTTCCTTTTCTTCCCACCTGGACTTCCAGCAGTCTATGCAAGGCTTTCATTCTCTGTAAGAGGACTTGAGAGGGGAAGTGACATCTGAAGATGGGTCAAGAATCTCTTTGAGGGCCAAAGAGATAACAGTAGAATGTTTTGCAGGCCATATAATAAAAAAATCTGCATGGTTAGGAAAAAATCAGAGGAGTGCCACAAAATTCATGGGGAATGAATGGATCGTCTACCCACTCCTCAGCTCTATTTTCCTTAACAGCTGTGTTACAGGAAGGAGTACCCATTGTCTGGCATGTACGTACCTGTGCTGGGGTTTTGTTGTGCTTGGCTGCAATCTCTTTGATCTTGGGGTCATCCAGAAGGGAAGGATCCTCTGGCTTAGCCCTACACAGAGAAAAGAAATCAGTGGCAAGAAACCTCCATAGAAAGATCCAGCCAACAGAGATCTGTATCTAGATGAATGATTAATAGTGCATTTGTAGCCTCAATGTTACAAGCATAATCCATACCAGCTCCCTTGGAAATTGCAAAAAATCTTACCATGGCCTGTCAGGAGAGCCAAGGGGACAGTATGCTGTCACAGCAATCCCTTTGCTGTGACAGTACTTGATCAGCTTCTCCTGGGTAAGATATGGATGACATTCGATCTGCCAACACAAAGGCACAGAGGTTGTTGTAATATTGTTGTGCTCCATGGATTATCTCCTAATCCAATTAGAGGCTGCCTTTCCCCCTAATTTGCCAGTGGCCTGCGTGATAATGTGCATCCTTAGTATTGAAAACACCTATTTTTATACAAAGTGCTTATACATTTTTTGCTGTGGGGGTTTCACGAGGCTTATTTCTGGGTTCTTTATTCTTCCAGAAAGAATGTTTCCAGGGAAATAGTCCAACATTTGTAAACAGTGGTTCAGCAGGGTGAGACAAAAAAGGAAGTATCTGAGTGCCTTCTGTACTCAGAAGTATCCACAGAGCAGGATTTAGAGTACATGCTGTTATTTACTTTGTTCTCCCTTTTTCCATCTCCTCATTCCACTGTAATCAGATCTTTATAATCCCTGAAAACTATTTACCTGCAGTCACTTTGCAGCTTACCTGGTTATTGGCAGGCTTGTATTTCAGTCCAGGTTTGTTCAGGATTCTTTCAGTCTGTTCATGGTTGAAGTTGGAGATACCAATGGCCTTTACCAGACCAGCATCCACCAGCTCTTCCATGGCCTAACACAAAGGGGAACAAAATCATCATCCAGTATGCAAGACAGGTCTTGAAGAAGATGTTCTTCCTGATTTGGCTTGTTTCCTGACACGAGCAGCACAAAATAAGTATTTAGAGTCGCAAAGTTCTCTGAGAGAAAAGCAGGTACTCGTATGTTAGTGCCGTCTCACCCAAGCCCAAATTCTCATTCCCTGCGTTTGTGGAAATTTGCACCAAGTTACATGAGGAAAAGAACAACAACACTCAGTAATCCACTATTCTGCAAGCACTGGAGGGCTGTGCCCTGCGCTGTAGGCAAGATGTCAACTTAAAATGTCTTTATTTCTGTAAAATTTATTTGAGCACTCAAAGAATGGTGCAAGAAATGTAATGAAGACAATTGTACAGTTGTTATGGTCAAGCAACAAACTTTTTCTAACCTCAGTCTGGTCTGCAGCTCCACTGAAAGTGATTGAGCAGCTCATTGTGGGTCAGGCAGTCAAATAAGGGACTCGGGGAATAGGAATCACTAGGTAATGACTAAGCATGCACATTATGAAAAGCCACTTTGTACTGCCTTAAATTCCTTCCAACTAATTTTATATGCATGACGCAACAGCTCTGTGATTGCTGAAGGTAATGAAAACATGGAAAAAACCGACAAGGATAGAGGACACGTCTCCTGCTGTGGCTGAACTTACCTCCCATGTATGCAGAATATCTGTGTTGCTGGGTATTGACATGCCTTTGTCATCTTTGGGAAACAGCTCCTCTCCTGCCTGTCAATGAGAGAGAAAATGCCTGAAATAATCTCTGTTGGGACACTAGCTATGTAAAAGAACCAAACAGGAATGTAGATGCTAAAGCTAATAGTGCATGAAAAAAACTCAAGTAATTCTCATCATAATGTAATTAATTCTTCAGTCATTTCTTATTCTTACTTCATGCAGGATCATGGTATTTTGCCACCTACTATCCCAATAAAGGCAGGTATTTCTGCTGGATGGACCTGCTGAAGTGGTGATGCACAAAATGCATGCAGGGAAGTGATTTACTCATATAACAATATCCTAGAGTCTTACATGAGTTTACATCATGTATTGTTCTGTTATGCACGATTAGGAATACTAGCTCCTTTAGTTGTTTTAAAAATATATATATGGAGGTTTGACTTTGGTGCTGTGAATGTACACATTTATACTGGAGTACATCTGCTGAAAAACGTACTGCTGACAGATTTCCCATGGGGAGGCTCACTGTTTAAGTTGCTGCATTAGGAAAATTAAAACAGCCTGTAACTAGACAGTATAGCCAAAGTGTTTTGAATGATTGGAATTTTCTACATGCCACAATATTATGCAGTTTCACTTGACAGCTTTGTCCACATAGAGCAATCCAAAACAATATTGAGAGAATGAAAAGTTGAGCTCAAAAGCATTAGGTAGAATAGAGATTTTGATCTGGGTGTAGCAGAAAGGAAAGGCTAAAGGTGTATGTGTATATGTATACACATAAACTGACATAAATCTTTCGAACTACATGTAGTCTGCAAAAGTTTGGTATCAGAAAGCCTCATCTTTTGAAATCCAAAGTCTGTGAAACAATGCTAAGACTCATGCAAGCAAGGTCAGCTCAATCTGGACTGTATTTAGTACTTGGTGATTAAAGAGAGAAATGGAAAACAAAAGCATTTTCTTCCACTCTGCAATTCCGTAACATGCAGAGGAAAGAATTTCTGTCAGGCAACAAAGCACAACCTTCCTTCCTGCAAGGAATACTTTTCTGATGAGCATGCTTTGGATTTGTAAAAGAAAGGCAAAGTGTCACAACTGATACTTGCAGCTGGGAGGCCTGATCTCAGTGCCAGGTCTGTCCCTCCCACTATCAAAAGGGCAGAGGACGCTGTGCAAGCAGCAGTCTCGGGGCAGAGATCAAGAGCCTGGCTCGCGTGGCCAGAGTAAAGCTGAATGAGCAGCACTGGAGCAGTGCTGGTACACACAACAGACCCATCCATGGTCTTCCTGGACTGGAGCAGCAGTAGTGCCGCAAGTGTTACTGGCAGTTTTGAGGAGTTCTCCCAGGAGGGAAAGCCAAGGGCATTGCTGTTACTGTACCTTGAACCCAAGAGGCCAGTGCATGAGGTAGAGATCCAGGTAATCCAGTTTCAGGTCAGCAAGGGTCTTCTGGCAGGCTCCCTTCACCAGAGGTTTGTCATGAAATGTGCACCACAGCTAGAGACAAAAAGCCAAGGCACACTGTGACCTCCTGGGTTAAAGTTCTCAGGTGCTCTCCTGCCCAGGATGGAAATGCTCCATCTTCTTTGGAAGGTGATGTGGAATTAGGCCGTCCTAGTGCTCTTCAGAGGGGACTTGCTCTGTGACAGGACTGGCCTGTGACACTAAATGCACTATATGCAGTGGCAGTACGCATGATCAGACAGATCTATAGTAATAAATCCTATTGCAAGGTCAGACTTGCATAGAAGAGGATGGCTTAGCTCAAGAAAGATTTCTGTCAGATTTGACCATTTGTACATTTCCTGTAAAAAATTTAGCAGGCAAAGCGAAGAAAATGTAAGACAAGCCACAGAGAAACGGTTGGCTCCAACCTTTACCAAGGCAAGCAGCAACTTCAAAATCCAGCGAAATAGCCCGTTTCTCTTAATAAGCAAGAGGAAGAGAAGCCACCAACCACAGCTTCCTTGGGATAGGTGCTGGGCAGATTACACTGTCCCAAGGTGCCCAGAACCTCATCTTCCTCACACAGCAAAGACACTGCTTTGGCAGGACTGCGAGCCGGGCTGCTGGACCAAGCACCAGGCACTGCCAGGCTCATCTCCTCTGCTGTGCTTTAGCAGTCAGTGAGGTGCCATTGCCAAACTGGCATTGCCTCTGTGTCAGTCCATGACACCAAGTGATGCCAGACCTCTGCATCACAGGTTTCTACCTTGCTTGGTGCTACCTGGCCCACTGCCTTTTTCTGCTTCCCTTCTTCTGCACCAGCTGGTCTGCAGGTATGAGATGGAGGGCCAGGTTCCTCCTCGTCCATCCCCCAGCACTTCTGGGTCTCCTCAGCAGAGTGCCAGACCACAGCAGGGTGCAGATACAGCGTATCCTTCCTAACTCTCCATACAGAACGGGGTGAAGCAGTAAGTTTGCATCAGGAGTGACTCGAATGATGTTATGAATTGCTTTATCCTACAACATAAAGTTTGTTTCCTGTACTTAAGCATCCTACTATGAAAATACTATAGACAAAGCATTCCCCTACCCCTGCTCCAGAGTGAAAGATCGTCAGATCCTTACCTTACTGACAATGAAGAGGTCCTCTCGTTTCACAACACCTTCCTTGATTTTCTGCTGGATCCCTTCCCCAACTTCATTCTCATTCTGGTACACATAGGCACAGTCAAAGTGGCGGTACCCAGCATCGATGGCAGCCATCACTGCAGCTGTTACTTGCCCAGCTAGGGACTGAAAATAATGCATAAATCTTAAGAATCTCAAATCAGTACATGTTAAATACCTGTATCCTAGCAAAATAAAATTAGGAAAACCACCTTTCTGAAAGCAACCCCCCCTTGCCGCAGGTTGTTGTCTTTTTTCTTTACAAGAACAGTACTTCTTGCAGTCATAAACATGGGCTCCAGGGCTTGAAGCCAGTCTGCTGCCATTTCTCCATAGCCCTACTCCAACGCAGGTTCAACGCAACAGCCAGGTAAAGCAGAGCCCCAGACACCAGGACAGTTCTCCAGACCTGGACCAGAGGGAACCAAGTTTTGTGCCAGGGAGCTGTGCAATACTGGTGCTTTTATCTGAAGCTGTTACCTTCCAGGTGCCCAGCCCCACCAGGGGCATCTTGTTTGCAGTGTTCAGCTGCACGTAGGTCGCCATGGCCCTGCACGCCGACTGAGCCAGCCCCACTGCAGCCGCTTCTTGCCCAGTTGGTTTAATAGTGACTGGTCACTGCCCAGGGTGGGGGAGGATGGTGGAGTGGCGCCGGTGCTCTGGATCCTCCCATATCTGGCAAACAAGGCGGTGGCTTTTCCTCTGTAGGCTCAACTTACACAAGTTAATGTGAAAGCTGAAATCAATTAAAAATTGCAGAGGTGATCACCCAACTGGGCCATGCAGCGCTGTGCCCTATGGACCTTTCCTCCAGGTGAAGTTCCTTATCAAAAGATAAGGGCTGAGAGTGGCTCTGTCCCAATCCGGCTTGTGTTTGTGCAGGGTTCAGCTCCTGCAGCACCCTGTCCCCGTGCCACGGGTTGTTCGTGCGTATCTCACTGGTGATACGTGCTGGGATGTTGCAACACGCTGTTGCAGTTTATGCCGTGGGTTACCAGATGGAGAGCCTGTGATGCTTTGGTCCATGATTTGTCATCAGTAAAGTCAGGGGGTGTACTAAAATGAGTCAGTCAATAAACAGGAGTCCCGAGGTAGGGCATGAGACACAGGTCTTTTGCTCTCAGCGCATAGAGGTGCTTCCTCGCTGCTGGCTGTGTGGTTGTGGGCCGTGAGCCACGGGCCGAGGAAGGGCTGAGCCCTTTTGGCTGGAGCAGTGTGTCCCCATGACAGGGATGGTGGCCTGGGCTGGTCCCAGGAGCCTTGTGACGCTGTGTGCTGATGAAGTGAGATGGCTAGAGAAACCTTGGTGTGAGTTTACAGAGGAAGAAGTAGTTCCTTTTCACCCCCCCACACAAAGGTGATAGTATCTACACTTCACAGGCTGGGAAACGAGGTGCAGGGGAGAACGGGGAAGTTCACACAGAGTATGTGCGGCAATGGTGAAAAGTAAAATTAAGTCCCCCATTTTTTCCAATCTTACTAAGACCATCCCTCTGGTAAAATTCCAGAGTTGTCTGTTTCTTCTTTCCACTTCTTATTTTATTAGTACAGGCAACAGCTGTATGTCTATGACTTGTTTTTCAGTGCCCAATGCATTCATAAAGGAGAGTTTCATAATGCAGAGAGAAATCTAAGTGTAGAAGAGAAAATGTGTCCTATAGCTACGTGGTCATTGTGGATGTCATATATAATTAGTGTCATAAACTAATGCATCCTTTTGCACAAAAATAGAGCAGGATCCACATAGTGGATGGGAGAATGTATTTTAATGTTTGCACACATGGGGGCAGAGTTAAACTTGTCTGTGACCGCTGGTTTTGAATTTCTTCAGTAATCTCTCAGCAGATTGAATTGCATATTGCATTCCTTAGATTTTGTAATAATGAGAAGGTGGAAATCTCTCTTCCTCTGGCTCTTTTCCTAAAAAGGATAAGAAGCAAAAAAAAAAAAAAAAAAAGAAGGTGGCTTACATTTGCAATAAATAAGTAGGCACGAAATTTTTCTGGTAGGGACTCAAAAGATACAATCTGAGTTTTGAAGAGGAAATTAGCAATTATCACTAACATACTGACTTTCTGAATTGTCTGATCCTTAAATTAAAGGCACAGAAAAGAATTTCCTTTTCCCTGCTGCCTATTGCACTGAAATGTATGAGACTGCTTTTCCTCCCTCAACTCGCCACTCTCTCAGAGATGTTCCAAAACCTGCACTTTTAAGCATTGTTATACGTGGGGGGGAAATCAAGTCCATTTTCTCCCTCCTGTTAACTGGGCACTTACAACATGTTGTATATCCCAGGGGAAACAGAAAGGTTCTCTAAAATTTAGCACAGTTGGATTTACTATGTCCTGTAGCACTCTAATGTGCTCAGCATTTCCAGCTTCTTTTTGACTGTAGCAATCAAATGGGGATTGTGGGCTGTCTACAGCTCATAGGAAGCAGTACGTGCTGTACAGAGTTGGGTTGTCAAGTATATGTTTGTGGCCAGAGGCTACTTCCATTGGGAGATTTGCCATTGATTCAACAGCATCGGAGCAAGCCTTCTGTTAAAATGTCTGCCAATGGCATCAACTCTCTCTTTGCTCAGCCTGTCTAATACCACACTCTTGTCTAACCTATTTTGTATATTAGCCCTGATGTCCTCAGAATGGTCGCATGTCACGATTTCAACACTCTGTACGTTTTCCAGTGCTTCCTCACCAGAGATCCCCTCTGTCCCCCCCGGAGGTTCACAATGCGGCCCTGGTGGTGGCTCAGGCAGTATGGGGGAGACAAAATTCCTCAGGGTCTGCCTCACTCAGCCTTGGCCTGAACATGCTGGCATCTGTGGGGAAGAACCAAGAACAGCAAGAAGAATAAGAACTGACCTTTTCCCAAGCACTTTCCCCACTCTATAGTGTAAACTGTTAGGCTCAAGCTGATTGAACAGGCGTTGGGATAAGAAAGCAGAGCAGCTAAAAATGGTTTATGGTCTTTGTTATACTTTTGCTCAGTCACTGTGTGTCACCCTCTGGAGAGAGATGGACTTCCCAGAAGGAGTAGTCACATTCTGACATTTCCACAGCACTGTACTCTCAAGAAGCCTGAAGTGTTACATTTTGGTTTCTGAGGAAACCCCAGCCAGTCTGGCTCTGAGGCTGTAGTAACTATTACTCTTGCAAATAGAAGAAATAGGAGAAAGTATGTGGAACATCAGCTTGAAACTACCCTGAAGAGGAACTTAGCAGAGTTGCAGGAAGGTACAGTTTTGAGAACTACATCAAAGGGGGTGGTTTGGTGATAAATAAGAGTGTAACTTGCCAACAAGTGGGTACCTGAGGGTAAATAAGACAGGAAGAGATAGTTAGTAAAACTGTCAGGCAGCGGGGAGCAGACCCCCGGAGGCAGTGGAGGAGGTGTTGACAGCAGACAAGGATAAAACAAGGCATGTTCACAGTATTCCCAAAGTATAATATGGTTACATTTTCTTCTGAGTCTTGTCTACGTGAAAATCTTGTGCTGTTTCATTACGTTGATGCAAATGCCTTTTTTGGACACATATCAGTTGAAGTATGTTGTATATTGATTTAGCTTAAATCCGTGCCTTACTGCTTCAGTTAAAATAATAGAAAACATTCTTCAGCAAAATAACATCTATCCTCCCACAGACTTAGTGTTAATTTAACAGCATCAGTTTTTGAACTGGTTTAATTAAACTGCAACTTCCTTGCACAGGCCAGGACTGGTTGCTGCAGAAGCAGAAGCATGTCATTGTCTTCTCTGTCTTTTCTCTTGTAAAAATAAACCTTCTGATCATAGACTGGAGAGGTGAATTAATATGGGACTGGCAAGTACTCTGCTTGATTTTCTCTAGGCCAAGCCCTGTGGAAAGAGCAGGTACCAAAGCATCAACAAAGACCATACCTTCTCAGTTGTTTCTGTGAAAGAATGAGCTTTGTAATGAGAGGATAAGCAACTGAAGTTAAATAGGAAGGACACCATGGCCAGCCTCCAAACCCAACTCATCTACAGATGGAAAATTTGCCCATCCCAGACCTACATTCCTGTCCAGCTCTGTTGGTAGGCATGGTTATCACAGGAACGAGATTTTCCTCTCTCATATATGCAGACTGTAGGTTTTCCAAAGCTCATCACTTCTGAGAACAGTCTGCTATTTTTCTTGCCAAGTGGAGGCTCTTGTCCTCGTGGAAAAGTATTTTCATGCTCCATTTCAAGTTTCAGCAATTGGCCGTGTCTAGTTTTGACAAGAAAAGGGGTGCTTCAAATGCCTGAAGGAGTGGAGGAAGGGATATGTCTTCCATTTGTGAAACACAAAAGTGTTGAAAATATTTTCCTCATGTTTGAAAAACAGAACAAAATGAAGCACACAGAAAAACCAGTGAGTTCATCTTGATTGGGAACAACATGAAAAATAGCACTGTGGCATCTGTACAATTAGAGCTGAATAGAACTTGCTTTTTAACCTGAACTCGTACACAACAGGGGAGCCAGATTATTTTAGCTGAGTTATTTGGGTTTTGTGAATACAAGAGCAGAACCTCATGTGGCCTTTCTCCTGTCACATGGCAGGACCCGTGGGCAATATGAACATTTAGTGCGGATGTGGAAGGTCCAGTAATTCCCACAAAAGTTTGGCTTATTGTCCTTCACTAATCCATGGATCTGCACAGGTTTGCTGTAGGATTGGTCAGATGGGCTTCTGTATTCTCATCATCTGCCATTTCCAGAAGTAATTCAGGGCATGCAGGGAGGAGGCCATGAGCTGCAAATTGTTCTCACAGGATGCTTCCAGCTATTATCTTGGCTGTAACCAGAACATGTCTGTAACCCGAGGGGCTGGGAGAAGATGGTGGCCAGCTGTGGGTTGCTGCAGAAGCCAGGAAAATTAATTTGTCCTGTGTGTGCTCCCAGCTGCCCCTGTAAACTAGATGTAACTCAGAAGACCAGATAAATTGGCTTCTTCATGTCTAAAGTTTTTGAGCACCTATATCTTTAGAAGAGTGAGAAACCTTGGTCAGATAGCATGAGCCTCATTTTATGGTATCTTTCTAGAGGTATTGTAACACAGCCTCCCAAAAATAAAGATACATACTTTGTTACCAGATTTACGCTACTTCTGCAAATGCCTCCTTAAGGACAGGACCACACTGCCCAGGTTTTGTACTCACAGATCCATTGAATTGATCTTGGTGCAGTTACTTATTTGGTATATTGCAGATACAGACTTCCACGGGGAAGAATAATGACAGCAGTACTGAATGTTTAAACAAGTACTTGACCTATTCAAAATGCTAAATGTTGGATAGTGCCTTGTGTCTTTGGGAAGCAGAAAAGTGTCTTTTTTGTAATATAAAAAGGAGATGCTGAATTGCAGGCAAAATATTTTTTCCAGGCTCTTCTGTGGATAGCTAGATCTGATAGCAACAGAGAGGAATAGACTAATTTTGAATCAAAAAACCAGTGGAAATCAGGCACAAAATGATTTAAATTAATAGATTTCCGTGTGAGCAAAACAGGTGTGAGATGAAAATTAGACTTCAAAATTTCTGGGAATTTGGATATCCTGGCTCCCCATCCATGTATTATTTATAAGTTCTGGCTGCCTTTCCACGCATGCTCCTTTTTTTGTTAAAGAAATGAGGAGGAAGCATGAATTAACTTGTGATACACAGCTATTTATCTAGCGACTTAACTCCTACAGTTTCCTGGGAAAGAATCCTGTAAAAGAAAGGCCTGAATTTGTTACTTCTTAAAGTCAGGAGCAACGCCACAATTCTAAGAAGTTACAATAAAGTAGAATGCTTTGACTCAGTCCTTCTCTTTGTATTACCTAATCATGACACATAGGGCAGATTTTTTATATAGGAAACTCATTTTTGTGCTCCATTCAAAACCAAACTAAACATCAGTCAGACTTGTTTTGTAAACTGGTATGCTGCAAAAGAGCCACGTACCATGGAAAGAAATGTAAGAAGCACAAGCACTTTGTGATTTGTAGGGTGTTTGTCAGAAAACAACCATCATAAATAAAGACAGATAGCTCTGTACACACACATCACCAAGTTCTTAGTTAGCCCAGGGTTCATTGTTACATGGAAGTAAAAAACTTTAGAGCAGCTTTTTTCATAGAATCCTAGAATGGTTTGGGTTGGAAGGGACCTCAAAGATCATCTAGTTCCCAGCCCCCCTGCCATGGGCAGGGACACCCTCCACTAGACCAGGTTGCCCAAAGCCCCATCCAACCTGACCTTGAACACTTCCAGGGAGGGGGCATCCACAACTTCTCTGGGCAAACCTGTTCCAGTGCCTCACCACCCTCACAGTAAAGAATTCCTTCCTAATACCTAATCTAAATCTACCCTCTTTTAATTTAAACCCATTACCCCTGTCCTATCACTCCATGCCCATGTAAACAGTCCATCTCCAGCTTTCCTGTGGGCCCCCTTCAGGTACTGGAAGGCTGAGTTGAGTTTCTTGAGGTGAACCATTAATTTTTCATAGAAAGACATTAGTACAAGTGAACTTGAATGTCTTGTGTGTATTTGTTGTTCTCCCCATTCTCTGCAATGACATTGGAGTTTCCATTTTACCCCTTTGGTTATATTTGCCCAGATTCTTACATGCTGTTACCATGCTCTAGTATCAGCACTATCCAGTCTGTTTGCTAACTAACTTATCATGCCTTGACTAGACACCACCCTGCTGCTTTCTTATTTTCAGAGGCCCTTTTAAATTATCTCTTCACAGACAGTTTCTTACTGACGTCTGATGTCTGCAGCACTTTGTTTATCATGGGGGGAAAAAAAAAAGGCAGATTCATCACAGGATTTTCTGTGCTTTTGATACTGCTACAATAAGTTAATTTGTACAGTGAAATGTCCCAAACCAAAACCTGCAATGTAAACCACTCCAAACCCACAAAATTTAAAAGTGAACCTTGTAGATCTTCAAATTGTGTTTCTTGCTCTAGAAATGGGAACAACTTTTGGTTGTGAGAGAGAATTTTGTTTTCCCAGCCGTTGGCACCCTGTACAACTTCTTTTAGAGCTATTTTTGGGGGCTAGAACTGTATCCATGAGAGCTCCTTCAGAACATTGTGTTCCATACACTTTCCTGTAGCATCTAGGCACTTGTGTGTGGTAAAGTGCTTATTTGAAGATGTCCATGTAGTGGTTTTGAGAGCACAGAGAATGTAAAGTTTTTCCCATGTGTATGTTTTCAGCTTGGCATATACAGAAATAAAATAATTTTTTGAGTTAAAATTTCAGATGAACAGAGAAAAGGCACATGTTTTACTTCAGAATAACATTACCAGCACCTAGCCATAGGGATTACATTAAAAATTCAGTTCCCAGTTCAGGTTTGGAATATGATGTCTCACATAGCAGCTTCGCTCCATGTTTTGCATATAATGAAGGCTTTTATGTATTTTCTTCCTCTTTCTCAGTCATTTATTTAGTCCTTAATGATTCAGAAAAACTTCTGCATTTACTTAAAGATGAAACCTATGATTCCGGTGAAAAATGCAGGGTTAGTTTAAGTGCTTACAAACTCACTTCTCTTTTTTTTTTTAACAGATTTTCCCCCCCAAGCAATGGAATTAGAGTGGGGGAAAAAAAAAGTAGAATACTTTATTTGCCCTCCACTTTATTTGACATAAAGAGAATCCACTCAGATGTGCGAAGTTATATATTGCCTCTGTACCCAAACAGGATGACAACCCCACTGTATTTACATATGAAAGCAGCATTGTATTAGGCACTAGTAAAACAAAAGGTGAAAAAGGCCCTTTGCTGAGGAGCTTAAATTGTAATTGGGTGACTAACTGGTATGCAAGGTACGCCTCACTGCTCTGTCAGGTGCACCCCCAAGTTTTAGGTAATAATAGGCTTGGCTTAAGACGTGGTGGTGTGATATATTGGCAAATAGGGGTAGGTGTGTGATGAAAAATTACCCACGCATAGGTATGCTTGAGCCAAGAGAAGGCTGAGAACCACTTGTCTGGTTAATGCAAGACGCGGTGAGTGGCTCTAACAAAAAGACAGAAGTAGGGCTGGCGTGTCCTTGCCTGCTACGTGCTCTCTGAGCTCTGATGGAGAAGGCTTTATTTTCCTTGTACTGTAGACCAAGATCTGGTGTATAGAGACGTATGAAGGACTTCAGGCCAACAGGACTGTGCAGCACTTCATGTGAGCTATGGCTGTGGTCTCAGGAACAAGAAAACCAGCTTCCAGTCCATGAATACATGTAACTTTGCTTGGGATTCAGCTAAACAAGTGCGTTTAGAGACTAGGTTTGGGTGAAAATTTGATACCTTGTGGACTTAGAGTCTTCCTGGGATGGAAAAAATGAAGCTGATGATTGAAAAAGCAGTGAATAAAGTGCTCTTTTAAACCAGAAGAAGTGAGTAAGCAGAGGTGTAAAAAGAACAGGTGAGGAGACTGAAGGCATGGATGGGTAAGATGGCTGTGGTGTTGAAAGGTATCCCTCCTGGGTAGCACTGTCCTGCTAACAGGAAAGTTAATACACAGTGCAGGCTTCCCAGGCCCCTGTCCACGTTGTGGTTGATTTCTTGCAAGAAATAAAGCTTGAGATAACCAGTGTATTGGGGGGTGATGGGCAGGGAGATGGATATAGCCGGAGTGATTTTACGATGTAACAGTTCTGAGTCCTCTTGGGGAAATAAGGATGCATTTATCTCTCTGCATAGAGACCTTTCTCAATACAAATTTGGCCTCAGATGAAAGTGGACTATCAGAAAAGTTGCAGAGGAATGTGAGACAACGATAGCATGGAGAGCAGAGAAAAGACAGGATCTAGGACTTTTGTAGAGGAAAAACTGTCAAGTATTGAAAATGGCCTGAATGGGCCTGCATCCAAGAAAAAGGTGAGGATTCCTTGGGCACACATCTGGGTGGCAGAGAGAATGGGCATGCTGCTGGCAGCAACCCAAGGTGGAAAGGAGTACGGAGAATCTAGGAGGGAAGGCACAAATTCATGCAGTAGGAAAACACCCAGGAGGAAGTTTTAGAGTTATTAAAGAGTGTGAGGATTTGATTACACAAGTTTCTTTTGAAGATTAAATTATTAATGAAGACAGATCACATATCAAAGAGTTCTAAACAAAGAGCTCAGGGTCTTCTGGGAATTGGAATGGTTATGTCTGCAGTGCTCTATGGCAAAGACTCGATCTAACTTTGAACAAACTAACTATTCTATGAAAAAGTACCAAGGGCATAATAAGTGAAGAATGATCCTGTTTGCCACAGTTTTCATCAATCATTAATCGGCCTTTCTTCTTTCTACTTCTGTTTTCTTCTATTTCTGCCTTGCTCGGCTCCAGGCCTTTCTTTAGTGCGATGCAGTTGCACTGGTGCCCCAGCGGAAGTTTATGTGTTGAGGAAAGGAGTTTCCTGAGCTGCTTCTGCCATAAACATTCCAGCTAAACGCTACAGCCTGGAAGGGCTCCAGAGCAGAGACCCTGAAAAACAGAGCCCAGCTGGTCTGAGAGATAATAGCTGCCAAATGAGTGTAGCTGTCTGCAAGAAGTCATGCACAGTGATAAGGCTTCAATTCTTCAGTCCTTGTGTAGTTTGAAATGTGAATCAAAGTCATTAGGCTGTTTTTGCCATGCTAATGAAATGGTCTTGTTCAAAGATTTATGGAGATAAGAAATCTGTATTTAATGGCCACGGAGATCCTGGCTTGTAGCATGTGTTGCTGTCTACTCGCTTATAGTTATGACTGCATATTGGCATATAATGCTTCTTTCTGTTAATTGTATTCTTAATGACTGAAGTATAGCCAATGCATAGTGCTGATACTCAACAACAGATATTTTTCTTTCTATCTCTAGGACCTTTTGTTCTTTTCCTTGCAAAGTCAATCACCCAGTTTGCCTGTGATGCACCCATATGCAGAGCTGTACCACTAGTATGTTCGTACAAGAGGAGACAGGTTTTATCTGACTGGAGGCAGCGTGATTGCAGGTGTGTGACCATGCACTGGGATGTGGGAGCGTTTCTCTTTACAAGTTCGAGCTGATGGGCGGCAATCAAACTCTTCTGGTACAGTGAACTTAAGAGTACTACTTTGATTACGTAGGCTGGACTGGCTTCATACTGTAGGTTCTGGCTTAGACAAAGCTGATAGAGATGAAAAGTAATTGTTAACATTAAAGTTAGTGGGTGAGCTGAAAAGGACTGTATGTGTAACTGTAAGTGCAATTCACATCCAGTGGAAATATTTTGCAGACGCAGCAGATTTTATTGTGCTTCTGTACTGAGGTCAGGCAGGTCCTTTTATCAGGAAAAGCATTGAAAATGTTCTCCCTGAGATGCAGAATGCTTTCCAGAGCTTTCGAAATAAATGTGGAACAAAGCGCAGTAACCACCAAAGAGGCACAAGATGCTGTTCACCGATGGCCTGGCCACTCTGGCCACTCAGCACACTTAGTGCTGTGCCATGCTGAGAGCCTAGTGAAGCAGTGTTTCATCTGGCTGGTCCTTCTTTCCCACTGACAGGTTAGATCTAACACCTGTAAGCGCAAAACAAAACACCCTTTCTCCTCACAGCACTTTAGAGACACTATTTTAACATCTCAGCCCCAAATTTTCTTAAATTTCCTTGTGTTGCTTTTTCCTATCAGAGTCTGAATTTGCCATCTTTCATTTTCATGCACTGTCACTTTAACCTATTAAAAATGGAAGGTCACATCTCTCTACACCCTTGTAGAGAGGGTGATAGAGCACAGTTTGTGGCCCTTTAAACTTTACATTGTGGCCGTTCAAGGGTAAGCATTTAGAGAAGAAAATGTGAATCTGATTATGTGTAAAAGATATGCTCTGCTTCTTTTTAAAAATAAAAGCAGACCTATGGCAATAGAAGTGGTAAAGGACACTACCTTCCCACACCGCTTCTCTCCATTTCTAGCCAGAGCTGCTCTGTCCACTTGGTTTTGATTACTTTGTATAGGAGTTACAGCCTGTGGGTATGAGGGGAGCTGGCATGGTTGTTAGGAATTCACATCTGTGTTTTTCTGCTGATTTCATTATGAGTAATGAGATTTTAGACCTTTGCTTCTCACCAAAACCAAAAGGTCCTAAATCCAGAAGAAAAAGTGAGCCCTGCCTGGGAAAAACCCCATCTGACTGACACTGTGCCCCATTTCGTCACCTCCTGGGAATGAGCGAGGGGGTGCTGGATGGCAGCCCAAAGCATTGGGCCTCCTTTGCACGGAGGAGGCTCTGGGCAGGGGAGCAGGAATGATCCAGCGGCTGCGGGCAGCCCAGCTCCTTCCTTTGCCTCTTCCCTGACGTTGCAGACGGGTGAAGCTGGCATCCTCCTTCCCGACTGCTTTGGCAGTGCCCAGCCCGGGCGCTGGGCGAGGAGGTGGATGGAGGTGCGCTGGGGATGGCCGGAGGCCTGCGGCAGCCGTGGCTCTGGAGGAGCAGAGCCCATCTGCTGCTGATGCAGGGTTAGCTGGACTGGGGGTCGTTTTGGGAGAAGCCAGCGGCTTGGCTGCCTCCGGTCGTGTTCTGCACACGCTGGCGCGACCCCATTTCTCCATTTTGGTGGCACCGGCAAAGTGGTAAGTGTTGCCTACGCCAATGCCGCCTGTGTTTGCGTGTCCAGAACCGCGGGGGGAACCAACATCTCTGCTGTGATCCCTCACAGAACAACGACCTGCGCTTTGAGGACGGGATTTTCGCGGGGGGGTGACGACAGACGACGACACCAGCATCCCCACTGGCTCCGCTGGGCATCGAGCCCCGCGCTGAGCTGCGGGCCGCGAGGGCACGGGGGGCCGGCTGGGCTCGGCCGGGCTCGGTCGGGCTCGGTCGGGCTCGGCTGGGCTCGTTTCCTAGCGCGCCCCTAGGCACCACGCCGCTCTCTCGCGTCACCGCCCACAGGCTCGGCCTCATTGGCTGAGGGGAGTGCTCATCCTCTCGGCCAGCCAATCAGACTCCTCCAGCTTCGCGGGCGCGGGGCCGCCGAGGCCTCATTAAGACGCGGGGTCCACCTCTCTTCTGGCGCGGCCGCGGCGGGCAGCAGTGACGGGGGTACGGTGAGCGGGCTGGCTGACTAGCGGGCGGTGTTTGTTCCGGGGGTGGGTGGCGGAGCACGGCTGTAGCGTTCCGGGCGAACTGCAACTTGCTGCACTGGTCCCTGTAAGGCAGCGCGGATTTAGTCTGTTAAGCCGAGGGACGAATGTGGGGGGAGGGCGGTTAACGGTCGTGGGGGGTGGGGTGGGTGGAGGGGCCCTGAGCGCGGAGGTAGCTCCCTGCGGGGGAGGAGGGCGTCGGAGCCCGGGGCGGCTGGAGGCCCTCCCTCGGAGGGGTTGTCGGGGTTCGGGGGAGACTCCCTGAGGCGGGGGGTGCAGGCGGGCTCCCTTTGGCGGGTGTCCGGAGCCGGCCGGGTGTGTGTGTCCCTTGAGGGGAAGGACGGCGGTGTTGGGGCCCGGAGCAGGTAGGGGCTCCCTGAGGGGGCAGCAGCTGTGAGGCACCTCGTGTGTGTGTGTGTGTGTTTGCGTGAGTTGCTGGGCGCGGTGGGGGAGTTGCTGCCCCGCTCCTGGGCAGCCTCGTGTGTTTTGTGTATGGGAGTTGCTGCCGCATCTCTGGGTAAGCCTCTCCTGTTCTCAGGGAAGGCTAGGAGACAGAGGTGCACCGCACAGGAACGTTTTATAAGAGAGCCGAGCAGGTGAGCTTGTGAAGTTTGGGTGAGAAGTCCTGGAAGTGACCACCTCTGGAAGTTAGACCTTAAAACTGTGCTTGGCTAAAAGCTCTACCGATGTAAGATGTTATCCTGAGCACCGTGCTCTGTTCTACTGTGTTGAGCTGGGGCTCTATATTGTTTCTGGTTTATGCTGGGTCCAGGTCTGTTGTCTGTATCCTCCATAGTGTCCCAGAGGTTTTGGTAGATTTCTGTGCACTAGAACTATGGTAATTGCAATTTAAACAAATCTCGGGGAGTAAATGATATCCTGGGGCATCTGGGAGACAAGAAATTTTCCCTTGTTGGTAATGCAGGAGCATTTGCATCCTTTTGAGAGAAGGAAATTGGTAGCTTTCCTGGCCCATATAAGGGGTGTGTGCTTTATTTTCTTAAAGCTCCCAGAACAAGTGATAGTTGGTATAACCATTTGCACTTGTGGTTTCTTTCTATGTGAGCACTTGGTGTTTGTTCTTTTCCTGCAGGTAACTAGCCAAGAGTGTGTGGTGGCCTCTCTATAAAGCACTTCAAGTCTGTGGTGGGATTTGTGTAGGTTGTTCCTTTGCCATAGGAAAGGTGAGTAGGATTATTTCCATGGGTTGCTCTAAGGCCTTCTAGCTTAAATGCTTCCATAAGTGGACTGATATTTAAACAACCCTGTGGCTGCCAGTCCTTTCTAAATTTATTTGAGAATAGTGATTCTGCTTAATCTTTTATATAACTGAACTGGAGTTTATGGTCTGCAGATTATCTTGGGTCGTTGTATGAGTCTTTTTTTGTTCGTTTTTATTGGTTTTGGTCAAAAGTATCCAACTAGGAACATGTGTGAACAAGTGCATCTCCTCTATTGTGGGGTCCTGTTTTTTTTGTAGTGGGTCTTAATTTAGGTTTTGTAATTTGTATTATCCACAGGAACAGATTACATAACTAAACTGAACAATGAGGTATCTGCAGAGATAGAGCTTTTTATTGGGCTATGTTTTGTGTAGTAGTTCATGCTGTGAGCACACTGCAACTTTTAATCATATTTATGGGATGTTGGAGAAGGCATTTCTATTTAAAGCCAAAGTGATCGAAGTGATTTGATACTCCTTTTTGTTATAAACCTAGTATCTTAAAGGGTGTAGTTTAGTATCTGATGTCATGTGACACCTGAATCCTAACAATAGTTGATTTGTTTAATATGCAACTGATTATTGTGAGTGGAAAAAGTGGAGTGTGCAAGGGATTTTGTCTGTGCTGCTCCTTGTCATACACAAAATTCAGGCCACCTTTGCATGAAATCACAGAAGACTCTCCCTTGTAGGGAATGATGGAGGTGGCCTGGGGAAGAATCAAGCAGAAACTGGCATAATTAGCAGGACAGGATGGGGATGTGAGGAAGAAAGTTATACAGAGAATGATTATGGTGACATCTCCTTTGAGGAAAGCTGATAAGGTTCTGTGTATTGCCAGCTGCAATACTGTGGTCCTCCTGGCCAATTGCTGTGGCAGAGGATCACAGTTGCCATCTGTGCCTGCATTCCCTCAGAGCCATTGTGGGTCTGGGCAGCTCTTAGGAGCTTGGGCTTCATGTCTTGCTTCTAAGCTCACCAGTGAGAGAGATCTGCTTCTCTGGTTGGGAGCCTCTGATGTTGAGTGAGGCTCTGTGTGAGGGAAATCTGTAGGCAGGAACAGCTTGTACAGATCTGCTACTAATCAATTGGTTAAGTGGGCTAGTTGCAACAGCTGGGTGTAGGATGGTGCTTTTCCTCCCACTTGAGGGTGGGAAGGAATTCAAAGGCAGGAGACCTCAAAGGTAAAATGATACTTAGCAGACACTTGTTTCTTTGGTTGTTTTGATTCTGATAGTTGTCCACTCTTTGCTGCCATATTACTACTTGTATTATCTATGGGATGCTTGATGTATCTGTCTTGTATCTCTGTCCAGATGCATTGTCATTAGATGCCAGACCAGTTGTCATCGGTGCTAAGCTGCAACCAAAATGGCTAAGTACAGGCTTGTTCTCTTAAGACATGGGGAAGGAGCCTGGAATAAGGAGAATCGCTTCTGCAGCTGGGTGGACCAGAAGCTGAGCAGTGATGGGATAAAGGAAGCTCAGAACTGTGGCAAACACCTTAAAGCGCTGGGCTTTGAGTTTGACCTCGTCTTCACCTCTGTACTCAGCCGCTCCATCCAGACTGCATGGCTTGTCCTGGAAGAGATGGGCCAAGAGTGGGTGCCCATTCAGAGTTCCTGGCGACTGAATGAACGTCACTATGGTGCACTGATCGGTCTCAACAGAGCGGAAATGGCTCTGAATCATGGGGAGGAGCAAGTGAAAATATGGAGGAGAAGCTATGATGTTACCCCACCTCCCATAACTGAATCTCATCCATACTATGAAGAGATATACAATGATCGCCGGTATAAATGCAGTGATGTCTCTCAGGATAATCTCCCAAAGGCTGAAAGCCTAAAAGATGTGCTTGACAGACTCCTTCCCTATTGGAATGAAAAGATAGTGCCAGAACTGAAAAGTGGCAAAATGATCCTTATATCTGCTCATGGTAACAGCAGCAGGGCATTGCTGAAGCATGTGGAAGGTAAGGGTCTTCCTTTTAGCCTTCCCCTCTTCTTGTTACTCAACTGCTTAGAGCTTTACATCTTGTTCTGTAGTGTGTATTAATTATCTGGGCAATGTAACACTTAATGTCTATGATCTCCAAGGAGAAGGTAAAAAGTTGGCCTATTGGAACAGGAATCAAACTGGAGGGTGTGGAAGGAAGAGAGAATTAAGTTAATGTAGTTAAGAGCCAGATGCTTTCCCCTTGTTTCTCACTGCTCATTTTAAACTACTGTATTCAACCTGACTTTGTGGTTGGTCTAGATAGAGCTTGAAGAGTTTGTCTATTTTTGTTTTTTCAGCTGCTTTGTCAGAAGGGTTGAAGTCATAACCTGCACATTAAACAAACAATGCTGTAACAAGCAGAATAAAGTGCTTGTCTTGAGTTGTAGAAGACATTCCTGACTGTTACTGTGGTGGGTCACTTCTGAGGCTTCATGCCTGATAATTCTTTACTTAAGCTGCACTAACAAGGAGTTCTGCAGAGTTGATACTTGCTAAAGCTTATGCAAATACTGTATTATTTCCTAATATAGAAAATGCATACCAATAAACACCTAAGTTCATAGCTTAGCATAAGATTGCTTATTTATTTGGGACTTGAAAAGGATGTGATTATCTTTAAGTCATTGCTGATTCTTTCTTCCCCATGTCTCCTCTTTAATGATATGGCTTCTAGTTTAGGTCATCCTAAACTGGAAGATGGACTGTATGAATGTCTTTTTCTGTGGGTAGAGTAGGATTCAGTGATTATATGTGTATGAATGCAGCCTACCAGAGTTGCAAGTATGCACAGACTGGGTTGTGTCCACTTAATTTTTTTAGTTAAAACCCTCTGGTGTGTGCCTCTACAGCTCTGACTCTATTGAGCACTTTTTGTGTTCAGGCATGCTGGAACAGTCAGGACAGCTGATGCTTTAGCAGGAGTCAGAAGCCCAGGAAATAAGCTTGTACAAGTGGCTTCTGGAACCATAGAGGTTGTGAATTCTGGGGTACAGATCGCTGCTTGGATGAAGGAGGAAAGCTGGTTCAGCCAGTTTCACTGATGTGGTCAGAGTGATTGTCCACACTGTCTGAAATGATAAAGAATTACAAAGGAGCAGGGGGATCTGCAGCTATGGTATCTTCCCTGCTTCCCCCCCCCAAGAACTGAACCAGTTCCATGAAACCATGCTGGCCAAGCCCTTTGGGGGTGAAATGCTGCAAATTGACCACAGCTTCAGCAGAAATTCTGGGCTACTTTCTGTGCAGATGTGCACCAAGGTTAGAGCTGACAGTGACTGGTAAAGGTTAGTATGGCTGGATTCCTTGCTGCCCTGAGATCAGAGAGAACAGTGTAAGTTAGAGCAGCTGCAAAGCTTTTCTTTTGGACAGTCTGTTAGGTATAACTCTTCAAGGGCTGCCAACACTCAACCAAAGTAGAATAGAACTGTCTCGTCTGTCCTACACTATACCTTGTCCTTCCCAGCATGTGTTTGAATAAGGAAATGTGAAGAATCTTTGGCAGAGGATCTAGTTCTGTTGACCGAGGACTGTCCATCAGCTACCTCAGCTCCCACACAGGAGCAATTGCCAGATATGTGTTGGCTTTTCTGCCCTTTATGCAGTGGAGATTTGGATTGCTGCAGAGCTGGCCTGAAGGGTGGCATGAAACAGAGCTTTAAGACCCCTGATATTGTAACCTGGTTGCTTTTTTTTTTTTCAGAGCTCCAATGTATACCTAGCTGGATCTAGTGTGTCCTGCAGTTGCGTGGAAGTTTTTAGGCCCCTCTATCTCAGCTGGAGCCATGTTTTTTGGTATTTAGAAAATTGGGCTCCACATGCCTCTCACAGTGATCCTACATGACTGCTTGGATGTCTTAGTCATAGTGATAACTTAATCCTGGAAGCTGTAGCTTGGAAACTTTAAATGACAGTAAATAAGAATGTTTTAATTCAGCTTGAAACAATTCTAATTGTTTCAGTGTGGAATTTAATGTCTTTTCTGAAAGACTTCAGGGTATCCTTGAAGTTACTATTTCAATGAGGTATTTTTTTGAAACAGGCCCGCAGTTCTCTGAATCTGAATTCTTTCCTTGTTATGAGTAACTGGGAATGAGCTTGAAATGTGGATCTGCTTTCTACTTGCACACAAAATCATCAGAGCAACAGAATGTGAGGCTAACAAGGCTTTGATTATGGGTTTGGATTTCTTGTTTGCTCGGTGGGCCTCATCAAGGTAGATGAAGTGTCTGTAGGATCTGTCATGGTTTGCATATGAGGACTTAAAGTAAAATCCCAGTAATCTTTCTGAAAACAGTATTTAACACAAACTGGACCATAGCCTTATATGCACTTGGAGATCAGAAACAGCAGCTTCTCAGAGAGCTTGCTTTTCTGTGCTGGTGGGCTCAGTGACATTTGTCTCAGATTGCTGCTGAAGATCTCAATGTTGTGAGCTCTTGGTGTCCCGTGGGGATGCTGGGCTGTGTTCCTTCTAGATAATCCCTATGAATTTGATAAATGCCACCAAGGACAAGTGTGGCTGTTTTCTGCAATCCTGTCAAAGGTATGATGTTAGTATCAATTTTTTAAGTCTTTAACTGAACTTATGCAGTCCTTTCAGAGCACTTATTCTTTGCATCATCTTCAGGTGATGTACGTGGTGATGGTAGGAATCATTGGCACAACTAAAAATGAGCTGAGCAAGAGGACAGTTTTCATTGTATGTTAGGGTTGGAAAGGCTCTCTAAAAGTAACATCTTCAAGTGGCATCTTGTGCTCGCTGGTGGAAGTATCTTGTCATAACTTAGCAACTGTTTTGTTCTGTGGCACCTACTGGTATGGCCTGTGACCTGTAACTCAGGTCTTCAGACAGGCCGTGTTTTTTCCTTCTTGGTATACCATCTCTGACACATTGAAAAAGCAATGGCAGCAAGATGTTAATGAGGACAGTATCTAAAGTAACCATATCAGACTTCATTGATAGATTTTACTTTGGATGCTGAAATTCATATTGGTTATGAAAGCATCAGTTGCTAAAATCTGCTAAATAAGCATCCTAAATGCACAGGATGTATTTGCAGGTGGTGATTTTTTCAATCATTTGAAGGAGGAATAGTTCGCTCTTATCTAGTAACTGATACTTCAGATTGAGACCCTCTTAGCAGTGTCCCATCATGGAGACAAATTAGCGTAATAGTTGTGACCAGCTTGCCCTGTTTCTGTTGAAATACTAACTGGAGACCAAGTCTAATGGACTAACTTTCCAGGTGACTGGCAGAAGGATTGATGGGCCATCTCAACTTAGTTCTTCATTCCCAACCATTTAACCCTGAGGACTGGTGTTAAGTATCTCAAGATGGGATCTTGTGGAAGGCTTGGTTCCAGAATTTCTTCCGTGTTGAAAGGTTACCATCTCTTGGATGTGGTGTGATGGTCACTGAGCCTTGTCATACTCTGGGTAAAAAGAAAAGGGGGAGGAGTTAGCTGGTTTCTTGAAGAAAGATGCAGATGTTGGATGCATTGGGTTTGTCTAATTGTGGTAACAGAGCTCTAGAACTGGGCCCACAGGCAGAATGTGGTGACTGGGAAGACCTGATGCTGGTCTTGTCAGTTGGTGAGCAGGCAGAGCAGTGCCCTCAAGGACTTCCCTTTTTTGCATTACTGTGAATGTGATACTTGTGCAGTTACAGCATGCCAGTAGTTTACATGCTGGGGCTACACATTGTGAGCCCTGGTGTGGATTGTGCGTTGAGGACTACCTAATCTTATTTTACTCATTTTGCTGCTTGACCTTAAGGAAATACTACTTATGTGACTGGCGTCTGAGGGTAGTTACAGAAACCAGCTTGAGATCTACCAACTCACTGCTGCTGAGATGAGATAGTCTTGCACTCCCTGTCATTTATCCCAGTCTTTGCTCTGTTCTGCTGCTGCTTATTTCTTGTGAGCTGGTTGGGCCTTTTTGCAAGTTAACTTTGCCTGTAAACTGGCAAGTAACAGCAAGGAGCGGGTAGTTTAGTTTTCTGTCATGTTGGTGGTTTGAATTGGTTCAGGGATGGGGGTGGCAAGTGCCTGATGATAGTGCAAAAGGGCTGGAACAGCCTGATCAGGACCTGCAGCTGAGATAAAAAAGATTTTGGACATGAGGTGTTAGTGACTGGTTTCCAGAAACTTGGGTTTGAGGGACTCTCAATAGTATTTCAGGCAGAGATGGAAACCTTTTGTCAGAGCTCTGTCCAAGGCCAATGTGTATGCTTGTAGGCTCCAGAGTTGAATGCTCAGAACTCAATTTGTCAGTGTTGCCTTGAGTTCCTGGTGGTGGCTGTGCAGCATTGGTCTCTACTCAAGACTTCTGGGACTTTCTTGCCTAATGCCATATTTGACAGCTAATGCTGGTAGTAGCAAATCTCATGCCTTTTTCAGCCTGTTTAATTTTAGACTGCTTGAGGAGTTTAAGGCAGGCTGGATTTCTCTACTGCATGGGAATGATAGATCCATAGTTTGCTTTCCTACACTGTCTCGTATTGGGATGCCCTCAGTAATGACCACAGTCAAAGTCAGACTGTCATCAGGAGCTATTTATTGTATTGGGTCTGGCAGAGTTAATTTCCCCATAACAGCCCTTATAGCGCTGTGCTTTGTAGTGGTAGCTAGGAAGGTGTTGATAATACACCAGTCCTTTGGCTACTGCTGAACAGTGCTGGCACAGCACCAGGGCTGTCTCTCCAACATTCCCTTCCCTTGCCCAGTAGGCTGGGAGTAGGCACGATCTTGGGAGGGAATGTGGCCAGGACAGCTGACCCAAACTCACCAAAAGGGTATTCTATACCATATGACATTTGCTCAGCAATGAAAGTGAAGAGAAAGGAGGAACAGTCATTTGTTATCACATTTGTCTTCTGGGGCAACCACTATTCATACTGAAGCCCTGCTTCCTGGGAAGTAGCTGGACATCACCTGTTGATGGGAAGTAGAGAATAAATCTTTTGTTTTCCTTTGCTTGTGCTTTATTAAACTGCATTTATCTTGACCTGAGTTTTCAATCTTATTTTCTCTCCCTGCTGTCCTGCTGAGGAGAGGATTTAGAGTGTCTTGGTGGGTACCTGGAGCCCAGCCAAGGTCAACCTGCCACAGTTTTTTTCATGCCCCACACTGGTCATGCAGTTTTTTCCCCTTAACTATGGTATCCCAGAGGTGCTACCACTGTTGCTGATTGCCTTGGCCAGCAGTGGGTCCCTTTTGGAGCTGGCTGGTATTGATTTTGTTGGACATAAGGGAAGCTTTGAGCAGCTTCTCACAGAAGCCACCCTTGTAGCCCCTGCTACCAAAGCCTTGCCACGCAAACCCAATACAGACATAAGAAATTTTGATAAACATAAGGGTCAAACAGATGTAGATAATATGCTGCAGCCACAGTTGTAGCCCACCCATTTTATTCCTTCTTTCCTTAAAATCTGCACACTGAGCTAATGTTCTGTAAAGATTAGTCAGATTATAACACTGTCCCCACTTCTCTCTACCCTACTGAAGCTAGGTCCTTTGCCAGCCTGCAGGGAGAGCAGAATCTGGCCCTGAATATTTAACCTATTAGACTAAAGCTTCAGTATTTTCATTAAGCTTGTGGGAAGGATGCTATGACCTGATTTAGATCTCAATTACAAAGCACCAGTTCTAGAACAAGCCCATTGTGGCTGAATTTGTGTGTGATCTTGTGTGTTTTGATGGATGAATCATCTGTCTCAGGTGTAGTTGACATGCAGGAGAGGAGGGGTGTAGCTGTTCTCAATAGCTGTTGTGTATTTCATGTTGCTCTGACCATTACAAGGAAGGAACTTGGTAAGCACAAGTGAGAAGGATGGAGAAGCTGAGCCAGCCCTTGTAGAAATCAGCTGTAGGTGCTCAAAATCAAGACCAATGTGGTTTGCCTCTTTTCAGGGGACTTTCAGGGTGCAAGTATTTCAAAGCACTTCATGGGCTACCAGGTAAAGGTGAATTCTTAAGCTTGCACAGAGCTATTACTGGTCTCTCGTCACCCAGCTCAGTTAAATGGAGCATAAGTGAGCTGGGAAAGAATTCTGAATGTGATTTTTGAAAGATCTTTTTTGTGATAAGTGGTGTACCAAATTCTTACAATATTCACCTGTCTAACTGCTTCCTGCTATACAGATACTGTTAAGGAACAACGTTTAATGGGTGCTTATGAGAGAGAACATGGGAGATGTCCTCTTGAGGAATGTAGTTGCCCAGTCAGCATTTTATCTGGGGTCCTGAGGAAGATATCCTGAGTACTTCAGTAATGTCTGTGGATTCTTATGGCTGTAAGTAGGTAGGACCTTGGTTTTGAACCTTCTTGGGAAGAGACTGCATTCAGCATAGTCCTCATCAGCAGTGTTGAGACCCAGGCTGTAGTATTATATTGGAGGGAAGAATGTTGCTTCTTCATTGCTTCCCATTGCACCTTGTAGTCAGCAGTTGAGTCCTTGCCCTGATTTCACCCTTCTTCCCTGTGAGATAGGATGGGATTGTGACACGGGCCGGCTCAGATGAAGTGCAAGAAAAGGTCACTTGGCTATAGTTACAGCACATGGAGTAATTGGATAGCATTTAGCTTGTGCTTGCAATGGCTAGACTGTAAGACGTGATTCCTTTACTGTCTTCCTCGCCTGCTGGGTGGGGAGTGTTCTGTGTGCATTTTGCTTGCAACTCAAGAGCCTGTGTGATGAGCCTGATCAGCATCTTGCTTCCTGAAGAAGAGCAATACCATATAAATACAGTAACAGTGCTGAAATAAAGCAACAGGACACTATGTTTCTTTAGTATTTTCATCTGACTTCAACTTGCAGTTCCAGCCTTCTGGCTGTGAGGCAACACTTCTGTATGAGGAAGAATCTCAAGGAGAAAGCCAGCTTGCTTGCTGCAGCTTGTTTATCCTAGCCTGCACAGTTTTGCTTTGTAAATCAATACTAGTTGACATTAGTGTGGTCACTGTGTTCTGTAAAAACAGTAAAATGCATTTCTGAATCCATGTAGCTACAGCTAGCTTTGTTTAATCCATCTTTAGAGGAAACCTTTAAATATCCTGGCTGCTGACCACATTATGTGGTTTGCCTAAATTCTCCTGCATGACTTCATTTGCTTTGTGTATATCTGGATGGTTTAGTCTGGGAGACTGAATTTGAGAGGTGGGCAGAACACTTCCTAAGGCCTGATTCTCTGGATACATGGTGATGTGTATGTTGTTAAAATCTAATGTGTTTAGAAATGCTTGAAATAAGAGTTCAGGCAGCTTGTTTTGCAAACCAAAGCCCTTGAGTATAGTGCTTGTGCCTGGTAAATGGACTGAGAATTTTTGATTTCTGTGTAGTTTTAAAATTTTAGATGCTCCTTGAGTGCTTTTCTGTAGGTCTGACTCTGCTGCCTGCAACAAGTGAATTATTTATCCCTTGTATACAGGGATTGCTTTAACTGGCAGAGTATAATTTTTTTAATGGACTGATGGCTCAGTATGTAACAGGGTGTAAGACTCTTGCAAGGATTTGTCTTTCTTTTGCTCCATACTGTTCTGAAATTTAGGGCTAATCTACAGCTGAACTAGCACTTAGCCTAATCAAAACAAGAATGGATCACTGCAAAAGTTGCATGTTTGTGTAGTCTTTGAGCAGGGGCATAAAATTATTCACACCTCATGATTAGTTCTGTTTTTCTGACCTGTTGCCATCCCACTGTTGCTGAGTGGCGTGACTTTGTGGGTTTTCCTGTTAATATGTTGGCTCTGCTCTTCTACTTAATGTTAAAATCACTGGTAAACTTGCACCCATGTGTTCTGAGAACCATCTGTTTTGTCAGCTGCTCAAGAGGATGTTTTCTTCATGCACCTTGGTCTAGTTTATATGTTGTCATTGTTTTAGAAGCTTGATTGTGTGTTTTTTTTCTATGCATGAAGTATTTGAAACTGTCCTACTTGAAAACAGCAGGTTACTGCTCTGATTTCAGTGCTTCTAAAACCGGGAGAAAAGAAATATTGACATTCCCCATAATGCTAACTTTCTTTTGCCTGAAATTTTTGAGGAATAATGTCTCTGCAGTCACTGCCGCTTAATGCGGCTATATAGATTTTGTGTGGAAACTTTACTAGGAGGTTTGGTCTCAATTCACTTGGATGCTTTGGAGACTTGTGTGTTTGATATAAAAATAACAAGCAATTTCATTGATACTAGAGCCCCAGAATATTTTAATTAACCACAGCTAGGTAAAATCAATTTTTTCCCCAGGTATATGTTATTTTAGTGATGTAGAAAAATATAGGGAAATGCTCCAAGTTGGATAAATTGACTTTCCCTTTTCTTACCCTCTCCCTCATTTGAAAGTGGAAATGAATATCCTGTATTTAATAATTCTGAGAATAGTACTGTTGGTAAGATGCTATAAACTTGCTTTTGAGAAATCAGATGTGGGCAAACAGTGATACTTACGCTGGAGGAGTTAAATACTGATTTTTAAGACAGCTTGTGTGAGAAGCTTTGCATAGAGAACTTAAAGGCAGGATACCAATGTTAATTTTTCTCTTAAAGAAACTGTTTTTATTGATTGCTTAGCAGAGGTTGTTTCATGTTGGAGTAGCACATGTGGAATCTATCTTTTGTGATGCATGAGTTGGGAGGATAAGGAGGAGAACCTATTGTCCTTAATGTCCTGTATTAAAGGAAAGGTATAGTCTCTAGGGCAATCTCTTCCTGTTTGTTTAACATGTGTTGACTGAAAAATGAAGAAACTGTCTTCACCTTGATGGGAATTCCCTCCTTTAGCTGTTCCTAAAGCACTAACCAAGCTGTGGTCTAGCTGGGAATGGACCCTTGAGAAGCTGGTGTTGATGGAGCTGGAACATGTCCTTGACTGTTTTAGATAATCTCAGAAATAAGGCTGAACTAGATAGTCACACCGAGTGAACAGCTTCTTAATTGTCTATGTTGTTTTTTTTCTTCGGCAGGCATATCTGATGAAGAGATCATCAATGTTACTCTCCCTACTGGTGTGCCGATACTTCTTGAACTTGATGAGAATCTGCACCCTCTGGGCCCTCACCAGTTTCTGGGTGATCAAGAAGCCATCCAAGCTGCCATCAAAAAAGTAGAAGATCAAGGGAAAGTAAAATCTGCTGAGAAGTAAAATCCCACTAACACAGCTGTTTTCAAAGTGTGGTAATAAGTGATGATTTATGTATGACTGCTGGGTTGCACTGTGTGAAAGTCTCAGTTTCTAGCACTAAATTGGAAGGGACAGTTGTTGAGTCTCAGGTTGGTAGATTAACCCTCTGCCTTTCAAAAACTGGAATTTAAATCTCGGTATGAAGCTACGGATACTGGAAAAAGAAATCAAGATATTCAGGTAATGGAAACTTGCAGGGCAGTCTGCCAAGATCTAGGATTGAGGGTGGTCCAGTACAGAAATAAAGGAATGTTGTTGGTGTCTACCAATAATCAGTCCTGATGTGTTAAGTGGAGAAGCTTACTGGACTAAGTCCAGGTTGTTACAGGCACTAAAACTTTCTCACTGATAAAATGCACCAAGTAAGAGCTACCCAGTGTGATTCTTCTGTGCCAATGGCAATGATAATTTGTTGTGGATGGAGTTTCTTTGGTCTTTCAGAACACTTTCAGCTGTACAACTCTTCGCCTTTATTACTTTCAGTCTTCCAAGGCCAGTTCATGGTCCAGGGGAGAATTTTGTAGAGATCTTCAGGCTGTTATAGTTACCATAGTTGTCTTTTGTTACATTATATTCCAGTTTAAGGAATCTAGAAGGAATCCCTTTTCCTCCACCATCTTTGCAAATCCTAGCATGACTGCATTTTGCTGGCTTGCAATAATAGGATTTAACTCAGACTTTAGTCCACAAACCAAGCACGAAGATTTCCTGCTCAATGATTAAATTATCAATTAGCTCTTAGTGAATAACCTGAATAGCTTTGAAACACTTAGGTAACATGTACTAGAGGTTTGATCATCTCTTAATCAAGTTAGAATAGTTCCTGTTTACCTCAGTAAAACTACATATTGGAGAATTCCCCTCTAAGCTTTCCTGAGTTGCAAAGATCTCTTGATAAATGTGTTCCACAGTAATATTACTGTGGCATTCTCTAGAGGGCTGGAATAGATGCATGAGGTATGTAAGATGTCTTACTGGATACAGCTCATTCAGCTGTCATGCTGGTAGGGAAGGATATTCTGCCATGCCTGAAAGAGTCCTCCTATAAAACTCTCTCATAGCTTAATTCCTGCTGAGTGTGGCCTTGCTGTTGTGTTGGGCACTAAATTTGAACAGCTCACACTGTGGCTGGGTATAGTGTAGCATGTATGGCAGTTTGTTTTCTTTACACAAGCATCAGGATAATTCCACTTTTGAAGAGTTGATCAAATCTTAATTGCAATTATGGAACTGTTACTTAAATTTAGATCTGACCCAGTGTCTCAACACCTGAACATCTGGATTCCGACCTCAGTTACCAACATGGGTGGCACTTTGGTATGTACTGTTTGAGCTGAATGTGTGCTTAGCATGGCCCAGCTACAAATCTCAGGAGAAGTCGATGAGAATTCCCTTGGTATAATGATAGTATAAACTTTTAGAATCCTAGAGTAGCTGCTGCTTTGCAGTGAGCAGCTCTGTAGCTCATCTCAGTGTGATAGGATGTTTTTTCCTTTGAGGAGAGCAGTGTGACAGCGTGGTGTGCCTCTGGCAGTCTCCCTGTGACATGGAGGTAGACTTTCCAGGTCTGATGCTGACTTGTGTTAGTGTAGCCCATACTCCATAAAAGACCTTGTGCTAGATGGTATTCTCTTGCATGAATGGTTTTTGGGTTTTTTGTAGCCCTTGCAGTAGGAACAAAGTTACATGTTTCTCTTAAACATAAAGCTGGTAGGTTTCTCCTTGCTTTGTACCATCAAGTACACTTCAGTTGTGTTTTTTCTGAGGCACTATTAGTAGCTTTCCTGCTACTCTATTTGACACTGACATTCCTTTCTGGGTTTTTAGTTTTCTGTGTGTAGAGTAACTCTGAATCTTAGTTGATATTTTTTTAAGTCAGTGTTATGGAGTTAGATTGTTGATCAGCAAATGTTCACCTACCAATGCCCTGAGGAAGGCCACTGGCACTCAGGTGATTAGATTCTTCCCCAAACAATGTGTGAAGTTCAGTATCAAGTAAAAATTACTGTAGACTTACTAATGAGGTAAGCAGAGCCAGCTGTTGTCAGCTGGGAACTGCATGCATCCAGATGTGTGGGCTTACAGGCCTTGGCTAACAGTGTCCTTATCCCTGTGGTATTGTAATGCAGAACCTCCTGAAGAAGTTCTGCATTACAATGCGGAAATGAACCCAGCTGAACTGGGAGATATGCTCTCTCCTTCTCTTTTTAGACAATCCATGATCTCTTCTGGGGATGGAGTGGGGAATGGAAAGGTGGATGAATGAATGTAGAGAGCATTAATATTTCTTCTTGCAACTGAGTGGATGAAGTTGCCTGAAAACAGCCTTTCAAAGTCACGGACAGTAAGAAAAGTAATGTGATGATTTCAAGTGGCACTGTTTCTACAATGCTGCTTGAGATGTGAATAGTGACAGTGTCCTGGGAAATCTGACTTCATTTGGTTCGGTTGTGACTCCAAAGTGATGACAGGATTCTATGTGCACATCTGGCAGCAGTACCACCTTGCAAAAGTATCAAATGGAACTGACTGTGGATTTCATTGTGCTCTTGAAGATTATTTTAACACCTTGCAATGCTTTCTTCTGAATTGCCTTCTAATTAAATTCCTGATTCATAAAATGTGTATATTGAACAGAAACTTCCATCAGTGGTGGCATAAGGAAGCCTGATCTTCAGACATAGCTGCATTAGAGTGAGAAATAAGAATCTTGCTGGTGGCTTTAGAAATCAGTGGTTGGAAAACATTTTTCCTATGTTTGAATATGCCTCAAAGTCCTCCTATAAGGTAACCGGTATTTCTACAGTTGACATTATGGATGTGGTTCGTTTGGTTTATTTATGCATTTTTAATTTGTGGATCAGTAACAGTAATAGCTCTAGAATCCTCTTGGAAACCTTTGTAAATATGGTGGAGCTGGCAGGTTCTTTGTAACTCAATAAATTAACCTCAAATAGAATTGAACTTGGCTTCAGTCTTTCTTCCTTCTACTCCCTTCCCCTTTGTCTCCTTTCCAGGGCTGATAGGTAAATAAAACTGTGACCTTCAGGGTCCCAGAACTCATCAAGCAGTCGTTGATCACATATCATGCAGTCAGTTGGGTAAAAATAGTGTTAGAGCAAATGCTGCTCCATGTTTACATGTAAAGAAATTATGTTGGAGGGGAGTATGTACCTGTTTAAAACTATGGGGACACTTGCATAGGAACAACAAATTAGACAATTTCAGAACAATGGGGCTAAACAAGTGTTCACTGTTTCCCATGCTTGCTGTTCTTTTTAATAAGAAGCATTACTCTTTGTTTAAAATTGTAGCTTCTGGAGAAGCCAACCCCTTCACTCTCCAAAGTGCTCCAGTGTCAAGCAGAGTTGTGACTTGAATGACAGCTGCAAGCCTGCTGAGAACTGTTTCTTGTTATTGACCCTCACACAGGTGGCCTTGGCTGCTGGGATAATGGGAGGCAGCATAAAGGTCCTAATGTTGAACATTCAGGTAGAAATAGGGAATACACAACTGTATGGCTTAAAACAAAAGTGCACTGAAGAAATTGACTTTAAAAAATTGGTCTTATGATCATGTTGAGTGGGGAATGGAACACATGTGAGCCATTTATGTACTGATATTTAACACTTTGCAGTTAATATGGGAGTGCTGCCAGCCGATTCAAAGTCGTACTGGTGTTTTAAGCTGTGTTCCCCTTGCCTTCCCCCAGTCACCTTTTGTACTCTGCCTTGGCTAAATTCTGCCTTAGTTACACCTCAGATTCTTCCTGAGTCATGTCTACTGTTGGGAAAAGATCATCTAAAGACTGGCTTGCTTGAATCCTTCATACCTTTTTGTTTAGAAAAGGTTAGAGTACAAGGGAGTTTGCTACAGTCAACTTGGTCTGCACAGCCTGAGGAGAGACTGACTGTCTCTACCTACTCACATTTTCAAAATTTATACTTTTCTTGTTTTTTTTAGGAAACTTCTTAGTCTATGCTATTGATGCAAAGTGTCTTAAGTACCAAACTAGTCCAGCTCTGTGTCCACAAGTTTGCAATCACTCTGTTTTAGAGCTACTAGTTCTCAAAGTTCATAATAAATGGCAGTTGGCGATTGCCTTGTCTGCCTTCTGTGCTGGCCACAACCTTTCCTCTGTTAAATTCCCGTGGGCAGGAAAGAAAGGAGATATAATGACAACTGCTGCTCAAGAAAGCTCAGAGCTATGGTAAGAACAGGCTCTAGCGATTAAAATCAAGACTGCAGAAGGGTTTGGAGAGAAGGAACCCCTCTGAGAGCTGTGCCAAACAGCTGCTGTTGCTGCCTCTTCCTTGTGTTATGGTGGTCAAAGGTTCTGGGGGTGGGTGAATACAAAAGGGAACTTTAGCATCATGCAGAGGGCGGGGTGGCCATGACAGTGCTCTTCCCTCCAGCTGCCTTATTAGCTTGTTAGTCAGCTCCCAGAACTTCTTGGGACTATTCCAGCAGAATTTAGCAGCCATCTTGTGTCCCCACTCTGCAGAAGGAAGGTGGAGAGGGGGAAGAGGCTCCCTGTTCCTGTTCTTCATGTTATGCTGACAGAGCAGGGGAGGGCAGCAGATAGCAGACTATGGATGTTGCTGTGCTGAGAATTCAGGCTCAGGGCAATAAAGGGGCCTGAAGATAACTTTGGATTGCTGTTTTTGAGAGGAGGGGGCATTGACTCATGGCTCAGAGATGACAACACAGATGCTGCAATTACTCTATGAGGCTCCAGAAAGCAGTTGTGGCCCTAATGGGATCCCTGGCATTATTAGTAGTGCTATGCCTGCAAGCATGTGCTTCATTAATATAGTTGTGTTTTTCCTCAGGTCTTTTCCAGCTCCCTGTCAGTACAGCTTGTGAGCTTGAGCCATTTCCCCACCTTTTGCCTGGCACTTCCATGAAAGAAAAGTGCTAGTACATATTAACTATGTAAAAGAAATCTTTTCTTCTAGAAAAGCAGTGTGAGCCCAGTGACAGCAAATACTTAAGTTTTGGTTGCTGATGCTCTCGGAAGTCAGGCAGAACTTTGCCATCTTCCAGGTTGGTCATTTCTAGCCATTAGGAACAAGCAGCATGACTGAGTATTGCGGAGGACCGTGATGCTGCTGCAGCTGTTTAGTGGAAGTGTCTGTCTCTTTGAACTAAAGATGTTTTTCTTCTTTGTTCCTGGTGCTAACCTAACAGAAGTGCTGGGAAGAAGGAATGTGCATTTGCTGTTAATCCTGTAATCTAAATTGGGGATGTTTTGCTGAGGAGTTAACTACCTACTGAATCGTGCTTTCCTGACAGGTGCTTGTCAGGCTCTCAGTAACTCTGGTGTACTATGATTAAAGCAGAGCTAATTATCTAGTTCTGATCTGTGGCTCTCCAGCTGTTCCTGAGCTCTGCTGATGGTGCTTTCCAGGATCTGTACAGAAGTGGTACTGGGTATGCTAGGGGTGAGCAAGCAGGCATAAAGATCCATAACTATCCCTAAAGCCAAAGCAATTGCTTTTAAACAAATTGCCACTGCAGATGGACTTGCAGAAATGCAAGTGGACAACAGGTGGAGCAAGTGCATTGTGGTAAGTATGTGCGGGGAAAACGGGAACAATTTTACTTTCCTGTGTGTGTCTATAGGGATAGAGAGGTGTAATCAACCTCTCTGGCAAGCCAGCATGTTTTATCTCTGCCAGTGCTGCCCTATAGTTTAACAAGTGGTGTGAAGGTGATTTAGTTCTGGTGTGGAATAAATTGCAGTTGTCATCTAGGTCACTTATACAGACTGGTGATTGGTCCTATTTTTGTCTTGCATCAGCAGTTTCACTAGACTAGATAAATTCAATAGGAGCAAGATTGGCTATTTGCAGATAGATATTTAGTCTGCAAAAAAACCCCCAAAAGCCCACAGACCCGGTCAGTGATAGCGCATTAATAACTCTGTGTGTCAGGAAAGGTCAGGGGGAAGTCAGTGTTGCATCAGAAAGCTCAGCAATGAACAGATGCCAAATAAATGGAAAAAAAAAAAAAAAAGAGGGTGCTTTGGGTTTCAGGAATCTGATTTCAGATACTCTTGTACTAATTTTTCCAAAGTGTAGCAAAAAAGATAGGCCTGTAACGAAGGCCTACTTATATGTTTTAAGAAACTATTCATTATTACTTTACGTAGGAGGCTAATGATTCTTAGAATGAGCACCTGCTACACATCATGATAAAAAGGAGGAGCTACAAGACACTTCAAGGTCCTTATGTACTTTTCAGAAAGGGAGGACACTAATTGCCTCCAAGAGCATCCTTATCTTCCTAAGGCATATAGCAAACAATTACCAGCACTGAAGTATTGAGAAACTAGGGGAACGGTAATTTGGGCCAGGGTCCCCATGACCACTGACCCATAAGCCCCCTACCCAAATTATACCACCTACTCAAAAGACAGAGGTGGAGAAAGGAACTGAGCATGCGTTCTAGTTTGCATGCTAGGCAAAGAAATACGAACCAATTATTGTAACGGGGAGTGTACCACTTTGTAATCTTTAACATTTGTGTATAAATATGATGAGAACCAGTGTTAGGTGTGCCTCATTTGAGCAACTATCCTTCTGACACCCAGTGCTGCAATAAAGGAAATGCCTGCTTCTTAATGCTAAATTGGTGTTAAGGAGTTTTCTTTTATTCCTGAATTTTGGTGACAAAAGGACTGTGTATTCTTCTCCCTCTCCTGTCAGACGTTGTGGAAATTTATAAGTATTTTACTTGCTTTCAAATCAAGCTTGAGGTAGGCAGTCTAGATCCCCCTTACATGTTGCTTGAAAAATGTTGACTGCTGTGACTTACCCAAGTAGAGTGAGTCTGTAGTGTAGCTGATAGAAAAAGACCTCAGCAAAGTAAATTCTCAGTCTTGTACTGCAAGCCCCAATATTGCTGCCTTCCCTAACACATTAATGTGAAAAATGCTTGGTAGTGATACAAAACTCATGAGTTTTGTTTTTGCACTTGCTGAATTCTTCAACCCATGCCTATAAAGGAATATTTTTTTAAGTACATGTGCACACACAAATTTCAATTTTATGGAATACTGCGGGAACTGATACTCAATTTTTGTCAGGCAATAACAAAGAGTAAACTTTCACAGGTCTCATTTTCCTAGATTAAAGCCTTAGGAGACCTACTGAAAAGAACTCTCTTTCAATCCTGGAAATCCTGTGTTCTGTGCTTTCTCTTCCATGTGGTTGGCTCAATCGATTTCTGCAGCCAGCAGCTAGGAATACCTTCTGTGAAGCCGTAAATCCTTCACACAGGTTGCTGATAAGAGATTTCTGAGAAGATCTGAGAACTACTGTTTCATCACCCCATCTCAGTATTGGGAATAACTGAGGTACCTATACAGTGATTATTAATAATATTAGGTCAAATGTTCCCCTTCATTTTAAAACTGCATGCCTTCTCTTATTTATAGGTAAACTTTATTTGTTTCTGAGAGTCCTTGCTACATTTCATAATTTATTTCTCCCTGATGCCAGACTGGGCTTGATCTGATCCCTATCATGTTCTGGTTTATATAGTAAGTGAACTACACTTTGATGTTAAGTAACATACATTGGTAATATCAGATGCAGAGGCGTATGCAAATAATGATTACAAATATGGATGGTTATTTTATGCATATATAAATGGATAAATGGGTTTTTATTTTTATTTTCTAAAAAAAATTGTAACTTTTCTATCACCAGTTCTATGCTCTGAATGTCCTTGTTATGTTGCAGTGTTAAGTAGGTTTCATGTTAGAATAGGGAATTAAGACTTATATACTAAAGTGCAGTACATAAAATAGAAAGTCAGATCAGCGCTTCTGATCTATAAGCTTGGTTTATTTTGCTCATTTGGAATTTGCCTACAAAATGCTAACATGTTTTGGTGGTGAAGCTTGTACTTTTAGCTGAAGTACATTTTTTGCATTTGAAGTTGGGCGGAGTTTCTATTTAATAGATCTTAAAACTGAAATTTTAGGTACATCAAATATCCTTTTTACCTTCTCAAAAGTATCAGAATATATGATTGTGAGGGTTTGATTTGTTAAGGTGATTTAAAAATAATTTTGAGGCTTCCCTCAGGGAATTAACTAGAATGTGATTTATCAATGTGATTTTTCTGCAGCACAGGAATTTTGCCTTTTTTTTCTTAAATTAGGGACTGAGTAACCTTTGGCTCTAAGTGTAACAAGTTAATTAAATTCTGTAAGCAAATTAGTATTCTTTAGGAGGATAGGCTAGAGGTTTTGGTACTTTGTTCAAAGTTAGGAGTTATGGATTCAGTTTTGCCATAGGCACCTCATACAGGCAGGTCACTTATTTTTCTCATTGGTGAAATGTGGACCACAGAACTTTGTGGTCTCCTATGGCTGTGCCGCTTTCACTAGGAGCTGAGATGCTCCAATATATGGTAAGGGGACTTGTTCAATAGGATGTGGAAGTTCAAGAACAGGGTTTGCTTCAATAGTGTGGCTCTTCAGTACCTAAATGTGAGCGAAGCTCCTTTTGAAAATCTTTGTGCACTCACCTACAAGTGCTTAGTAATGTCACTGTTAAGATTAAAAAAAAAAATCAAACCAACAAAAAAACCCCAAAAAACCTGAGAACCTAACAGTTTGGGGCAGAAGTCTCCTGTCACTTCCATAACTGAATAGATGGGCCTGCCAGCATCTCTCTTCTTTACAACAGTTCACAAAGGTGTTGGTAAAATCAACATTTAGTATGATACAGAGGGCTTTGGCAGTTCAAGCATATGCCTAATATGAACAGGGTTCTCCCCAATGGGAGGAGTATTGTTGCTGCCCTTTTGGCTTTCAGCTCTCCTGGCAACGCTCTTGCAGTGGTTATTGTTGATGTGGAAGAAATCTCAGCGATTCCTTCCCACTTCTGCAAACTGCTTTGTAGTTGTGCTGAGTCAGCAGTCTTACTTGAGCAGACAGTGTACTAAGCAGTGGTGGTTGTATTGCAAATACATACTAGGGCTGATTCCCCTAGCTGTGTACCATCTTTGTACTGTCTTCATGCCTCAGGCTGGGCTATTGCTAAAGATGGTCATGAAAAAATAAGTATTGGTGGTATATAAAGAAAACAATTAGCTCCATATCACTCTGGGGAAAATGTAAATACAGTTCTTTCTGAAAATGAAGCGTATGACCTTCAATATCAATGTTTTAATAAAATTATTAACAAATATAACTATAACAATGTTTAAGACTTTTCTGTGTGTCAAAGTTTTTAATTTAGTGCCACTTGAACTTGCATGGACATGACTTTCATTTCTCGTACACAGGACAGTAAGAAACGCAGTTATTCTTTTCTCTCTTCCCAATTCCAATTTAACAGAAAAATAAAATGTGTTCAGCTAAGCTTAATACTTAATTGTCTTCAGAAATACAGATCATTCAATTTGATTTCAAGAGCCATAATATAAAATTGTAGAACAGCCCAGGTTGGAAGGAACCTCAAAAGATCATCTGGTCCAACCTTTTGTGGAGAGAAGACCCACCTCCTTCAGCCTTTCCTCATAGGGCAGGTTTCCCAGCCCTTTGATCAACTTCGTGGCCTCCCTTTGTGGACAGACTGGAGAGGGCCCATCTTGAATTGTGAGGACCAGATGGACACAGCATTCCAGATGAGGCCTGACAAGTGCTGAGTAGTGTGGTGATCACAGCTCTATCTGCTAGAAGTGCCCCTGTGGATGCAGCCCAGGATCCAATTTGTCATTGTTGCTGCAGCAGCGCACTACTAACTCATGTTCAGCTTGTCCACCAGGATGTCCAGGTCCATTTTGACAAGGCTGTTCCCCAGCCACACAGATCCTAGCTTGTACTGGGTTCTTTGGTTATGTTGTCCCAGGTGCAGGACTTTGCACTTGTCTTTGTTAAACTTCATATAGTTCTTGCTAGCCCACTCTTACAGCCTGTCCAGGTCTCTCTGTAAGATGACTCTCCCTTCTGATGTGTCCACCTCACCACCCTGTTTGGTGGCATCAGCAAACTTGGTGAGGGTGCTTTCAGTTGCATCATCCAGATCATTTATGAAGATAGCGAACAGTGTGGGGCCCAGTATTGATCCCTGGGGGACCCTACTTGTGACAGGCTGCCAGTCTGAGTAAAAACCATTGACCCTCTGATTTTGGCCTGTGAGCCAATGTCCTACCCATCTTGCAGACCACCTATTTAATCTGTATCTTGCCAGGTTGCCCAAGAGAAGGCTGTGGAAAGTGTTGAGTGCTTTGCTGAAGCCCAGGTAAACAATGTCCACTGCTCAAGATCCAAGTCCAGATTCCAACTGGACAAATATTCCAGAAGGTGCCACTGATTCTTTTAATAGATATATCAAGCTGCTTTCAAATGATAATGTCTTATGTCTCAGACTAAAAACAAAAAAAAACCCCAACAAATTATACTGTAGGTTCATTTTATGTGTATACTCAGTGCCTCCTGTTATGGCTAATCTGCTATTGACTAATTCTAATCTGAAATTGTATGTGCTGGGATTAGGCCTACAACATGCAAGTTCTCCCTGTGGTGCAAATCTGCAGGAGGGCAAACTGGGTAGCAGTGGAAATTACTATGTAAGCTTCATCCCAAGTTTAAGTGGACCATTTTGCTTGTTAGAATAGTAGCAAAAGGTAGTTATCACCACTTTGTGCTTGATAATGTGTGTCATTTGCCATATTCAATAAATCGGCAGTAGAGTGAGGTTGTTGGGGTTTTCTAGATGAGGATATACCCTCAAAGTACTTTATCTCCTATCTTCCTGTAGTTCCTTATTTAGCTTTGCCACCCTTCACTTCTGCCACCTTAGAACTCAGACTCCAAAGGAACTTGGATTTTGGTGCTGATGTCTCAGCTTGGAAAGCATTAATCCGATTTGGTCAGAATCCACCTGAAATACTGACATCTTTGTTCAGAACAGGACATAAATGAAAAAAACCAAACACCAGCAAGTGCCTAAACTGTTTCCATAAAAAGCTGCTGTCTTATGCAATGAAGAAAGGAATGCCAGTTGGCTGAACACTCATGTCGTCCTTCATGTTTGAGAAGAGTTGCCACTTGGCTCTTGGTGATCCCTTCGGCTACTGTGTTTCTCACACCTTGGCAGACTTGTGGTTCTGCCTGATCCCCTGATGCAGCATATCCCATGCAGCATACCCTCCATGACAGCTTCCTCAATGGTGTGTCCCACTAGTTTCAGAGCTGCTTATAAGAGATGCTTAGATGGGAGGAGACAAGGTGGAGTGTAGAATAGGTCAGAGAGGGAGATGTATCAAAAAAAAAAAGCCTGAAAAATGCTGTGCTGAGGTATGGATTTCCAGCTGGATCACATTTTATATTTTACAGTCCTGTCTGCATTCCTGTGATGCACAGGGGAAAATGAGGATTTTTATATTTTAACTGGAAAAAGCCACCCACATGAGAAACATTGTGACCCATTTTCCTCTTAATTTTTCTCTGCTTGTTTTGTTTTTTCTGTTACTCCAGTGAAACACTCTCTCCCACAAGCAGCTGCTCATGCCCAGCAGTTTTTCACAGCTGACAGTGGAACTACTTGCATGGTGGGACCAATTGGATGTGGTAGGAAGGTGCTATGACCTGATGGGCTGTTGCCGTGCGTTTCTGTTGTGCGTGGGCTCAGCAGTGCTATGTGACAAATGATTTTTTTACTGCTATGGCTTGCCAAAGGCTTTCGTTTGTGCCTCCACCACCATTGGTGAGATTTGTGGTTGTTCATCACCTCATGGATCATTTGTTAATGATGTCCCTAAAAAAGTGTCATGCTTACTTACAGACACCACTTGATGTTAATTCCTTCAGGGTCCAAGGCTAGTGTGCCAGGAATGAAGAAGAATTGGTTGAGTTAACAAAGGGAAAAATCGATCACAGAAATATTAGTGGTGCTATATTAGATATGCCTGTACTCCCAAAAGGATAAGCTAAGGGCTGTCAAAACACTGCAATCTATTTTCCAGTTTTATGTAGCTTTGCATTTGGTCCTGGTTGGTTGGTCTTAGTTCAAAAGGCGCTTACAGGTTTGCCTCCAATGTCCCTATTTTTAAGCATTACACACAATGCTTTCCACTGAACTCAGCATTTCTGAAAAAAACAGGTCACTTGAAGAGTTGTTTAACTGGATGCAGGGAGTGTGAATACGTGATCTCGTGCAGTTCTTTGAGACAGCGCAGGGGGGAAGGATGAGGTGAGGAAGTGCCTCTGTCATGCAGGTCTAGTTGCTAGACAAGTGCTTAGCCCTCATGTGTTTGTGTTCACTGATGACAGCAGAACTCCTGACTGAAAACGCAATAGTGGATCTAGCTCTCTGCATTCACGTTTTGCTGTGTTCACCTTGGTGTTATAACCTGGGATCCTGATCCATGTTTTGCTTGCAGTAAATGGTGGAAGTCCCTCTAACTGCAGAGAGGGAGGGAGGATGAGGCTCTCCACAGATTCTTTTTCCCCTGGGTGTAGAAATAAAGCAGCAGACTTTGAAACGCAACCTTCGTGTCTTGTCAGCATGTTTCTTTCTAGATTCCTGGGAGGGTCCTTAAAGACAATAGCCCTGATGGACAGACAGGAAGAGGGCTAGACGTTGCAAAGCATGAATAATCCTAAATTCTAGCCTGGTCGTTCACCTAATGGAGTTTGAGTAATAAAATGAGGTTTCTGAGAAAGCTTGAGATTTCTACTCCACCTTCTCTTTACAACAGTTTTGTGCATTTTGGTTTTGTGTGTGCTTAAAAGATTCATTTGTTTTTAAAATGGAGTTCCCTGTCCCTTCACCCACGTGCATGTGGCCCCGGCACCCCAGTTGCCACCATAGCCTTTGCTTGCTCTGTGAGAGCATGTACCACCCCGTGATGATGTCAACAGCTGCCCAGTCTGCAGACACACTGCTACTCAGAGTGAGCAAAAAAGGGTTTTGTATGGCCCCCTGTAAATGACCGGATAGCGCAAGAAACAGCTTTGTGGTGTACTGAGCAGGACAGGAGAGTGGAGAGCGCCCACGGCCGCATTTCCTACCTCTGCTGCCAAAATCACAGTCTCCCTGTTGCAGTAGCATGGGCCCCAGTTCTGGTAGCAGAGGTCCCTGTGGACAGACCCCTCCTGTTGCTTGCAGCACCCTGGCATGGAGCACTGTTTGTCTGTTTGTGTAGTTATAATCTGTGGGCAGTGATCCTTTCCAAGAGAACTACTTCTGAGGCAGGATTTGCAGGGGGCAACACAAACTGGCCCTAGGAGTCAGAGAAACCAGGAGCCACAATGAAGAAATCCATGTATATTTACTGTATTTGTGCCCCCTCTTGTTCTTACTACAAGAACTGTTATAAGCATTTATGTAAAAATACAATGTAAAAATTGTAGAGAGAATAAAGCTCAGAAGTCTTTGGTGGCAATTTACGTTGCATTGGTAGAATCATGCTGTAGGTGCCGGCCAGTATCTCTTCAAGAGTTCATTCCTACAAGTAAACGAATGTCCAAAACCAGCCTGCAATAGGCCAGTCTGACCACTTCCAGCTCTGCACAGGCCCAAAGATCATTCTCACAAGTCTGTAATGCTGTTGCAAATGGCCAGGGACTTTTTCAAGTTAGATTTAAACAACCATGATACGAAGATAGATCTGGAGGAAGAGTTCCTGCCTGTTGTGAAGCAGCACTTCAGGGCATGTTCCTGATGACGCTCTTTTCTTTACCAAGGGGGACTGATGGGACAGGCTTTACCTCACCTCCTTGCACATGTCTACAGTATAAATATCCCCACTTGAGCAAGGCTCTCCCTTGGCTCCTTTTATTGACAAGAGAGTAACAGGCCTTTTTAGGATGTGAGTCAGCAGACATTTTAGACGTTTCAATTACGCGAGATTAACGGTGGCTTCCCACTATTTGCTTCTCTCCTGTGACTCAGGGAGCTCTGCTGTGTATGTGTTTTACAGGAGCCTGTATCTGCACAGAGGCATCACTCTGCCTGAGTAGACCTGTTTTCTTAGTTGCAAAGTTAATTTTGATAGGTGATACACATAACATGACCAATACCCACGCAAACACAACCGTGAATGGGTATGCTTATGTTCTATTTTGTCATCTGCCCCAAAGCTGGATTCTGCTGTCCATAAAGATGATGACCCAGCAAATTTGGTCTCATGTGCAACTACAGCTTCTCTTCCACCCCATCCCGGGCCATGAGGCTGACTTCCAGCACACCTCACAGGTTCATATGGTGCCCAAAAACACCCTGAGGGGATGTCTGCCATCTGCCATTCTGTGCTGGCTCCTCAGCTGCAGCACAGGCAAACCTACAGTGTCAAAAGACATCTTGGGGACATGATGATACTCTTGGTTTTGGGCTGTGATTGCACAAGTCAGAAGAATTGCATTAGAGTAAATACAGTGTGACTCAGGAGAGAAACAGATCCACATTCTTTCTAAGAAAGTCAAATGCTTTACAGGAGTCTCCAGCAGGTCCTGCTGGGGAGATGGGTCAAGGCGGAGGGACCTGGGCTCTTTTCTGTCATTATTGGAGTGTTAAGTATTTTACAGAATTCTGGTGTTGAAAGCTGCAATCTGAACGCTTGAGAAAAAGTTCAGACCTGCATACTTAGCTTCCAGAAAATGCCCACATGAATTTCTCCGATTAAAGTGGAGCAACCACAAGGGAAATTCTCAGGACAGACAATTTCAAATTCTAAATAGAAATGTAACAGGAAATTAAAATAAAAAGGAAAGACCTTTGACCAAGACCCATAAAGAATCATTTGACCAGTGTCTAGATTTCAGCTGCATAACAAATCTAGGCAAACCACCAAGAAATATGTGCTTGTTATGCTTTTTCAGTTATGTTTCTCAAGTCCAAACCACTTGAAGTAAATAAAACTGTCTCAGGAAATTAGTGTTTTCAGGTTTTCATTGATGTAATTGTAACTGTAAAACATCTTTTACAGTATTAACGTCAGCATCCAGTCATTACTTTGCAGTCAGTATAATTGGATGCACCTGATAATTAAAGGCTTAATCCTGATCCCATCGATCCTTTTAGAACAGCTTCCTTTAGGCTGCTGAGCCCGTCAGCAGCTGTTTGTATTTGGTGTGTATGTACAGATAAGAGAGATTTCAAGTGATGAAAGCTCCAGTCTTCCTGACAGCAATGTCTCAACCATCTCTTCAGTGATTTTGGTTTTGGGAGCTGGTGGTTACCTACCTGACATTAATGAACAAGCATTCACAAACTGCCCTGTGTCAATCCGTGACATGACTTTACGAGTAACTACTTACAAGTTGGAGGTGAGTCTACAGCATTGGGTCACTAATACTCTGGATCTTTTGAGTTCACAAAACCTGTATGGCAATGCTGCCACATGCACAGCACCACTAAATGCGACATCCAGTGACCTAAGAATACGATGGAAAGAGAATGGTATTTATTCTTAACTCTATTTGTAAGCCCATGAGAACAAATGATACAATTGCAAGCTTGCAGTCTATTAGGCTTTCTTCTCAGATTAATATTTCCAGACATTCACTGCTAGAAATTTTTTGAAATGAAAATTCTAGTCTATAGTATGTGAGTGCACACATATATATAAATATACACTGTCTTATATATGACAGTATAACAGTAATCGTAATGGAAAAATGATACATCCTGAATACACTATTGTTTCTCCATTAAAATTATCTGTTTTGATGTGTTTCACATTGAGGCTTGATGTTCTTTTAAGTGAAAAAGACTTAACTCTTTTTAAAAAATAACAGAAAGCTTTTTTATACTTTCTGTCTCCCTACCCCAACAACCAGAGATGAATTTGATTTCTTAAAACTCAAAGGATTTTTTTTTTCCCCCTCTAGGCTAAGAACAAGCATGAAAAATGTAAAAAGAGGTAACAGATAATTATCTATATATATATGCATATATGTAACAGCATACATATTTTTGCATTTTATATGTAAGAAACTTCCAGTTTGGCAATGCAGGGTTTCCAAGGGGCTGTACCATGCCAGGCGTAGCAGTAATACCAGTTGCTTCCCCTCTGTGAGCATTATCCCATCACTTTTGGGGCGGAGAAGCAGGGAGCAGAGCTGGAGCTCTGCTGTTCTGAGAAACAGAAGCCCCCTGAGTATTAGCACTTGCTTGCTTTGCCCTTGAGCTCAAACAACTGTTTTATTGGTCTTCCAAGCAAGCTGTGAGTCCCATTTGTTTCTCCAACACAGAGGGAATGAGAAGACCCTTACAAAGTCTTGCACTCATTTTTTGCCGCTGCTGATTACGAAGCTGTTGCTGTGCGCTCAAAGGGGCTGGGATGTTCCAGGAGTGGTGGGTTCACGCATGTACATGGGAACAAGCTGAAGAGCGCCTGCAGCAAGGTGGGAGGATTTATTTCTTGTAGTTTTAATAGCCAGATAAATACAAATAAAAAGCAACCGAGCAAGTTATTCTGTAAGTACCTCCTGGCTAGGAGGAGTGAGCTAAATAACACAAACACTTCTTTGAGCAGCAGAACCGAAGACAGACGGTTCTATAGGGAGTCAATCAAATCTTGCTTGCTTGACATCTTTTGCTAAGATTTGCTAAGATTTTCTCTGCTTTCTAAATATGTTGTAAGAATTTCTCTCCTGAGTTGGTCTCTTTTCGGTTCTCCTCCCATGGAGTATTTATGCGGGGCTTGGGGGCTGCTTCATTCAAAGTTAGAGATTAAGATCACAGGTAATTAGGCCTAACTTGTGAATCCTCCACCCTTGCAGGAACTTAAGGGGGCTCAAAATGTATCAGAGACACAGGCATGGTGCATGACTGACACTCCTGTTTTCCACATAAAACAAAGCAAAACATTAGTAGATGGAGATAAAAAGCCTTTCCTCAAAGATCGTAAGATACAGAATACATATACCTCTTCCCCATGTATGACCCTAAAGGCAGTATAAAGTTTGCCAGTGAGAATCCAAGCAAACATGAGTTGCAAACCTCATCTCATTATGTGTACAGATACTTACTGCGATAAAAGAAATCATAAAGCGGTTTGAGGTCTGCAAGCTGCCTGCTGCTGCAAAAAGAGCAATCCTCCTGCCATCTCCTGTGTGACTTGGAAGTCTCCCATCTAACCCTGCAACAAGGCTAGCCCTGCTGAGCTCTATAAAAAGCAGGCAGGAGCAAGCGTCTTTCAAAAAACCCAGCATGTGCTACTATTGTGAAGAGTTGGTTAAGTTTTTTTCCCCTTAAGAGCAGTTCAGAAGGCAGAAGTGTTTTTTCATGGATAAAAACAAAAAAAAGAGGAAAGGAGAAACCACAACTTTGGGGTACAAATATTTTGTTTATAGAAACTGGAAATTATTTTGGGAAGTGGGCTTAAAGATTCTTTTTTAATAGAAAATGGTTTTAAGAAAACAGGAGAAAACTCAGTTTTAAGTCCAGGCTTCTTTGTCCAAAAGGAAAACATTTTCTGAGGGGAAAAGAAGTGGAGAAAAAAAGCTTTTGTAATCTCCTCCAAAAATACTCAGAATTTTTTGAACATTTCTACATCTTTGTTTGCATCTCACTCTGCCTCTTAATTGTCATAATTTAGCCTTCCCAAGACACAATATTATTTGTCAAGGAATTTTGTTAAATACGTCATACTCTCAAAGGAAGGTGGCAAAGAGGAAGGTTCCTTTTGCAAGACAGCATTCCTGGGGGAAAGTCACTCTGCTAAAGCTCTCTGCAAGGCAGATAAATGTGTTATAGGAAGAGTTTAATCCCACAAAGAATGTTTGCAGTGAGTGGTCTTTTCCTTTCTCAAAAGTACAGCGTATACGTCATCTTGCCACATCATTGTTCTCATGTCAACCACTTTCCATGTTGAGAAACTGCGCGTCTCGGCATAAAATTGCAAGCTCCCAAAAGACAGCTGAAAGTTCAGGATGGCACTGGGTTACGGGGTGGAATATGTCGCTGCTTCTACGCATGGGTATGGTTGGGAAGGAAAGTGACGACTTCTCCTTTCACCAAAGACTCACTCTAATTCTGGGCTGTCAAATACTGGGGAGAAATGATCCTCAGTGCATGATTTATTTTTAAGATGAGACAATCTCTGTAGGCATTTATAGCTTTCTGTGCTAGTAGATTTGATTACTATTTGTCCTCACCTTTTTTTTTTTTTTGGTGGCAGACACAGGCAGCAGTTGACAACAGGGCCAATAATTAAAGTTGCCCAACATTTAAAAAAAATCATTAGACTTTTCTAGATCCTATTTTCACTTGTTAATATTTTTGTTAAACTTCAGCCCTGCAGAATGATATTTTCCTCACCAGAAGTTTTCCTCGAAATGGAGTGTCAAAAGGCAAATCACAAAGGGCTTGCTGAATCTCCAGTTTGGAATAAACTATTTTTGCCACTGTGAAGTCTCAGGAAGAAGGAGGAGAGGATGCAGTTTGCCCTAAAGTGGAGGGGCTGGGAGCATTGTGATGCAGAAGGATGGGGAAGTCCAATGTATGCCTCAAAGTGATTTAATCTTGAGTGAAAATAATCCATGATTTGAGTTGTATGATGGCAGTATTACATTGTGCTGTATGTCACCACTGCTGTGACTGCCATATATAATATACGTATAGCAGGAACCTCTCACTGCTAGCCAAGCTAGAGGCAAGAGCAGGAATTTGTTGCCATGTTAAAACTTAAGACCGAGTCCAAAGGGACCAGAGGGGGGGAATGTAATGGATATGCCTTTAAATTGTAGTAACCCGTGATTGGAGTTGCATGTTATCAGAATTACTGTAGCAGGAACCACCTGAACCAATGGAGGACAAACCTTACAAGAAGCAGGGCAAGTGCAGCAGTGATCCGACCTGAGCTGGTTTTGGTGCCCAGTAACTCCACCCAACACGCCACCTCTCCTGTCCTGAGTGACCACCATAACAGATGGAGCCCAAAGTCATGGGCTAAATGAACTCAATGGACCTTTTGTGGACATTTTATGGACATCTTATGGGGGTGGTCCATAGACTAAGGGAATGATATCTGTGTATTGTATCAAAAGATTGGAAGGGGGGTGGTGGTTAATGAGGATGTGCTGGATAGTGTGGGACCTGAGCATGAGGAAAATGGTATGGAATAAGGAGTGGAAAATGTGCTGGTTTTGTCTGGGATAGAGCAAATTTTCTTCACAGTAGCTGGTAAGGGGCTGTGTTTTGGATTTGTACTGGTAACAGTGTTGATAACACAGGGATGTTTTAGTTACTGCTGAGCAGTGCTCACACAGAGCCAAGGCCTTTTCTGCTCCTCAAACCGCACCGCCAGTGAGCAGCTGGGGGTGATCAAGGAGCTGGGAGGGGACGCAGCCAGGACAGCTGACCCCAACTGACCAAAGGGATATTCCATACTATATAATGTCATGCTCAGCAATAAAGCTAGGGGGTAGGTTGGTGGGGGGGGTGTGGGGGCACTACTTGGGGGCTGGCTGCACATTGGTCGGTTGGTGGTGAGCAACTGTTCTAATTTGCATCACTTGTCTTGGGGTTTATTTCTCTCTGTTATTTTTTTATTATTTTCCTTTTCGTTACAATTTGTTGTTATTATTTTATTTTATTTCAATTATTAACCTGTTTTCACCTCAATCCACGAGTTTTCTCACTGTGGGGGAGGCAGTGAGTGGCTGTGTAGTTTTAGTTGCCAGTTGGGGTTAAACCACAACACTTTACCATAGATCTAATCCTGTGGGAAAACAGGAATAAGCCCCAGAGGTGGCTTTAAGTGCCTACACTGACCTGCAGTTGCCAGACAACCTGCAGAAAATTTCACTCCAGCATCAGTAGCTCCTGTCCCAAGAGACACTGCAGTCCTCCAGCTTTCTTACCTAGCTCTCTCTGAACTGATGTTACTCCATGCTAGATGCTCTGTGCTGGTAATATCCAGGAGGACTTTTATTAATGACTGAAAATGGCATTTATTCCTGCAAGGAAGAACCAGCAATGGCTACACAGAGGTGCTTTTCATGCCTTTGAGCCAAAAGCCAAGGCAGCTCTCTGCCATGGGGTTGCAGTGAGATGTCCCTGTACCGCTAATAATTTAAAGGGAGAAAGCCCTGCACAGTGGGGCTGCTCTGAAGAAAAGTGCTTTCACCACTGAAAATTACTGTTCCTCAGGAAACAAAGCCAGTAGGAGCGTGGTTTGTAAAAGAGCATTTCTTGAGAAAGAAATGGGTGGCAGGAGCCCCTCTCAGTCTGATGAGCTTCACCATATCAGTATTACCCAGGGAATTCCCCCTAATTTTTTGAGTATTGTTCAGCTACTTAAGCGTGACACTAACCTTGCTGGAATAAGCCTAAAAGACAAGAACTCTGCCCGCGGCTTTCTGAGGCTTGCAAACAAAGCCACGCCGTCCCAGTTCTGAGACTTGCATCGTAGTACTTTGGCACACCTTCTACTATCTAGATACTCTTGCTCCATCTACTGAGTAAATTTATTGCTCATCTTGGCTTAGTTTTGGCTGTGGAGAGGGCCTTGGGAAAAATAACATAATTTATGAATTTGACCTATGCAAAGATGGGAATTACCCAGGAAGATGCTAGGTTTGATTTTGTTGGAAGAGTAAGAATGACAGTGATTTTAGTTTACAGCTGCTCATTGATATGTCTTTTAAATTCTTTTTAAAAGACTTGAGGGTTTTTATAATGAACTTTCCCATGAAAATCTATTTATGTTTATATTCGGTGTGTGGATTTACTTGTTATGTGAATCAAATGGGGGGAACAGATAAAATGAACAAAAGTCAGTTTAAGGACTTGAACTGTATCTGTTACAACCCATCTTTACTGTTCTTGTTCAGCAGCCAAAACACATTCTTCTCGTATAAAAGAAGGAACACAAGGGCACCAGCTCACAGATCTTTAATGCAAAAAAGCCGTCTCTGAGGCCGATGTGAGGGGCCGCGTCCTACTGGGCACTGATGAGAGATGAGCAGAGACAGGGTGTGCCAGTAGAGATGCTCAGCTCCCTCTCTGGTACCTGCTGCCCTCAGAGAGGTCAGGATTTGCCCCTTCCTTCTCCTCTCCTGCCTTGTCTTTCTGCTCCCAAGACCATCTTGCCTAACCCTTGCCAGACACATCTCATGCCGTATTCCCCCTTTTCTTTTTCCCTTTCTCTTTCCAAGAGACATTCATTAAAACTGTGAGTGTAAAGCAGAAAGCAGTGGGAAAAAAAGTGACCATGGCATTTTTTCTGAGAGTTTGTTTCTGGGGTCCTATTTGATAGTCATGGAAGAAAACTGCTCGTTCCAACTGGATGTGGGTGAGACCCAGGGGTCCGGCAGGCCCCCTTGGTGCACCCCACAGCCTGACCTGCACCAGGCAGCATCCTCACCGTGCTGTTTTCTCTGCAGGCTGGCTTGTGCCTCACAGCCTCACCAGGCATTGCAGCCTTCCCTCTCTGTCCCCGTCATCCTGGCTGTGGCTGGTGGCCGTGGCCAGTGAGGTGACCCTGCTGGCAGGGTACCCAAAGCTGCTGCCGGGCTCATCCTTCACCACCTCTTGCCCAAGCCCCCTGGCCGTGCATGACCAGGCTGGAAGCAGCACGACCTGGACCCTGATGCTCTGTCTGAGCATGCATGTGGTTTATGGAGTGGTGACAACCTGATGTGCATATTTCAACCAGATGTGATGGCTATGTAGCATGGTAGCAGCAGGGACACTTGACTGCACAGTAAGTGCCATTTTCTTTGGGTAGAAGTTTCCTAATTTTATTTGAAAACTCCTGTTATTACTTCTGAGTTTGGTTAAGCTCATGTAATAGAGAGAGAGATATATATTTTTATATATATATATATTCTGAAAACATACAAGCCGAAGACATAGGGCTTCCATGGTTAACAGGATTTTCTGCTTTTAAGTGAAAACAGTTTTTTATTTTGAAAAAAGATTTAAGAAGGAAAGTTCCCGTCCCCCACCAAAAAAACCCACAAAAAGCTGCCAATACTATTTTGTGCCTGTTAAGGCCAAGATTATACAGGACTTATAGAGACCATCTCAATGCTTTTGCATGGTCTTGGCTGCCTTGTGTATTGGTCTGGCATTAACTACCAGAGTAACAGTGAGCAACTCACACAGCCATCTGCAGGGGGCCTGATCCAGTTGTGCCTTCTCTACAGCGCTCTGTGCTATTAAATATCCTTGGTAGAATTCTTTTGCACAGTACCGGTTTTATGTTTTCTTGAACAATAAGATTTTATTTTTATAAATTCTGGGGCACGAGAGTTGGAAGGTAAAGGAATTCTATTCCCGTATATACCTTCCCCCTTCCCCAGCACACAAGGTGGCACTGGGACCCTGCCTGGTCTAAGTCTCACAGTCTTATGGTTCACTGTTGGCCTGAAGGACTCTCAGGACCACACTGAAGGAAATATATCGGTCCAGTACATTGTGCTGTGTGTCTATCATGTCTGTTACTATCAATTGTAACTGGGTGCTAAAATCCTGCTTTTCTGGAGAGATAAAAAGCCAAGATCTTGACAGCGAATGCTGAGTAATGTCCAGGTGACATTTGCTGCAGTTTTTGTCCCGGAGTCCTGCCTTAGCCAAATTTCAGGTCAGGCAGTTGGTTTGTTTTACCATGCAGCTTTAGGCTGTCAGTGCTTCTTGGCTTCTTCCATTTAAAATAGTTATTTTTATCATTACTAGTGATTAGATCGCTTCACTGCTCTATCTATGAGCTCGCTTAGTTCATTTGTGAGTGATACAGTCCCTGTGGACATCACAGTGGAGGTAAAGGAGATAATTACTTATTATTTCTAAGGATCATAGCTTTTTCACTTACTTCTGGGCTTTGGTGGCCTTGCATAACCTTCACAGCTCACAGTGAAAATATCATGTTCTCATCCTACCTGTCCCTGGGTTATATGAGCCTGATTCAGGGGTTTCCACATTCTTACCCATGGACTGTCACAAACTGTGCTGTCTTTAATGCTGTCATCAAAAACTTCAGATTTGCACATCTGACCTAGTGAGCAGAATAGCATTTGCAGGTAAAAAGATAACAAAAGTCAGAAATCTGCCTAAGGGAAAAATCAGAAAATGTGCTCAGGATCTGCCTTCCTGAGCTAAGGAGTCAATACAGAAAGGCAGAGGGAAGGAATACAGACGGGGAAAATTTTTGGCTTAATTAAAAATTGTAGAAATCTGACAATCAAGTATTATTTCTCCTATGAGGCAATGCTAAATGCATTCAGAGGGCAAAAAACAGGCAGTGTAAAACAAAAAGTGACTGACTGCTGATTTTTTGATCCCATGGAAGAGGAATGGATACACTTTGGTGAAAAACAGCAAGGAGAAGCCTTCAAAATATCTGACTGCCAGAGCCTTCTGCTGAAGCATAGGAATTGGTGGGAACCCTGTGAAGATCTGTGCCATTTGTGACCACTGCTGCCCTTGGTGGGGTCTTTAATCATTGCCATGGGGTTCAGACAAAGGTCAAAGATGCTCTGATTGTATTAAGGAAATGGGAAGATAGGACTCAGCTGAGAACTGCTTTTAAAAGACTGAAAACTGTCCTGGAAGATTTTGGTATTTAATTCATCAGTTTACCTAACAGAAAACCAGGCATTTCCTGTCGTGAACACAACCAAAGGCTTTTAGCTGTGCCTGGGAAAATATGGGTGAATTAAAGAAACTCAAGTGGTTCCTTGACAGAAGTAACGAGAAAGATGGATTACAAGAAAAGGATAGTAAATTTACAGAGTTCCTGTGGAGAAGCAAGCAAGATGTTACAGTGGGGTGGCAGCTACTGAGCAGACGTTTGGGATGGCTAAGTAATTTATCAAAGGCAAAAGAGACTGGTCCCTACAAGTGGGGAATTGGACATATCCTCTTTGAGTTGCCAGACCTCTCTGGCCAGTTTTTCAAACAGGTTTTCAGATTTTTTCAGACAGTTTTTCCACAGCCGAGACACAGGCCTATAGGGAGGAAGATTTTCTTCATACTGTCAGAGCCACTTCATCCACTGTTGGTGCCTCTTCACCTTTGCAGTCCGTTACTGCCAGTGAGGAGGTGTTATGATGATGGTGCGATCTGTACAAACCTCTGCCACATGGGTCGAGTACATTGGACTTCATCAGGATCTGTGGGACAACCGCGCGTTGTCTGGGTCATAATAAACCATCTCGCGCATGGCTAATCCCCTCAGGTACTGGATACCTCTCTCCATGGCAGTCCACTTGCCTGGATGACATACAACATCTTCACTGAAGGGATACCTTTCCCTCATGCCTGACAGAAGTCACGTCCAGAGGCTGAAGGCTTGGGTCCCTTTTCCAATCACTTTGTCAATGTATCCTTCCCTAGACAGGGATCCTAGCTGCTTGGCTTCCCTACCCTCTAATTCCGAGCTACTGGCCCTGTTATCCCAGCATCGGAGCAGCCAGGTGACAAATTGCTCACCTGGCTGGTGGCTGAAATCTTTGCACGTATCTCACAGCTCACTCGGGGACAGGCATCGGTTGGTTATCTCTGATTCTGTCTCTTCCTTCTGTTCTTGTGATGGTCGTGGTTCGTCGTCATCCTTTACTAAACAAGTTGACTTTTGTGCCCATTTTTTCTAGTGTATAGGGACAACTGATACTGATATGGGTTGGTTCTCTGGTTCAGCTGCAGTGCTTATCGCTGGGGTTTGAGTAGCCACAGTGTATGTCACAGGGGTTGGAGTAGCTGCAGTGCTTCTCACTGGACTTTGAGTAGCCACAGTGCCTGTTGCAGGGGTTTGAGTAGCTGCAGTGCCTGTTGCAAGCATTGATCTCTGGGTGGTATTCTTAAATAGTTGTTTAACCCTAAACAAGACCTGAACCACATTCAGGAGACCTGGCAATAGAAATACGCTCATCCGAACATCCCAAGGATATTCAACATTCTCAAGAGCTGGAGAAGAAGGGGAAGGTGAAGGAAGATGTCTCCCCCAACATACTGGGTCTCCAAGGAGAAAGAGGTAAAAAGTGTAATTATTAATAGCTTCTGACAGATGGTTCTCCAAGTCCAGAGATGAAACCACTGCTGTGGCTCTGCTCTGCATGCCACCCGCCACTGCTGATTACAGATACCATACTGGTCTGGTGATCAATGATTTTATCATACCATAAGCCAGTGGCACACAGTACAGCAGAGTGATAACCTTAATCCAATGCCCAGAGGTGACAAACCACACAAACACTGATAACCTGTATATATGGCAAGTAAGGTTTCTGCAGCAAATTGGTTGTTGGCAGGACTCATTTTAGTTCAGATAGTGCTTTAAAAAAAAAAAAAAAGAAAAAACCCAAGTACTTTGATTTTCTTTTTTAGTATCCTTGACATCCATTTTAGGGAAAAAAAAAAAACTAAACTAAAAGACATTTCCATACAGGTTCAAAGGCACTTTATGGAGTTCAATACACTTAATAGCCAAAAGATGCATTAAATGAAGGTGGAATATGAATTGGCACCTGAGACCCCTACCTTGCACCCTTTGCTTGTGGGTGCAGGGGCTCCATTTTGGATCCAGCCTGGGCACCAGGCCTAGTCTGAGCCTGAGCTGTGCCGCAGGTGTGCAGGTCCGCAGCCCTGCCTCTGCCCTGCTTCCTGGCTGGAGCTTGGCCCGGTGTTGCAACGTGGTCTAGTGGAGGGTGTCCCTGGCTGCAGCAGGGGTTGGAACTAGATGATCTTTGAGGTCCCCTCCAACCCAAACCATTCTATGATTCTATCTCTAGCCTTGTGTCTGGCCCCTTTCCTCCTGCTCCTGATGAGATTCCCTGCGTGGACCCAGACTTGGTTGATCTCTCGCCCTGCATGGGGCTGTCAGTGGACCTGGTCAGCAGCCCCCAGACCTGCCCGTTGTGGTCAGCCCCCTGGGACTGTACCCGCTGGTGAGGGCACAGCCTGTGTTGGGGCTGCTCCTGGAACCCGGCTCGTCCCCACTTCTGGAGCAGCTCCACTCCTGCTGCTCCCCAAAATCAAGTTAGTACCATGATGATCATTTAAAACATCAAGAGCTAATACAGTTGGTACTTGGTTTTTAAGCTTGAGAACACACAGTGGACGGTTTTATTCCTGTGCACTATTTCTAAAGTCTTAAACTTGATTATGCATTTTTATTCAAATGTTCTGCTCTTTCAAAGGACTAAACAGTGCGAATCTGCCCAGGGTATTTGGAAGCAGTATAAAAATACGAGTAATATTGGCAACCCGGTGCTGTTATTTTTGCAGTTTATTTTAATTAGTAACCAAACTTAAATATAATTTTTCAACTCTGTATTTTTTTATTCCAAATCTTTAATGTCTTCCAGATCCACTCCAGGTTCACTGGACTGGGTGGTAACTAAGTCTTAATTTTGATCCAGAGGAAACTGCCATGCCCATTTTGAGCATTCCTTACTTGCTTACTTTTGCTCTTTTATTTTTAGCTGTATTTTGTATTGCATTTCTCTCTCTTTGTGTATTTTAAAATTGTTTTAGACTTCTCATTTTTATATGGCATTGATTCTTGGCACTGAGGTTGAAGTCTGGAATTGAGAAAACTATGAAATTACTGCATCAGCACAACCACTTGAAAGTCTCTGTTATGTACTCGGCCCTGTGTTTGCCAAACCTCTGCTCAACCACTGTGCAGGATCCGACATAATATATTCCTCAGCCGGGGAAGAGAGAGGAAGAGAGAGGGGAGAGAGTACCAATCACTCATCATTTACCTGGTTAGCTGTGGTCCAGATTTTGCCTACTGAGTCCTGAAACGCCACGCGGTCAAAGCTTTCCCTTGTAAGTGAAACACTAAAAGCAAACCCCCCTTTTTTTTAGTATGTCCTGCACCGAAGGATCCTTCTGCAAGAAATCTGTTTTACCAAGTGGAAGTGCAGCAGTACTGATTGCTGCTGCTTTGTTCAGATGTGGATTTCCCTCGAAAACACCCAAGGTGGGCAAAGTTCTGGGCTGATACTCTGTGCATGGAAATGTCGTGGCTTTGAAATCTCATGCTTTGCATCTTCTTGAGAAGCTGGAAACATGAAGGGAAAGTCTATATGCTTAGGAAGGAGAGGTTCTTCAGTTTGCCAGTGAGACTCTATGTCAAAAAGGAGGTCTGACTGTAGCTCTGACAAGCCCCGGGTGACACGGACACAGCATGGGACAGAGGCCTGGGCTTGGTGGGTGGCTACCGCGTGGCTAGCAAAGCTGAAGAGCCCCTCATTAGGCAGGCACAGCCGCCTCGGGCTGTTTGCAGCTGGGAGTGCATAGGAGGCAGCTGCACGGCCAACACAGAACCTGGGGGAGGTCACTGTTGTGTCCTCCCCAAAGGCTGCATCCTCCTCACCCTGCCCTTCCTTACTTTCTCCCACATTTGGTGGCACCACCACCTCTCCTCTGCTCTGCTCTGCTAACTCAAGCAGCAGAGGCCTGCACTTCTGGTGAGGGAAATGCCAAGGTAATGATTTAGCCTGTAAAACCAGAAATCTTTACGCTGCAGGCGCTATCTACACAAACCCCATTTCTGAGTCATTGCAGACTGTCTCCGGCAGTCTCGGGGGTTAAAGCGAAGGAGCGTCTCTCTGGGTGCGAGGAGTCACAGGTTGCTGACTGGGTGATCATCTCAACCGTATTGCCGAGTGCAGACTGAAAATGGGTGCCACCTGGTACGAGATGGATGCTGATGGCCCACCACTGCTTTCTGCCATTTGCAGTCCTTCCCCTGCGTGCGTGCATCGTGCGCGCATGTGTGAAACAACCAAAGCACTGAACGCGTGAATGTGTGATGCGCCCGCAGTGCACGGCCGCATAGCGTGCTGTGCTGACGGGATGTTGCCTCCATCCCATCGCTGGAGAGAGGGTGTCCCCCCGCCCTCAGCAGGGGCTTGTCCCCAGGGAAGGACTTGGCTTCTCCCCTCTCAAAGGCCTCATGGCGAGCAAGCTCCAGCCCCCAGACCTCACTGAGCCTCTCCTGAAAGTGGCTTGGCCAGGAGCAGGGTGAGGAGGGCTAGCAGCCACGCTGGCACAGCAGGCAGCTGGCAGCAAGGGGGCATCGTGTTCCCAGAGTGTTACTGTTTCCCTTGATGTTAAATTGATATACAATGGAGTATTATAGATGTTCCTTCTACGTCTTAGCCACAGTTAGAGGACTTGTGTTATTAATGCCAAGTGTAATAAAAATGTTTTCTAATCTTGACTGAATTTCTGCTTCTTCCTGCCATCTTACGTTTTACTGCTTTTTTTCCCTTCCAGCACTTCTCTTTCTATCATGATTCTTGCATGCCTCATCTTCCATTGACCCTGTCCCTTTCTAGAGCTTTCTTCAGTTGGTTGCAAAGTGCATTTTGAATTTTTTCTCTTCCTTTATTAACGTGTTTGTTTATTTACAAAGGAACAGTGAGGGAGTGCTTGGGGAAGATCTTCACTTCTTCATTTTGCTTTAATATTCTGTCATCTCATATCGCCTCCTCCTTTCTGCATCGTGGAAACCCATAAGAATCTCTGGACTGATGACAGCGCCGTCTGGCTCTGGCCAGATTGTCCTGTCCTGTGGCCTTTGTCTTGCAAATAACCCGAGCCTTGCAGATTATTGGATGTGCAACACCCTCAAATTCAGTTGATTAATCCATGCAAAATGGAGGTATTACCCTAAAATCCAAACCAGCACTGTGTCTACATTTGTTTCTGCCCAGAGCACCAAAGAAGCAAAAAGTCAGACAATTAGAAAGGGGACATCTGTAAAGTGTGGGGTCTCCACATCTTTGAGGGGAGTGATGAAAGGGGGAGGTTTGAAAAAAATACTGTGATGAAAAAAGGCTTATAAAAATTCCATGTCCTGTTACAGACCCAAATTGATCCAAATCCTTGTCTTTCTTTACTGTTTTCTTCTCTAGTGCATAATTTGAGAGAGGGTTCAAATATTTCAAATATTTCTGAAAGATCGGAAAATCTGACAACATTTTTACTGAACTTTTTACAGGAAATCTTTCTGATATTTTTTTTCTTTTTCTTTTCCTTGCTACTGGCTACAGAAGCTTCATCCATGTAATAATAGCAACGTGTGCCAGAGTAGAACCATGCGTTTACCTCGCGCAAGTTCCCAAGTCACTTTTCAGACCATATATAGGGATCATTCCCTTACCTCTCGGGCAGGAGGCAGGGTGCCACTTCACAGTGCCAGCTGCACTTCTCTGCAGGCCTGCGGAGGGGAAGCGAAGAGGCATTTTTCCTACTGGATGACAATGGAAATTCTTACGCAGGCAGAAATGTGGTTACCTCAGCCATAATTTACAGGGACACCCAGGACTCCCTCTCGGAAAAGAAATGTGCTAAAGGGTGTTTAATAACCAGAAATATTCAGGGCGTCTGTATAACATGTTGGCCATAGGACAATGGTCTCCCCCTTCCCTGAGAAGTCATCACGGGATTAATTTAAAGTAGCAATAAGCATATTGGGAGGCAGTAGAAAGATCAAAGGACAGTAAGTATTACAGCTGTTTTCCAAAGTATTTTATGCACAGGGTGAGCATGTCCGATCCTCTGCTCGATGGAGCTGATGGTCACATAAAACACTGCTTCATGGGTCAGCAGGGCCAAGATGCTGGAGGTAACTTTGATATTAGTCTTTCTCTCTAACCATCTGTCTGTCATCATCAATAACCTTCCCAATGATTTACCATCCAGGTCCTTGCTTGATCTCTGTCCAAAACTCATTGTTTGCAATGTTAAAGTCATTCATCAGCCATTTCTCAAGCTAGATTTGGGGACAAAATAAATAAATAAAATTAAAAAAAAAGTTTAATGGTTTTCTCTGTAAGAAAGAAGCTGGTGAGACAGAGGGGACTGCCTGGGAGTGTCCAGAGCCAGCCAGCACTGCTTTAATATGTGGCCGAATGGAAAAACGGGCCTCAGGTGAGCCCTGGGAGACATCAGCAGCCTGCGTGCGGTGAGGAGCACCGGTGGGTGCCTGGATCCCAGGCATGGAGGGGGGAAGCCAAGGCAGCAGATGAGAACAGAGAAGAAGGAAGGAGCATTTGCAGAAGCAAATAGGTATCTAAAGGGTTTGTTTGGCTCAGCCTCTGCCTTTTTTCTTTTTTTACATCTTGTTCTTTCCTCATAGACAAGGAGCACTGCTCACTGCTTCCCTCTTCAACCGTGATACTCTTCCTTATCATGGCTCGTCCCTCGCCCAGAAAAATTCAGTAGGGCCAAATGTCTTCAGGGAAGAGGGTGGCTACTCTCATGCTTACTTTATGTGAGGATCATTTATCAAAACACCTGTCCCTTTGGACGAGAGGCATCCTGAGGAAACAGGTAATACTCCATCTGACGTGGAGTGCCACAAATGGAGATGGTTCCCAGGTCAGAGTGGAAATAACTTTTACTGCAGTCAAATATTTAAACTATCCCTGCTAATCCTGAGCTGCTGCAGTGCTTGGTTTAAACTAATTATAGTTTCCCAGCAACACAGAGCACCAGGTGGACCCTGAAAAACTCTGGTGACAAGACAGACTGCCCGAGGCTGAGGGTGGTACAGCTGAGGAGTGGCCAATGGTGCAGTGAACTTGAGCCTAAGCAAGCAATGGTGACTATGTTGACTGCAGTCCAGAGGCACTCAAAGACTCAAAGAGGAGACAGACGTCCAGTTTATGGGAGCATCATGCAAACATAAGTGAAGAGGGGACAAGAGCCCAGCCTGTGACTGGGTTCAAAGACCAGGTATTTGAGGGGAAAGAAGGGAGGTAGGGTGATGAAAATATCTGAATTTTCCTCCTTTTAAACTTTCCACAGGGTGGAGGGCAGAGTACACACGGGTTGTGGATGAAATACAGCCATGGAGATAAAGTGGTAGTAGAAACCTACAACAGGAGCAAGAACCCCTCTGCACCCAGCAGCAGCACATGGTAGAGTGCTACCTGAAACGTCTCGTCAAAATCTTGTGTATTGCCAGGCACTGGCTGGCAAAGATGAGAGGCTGAGGGCCCCTTGCGACCAGGAACACAGTCCATGTCCCCATGAAGACAGTCTTGGGTACAACCATAGCTGCCCTGAGGGCTGCATAGCATCTGCCCCAGCAGAAGATCTGTGCGAGTGTCAGTACCTAATGATCTGGGTGGAAATGGGGCGTTTCAGCCCTTTCTGTTCCCTTCCTGAATCTACTGCAGGGTGGGCGATCTTCCAAAAAGAGAAGTATAACTGATGATATGTCCCTTAGAGGTCCAAGATGCTGCCAACTCTGCTCCATCATCAAACCCAGCTGAGGTGCTGCAGATGTTTCCTAGAAAGGGCCGAGAGAGCCTCAGTAAGAAGGTGGGTTTTGTGGGGTAAGAGAGTGTTAAGCAGCAAAGTAAGGAAAGGGAGAAGCAGCACGAAAAAGGTTTCTGTTTTCTGTTTTGGTCAGGAAAACAGTTTTGTGTTTGGAAGATAAACCAAGCCCCGAGGAGAAGGAGCTAGTCCAGGCTCTGTGGGTGGTGTCAGCCCTTCCCCGGTTGCAGAGATGGGCCAACACTGTACAATGGAGTGCATTTTTTTATGTGCTTGGACTGCTTCAAAATGCTTTTTATTTTAAACCTTGATGTGTGCTTTGCCCCAAGGGATTAATGTTGTTTGAACTGTTTTGTTCAGCTCAAAATAGAAAGCCGACCACGAGTGAGCTTGTGTGTAAAATTCACCGGTGTGCGTGGGTTGCGTGGCACTGGCCTTGCCACACTCAACAGGCGTAGTGGGGGTGTGAGAATCTGGTCCGGTTTGCTGCTGCAACTGTGGCTTTGGTGGAAGAGGAACGTTTGGGGTCATGTGCAGTCACGGATGGTTGGCTGTGTAACTGTTTCCTCATCAGGAAATGATGTTCCAGGTAGGGGGAGTTTCAGGGGGGAGGAACACCCACTGAGTACCCACACAGCAGTGCAGGTCCTCGTGTGCTGCCTTTATCTGCTGGCAGCTTAATTCCGGAGAAATTACACGGCATTAGCAACAGGCTGCCCATATAGATGTTGGCTGAACGAATGCCCCAGAGAGGGCTCTGTACCAGGTGAGGGCACCAGGATGCCTTAGAGATAACACCATCTTCCTGAACACCCCAGCTGCTGTACAAAAGTTCGGTTGATTGAAAGGGGCCTTTAAATAGGGAAACTGGTCCATGAGGCTTCATGTTTTCTCCCACAATGACTCAATTTTTCTGCTCATAGTATGATGAATCGCAGTTTGTAAATTTGCCAGCCCTGGTGTAATGCATCCTCAGATAAATGTTATGGGGGTTCCTTTTTTTTTTTGGTGTGCATTTGTTTTTTAACTACAGTTGGCAGGGTGGTAACTGGTTACTTCAAGTCAGTAGACTCAATGGTACGCAGCCTGAATTTCTCCCTGCTTTCTTAAAGTGGTCTTGGATAGCTATGTGAAACCGCACTTTCACAAATGCCTACTACCCTGCGCTTCTCTGTGACAGCAACTTCTGCTATTAGAAACTTTGTAGTGTGTGTACTGTAGCTACATAACTTAATTAAAACGATGATGAGCAATTTCATTCAGCCTCCATAGCCACGAGATGATGGTGATCAGCAGTTATATTAAAAAGATGAGTTGAACTCTGACTCCTTTTGCTGCAGGTTGTAGACTTGCCAACCCAGTTACTTTCTGGAAGTAGCTTATTGTTTTTCTTGGCAATTTAGTGGCCTAGTCAGTTCTAGACATCTAGCTGCTGTGTATTACCAGATCAATTTGTGCACCTATGATTGGTTTGAAAAGTGGCCGCTGCACATTCATGAAGACCCCAGCATGGATGCATTTGGCTTGCTGTGTGTGAACAGGCTGGTTCTGCATGCTGGTGTCTGACCTCCTTGTTGCTGACAGGCCTGAATTGTGCTAGTACTTTGTGGCAAGACTGTTCCTGCATCATGCACAGTGCTTGGGGTTCCAGCTGATGGAGCCAGAATCCAAGATCTTGCATCACCACAGGTAATACTGGATGATGGTCAACAAACACTACAGGGTTTTGCCATTCAGCTGCAGCTTTGTGCATAGGTGAAAGGTGATCCAGAGCTTGCTTATCCTGCCATGCACACTAAATGAAAATTGAGCAAACATTGTCCTTCGTAAGAATGTCAGATGTGTTTCCTAATGAGATCTCGCAGGACAGGATGCACACTTATTTTGCATGTACATGACAAAGTCAAGAGATATGAATCTTTTTAATGTCTATACCGCTCAAGTTCAAAAGCAAATGCTAGTCCCCAGAGTGTGATGTGTTGCCATTTTAGAGCTGTGACTTAGTATTTCCATCCATTGTGTCGAAAACCTGTTGCACTGTAGGGATGAAAAACACAACCCATTGTGCTCAGAAGGAAGAACAATACTTGAACAAAGACGTGGCTTTTTGTTCTTCTGTCCTTAAGTAAGCCAAGCCCACCATCTAGAAGATATTTAAGAAATCCAGCTGAACAGAGAGCATAACGAGTGTTCACATTGTGTTCTGTCACTTTAAGATGCCTAATAGCCTTGGCAGTCTTATTTTAGGTCATGTCGCTAGGGAGAAGCTGACATACAAGTAAGGAGGACCCAGTGCATAGTCTGACGTGGTGCGGGATGGATAAAGCAAACAATCACGAGTCCCCCTGTAGCAATCTTGCTTTATGGAGTTGGCAAAGAAATACGCTCTCTACGAGTACCAGCTAAAGACCTCAGTGCTGCTGTGGGAATTTCTCTCTAGTTTTATATTCCCCAAATCCACTTTTGGCACCTCCGGCAACTGCAGAGTTGAAGGGATAAAGGCAGCTCGTTAGAGGCCTAATCCAAACCCCATGGATGTCGCTGAGAGTTTGTGCCAGCAATGGGACTTGGTTGAGTTTAGTTATGAGCGTTTATCTTTTCTCCACGTGTATGGATAGCTGTGATTTAACTACTAGTGAGTCCCACCACCTGCCCCTTCTCTAAGGGCCATCTGCAGGGTTCAAAGTAGTGAGTTTTACCTCCCCCTCTCTCGTAAAGACTCATCCTTTGTTTTTCTCTGCATCTATTAGCCAAAAAGACACTATCTAAAGTGAAAACACATTCCGTTATTGTAGTTTTGCTCCTTGGAATGTTATGACACATCCCTCAGATACCGGCTTTGTTAACTGTCAACAAATTAGTGTCCTTTCACTCCCAGCATGTGGACTCACAGATCCTCTTGGCCCCTGCCATTACAGAGAGCAGCGCTGTGCGTCCAGCTGAGGCTGCAGTCCAGGGAACGCTCCCTTTCCCGACCTTCTGCCCCAACATCCACCTTCTCCGTGGCTGAACGACAGGATGGCAAGTCAGCATCCCTGCAGCTAGGAAGGCTTCCTCTCCTTCTGTAGCATCAGGAGAAGATGACTGGCACTGAATTTACTCACTGTTGCCAGCAGAACTTGAGGCAAAAAATATCGGGCCCAGTCCTGAACCAATTTGGCTATTCCTCCCATCCAGATTTATTTTATATACTTTATAAAAGCAGATGAAGGTCTTGAACAATATCACTCGTACTTGCAGCAAAAAGTCTGTCTGAAAGGCCAACCCAGCAGTGCTATACACCATGCTGAGAAACTGGTGTTAAATGGGGGAAACCACAGCCTACGAAGGCAGGAGAAGGGGAAAAAAACCCACAACTTATCTCTATCTCTTATCTCTATCTCTGTTCAGTTAGAGAATTGGAGTGGAGAGAAAGCCCGAGCGAAATTTTCTGCGCCATCCTCCGGTCTTAAGTTATGGCTCAACAAGGGTCTGAGCCTGTTTTGCTTAAACAGATTAGCCAGAGGACCACCCTTTCGCTCCCTCGGTGACCCACAAGGTCCCTTTGGAAACGTGACGCCATGCCAGGCTGAGCGGTTGGGCTGGAAGAGGCGAAGGGCGGCTGGGCTCTGCCCTGCGGCTCGCTGCAAGAGCTGCCTCTGCAGTGTGGTCAGTAAATGCTCATGTAAGTAGGCCTGCTCTCAGGATTTAAATCAGTGTGAGAGATACCAGGATCTGGGTCCTTGCGATCCGGGGATTATAAACCAGTTATTTCAGTCACATGATTAGAATTTAGATAAACAGTCGGTGAGTAACCAAGGCATGTCCCCCAAATACAGTGAGTCAGACACACCATTTAAGGGAAATGAGAGGGGAATAGCTTCGTTCCAGCTCAAGGCTTATCCCAAAAGCATTCCAGCCCTTGGCTTGAGGCACTGGCAGGAGGAAGCTTAGTCTTGCAGGCTTCTTCACTCACTTTTACCTGCAAAATAATTATGCAACTTCACTGCTGTACCACAGCCCGCCAGGCAGCACGGTACCTTTATGATATGCTCACGTAGTTTTCTGAAGTAGCTCCTCTGTATGCCCAAGGTCAATAAATAATCGCATTAATTGTGCGTGGAAGCCCTACTTTCTGCTTTCTGCTGAAGAGCGTAAGCAGCCGAATGAGACTTTGAAAGCAACCTTCTGACTTTTCTCGGTTAGAGATCTAAATTTTAGAAACAGATGTACCGTATCTGATTTTTTGTGGCCCTCAAGCAATGAGGCTGACCATGACAGTACAACAGAGTGAGGGAAGGGGAACTGGACATGCTTGTTAGTCAACTCTGCTTTCATGTCTCCCTCTGATTATGCGTCCTGACTTTCCTTCTCTTGTTCGCTGTTTTGAGGGACAAAAGGTAAAATCAGGGTGAATTTAGACATGGAGAGAATGGGTTTTTTGTATTTTAATGCCAGTCTTGTCTTTTAATGCATGGAAATTGCTGCCTGGTCTCCTGTGAAGTCAGTTTACGCTAAGGTCAAAGTCTTGCAAATATTCAATTAGGAGACCAGTCAAGTATGTGGGATTAAGTTGTTTATATAAATGTTTGCAGAACCAGAGTGTGAGTTCACAGGCAGGCATGGGAGCTTTGTTTCCCAGCTGATCCATAAAAAGGGTCAAGCACAGTATACTGATAAATGCAGTATACTGACAAAAAGCCGGCTAGCCTCAATCCAGTCCTGACTGGAGCTTCCAGTACCGATTCCCTGTTGTTTATCAAGGTTAAGTTGGAGGCTGATGAGATTGCAGGAGGTATTATTTAAAAACAAATTCAGTCTCTTTGCTGGGCACCACTGCACGGCTTTACACATATATTGGCAGGTGAGAGTGTAAAAGTAGATTCTGCTTTAAGTAAACCGAGAGCTCCCACCAACCACCAAGAAGCAGCCCTGGTGTGAGCTGCAAGAGCAAGCCAGAGTGGAAGAGGCCCCATGGAATAAGGTCTGAAGATACAAGGTAGCATCGCTCCCCAGAGTTTTCTGCATTCGCTCCTCTCTGTTTCTGCTTCTGGTACCAAACTCCTGAAAGAAGCTAGAGAAAGTGCCCGGTTTTCAAACCAGGGGAAGATGGAGGAGAAAATTAACTCCTCTTGTGGGGAGAAGCAAATGCTTTCTCAACTCCAGCTTGAATTTTGGTGAGCTGTGGCAGGTCTGATGGAGAGTAAGTACAGTGGAAGACAAAACTAAGCAAGGGAGTAAAAGGTGAAAAGAGGAGCATTTCACACATTTATGTTTCTACAATGTAATTCTGGGGTGGTGTTATTTTTACAAGAAATTTCTACAATCTCTCAGGAAATAGAGAAAATGCAAGGACTCCAATGTTCTGAAAACATTTGGTGCCTGTTTCCCTGCTTTCTGTGCGGGTCAGGGCAGGAAGAGATGAAGCCATCAGTGAGCAAACAGGACTTTACCGAACCCCAGTGTGCCAGAAGGAGGAGTGACTGTATTATGCTTGGTTTTTTCCCTGTGAGTAGCTGGCATGAGACTATAGGGAAGTCCCTGATGCCCTTGTATATTTTTTAGGGTAGTTTCTTTGGACAGCTTGTGGTTATGCTGTTGAGGATATTCAACTGGTATCTTTTGAGATGAAAGGTGCTGTGTCAGTGCAATATGTTGCTTTTGTTGCTTTAATTTGTTTTTAAGCACTGGTATCTATACTGGAGTTATTAATAGACTGAATTGTCCAAGCAGGGATTCTTGAACCCTCCTGCTGCAAAATACATATTCTATTCCCGATGCTACAACATATACAGCTATGTTATAGCTAGTACAGTCTGTTTTTCACTAAGTGCATCAGTGAACAATGTTTAAACAAAGTTTTTTTTTTTAAAAAAAAAGAAAAGTACTGGCAACAAAGAGATGACTTATCATTTGCAACTTTAAAAAGGAGCCTGCAGCTATACAAATCTGGAAATAATATAAACTTAACCCACAGGACTGTTGCATTGGTTTTAGAAGAGCTTACTTTAAAGCTGGTATGTGGGCTCACTAAGAGACTGAGTGGTTGGCAAGGATGCTAACGATTTATGGAATGTGTCTTTGGAAAGGATTAAAGCAAAAAACATGTTGCTTCTTACCAGCTCTGAGCTAGGAATATAGCTCTAAGGGGCGAGCGTTAAATTTTAAGCATCCAGTATGTAAAGCTTTTAAAGAATAAACTTTTTTCTTTCCTTGCCCTGGTGCTTGGGATCAAATTCAGTCCAGACCGGATAGACTAAAAATCATTCCCATCTGACGTCCAGGAAAAGGTCAGGAGTTAAAGGAGTACTGGCAGTGGTGAAGCAGTTCCCAGCTTGCGTAAGTACTATTTGTGAACTGCCCAAGATAACAGTCAGCATTTTAGCTCTAAATGTCCCAAGCCTCATATAACTGCTCCTCTTCATTTTCTCCCTCTAAGCTGATTTTTAAAACTGCTTTGCACCAAGTAAAAGCACAATTAAAACTGAAGCCTGAGAACTCAGTTAAAATGCAAAATCCCTATGATTTGGTTGGGAAATCTTTAATTTCCTATGTCCATTGGCTCTGTAATGACTCTCTCTGCCTTAGGTACTCGCAGCACAGCCCCTCACTGTGTTGTCCTCTTTCTGTGGCATTCCCTGTCCTAGGCTCTGTCTGAAAAGACAGTGACAAATCTCTCTAATTGGCACCATCTTTGTCTCATAGATTCCCTGTTACTAATGAAAACAACTCCATATTTTCCCTCTGTGCGTGTGAGCAGATGCGTTGTTGCATCTGTGTGTGTTTGCAGAAGGCACTAAGACAGGACTGGCTGCCAAACCCAACTTTCTGCCCACTATGGAGGAGAGGAGAGGCATGGTGCTGTTCTCAGCCGAAAAGTCGGCGCTAACTGTCCAAGTGCTGCGTCCCCTTGGGAACCAGCGTTTCACTGCTCTAGTGGGGTGTGTGCATGGAGAAGTCACCCCCCTCCCCGCCCCGCAGTAGCTCCTGTGAGCTCCCATGAGCTCCCGCAGTAGCTCCCATGAGCTCTCTTCAAACATCAGATGAATGCTGTAGTTTGGGTTTGGTGCAAATGGCAGAGCTTTTCCCCAGAACGTGTGTTGCAACGGGCTGTGCTCACCTATTGTGTCATTCCTAAGTGCAGGGGTAGGTTCAGAAAGATGCAAAGTGAAAGTCTGCTCTCTGTCAGGGAGAGCCTGCTGCCACTAGCAATGCGACAGCCATGGTTATCGGGCATCTCACAGTACTGGTAGTCCAAAATGCAAAACTACAGCCACTTGCACGATGTGAAGGTAGATGCTGTTGGTGATGGCACATGTAGATTTAAAGACAACAGCTGTTAGAAATAACTTCCAAGAGGAACAATGTCCCTTTTCTTGCAAGCATGGCTGCCATGCCCTAGTCATCTGCTCTTTCTCCACATGCTCATTTGGTTACGCAAAAAGAGACCTGGTTCATGGTGACACAGCAGTGTGATGTGTTATCTGTTACCTGTCAGCTTCCATGTCTGTCTTGGTGACTTCAGGGGTGAAATCACAGATAGAAGTCTGACCCTCAGGTGCAGAGCTGGGGGGGCTTTGGAGGTAGGGGATCACCTTAGTGGGTCTGAGTAATTTTGGAGGGCTTTCACTGACCACAGCAGTTTCTTAGCAGCATCCTTCCCCTAAGAGAATTGTGTCTGTCTTTCTGACCGTTCATGAAATCCAGAATCCAGTTCTGTGGAGGCAGTGTGAATACACAAGACAGGATGGGCTCAGTTTAGGGATGATCCACATTAAAGCCTTCCTCCTGAATTTGCACCAAGTGGCCTGACTGTCTTTGTGATCTCACTTTGAAATCCTTGATGGCTTACTATAGAAACTGGCTGTGATAGGATTTGTGTATGACTTAATTTTCAGTGTTTAGGAAATATTCTGATGTGCTTGCTTTGACAATGAACGTGTGCATCTGTACCATAAAAGCATGATATCCCATATTAATTGTGAGGCTCTGAGAAGGAATAATATGGCTAAAATGTAGAGACAAGCATCTCTTTCTTCCTTAAAGTGAAAATCCTAAAGCTATGCCTTCTACGTTTAGAATAAGTGAATTTGCCTCTAATTGAATGACATGATATTGAAAGCTCATCTTTTTTTCCCCATGTTACTTACACTGATAAAGTCCCAGAAAAGGTGGTAACATGTGCTCATTGTTAGGGCCCTGAGGGCACTAACACGCTGTAATGTCCCTGACCAGCTTCACCTGAGGCCTCCATCCACACCCATGGGCCCAGGAGCCCCATTTAAGCTCAGCTCCAGACCATCAGTCCTTCCCTAGGCCAAGTTTCAGGAATGTTGGTCTCTGGGCTTGTATTTGGCTCTGCCTCCTGAGTGGACATCAGACCTGCGCTGTTGGTAGCTCTGTCCTGGATGGGGCCCTATGGTGTGCCTTGTCTTGTGTTTCCAGTCCTCTGTCTTTGTCACCTGCTGCTCCTAAGGGGGTTCCCAGGATGGGCCCTGGACTTGGTTTGCTGCTTGCTGTGGCTGGAGCTGTTGATGGACCCTGTTACCAGCACTCTGTGTGGGACTACCTGACCTGTGTGCTGCTTCTGCTGCATTGGCCTTGGCTCCTGGCTTGTCTGTGCTTAGGAAATTTTGTGCTAAAGTGCTTGGCTTGGCTCCTCTGTGCTTTGCTAAGGTAAGACGAGAATGTGTGGCTACTAACAAAGTTAAAAATATGAACTTGAAATTAATCTGGTAATGATAGAATTAGTAAAGCCTGATTTTATTTTTTTTCTCTCCTATGGTTTTATGATTATGGTGTTTTGCAGGTATTTCCCATTTCCTTCTCTCACACAGAATATCTGCACAGCTGCCTTTGTACATCCCCCAGTTGCTGGCTGAGTGAAAGAAAATAATGTAATATGGCTGGCTTCAAGTTGCAGGTGTGCTGCTCAGCTACTTGAAAGGTCAAACAGCACAGATAACCTGTGAATTAAAGCTGTAGCCTTGCTCTCAGTATGGATCCCCATTTGCATCCTTAGGATTTTTTTATTTCTTCTTCTATTCACAAAACCTGAAAGAATTTAATAGCTTCTGAGCAATTCTTTCAAATTGATTTAAAATTGGTTATTTGTGAAATGTAAATTTCCCTGCAGGGAAGGGATGAAAGGAATAATGGGTGGGCAGAAGTCAGGCTGACTGTTTCCACAGGTGACTATGATGAAAGGGCATCCATGCTTTTAGTGAGAAAAGGGTTGGGGTGAATTCCTATGAATTTCATAGAAGTTTTTCTTTCTAGATTTGGGGGAGTAAGGGGTGTGACCTTACTGAGTCTGGGCTAATATAGAGTTACTAAATCTAGAGAAAGAGATAGAGTGAAGAAGCAGGTCAAGGGACTGATGAGAGAAGGAAAAGAAAGGCCTGCCTTGGCTCAACACAGGATGAAAAGTGAAGAAATTCAATTTGAGAGACGTTAATATGGGCAAAGCTATCACAATGGGCATGGGCTGTGAATATGCCTGTACTGTCATCTGCCCCCATCCTTGAGGTGGTGAACCCTCTGCCTGTGTGTGATGCTATGTGTGTGTGCTGGGGGGCTGGGTTTTCCAGGCATTAGGTAGCTTTTGAAGGTTTGATGCTAAGCACATGCCCAACAGTGTCAGGACTTCTCATGAGGAAGGCTGCCCTATGGTCAGGAGTAATTCCCCAGTGTCTGCCCAGAAGATGTTTTTACAAAGCAAAAGAAACTCAGTTGAGTAGAGTGGAGATGACATTCCTGCTAAAAGTGGTGTGGTGTTCCTGCTGAACTGCTAATAAAGCCTGGAGTGGAACATAAAGATAGCCCAGACAAAGAACTTTGTCTTCCTGGGGAAGCATTTCCCTGGGGAAGCAGACTCTGTTCAAGGGCCTTGAATACTTGTGGTCTCTTTTGGTACTGAAGATTTTGCTAAGATGTGGCTCACTGCGGCAGGAAGAGACATGGTGATACATTGGTGTTTGGAGGTGCTTTGTCTGTGGGGTGACTGGCTGCAAAAGACCAAAACTTGATCAAGGAGAGTGATGGAGCCAAGAGATCTGGTCAGAATCAGTAATGCTGAAAGCACGTGGTCTTAGTGATGGATGTACAAGACCAGAGCAAGCAATGCTTCTGCCAGAGGCTGCAAATGGCTCTGGATTGTGGATGTTCACTGGTTAGTGTCAGCCACCTCACTTGGAGGTCCAGCGGAGAAGAAGGTTGGACAGACATTGCTGGATATTTGCACCAGTGAATGATGAACTGAGTAAACTGTTGGCTACCAAAGATACTAGTAGGTGTTTCATGTTGCCTGGGTCTGCTGGTGTTTGTCAGATGCTCTGGGCAGAATTCTTGATGTCTGAGCCTTTGCTTGCTGACTGAATACTGCATTTTTGAGGAGTTTATTTGACTAAATGTCTACAGAGTTGGGAAAAAAATCACACCTGGCACTTTAATTGCCTCTATAAACAATATTTTGAGATGGTGGCAAAACGAGCTTCAAAACACTGTCAATAAGAAGTATCCTTGCAAAGTCCGTGCTATGTTGAATGATCCTTGAAGAGGTAAACAGTACTTGGGACATGTAGAGTCAGCAAGGCTCACTTAACCTTGCACATGGTCAGGTCTCCTTAAGTGCTGATGTGTGTCTTGGCAGGGGTGACCACAAAGTCCTAGAGGAAGTACCAGAGAAGGAGGTATATCTTTGAAATGTGCTGGATGTGCCAAACTGGGAGGTGATGCTTGCCCACTGCTCAGCTGTCAAAGGAGATATGCTCTAGGATCTGGATCCAGTATAGCAGCTGCAGGCAGGACTGTAGCTTGTTTTTTTGGTCAAAGCTGTCCTACCTTTTGATTTATTTACAGACAAACCAGGCTTTTAAGACCTGGCCATCTCCTTTCTGCAATTGATCAGTCTCTTAAGACAGATGGACTGACTAAAGAGGAGTTGTGCTTGCTTTTTCTCTTACCAGCAGCTTCTACTGTTCCATGGCTGCAGTCACCTTTCTTCTGACAGCTCCATACAGCTTAATGCTGCTCCCAGGGATGCACACATACTGCAGAGCTGTAGGCTGTTTTTATTGCAGCATGTTAATTGTTATTAATGGGAAAAAATAATTGAGTCCAGTGATGAGACTGTTCTAGGATTAGAAAGGGTTTCCAGACTGGAATGGTGGAAGGAAGATTGATTGCTAGAGATGAGGCAGCTAACTTGTAGAAATGATCATGAATCTTGGTATGTTTGCAAGGATGTTAGATGGAAAAAAGGAAATGTTTGGTTTAAGTTCTTGAATCCTTTCAAGGAGACTTGTGTTGGAAGGGCTTTAACCAGCCCTTTAAGAGTTCAGTGACATGAATAGTTTTAAGTGCCGCAGTCCTACATCCAATATTTTTTCAGGCAAAGAAAGGTGCTCTTAAGGAACAAACACCTTGCCTGCACCAAAAGGCAGATGGAGCTGAAGATGGTACAAAGTATTCATAATACCTGGAGTGTTACTCTCCAGGTGCACCCTACTGTCTTTTGTGTCAGTGGTCCTGGACTCATTAGAGATGTGGACTATTGCAGAGGAGTTGCGCAAGTCACCCTGGCTGTGCAGTCAATGCAAGTTTTATCTTGTTCCCTTGTTTAGACCTTTCTGAAAAGGGCAATGTAGGAAGGCTGAGCTAGTTCATGTGAAGTTACAGGTTCAAGAACCGAGCTGTCCTTATGCTTTTTCTGCTGTGGCTTTACTGCTCTTATGACCCCCTAGTAAACCCTCTGGAAAAGAACCTGAAGCTAATTATGAGGGTCACTTTTGTAGCATTGGCTAAATGGGAAATGAAATTTCTTCCCATTTGCATAAACAGAGGTCTGGCAGCAGCTGCAGCTCACTGTGTCTTACTGGAAAACAAAAGGGACAAGGTCTGAAATATGTTTCACAAGAAATCCATTTGTTTAAAAAGAGGGTTTACAGATCTGTGTGCCTAGATAAGAAATATGTGCCTTAATGTGATTCTCTGCTACCCTTAGTTCTGAGGGAGGTCTTCAGAGATCTGATCCAGGGCTGAATTTTCAAAGCTGTGTAAGGACATGTAACACTTAATGCCCTAACACCCTGCCTCTCCTATTGCTGCACAACTAATAATGTGAAATTAAATTGATTAGATGACATTATTACCTCAGGAAAGGGATACTTAGGTTGCCTTTTGTGTTATGATGTAATTATGGGCATTATGGTTTATTTTGGCAACCGTTTGGGCTTGAAAAAATCATGTTTAATTTTAAGTGAAAACAATTGGATCTCTTACACTATCTATAGCTGATTTTTAGTAGATTACTTGCCTGTAAAGGAGATTTCATTGTTCACTGAAGATGGTTTGTAACTGCATGGTAGACCTGATTAAATTTGATCATTGCTGGATTTCAGCATTCAAAAATCCAAACCTAGATCTGAAGTCAGTTCTACTGTCCGGACTGAAGTGTAAAAAGGGTAGGTGTGACAGGGAGTTTATCCAATATTGACAACACTGAACATTCCAGTAACATGAGTCAGGCTCCTCCCAAATTCTGTACTTGGCTTAAGCTAATGAGACTGAGTTATCCATTTTTTTTCTGTTCGCTTGTGAACATTTAGGGCTATGTGTAGGTTATATTTTAACTTTTCCCTCTGCAATAGTAAGTCCATAGTTTCCAAGGAAGCCTGCAATTCTCACATGAGCTTTTGTCTCCAGGTGCTCTCAAAATATTGCCAATTGTTGGAAAACTTGAAATAAAATGTTATTAGGCCTTCTGACTTAAGCTAGAACAATGGATCTGTTAAATATATATAGTTAATGTTAGGGTAGCCTGTGGGAGTTGGGTTTGAGAATTCCATTCAGTTTCTTTTATTTCATATGTACATTTATGTTCTTACTGAGTAAGCAGTGGTTACTGCATAACTGGGAGATAGGGGTAGGTCTGATACCTCTGTATAGTATTGTATTAATTTTAAGCTGTGGTTTTTGGTCAATAAAGAATACTTACTTTCTCTGTTTATTATAGTCTATATCTGATGGTCTGGTGAATGTTTCCCTGGTGCTTGGTCCTAGCAGTCTTTATGCCATATTCTTTTCTGCTCTCCTCAGTTTTGCACTTTTACTGCCCTGTCCCGTGATATCTGAAAGCATCGACAGTTCCTCATCGCTTGGTATCCTGTGAGGACAGGAGATGCTCATTTCACTGAAAGTGAGAACCTAGCAGCCTCAGATGACCAGGATGCTTGCCCAGATCATGCAGTAAGATGTTTTCAATGGCAGGAGCAAATTGTGGGAATCTTGACTTCCAAGGCTCGTTTACACTGGGAATGTTTTCCAATCAGTTGTGGAAGTACTATAGAACCTGGTGAAGGCTTCCCTAACTGCTTGCATTTTATAGCATGACTCCAAGCACACATGGATGTAACCGGACCTTCTCCCAAGAACTAGCTAAAATTAAGCAAGATCTAATCAGACCATAAATAATTTTACCTGAACCAATTCTAACTTCTGTGAAACCACACTTGCAAAACAGTGTTTCTGTTTCTCCTGCTCCAACCACAGGAGAATGTGTGCTCACAGGAAAGGACTCTGCTGTTTTCAGTTTATCAATAAAGTGTGCTCAGTCTGGCATTTTTTTACACGTGTGTTTTATTGCAGCGTACTTTGTTAATTCTTCAGTCTCTCTCTTTTCAAGCTAGACAAACCCATGTAATCAATCTCAGATCCAGTGTTCTGCTTACCTGCTGTTGCCCAAACCCATAGACTGTTTGCCCTCAAGCTTTTTCGTCTTTTGGCAGCTGCTCTCATTCCAATTACAAAATATCCTTGGAAATTCAATACCTCATTTTTCTATTACTTAAATTATGGCTCACATTGTAGTTCAATGAATTTAATTAAAGCATTTCCTTACACACATGGTGTCCATGTGGACAGGGAATAAGAACTTTTAATCTTAAAACTAGGCATATGTAATAATTACAAAAGATTGTTCTTTCTTATTACATCCTTCAGGTAAGAAGAATGTTCATATTGCCTGGAGGAAGACATAATCTGTATGAGCTGGCTTTAAATCCTTAGGTAGCAGAGGGAATAATCTGTTTTAAATAATGGATGACCATATTGTAAGTTGTGACCTAGTTTGAAAGTCTAGAAGTAAAAAAAAAACCATGGGCCTAACCAAATGTTTGGGCTATTGTGTAGAAACGCTGCCAAACAGCGCTGAAACCTGGGACACAGGCATCCTCTTCTAGAACTAGTGGTGATAGTTGGGTGGAGATCACCACCTCTATAGCTGTTGGCTAGGATGCACATGTGACCCATTTCAGTCCAGTGAGCCAGGTTAGTGTAAGCAGTGGAAACAGCTGTCTGTCAATAATTTGGATCTTTTGAATAGCAGTGGGCTAGGAAGTAGTGTTAGTGAAGGTGGAGGGAATCATCTTGCATGGATGGAGCTGGACCTAAAAGTTCACTCACAGCCTTGAACTCTCTGCTCTTAGCCATGCTATTTTACAAAATAAAAAGTGAACATGTGGATTGTACCTATCAAGGACCTTCTGCTGAAGTAGGATGCAGTGTGAACTGCAGCCAGGTGTGAGTGAGCTGTGAAATCAAAGCCCTGTGCTGCCTCCGTGCACCAGCAGTCCCTGAGCTGCTGTTGCAGCTTTCCTCAATTCGTGTTTGCTACCCGTGGTTGTCTCAGTCCCTGTATTTCCAGGACTGGGCTGCTAACTCACTTGGTTAGGAAACTCAGACCTTCGTGGGATATCGGAGGGGTGGACCAGGACTGCAGAGCTGGGGGCTACCCAGTGGGGTTGTGGGGGCCACCCCCCTTCCCATGCTACCTCAGCCCCAGGGCCCTCCCCAGAGTTACTGGCTGCTGAAAGGGGATTAGGGTAAAAAAAACCCAACTCACTAGGATTAACAGATCTGAGTGTTAATTTTGTGGTAGGAGTTTATGAGTCTCTAGAAGATCCAAAGTTGGTGTGTAAGCTTTCCTTTTGAGGAAGGTATGATTTTTTTACTTTACCTTCTAATGCACTGAAGAGGATGCTCAACTGATAGCAGTCCCTCTCTTCCCCTCTCCACCTTCCTGCAAGTCTGTTGGTTAAATTTGATTGAAGCTAGCCAAAGATGGCATGTTCAATATCCCTTGTTTTAATAAAAGGAAATGAAACAACAAAAAACCACCCCACCCCAGCATCTGTATACAAGACAAATGAAGGCTACAGATGCAGCATGAACTTGATGTGTATTTGTTTGGTTTGTCCCACGAGCTGTCTGGTCAGCCTAGGACTGAGGTGGTCCCTCAGCCCTTGTTACTCCATTGGATGCTGTCTCTTGGCTGGCTGGTGGTGGCTGGGGACCACATTGGGAGGTGAAGGTGCACAGATGTTTGTTCCCCAGCCAAGGGGAAGTGAATTTACAAGTGAAGAAAGAAGCGAGGGCTGATGTTGTTATGGAAATGGGGCTGAAGAAGCTGCAGATACTTTGGTGGTGCTGGGAAGTGAAGTTTAAGGATGTGGACTATAATCCATAAGCAGCTGGCCTTCAGTGGTGCTCTTGCTTCTGTGATGACTCGCTCTGTTTCCATTGGAGTGTATAAGTTGTCATTATGGATCTGGCTAGTGGCATGTGAAGTCTGCTAACATCTCCGAATGGACAGCATCAGATGTATCAAGAGAAAATTGTAGCTGACAGTTGTGGAATAGCTACTTAGGACTAAGCAGTGGCTCCTGTAAGTCAATCTTCCTTTCCTGCCCTTGGATGCAGCTTCTCGTTTATTGCTGTTGCCTTCAGGAATAGAGGATATTATGCTTTCAAGGGTGTGTGAACGTTTGGGATGGCTGAAGCTTCTCTTGTCCCAGACAGAGGTTGACCCTGTGACTCTCTGCAGTAGAGTCTCTTTGCTCTCTTGTCAAGCCTGGAGTGTTTAACTTTTTTTCTCCCCATTCTATGGGCTTTTTTAGAAAAATTACAAAGTAAATGCAAACCCAGCTACTGCATATTTAAGATAACACAAATAAACGCTTGCAACAAATTCATTGGGGAAGTTGCCGTTACATTTGATATACAATCAAACCTTCAAAAGACAGGAAACTTGAAAATTGTGAAATATGCAAATTCAGCTCTGAACCATGTAGTTGACTTTACTGGTTTTTGATGGTTTTGCAAAGCAGTTTTCTCAATCGCCTTCTTAATGTAAGTGATTCTATTTCACCATGATTATGCCACAATATGGAGCTGACCTAACAACTTTGCATTTCAGCAAGATGACTCATCCCAAATGTAAACCACTGCTTGCACTGAAAAAAAACCCCTGTAGTTCACTAGGTTCTTCCCTTCTTCATAGCTCCAATTGTGGATATGGAGACTGCTTGTCTCTTCTACTTTGGAAACTGGAGATTGGTTTGCATAACTTTGAGAGTAGTTTAGTGGCTTCTCTTGGGCAGTTATTGCTAAATGAAAGAAAATACATTCATATTTCAAATTCTCAGTAATTGTGGGCAATTCTGATGTATTAAAGTTATGCTGGTCATGCTCTTTCCTGAATGCAGAGTAGCAAGAGGAACATTCAGGGCACAAATTTAGTATGTTACTAGTGAAGTATGTTTCTCAGCAAGAGATGAAGTGTGCTGTGCAGCAAATGCTGTTATAACACCTTAAAGGCAGGGTAGTCAGTGGGATTGTCTACACGCAACAGCTTGTGATAACGTTGAGTTAAACCATTGCTGTAGTATGTACTAAGTAAAAATAATTGTTACTGATAAATTAGTTATGTACACAACTACAGTACCTCTGAACTTTAGAAACAAGTGTCAGTTATAACAGTTGTCTTTGCTGAAATATCCTAACAAGGAAGCTACTTTAAGCTAAATGTAATCAATGGTTAGCTTGTAATCAATAGCTTGTTTTCCTACAATGTAAATATTTTGTAGTGCTTTCATTTGCAATGATTTTAAAGTATATGTCAACAGTAACTACTTTTTCAGCTACCAAAATAGTCGTGTCTGCTTGAAGTACGGCGCCAGTGTGACTTTACTATGTTTTAATTTCTCCTTTGCCTTTCCATGATATCAGGGAGAACAAATGTGTTACCAGCTGCACTGGGCACAAATAGATCCCGGTTGCATCTGGCAAGAATTTTGGGGAAATCTACTGTGAAGCAAAACTTGGAAGAACTTGTTCTACTTCAATAGTGATAAACTTCCAAAACTTGGGTTTCCTGAACCCTTTGGACATAAAAAACCCTATCGCTAATGAGTACTTTAAAAGGGGCCTCTTCAGTCAGTCTGCCTTTCCTTGGAGGATGTTGTCCTAAGCAATGAAAGCATGTACGGCGTGCTCTATTTATAACTTAGAAAACATATGTAGTACCAATGTCTTTGGCCACATTTCTTTTAATGTGTTTGCAGAGCAGTTACTAAGCTGTTCTGTTTTGGAAGTGCGAAAAAAATTATATGGGCTGTGCAACCTTCTCGCAAGCTCCTATATTTCAACAAGTAAAGACTGAAAGGATGTATCACACGTGTCCAGCCATGATGGCCTTTATTCAGAATCTGCTATATGCTGTGGGACTCGTTCTTTTGGCTTCAATATATGCTGGATGAGGGCCTTTGGCAGTATCACCATTAGCAGCATCTTTTACTCAGTGCATGTGCTAAATTTAAATGAAAATGTGTCAAAGAAATGCTGTTTGCATGTTACTCTTGAAAGCTGGGTGTAGTGGTGGGACATTCCCCTTGTCCCTCAACAAGCTGAAAGAAAAATCTGGCTAAATAACTTATCACTCATCGTGAACAAGGGTGTTATGTTAAACAGATTTAGTTTGGATTTAGCAAGGGAACAATGTATATGTCTAGAAAATTATATTCTACTTCCATTAGAGGGCTCTCTTGATGCCCAGATAAAACTCATTAATGGTGATGGAGTTGATGCATTTCTATATGGCTACCACTGCAGGCCCCACGGAAGTCACTGAGGCTGAAGTGACTACCTGGCTCACAGAATCCATGAAGATGCCTGAGATGAAGGGACCTTGATTTGACCATTGGCTCATGAGCTGGGTTTGCAGCCCTAGTGATTGCTGTTGTGTGTGTTGCCTCAGTGTGCTCCTTCCTAGTGCAAACAGCCTGCAGGTGATTTGGAAATCTATGAGCAGGAGCCTCCTAGGGTGCCATTTTGACAACATTATTTTAAGAGGAGACCTTTGTGTTAAAATCATAGGTCTGGATGGGCATGGGGTTTAGGGTAGTCTCTACAAGTTTGGGATAAAGACAGCATGGGTTTTTCAATAGTTCTCTGCTGGGGCTCTCCAGGAGCTTGATTGTGTTCCTGATGAATCATTAGGATTAATTGTCTAGGTCCTGGCCTGCTTCAGGTGAGTGAGCTTTGTCACCTTCCTGCTGAGGGGTGAGACTGTTCCTCAACTTCCCCCAATAATTCTTGCTTATCTAAATCTACAGTGCAACTAGCTGTGCCATGCTACTATTTCCCAATGTGTATTGGCAGAGGGCAACACACTTGCGTTGTACCTTCTGCCAATGCTGCCTTCCATGCTTGGGCTCTCATCTGACTACACAGGCAATCTATCAGCCTTGTGGACTTGGAGTAAACTGTGTGTAAAAAATATCACTCCTGCACAGCTGACTCATTTTAAGGGAAAACAGATCCTAGGAACAGCATTCTCCCAGTCCCCTTATATGGAAGGAATGGCTTGGGCCTGGCATCTTTTAATTAAGGAATGCATGGCAACTAGCCAAAAGCAAAAAATAAATAATCCTTTAAGTTGTTATTTAGTATATGGAATGCCAAAATTGCCATTTATTTCTCATTTATACAGGGGCTGGTAAACTCCAAAATCAATGTCTTCTCCCAGTCATAGGCATATGGCAACAAACTGTAAGACTTGCTTGAAAAATTTTATTTTAATTTTTCAAAACGTCTGCCCAGTAGGACCATTTGTTCTGTGCAGTTTGAGATCCTCAGTGACAAGTATGTGCACAATGAAGGTTAGGAAAGATGCATGAATGAAACATTTATATAAATATAAATCAGGGGGACACCATGTACGGTTTATATCACTGCATGTTTTAACATCAGTCCAGTATCTCACACTTCTGACTTTAGTCAGAAAGAAAGGCTTTTTTAAACCCCCCAATTAAACCACCTAGTACAGGGATTACCTTATGCTACTTTCATGCCTAAATACCCAGGTTGAGGCATGGCCCAACAGATACCATTGCCCCAAAATGATGGAAACAGCTTCTGCCCAGTATTTTTATATATGTGTTTTCCCGCACAGTCAGGTGCTTGGATTTTTGTTGGAGGATTGGAAGGCAGAAAACTGCTCGCAGTAGTCTGGACAAGAATGTAGGTATCTGAATGAATGTTACCAAGTGCCTTGTTGAGTGCAAGGGCAAGTACCCGAGTTAACTGTTTTGATTTGGTAGAGTGTTACACGGGCTTTGCACGTGTGCAAGTTAGCACACGAGGTGAAGAGCCATAGAAAGGTGACACCCTTTGGAAAGGATTGAATCAGTCTTGGGGGAGATCTTCTGAAAGCATTTGTGATCATACTCCAATTGTGATAATCTGTGTAATTCTTATGACATCATACAGCAGAATTGCCACTGAATCGGGTAAGGGACCAATTATTCCATGTGATAACTTGTTTCCTGCTTCTAGTCTTCTCTTTGAAGCTGTTTGCTCTTTGCACAGAGGGACGTTCAGGTTCCTCTCGAGGACCTTGCCTGTGCTGTGCTGCCTGCTGAGGCAGTGGTTCCGCTTTGAGGAGTACCTTTGTGAAAACACTTCAAACTTTTAAATGGCAATTTTTTTACCAGTGGCTCTAACTGTAAAAATAAAATGATCTACTAAGCTTATATGCCAAACAAATTTAATCTGAAACCAAATGTTACACGATTATTTTTTGTGGATCGGCAGCAGTAAAAGTTCTGTGGGATTTCTTTTCTTAAAGTTACTTTTTATGATCCCTAAATAGAATCCACCACATGGTGATTTTTTTTTTCCTTCCTGTTGTCTCTGGTTGGTCCCAGCAGGCAGTGTTGGTATCACCCAAAGTCATCTGGAAATCAGCCTATGTGTGACCACTTGTTTTTTTTTGTTTCTCCATCTATTGCCTTTGAATAAAAATTCCTGCCATTTCAGATAGTTTGCTTCCAGATTTACAATTACTAGTATTTTTCCATTAGTTGTTACAAAAAGTAATTCAAACTCCTTTTTGAGAAGCAATACATAAAGTAGCCAGTCTGGACAAATCCCTGTATTACTGATTTTAACATAATTATATAGAATTAACTCTGCATTTGATCTTCATTTCATTTTAGCTTGAGAACTGTAAGCCATTATCACTTTATAGCAACTTTGTACATTTTTAGAGTGAACAGAGCTCTGCTGGAATTTCTAGTCTCCAGCATCTGCCACTTTTAGTTCAAGCAAGTATATTATAGAGAAAATGGTCACATTTATTAAATGTTTATTTTTAAACATTTTATTTAATGTTTTATGCTTAAAAATCTGTTTTTATATTTCAATAAACTTTGTTCAAAGCTGTTGCTACCTGAGTTGGATCCCTCTTTCATGCTAAGCCTTTCCATCTTTCTCTGCCACCTTGTTTGAACATGCTCTGCCTTAGCACTAGGGGTTACCATTTGATTGTGAAGAGATTAATAGATCTATTTGGTGGATTTTGCCTTGTTGTAAGCTTGCTGCTGGCCTGTAACCAAGCGTAGAGATATTTAAAATTGGCATGTATTTGTGAAATACTGTACTTCAGTAGTACGTTTGCCATCCAAATGGCCATCAGTTCTGTGTTGTAGGGTTAGTTCAGCCTGTGGAGGTTGGTGTTTTCTGTTGGACATCGAGCTCTGAACAGAAGTGATGGTGACTTGATAATGAAAGTCATTTGCTTAGAAAAGCACAGCTGAACTCTGGTCTATGTATATGGGTATTTTTTGGAGTTGCCTGGTAAAGCTGTGAGTATTGGTATCTGTTAAGACATCTCTAAGTTTGCTGACTGGAATTTGCTTGATATTCTGTGACTGCTGTATCCTTAGGAGACCAAACATAGTTGAAGCATCTGGTATGTGAGATGGTATGAACCAAAAGTTCCCTTTTTATCCTGGAGCTGCTGTGTTGCGGTAAACTGCCAAGTCCCAAAGGGAGAATTTGACCTGTGTTTTGTGTGTATGTGTTGAACCATAGTAACTGACCAGGCTGACAATGTCCGATACCAAATTGTATGTTATCTCGGTCTCTCTCGGGGGATGTGATGGTGGGGATTCCCAGGGAGACTGGCATAGCTGAACTCTCGTTGTTTTGCTAGTGATTTGCTCCAAGGAATCACTTCACCTTTTTGGAATAAACTTTGCCTCTGATAACTGGTTTCTGAATAATTGCTACTATAAAGGGGCTTTTGAAAACTTACATGGAGAAGATACTGTTATTGCTAACCAAACATTCCCACCTTGGGTGATAACCACAACTGGTTCAGTTGGCCCAAACTTCATGAAAAGCAGAATAACAATTGCCAGTATTTTCCAAAGTCAGTACTGAAAGTTGTCCTGATGTTCAGAGGTGTTGAGTGACCCCAGGTCAGTATTTTTTACCTTTTGGACTCAGGTCTCACAGGTGCATACCACATTTTCTGAGATAGTGGTGGCTGTGCTTATATTTTGTTGGATCCTTCCTAGAGCGTCTAGATTACTGGAGATGTACGTGAACCCCCTGAGGGGCTGGAATTGCATAAAGCGCTCATATCTTATGTAACCCAGTCTGGATTCCAGTCACCTCAATGGTACTAAATACCTCTTTTTTTTTTTTTTTTTTTTTAAACTTGGCACCACTGAAATGAATGTGATTTATTTGTGGACTGAGGTAAGTATGAAATCTGGTATCAGAAATCTGGCTCTTTAAGTAGTGGTGAGAAATGGAAAGAAATAAACATTGCTACTTTCTCATTAATGCAATTACCATACCCCATCAAACATGTGCTGATAAATTTGAGAGGCTTATATTATTCATTAGGCATATGCATTCATTAGTGTAGCCATCATAGAAAAAACAGGGGAGTGTCCAGCATGGGGAAAATTTCAGAGAACAAGAGCTCACATTATACAAAGCTATGATGATAAATGTCTCCTGTGGCATAATTTTAACTCTTACCATCTGTGATTCCCTGTTGCTATAGCAACTTAAAGTAAATATTAAAAATAGTCTGAAACCAGGAAAAGCACAGCGGGGAATGTCTGTCCTGAAAGAAAACAAGCCCTCAATGTGACCAGGCAATGGCAGGAAAAAGGACTGATGAGAACTTCAGGAGTTTTAGCTCGCAGAATTTTCAATATGCAGGGGCGGGTGAGAGAAGGACCAGTGTTTATAACTGGTTATAGCTGTGCTACCAAAACATTATCAGATGCTCAGTGCTGTACTTGCCATCTGTTTTCAGCTTTGAGCTTGAGAAGTAATTTTACTTTAACTGGTAGGAGATTTGTGTGTGTATATGTATTTTAAAAAATATGATTTTACATTTTTGACAGATGTGGTTTTGATTTTTGAGCTAGGGAGGGATGAAGAGCCTTTCTGATGCAGTTTTTAAAAGCTATGAGCACTGCAGTGGTGTTCATCAAATGATGCCATTCAAATAGTGTTAGAGTGTTTAGGCCAAATAGGCTTAAAAGGAGAGCTGTGCTTTCATGCCAGGCCAGCCCAGGAGCTGCTTCCAGTGGCTCCTTTCAGGGAAAATACAGGAGCTGAACCCTGTACAGCAGGAAGAAACTGACCAGAGAAAGAGGGAAAGAAATGGTGAAAGACAGCAGTTGGTGGAAGGGGCATGAAGAATTGTGTAAATAATTAAAAGTGGGAAATGGCTATGTGCTTCAAGAACCTAGGAGCTTTTCTTTTTTTCTTTTTTTCTAAATTAACTGGGGATGCCCTATCTAAAGAAATCCCTGGGTGAAGAGAAAGCTTTGTGTGGAAAGAAAAGCCCTGCTTTGGGGAATTGCTAACTGTTCTGGGTGTGTCCTTGCTTTAGTCCAGCTGCGATGAAGGTTTGTTTAGCTTCCTTGGTGAGTGTTTCTATTACTGTGTGTTTTTAATGTTCCCTCACATTCATTTGGCAGTCACTTCAAGAGTGATTTATGATAAGAGATGAGAAAACAAACTCAGATTTGATATTAGGCAGTAGCTGGGGAACTTGGATGTAATCACTGCTGCATAAGATCCTGCAAAATTCTGTATGCAGTGTGTACACCATGGTGGACTTTGCATTTCATCTTGCAAACCCAGACAGCCTGGATGTACAGAAGAGCATGGGAATCCAGGCGCTATCAGCACAAATTAAGGGTCTGTGGTCGGGTTCAAGGTGCATGAGACCAGAGGAACAGGAATTGGGAATTTTTGTTTGGCCCTATTATTAGTCATGACCTGATAGGCAGGTTTTTATCTGCAGCCTTGTGGTTTGTCCTGTGACAATGATGACAACTGCAAATTCTAAAAGGCAGTCAAATATAGATGCATCAATTTGTAGGAGAGGTATGGCCCACCAGAACTATAACTTTTAGGGAGAGAAGTCAGGTGAGTTCCAGTTACAGCTATTGTATGTCTGAATTTTTATAGATGTGTCTTGTCTTCTCCTCTCTCATTCTCTCCCTCAGAAACCTCAGTGTAATCTGAGAGTTTTCTTTATTTGGCCAGAGTTGCTGATTAGTGCTGCCCTCAGCCTGCTGTATATCTGGAAATTGTGGATGCTTCCATGGCACAAAACCAGGCTGCACAGCTTCTGTTCAAGGAGTCAGCTGCTCTGGAAGTATTAGGAACTATTGACTATGGTCAAAACAGCTGCTGTATGTACACAGTAAGCCTGGTGCACCTCAAAAGCCTTAGGTTCACCCCCAAACCCACATGATGTAGGTCCAAGGTTTCTCACAAGGGTGCATATTCTTTCTGCCCAGTTAATCAGGACAGAAACGTGGCATCTTACATGTTGTGTTGTGATCTGGAAAAATCTTTCCCAGTCTTCCTGTGATCTGGGAGACACCTGTACCACTTTCTCCTGATACAGCTCTTCCCTGGCTTGGTGTCCTAGTCCCAGGTGAACCAGGGAGACCCCACAGAAGGTTTTCCCCGAGACCTCTGTTTTGAGAGGTGATAAAGGGAAACGAATGTGTTGATGTGTTCAGATCACAGGGTTTGGAAGGGACCTCTGGAGATCATCTAGTCCAACCTCCCTGCTAAAGCAGGTTTCCCTACAGCAGGTTGTGCAGGATCGTGTCCGGGTAGGTTTTGAATATCTCCAGAGAAGGAGGCTCCATAACCTCTCCGGGCAGCCTGTTCCAGTGCTTTGTCACCCTCAAAGCAAAGAAGCTTTTCCTCGTGTTCAGATAGAACTCCCTGTGTTCCAGTTTGTGCCCATTGCTCCTTGTCCTGTCACTGGGCACCACTGAAGAGATTCTGGCCTCATCCTCTTGACATCCACCCTTTATAAGTATTGATCAGTCTTCTCTTCTCCAGGCTAAACAGACCCAGCTCTCCCAGCCTTTCCTCATATGAGAGATGTTCCAGTCCCCTAATCCTTGTGGCCCTCCACTGGACTGTCTCTAGTAGTTGCCTTTTTTTCTTGAACTGGGGAGCCCAGAACTGGACACAGAACTCCAGATGTGGCCTCACCAGGGCAGAGTAGAGGGGGAGAATAACGTCCCTCGACCTGCTGGCCATGCTTTTCCTGATGCACTCCAGGATACCATTGGCCACAGGTGCACACTGCTGGCTCATGGAAAGCTTGTTGTCCACCAGGACTCCCAGGTCCTTCTCAGCAGAGCTGCTTTCCAGCAGGTCAGCCCCTAACCTGTACTGCTGCATGGTGTTATTCCTCCCTAGGTTGAGGACCCTACACTTGTCTTTGTTGAACTTCATTAGGTTCTTCTCCACTCAACTCTCTAGCCTGTCCAGGTCTTGCTGAGTGGCAGTGCAGCCTTCTGGTGTATCAGCCACTCCTCCCAGTTTTGTATCATCAGCAACCTTGCTGAGGGTACACTCTGTCTCCTTGTCCAGGTCATTGATGAATATGTTGAATAAGACCGGACCCAGCACTGACCCCTGGGGAATGCCACTAGCTACAGGCCTCCAATTAGACTCTACACTGACTATCACAACCCTCTGAGCTCTGCCGTTCAGCCAGTTCTCAATCATATATCATAAGATACAGTTTCAGCCTTTACGTTGGCACTCGTAAGCATCCATGGTGGATTCCCATACCCATGACAAACAGAAAATTCTCCAAAGCCTAACCAACTCTACTTCAGCCAATCAAATAATTTATCCAAAGTTTCATGTACTTCATCTAGACTGGAAGTACTCATTGTGCAAAAGGGCTTCTTCAGAGCCTTTAGAATACTGTGCAGTCTTGTGAGCCTCACTCCTAGTAGTTTTTTTCCTTGTACTCCATTTCTGTATGCTTAGTTTTGGGGAATCCATGCTCATACCAAAGTGCTTTCTGGCATGCTGCAGGAAGGGAGGGTTTTCCAGGAGTCCTGGGAACAAGCCAATGCTTGGAAGTCCTGCTGGAAACACTGCTTGGAAGTTGCATACAAAATAATAAAACTTTCATGTATCTGCTCAAAATAAACCGTTATTCAATAGTATATCTAGTTGGATGTGGTGAAGATGCGTACATACACATGCTTTGTTTGACTGTGCTCAGTGTGTGTATTACTTAACACAGACCGTGTGCTTGGCGGTCTCTTTTTACTAGTGAAGATAAAATGTTTCCTGCTTTGAGGAATTTATAGCCTAGATGGACACTTCAGGAAGACAGAAAATCCAACAGCAGCTCAAGATGGAAGAGTTCAGTTTAGGAAGTTTATCTCTATTTCATGATGGTGATGACATAATTTTTACTTGGAGGAGTAGGATTTATACCGATGTATTTTAAGCTTTTATGCCAATCTCCTTATGTATTGCATTAGATGGTCCCTGCTGCAAAGGTTTGAAATCTCAACTAGATTAAGATATCTGATCTCTGCTTCCCAAAAATTCCACTGTGTTGTCAAATGAAAGCAGAAAGCTGATGGAAGACATAGAATTGTGCAAAAGGCCTGCCATATTTCACCAGGATTTACTTTGACATCTGTATACTGCTAGTTGATTTTTCTTTTTTCTTTTGACCCAAATAGCAATGTAACTGAGATAAGCAGTCAGCAGCACACATTCTTTAATACATCCAGAGAATTCAAGTTATTGTTTTATGGGGGAAATGATAGCCATGCAATTAGGATTTCCATCTGTGTGATCCTCTACATTGGTATGGTGGCAAATGTAGCATTAAATAGGCTTGCTGCAGCTGTGGGAGGAGAGCTAAGGGCAAACTTACCCTGTTTACAGTTTTGCTGTAAAATTTTACTTCTTTGGAAACTTTGCAGATGTTTACAAAACATACAGCTGCTTCCTGAAGCTGTGCCTTGTCTTTAAGCTGAATACCTAGATGGTCCAGAAGTTGCCTGACTCCCCATTTGCTCAGAAACCTCACTCCAGTTAGCCCTGAGCTTGAGCTGTCCCCTTAATGAAAAGCCCTTACTGCATCTTGTCGTAGTCCTGGCTTTTGCAGCATAGATCCGTGTATCTTGTCAAGCAAACTTGAGACTTGTTCTGCATGAATTGAAGTTTAGTTTGGAGCCAATTAAAACTTCTATGTAGTTTTGCATTTGGGCTGTAAGGAATATATGGTTTTGTGGGTATTTGAGAAACTCATGCAAAAGGTAGGGGTTTTGACTGAATTTTGTTTTGCAGTCAGAAGCTGTGCTATGCCGTCTGTCTTCTGTGTTGGAAATGTATTATTAAATTATAAATAACTTTCAGGTTCCAAAAGGCATTTCCTTCCCTATTGCATCCTTGTAACTTTCCATCTTGTACAGGCTGCAATAGTTTCCATGCTCGCTGTTCAAGATCCCGTGGATCTAGAGAGCTCATGGCGACTATCATTTTATTCTGCTGAGTACTTTAACTTTACCACACAGTCTCATTACAACTTTTAATAGAGCCTCCTGGTTATTCTCACAGTACTTGTAAAAAAATTACTTGGTGTCATGACTTCATATCCAGATGACTGTTTAAAATTAGGAATATTCTTAACGCCTGTTCTCTGAGATATATATTTTTTAATTTATTGGTGCTGTGACAATGCAATCATTTTATCAAGGAGATAACCCAGAACTTTCCAAATGCTGATGAATAGCATGCCAGGTCTTTTCTGTGTTCAGTAATAAAGTTCAAGGCATAACGCACTGGACACTTGGGAAAAGATCCTTTTTGCTTGCAGATGATTGATGTGCCAATGTTTCATTCTGCTTCCAGCATGCTTGTGCTTGGAGATGCAGATTTTTTTTTTTAAGAGAAAGGTTACAGGCCTTTCAAAAGTTTTGACTTAGTTAAACTATTTAGAATCTTAATGTTTTAGCAATTAAGGTGAATGAAAACTAAGATTCATGTCATCTCTTGCAGGATATTAAGGGCCTTGTGGAATAAACTCTTCTGCTCAGAAAATGCTGACCACCTTAACCCATTACCTTTCTCTGGTCTGTAATAATTAGTGTTGTATATAAGTAGCTTTCCTGTTGCATTGTATTTTTTATTAATCAAGAGAGGGGAGGAAATGAAATGCTAGCATGGTTTTCATCAAAAATGGTTCTTTGCTTTTACAGATGTTTACTGCTTGCAGAACTTAATACCATTATACTGTCTTACCAGTCTCTTTCAGGTAACTTGTTACGATTGAAAAAAAAAAAAAAGTGATAGGTGAGGCATACTCCAGTTATTTGTGAGCCATGGCACTGAAGTGGGCACCCATAATCAATGGTCCCTTCCTTGCTTATGATATTTTTCCTGTAAGGCCTCTCTAGCTCTTCCTTCACCATTGGCCTTCATCCCTTTTTTTTGCCTGAGAAACAAAAAGAAAACACAATGAATGTGACTTACTGGCGCAGAAATAATCACACTGCAAAAGTCAGCCTTTCCCTGGAGTTGGCTTAATATTCCCACGCTAAGGATAATATAGTCTGTCCTTATAGAACAGTAAGAACTGCATGATCTCAGGTACACTTGTGTGCCAACAGGGGAAGGGATGGTTTGGGTGCCTAATCTCCAGGGTGCGTGGCTGTAACCCTTTAGAAACCCGCATTATCTAGAGCCTGACAATGATTTGTTGGGTAATACTGGGGAAAATGCTGCTTCTTTCAACCTGTTGCTCAAAACTCCTTTGGCAAATGAGAAGACTCGTTCTTTCAAGTGCTTGAGTGATATTGGTGAGGCATGTGGAACAAAGCCAGGTACCGCCTTTATCTCATAGTGCTAAAATGCAGTGCTTTGTAGAGACATCCATTGCTTGCTGATGCTCTGGAGTTGGGCAGTTGGTGCAGGGAAGGTTCCAGGAAATGTAGGTGCCTTAGCAAATAGACTTACCGGACCTGACAATCACTGATGTTTTAAAGTATATCTGTGGAACAAAGCAAGTATTAAATAAAAAAAATATGCATATATGTGTAATATGCAATCACATGTAATCAGAAGCAAGTGTAATACGTGGTCTGAGTAATATGCTGTCCTAGTTTAGCTCAGTTGTAAGAGGCTACTGAAGTTGATGGGAATTTTTGTAAATTTGGGGTTCTTCCCAGGGTGGCTGTCTGGCGCTGTGCCATCATTAGAGGCCTCATGCTATGCGCTTGCCACCTTTAGATGTAATGTCTATGTGTTTGTTCCTCGGGAAAGATACATGCTTATAAACAATAGGTCTGTACATGTGCATCATGGGTTCCTTACAGACTGGCAGATCCGCAGTAGATGCCTGGTGAGAAAGTGGTTGCCAGTATCATGAGACCCATTTGTGTTCAACAGAACTACTCGGGGTCGGTGTCTTGACTCTACATCACACGTGGTGCTGAGTCACCCAGAGCGTGCACAGCAATCTTTTGCCTGGACACTCAATGGATCACTGATCAGCCTGAGGACAACAGATCATATCTCACAAAGTAGAGATACACTAATAACTGATAACTGTGACTTGTTTTTACTGTGAACAGGAGAAACTGGGCTTTTTGGATGGTAATTCCTGTCTCTTAAGGATGACCTATATGTGTTTGTGTCCCTCCATGGCTGGGTTGCCATACTGGCCCAGAGGAAACCAGTAGTCTCTAGGCAGCATTAGCTGTTTCAGGGGGACGTGGTATATGGTCTGGCCATAATAGTAGCTGCAGAGTTACTTGGCACCTTGACTGTCTAGGGACACCCAGGTTGGTTTTTTCCCCCAACAGGAATAACTATAGTAAATGGAGTAGGCGTAAAATTTCCACAATTTATTAGTTGCCAGATGAATAAGCTCTTAAGAAAAAAAACAAACCCTAAGTTTTTAGATGCTAGCAACATACAGTCATGAAACCAAGGCTAAGTACTTCTGCAAAAGGTCATAACAGCACTTTGCTAGAAAGTAGTAGTCATATTTCACTATAATCTTTGGTTGATGCTAATGGTTTCAAAGAATTACTGAGCAAAAATAAATGCCTTGGAAAAAAAAAATCCCTAACAAGGCAAAGAATACAAATGGCATCTATAAATGTCTGATGTTTCTTCTTTATCTGAAAACCCAGACAGGGTACTTAATCACAACGTTATCTTCTGGAGCTACAAAACCATGTAGCTTCTGGCCCATCTATCTAAAATACAGGCAATTGGGAAAGCTATTTTGTAAGGTCAATGTTTCTGCTAACTGATACTCTGGTAAACTGGTGATGATTATCAACAGCATGAGAAAAGTAACAAGGTGATATCTTCCACCTATGCAACTGCCTAGGCTCTTCAGAATTCTGCAAGTATTCTGAAGATGCTTCTTCAAAATACCTCCCTCTATTATTTTGAATTGAAATTCAGCCCTCAAAGGTTTGTGAGAGCTGCAGAGTATTATACTACTAATACGATGTGCCTGTAAGTTGTATTCTATGCCAAATTATGCAGCAATACTTCTGTATAGTATATACGGTAATTAGATATGGAACCCAAGCCTCGCATTTGGCCTTAGGGAGTTTAGTTCGGTTGATTGTAGCGTTGGTGGGAAAATGAATTCCATAATTGAGGCTGAGATCTGATGTCCCCCACAGTATTTGGGTATTCAAATACAAGGTTTTGGGAGAAGTCCATTTCTAATATTCACACTAATTCATCATTTTAACTGATATACTTGGAGCCCAGCACAATTGTAGGTTAAACAAAAGGAAAACAGGATATTAAAGGATCTGATGGGTTGCATCCAAGTTTTGTGTGAGTCTCTCTCTCTACTGGCTTTCATGGAATGTGGCCCACTCTGTAGAAATAGTTCTTGAATTCTTTTCATTGGAAACACTGACAAAAATTAATATGCCCCTAAAGTGAAACAGACCTGGGAAACAAAACAAAACTCAGCCTCTTATAATTGTCCAAGCCAAAGGAAGTGCAGAAGCTAAACAAATACCATGAGAATGTAAGAGAAGATTTAAGCTTTCAGTCTTAATACTTTAAAGTATGAATAACAAAGATAAGGTAATGCTAATTAGAATAGTCCTGGAGACATACCAAAAATGGAAATCGTAAATGTTCAGAGCCTTACTGGTATTTAGACAGTGTGTATTTGAAAGGCAACTTTTAGAATGGTCCTGGAATGGTCCAGGTTGTACTTGGACCATGATGCTGGAGTTAGGGTGGTTGCAGCAGTTCACCCTTATGAGCTGGTTTCTTCAGAGCTGCAGTGAGTTGAGTGCAACCATGAGTAGCAGAAATAAGGCCTTCAGGGATTTGAGTCCCAATAGAAAAATCTAGTGGAATACACCTCCAGTGGGGTAAAATCGCCTTTAAATGGATACAACTATTCTTAAGGCCCACTTATGGATCCAATAGATTTGGTAACTTGTCACACTTTAACAAATGTGTCCCATTCTAGAGTGGGAGGATAAGTAAATTGGGAGGTTACTGAGGTGTATCTCTTGTTGAAGCAACAGCCCTAAATAAAAGAGAAGTGCGAAAAATTTGCTGTGAAACAGTTATTTGAAAACTCAGCACATCCACCTTTCATTGGTAAAGAACATCTTAGTGAACGGCATTTTCCTTTGCTATTTTAATTTGTGTGGAATTGTTTCCACTGTTAAAGTACAGAGTGATGTGGGGGTTTTTTTTATAGTAACTTTGCTACTTTTGCAGTGTCATGCAAATGGCAATTGTCAGGATATAAATGAGATCCTGGAAGTCATCCTGAAAAACATAATGAGAAAATTTTGTCTTGTCATGTACATTAACTGCAATGATTCAATTGATGCTGTATCCTGCTTGCAGGCTGATTTTTTTTTTTCTACTCCTCTTTTTTCTTAGTGTTGAAGTTATTCTGGGTACACTGCTACTGTGGGAAATCCCTACTCAAGCTGAGAGCAGTTTTGCTGCTTCTTAAATGGTGCCAGTCAATTTAGCTTTAAATGTAATGGGCTTAATCCTGCAGGAAGGCAGTGCTTCGCATGAAAATTCAGTTTTTCTATAGAAAGAAAGTACTGGTTTAGGTGGACTGTGATAATAAGTATTGAAAGGAATACATTTATCTATTTGAGGAGCAAACCAGCTTGTAAAAACCTGCTTTTCAGAATGCAATGGGCATTACATAGATTTCTTTTTTTAGAACTTGAATTTTGGCCTCCAGCTTCCACTTCTTAGCAAAGAAGACCTGAAAATGCATTTGCTCTGAATTCCTCTACAGCTGTGATTTGCAGCGTAAGGTACAAAGTCCATAACTTCTCCTTGAACAGGTGGAGGCCCCATGCGCACACTTGCCCCTGGTAAGTGATGAGCGCTCAGACATCTCAGTACATGGTACTATTGCAATTGCACTGGAAATAGTTTCTGGACAAACACCAAAAATCCTCAGGGTTTAAGTCAAGGAAAATCCCTCTTACCTTGCAAGTAACTTGCAGGAATAAACGTAAAAGGAAGTCTGCATTAGATCACTCTAGCTACTTATTGCAGCACACTGTGGCTAGGAAGAGGAACATATGATCTATTCCTCCACTGTATACATTCCAGAAAAAAGTATTTGTTGGGTTTATTTATAGGCATTTCTGTGGTGCTCACCGTCGCAGTATCATTTCATTGCTCATAGGGCGTTCATGCCTTTAATGGAAAAGGACAGATGTTTTTCCTCATTAGTTTTGCAAGCAAGGACACATCACTGACATTCATCTCAGGCCTAAATTGTTACTTTAACTAAAATAATTAGTTTTTCTTCTAAAGAATGCCACTGTTTGCAGCAGGTTTTGGCAGGTTTCTTAACAGAAATGAAACAATTAATGTACTTTTCAAGTTTCTTTAAAGGCTTTGAGTATTAAATGTAAAATTAAATGGTGAAAAAACTCTGCTATGCATAGTTTTCCTGACTTGCAGCAGTGTTTGTTTATCTAGACATTTGCTTGTTCTGGTTAAGGGCACATGTGATGGGGAGTACAGCTGCTTGGAAAATACTAATCCTTTTAGTGGCCTGCTTCTCTCCCAGTCCCCAAAATGCTGATGACAATAAAAAGAATATCACGCAAGAAAATTCTCTTAAAACTTTAATTCAGGGGAAAAAAAGAATCTTAATTATAATTTAAGTGAAATAATAAATAATGCCAAGTAGAGTTCTCACTTAGAATTCGATCCCTGCTATCTGCCCCTGCAGTCCCTCACAACCCCAGGACGCAGTTCAGGCTTTTTGTCATCTGTGCCACTGTGCATCATGAGAAACCTGAGTCAGCTGAAAAACTTGGCATCCAAAGAGTGATGTTTTGAGGCATTTGTCCTAGCAATCTGGAAAGGCAATGTCTTAGCATTTCTGAAGGTAGGTTTTGTGGGGTTTTTCTCAATGAAATAAGTCTATTTTATTTTTGTGATTATTTTAGTCCAAAAAGTTAGCAGTTCTCAAAGGAAAACATGATTTTTCACGGGGGTAAAAAGTCTTGCTGAACACCCAATTTTCCTATATCAATTTTTCTAACTGGAATTTTTGGTCAACCCAAGAAGAAAACTCAGAAGCCTGAGATCCTGATGCTACTCCTGCTACTGATTTGATGCTCAAAATCAATTTCATTTCTCTTATTTTAGATAATGCCTTTGAGCCACTGACCAGAAGAAAAAGTGATATAAAGATTTAACTCTTGATAGAACTTTGCGTACTTGAAACACTATATGTAATTTTTAATGTTATTACCTCTCCTAATCCTTTGGGCTAAAATAATCTCTGGAATATGATTCAAAATGAGAACAGGAAGAGCATTTAGAAAAAAATGTTGTAACTGTCAAGTCTTTCATCTACTTTATTAGTGCACCATGTGTGGTCTCTCTGGAAATTTAAAGACAAGCTGAAAGCTTTGACTATCATAACTCATATGCACAATGAGTATGTTTTCTGGTATATGTTTTATAAAGTTTCTGCCAGTCTTGAAAATGTTGCAACTTGCAAAAGAGCCTGAAGCTAGAAAGAATGTGCTAAGTAAAGAATAGAATGGAAATTCAGAGAAACTAGCAGGAAGAGAAATCTGATCGGGGAGAGCTTTCTGGTACTCCAGTCTGAGGCGGTGGCGTATGACTCCTCAAAACCATAGCTGATAGAAATCAACTCTTCAAAGTGAAATTCCACTGAGCAAAAAACAGGAAGAGAACTGATTGGAGGGGAGAAGGAACTCTTTGGGCCAAAGAGATGAGGGACAAACCTTGTGCTGGCTCTGCTGTGCTGTTGTGGGGACACTGTCTTTGACCAAGCAAGAGAAAAGTTGCAGGGGTAGGTGGCCCTTCCAGAGCAAGGCATGGGAGAACTAATTGCCCTGTTGAAAGGTAGCTGAGATGAAACTGCCAAGGATGAGCTTTTTCCTTAAGTTTGCTCTAAAGTAGATTTTTTTCCCTTATCCTTTAGTTGTAGTGTTTCCAATTTTGTAATAAGGACACTAAGCTTTACTTTTTTAAAGTGAGAACTTTGTAAAAGTGAGAATTAACTTGGCTTATTTTTGTCCTTCCTCTATTGCTGTAAGAGGTTTCAGGGGAACCTGGACTCTCTTGTGGGCAGTCAGACTTTGGTGTCCTGAGAACTCAGTGCCAAGTGTGAGGAAAGACTTCCTTGGCACATGTAGGCCTGTGCCCTTTTTGCTAGCAAGAGACAGTGGGAAGATTGCTTGTGGTTGTCAGGTAGACCTCACTAGTGTACCTTGCACACTATTATCTTACACAACTATCATTTAGCCTAAGCTTTAGAGTGTTGATGTACTTAAATACAAAATGGGTATCACGGATGTAATGAAAGTTTATCTTCCCTTCATTGTGCTCCTTGTGATGCTATACTAGGAAGAAGTCCCTTCTGGAGGCAGAAGGGCTTCTGTGTCTGGATGTTAGGAGGCATTTATGTGCCTCAGTTATAGGGGAGAAAATAAAATCTGCTCATTGCTACACAAAAGAGTTGGCTTATGAGATATTATCAGTGTTGTAAGCACAGAAGATGAGCATGTTATAATTACAAAATATAGGCTCTCTAAAATTGGTGATATTTGTTATAGAGCTCAGACTTAAGAGCCAGATGTTACTGATGCTCATTCATTCCAGTTGGGTGGGTGACTCTAGAAGTCTTGAGTGTGATGCATTGGCCATTGAATTCAAGCTTTGGAGCAGAAGTTTCTTACTTGCTGTATAAGAAACTTTCTTAGTATTCTAAGAATTACATTATTTCTAGCATGCTGGATGCCCCACGCAGAAGAACCTGCTGCCTGATACTGACTGCATTCTTTCTCTATAGAAATAGAAGAGCAAGAGAGTGTTCATGGCTAGTGTGATATGTCCTGATTACTGAAGGTTTCCATGCATTTGTCTATATACCTGTAAGCTGCTGTTACAATTCTTGGGTCTTCAGAAACTTGCCAGAAGTGGGCTATCTGAAACTGCTTGGATGGGAGACATTGAAGTTATAGGAAGCAGTTTTGGTCAGTAGATGGTACTCTGGTTTCCAACTCAAAAATAAATGTCTGTTTGTTGGGGGACAGACCAAATCAGACTCTTGGTAGGGGATATGCTGCTGGGAGAGAAACAGTCTGTTGGATGAGTTGTAAAACTGAGCTTATACCAGTTTCTGGCATGGCAGTGTCTCTGAGGGGAGAAAATTCTAGTTCACTGATTTATGCTCTACCTAGCTAAAACTATTCCTGCATCTTCCTCTTCAGTGTGCTCTTTGTATCCAGTTGTTTGGTGCTGTCTTGCTAACCAATTTCTTTCTTTTGCTCCACATTGTGTCCATTTCAATGTTAATGGAGGTGATTCCTATATGTCTGTGAAACTCCTTGAAACTCACTACAATGAGAGTGTGTAATATACGATCTATTTACAACAGGGGTTTATGCATGTTTTCAGTTCAATAGGTAACCTTTCCCTCCTTATTGCCAAAAGAATCCAGCACTTCAAGCTTCTATTCTGTTCAGGGGTTTTTATTCCTTGTCCTGCAAATTCATTCTCTTGGCTAAGAGACAGCAACGTGCCCCGTTATGTACACTACAGTTGCATTTCAGTGATTATTTCCTCTTGGAGGATTTGCAGAAACCTCAAACAAGAAAGTCAACTGTAACACAGATATGTGCCTAGGAGTCTTACAGAGACCACCAGCTCATTTCACATAGATCATCAAATGGCTTTCAAAGCACCCGCTGCCTTGAACTGATTTTGAACCATTGACTTACGGTGGAAATGTTTCATTTCTATTACTAATCCCCTGAGCCAGCTGGCTTCCCACCCCTGTGGTCATTATTTTTAAGGAAAATCAATTAAGTCCAGAAATTCAGCTTTGTGTTCTTTCACTTAGGTCTCCAGTGTTCTGTGCTATGTCAGGGAACCTTTATGAAGTCTGGGAAACATGTAGAATAATCAGGAGACTGTAAAGGGGTGAAGCTTGCTTTTCTTTCTAAACTGCAGCAAAACCCCTGTATACTTAACTAGCGAAAGTGTCTGATAATGTTGCATGCTAATTAAACTTTCTCAGCACTGCTTGAATTCTGTTGCTCCTCTCCAGACTTGCTGAGCTATTTGGTTTCAAGGGTTTTCCTGGGTTTGTTTTTTCATTTTTGTTAAAGTGTAGAAAGAATTGTGCTTTGCAGCTGAGTGTTGTGTATAAAGCAGCATATTAACTCCCTTTGAATCTCATAGGGAGCATTTTCATCTGTTGAGTCAGAGGAGCAATAAAAACTTGTGAAAGGATGTGCATGTCTAATCATTGCAAAGTGTAGCCTTCAGTAAGAGATCAGCAGTTGGGTATTTTTGATGAAAATAAAATTGCTGAAGAATGTTTTAATGGTTGGGATAAGATTCCTAGTGCTGACAAGTTTTTGCTGTGTTCAGTAGTACTCAGTGTTGACACAATTCTTCTTCAGCCCAGAATGTTACCATGTACTTGCAGAAATGCCAGTGGTGATGTCACTTCAGTGGATTATGTATTTGTGGCAGTTGCCATCTTTCCAGAGACAAGCAGATCTGACAAACAATGCATACATGTATATCTTGAGCCTCCCTGACTGCTACTTCCACATTTTCTTTCCAATAAAGATCAAAGCTGCACTTCAAGGTTACCTCAGTATTTCAGGTAGCTACCTCCTTGACTATGAAGGTAGAACAGGAACTGCAAAAGTGTGTAGAATGATATTATGGAAACTTGACATACTGTCTGGAAAATATGTCTGGAAAGCTGTGGGTTTCCCTTTTATTCATATGCCTCTAAGTGGATTTGCTTTATTACAATGCCAATAAATATTTTAAGGCATTTATATTAGCTTGTGATCCCATCCATCAGGCTAGTTTTTTTCTGTTATGATGGTAGACATTTGCTTTATCTATTAGTTCTGTCATGGATAGCATTGCCCTACAGTTTTTTAGTCTTAACTGGATGGATGCCTCATGCCTTACCAATGCTCTTGTAACCTCTGAGTAGAGCACCCATAAGAGTCTGTTACCATTTGTAATGGAAGAGATGAGTAGTCTCATTTCCATGGTACACAAGTTAGGAAAATGATAGTTTGTTCCCAGTTCTAAATACTTTAGGAGTAGCCTTTTAGCTTTTTCTGTATCTGAAGCTCTTTATTTGCAAGATGGTTATAAGATCTTTACTTTCTAGAGAGGTTAGAAAACCTTTGTGGAGAGAGGTTATGAAACTGTTGAAGAATGCTTGCACTTGAGAATCTCTTCTGGAAATTGCTCTATCATTCCAAAATACAAATTATTTTTCAAAATTGATATTGTTATATATTGACCTTCCAGCATTTTATGTTGTTTGACTATATTTTGCATTTTTCACTACTTGGTAACCTCTTAAGGATCAACTGATAACAGTATCACACCCGCCTCTTTTTTCGGTAGTTTTTTGGTTGCTTGTTTTGTTTTCATAGAATCATAGAATGGTTTGGGTTGGAAGGGACCTTAAAGACCATCTAGTTCCAACCCCCCTGCCATGGGCAGGGACACCCTCCACTAGACCAGGTTGCCTAAAGCCCCATCCAACCTGGTCTTAAACACTTCCAGGGATGGGGCAGCCACAACTTCTCTGGGCAACCTGTTCCAGTGCCTCACCACCCTCACAGTAAAGAATTTCTTTCTAACATCTAATCTAAATCGACCCTCCTTCAGCTTAAACCCATCACCCCTTGTCCTGTCACTACACTCCCTGATAAACAGTCCCTCACCATCTTTCCTGTAGGCCCCTTCAGGTACTGGTAAGCTGCGATTAGGTCTCCCCAGAGCCTTCTCTTCTCCAGGCTGAACAATCCCAACTCTCTCAGCCTGTCCTCATAGGAGAGGTGCTCCAGCCCTCTGATCAGCTTCATGGCCCTCCTCTGGACTCTCTCCAACAGCTCCATGTCCTTCTTGTACTGGGGCCCCCAGAGCTGGATGCAGTGCTCCAGGTGGGGTCTCACAAGAGCGGAGTAGAGGGGCAGGATCACCTTCCTCGACCTGCAGGTCAGACTTCGTTTGATGCAGCCCAGGACACAGTTGGCTTTCTGGGCTGCAAGTGCACACTGCTGGCTCATACTGAGCTTCTCATCAATCAATACCCCCAAGTCCTTCTCCTCAGGGCTGATTTCAATCCATTCCTCGCCCAGCCTGTAGTTGTGCTTGAGATTGCGCTGACCCACATGCAGGACATTACTCTTAGCCTTGTTGAACATCATGCGGTTCGCACGGGCCCACCTCTCAAACCTGTCTAGGTCCCTCTGGATGGCATCCCTTCCCTCCAGCGTGTCAACCCCACCACACAGCTTGGTGTCGTTGGCAAACTTGCTGAGGGTGCACTTGATCCCACTGTCCATGTTGCCAACAAAGATGTGAAACAGTGCTGGTCCCAGTACTGACCCCTGAGGAATGCCACTCTTCACTGGTGTCCACTTGGACATTGAGCCATTGACCACAGCTCTTTGAGTGTGACCATCCAGCCAATTCCTTATCCACCGAGTGGTCCATCCATCAAATCCATGTCTCTCCAATTTAGAGACAAGGATGTCGTGCGGGACAGCGTCAAATGCCTTGCACAGGTCCAGGTAGATGATGTCTGTTGCTCTTCCCTTATCCACCAATGCTGTAACCCCATCATAGAAGGCCACCAAATTTGTCAGGCACGATTTGCCCTTAGTGAAGCCGTGTTGGCTGTCACCAATTATGTCCTTATTTTCTATGTGCCTGAGCATAGTCTCCAGGAGGATCTGCTCCATGATCTTGCCAGGCATGGAGGTGAGACTGACCAGCCTGTGGTTCCCTGGGTCTTCCTTTTTTTCCCTTCTTAAAAATGGGGGTTATGTTTCTCCTTTTCCAGTTGGTGGGAACTTCACCGGACTGTCATGACTTATCAAATATGATGGAGAGTGGCTTAGCCACTTCATCTGCCAGTTCCCTCAAGACCCGTGGATGCAACTCATCAGGTCCCATGGACTTGTGCACCTTCAGGTTCCTTAGATATTCTCGAACCTGATCTTCTCCTACAGTGGGTGGTTCTTCATTCTCCCAGTCCCTGCCTTCTGTGACCTGGGCAGTGTGGCTCAAGCATTTGCCAGTGAAGACTGAGGCAAAGAAGTCGTTGAGTACCTCAGCCTTCTCCATATCCTGGGTAACCAGGTCACCCATTTCATTCCAGAGGGGGCCCACATTTTCCTTTGTCCTTCTTTTATCACTAACGTACCTATAGGAGCTTTTCTTGTTATCCTTAACACTTTGTAACAGTTCACAAGCAACGTTTCTCCACCACCATCCTTCAGCAGTGAATAAATGATGGTGTTCAGATTGCTGTTTCTCCTCACCTAATGCATAAACTTTGCTCACATCTGAAGCAGGATCTTTCACTATCCAACAAATGGTCTAATTTGTTATGACAGATTTTATATTTCTATCCAAACCACTAATTCACCATTTTCCCCTCCCTCTTCACACACCCAGAACAATGCATGCGGTTCTCATTTGTCTGTCTTATATATATGTCAGGTTCATTTCTACTATATTTGTCATAGTTGTCATCTCTGGAAACACTGGGATAATCTATTCTGGCTCTGGGATGGTGAGGAAAGAGGCACTTTATTAGCACTTTTGAGTGAGAGACAATGCATCAAAGTCATGTTGTGACAATAAAAATGTGCTAGAATTCCTGGTGGCTCTAGCTATGTCTAAATATAGCTTAAAAGCCTATGCAAGATTTGTGGTGAGCTATTTAAGGACAGTATGGTGGAAAGTGCTAAAAAGCTGCCAGTTCTAAGGGGAAGTTATCTCAGTGTTTGCAGTGTTCTTTAGTACTCCCATTTACTCTATAACTCTTAATTACTGTAATTAGGGAATTGTTTGAATTCTGAAGACTGACTTTAGGACTCAACCTCTCAGTGAGTTTTGTGTAAGTGGATGGATCTTGCTACTTCCTATGGCTCCCTCTTGTGAAGTCCACAGGATTACTGACAGCTCCAAGTGACAAGTTCGTTACCAGTTCAGCAATTCTGTTAGTTGAGCAAGTTCTGAAAGGCCATTGCTGTGCTATCCTGATTTAACAGCTGTTTTGTATGTTAGGGTTTAGAGAATCTTGTTTTGTCTATTTTACCTTCTGGATGAGGCACAAATAGGTGCTCTTCCCTCCAGTAAACTCCTGTTGAGAATATCTTCCCTTTTGTTTATGTTGATAAATGCTGTTTAGATGTCATCTTTGACTTTGAGCTGAGCAGGAGAGTAGCTAAACTGTGATCAGATCTCTGGCTTGGTAGGCTCAGTATGTTGCTGTCCATTTGGATTTAAAGGGAGGGATATGAACACAGTTGTGATCCCACAGTCTGTTCCGAAGATCAATGAAGACAAAGATTTTGAATCTTTATAGTAAGCTTCTGTTGTGATCAGTGAAAAAACCTTACACTTACTTTCTGTAACAGCAAGGCCTCTTCTGTAAGGACCACATTTCTAAGTGGGGTTTTTTTTGACTTTGGTTAAAAGCAATAAGATACCCTTAAAGTACCTACAAATATTTTTAGATTTTGGATAGCTGCTGAAATGATAAAAAGCCAAAATACCTGAGGATAGCCATTCTGTACTCAGGGCAATATGTGAATCAAAGAATGAGGTAGGAATGAAAGGTTATATTTCCATATAGAGCTTCTTTGGTCACCACATCTGATTTCCACAGGCAAATCAGTGTCTTCTCACCCTTTGCACAGTTTCGGGTTTCTGACGTGTGACCAGAGTAGCAGCAAGCCACGTCCAGCTATTTCTGCTGTAGGAAGGCAGAGGGAAGAGCTCCAGCCTGGCTTTGAGAATGTATGCTGTAGATATGTCAGTTGTCAGCAGCTTCCTTTCCTCTGATACCCTACCCCTCTCAGTACTAGAAAGCCCTTTCCTGAATACGCGACAGTGTCTGTTCTCTGTCAAGCAAATGCAAATGTTGACAGAAGCTCTGGAAGGAGAGATGATCCTGCCTGTTGCCCTGATGGGTTCTTGGGAGAAATGGAAGGAGTTCCTCTGAAGTCACTGTGGCTTTGCTGATTTACATGCAAATAATTTGTTGACATACTTTTCATAGACTATTTCCATGTTGTGTCTGGAAATGAGAATGATTAATATGTGTCTCATATTTCCTGCTGATACTTGCTGACTTGACCTCTTCTGTTCTAGTTATGCTAATCTTCTCCCTGCAAGACAAAGCTGTAGTAATAATTTCCCTTTCCTCTTAATTTTTCTGAGTTAAAAAGACCACTTGCAATATGGGCATTTCTGTTAGACTTCAAAATATTTATCCCCAGTCTTTTTGCTTTGTTCCAGAAGCTGCTGATTCATGTTTTTTCCTACCCATTTGCCCGCTAAATCCCATTTTGCATTACTGTCATGAAGCAGCGGAAGCCATGCCTGTTTTCAAAATCACTGGTGTAATCTTCTTTTATCGTAACTTCCAAGATACCAAAACAAATAGTGAAAACTTTTGGTTGAGGTTTTACTTCACTGGGTAGCATTGGGTCCATTGTTTACTCTGATGTTCATCTTGCTGAACTTCAGAGCACAAATAAGTATCTAGACTCACTTTTCTGCTCCAGGATTCCTCTAGTCAATAGTACTTCTGGAGGAAATCTGTCTCAAAGTAGGTTGAATAATCCTCAGGAGGTACCTATCTTTCTCTTAAATTAAAATCTAGGACAGCCCTCATCCTATGGGAGGAGGGAGAGAAGAGGAGCACATGTCTGGGATTTCACAGGGTAGGAAAATCCTGAGAGCTGTTGCCATAAGGAGTGAAAGGTCGTAGGGTGGATCAGGATGCACAGAACCCTTTCAGCCACTTTCTAGTGTTGAAGTACTAAGGTGAGGCACTTTGTTATTCTGGGGAAGGTGCTTATAAGGTTTCCTTGAAGATAAGAGTTTATATTGCTCTGCATGTGGTGTTGCTTATAATAAGGATAAAAACGCAGGGAGAAATCACTGATCATATACTATGGAGTTATGGCATGCTATGAGTGCTGAGCACTTGGGTCTCCTTGGTCTGCTCCATGTGAGACAGAAGCATTGCTGGCTCTCATGGCCAAAGGGTGTTACTGTGTTTGAACAGAGCATGCAGTGTAAATAATACTGGGAAATTAGGAACAAAGAGCATTTGAACTTCTGATAAGCAGTTCAGCTATGCACCAAAACATAAACATTTGGCAAAACTGTCTGGCGCACATGTTTCATATTTCAAAAGATGAGTTACAATTTCTAAAAGCTTAAAGGCTTTGATGTTCTACAGTTCCTTCAAGATGAGTTCCTCCTAAATGAATCTGTGAGGAATGGATTCTCTCTTCTAATAATTTATGAAATGTGTTGGAATTTTTACTTTTGTCTTTACTAAAGCAAAGTATTGGGATGTGTGAAATGAAAAAATAGACATATACAGAGAGTATCCAGGTTAAGGCTTATCAAAAGTTTGAGTTCTTGGCTGAAGACAGTTTCCATACAAACAAAAGAAATTAAAGAGAATGTTAACTGTCCAGGATCACTGGTCCTTGTTCAAGTAAAACCACATGTACACCAATTCTGCTGAATAAGTTATGCATGCATCAAGTCCTTGTTATCCTTCATAGGAGGAATTGGTGACAAGTCTACCCAATGTTAATGAAAAAAACAACCACAAGAATATTTCATATCAGTTTTCTCTGTGAGGAAGCACTTTAAGACAAAACAACGTCTGATTCTAGTGCTAAGTAATTAGGAAAGACATTATATCCAAGAAGGATGCAGCATGTAGAAGTGTAGGCAGCTTCTGCTCTGCCAGCACAAGGGATCTGCCATCTTCCACGGGGCAGTCAATCTCAGTAACTTTGGGCTGGGCTCCTTTCTCTGCCTGACAACTTGAACAAAGTAGAGACCTGAGAAGGAAGTTTTTAGTACAGTCTGCTAGTGCTGACTCTTCCCTTCAACATATTTCCAAATAATGAGGGATATCAGTTTGACTTTGGGCCTGGGATCCTGATGGTTTCCCTGAATCTGCAAAGTTGAATAGATATGGAGGGAAGTCTATACGTGGACAGTATTTTGCTGCACTTTTTTGGCGATAGATGTGCAGTAGAATTCCAGGGAAATCTATAATTATCAATATATTACAGTAAAAGGCAATAAAATACATTACAACCTTATATTTTACCACTGATCTGGAGACAACAGTGTCAGACGCAAACTCGGAGGGCTGCAGTCCAAATCTTCAATGCAGGCAAGTTGATAGACTGAGGTGTAAAAGACTAGGCATGCCTGAAACTTGCACCCTAGCTAAGATGCAACTCTTCCTTTGACAGAAACTACTGGATCCTCTTGTGCTACAGAGTTACTTACCTGTTCTAGGGCTTTAATCACTATTTGAAAATAACTGACCAAAAATACTCTGCCTACCTCTGTAGCTTGGAAATTATGCTTGTTCTGTATGCAACAGTGAACAGTACAGGCTTTCTGTGGAGAGGAGTGACAAAGGAATGTATAGAGTATTCCCCAGCACAGACTAGCAGAGATGTTCTCCCTTCACTTGAAAAAATGTCTGAGATCACTCAAAGATTCCTGAGGACCCACAACCAGCAAGAACCATTCTGTCTGGCATGATGTGGTAAAGTGAGAATGGTGGTTCAGGATCAAAATGGGTTTTTAACTTGTACTGGTGCTGAAGTCTATGGAGAATCTGCCCAGAGTAAAGGACATATGGAAGGGCATATCCACAAATAAGTCCAGGTGTTTAAAATGCTTTTTTCCTAACAGGTATGTTTTTTGCCATAGACTTTCAGTGTTATATGTAGGGGAAACTCAGAAGAACAGCGTAAAGTTGCTCTCATACAGCTCATTATATACAATGAAAAACCCACACCTCTAATTTAAATTGCTCTTTTGCTTGGGAAGTAAGTATTTGTAAGCAGAACCCCTAATATTTAGTCTCAACTCATCCGCTCAGCAGCAGTGTCCTCTGACCGCAGCCCAGGCTCGCTTTGCAGGCCTGGCTACAGAAGCAGATTCCAGAAAATTAGTTTAGCATGTCAGTCCAGCGTGGACCTCCAGGCTTTGGGGGCAGGAATGAATGGAGGCACAGTTCTTGTGCAGACCATGTGGATTCAAGACTGCCCTGATTTACACACACGCTGAGCTCAGGGGAGCTGCACAGGTGTATGTGAAGGCAGAAACAGGCACATTTGTGTTTGTTTTAAAAGCAGTGCAGATCTGGACTGTGCAGCCAGTTCTGTACTGCTCAGACACATGCTTTATGTCCAACCAGTAGCTAACTTCATACCTGAGGCTAGATTACAGAATTTGTTGTTAGTTCAAACTGCCTTTGTACTGTTGCCAAACAAGGAACAGTCTCATTGCTTGTTCTCCAAATCAAAAAATATATTGTAAAAAGCAACATAACAAAGAATTAAGGTTGCATGGTTTAAACATTAAACAGTCAGCAAAAGGAAAGATTTCTGCAGCAGCCTTAGCCCTAAGCCAGGCTATTTTTATTACTGTTTTTCCAGCTAGACATGCAGCTTACTACCTGCATTTGCTCTTGATGAAATCAGCAGTGACGTTCTTTGTGTGATGGGAGGCAAATGGAACCTTAAAATGGGCTGGTATGAAGTGGTGCCAACTTGTGACTGTAAACCTCACCAGTGCATCTGGTTTAAATTGTAGCTTGAACTGACCTAAAACCATTTCACAGAATGAGAGGTGTCTCTAGAGATGGTGTTTATTCTGTATGGCTGTACACAGAGGCCATGGCTTGGTTTCCTGAGGAAGATAATGCTTGTAAGGTCTGGATGACTCTGAGCCCAAAGTATGTGTGCAGGTCTGTCTGGAAGCTACAGAAACTATTTTTTTTTCCCTGGTTTTAAGTAGAGAGATATAACTTAGAGGTATTGAAACACAGTAAGTATGGAAACACAATAAGTATGGGTCCCTGGTAATGACAGCTGCATCTTGAGACCATCCCTACGGTTGTTTTTCCAGCCAGATAGCTGAGCTGAGTTTGGCAAGTTCAATTTGAGCCTAGCAAAAGCTAGACTGGCTGGAAGAATTAAAAACTGACTGATATTCTCATTCACACCCAAGAAAGGTCATAACTAAACTTCAGGGCCTTCAGTGAATCGAATTGCACTTATATATGTTAACACAACTTAAGACACTGACAGTTCTTAAGTATTTCAGGTTTTTATCAGTGAATAGTTGACCTTGCCATGAGTTATTTAACATACTTGACACATGCTCTGTAAATTGGTTTGTGTGAGCCCACAAACTGTAGATCTCTCCCCAGTCACTGTAAACGTTGTTTTTTAAGTATGTAATCCTATAGATTTGCAGTCCTGTAGTTGCAGCTGAAATGGTCTTGAAAGCTGGTCAAGAAGAGCAAATGCCTACATTTGGCAAACACAGCCAAAGGCTCCACTTCACTGTTATTTGCAGATCTTATTCCAGGCGGTATGGGTTTGACAAACTCATAATTTAAGATTCTTGAGTAATGGTCCAAGAAGTAAAGCTTGTGTTTTTTCCTGTTCTGTTCCATGCTGCTTAATTTTCATTTGGAGCAGATCTTTGTCTCCTGGGAGGAAAAAAAAAACCCTGGAAGAGTGAAGGCTGCTAAGCTTGCACAGTAGCTCGTGGATAGGGGCTGACACTGCAAGACTCCGATGTGGGCAATGTAAATGCCTTCAGGAAATCAGCAGGCGTGTGTTGGGCTGTGCTGCTGCCCAGAGCAGCCTGTGGTAGGTGAGCAGGAAAGGGCAGACATGGGAAAGTGGCAGCTTCAACACTTTGAAAACTCTGAAGTTAAAATTTATTAAAAAATATCAAATAAAAAAAAAAAACCCTTTTAATTATCAGCCTGAGGAGACAGACCTTGAGGACAAGTATTAGGGTAGAAGATAGTACTGTTAATCTAATCATAGCTTAAGCATATCAGACCAATTTCATAGAATCACAGAATCGTTTAGGTTGGAGAAGACTTTTTAAGATCATCAAGTCCAACTGTTAACCTAGCACTGCCAAGTCCAACCACTAAACCATGTCCCTAAGCACCATATCTACACATCTTTTAAATACCTCCAGGGATGGTGACTTAACCACTTCCCTGGGCAGCCTGTTCCAATGCTTGACAAACCTTTCTGTGAAGGAATTTTTCCTAATATCCAATCTAAACCTCCCCTGGCTAACTTGAGGCCATTTCCTCTCATCCTATTGCTTGTTACTTGGGAGAAGAGACCAACAACCAGCTCGCTACAACCTCCTTTCAGGTAACTATAGAGAGTGATAAAGTCTCCCCCTCAGCTTCCTTTCCTCCAAGCTAAACAGCCCCAGTTTCCTCAGCCACTCCCCATAAGACTTGTGCTCTAGACCCTTTCACCAGCTTCATTGCTCTTCTTTGGACAGCACCTTCTTTGCTCCAGCACCTCAATGTCTGTCTTGTAGTGAGGGGCCCAAAACTGAACACAGTGTTCAAGGTGCAGCCTCACCAGTGCCAAGTGCAGGGGGCCGATCACTTCCCTAGTCCTGCTGGCCACACTATTTCTGACACAAGCCAGGATGCTGTTGGCTGCGTTGGCCACCTGGGCACACTGCTGGCTCATATTCAGCCAGTTATCAACCAACACCCCCAGGTCCTTTTCTGCTGGGCGGCTTTCCAGCCACTCTTCCCCAAGCCTGTAGTGTTACGTGGGGTTGTTGTGACCCAAATGCAGGACCCAACACTGAGCTTTGTTGAACGTCATACAGTTGGCCTTGGCCCATTGATCCAGCCTGTCCAGATCCCCCCCTAGAGCCTTCCTATCCTCAAAACAGGTCAACAAACTTGCCCAACTTGGTGTCTGCAAACTTACTGAGGGTGCATTTGATTCCCTCATCCAGATCATTGATAAAGATATTAACGAGAACTGGCCCTGATACCAAGCCCTGGGGAACACCATTTGTGATCAGCCACCAACTGGATTTAGTTCCACTCAGCAAAACTCTTTGGGCCTGGCCATCCATCCGGTTGTTTACCCAGTGAAGAGTATGCCCATCCAAGCCATGAACACCTAGTTTCTCCAGGAGAATGCTGTGAAAAATGCTGTCAAAGGCTTACTAAATTTGATGAATAACCATTTCTTTGCTTGTTCAGTGCTCAGTGAAGCTCAGGCCAGGTTGTCAGAAGCCATGCTTTGTGCCTAGTGAAAGCGATTGTGAGTGTCTCAGTGAGACAGACGAGAGAAAAACCAATTGGAAGAAACTGCTGTGTTTAGTCAGACCTCTTGTTAGCACCATGCTCTTATATTTGACCTCTCACTTGCAAAAGGATCTCTTTTTTTTTTTTTCCTAAAGCCATATGTAAAATGTCAACTCTGATTCCCTGACTTTACTCAATCACTGGGATTACTCACAAAGGATGGTCTCTTCCTTTCTACCTCTAGGAAGATGAGACAGACTTGGCCTATTTTTCTGGGCTACCAGTCTTCAGTTTCAAACTCTTTAGCTCTTACCTGTGAATCCTGAGAAGGGGTGGGGAAAGAAACAGTCCAGGGTTTAGGAACCCCTCAGACGCTTTCTGTCTTTCCATAGCACTGGACAATATATCTAGGGAGATGATTGCAGAGGAGCAGTTGTTAGAGAGGGAGAGGAGGTCCTGGGGTAGAGTGGAGGAGCTGAATATTTTATTTACCAGGGAATCCAAACAGGCTTTCAGTGGCCCTGCTTTTCTCCCCTCTTCTTTCTTTCCCCTTTCCACCACAGAAGATGACATAATTTCTCTGCAAAGTACCACAGTGGCCATTTCTCCAGCACAGTTCCTTCTGGGGATTTTTAGACTTTGTCTGAAGACTCATAAAGGTTCCATTGCTCTTCTAATTAGGAAATAAAGAAAGCTTGTTACTTTGTAAGGGGCAAAGGGTTTAAACCTTTTAAGCAATTATTTCCATGGCGCAATATTGCCCGTATTGTGAAATGAAAATTGAAACCAAAGAGATTGATCCCAAAAATTGGTTTGATGTGAAAAAGAAGGGAAAGAACCCACCCAAGATTTATGGTTGCCCCTTTTGTAGTAGTCCCTCTTGCCAGAATGCAAAAGCTCCCTCACATCTGGAAGAATTAGGTTAGCAAGAGTGAATGAAAGAATTTAGACACACATGAAGGGTTACAACAACAAGCAGAAGATTATTCATAGAAACTGGATGTGCAAAATCCCCTGGGCATATGAACTGGGAAGGAGAGGAGCAAGAAAACAATGAGCCAGTTTTGCCAAAGTCTTCAAGTTAAAGGAGTGAGGAGTACAAATATTGCTTAATATCAGAGATTTTCTAGGTTTTTTTTACTGCTGCACTAAGTAAGTGTGGCTTTCTTCCTCTGCTGCTTCTGAGCATAGTGAGTTATTTGCATAGGAATACAGTGAACTCTCCCTTACTTCAAGGGCACAGGAGAATGTAGGAAGAGGAAAAAAAAATTTGTAGGATGTCTTTAAGCCTAGATGAAAGCTTCTTGATTTTTTTTTTTCTTTCTCTGTACAATCACCTCAAGGGAGGTGATTCTACCCCTCTACTCTGCTCTTGTGAGACCCCACCTGGAGCACTGCATCCAGCTCTGGGGGCCCCAGTACAAGAGAGACATGGAGCTGTTGGAGAGAGTCCAGAGGAGGGCCACGAAGCTGATCAGAGGGCTGGAGCACCTCTCCTATGAGGACAGGCTGAGAGAGTTGGGATTGTTCAGCCTGGAGAAGAGAAGGCTCTGGGGAGATCTAATTGTGGCTTACCAGTACCTGAAGGGGCCTACAGGAAAGATGGTGAGGGACTGTTTATCAGGGAGTGTAGTGACAGGACAGGGGGTGATGGGTTTAAGCTGAAGGAGGGTCGATTTAGATTAGATGTTAGAAAGAAATTCTTTACTGTGAGGGTGGTGAGGCACTGGAACAGGTTGCCCAGAGAAGTTGTGGCTGCCCCATCCCTGGAAGTGTTCAAGGCCAGGTTGGATGGGGCTTTGGGCAACGTGGGCTAGTGGAGGGTGTCCCTGCCCGCAGCAGGGGGGTTGGAACTAGATGATCTTTAAGGTCCCTTCCAACCCAAACCATTCTATGATTCTATGAACTTAGTTTCAAAAGGAGCCCATTATAAAATCAGTCATAATAAATTGATATAGCACCAACAGACTGATTCAGTAACTAGCCTTCCCAGTTTACTACATGATAAAGAAGAGTTTGGGGATAAAAAAGGTTTTTCTGGCCAGTCACTTCACAGTGCAAGCTGCACTGTAAAAGCAGTGCATCCACCTAAGAGAACATGGTGTAGCCATGCAGAAACTGCTGCCCACCAAAATTGGTAGCTCTTTAGGCCTGGAAAGGCTTCCACTTGTCTCTCTTGAGTTCAGCTCATCCTCTGAGTTCAGTAGAGCTCAAAATCCTTGTGCAGATTTCACATCCCTATTAGTAAGTGTCCTTTCTTTAGATGGCTGTACTTCTCAGCACTATATAATAAAGATAATAAAATAAGTTGGTACAGTAGTTGATTCTGTGATGCAGTGGATTGATGTGAAAGAGCTAACAATGTTATTATTAAGCAGAAGAAATAACATGCAATTTTATTAATAGGATACATTTACAATAATTAAAAGGATTGGTCCAGGTTCTGCAAACTCAGATGGAAGCTGTATTTGGCTTATCTTTTCTTTGCAATCTCAAAGTATAGATACTTACTTTTCTCTGTTTGGACAGAGACTTGCTGAGTCTAGAGGATGGTTCTTTGTAAGGCCTGAATGATGTCCTGGAGAAATTTAAATTCATGGTGAAGTTCGAACTCTGTGGTGTGTAACTCCAGTCCCCTCTATGCGCTATGGGGAGTCCTGCTGGGGCCTGCATTGAATATAAACAGGTCTGGATGCGACAGAGGAGGAGGAAGTGCAGTGAGGATGAAAAACGGTGGATGGGACTCAATAAAATTGAAGTTTAAAGAGCTGATCTTTGCCTGGGCAGGATGCACCTTTCCCTAAAAGCCAAACAAGGTTTTGGTGTGACTAATGTCTGGATGGGAGACAACCTGAAAAGCTCTATAAATCACAGATGCTCATCAAGGTGAGTTTCAAAATTAGTCAGAGTGAAAATCTGCCTTGGCTGTTGATTTAACAGAAGGAGGAAGAGGAGGATATTGCATCTAGAGAATTAGAGTGTGTGTTCTCAGCGCTTGTCATGTTTGCGTGTATGTTTTATAAGGAAGGAGTTAAAGCTGAAAATCTCAGGAGACTCCACGCATGGGGGGTAGGGGAAGACAATTTCAGCTTTCCCTTCACTTATGAATATCTTACACCTTCAGAAGAGGGAATATAAATGTCTTAAAACAACAGGGAAAGAGTTCGGCTAGTTCCTCAGGGTTATAAAATCCTTCATCACTCACTACTGTCTCACTTGATTTATACTACCTAAGGTGGGCCAGCTACACTTGAGCACTACAATAGCCAAATACATAACAATAAAAAGCTAAAAAAGTCATAAAACTTTTACACAGAGGATGTGACCAGCATAAACAGCTCGCATGTTTCTAACTCACAGAATAGGTGTCTGGAGCTGAGCAATCAGCATCTGTAGAGCAAGAAAATAACCATTGTTTTAAAAAAATAAATCATATGCTACACTGCACAATCTAAATGCATAATAGTTCTGACCCTGGTGGCCCCCTCTAGTTATGTACTGAGCTCTCTAGCAGCACAAACCAGTTTTGCACCAAAATGTTGGAGTGTTTCCATTTTGGCTAAAAGTCCTGTTTGGGAGAGACAAGCTGGGTTGCTAAGGTACTGGGATGTGGGCGAGGCTGGTTCAAGTCTCTGATCCTCTTTTTGGGTCACAGTTTTTCTTCCCAGAGTTCTCCAAACTACTTAAAGCAGGGACTGGACTCTGCTCATCTACACGGTAGGTCAGGTTTAGAGGTATACTTCTGCTGTCACACAGAAGAAACCAAACATCATTAAATGGAAATATTAAATTTAAGCTTCACTGAGTGAAGTGATAATTCATAGAATCATTGAAGCTTTAAGGTTGGAAAAGACCTCTAAGATCATCAAGTCCAACCATCAACCCAATGCCACCATGTCTACTAGACCATGTCCTGAAGTGCCATTCTACATGTTTTTTGAATGCCTCCAGGGATGGTGACTCCACCATTCCCCTGGGCAGCCTGTTCCAATGTCTGACCACCCTTTCAGTGAAGAAATTTTTCCTAATATCAAATCTAAACCTCCCCTGGAGCAATTTGAGGCTGTTTCCTCTTGTCCTATCACTTTTTGCTTGGGAGAAGAGACCAACACTCACCTCATCACAAACTCCTTTGAGGTAGTTGTAGAGAACGATAAGGTCTCCCCTCAGCTTCCTCTTCTCTAGACTAAACAACCCCAGTTCCCTCAGCTGCTTCTCCTAAGACTTGTGGTCCAGACCCTTCACTAGCTTCATTGCCCTTCTCTGGACATGAGACACACGCTTAATTCACCTGAGCGTTGCCCTTTTGTGCACATTCCCACTGAATATTATACTAGCAACCCTTCACCCCTCCCCTTGGATGCCCCTTGTTATAGATGAACTTACTGTTAGTATGTTTGGGGAGCACAAAAGCCTTTATGGGGGAATTAAATCCCACTCTCCAGTGTTATCTGTTTACTTGGCTGAGCCAAGCCTGCTGGCTGTAGGATCTGCTGCTATTCTCCAAGCAGAAAATAGTCACTGGGTAGAATTGGTTTATGAGCAAGTGGTCTTTGGCTAGGCGTGAGGTCTGAAGTATTTGATACCTCATCAAGGACTGCAGTGATCTGAGGCACAGTGATTTCTGCATGTCTTCATTTTCAGTGTTGTAAATAGAATATTCTTGGTCTGATTTGGACTGCAAGGATTTCTCAGGTGTTTGTTGTGTCCAGAGGAAGCCTTCAACATAGAAGATGCAAGGCTATGCACTTGTAAAGGGCTTAGGTGAAGGCTTCGCACCTCTGTGGAAAGTGAAAGATGGCTTAGCAGTGATGACAGCAGGAATAAAATAGTGCATTTTTATGTACTTTAACAAGTAGATCTCAAGTGTATTGAAAAGGGTTTGGAAATTGCCTGACTTGATTGACTCATTGTATGAAAGATCTAAGGCTATATTTGTAAATACTTTCTCGTGTTCGCTGGAGGTACTATACAACACTAAACTGTATTGCTAGTTAGTTGTCAGGAACTGAGCTTGCAGTCTTACTGGAGCTGGTCCATCGAATGGGATACACAGCTAGCTGCTACACTGAGCTTCACCAGCCCATTGACCTTTAAACTTGTTGATCCTGTGTGATGTTCTGATTTGTTGGGCCATATGTATACGTATGGACTTCCGGCAAGTTTCTGAGGTTCAAGATCTGTCTCTGGCTTCCTTCTGGCAACCTCTAGCTTTGACATGTAGTTTCCTCTGGTTTCGTACAAACTCATTTCTCTTTGTGCTGTCTCCAGATGTCTACTCTCGTTCTTTCTTTTAGACTATTGTTTTGTCCTGCGGAGGCTTCGTGATGAATGGTGAAAGCAAGAAATATGGGTATTTTGCAAAGGCACTTTCAAACCATGTACACACTGTACTCATGGGCACAGTTCAGGGTAGGTGTACAGCTATAAAGAAAAGCAAATACTGCTTTGTAAACCTGGGTTCGTTTTTCCTCCTACCACTTGACAGGCCCCTCCAGGGAGTGTGACTGCCTCCTTTCTCTTCTCTAACCCTGATTTCTGTTAGTTTCTGGTCTTTCATGCAGTGGTTTCTCTTTTAATGGCCATTATAAGACCTCTTTTTTTCCCCCCTTTTGTCTCCCTTGAGGGTTGATCATGCTTAGCCTGCTCCAGTCTGCACCTCTTCCTTGGAGCTTGGTCATTACTGAGTCAAGGGCTGCAGGCCAGCAGATTCTTTGGGGCTGAAATGGAAGGACAACAGCTCTCGATAACTGCTGTTGCTCTATAAAGACTTAATGACTGGCCCATCTGCACCCATCATCTATCTGTTCACAAATCCTAGGACACAGATTAACTCCTATATCCATGCTGAATGCATCATGACAGCAGTATAACAGCTAGGGTGTCATTTCATATCGATAGTCTAGATGTTTTCTGCAGCCTTAGCAAGTGCTAAGGTTTTGTAAATGTCTCTTTTTTTTTTTTTTTTTCCCATCCATGCAAGCCCAGTCATATTATATGTAAATTTAATATCCCTGATAGCCATACAAGCTAAACAAAGATTAGGAATGACTTATGTTGGTGGAAACCCTGATGTTCCTGTCTCCATAGAGAGTGGTTGTTTGGGAATATTTACAGGCTATAAAGCCAGGGAAGGTAACAAAGGAGGATGAATGAAAACTCAGTTGTGAGTGCATATATGTGGGCATGTGGATGGAAACAATTGTAGTATAGAGTTTGGGCAAGTTTTTTCCAGGAAAAAAAAGGGAAGCATCTGTGATGATGTTTGCTGAAGAGTGGCATTGTGCATAAATTATTAGCACTTTTCAGAAATAATCAGAGGTGGGTAAATCTGTGCATCAGAACAAATAGCTATGGGAAAGGCTTTGCTTATGGCATGTGGTCATGTACCAAAGTTGTTACTCCAAGTACGAATGCCATCTCCTTCTGGGACCATGTTCCAGGCCTCCCAGCCCAGTATATACATAACAGCTGCCCAGAGTTTGGATCTGAGTCTGCAGCAGTGTGGCAGAAAAGGATGCTTGGAAAGATATGTGACTTTAAACCGGGAGGATGCACTGAAGCTAAGCGGAAGCCAAGGAAGCAAACTGGCATCGGAAGTCAGAATGGTTGTTATCGCAGAATATTGTGGAAACGAGTAGACCCTTTTTCAATACTTGATGCTTAGAGTTTTTCTTTATGAATGAATCAGAGGGAATAAAATATAGCTAAAACGAGCAGCCCTATAATAACAGAAAAATCAGTATAACAAGACATTAAAACTAATGATGCCAGAAAATTCAGAGATGGGTTGATGACTGAACTATCCAAATACTTGGACTAGCTCAACAAATTATGTACTTTCTACATTTGCACATTCCTGCATCTGATGTTTATATCTTGGAGAAAAACAGGAAGAAAAAAAAAAAGGCTGGAAAGACATCTTGTGAGACTGGGATTGTTTGGGTCTTTTTTGAGACTTTTCTATAGAATTCACACAAGCTTGCTTACTGAAAATGTGAGGAAAACATGATTTTTGGTAAAAATAGAACCAATGCAAAGACTTTGAAAAGGTGGACATTTTAAAAATCTGACCTTTTTAAAATCAAAATGCTTCTGTGTGAGTAAAGGCCTCTCTGATGGCACTGCCTTGTAACTGAGGGAAGCACAGCCATCTGGGTTGTTTTTGTTTTGTTTGTCTGTTTTTTCACCAGTCTCTCATGTGATATATTCTGAAAGCTGCCAAATCCTCTCAAATCTTGGGTGGCCTGAGCCTGAAACAATAAGCAGTCCAATTTCCCATACTGTTGCAGTATGTAGCCACCAATATATTTTTTTTCTGATTGAATTTAGACAGAGAGATTATTAAAAATACTTTCTTCCTTGGAGAAAACAAATCAATGTCTTTTGTTAGTCCTTCTGAGCATGTGAAGTCCATGGTCATAAGCCAGAACTTGTACCACATGATTTTTTTTATAATCAATCACAACTAATCTGGAAGATAAGTTGAAAAAACAATCGGGAAATTGGTTGGTGTACCAAAAAGCTTAAGCTAAATGCTTTTCTGGGTATTTCTGTTTGTGCTTCTTCGCATGTCTTTGGCTTCAAAAAGAGTCTGTGGTAATAAATAATAATATTACTGCATGAGCTAAAATTTCTTTTGTTGCTGTCTTTTTTTAACAGATTATCTGAATTTCACTGGAATGTATTTCACAGAAGTGGATTTTTGTCTCTTTTTGATTAAATGTTATTGAAGAAATTTTGAAAGCAGTTGAGGCATGTTGTTCTAGCTTTCATCTCTATTTCTGATACTTTTACTTGAATAAAAAGTTCACTGGGGAGTTAGAAAGAATGCCCTTTGACAAGAGGCATCAAGAGAAGGTACATGTGAAATTTTCTTCAATTAAATAATGAATTCAAGCATAGTCCTGAGATGCTGGAATTTCCCATGAAACAGACATTTGGGACTTTTGACCAGCCCAGAGAATTGTTTGAATAGACTTTTGCCTGTTCATAGCATTTTACAAATAATATTTAATGCTCAGTGTGCCTCTGGTGCAGGTAGGGTATGGAACAGCTCACATGTGCTGTGAGGGAGAGTACGGTTTCTTTGCATTACTTGCATTTCACAACAGCTCTTCGTGGCTTCAGGGGGGTGCTGAACACAACAAATGCTGATTCTGCAGCTGAGCTTGGTGCAAACTGAGGAGTAAGCCCCGCTAATGTGGGCTGAGGAGAATGAGCAAATCCTCTCACTGATTTTATGAGTTCCTGACATATGCTGGAGGCAGGATGATGATAGTTTGAAATATAGAGCTATACATTTTGGTGTGTATAGCATTCTGGTGTGTATAGCTACTCTACTGCCTAGTTATGCAGTCAGCAGCTTAATTGTTTTATAGTCTGGTTCAGGGTCTGCCTGGTATCTTGCCAAAGGCTGGTGAATTTATCTGTGATCTGATCAGAAATGGGAAGGGTCACCAATCAGACTGTGCAGGGACTTGGGCAAGCTGTTTGGTTTTTTGATATTTTCATTGCAAGCATCTGTTTAAGGAAATCCCTTGTGATTCTGAGGAAGCATTCAATTGTATATAACTGCTCAGAAGCCGAGTTAAATAAGCCAAGTGTCCATTTTTTCAGTCAAATATGGAGTATTTGAGACTCGCTTTGAACGATAAAAGATGGCAACCAAATGCAGGAGTGTGTTTCTTGCATGTGATCAATTTAATGACTCTTTAAAAACTAAGAGCACTTCTTAGAAAACCTATCAGCTATGATACTTCTTTTGCTTGTGCTGTTACAATGTGCTAAGTTCTGGAAAAAGTCAAACTTGTGATGTTTCTTCTAATGACTCGAAACAATAGCTATTAGTTAGGAATTCACGCGTGCATTCTGACATTCAGAAGCAGCTCTGACTTGAGGCGTATGGATGTTTATCTTGATGGTTATAATATCATATGTGGTAGATGCTGGCAAGGACATCCCTTTCCTTTACCCAAAAACATTCAACAGTGATGAAAAGATGTTTGTAAAGGCAGGCATAATTCTTTCCATATTTGTGCTTAGAATAAGTTCATTGATTATTTTTTGTTTATGGAAGTTGTCTTTGTGGCTGAAAATAATAAAGATATTAACCATAAGCCACTGATGACTGGTTTACGTCATTAGTATCTAAAATTGCAGCACTGGGAATTGCTCCTAATGTCTTGTGAGACTGAGTATTAAAAATGAGAAGAATGTGGTAATGGTGCTGCCTTAATAAAGAGTAACATATGATAATCGAGAGAGTTTTGTGGAAGAATAAGTTATTTTGTTTATAGGAAAATGTAATGAATGTTCAGCCAAATGTTTTTAAAGATGGGTCTCTTCAGTCTCTGATATGAAAAAGTGCAACCTTTCAAAGACTGGCTTTTTTAGCTTTTTATCCTGAGATCCTGATTTTATCAAGCCAACTATGAGATCTACTTTGAGAGGGATACTCTGAATGAATATCGCACAGGCTAATTTTTTTGTGGTAAAACATAAACCAGGAATACAGTGCTACAGAGCATGCCTGATGGCAAAGAACATGCTTTATACCCATAGAAATGTTGCTAAAGATAAGCAGTGCTTCCTTACAGCAGTTATTCAAGGTATCTGGAAGCAATTCTTGTGTCCTCTGTTACCAGTGCAAAAAGACACAGGAGCGTTGCAGTCTTTCCTGACATTATATGGCTTGTCTGAGGAAGTGATATCTGAGGAGATGCCATGACTTACAAAAGAAGAATTCCAGAAACCCAGTAGGAACATTAGTATCGCATTTCCATTCTTCCTGAAACAGAATTGGAGGAAGATCGTTATAAGCACTTAAAGGACTTGAAATATAAATTCAAAGGACTAAATGGGGAAAAGATGGAATTATTCCCCCAGCATTGTGTATTTTTAATTTATATCAGTGTACTTCATACAGCTGGCACTTGGTGCTCAATTGTTGTGAATTATTGAAGGAACAAGAGAAAATGTGACTTTTTGTGATTTTCATTGTCTGAAAGAATAGGACAAAAGATAGGATATTTGCACATTCAGTGCAAATATCAGCATGCTGGAGGTTACACAAAACTTCAAGAGTTCAGAGCTTGCCACAGAATGTGAACACGGGTCATTCTGGAAAGGGAAGGGACAGGGAGAAATCAGAGCCACTCAAGAGATCAGATATTTTAAAGAGCATTTAGTGAACCCTGATCGTGGGAGAGCCAGAAGGTTACGGAGTAATTTTTTCAGGTGAGGTGACCGCTGCCTAGAGAATTAAACCTAGCACTTTCAATTTCACCTTCTGACTAAAGGCCAGGCCAAAGTAGATTGGATATAATGTGTTCAAAGCAGAAAGCCACATGCTACATCAACCTCAATTTTGCCGTAAAGTGTGGCTACGCCACTCGCATAGCAAAGCACAGGGATTTAATCTCTTGGAAGCAAAGTCATTTGGAAGTTTGGAGGAACTGGAGACTGAAGCTGTGAGAAATGTATGAGCTGTTGCTCCTCTTTCCTGTACACTTCTGTAGTTACCTCATCATGTGTTATGCCAGTGATTTAGCTTATATAGACAAATAGCATAGCTATCTGCAGTTCAAAGCCCTAGCTGCCCCCCAGTAGTTTCCCCTTGAGAAATTCTGTCGTGCTACTTTGTCAATACAGATGATTGAGACATACTGGGAATATCAGAGGATATAGGAAATGCAGAATGAAAAGTAATTTCAAAATATATAGTATGGAGGCTTCTGTACTGGTCCTATTTTTTTTAATGAATATTTATTATTTTTTTAATTTCAATGAAGCTGCTGCAGGAAATTGCCTGTCAGAAGACATTACCCAGAGCTCTTAAGAGGAAGCTGGGTGCATCTAGATTAGGAGAAGAGCAAATGTCATGCTGGATAGTTTGTAAAAAAGCCACTATTCCTCTCTTTCCGTATGAGAGGGGGCAGGGAAAGACATTCCACTATGTCCACTATTGCACTTCAGAGAAAGTCATGCTGAGTTTCGTGCTTTCCTAGAATTGCTGGTGTGGAGTCCTGCCTGTGCATGATTGTAGCGTACCTGGAGATCCCACTGGCACAAATCTAATCTCTCCCACAACCTGCCATTGTCATGTGAATGGAGGGACTACCTCATGGGAACTTGAATCCTGACTAAGATTATTAGGCAATGTTGCAGTAGGAACAGTCATCATTTCAGTGACACCTCTCTCACCTTTGGGACAAGATGGCTTGGCAGTCTGTGCTGCTAGATGAACGTGAGGGACTCAGTGCACTCCTATATCCAGTTCTCAAATTTGGTCCATGGTATTACGTAAGCCTTATGGCTAATGTTTATTTGCTTTCTCTTCTGCTTCTAATTCTTTCTTTTGAGGCAGATACTGCAATTCCTCTTCCCTCCACTGGATAAACCCGAGGGCAGATGGAGGTTTTGGCTTAGTAAAATCCCTGGGATTGCGAACGAGGCTCTGTCTGCCATGCCTGCTCCTCTTTCCTATAGATTACTTGTCACTGGTGATGACAGAAATTTGGCTTTTCCAAGGAAGTGGTAAAGGCTTGTTCTATCCGGAGGGATTGCATGGCTGGAAGATTGAGGGAGGGGTGTATTCTGACTGATGTGTAGCTCCGTGACAGAACAGCCGTGTTACTTTGGTATAGCCGCAGTCTGCTCTAGTGGGCTTCCAACTCTGGCTCTGCCATTCCGTTGCACAAGCTGGCAGCGTGTGATGCAGGGCACTAGAGACCTCATTTTAAACAACGTCGTTCACTGCTGCCAGTAGCACTTGCACAGCATGTGCGGGCTCAGAGCATATACTTGCTGCCTCTCGTCTCTGTCCCCTGCGGTGCCATAGCTGCTTGCCTAACACACCCAGTCCTTCCTCACCTCCTTTCAGCTCTCCGGCTTGCCCTGCTGTCTTGCTGTGAGTGAAGCTACGTGCTGGTAGCCTCATGTGAGCTGCCTGCCACAGCCAGTCTTTCAGTGGGAGGTCTCCCCTCTTGGTAGGGACTGGACCAAGACGGAGAGCTGCTGGGTTCCTTTCTCGGCTCAGCCAGACACTGTTTGTGTGATGTCATGCAAGTCACTGGGAGCCAGATCTATGTTGGACTGAAGTGCTTAAATGATGGGGGGCTTATTTGCTGTGTAAATATGAGCCGAATGTTTGAATACCTGCGTGGATCTAAGCTGGCTCTACGTGGATCCCTCTACCTTGTTTCCCACCTTTAAAAAGGGAACAACACTCTTTTCTATCATTCTGGTTTTTTACCTGTTTGAAGCCATTACCATACAGAAACAGAGGCTGGGTCCTCTCTATAGGGATGCAGTGTGGCCTGAACTGCTTAGAGCTTCTTGGGTCTGGAGGAGATATAAAAATATATATGACAATAAGATACAGCATGAATAGGCTGGAAAGTGGTGACTGTATTTAAGCTCTTCCCCTTATGCATGTGCTGCGGGGGTAAAATGGGGACAATAACAGATTGACTGTTTGAAGCAAATACCAGGGGAATCAAGTATTCTTGCCAGCAGCCTACCAGCTATCTCAATTCTGTTGAGTAAGCGCAGCCTTCAGTTGCCTGAGGTGCCTTGCTTTCTGCCAGGGCTTGCAATCCCTAGGGACATGGTCATGGAGAAGCAGCTGCAAGTGGTGAATTCTGTTAAAGGAGACCTAAGTGGAGATCAAAAGTATTGTTGGCAAACATGGGCATGTGTGGCACTTAACTGGGTTTTGCCCGCTAAAGCTGTGTTTTTCATTTGAGCCCAAGTTAATGACCGAGACCTAACCTTTGCTCATTGCCTGAACCGAACTGCTGAAATTGAATAGTTTATTAGCATCGCAGCACAAAAGGGGCCTGGTTCTCACATTGCTGTAACAATAGGATACATCAGAGGGTATTGATTTGATTAAGCTGATGCTTGGTTTACCCTTGTCTAAGTGAGAGGAGAATCCAGGCCAAGGAATATGCCTCATCCTCAAAATGCCCGTACTAGCAGCTGTGCAATTTGTAACTTGATTGCAAAAGTAAATGATGGCACCATCTTTTCTGCCTGGAAAACAATACTCAAAATAAAACCAAATTTACAAGGAAGGAGCATGTACAGTGCAATTGTTTTGAGCAAATGCACTGATTTTTCTCAAATCAAGACAAACTGAGAATGTGTGCAAATTTTCTGAGCACTGCTAATTTCATTGCATGTAATTTTTCATGGCTGGCAATGGAAAACAGGGGTGTTTGGAAAAAGATACGCATCTGCTGTTCATCGTTTGTACTCTGTGAGAGAGAACTGGGCATGCCCTTCAGGAAAAGCGGTGTCCCTGAGGGCAGGGTTCCCTTACCATATGTTAGTCCGCAGAAAAAGTGTATAAAAGTCCTACTTTCCAAAGCAATCCAGAAGAGGTCTTTTTTTTTTTTTTTTTTTCTTTTCCACTAATGAGTAAAGATGCTGTGAAGTCTCTGTTCTTTGGGGGGCACTGTGTACTTGTAGCTAGGCTTAGTTTTGTACTGAAAAAGTGCAGGTATTGTGTTTGAATGTGGGCCACTATGTTTGTTTTGCTTTTAGTAAGGTAAAGTCACTGTGTCCATGGTTAATTCTTTCTTATTGTGGGTAAAGAGTCTCTCCAGCAGGTTTTGGGACCCCTTTTTTGTTTTTATTACTCTCTTTAGTATATAAATGTGCTTTGCATATATTTAGCTAGCTAAACCAAGAGAAATAAAATACCACACTTGGCAGAAATGGGCAGATACACCACACCAAAATGAATGACAATGATATATATGCCTACCTTTTCACTTTTATATGCCTACTTTTTCGTTTCTTTAATCCAAGATGAGGGAGTGCTGCTCTTGGAAACTTTGGATTGATCCCTACACCTGGTGTGCTGGGTAAGTCTTTTCCCAGTACTGGAGGGAGAGCTCTCTTCTTTCCAAATACCTTTATGCAAGCTGAAACTGGTACGGTCTTCTGCCCTGCTATTCCTTGCTTGGTTATATGGCATGGACTGATGTATGACATGCTTCTTGATTCCTGCCGCTTAAACAGGATCCACTGGGTTTTTTTAATTTATTATTTTTGTTAGCACCCAGAAGACTCATAATGCCTTTTGGGAAGTAAAGGTAACACAGCCCTTGCTACTCAAGGGGGATTTGTGGTATTTTGAGTGGGAGGCTTGATGGCCCTGGGTTTCCTATTTTTCAGCACAGCTCTTCTGGATGTGTGAATAGTCCTTTGGAGGACTCTGCCTCTTCCACGGGATATACATGAGTCCTAGGGAGGCTGAGACTGGCATCTGTGTTAAGTAAGATGTGGATCCCTCTCGGTATCTACATTGTAGTCCTTGTTACTGTGTCTAAGCAGCACTAGCTTTTTATTTCCAGCTGACTGACATTGTACTGCGTGCAGACCTGCATTTGAAGACGTTTTCATGTTCCTCGGCTCTCTTTTGTGGTAGCTTTTATACCCTATTTGAGTGCACTGGTGGCTTTGAAGTCCTATGGATTGCGCTGTTACAGGCCAAAAGATATTGCCTGGAGCAGTATGTGTAAAACTTTCCTAAAAAGTTACCTCTGCCTCTCTAACATAGAAGAAGCTTGTCTGTGTCCAGGCAGCAATCATAAGGATGACCAAATCTGCTCATGGTGTGTGGGCTTCTCCCTCATGCACTTTGAAGCGATTCCCCAGACAGATCTGCCAGTTGGGTGGCTTGCTCACAAATCTAAGCTTACTCACCTTCATGTCAGACGTGCACAGCTGTGAGCACTGCCATCTGGGCTGTATCCTTGGTATATAAGATTAGACTGCTTTCAGATGAGCTGTGGGAACGGCATAGCCATAGCATCACGTAGAAATCATCTGCTGGGGCAGAAGGAACCCACACTGTGCTCTCTTTATGTTATGAGGGGGTATGAGAAAATGTGCAGAGCCAAGCCATGCTTTCCACTCTAGCCTGGAGCAAGAGAGGAGGTGTGAGCTAGCCCAGGGTGCACAGAGTGTTTCCTGCCTCCTGCTCTATTGTACCAAGGGAGGAAAAAAGCAAAGTCTGGGGGAAAGGTGTTCATACAAGCAACACAGGTCTCACCTGCCCTGGTATATATAACAGGACTTCCTGCAAGATCTTGTTAGCCTGGACATCTTGTGTAATCTCACAACAGTTCCCCTCATCTTTGATCGTGACATTCCCCTTAGCACTTATATTCTGGAGGGCCTGAAAGTGAAGAGTAACTCAGTTGTGACTGGCATTTCAGGGGTGCTTGGGGATACTCAACATTGTGTTGAATGCTCCAACATATAGTGAGGAGCAAGAGAGGTTTGTTTAATGTTGCCAGGGATGGGAGTCCTACCTCCTTTAGCTCCCTAGAAGGTTTACAGGGTAGGACCCAGGCTCTTCCCCTGCCATATGCAGGCAGGGATATATTTTGTCATTGGAAGTGTTAAAACTCCCTTCTCTCTCTGTCCTGCTCAGAGGCAGAGAATAACAGACTCTTATTTACAATGAACAGTTGCACTGCATAGCTGTGAAATGTGCTGTGAAGAGAACCCAAATATGACAGACAAAAGTGCTGCCAGTCAGGTCTGAGGGCGTTCAGTAGAGTGAGAGTGGTGTTCTGCTGTGGTTGCCAGGACTCAATGGATGCTGACCCTTGCTGCTGACAGGATTATAGCCTTTTGTATCTCTGACCCATGACAGTGCTCCAGCGTGTCACACCTTTGTTACTGGTGCCAGGATTGGAAACAAAGACTAGTTTCTTGTCAGCAGGGCTGAGTGACGCATCTTTGTTACCCTGGTGCAGGAGGAAGCCTGCCTCTCTGTGTCCATCTGCACTAGGGAAATGGGTTGGTTACTCCTAGCGCAGACCTGCCTACTGTGATTCTCCTAAGCAGAACTTTGGTCTCCCAACCTAAACACAGAGCAGCCCATGCTAGTTACAGGACAGGTGCGTCTTTCAAAAGATTTCTATCTTTACGCTGTGAGCACTAGGACAGTTTGACCCACTGTTAGCTGCACAGACCACCAAAAAATTAGATACCTGAGATATGAGGCAATGGCCAAATTGGTTGGGTATATATGGGAAGAATGACCTTCTCCATGGTATATTTGATGGTTTGTATGCATCTTGTTGTATTGTGGGAATGTGCAGGGGCGGGGAATGTGGTTTGTTTTTTTTTTTGTTTCTCAAATAGCAGCTGAAGATATTGCAGTGACAGTGGTGGGAGGCTCAGTGTTACTCAGTAATGGCCATGCGCACCATGTCAAATAAAGAGAAGAAAAATAATTTCAGGAAGCTCAGTAATAAAAAGCAACTTCATTTTGAAAAGCAAAAGATTATTCCTCCCAAAATACCCCAAAGAATTTTTCCAGGCAGGGAGCACAGCTGCTTTGGGAAGAAGGCACTCGGAGGGCTGGAACAGCAATAATCCAAGTGGCCCCTTTGGCCACTGCTGTCTGCTGAGTCTTGAGGGCTTTGCAGTACCAAAATGCAAATTGTTCAGAGCGGCTGTACACAGCAACCAGGCCTGCCTCCCACGGGATGATTTATAGTGTATTTTCTAGACCGCAGACTTACCTCAGCTTTATATTGTAAATTTTGTAGGAAAAATTGATAAACCTGTGAGAGCCACAGTCTCGACAGAGATTTCCAGGTAGTTCTAACATGTTTCTTCTGAGGGAACGACTGCAGGCTCAGGCCTCCAAGAATGCTCCAACAGCCCAGCACGTACAAGCGCTTTGGCTCTTATCACAAGAAGTCCCACCCTTGCCCTGAGTTACCAAGCTCAAGAGCTTAGCAATGAGCGCTTGCAGGGCCCTTACTTAACATAATAAGGTGTCGATATTAAAATTGTGCTTGGTTTGGGAGTTTAATTTCTGCATATACTATTTTTTCTACATCTTATATATGTAATCATAAACAAGGAGTTGGATTATTCAGCTCCCAAAAAGGTTTTAGGTCTGTGCTATGACACAGTCTCCGACTGTTAAAGCAGAGGGGATAGGAAGATGCTGTGGAGAGAGTGACCCTAGTGATGAGGGCAAGGACTACCATGATAATTCCCTAAATTCCTACTATCATGGATTTAGGCATATTATAACTGTGTATTTACATCAGGCATTTACAGGTGGCTCCTAGTCATAGGATGTAAAGAGGCATCCACTAGAAATTTAACTCTGCATTCTTCATAGCTCAGGTTTCCGGTAATACCTCCAGGAAAACTATGCTATCTGTGCCAGTTCATTGGTTTTGAAGTTTCAAGTCATGGAATTCAAGTGAAATTCGCTCAGCGAGAAGGATGCAAACTTTTCATGACATCATTTCCCAAAGCAAAATTGGTCTTTTTGCAGAATTTTAATGGAAATGTGATTTAAAACACAAAGTTTGGGATGCTTTGACAAGGGAGCATCAAACTCGTGGTAAGTCTCTCAAAAAAACCAGTTGCTTTTGGCTTTAGATACTGTATACTTGCTGGTTCCCTGCTGCAGTGGACACTGAGATTGCAGAGGTCGATGGCTATGCTGGAACAAGAACCTGCGGGTACTTCTAACATTCAGGTTTTGTGCTCTGTCAGCATCCCTTAATCCTGTTTACTCCTCAGCTTGGATTCTTCAATGTTTTATGTTCTGAAAACCTAGGGGATAATAAGATTCAGTAGAGATTTGTCATTTCTTCCTAAATAATGTCACTACCTCTTTTTATTTGGTCATCGATACATAGGTTAATAATTTCTATAGTTAATGGAATGACTGAGGACAAGGATTTTGTTCTCCCTTGTCTAGTAAATTCTGCAAAACAAAGTTACATATATGCTGTATGTATTCGCTTTAATATTTAAAACCAGCACAGCCACATCATGGGAGACATCCAGCATTAAATGAAGTTTCCAAAGGGTTGTTAAAGAAAAAAAGGTGCCTTACAAAACCAAACACTACTTTTTCCTTTAAGTTGTGAAGTTTAAAATGACACTAGAATACTTATGATTGCTTGCTGTAAATCAGCATAGATTCAGCTTACTTAATTTTTTTTCATGTTATAAAGATTAGTTTACTGTCTGTGGACTGAATCCTTCTTGCATTACACATGTGACTAAATCCGTGGGGCCCAGTGACCAGAAAAAAAGACCCAGAAAGGCATTAAAATAGTTTAGCCCATTCAGCTGCAAAGTCATCTTACACATATTTTCCCCCTAACTGGTTTTGTGTATGTTATTGTCAAATATGAATCTGTAGACTATCTCCTGGTCTGGACTCCTGTCCCCTCAGAGCAGTCAGCAGTTCCTCCTTCAGCCTTGCTTAGTGGCTGGTACACGCAAGCGTAATGTCTATGTACTGTGTTGTTTTCCTAAGCAATAATTTTCATATTTATTTTCACACTTTTAAAATTATTTTATGTAGCTCACTTGTTTCCAGCATCAGTCTGCATCTGTTCTTTCATTTTTTTAAGCTGCCTGCATAATTTGGAAAGTCACCAACAGAGTGCAATCACTTAAGCAAAGATAAAAATTAATCGAAGCTTTATGATACTGAAAGAATGAAAAGTATTGGTCATAATATGTAGATGTAGGGCTATCCTCATAGTAAATGAACCAGTTTTAATGTCTAGATATAGCTGTATATCTATAAACTAAACCTGTTTATCCAACTAGTCCAACTTGCTGAGGATCATCATCAAAATTTTGAATCCCTTTAAAAGTTATTTTTCAGAACACAGATATTCTGTATATAACTTCTGTTGTACTATTTGAGATGGAAATGGGCTGCAAAGCCTGCCAACTCATCTTTCATGTGCCTTTCCCACTGGTGTGTGTCTCTTTCTGCAGAATCAAGCTTGCACAGCGGAGTGTTTGTGTTCCCTTTTACATGTGGTCCTCGTTAAAAAAATACAATGAAGTTTAGCTGTGGTGAAATTATTTATTTGACTTTTTTTTAACTGGTGCAAAAAAGTAAATATGTTTACTGTGTCCCTTTCCATTCAGTGTATTTCCTTTTTTAAGCTCCATTTGTGTTCAACAAGACAGCCTCTTTCTCCAAGATTAACATTTCTTATGATTGTTCCTGACAGAGGATTTACTTTCAGAGGCCCTGCTAAGGATAACCAAAAAAGGGCATGTAGCAAGACAGTTTTGGCAGCTTGCACGAATTTTCGGAGCTTTTTAGGTCTTGGTTTTCTGATGAGTGGCTTCCTGAGCATGCCTAGGGAATGACAGGCATCTCTGCAGGCAGGCTGAACCCACCTTGGCTTGTGCGTAGTCATTGGCTGCCTATTAGAATAAATTGAGGACAATGCATACTGCTGCCTGCCAATTGTAAACATAAGGGATATGTATTCACTTAGCATTGACTTTTGGGAGGGGCCAAGGAAAAGCTGTAGTTTTATTGAATAGGGCTGTGTGTGAGGCTGCTGGTGTGCCTTTCTTGCTGTGCTCCTGCCCAAGCAGCCAGTTATTCATTTCCTTCCTACTAGTCGAAAACTTTTCAGCCGCAGAGGTAAGGGCTTAAGATATGTATTTGTTTGGGAGCGAGCTGCTGTGACCGCGTTTGCATTATGGCTAGCGATTAAGCAGCATGCAAAATCTAACAAGCTGTGGAAATAACGCGAAAGCGTCGGATACTCTTTTTCCTCCCCTCCTTTCTCCGTGCTCCCCCCCCCTTTCCCAGATGTTTGCAGTGAACTAAGGGAGATATCTGTGCCGGGTGGCTGGAGGGGGGTGCATGCTCGACCACCCCAGTGGACCCTAATGCGGAGGTGCGGGGCAAGGCTCTGGGTGCAGGGCAGGATCTGTGCTGGTCCCACTTTGTGTGAGATCCTGCAGCAGGCTTGTTAGTAGAGCAAGAACCTATCTAACCTAGCTGTCCCTTTTTTTTTTTTTTTTTTTTAAAAAGGAATTGCAACGAAAAAGTTTTTAGTATGGTAATGGCTGGTGAATTGCTTTCTAGTTGGCAACTTAATACCTGGGCTTTCAGGGCAGCCTGACTGTAAAGGCAGTCTCCTGGCGTAACTGATACAGATACAGTAAAGCTCTGGTTAATGTAACTGATCTGATACTTGCAGATGTCTGTCATGGCAGCCTTTCATAGAAGTATTGTTGACAATAGACAGTATCCGTTTTTGTCTTCAGCCTTCAACATGCACAGCAGCATATTGCCAGAATGTTTCTTGTGAAGTTGTCTTTCCTGTTAAAAGAGGGAGAAAAAAACCCAATGCACTGGGGTGGGACTGGAGCTCTTGAAAGTCTGGGTCTGTGCGCGTGTGTCAGTCGGAGCGCTGCTGGGGAGAGCCCGTGAGCAGACTCTCCTTCCCAGCTCCTTTGACATGCTCGGACAGTTTGAAAGTGTTGTGCAAGGCTGGCTGCTGATAGCGTGATATTCCGCATAGTAGGGAATTTCTCAGAGAAAGAGTTGGGAAAATGAAGGGAGGGATGAAGTTAGCTGCAGATGGATGCTTGGGAGCGGCAAACTACTAACCTCTGGCCAGACCTGCAGCGATAGAATTGATTTTTCTCATATATCATATACCGTTTGAAACAATGGGCAAGATAACTGTTTTAAAATGACTTTCTGTGGAGTATTTGTTTTCAGAGGGATATTTATTTTCAGAGTATGCAATTTTTATGCAATTTTGCCTAGCTGAGAAGGCTTCTCTTGCTAAAAGGCATACAGGAGAATAATTTGTGAAAATAACACATTCCCTCCTTGGCAGCAGCTCAAAGAAAATAAGGAGGCAGAGTGTTTCTTTTGTGAGAACTGTGTATTTCTTATAATTTGTCTCTTTTACATACCATACTGTGAATGATTGTGCTTGTATGATTTGCCATCAAAGAACTCTGGGACCCTGCCTCCATTCTTTCTCAGTCTCATTAAATGTAGCAGTAGGCTCTGGGTGAGCATATGCATCTGCAGAGAAGTTTCCTAACTTTTTCTCCTGTGATTGAGAGAGAGAATGGGATCCTAAACCTACGTACACCAAAACCAATGAAATGGACTGTTTTAATAGAAAATACAAATGGAGCGATGCTTCAAGGAAGTGGTCCATTTGCTTAATAAAATTGCCTTTAAGGCAAAGTTGGGCTGAACTTTTCTCGATATATTTGAAGGAAGTATAGGTCTGCCTTTCTTTGGGAGACTTTTTTGATAGGCAAGTATTTTAGTCAATAAACTAACGTAATGTTTAAATCACAATGGCAGGGGAGAAACAACGGATAAAATGCCTGTGAACAAGAGACTAAACAGAAATAATTTGTATTTTCTGAAAACTCCTCTTTGTTGCAGCATGCAACAAGAGGATCAATTCCACAGCCTTCATTCACAGGATTAGTCTTGGTGAAATCAATATCATCATTAATGGATGCGGGATCTGATGCAAGGGGAGTCCTGTGTACTCTGAATACGCTTTGACAGTGAGTGGTGTAAGCACGTATCAGGAGAATAAGGGATTTTCCACAATTGCTACTTCATACGCCCTCAGCATTATTCTGACAGAGAGCAGCCTGAGAAAGGGATAACTTCCCTTGTGCTTTTACTTCTTGTCCGACATTGATACACAATGCAATAGTGACACTGAAAGTTAGGTGATTTGAAAGGAAAGGGGAGCTGTAAGTTTCTCCGGCTGGCATTAGAGGGGAAAATTAAAGTGCATTAAGATGGGAAGATTTCTTATTCCTCAGTCTCATTCATGGAGCCACACGTGGCATGGAGGCATGCCGCTCAGCATCCATCCGGACCCGTACAGGGTTAGGGTGCAGTGCTACTTATTCCGGGTGGGGAGACCAGAAAGATAGGGCAAGGTTTTTCTGTTGGCTGCCTGCTGGGAGGCAGCTTCTGTCATATGAAGAGAAAGATGCCAGGCTCTTGATAGAAGTCCTCCTTGTTTCACCCTTCCCTGCATGTAGCTGGAGTGGCTGTGCCACTGGGGGTGATCTTTTCACTGCAGAAAAGTGAGACCCTGCAGGATTTCCTTCCTGCGGGACAAATAGGATTTGAATGCCCTGGTACTGTTTAAAATACTCTGATTTCTCAGTAGTTGCTTACACAAGACCTATTCTGTTGGCTGCTGGAGTTTCAATTCGTGTTAACGATCAGTGGAGTTTTTAACCCTGTCTGCCAAGGGTACAACTTGGTACATTTGATAGCTGTGTGTGAACAAAGAGGGACAGGAAACCATATATGCCTAAGAAAGAGACGGCCAAGAGAGCGGCATTAGCTGTCCATCTGCAGTGCTTGTCTGGACTCTCCCGGGTATCGGAGAAAGCACCAAAAAAGGTAACAGGGCAGAATGGGAAGCACGATCCTGTGAACCTTTCGTTGCCTTTGAGAGGAGCTTTATGGGGAGTTTGCAGGATTGGGCTCCAGGTGTACAAAGCCTGAGGCAGAGAGGCCTGTGACTGCAGAGAGTGGGAGTCTATCTTCAAAGCAAGTTTTCATTCTTTAAAAATTGTCTGTCCTCAGTAACTACCCCCTGGCAGCTTGTAACAAGAAAGCTGCTTCCTTACTAGAGCTCTCACCTTCAGAAATGTGCGTGCGCAGGGGCCAGTTTGGTGGTTTTGCTCATAGCTCCTGGGTGGTTTAAAGCCATGACCTGGTGAGAATGGATTTTTGCGGGCAACTGTACTGGAAGCAAGTCACCTACCTATGTGTTGGCACTTACTCTTTGAGTGCTGGCGCTTGCTGGGAAGCTGTAGCTGTTGCATGCCTCCAAATGGTTTGTTGAGCATTTGGCTAAGGCTGAAATTTGACTCAGGCATTTGAAGAAGAGATTAGATCTGACCTTTCTGGATGAAACACTGAGGTCACAGGACAGTTGAACTATGAAACAATTTCTTTTTGCCTTTCCTGATGCTTTTGTATAGTTCAGCTAGCCCAGTGGGGAAGGATGTTCAGTACCTTGTAATTTGGGATCCCTCCCACCCCCAGGGGAGTCCTACTTTTCTTGAAACGGATTTGATTACCAAAAAGGTTAGGGCATGTAACACCATTACTTAGCTGCTAGCCCTGGTATGTTAGCTGTATGGTTTACATCCTGCATAAGAAAGTGCTTCTTCTCATGTGGTTTTTCTCTGGAACTTGCTCAGTGCTGATAAATGGTGTGGGGCTGGCCGCCTGGCTGCCAAGCAGATAACCAGCGTTAGCAGCATGGTCCCTACCCTGTCCCTCTCCCTGAGCATCGTTAGCTGCCCCTGCAAGGAGTGCAGCTTTCTGGACCTTCTCACTCACAAACCGCCTGGTTTGTGTTGCAGCAACTGCTGTGCATTCAGCCACAGCAGTGCCCAGGCTTGCTGGGCTCCCCAGCAGCGAGGCGGGTGGGCTCTGAGCAGGGGCACCCACCTCTTCCACCTATAGTCAGGACCCACCGCTGCTGACTGATGCCTCTTTCCTCCTCCCTGTCCCTTGCCTCTGCCCTCTGGGAGGGGAAAACTGTGCATGAAGCATAGGGGCACCTCCTGCTCAGAAGACCCTGCCTATAGCAGTGTTTATGGGACTTTGGGTCGAAGCCAGGAAGAAGTGCTTGTGGGGACTGTCCTGCTGGCTTGCAGCGGGGGCAGGAAGAGAGAAAGGAAGAAGACGGCCATACCTTAAGTCACTGGAGTAATTTCTCCTTTGAATTTTTTCTGTGGTCATAAATACCTGCTGAGTCACTTAATGGCTGTGTGTCTGTTTCTGTATCTTGAAGTAAAGGATAATCCGTGCCTTTTTGTATTTAGCCTGTGGGACTGCTGGGGCTTAATGCATTAGCGTTTATAAAGAATTTATAATACCAAAATGCCAAGTTTAAGCACGGGCTAAAACCTTATTTTTGACTGATTTCCTAGCAAGAACATATACTTTTTTGTTTCTTCACACAGATACGCATTCTAGAACTAGAAAGTAACTTTTAGATTGTGGGTATAAAACCGCTGAAGCCCAGTGAACGCGGTGGAAGATAGACCAGGCCCAGTAGTGACGCTGTGCTGACATGTCTGGAGGGAATTTCTTGGGTGCTTGCAGGTTTTACTGTGTTTGCTGCATCTGAGACAGAGCCCTCATGTGAAGTTGTTGTGTGTGTACCAAAAATGCGGGATAACAGCTTTCACTTGCAGACCCGCCATAGTGTCATAAGCTTGGTAAGCAAGCTTGCCGAACCTTATCTGCTTGTCCAGTTTGGTGTTGATGAGAGCATCTGAAATTGTAACTCCTGGGGCCAGGCCAGGCTGCAGTGGGGAAAATATTAGGGAAAGATTTCAGGCAATGGAAACAACATTACATGTTTCCACACCCTTTTGTGTACAGAATACAAATAAAGAGCATTTCCCTTGACGCTTGCAGAGGAGAGTGTGAAGCAAAGTGGAACCCACCCGTTTGCACATTTTCTAGTTTATGTCCTTAAATGGCAAAAAAAAATCTTTGGAATTTAGCTCGTAGAAGGGTTATAAATAGATTTGTGGAGATAGTTTTGCTGTAAATGCTCTGGGTTTGGATCTATTCAGAAGAGTAACTCTGTAGGCCAGCAAATATGAAGGGGGGAATATTGCTAAATGAAGGAAGACAATCTCATTGCACGTAGACGTGCGTGTGTATGCGTGTGCGTGCACGCACCCCCCTCCATCTGCACTGACCCTCCCGTTCTTCCCTCAAGTATGCAGAGATCTGGGGGGCACAGAAATCGCTGTGTGCACTTTTAAAAGTTAAATAACTTGGTGTGAGGGAGAACTAGCATTCATGATTCATCAAATTGCTAAGGGAGCCTGAACCTATGACAGTTCTGTAAACAAAGGTCCTGGGATTTGTTGGCAGCTTGTTCTATGTCCTTTTCCGAAGCAGCTGGCTCCGGCTAGGGAGAAGCTGTGTGGGGCTGGACGAACCCTCGCCGAGTGAGCACAGGAGCAGCAGCTCTTGTGCTCCTTCAGAAGTCAAGGTTCGGTCCTGCAGACTCGTGCCAGTTCGATTCTGCCAGTTGGATTCGAGTCATCTTCAAAGGGAGCTCTGCCCAAGCGAAGGAGTCTGTGATCAGGCCCTTGTTTGTTTCTTATTTGCAAGGCTTTGATGTTTCTGTTGTCTTTCTGTGACTGCCACGGGACATGTTACTACCCTTTTCCCACTTAATTCTTTTCATTGACAGTGAGTTTCCTAATGGTGAAATGGTCCTCCTCCCTTCCTTTTTTTTTTTTTTTTTTTTTTTTAAGCCACGGCGTTCACTCTGGTAAAATCTCTCTCTCATCCCAGAAGCAAAGGCAGGACCTTTTGTAATTCCTTACTTTTTCAGAGGATCTAGCAGGGCTTGTTTGATAGCTCAGATCATCACCTTCCAATACCAGCAGTTATTCTGAGGGTAATTTCTGCTCAGTTTTATACGATCAGCTGCAGATGGAGCAAAGGACTTTCTGTTTGCCTCTTCCTAGCGACCTGGTGATAACCTGCTTTCTCCCAGCAATTTCAAAAACTATTGAGCCGGGGGAGGATTTGGCTTTGCTCTGGCCTAGTTAAAGCTCATAGGTTTGGCAAAACGATTCCTAGAGCTTGGCTGCCATGTGTAGAAATGGGAGTGGGTTGGTTTAGCTCCGAGATCTGGGGAAGAGTTTGGTCAGCTCTCACTTACCTGCACAGCTTAACCTGTGGGTGCTGCAGGGTGCCTCTAGTCAGCATCCTTCATGGGAGGCTTTGGAGTGCTGCCTCCCTGGGTCCTCGGAGAGGAGAGAGTTTGCTTTGGTTTATGGCTTTGGGAACATCTTAGCCCTGTACAGAGCCACACCCCTGCTATGAAAATGAGGGGTTTCGTTCAGATGTCTGATAAGCCACAGCTGTTGCTTTGCCACTTCAAACAAAATTGGGATTATAAAGATTGAAGTGCAGCATTTTAATTGCTGCAAATATGAATGAGTGTTTGGGCAATCCAGATGATAGAGAGCCAAGCGTTTCTGTGGCTAATGTATATTACATTGACAAAAGCAGGCCAGCTGAGAATTTCCCTACTGCTCCCCTAGTAACTTAAAACATCAATTGTCTGTTTTCTGCTGCGTTGGTGAAAATGAGGGCGAAGTTTTAACCTGGGCATCAGTTGGCCTGAAT